>NC_071530.1:24015350-25215350 GCF_026979565.1 Vidua chalybeata
CTACCATCCTAGCCACGACATAGGACTTCAGGAAATATGAAAAGTCCCCTACAAGGGACTATAGTGACTCATAATCTCTGTAAACCAGACCACAAATTCAGGAGATGGTGGCACACCTTCCCGTATAAAAAATCCCTTGTCCCATGTATCTATGGCAAACTGAGAAATAACAAATAAGTCCCCACTACTGGGAATGGCTGTTTTCCTGGCCAACAGATCAGGCATTGGACCAGGGATTCTGAAGGTCAAGAAAATGAACACAAGTTTAAAAATTATTTCTGAGCAGTAAACTGTAAAAATTAATACCTAGCACAGGGTGAGCTATGCAAATATTGTTGTCAGAAAAGCATTTCAGGAACTCTGAAGAGGATCCTACTTAGACGCTATATAGATTGAGGAAGCTTGTTCCACACCTACAGTTTCTCCCTAAAAAAAAAACGTTATTATGCTTTCTGTCACAAGTTGAAAGCAAGCCTCCATTATCTAGATGTCTCCTTGGCTTGGGTTTTGTGTGATTTAGATATTATTCTGAGTACTGACATTTAAAATCTACAGCTTGAGTTGTGTTTTAATATTCCAAACATTCAAGGAAAAGTATTGGGTTCTCTAATCCAAGTGTTATCAATGCTTTCTGAAAAGCATTGTTATGAATTCTGATCAGCATTAGCTTCAGAGATGAGTTTTATAACCATATGTAAAGATGAAAGAACTGATCAAATGCAGAAACTGCTGATTTAGAAGGTCAGTATTACAGTGGGTAAATTATCTATGAACAAATTTGCTTTTCCAGTCTTGCACTGGTCTGCAAAATCAGATCTCAGTAAAAGCATGAATAAAGCACATTCTCCCAGTGGGCTGTTTGTTGAGTGAAGCTGGCTGAGGACTAGCATTTCTGATTTGTGAAAAAGTTTTGGTGGGAAGCAGAGAGGGTTATTTGGTTTTACTCCGAATCAAACAACAAATCCCTTTTTTAATTTCCCACGAACTGGAAACTGAGAGAATATTTCATTCTGACAATCCCAGCACATGAAACTTCCTGCAGGAAATAACCTCACTGCACGCCACAGCTGCTCAGTGAAATCAACATTCCTGGTACTGTCACGCTTGCTAATCACCCACCTTGCTGTCCCCAGCAGCTGCCAGGGCACCCCAGCCCCGTGCCTGCACAGCACGCTGGCTCCCTGCTTACAGCCCTGCAGCTACACCCAGCCATTCCTCCACAACTGGCCACAAATCCCTCATTTCCACAGCTTTCAGGCTCCAGCCTATGGAGACAGAACCTGCCAAGACTCTCAACTCGACAGCAGAAAGTTGGGAAGCCCTGGAGCATGTGGGTTTCATAGGGCCTTGGCTGTTGGGAGTGCTGGTCCACCCTGGTCCACCAGTACACCTGACTGAATGTTTATATAACATAAATATTTGCAAAAAACCATTTTGATTTAGGGAAAAATTATTAGTTCCCAGGTCTCTGGTATGCACAAGTCATTCGTCTTTAGAATACAAAACATGAGAAACCATAAGTGGCAGGCCGATCTCTCTGTCTCACAATGCCCTTATTTTCCCTGACAGCAGGTATCTATATGGACACAGAGAAATGGATCCCCATTATTGTTGCTTTTGAGTGAAACAGACTCCCATTAAAGGCAATGTTTTTTGTAAGATTCCAGCATATGAATTATTCCAGCATGGAAAAATCTGCCTTTCCTAAGCTTATGAGAAAGATACTATCAGTGTAGTCCTTGATTTAGAATCATAAACTGCTGTATTTCATGGCATGCTTAGACTGACTTCAGATTAATATTAGCAAGATGCATTTAAAATGATGAATTTACACATACATGTTGTAAAACAATACTACAGTCATTCTTTTCTGAAGTACAGCTTATAGAAATAGAAAATTGTTAATGAAAGTTCAGAATGAGCACAATACAAAATGTAGCACATTCAAGAAAGACACTGAGATTACACTTCTACTACTGATCCAAACATGCCCAAAACAGTTCCCTGGCACTAAGGCATGCAATAACCCCCACATATACTATTCAACTGTCTTCTCTTTGAAAACAGAGTATCCACATCCCAGCTGCCTATTGTGCACATCCCAGGCCCATGCCAGCTCCCAAACTTCATCCAGCAGTTCTTGGGAGAGCTGTAAATCAGCTGTGGCTGAGTGTGCCAGAGGCTTCTCCAACAGTTTTGAAGTATGGTGGTACTGCTGTAATTGGGAATGTAGCCTGAGATACACACACACTTACAAAGCCTTAAAATTCTGAGTTATTTATTGGAAAGAACTGCATAAATACCAGTCCAGTGTGCAATTTTTATGGTGTCAGAGAGCCACTGGAGTGTGGTACATATAACCTGGGTCGGTCACTAACGAGGGCAAAGCCAAATGAGAGGCTTGTTTAAGTACAGCCTGTTGACTAGGAGCCTTAATTCCAATATTTCAGGATTCTTCTGTCATGTAAAGGCAGTTACCCACAAAAAGACTAGATGTATGCTAGAATGACAATCTATATTTGAATCTATATTCAAATTTTTGGCCAAGGGAAAATAATAATTTCACTGAAGTGTTTTGGTTTTCCATTGGAAAGTGTTATGATTCCATTAGGAAAAGCTTTTTTTTTTTTTTTTTTTTTTTTTTGGTGGCAACACATGGGGAAAAAGAATGATCATATTATTTCTGCTGTTAAACTGAGATGACATACTTTTGTCTGATTCCTTAGACAATTTTCTGTAGTTATCTGAGCTGCTATATAGTCTCATGTGAACTGAGTCTGCATTCCCTCATTCACATTTTCCTCTATCAGCTAGTTAATACCATTCAACAAATGATTAAAAAATATTATAGGCTCAATTAAAATGCCATGTATCTGCCTAGCATTTCTTATTTGGGATACTTTTGAACTTTTTATTCCCTGTAAACTTCTGGCTATATTCTAAATTAACGAAAGTTTCCACATCAGGGATTGATTGCTGAACATTTTTCTTATTCCTCAGATGAAACCAAAAATGGAAATTAACACACCTCAAAATTATTGATTCTATTGTGACACTATACATTGTTTAAAATTATTATTGCTATTATACCTATGATACTTCAGAAAAGTCAAATAAGGTTAATTTTTTCAGTCCAAATTATTTTTCTCTTTGAATAATATCAATACCAATATTAAATTATGAACTAGTACAGAAATAGTACTGCAAAGTTTACCTGCATAAAGATGCATATATCATTTGGAGGACAGACCAGAAGACATCAGAATTGACAAAGGTGTTAAAATTTTACTCACAGAACTTCCAACAGTCTATTAAGTACATGGTCACAAGCCTTCTTTCAGCACCAGGAATAACTGACAGACTTGAGGTAATGAAATTATTTGTGTAAAGTGATAAAGCAAGTCAAATCTAAATCATGTTACTCTTAATCCCAATCAGACATGCTGGCATATATTCACTGTCTATGTAAGCACACAAAGGTCATAAGGAAGACAAACAACTATACACATTTAGCTAGTCATTAATGACAACTTTTATTGGATTCTGAAATACAAAACTCATCAAAGTTACTTTTTTGCTCTGGAGTTTCACAAGGACGTGAGCACAAACTTGTACAGAAGCCTTTTGTCTGTGCTGCCCACAACCCATACATTTAAAAAAATTGAAAGAAAAATCTTTCATTGTTTTGTAAATTTAATGTGTTGTACTTTTTATTATGAAGATATGTTCATTTCATTGATACCACTATGTACAATGCAAATCTTTCACGATGCCTGCAGACTCTTTTAGTATTCTTGTCAGAGCAACATATATACTTACATAATGAGCACCAGGATAATTATAAGGGACACAAACTTTACATGAGTAGTAGTTGTCATTAGAGAAATACAAGCTAAAGGGCCTCTTGATACTCCAATAATATTACATGCAGTACAAAATGTCAAGCATTTTGCTACCTATTCCCTAGAGAATCTTCTTAAAATCAGGCTGCATTAGATATTCTGAATTTATTAATTTTGCCTTGCTGTACATTATATTATCCTTATACAGTTCCTTTTCATCCTATAATGGGATTTTAGGAAACTATTCCCACATTCTGTTAATGCCATTTCAAAAAATTAGTTTGCAATCAAACACTCAGTCAAACCTGAGTGCAAGTACTGTGCTACTACTGAGAAGTCTCTATAACAGTCACTATAAATTTAACCAGCAGAATTTGCTAAGGAAAAAGTTGTTCTCATTATCAAACTGAAAATGAAGAATTCTGTCAAGCTAGCAGGAAGTATAGCTATAATCCTAAATGTGATGATTACTTCTTCAGACAGTTGTACACAGAACTGCTTAAACTACACCATTGCTCCTCCGTATCATAAATATTGAGAAAAAATAGTGAATTTTGAGAATTTTTTCTATGTAGCCATTTCACTAACAACCAGCATTATATCTCAACATCGAACATGCTTACGTAGTCTGGATCTGAAATTCTGAACTACTTATCCCCTAAGTATTTTACTGCATAATGTTAATTCAATAAATTGTCAAGAAATTGTCAATAAATTGTATTTAAGACTAAGTTTTGATACACCATCAAAAGGAAGTTTTGGGTAATATGAAATGTTTTCATTCTAATTGTACTGATTATAAGTTAGAATACAGTCAGGCTCCCACTCCTCACCTTGCGTTAATAACAATTTATTTTATTTTACTTATTTTTCAAGGCTGAGGATGTCCTGTGTAAGTAGTACAGAAATATGATTAATGAATAACTCTGTAGTAACATTTTAGAAAAGAATACACTCAAAAATCCATGTGTGAAAACAGTCACCACAACAAAATTGTTCTCCAAGTTTGTTGTTTTGGTTTGCATTTTTTTGTAAAAATCAATCATGTCCTTGTAAGTGTGAGGGCATAGCTTACAAAAAAGCACCACTGAAACATTCTAAGCATATTTTTGTTATTTTCTTAAAATTTATCCTAAGAAGTTAATGTCAATTTAATCTGTAATTAGATTGCAGTAACCAACAAATATTGTGGAGTTGTAATGCTTTATAACATTATAAGAATAGAGTACAGTATAGATGCAATACAATGCTTTACAATGGAACTAACAAGTAAAAGAATAAAGGAAATGCAGACTAGAAGGGAGAGCCTGGGGTCCATAAAATATAAGCTACACATGGAGATTAGGAGTCCACAGAATGAAGAGGAATTATTAATGCAGGCGTCTACATGTATGTAACATATAGGCAGGCATGACAGGCTAGAAAGGGATGTGTGTTGCACAGACTGACGCTCAAATTAAGGGTCACATGGAAGGCAACCTTTTTACACACATCCCTTCCTTTCTGAATAACACTGTCTTTTTGAAATGGAGAGAAAGCCAGTTGCGTTCAAGTTGCACCAGAGTCACTAGCTGGGATGATCTGGTGCAAGACCTGAACTGGTTTGCACTCTTGGTCAGCAAAGGAGCACTAGGGTTCAAGAATCACTGGGCAACTGAGGAACACCTTTATGACATGACACAGAGCAGTTCCCTTGGATAGATAAGAAAATTTAGTCCCTTTTACGTAAGCAGGAACTTCCAAACTTAGAAACTGACAGAAGTTTTCAGAAAGGCTGAGTTCAAGAGGATAGTTATAATTTCTACAAGTTTTACTAAAGGAGTACTTTTTGTACTGCTGTGTATTATTTGAACACAACTGCAAAGTGATGCAGTAATGCCCAGGTTGTTTCTAATGGAGATTTTGATGGGAGCAGCTTGCTAATAATTGAGACTCAATTACAACCCAACACCCAAAACAGATGCCAGAAATACACCAGAACTTCCCTTCTGATCAGGAACCAGTCTGACTTTTATTGCTGCAGTGACTGATTCATCAAGAACTGCATGCATTAATATGGTGGCACACAAGAGCTGTGTCTCTTGACACAACTCAAAAGTGCAGCAGAGCAGGGGAAGAACTTCCCTGCCCCCAGTGCAGCCACAACAGCTTCTGCTTCAATGTATGTTGAACATGGCCTTCTGCACACAAATTAAACAGGCACTTTTGATTTCAGGTTTTTATGCCACAATAATTATTTCCTTTTCCATTAACAAATTTTAACTAAAAGAGAATCTGCACACATCTTCCCTTTCCCTGTGTGATCTGAAATAAAAACTATTCTTCCCCTGCAGAACTTCACAGAACTAATTTCCCTTCATTTCTGAAATCTGAGATCTACATTACAACTCTGTTTTCAATATCAAAACCCAGTTCTGTTTCTCCTCAGAATCCCATTTTACCCCACATCAGTTGCTTACATGAAAAGGACTAATACCAGGAAACAAATATATTTTTAGCTGACTTTAATGTGACTTAGCAGATGGAAACAAGGACAGTTTGTTCCATGAGAATGTCACACAGTACTCCATGGGCACTAGTTTGGAAAGTATTGGTAGAACTTTAAATAACCTTGTCCAGCTGGACATGTTTTCCAGGAAACTTTGCCACATTCAGAGCTCCAGTCGGCCTTCACATGCCATGTAATTTTGATTGCAACAGCTCCCTCACACTGAGAACAGAGTTGTCAGCAAGAAAAAGCCCCCACATCAAGAGGAAGACAATCCCAGCCAGTAAAAGCAGTGGGAGGTTCTGCAGGCTCTACATTGTAGTGATGCAAGGAGATGCAGAAAACCAGAAAATGATAGGAGTCATGCATTTAATCATTCCCTAAAGAGAATAAAAATAATCTGTTTACAATTGTTCATAAACAAAATTACATACACTATTTTCATTGTGCAGTTGGATTAATGATAAGGGAGTGAGGAACTGGAGCAAGTTTTCCAGAGAAGTGGTGGATGTGCCATCCCTGGAAGTTTTCAAGACCAGGTTGGATGGAGCTCTGAGCAACCTGGTCTAGTGAAAGGTGTCCCTGTCCATGGCAGGGGTTTTGGAACTAGACAACGTTTAAGGTCCCTGCCAACCCAAATTTTTCTGTGATTCTATAACTTTAAGCCTGCAGAATGTAAGATCCTTTTCACTTAATTCAAGAAACGGTGTTGTGGAGTTTATGCCAGCATTTCTTAACCTATGCTACACAAAGTACCACTTTACTATTTTGAAAAATACCTGTAGATCATCGTGATACTCTTTCTTCTCCTGCGAAAACAGCTGGAAATTTCCATGTTCATGCATTTTTCCCAGTTGGTTTCTTCTACATGTGTGAGAGTCTGGTATAGAGTTAAGTGGTTTTTTTAAGAGTTTGAGGAGCTGCAAGCCATAGGCTTCAATTAACTTAACAAACACAGAAACAGTTATAAGCCTACAAAATAACTTCTGCAATGTCCCACAGCAATATGCAACATGCAAACTACTAACAAGCTATCTACACCATTGAAGTGAGGCCTTTGCAGATGACTCCTGATGCCAAGCTAAGAAGCTCAAAAAGCCAAAGCATAATAAAACAATCAGGTAGGAAGGATTTTTTCTGTTTCTTTGGCGTTTCTATTGAGGTTTTTTTCATTTCTGTGATTTGGAAAATTTCTCAAATTAGTCATAGTCTGAAAGGGGCAAGATTTTCAGTTCCACACCCTAAAAGTGTTGACATTTACTATCCCCATTTTTCTAACATTCAGTAAATTCACCAGTGTAAGTTTAAAACTACTTTCCAGCCACTACAAATGAGCAAAACAGAAAAGTCATTCTGGTTGATTACTGTTTTGAAATTATCCATTTTCCTCCTAACACAGGTCAGTGCTAGCCAACACTTCCCTTTCCACACCAGGGAGAAAAACATCCATCAAACCCAGCAGTAATTTCAGTGGGATTTGTATTTCCATCATATAAGCAGAGTCTGTTTCCTCATTAGCTGGGATACCTGCAGCACCGTGGGAATGCAAAGCACTCTGTACTGCTAAGCTTCACCACTGACTCACAAGGGCAGGAAGTGTTGTTTTTTGCAGACCTTTGAGCAGTACATCAGATTAAAACAAAATGTCCTGCCTCCTTATACTTGTTTATTTTTATACTATAAATATAGTTAAGTTCATTGGGGAGCTTTTGAGTTCACCTTCACTTCACTATGAGTGATTTAGCTCCCATGCAACTCAGGTAAACCAGAGATAATGGAAAGATCAGCTTTGTGCCATATCTGCCTGGTAGCCATGCATGGGTTAATTCTGGTGACATTAAGACCCAGAGAAGCTTCAGCAAACAACCTAAAGGCGATGTAAAGCCTAGTACACAAAGCTAAAAGTATAACCTAATTTTAGCAGAATATGCAGTCATATTTCAAGCTTGTATTATTGTACAGGAGAGCTAAAGAGCATCTTAACTTCCCTCTAGTGAGCTTCATTTCATTTTCAACTGCTTTTCCTCACTTCAAATTTGCAATTCAATGCAATCAATTTCACTTTGGTTAAACAGTTTAATGTGCTCTAATAAAAACAGGCAATTGATATTCTAATTCTGTTGTATTGAAACTAGCACTGTATTATGAACACACATGACAAAATATAGCAAGTACTATGGCAGCTACTTAAGAATAATTTTTCTTCAATTGTTTGTTTGAGATATAACAGTAGCCTTTATTGCACTTTTAATTTCAAAGGGCTAGAAGGTACTTTATAAATTACACCTTTATATACCAAATAATCCTAATTTCTGTTTCTGAGATACATCAGGGTAATCTTCCAACACTTCGCAGCAGTACCATATCATAATTTAAGGACCAGTCTTGTAAATACTTTTTGTGCACTAAATGTTTCATTGGGATCTGCTGATAGGATCTTGGTCAGCAGGGAAAGACTGCCATTCTAGTTTTATTGATGCTGCATGGAGAAAGACTATATAGAGGTACAATATAATTGAAATATCTGGATTCGATAATTTTTCAGAAAACCTTTTCTGAGGAAGTCTCAAAAACTTCCTGCCTTCTATTGACTGGAACAGAGGAAACCAGAGGAGGAATGAAGTGTTTTCCAAGTTTTTGTTGTGTGTTTTGTTGTGGTGCTGGAAATTGTTTTATACAGCATAGTTATCTGTCTAAATAATCTCACAAAGAAATAAACAAACAGAAACACTAAGTAATGTCCTTAGTTACCATTAACTAATGAGCAGAATCTTGTTTTTGACTGTTCTCTGTGTTTAGTCATCAAACATACCTGCAGCATTGGTTTAGTATTGATTCCGGACAAAGACTATCATCTAAGAAAACACCCATTACACTCTAGTATTCCTTGCTGACTTTCCATCATGATTTTAACAGTCTTGAAGCTTATAAATCTTGAAATCTGGTGAAATCAATATCTGATACATCAGATGTCAAATCAGGCCAGTGCTTTACCTTCTGAGGCTTGACCTTTCTTGACAAATTTTCATTAATGGCAGAGGCAATCCTGCTGGAAAGGGCTGAAGAAACATGGAGCACTAAAATGCCCAAAGGAAACCTGAGTATACCCATCACTTAATGCATTTGGAGAAATCCCTTAATTTATGTGTTTGTAGCCAGATCTTCTGAGAATCTAAATCTTGACTCCCACTCTAATTTTCCAAGCAAATTTTCTGACGCATTCCTTTGCTGCCTTCAGAAATTATGAAAGCTCATGAAAACATCAAATAGGAATAGATTTAGAGTTGGTTTACTTGTCTGTTTTTTTTTTTTCAGGCAGATCATTATATTCAAAGCAAAGGTTTTTGAATTACATTTGCAAATGTGAGCAGGATCACCTTCAGAAGGATTAGTGGATTTGCATTGATGAAATATTGCAATACACAAGACATGTAATTATTAGTCTCACAGTTGATACTTCTCTCCCTTACAAGTGCTACCTGCTAGCATTGATTTAATTTTTTTTCTTCTGAATTAAGGCCAGATTAATTATCTTACAGAAAGCCAAGCTTATTTATGAATCAATTACCTCTTATGTGTGTTTTATGCTCTTATTTTTCTGCATTTCTCAACAAATGAGAAGCTATTAAATCTGGACAAACATTTTTACAGATCAGTTGGTAGGCAGGCAACAATGACAGCATTGAATTATTTCCATAGAAATTAGCTAATTACCTCTGTCTGTTTGTGGCAAAATAGTTTTAAATGTGTTTTGCATATGTGTTGCCAATCTGGTAGGCAGAGATAGTTGCAGGAAATGTAATTAATAGATAAACATGAAACCAAGTATGGGCACAATACAGTTGTGTTCTGAACTGCTCAATTATTTTGTTAACTTATCCCTTGTCTAATTCTTGATCAATAAATCAAGAATAACATCAATTTTTTTTTCTCAGAATTGCTCACTCTGGGTATTTCACAGGATTATTAAGAATTTTTCTGATCTATGTTGGTTTTAGTGGTGATTTAAGCTGAAGCACAATTAGATCCTGAGGGCTTGTCCAAATATCAAGTCAGGTATGTGAGCAGAAATCACATAAATCATGCCTAAAAAAGGAGCATGACATACCCAAGTTGGTATAAGTAAGCAATAATTATTAAACACCCAGAGTGTGTCACAATATGAAAAAAAAATGCACTTGCTCAAGCAAATATTCACCTCTTCAAGCCACACATTGCTTTGCAACTTCACCATCAATAACTCTCTTCCCTGAGTCAAGACCACATCATTTTCAGTAAAAAGACAAAGCAACTGAAAGGTGCTTCAAGTTAGTAGGTTCAAAAGCTAAACCAGGATCAAATGATAATTATAAAGCAGTAGCTGCTACACACATGAAGTTTGCTTTCTTTTTACAAGTTTTATATTTTAAAGGACATAAACGAGGACACAAATTTGGGGGGCATTTACAAACAAACAAAATAGAAACAAACCCAGTAATCTACTGGATAACCAAACACCAATACAGCAATCCAGCCACAAATCTATCTAAATACGTATGTAATCTAAAGAAATATTGCCATCAAGCAAAAAGTATAAGAGGAAAAGGCCATAGAAGGGCCTTCACAGTTCTATTTTTGGTCAGCTTATCCAGTGTAGCTATTTATTGTGACCCATTACAAGACTCAAGCTCCAGGACTGAGCTGTCTAAAGAGACTTTTGCCAACTTGAAGACCCATACCTATTTATATATTCTCTTTTAAAAAACTTCATCAACATACAATTTCTTTAAAAATTCTTTTAAAAATTAATTTCAAACTTTCCACATACGTACTCCAGTCTATCTTCTGGATCTCTTCCATATTTTCTCTTTTAATATCAGGATTTCTTTTGAATCCATGTTTTCTTCTACTATCAAATAACTATAAGTCTGCCATATCTTCTTTATTCATACTGGACAATGCTGTGTCAAAAGCCTACTTGACTCATCCTACTGTCTCTTTTCCTGCCCTCTCAGTCTCTCAGCTTTACTCACACTTCTGGTTTCAAAGTTGATCTATAAAAAACTTTCCCTTCCTGATTATAGCTCCTAATTTCATTCAGTGCCTGCTATAATTTCTTAATTAACTAACTATATAATTAAATTTTACCACATTTTCTGAAACATCTGCCACAAAAGAAGGGTTCCAAATAAACTTGGAGTATTACTAAATATGTTGCTATTAACTACAGTCTCTCATACAACTATCTCCGTTTCTATCCACATGGAGTACATCTTTCTCTTGGATTAGCTGGTAAGTCTTCTGGGATGGGAACAGTGTTTTGGTTTGGTGTTTGAAGAGCCCTGAAGAGTAGGTTTCAACTACTCTGAGACAGATGATAGTTTAATTTAAAGAAACTTTAATAATTCATAGGGATAAAGGTTCCCTACAGAATCTGACATAATTAATTCTGCATTGAGGTATTCAATAATTCTTCCTTTCTTCAAACTGGACCTCAGTTTACTTAAATATGGGGGGAGTCTGTCCCACAGACCACTTAGTAGCAAGTAATAAAGCCTAACTTTATTGGAAAGAAAAGAAATTTCCCTACATGACCCTCCTCAGGTGCCTGCACCCCTCAGCCTGATCTAGGACCAAGTTGCAACATTTGAAGACACGAAATATCCCTGGGGGCTGTGTGAGCGCAGCTCTCCACACCTGCACAGTAAGCTGTCACAGATGCACTGAACAGGCTGCTGATAAGTTAAGCAATTGCCACAGAGCTCGAGTTATGATTACAGACAGTCCTTGCTACCAGACACCTACTGCTTTAACATCAGCAATAAGGTGAGTCATTAAAGCAACTTGGGAGCATCACTGAGCAAGGGCTGAGACAAATATCTCTGACTGCTGCAATGGTGTATGCTCTGACAACTAAGAGAGCACTGCCCTGGGGTCTTCCCTGCATTATTATCTCTCTCCCATGTCCATCTCAAATATTGAAACTCCATTCCTGCTGAGGGTTCAAAGGAAGAAGGAATTTTGCCCCTTCACTTTCCTCCAGCAGCCTGCTTATTTCAGAAGAGTTTATCAGTCTATCCAGGCCTGAAACATTTTTTACTGGGGTCCTTCCCCTGACACTACTAATTCAGCTCCTCTGAGCTTTTTCCAAGCAGCAGCAGCAGATTTATAAATTGGCTTGATTCATACACTGCCACTCACACTCTGAAGGGTGGGTATGATCCTATCATATGAATTTCAGCCTGGTACAACCTGGGAAAGTTATGGTTAGCAGCAGATAAACAGAGATGGTCTGTCTGCAGACTTGGGAAGACAACTTTGCACTTCACATTTGGCTAGAAAATTATCCTTGTAGTCCTCAGACATATTCATTCAATGTGGTACTACTTTTTGACAATTGCACCAAAAAAAGTTTTCCCATAATTTTGTTTTAAATGGAATTTTCTAGCTCTGAAAATATTGTTTCTATTTATATATTTACCAGCAATAATCCACATCCTTTTTTTACCTTTGTCCTTTGGGGAGTTTTCCCTGGGATAGATTGTCCCAGGCAAAGTAGGCAGGGATGGAAGAAGTTATAGAGGTGGACTCTTTGATTGGTGTGTTCATGAAAAGCACACCACTGAGCACATATAAAAAGAATATAAAAACAGCTGTATTCCCCTTAAAACAACATCTTCAACACAATTTTGGATTAAATATGTATTTCAAAACAAATAACAGAAGAAATGAAATAGGCCAGTATCTTAAACTCACTTTTTTTTAAACTTGGTGTGGTCTCAATCTGATGCAAATTGACAATATAATTGATTTATTACCAGTAGATACAACTAGACCAGTTGCAGATTGGCAGAGGACACTATGGCATCTTTATCCCCAGGTGAATCCACAAACCTCAGAGTAGTAAATTGCAGAAAAATGTTTAAAAACTCCCGCTATGTTCCATTTGACACAGATCTGTCAATCCTATTCTGTGCAAAGATGGCTTTGGAACTAGTGAGACTTGTTCAGCCACCAAGTATATTTATTTCAAATCCTGTATTACTAGACAGTGACAGAGAACTTTTTTGTTGGTCTTGTTTCCAGCCACAATGAACTTCTGCTTTTCTCCTCCAAGCAAGGTGAACCTTCAAGCAGACCAGGAGGTAAAGTTGGAGTTGAAGAACAGCTCTTTGGAAACACTTTCTCAAGACATCCCCAGATATCCCTGGCTACTCAACATCCTGATCCACGACATGTTTCTAACCAAGTTAAGGAGATTTGTTTTCCACCTGCAATTAGCCTGTGAATTACCTGTGTGCTTTCAGTGAATTATCTGTGTGCTTTCACTGCTTTAATTGAATGGACAGTTGGCACCTGATACTGATGCCCTGTGCCAAACACTAACAGTCCAAAGCATGTGCTTGTTCAAACTACATCTGATGACATCATTCTCAAGTAGAACTGTGTGCAAACACTGAAGCAGAGATGGGTTTGTGATAACACAGACTTCCCCAGTTACCATGAGCATTATTTCTTAGGAAGAAAAAATGAATACATTCCAAAAATGAACAAGATGTAACAGAGGCAAATTAAAAGCAGATGACAGGATGTCACAATTTCAGGCATCAATTGCTCAAATGTAAATACGATATCCTAATCACCATGTTCTGCAAACAAGTCTTTAATTTAAACCAGAGCCCTCAAGTCAGAAAACACAGAGTGATTTCAGTAGGTGCTGTGAACATGTTGCTCATTGTAAACTCCTTCAGAAACTTGTTCTGAACCAATGAGGAAAAACACTTTCTCCCTCTTTCTTCCATTTATATTCCTAAATAGAGATTTTTTTTGAAGCTTGGAAATGCCAAATTTGAGAACCTTGAATAAAAGTTCTCACAACGATATAACTTCTGCGTGTGCCAATTCTGTGACAATCCATTCAAATTCTGCAGGAAAAAAATGCATTTAACTAAAAGAAAAAAAAAAAAAAACGACAAAACAACCTCAACCCAAACCAACTGATGCCAGCACTGTGTTAAAAGGATGCCACCTACCGGGCACCTCATCAACCTCCAGCAAGAGATCTGGAGAGGTAGGTGAAGTAGATCTGACAAAACTGAAAAAGACTGCTTTTTAGGGTAGCTCCCTAAACCTGGACTAAGAAAATTCAAAATTAAAACCTCTCAGTGCTCCTTAAGCTTGGGGTTTCCCACAAACTCAGAGTTTTCTTTCTTTTCTGTCAGCTTTCTCATGTCTCTTTTTTTCTCTTGTAGTAGTAGTAGCAGCAGCAATAGCCGTATTTCATGAGCATCTTTTCTTTTCTTTTCTTTTCTTTTCTTTTCTTTTCTTTTCTTTTCTTTTCTTTTCTTTTCTTTTCTTTTCTTTTCTTTTCTTTTCTTTTCTTTTCTTTTCTTTTCTTTTCTTTTCTTTTCTTTTCTTTTCTTTTCTTTTCTTTTCTTTTCTTTTCTTTTTTCTTTTCTTTTCTTTTCTTTTCTTTTCTTTTCTTTTCTTTTCTTTTCTTTTCTTTTCTTGTCTTTCCCCCTGGTGCTTTTATTCCTGATGAGAAGGCTGCATCTTAAAATCTGTTTACCATTCTTTCTGTTCTCCTCCATTAGGCTAACAGGTACTATCCAGGCTTTCCATTGAAAATGGAACAATTAAACAATTAAAAAATGCAATATATGCACAGACATGCAGAGATGCACACAAGCAAACATGATGGAATTAATATCAAGTTTTAGGGGAAAATCAGGCTTTGCTTTAAATCAGGCTCTGCTTGGTGTGGTCAAAAACAAAAGTTAAAGAAGAAGTTTCAGCTTTGAGTTTATATTTCCTGGGTTTGTGAGATAATTTCAGCCCTGTTATTTAATTGCTCACTACATTCTGTCTCAGCTATTGGGTCTCCTTGTTATTTACAATATTGTTTTCTAG
Source organism: Vidua chalybeata (assembly GCF_026979565.1). Taxonomy (NCBI): domain Eukaryota; kingdom Metazoa; phylum Chordata; class Aves; order Passeriformes; family Viduidae; genus Vidua; species Vidua chalybeata. The sequence goes on from NC_071530.1 coordinate 24,030,570, forward strand.
TGGGAAACTGCCAAGTGTACTTATGTCTAGCATCCCTTCCAATTGTGGAGTGCATGATACCAGAAAAATCCTCAAAATTGGAATGAGTTTATAGTCGCCATTATTAAACATAAACCTTCAGAAAAGTGTGTAGCTGTTGCCCATGTCTCGTTAAAGAGTACCAACAAAACAGAAGGACACATTCTCATTTACCACTCAGATCAATTTATTCTATTCTAGCAGAGTTAAAAGACTTTGAATCAAACATGGATTACATTTATAACTACCTTCTCCAGATTCCTTTTCACTAACAGATTAATGCAAAGTAATATTAATTATATAAGTAGATTTTAAGTCTTTGTGTTTTCACAATCTTCACTGTTTGCTACATTGACAGTACAAAGAGGACTTCATATGAATCAATTCCTTTCAAGTAAGAGTTAAGGCTTTAATATAACAAGTGTGATATACAAGGGGTCACAAAGTTGGTTTACTTAGTTTTAAAAGAAGTATCAATATGCCTTCTAAGAGTATCCTTCTTTTTGTAATTGGAAGAAGTATTTGGTGCAGTAAGTGATGTGGTAACAGTACAGATGTGCTTTTTATCCACCAACACACATTTACTTCTTCTCACCCAAACCAGGGTGTGCCTACTAACTTCACACTCCTTGGGAGCTCTATGATATTTTGCTATTTCATTCCTTTGATGCAGCACAGCATATAGACCATACCTTAAGAGTGTATCTCCTAGCTACAGAAACTCCTAGTTCTACCTAAATAAACAATGTGGACAGATTTTCCTTTTTCTGCTCTGGGGAAAAGTCATATCACAAGAGTTAGCTTGTATACTCAAGAAGTTCTTTGTTTGTCCTGTCTGTTTGGCAGTGCTTCTTACTTGCTTTTTTTGCTTTAAAATTTCACTTAGGATAAGGATACTATGGAAAATATTTTGTGAAATGCTGCTTTAATAAAATTATAAGAAATAAAAAATCTAAATCACTGATTTTAAAGAACACCAAATATACCTTCTCAAACTTCCCACCCTCACGCTTTGTCCATACCTAAGGATTATCCTGAAATATCAAAGACAATTAAGAAAGAGGAAACTGTTCAGGAATAATCATGTACAAATTAAGCAAAATGAAGAAATAGGAAAGGCAGTTTATGACTAGATCTCTCTCTCAGATAGATGTGTGGATATCTGAAGGAGTCTCTAAAAGTCTCTCTCTCTTTTTTTACTTTTAACTGGGAGCTCTTCATACATAATCCTATTGCTTTGGGATTCAGCAGATTTTGAGGAAGTCAGTGTACCAAACAGGATTTCACTACTATGATATTCCTCTCTTTATAAACAGACATTGACACAGGTATGAAAGCCTATGAGAATTCTAGAGTTGTCTTAAGTATGGCAAACAAGTATCTTAAGATATTTTACAGGATACCCTATTTTAACTACTTTGAATAAGAGATCACATCTTCTATTATTTCCTGTCACAGAAAAACCTGCCCCTGACACATTTCAATCTCTCTGACAGGATGGCAGTTCTTTCAGCTATGGGAGCTACCTCATGCCCTAGCAGCATTTCATTTCTTTTGCAGTGTGTAAAATCTGCTCTTAAAAAAATGCCTTAAAAGGAATCAAAGTATGAAGAACAGAGATGAACTTCTTTTATCAGGCTAATGGTAATGACCCTTAGAGAAAATGTAAGTTCTTCATGGACTAGGATTAAGCCTAAACACTAACAGATTGGCTGTCAGACTGCCACCTTCTTGAAGATTGATGAGTTTTATTCAGCAGCATTAAGATCACTTTAACATAAGCTCTCAATAGTATTCTAACAGCTTTAGCGTCTGGGGTTTTTTTAAGTCTAAGGTACTTAAATTACTGCATTGTTTTCCCTTTCCACCTTTGCTTTTACTAATGGATTACATTTTTACCAAAGACTCTGAGTTCAATGTTGCTAAAAGGAACAAGGGGAACAAAAGGAAAACATGGCACTTCAAAAGGAAACATGGCACTTGCCTGTAACACTTTATGTGTTTGTAAATCACTGGTGTCCATATGTCATATAAGGTCTCTTCTCTTGGAATTAAATTCATAAAACCAAATTTGTGTAATAAAGTCATAATTAAAATCTCCCCAGATTATAAAGGTAACTCCAAAGTTAGAAACCACTTGCATAACCCTTACTTAGCCTTTTTGAGAATAGTTACTACAGTTTTAAATGCTAGTTTTCACACTTCTTTTGCCCTTGGAATCCTTCTTCCCTGGGTTTTTAAGGATGAACAGTGCCCACTTAAAGAAAAGTGATTCAATACTTTATCACTGGTAGTCAGTGGATCTCATTTATTGTATTACATAAAACCTTTCATAGTAAACAGATTTATTAATTTCTCAACATGGCTTTTTCCTTGGTGCTCATTTCTGCAGTATAAATGCTTCACTGACAAAGAATTAACCTCCAAACTACTGCTGTTTGGTGAGAGATAGCATTATTATGATTCCACAATGTTGCATTGATGGGTTGGCATTTTTTTCCTTAATCAAAGGCTTCTAAAACTTACTACCTACTTTCAGTAGCTCAGCATATCATACACATGAAGGATGAAGAAGCAATATCTAAGACATGGAAGGAAAAACATTTAAAAGATAGCTGACAGTGAATTGTGTTTTTGTTAATGCTGCATAAATGTACATCACTATTGCAATGTCCACAGCTCATGCAGCACATCCTGTAGAGGTATTTTCCCATGGAATGTTGCCTTTTATTTCAAGGTAAACTGTGTCTATTTTCTAAATTTCCTAGGCCATTTTTAAATTGTACATAAAAGCTTATTCCTCCTTCGGTTTCTTACAGAGATGACATAATTTCTGCTATTTAGCAGATGAGTTACTTACCCTACTCTGAGTTTAATTTCCTTTGGAGAGATCAGTGCTTTCAGCTCTTTTCCTTTTTTTCCATTTTTGGATATGCCTGGATGCCTCCTTTTGAGACCATGGTAATTCCCTGAGTCATAGAATAAAATTGGCTGTAAAGGACCTCTGGAGATAATCTAGTAAGCCCCCTGCTCAAAGCAGGGCTAACTTCAAAGACAGATCTGCTTATTCTGGTCATATCCAGCCTAGTTTGGATCTTCACAAGGAGGGAAATTCCACAGCTTCTCTGGGCAATCCATTCCAGTGCTCTACTCTTACCACTCATCTGCTTGCTAATGATTTGGATCTGACTGTGATTTCTAAATGTCCCCAGTATCATGTGATTAACACTACTGGATTTTAGTGACATTCTCTCTGGTAAGAGTGTGAGACATTCTGCTATTCCAAGACCTTGCTTCGATATATCATGTGCAAACAATTTACCAGCAGATTTTCTGAAACACTGCCTTCTGGATAAAGTGTTGGAAAGCACTAATTAGCTGCTCTCCTTGTCCTTTCAGGCTTTCCAGTATCAAACTGTGCATCTAACATAATGAATTTGGTTGTTACAGAGGGCCTGGAAGTGATGACATTTAGCATGAGTGGGTTTTGTTCCTGCATGATTGCATGATTGTTCTTGTGTTGATTTGTTCTTGATTCACCACCTTAAAGATCTTTAATGTCTATGCCTATATGGAACACCCTATCATTTTTCTTCTCTACTGCCATCATCAAGTGCACCCTTTCTCATGGCTTCTTCGCTTTTCTAATTAACATCTTTATTGCCAAGGGGCTCACAGAGGAAATAGCTGTTACAGAGCAGTGCACTTCTGGTACTGCCTTCTAGGTCGATTCTGCAGCAAGAAGTTGACATCCTCTGTTTTCAAACACACTCATAAACCATTACACAGACCTGCCAGGCCAAATATTATTTTCCATTTTTTTCTGCTTTTAATGTATTTATCAAATTTAATGTACAGCTAACCTTTCTATGCAAAATTATTTCTGCAGGAGTATCAATCATAGAGATATCTGGATGTTTACTTGTATCTTTGGACTTTCATCTGCAGAGAATAAATGTTCTTCTAGCCATGCTGTATGCCACAGATTCAATTTTTCCTAAAGTTAGTCCCAAAACTTGTCCCAAATATTGATGATCATTTTTATGGCTACTTTTTCTTAATTTATTGGAAAAGATGTATATCTTATCACTATAAATCTCCTTTTTTTTAACATCAACATTTCTGCTGGCTGCTTTCCCCAGCAACATTCTTCAGCTGCACACTTTCCACCTTTGATCTCCTCAGTTTGCTTTGCAGTATTTAGCACACATATTCTTAAATGCCTGCTTTTCATTTTTCATTTTATGATACTCCCATGGTCACTGGCAACTTGCTGGGTTTGTGGCTCTGGACCATGCTTCTAACATGAACTTTGGTTGGTGCTTCTCTCTGGGACTGTGCACACTAATGACAGCTGACCCACATTTTATTATCTACATGTCATCTCCAAATGTCCCCTCATCTGATCTGTATCTTTTATTCTCTAGTTATTCTAGCGGTATTCTAGGATGTTCAAGTCTCCTCCACTAACATACATACTTTTCTTTCATTTTTACCTCTCCTCAGCAAAAGCTATTTTTAATCACTTTCAGCTGGTTGATTCACTCACACCAAAAGACTCAGTAGGTCTTCAGCTTTCCTAAGATTTCTTTGCTCAACAGAGAATTTCTCTCTCTGAAACGATATACTTCAAATTGCTCCGTCTATCCACATTTCCTCTGCCAGCTTCAAAACTTTTGCCTTATAGACATCTACAAATCTTCTCCTCTCTCTGTATAAAATCATATGAGAAGCAGGATCATCCTCATTCTTTGTCTGAAGTCCAGCAAAAAGCAGATTCCATTAACCAAACCTGTACATTAAATGAAGTTTTCTTCTTTCAAAGGGTCTACACTTCTAGCCTTTCTCTGTGTGAGTAACATAAAATTTTCTCCAGTTTCTGTCTGTGAGCTTGGTTTAAATTACTACCACAAAGACTGGTAAATAGCTTACAGTCTGCAAGCCCTGCTCACACACTGAATGCGTTGAACTAAAGAGCTGCTAAAATTAATTAGCTTCCCAGATAGCTTTTGTACCCTACCCAGTGAACCTGACACAATAAACCCATTACACCAATGTTTCAACTACACATGGTGAAAATGGCTCATGTGAGACACTAGAGCCTTTAAACACTGACACAAAAGTTCTTCACCAAAAATCTTCACAGATGTGTGCTGACAGCAGAATATGGGTGGGGCTCTGGCAGGTCATGTATGACTGGTGCATTGTCAAGGATATTGCTCTTTCTACTCTGAGCTTCTCCATCATGAACTTTTTTCTGTTCCACTCCTGTCTCCTCCTGGACATTAGCTGTTTCTTCTCATCTCTTTCCACTCCCCATTCTTTCAGTGCCATTTACAATACCTAGTCAGACCTAGTTCCTTCCCAGCTTTCTGCCACTGCAGTTTGAATCTCTTTCCCAGGCATTCACTTTTTCCCCTTCTTAATGCTCTCATTTTTCCCAACTTCATAACTCCAGTATATTTAGTGGGGAAGGGGGGAGGTAATTCTCTCTCTTCCAAAACATCTTCCTCCTAATGTTCTCTCTCTTCCAAAACATCTTCCTCCTAATGTTCTGATGTCCTGCAAGTTCCTAGCCCCATCTAGTCTCTAAATGCCTGTTTCTGGAAATGTCAGTTTCTCCCTCAGTATCTAATGTGTTGTACAAGCTTGTCCTTATCAAATGACTTGTGCCCCAAACTCCAGACTCTACCGGTCCTTAGTACTAACTCCCAATTCTGGTATCCCTCTTCCATGTATGAAACCATTTCCATCTTTCTATACTGTTTATACCTCTTTCTGCTCTTTTTTTGTACTTTAGGCATGTTCTCTCAGCTCTCTCTTAGGCAGCACAAACTGGCTTATGCTACCTCAAAACTGTGACTGCAGTTGGAATCTCTAGAAGATCTGGACTGTACATGTGTGGGTGTGTTCTTACACAAATGTAGAAGGTTCAGTCTTGACTCAGAAGCCATCTACTGCCAAGGCCATTTTCCACTGCATGCTAGCACAAGGACTTCTCAGGCAAAAAGGGTGACCAGAACATGTGAATGTAAGCAAAGGAATATATCATGCACTCTGGAGGAGATCTTCAGAGATCGTGAAAATGATCTGGCTAAAACTTTCCAAATAAATGCAGTGGACTGAAGATAGATTAAAAAAAATAATAATAAGTATGCAATGTGAATAGGTCTGTTTTCTCTCCCAATATTTCCTCCAGTCTGTTGCATCCTTGTCCATCCAAACCATGTCTGCTGTTGAGTTCAAGACACTTATTACAGTGAAATTTAAAAAATTAAAATAGTATTTTAATATAATTTTTTACACATAACTGAAATTTTGATCACTTGCAAAAGTACTTTTATAATGATAGTAAACCCAAGATTTTATTTTAAAAATCTTGTAATTAATTCAAACGTTTAATTTTCACTTCTGAAAAAAATGAACATTTTCAATAGTAAAATTAGTTCTGAAATTTCTTAAATTCTATACTGAAGTAATTGGCATATATTTCTTTAAATATTAAACCGTGTGATTTCTCCATGTGGAATTGCACATCAGTGGAGAAAAAATATAATTCATCACTTTGAGAAACCTCTCATCAAACATGTTCTTTGATGTGGTATATGATATGTCTGTAGCATTTGATGATTCACATTACAGTAAATAATATACTGACCATGTGTTGCAAGTTATCTAAATAAGTAGATAAATTATAGGCTTTGATGCTAATAAAGCACTGTCCCAATATTTTGCAAGGGGATGGAGATACTTTCAGTTAATATTTGAGGTTCCTCAGAACCCTTTCTGCATACAGTGCATACATATCTCCTTCTGGCTTAGTCACACTCATTTCTCACGCACTATAGGCCATTTAAGCCCCACTTCTTTTCCTCTTACTAAAGGGGAGGCTGCTAGTTTAAATGCAAAGATTTGTGTAATTTCTGTCACTCTGCAGACAACTCAGACAGCTACAACAATGACAAAGTGCTGGAGTGGGCTTGGCTTATTATTCTGCATTTAAATTTGAACAGCAGATGAAAAAGAAGTGATAAATTTATTTGGTGGCTACCTACTGGTTTCTCCAGTGATGACCTCTGATTACATCAGGCATATCATGGGATAAACACTTTTCTTCCAAAACATTTCAGATCTGATTGCCAATAAAGTCAGCAGGTATTTAAACACTTATGAATCCACACATACTTATTTTCTTTTCGGTGCTGAAATTAGCCCAGTCTTTAGGAAGTATACACAATCAAATACCCTGAGACAATAAAACCAAAAAATGCAAGAAAAAACAGCTGACAAGAAAACACTGGGTCTGCTTTATCTGTGAGAACATATGGTAACAATGATTATTATTTATTACTTGATCCTGCTTCAACCCAAAACGTACTTGGCAACATTTGAACACAGAAGAAAACATTGTATTCTAACACAAAATAGCTCCAAGGCTTAAAGAGTCAGACCCTTCAGCAGTCTGTAGCTGTGAAAGTGGTACCGAGAACATTAAAGGAAATCTCCACTCACACCATTTGCTTCCCATCACCGAGTTTTAATCAAGACCAGAGCTTAAGAGGACTTGCTAAATTCCAAGCACTACAACTCTGCACAGTAAGGAGCCTGTGATCAGCTGTGTATGGCTTACTCTTTCACTTACTCAATGTTCTTAAACACCCTGAAGCAAAGCCAAAGATTTACCAGAGATTCTCTAAGCTAGTTTGACTAAACTGCCCTTTGAAATGTAAATGCAATTTCCCCTGCTACAATATAGGTAAATGGAAGACAGTGCTGTCTATTAATCAGTCATTTTGTAGCATAACTTCCCGGTTTATCTCTACCACCAAATGTTCAGTTGCATATTGCATTCAAAATACCTCTTTCTTCTGAGTTTTTCCTTTCCATTTCAGTCTTCAAATTTTGTGTTATTTGATGCAACTTCTACATCCCATACCCTTCAGTCCAGTGTTTCCACCTCTGCAGTAACAGCACAGCTGAGGGTAACAGCAGTAAACCTACCTTCCCTTTCTGTATTGCTTTGAACACAAAAGAAAATGAAGATCCCATTAGGAGCTGGATTGGCTGGTGAGAACAAAAGGAGTTTTTATCCAGAGGGATCCAACTTCTAGTCAATGAACACTCATCAGTCATAGACACCTTTTTTTATCAAATCCAAAAAACTTCAGAAAGTTTCTCTAAGCAATCTAAGTAGTGAAGGTGTGAGCATCCTCTCTCTCCTGTCCTTCAGTATTTAAGGCTGGATGAGATTGCACACAGCATATTTAAGAGTATGAAATGCTCCCCCTGTTTAGTGAGCTAGTATAGATAATATGTGTGTATAGTTTATACATGGCAATGTAAAGATCGTCTAATATCTTCTGTGTTCATTTTACTACAATGGATGACACTAGCCCATAACAAAAAAGAGCTGTAACTTTATGGGACAGCATTCATACCTCTTCCATGAGGAAACATACTTATCCATTAAGAGATGCTTACCATCTGCTTTTTAGCTGGCATATGGCAAATTACACCATCATGTTTCAACAATGAAAAGGAAGTGCAAAGCAAGAGAGGGAACAAGTGATGAAGCACCTGCACAGTACAGGTAACTAAGACTACAGAACACAAGCTACAGACTAAGGCTACAAGTCACTAATATTATGTGAACAGAGACATCTATCAAATAAAGCTGGATAAAAAATCACATGGTGATAGGTCTGCTCAAAAGAACATAGCTTGTGCAAAAGTGAGACATAAATAGATTTTGTACTGAAGGAAGAGTAAAACATCACCAGTTTGTCACTGAACCATAATGGGGGTAAATTTAAACAGAAAAATCATTTTGAGGACTCATGTTGCATCTTCACAGATCACAAGCCACATCCAGCTTGGCCTTGAACACTTCCAAGTATGCAGCATCTGCAACTTCTTTGGGCAACCCATTGTAGTGTCTCACCATTCTTATCTAAAGTTTTTTCCTGTGATACAATCCAAATCTGCCTTCTTTCAGTTCTTTCTGTCAGATAGGACATTCCCCTTTGTCCTATCACTTCATGTCCTTGTAGAATGTCACTCTCCAGCCCTCCTGTCGACCCATTTTAAGTACTGGAGGCCTGCTATAAGGTCTCCTGGAGCTTTCACTTCTCCAGGCTGAACAGCCCCAACTCTCTCAGTCTGTCCTCACAACAGAGGTGTTCCAGCCCTCTGATCAACTTCACATTCCTCCTCCAGAACTGCTCCAAGAGGTTCACATCCTTCTTTGTTGGTGGTCCCAGAGCTGGATGCAGCGCTGCAGGTGGGGTCTCACAAGTGCAGAACAGAGTGGGAGAATCACCTCCCTTGACCTCGCACTGCTTTCTGTGCAGCCCAGGACACATCTGTCTTTCTGGGCTGCACGAGCACATGGCCAGCTCATGTTGAGCTTCTCTTCAACCTGGTATTCAACGATTCCCTTAAATCGTCATAGCTAGATTTGCTACGGATGACTGCTCTGGCATACAAAACTTGTAGGGAACATCAAGATACAAATAAAATACAACTGAAGAGCAACCTGTGATTTTTCTAAGCAGTTAGCACTCATTGCTGATATCAGCTGGAGGGAAATCAAGACTAAAAAAGAGTCATCCATCTGCATACATCATAGCTTAGATGCTACAGTCACTTGAGCTTTCTCATGTCAGATAATGCCTCAGCGCTGCCTGAGAGAAACAGAAGTGGCTAATTCACTCTATAAAATTATTCAGTCTCTGGTTACCTTTCTCTGTCTTCCATCAAGCTCTAAACAGTGCCATGAATTACAGAAGTTTTTGTTATGTGAGCACTGAAAAGCAAGTAAATATTTCATTATTAAAAAACCACAAGCAGAAAATGTAGTTGACCTTTGAAGGGACACTGCCAAATGCTGAGTCTCATTCCAGTCACTAATAAAAAGGTAAAATAGAAGTTTAGTTTGTTTTTCTTGTGCAAGTATATCACAGCACAGTCTTAATCAAGAAGCTTTGACATCTTTGTAATGGCAATTCTGTGTTTTCAGAGGCATGTAATATATTTAAAAGAGATATTTTTAATTGTCAGCTTAATTCTGACACGACAACTCTGAAGACATGGCATAATTCATTTTGACTCAAACAACCTCCAAATACGTTTGTAAACTCACTTGGCATTGCCTGAAGGATGTTCAATTTCTAGATGAAATAACCAGAATAAAAATATTTTTTTCTAATTTTTAAGGGGCAGTTAAGCACTTTGTAGACCACCCAGGAAGAGAAAGGCATTTCAAACACCTCCTTTTGAATAATAACAATTTTATAACTCCTGCTTTACCCCGAGGTAATGAGGACATCACAAAATAAACATGTCAAAGCCACCAAAAATTTACATCATATCTTAATACTCCTTGAAAATACATACCATTAGAGCTATCTTGAATAAAATGCAGTAAAACCATAAATTTAAAAATATTGCTTATTTATTTGATTTTATCAAACGTATTATTCATCTAACTCTTGGTAATAGTTAACATTATTCATCAGAAACCACAGGTAAAGTGATTTGGTTCTTATATACACTGCTGGATATGACCAAGCAAGAAATTATTTGCTGAACAGTGTCACATGAAACTGCAACACTGAAATGTGACATATTAAACTGAAATGCATGCCTTTTCAAAAAACAGTCCTAAGAGCGTGGTGAGAACAGCCATTCTGCCAAATCAGTCAGGTCTTCTATATTAAAAATTATAAAAAAGCCAGGGTTCAGATGCCACACTATGTCACCTTTCCTGAACCCCACATGATAACTTTGGAAAAAGGAGTATGGCCATCAATCATGTTGAGGTGCAGCAGATAAGGTGCACTTACATGAACTGCATTTTTCAGTTGGTTTTGTGTACAATATTGACAGGTAAGAAAATGAGTACTGCACCATCCATCCACCCCCTGGACTCAGGAGTTTTCCTCCACACATTTCCTCAGTCTCTGGTACACAGGTTAATCTGATCCTTTGTAGAAAGCCACCTTTCAGGACTACACTTCAGCATGTAACTTGCTCAAACCAGTTCTAGTTCTCCTATCTATTCTATTTCCGAAGGCATTTTGGGAACCATAGAAAAACACACGGCACATACCTCTGATGTGCTTGATACGTACTTGTGTTCCCAGTGCTATTGTCTATCAACTATGACCAATGACTACACTTGCTTCTTATGGCTGAACACCCAAATTTCTTGTACTTCCTTGGTTAAGTGGTAAATCTTTGCATACATCCATAGAAAGCAGCACAAAGAGTCAAAAGGAGCTCACTGCCAGAGGACAACTACCACCCCCAGGTCCTTCTCATGCTCCTTAACTGAGAGTCACCTCAAAAGCATGGAGCCAACTGAACAGCTCACAGCCTCTCTGGTAAGGCAAGACCATATCCTTGGTTTGTTCAGAAGATGCCCTGAAGAAAGATTCCTGTGATATCTATGGATACCACCTTGATTAAAAAGGTGTCCATCTGAAATGGCTATAACTACACTTAGCAGGAAACTTGGATTTTGCAGTTGTAACTTCCAGGTGACTATCAAGCCCAACATTGTAAGCAGTGCTCCTTCTTAACTGAGGCGTGGACAATTCCATCTGCTAGTGTTATCTTATATTAGTTCTCCATGTGAGCAATTCAGTGTGTCTCTTCATTTAAGTTACTTTGAAATGCACTCAATTGAAGTGACTAAAAGCAATGTCAAATGGAAAGTGGGTATAAGAGCAAAAACCAATATAAAACAATGTGTAATTACATGCTGTTCTATGGAAGTCCGATGTTACTAAATATAGAGGTTAATACTGAAGAAAATAAGATCAGTGGGAAATAACATACAACCTTAAGGTATTGGTCATTCATTTCTGGGTACCTTTATGAAAGAATCAATTAATCTTTTAAGAATTTAATCTTCTTAAAAGGTACACAGTCTAACGTTGTTACATACAGAGTATTCATGTTTCAGACCAAGATCATCATCATCTGGCCGTGGGCAAGACGTCTTATACCTTCTTGGTTATTTACACTGCAAATTTTTCAAGAGAGTCAATTTAACTCTCTGTGTGTAGTTCTAGGTAGGGAGCTGACTGGATGCCACTCACAAACAATGGTTGAAAGTGCTCAGCACGTAACAGGATCGCTCCTGAAAGGCCCAGGTAGGATCTATGGTGGCATTAATATGAGTTTCAATACTGACAAATGACAACAGTTAGGACCCAGAAACACATTACCAGAAATAAAACAAAACTGAGTTTACCAGCTTACTAACACAGAGAACCAACTATCACTTTCAAAACTGAATTAAAACTGAATTTCATTGTATTTGCTAGCATAACTTTCAGTCAAGTATAGCTCAATTATTTAGTTGCTTTTTTCCCAAAACTTCTATTTGCGTGCATTAAAAAAAAAACCAACCAAAAAAAAAAAACCAAAAAAACCCACCAAAAAAACCCTAGGAAAGTCTTTTTCCTATCTATGATTTTTCAGGAACTTTGAGTCATGATATGCTCTCTCTTCCTCCATTTTCACTTATACAAAACTAGTAGGAATTACTGACAGATATGCTGGTCACACCACTATTATTTTGTAACAGGACTTGAATGTAGCTTCTTATAGGTCTACAGATACAGATTTAAAATTAACTGGTTAGGTTTTAAACATCCCATTTTATCTCAATCTACAAGAGAGCTGGAATAAAAATAATTAATCAAACCCTCTGTAGAACATTGTTTTCACCGTTAATGAAAATTCTCAACTTTTTCAGATGCTTTTCAAAATCACTTAGCTGTAGACATGCAAAGAAAAAGTTTGCTAAACTAGATTCTGTCAGTTTATGAAGCTAATCATTGTAAACATATTATTACTATTTCATTTAGATTTTTAGAAAAGATGCTTCTGTTGATTCATCTCTCAACAAAGTTTAGGAACTGCACAGAACTAAACTGTAACATGGCTCAGTTGTTTGCTGAGATTTTTATAGTAGCTCAAATATTTAGCAGTCTACTTGTAAACTTCTTTGCCACAAATGAAATAACCAGAAAATATTATTTGCTGCTTGAATACCTTGGTTAAAAGTTTGCATATGCAAACTGCAATCCAACTTTTTTATGAAAAAGTGCTTGAGTCTGATGAAACATAAAAACTGGAGTGTAAGACAAATCTGAACTGCCTATTTCCTCTTGAAAGCACAATACAGTTTATTCTATATATCTTTTTAAAACAACTATTAAGACCTGTGTGGCTCTTATCCATGATTCTAAAGCAGTAACATGTAGAGATGTTTGAAGTGCCATCACTAGCCAGATTTAAACATTGCCACTTGAATTTCTAAGTAAATTTGGCTGGCACTCGCTATAAATGATAATGAAGACGTATGGTGAAACCTGCCCTTTGGAGGGGTTAATTGGGATTTTGCCATTTATCTTAATAGGACCAACATCTACCCAAGATTTATAAAGTTTGCATGCTCTAATACATACCAGTAGACACAGAAACACAGTATTTTAGTTCATTCAGAACTATTTCATGTCAGCTAGCGTATGACAGCTATAGTAAACATCAGAGTGGTAGCATAGCAAAAGTTGCCTACCAGCAAAGGTTATCATATGTCTGAAGAAATTACACTGAAGTATTAGCTCTCCTGTATTTAATTTACCTACTTGACAATTATGTCTAGGATTCTGAGAGGTGAATTAAATTCCCTCTTCAGCTCAACATCACCTGCAGTTTGAGCTGTTGGCAGCAATGTCATCCTGGTCAGCCCTGATACACTCAGCCCTAAAGCAGCATAAGGACCCTTTTTTTACTGACCTAACACAAGGATTCCCCCCACAATATCATCCTTCAACCACTGAGGGGGGAAAAGGAACAGAAGCAAAATTTCATTCAGTTCCTATGAAAAAGCAAAGGCATTATATTGTGATGTCTTGTTTAATTCACTCTAAACTCCCTCTAATCAGACTACTTAACTCTAAAGTGCACAGTCCTGAGAAGAATATCACACACTGCATTACCCTTAAGAAGTTCAAGGGTTACCAGTGTACGTAAAAGCTTGTCAGGAAGACATAATCTGTTAGATATCGACAATATTGACTTTGAGAGGTCTTAGGATACACATCTTTCTATTTACTCTTTTTATGAATGATTTTTTCATTCATCATTTCAGCTACAGTTGCCATTCTGTAACTAAAATAAACCAGAAGTTTTTCTTTCCTCTGCAAATTGTCAACGACATTAACCTTGTCAAAAAAACCTACAAAAATGAAATCAATATAGCAATTTAAAGACAAAATTGGCAGGCACTATATTGTACTTGGACACATTCAGTAACTAGCCTCATATATCAATCTACCGTCATCAATGGCAATATTCTGAAACCTACTAATGTTGTTTATTACATTTGCGGTGTGACACGCCAAAGTAAGTACAGATATCGGTCCAGCAGATGAAAAATAACACGGAGATAATATCTTACGTGCCTGAGAAGCACGAACTAGTGACTCAGGTGTCATTTAAACGCGCTGTACTTCCAGCACGGAGAGCGGCTGCTCTATAACCGATACGCTACCGGCAGTGACTTGCTCACCAGTGCAGAAGCCGCAGCGGAAACTCCGGGATCCACCGTGCCCCGTCCCCGCGCTGCGCCCCGACCGCCAGCTCCGAGCAGCGGCGGCCGGCCGTCCCTCGCCCCTTCCCAGGGGGTGCACCGCACACGCCGCCGCAGCGGGTCGGAGCTCCTACAACCCATTCCCTCTTCTACCTAAATTTTTGGGTGCAGTGCCAGCCAGAGACTGGTACCCCCCTCCCGCCTGCCCCGAGGGTTCTCTGGACGCCGGCGCCTCTCCCACCCCGCCTGCCCCGCGTCCGCTCTCCCGGGGGCGGCGGGTGGGAAGGGCAGGCGGCGAAGTTGCCGGGACTTACGGTGGCAGCGCTACCGACGCTGGCGCGGCACCTCTCCCGGCCTCCCGTCACCTCGGGCCACCTCCGCGGCGGCTCCGTTCGCACACCGGAGCAGCCCGCCCGCCCCTTCACTCCTCGGAGGGGCGCATGGCGCTGCCCGCTCCCCGACACCCGCCCGGTGGGTCTCCGCGTCCCGGAGGGGGCGGACAGGCACTAGCCAGGGTCGAGCCCCTCCGGCGGGGCTGCGCCTCGGGAAGCATCTGCCTCCTCTCTCCCGCGACGCGCCCACTCCCCGCTCCACCCCGGGCGCGGCGGGGCTTCGCGCCGACGTCGGTGCGGGGCGGCCGGAGCCCGCCCGGCGGCGGCGGCAGCGCCTCCCCCGCCCCCGCCTCCCCGCGGCTCCCGGCGCTGCCGCCGCCGGCGGGGCGACCGTGCCGGAGCCGCCGCTGCGGGGGTGGCGGGGAGCGGGGCCGTGCGGCGCTCCCGGCACAGCGCCCGAGGAACGGGGGTCCTGCTGCGCGGGGCCGAGAGACTCCCGGCCCAGGGGCTGGGACGCGTCCCCCATGCCCCTCGTCCCCGCGGGGGAGGCGGGGTCGGCAGCCCGGCCGACTGCCCTCTGTACCGGAGGTCCCTTCCCTGCGGGGCCGGGAGTTCCCGGTCCGCCGTGGGCCGGGCTATATCCGCAGCGAGGGTGCGTTTCCCCGCAGGAGATCGGACCCTGCTATGTCAGAGGCCCGGCCGGCGACCTCGCCTCCTCCTCCTCCTCTTCCTCCTCTTGGAGGAGAAGGTCTTCAGATCCGAGCCAGCGTTGAGCTTCTATCGCGGGCATCTTTTGAAAAGGAAAGCCTGGGCAACATGGGGCGTGGGGTGTGGGGCCCCTGCGATCCGGCACCTGGGCGAGTGGGGCGCTGCCCCCGCAGCGGATCGAGGGTTGCTGGGGCCCCTGGCCGCCCCGGGGAGGTTGTCCCGCGTCCTCCCGTCTGCCCCGTCTCCTCTGATGCTCTTCCAGCTTGCATGAACCATCTACCTACCGTCCACCAAGCCGGGGAGGATGAGCAAGAGGTGGCCACAGCATTCATCCGACGGCAGAGTCATCTAAATTCCCATTTCTGCTCCAGAAGTCATGTAAACGTTTTAAACTAATTAACTCTAAGAAGAGGCCGAGAAAGACCTGGTTCCAAGCACCTCTGGGCACCTCTGGTCTCCTCAGAAAAGCAGACCTCAGCTACACGGGCATCCAGGGGCAATTGAACCAACACCTCCCCCCCCCCCCTCCCCCCCCCCACCTCGCGGAGAGCGTCGAGTGGTGGTGCATGAAGTAGTGCAGGGAAGGACTTTTCTGCTATGACTGTTACAAGCTGCCCAATATTTAAATATCCAGAGAGCCACAGTGAGGGTGGGAGCCGGAGCGAACGCGCGGTGATTCACCTCAGCACTCCTGACGAACATGTCAGCGCAGAGAGCAGGTGTCTTCCCAGCAGGTGGAGTCAGGAGGCAAACTTGCTCGAAAGGTACCACCACCCGGCTGAGGACAGCTTTTTTCTTTCTGTGTGAAGGATGTTGCTGCCATCAAATAACGTGAACTCCGGCTTTAAAGTCACCTGGCTTACTTCTGAATGGAAAGTTAGCACCTAGCACTGAAGCGGTTCTCAGGTGTTTTTCTTCCAGCTGCCACTTTCTCTTACAGACTACAGCCAAATTTTACAGTTTGCCTTTCTTACAGGAACCTGCATGCAAAAGCAGCTGGCTGCCTTTTTGCAGCTCAAGCCATCCTGAGAAGGGTGGGAGGGACAGGAATAAGAGAGCCAAGTGCTCAGAAGGAGGTGCTGGGCTTAGCATGCACCAAGGTCCAAGAAAAAGGAACTTCTTGCCACTTTTCACAGCAGCTGATAAAAGAGTTCCTCCAGATAATACCATTGAAGAAAATTTGTCCTACTCGACATTGGGGTGGGGGGGGGGGTTGCGACACTCCAAGAATACTGATGTAAATCGTTATCCCTTTAGGATTTAAACTTTCACTGTTGGTTTTATCCTTTTATGCTTTTATCTCTTGTGGAGACAGCAAAGAGAAACAGTGGAAGCTGCTTTTATGAGGTCTCATAGTGCCACAATTGCTTCACTCTTCACAGCATTCTCTGGTAGGAGAAGTTACATCAGGGGATGCTCTCATTAGCTGCACTAGGTCCGGCACCACGGAGCAGCACCCCTATGGACTCACTGCAGTCATGTCCCTCTCATGCTACAGCTGCCCCGAGGTGGACTTGGGTGAGTCACAGTTCAAAATGCTTCAGATGTTTGTGGAAGAGGAGGTGCTCAGAAGCAAAACCTTATGCTGAAGCCTAGGAAAAGCAGGAGTCTTCCCTTTCCTGCCACTGCAGCAGTAAATTGAAAGAGGTAAAATAGAGAGCCAATTTCTCCCAAGGTCCACCTGTTTCGGATTATTTTGTATGTTATCCAGCTAATACTGCTCATTCTATGACTGGAATGCATCACATTTTCACCGATGGGTTTTATATTTATTTCAAAACGGATTGCATGTTTCTCTGTTTTCTTAGTGAATAGTATTCATCTGCTTAAGTATAAATCTGTCATCCCGTAATCTGGAAATAGCTTTCCTAAGGTTTGGGTGTTTTTTTAATAAACTCCCATTTTGTTAACCATTACCTTGACACAGAAGCAGCACTTTCTCATTTGTTCTGCTATAAGCAATTCCCCTGTGCCCCATGGGACTGCAAGCACGAGTACTTACTTCTTAGAATGTGTGTGAAATACTGATCCCACCCATAAATAACTACTGGAAATTATTAACTGTACCTCAATGGTTTTATTTCTGCTTGTGCTCAGGAGTCATTAGAACACTGAATTCTGCAGAGAAGAGGCTGAGCTAGTGTTTTATGTTGTGATATTATATTTTGCTTTGTATTTGAAAAGTGAAGAAAGTCCAAACCTTCCAAAATTTCAGTGATTTTTTTCTGTCATGAGGGAAAATATTTTTACAGTATGTAAAGTTTTGCAGTTGTGTAGTTTGTTTCATTTGCACCATCTTTTATTCTGTAAATATATTTTGTTTGCCTTTAATGGTTCTAGAAGTAAGGATGCCACTTGTGACAGGCACTGTCCTAATTTTCTTGGTCAGGTGAAGAATTTGAAAGAAAAATTCCCAACTGGACCTATGAATTGGGTAGAAATATTTCCAAAATCTTTTGCAGATGCCTGCATTGCAAGCTGTTTGGAGACAAGTTATTTCCTGTCATAATTTATATATCTTTTTTTGCTTGGCATGGTGTACCCCATAGGAATTACTCAGAGCACAGTATTATCAAAGAAGAGGTTGTTCAGATTTAGTTTGTTTGAAGCATGGGAACTGTGAGCATTGAGCTGTCTACAGAAGACTGTGGAGGCATGCTGTATCTTTCAATAAAAGGATTGTAAATAATGCATTTGAGTGAGGTCTACATTCACAACTTGGATAAAATACTGGAATTTGTAAAACACAGCATTTAAATAGAAAGGGTAATACATTCACCCTAATCCAGTTCAGGGTCAAAAGAATGGGAATTGCCATTAGCTTTAGCATAAGTCACATCAGTCCCTATGAGGCTTCCATAGGAATATTTAATTATTTACATACAACTTGGTAATCTTCACTCCTGGAAGTGACTTGACTGAAAACTCTGAGAACAGTTACAGCACTATCGGCAGCAATGCAGGCTTCCAAAGCCTGCCTGCTGGAAAACACATCAGCTCTGTGAGGGGGAAATTTATGGAGTGATTATAGCTGCTGTTCAGACCAAGCATCCCTAATGGGATAATTTTTCTTTTAATTTTCAGAAAAAGAGATCACTCTGAATTAGGGGTTTGCAGAGTGACAGGTAAACATATTTAAGAAGTTACTGCCAGTTGCAGAAGTCCATTTCCAACATGAAAGGCAACATCAGGAGAATTACAGAAATGCTCAAGTGGCTGGAAAGCATATGAACAGTTTAGACTAGGATTATTTAAAGAATATAACAATGTTTTGTTTCTAATCCCAGAAGCTATCAAATTATTCAAGAACTGTCTTTTTAAGACAGCTCTTTCCAAGATTAATGATTATTTAACTTTTTGTTAGCTTTGTTTTGTAGAAAGCTGAAAAATCAGGACTTGTGTGTTTATCCAACATCAGGCATCTCATTAGAAAGATGTACAAATTGTTTTAATGCCACAATAGATTTATTTAAATCAGTTGCTTAATGCACAATAATCTCAGTAACTTTCTTAATGTACAGAAAAGGCATGGCTAATTACATTTGCCTCTTTGCTTAAATTTATATTTTTAATTTATATTATGTCATTTAATCTGCCCGAGCTGATTCTTCAGTTCACAACTCAGGACATTCTAAGAGGATCTCCAAAACATTTTGAAGTGAAGGAAAAAAACTCCTGACATATGCCCCTAGAAGATAATTTGGTGGGTTTTAGTGGGCTTTTTGGGTTTTTTAAAGAACAATGCATTCAGTCAGTAATTCAGAGACACAAGAGCAAAGAAATAGAAAATGAAAAATACAAAAAAATTACTTGCATCCAAGTTTTCAAAGAATAAACAAAAATGAATAGAGACATTCCAGTTGTTAGCATTTATGCCACATTCAATTTTCCCTAGAAGAGGCTATTTTAATTTAGCAATACTTGTTTTCATTAGTACAGCACTCAATAATTATCCATATTGGTAGCAGAAACACAGTGGGCTTTGCTTGCACTGTGTAGAGGAGGGAAAGGGAAAGCAAATAAGATAATGAAAATCTGATCAGTGGGCATCTGATTCCCTCAGAATGAACAAGTATTTTCTATCTTCACTTGGAATCCAACATCCTAGGCTTCATTAAGCCAGTGTGCAGCTGTACATGATTCTAGAGAGAACCTCAGCTGAGCATCAAAAAGAAAAACTCTTCAGGAGTATTAAATGCACTGGCAGTTACAAGACATGTCCTCTCTGGCGCTTGTACAGTATATAAATCATAAAATATTCTAGATTACACAAAATTTCCCTGGAAACTATTTAAGAGCCTTATGAGAAACCACCAGCAGGCATATTTAATAAATCATACATACTTATGAAGTCTCATCAATGTAAGTTTCACCTTAATTCAAAAACATAGTTTAAAACAAGAAATTTCACATTATTTGAAGTTCCAGGTACTGTAAGAATCTATTAAAACTTAAGACTCTATGATGTATTTTCATACAGATTAAATTTTTTATCTTTGCAAGAGTGGCCTGGGGTCTATGTGTCATTAAGGCTTTGCTTACCCCCTCAGTCTATTTTTAAATGAAACTAAAGCAGTGCTAAAAGTTAATACTGGTTTTGTGAAAAAAAAGGTGACTTTTGGCTCAAATCCTGACTCTGCTAGACAGAAATTCATATTTCTGATTAGCATGGTATTTTAAAAACTTATTGCCTGAAAAATATAACTGTAATAGGCACATAACTGATTAAACCCCAGCTTTTGACAGTAAATGTAGGCTTAATCATTCTCATTATCATCATTTGTTTGTCACTCAGTTTGACATGCGTATATTTAGGTTGTGGCTCTCCAAACAAGTTGGTGTGTAGAAATCTCCTTGTGTTGGGTGTGAAAGTTCTCCCACAGCACCATGACAAGTGACTGACATAGAGTTCCTTGAGTGCAGAGATGTTTTCAGTGTGGAGGTGTTAACTGTAGTCTTTAGAGGGAGGCACTGCTGTCTCCCACCCACAGAATGCCTGCCAGAGCCTTGGGATCACACATCCATGCGTGCACTTGAGCACTGAGGGGCCTTACACATGCTTGGCCATAATGGCATGTAGTACAGGGAAGCTGGGAAATGTTTCCACTGCCTTTATGGCTGGTTATCAGTATCACAAAGATACATTAGAGAAGAAATCTAATTGATTTTTCTGAGCTTTTTAAGTAAAGATGATATTGGCAGAATTCATTGGAAATGGGTAACCACCTTTACGCGATATTTAGAGACAGCAGCTGAAGAGGAAAAAACTTCAGATAGTTTTGTCCAGATATATCTGATTTCCCTTATAGTCTTCTCCTTTACTCTGCAGCCTCTAAGGAATCTGCAGAGTAGGGATTAATTTTCAGCATTTCATCCAGCACCATAATTATAATCCATGTGAGTCTAGAGGGTTTGATTAGCATGAGAACATCAGCTACTACTTTTATAATTAACCTTACTGTAAGGAATGGGGAGCATAATTATGAATAGATTTCTAAATATACAGCACACATTAAAGAAAGTAGGATGAGAATGTTTGCATCTCAAAGGACTTAAATTTAGGTTCTGATGACAAAACAAGTAAGTGATTGCATGCAGTTGAGGCCAAACACTAGCCTGGAATAGAGATCTAGCAGGAAAGCACTACAGAGACAAAGTTCATGCTTATCATGTTGATTCTCAAGACAAATTCACCTTCTCACTTCCAGTGTTATTCTCCTCTCACTTCTCTTCACACATGCACACAATTACATATTTATCCAGTATGGTTAATAATTGAATATCTTTGACGCTGTTTTTCCCATAACAACTGCCCATTTAAATCTCACCAAGCAAACTTCTAATAGAAACTAAGTGTAGTTATTGAGGATCAGATGCTCAGAGAGAGCTGCAAATCACAGAACACAAGTCTTGAGGGAAATGTCTGAGCGTAAAAATGTTGCTTACCTTTGTCTGAACCTAATGATTCACTTTGTACAGCAGAGGCAGAGATGGCTGTGCATCTGAGGTCTCCCTTAGCTCACCTCCTTTCCTCCTGACACTTAAGTGAAGTCACATGAAGAGCTCTTAGATCAGTCCTGTATTTCTGAAGGAGCACTGTAAGGCTGGTGCTTCTTCAGTCATTTGAAACAGATACAGGGACAGGGATGAGAGGTGTCTGGCTCTAGATGGTCCAGACATTTAAATGTAATGAGATCTCCCAGAAGAATCTCATTTTGTCTGCCACTTTTTTTTCCTCTATTTCTATTCTTGATATATTTTATGGCTTTGAGGTACAACCCTTTCCTTAGCTCTTTATCACCATGAAGCCTTTGGATGCAGTCATGTCTAAAATACTCTTCTGTGCTTTGTTTTTAAACACTCTGCTATTTCAAAGGGAAAAATAAATCCTAGGAAGAGAGTAGATGCAGTAGTTATCACCTTCATAAGTCCAAACCAGTCATTTTAGTTATTGCTGAATATCAAAAAGCAAGAATATTAGAAGTTTTCAATCAGAGGACTGTCAATGCACTTCAGTCCTGTTTTGGACCTTGTCTGTAGAATAGATTTGGAAAAAGATTTAGAGGTTTCTTTCAGATGACAGTGAAAAACCTGAATTTTACACATAAATAACAAATGTCTCAGACAATAAATTGCAATCCTGTAACCTCCTGTATGTTGTGGTTTTAGCATTTTTTATGCTGAAACCTTTCTTACACTGTTGCTTTTTGCTGCCAGGACCGAAAAATAAAAATATGGCATAGTTTTCCATACTGTTATGTTCTGAGTTTTCCATACTGTTATGTTCTGAGTTGTGCTTCACCCCACAGGGACCTTAACAAGGTCCTTCTTTTCTAATTCTTCGTAGCCTGATTTTTGTCACTTACAGAATGTGAAAATAATTCAAATTCAGGCAGTCAATAGATCCAGGACTGTCACCACTTTCTACACTACTCAGGCATACACAAGTATACAATTGCATCTTTATTCTTTAGTGATATTGATCCATTTGTTGTAATGTTGCCCTCTGAACTGTAAGCACAAGTTAAATGTTAGCTGAATACTCAAAGAAGCCTGCAAATCACAGAAAATAATTTGAGACAGATGCGCTTAAAATTTCTGGTCCCAGTCTGAGCACATGGTGTGAATTCAATGATTTTAATTTCCATACACCCTTTCTAAAGAGGGTGAATTCTAAGGATGTCATTAGAGGTATGGTGGGACCAGTTTGACTGCAAGTTAATCTTATGCAAATCCTGGTCTTTTGTGAGGCTGGCATCATTTTTCTCAATGTAACATCACTGAACTCAGTTTGGAAGGAGAGTTTTCCTAGTGATTGATGAATTTTGTTGGGCCATGGAACCTGGCTCACCACATGTCTCTATGAGCATGAAGATGAGTTGGAAATGGAGGGTCAGTAACTTTTAAAACATAAATAAAGTGTTTAACGCTAATATGATTTTCATATTTATTAAACCATAGTCAGAACTAAAACCTTTGTGGGTTTCATTCTTCTAACAGTGATTCTATTTACTGCAAATGCATGAGATGATGTATGGTATGAGTCGTATATTTCAGATGACACAATTCTTGTTAAAGATCTAGGATATTCCTTTAAAGGTGTTTCCAATCCCTTCCAAGGAAAGTCAGACAGGATATAATTCTCTTCTTCCCAGAGTAACTTCAGTCACACATCACAGTGTCATATATATCATTTAATAACAACAAGCACATCATGTCCAGTGGGCTGAACTTGTTTCTGCAAGCTTATTTTACTTTCCAGTATAAAATGTTTATGAGATATACTTTCAGCTGTTTAAGATTTAATAAACCATTTTCCTGTGAAATGGTGAAGGAATCTGCTCTTTTTGATACGTGTTTACATTGATGGCTTTTTTGCTATATGGTTTTATTTTTTTCAGGATGAGGTTGAGAATGCAAAAATATTTGAAAGACAGGGCTACAGATTTTGTTTATTTGTCTGTTTCTTTTTTGCAGCTATTATTAAGCTGCTAGAGATCTTTGTGCCCAGAGAAAAACCATTATATCAAGATGAATTTTCTTACAGTAGAATGTATTTAGTTCAGAAAATAAAGCAATCCAAATAGTGAAGATTTGTTTAGTGGAACCATGTCTGCAGTCTCTTGGAAAGGACTCTTTCCTCTCAGTTTACAACATTCAGGTTGGAAGACTGTCTTTTGTTTCAGCAGCTATTACAAGAAGGATGTATAGCATCAGCCTCATGAGGCAAATGAAGAATGTCTAACTGGAATAGCTCAGTGAAAGCTGACATTGATGCTTTCATTGACATCACTGCTAGATAACTTCTGAAAACAAATGGCACTTACCTAGTTGTCTAAAACTGCGTCCGAGTACCCTACTGAATATTTGCTCAAGAACTCAGCTCCTAGTGCTCTTTTATATCTGTAGATAAGAGTGAAGAGAGACAAGCAGAAGTGCTGAGCAGAGTTTTACTATGCTTTTGTGTATATTATGCTCTTTGTAGGAAACTGATGACAAAATTGGTTGTATTTTTTTTTTTTGAGACTGAATATATCTTACCAGCTAGTTTCTGAGTGTTCTAACTGCACACATGCTGCACTATCTAGCTATCTAGGTGACTGAAAGAATAGTTGTAACAAAGAATTATACTGAAGTTGCAAATTTCATAAGTGAGGAATATGAGTTCTATACGAGGAACCAGGCAAAATACTACTTTGAGAAGGAAGACTGGGGAGGAGAGAAATCTCCTCCTACTTGTCACCATTTCTCTGCTTCATAACTTTGAGATGAAATCAAAACACTTCTTCTGGTAATTTCTAAGAGACAGGATGATGTGAGATGCTGCCTTGGCCCCAACATGCAGGAGAGTCCATCTGATGTACCTATTGTGCTAAATACTCACTTCTAGGTTTAGGTACACTGATTTCCTCAAGAGTATTTAGGCCATGCAAAAGGCAAGACAATTCTCTCCATTACAAAAACACAGTAAACTATATGGCAAAAAAGGTTTAGAAATTGTCCCAGACATCTGTATTTTCCTGAAAGATAGTTAAAGGCTGTTTCACACTGAGGACAGTGAATATGATGGATATGATGGCTCCCTGTTTATCTTCTTATCTGCTTTGATGTCCTATTCTGGATGTGATAGAAGGGAACTTGCACGAGTTGTGCTCCAGAAGCCTAAAAGTCCTTTTCTGATTCTACTTCTGGTATTTCTGTGGTAGATTTTGGTATGCTTTTAAAATAAGAGGTTTTTTTTCTTCCAATTTGGCACTCATAGATTGAAAACCCATCACCATTTTTTTTTCTTTTGTTTTTTTTTTTTCTTTTCGCTAAATATGTCTCCAGAATCTCTTTGTCATTGTATTCAAATTATTTTTTTATTTAATTGTCTTTATGCACTTTTTTCTCTCCTACACTCCTTTGGAGCTATTTGAGATAGATAGATAGATAGATAGATAGATAGATAGATAGATAGATAGATAGATAGAAACAGTGTGCTGACAATGAGCAAGAGGAACTCTTGGGAAAGTTAAGAATTAAGTAAGAGAAGATGATTTTTTTCACGGCTTAAGTATTTTTTCCCTACATGAAGATCATTTGTGATTCCTGACCCACAACTATTCAGTGTCCTGCTTTGGGCAGTTAGTATGGAAACCACTAGGGAGAGCACAGCCAAATCAAGAAGACCCCAGGAAATGCTTCAGCCAGCATGTATTTGCCTCTAGAGGTCTCCCAACTCTTCTTACTTTTGAAAGCCCATAGGAATGCATTTGTCACCCTCTGTCAGCTGCCTTCAGCATGTGGTCTCTCTCTTTCTGGGCATCCCATCATGCCTTTCCCCTCAAAATTAGCTGTGTAACATTTGTGTTTTGTAGTTCACAAATACAATTCTTTCTTGTTGCTACTTAGCATTACTATACCATGTCAGCTGACCGCAGCAGAGCTCAGGCAGAAAGATTTGTTGCTATTTTGAGGAAAAATACTGGGTAATGCAGACAGTTTCTGTCATAATAAAATCTGGTGACTATAAATGAGCATTTAATTGGTGTATTCCATGAAAACTTTTCCAAGCAAAGTGTATGCGAAACTGAGTGGCATTAAAATGCCTTTGCGGTACTTGTCAGCAGAAAAATGGAATCCCCACAAAAATTTGATAATGCTCTTGCTCCACTGCTTGTAGCATCTCAGAATGTGTCAGCTGGAAAAGCATCTCTTCCATACTTCTTTCTTCCGTGGGGCTGATGGCTGGCTGACTGTCCCAGCTTTTGCAAATGGAATTCAGGAGTTATTTGGTAGGGGTTACTCATCCTGCTTCATATTGTTGTTTTACTTAGGTGTGACTTCCAAGTGTTTTTGTCGAATTTGCATCAGTGAGAAGACAGATTTACTCACTGAATCAGTCCAGTATAACATTTTCCTGTTAACATGATCCAGGAGCAGACTGAAGCAGAACAGGGTGGCATATCATACCACCCATTTCAATGTGAATTTAGACCTATTTTCACCCTCTGTGGGAGAAGAACACGGCTGCATTCAGAATGCCAGCAGGAACTCAGCAGGAGCTGCTGCTCTCACACACAAGACAGAGGCAATCAGGTGCTTCCTGCAGGTGCTGTGGAGCTGCTTGGTTTGGATTGCTTCCTCTCACACCAGCAGGATGCTTTTGCTCCTGTCCTGAGAAAGGGAAGTGGGTGCTGGCTCACAGCCAGCAGCCTGGCAGCAGCAAATATCTCTCATGCCCCTTGTCCCTGAGAATGAAGGGTTTCTGCTCACTCTCACATTTTAAAAACCAAATGTAAAAAATTAAAATGGCCAGCCTAATTTAAACAAAGGAGACCCTGAGACATCCAGGCAATAAAAAAAAAAAAAAAAAAAAAAAAAGAGACTAAATTTAAAGGGCACTCAGCTAGGAGAGCAACCTTTGCAGGTTTTTGTGAAAAATTGGAGGAAAACAGGAACATAGAACATGCAGTATCTCAAACACGTAGTCAGTAATGCTGTTGTACCCCAACTGATGTTTCATATCTAGATCCCTGGACTGGAGACAGATTTGGTTAACTAATTATTGTGTGGGGACTGGGAAAATGCTATTTATAAATATCTATCTTGTTTCAGTAGAAAACAATTAGAAAATTGGAGACATTAGGGTTTTTCATAGGGTGCAATGTGCTATGAATAAATTTTTTTCCCAAATCACTAGGAAATATGCATAATTCTGCAGATTATCTCAATAATCTGCATAATAAATCTTTAAAATAATGCAATATTATTTTTAAATGTATATATTGGATGTTTTAAATAATGACATTTGAAATTTGTTTCAGAAGTAATTTTGGGGCTAGGAATTTCCTAGATTTTAAACATTTTTCATTAAATATTAAGAAGCATGTGGCTTCCTAGATTTTAAACATTTTTCATTAAATATTAAGAAGCATGTGGCCATGGCCATTTTTGGTCTAATGAAAATAAATCAAATTTTGGTTGTTAGTTAACCATGTTTTAAAGTAGAGTTTTTTCTTGGTGAATGTATTTGGGTGGGTGCTTTAAACTTTTGAATGACCCCTAAAATTCATAATACTTGATTTAACTTCGGGAAAATTTATTTAAGGAAGAAGTGGATTCAAACCTTTCTGCAACAATGAAAAGAGGCTGCTAAGTAACTATAACTACAAGGTTACTGTAGTAAGGAATTCTCACTCTTCCATGTTCATTTAGCTTTCAAATTTCAGACCTGGATGGGGAGCAATGAGGACTGTGGCTCTGGCTTTAAATAAGACAGATGCTTCTTTCTGAAGAACTGTATTCAACCATCAAGCAGCAGCTAGATAAAAAAGAGACCAACAATAAGCTGTGAGAGTGATCAGCTGCCAAACAAGTGTGGTCTAAGAAGATGTAACATAATCTGCTCAGTCTGAAAAATACTAGGGATCTTTAAAAAGGAAAGCAGATGCTAATCACTTAGTTGCTGCAGGTAAGAAGTCAGATGTCATGGTATTAACTATGAGTAACCGAGATTTAGGGATTCATATCAGGAAGGTTTTTCTGGTGGTAAGGAAGGTGAAGGAGAGGAATAGATTATCTGTAAGGTGTCATATCTTTCTCACTGGAAGATCTGAAGACGACCCCATGGAGTCCAAAATAGTTTGTATAGTCTAGTCTCCTGTCACTAGGTAAGTTGTCACTGTGCCAAATCATCTCAGACCAAATAACCATCTCCTTCCCATTCTTAATCATCTCCTTCCCATTCCCTACCCTGCTTTCCAGGAAAAGTAAAACAAGGTGTAGGCCACAAAGCCTAGAAATAAAAATTTCTTGCAGCAGATCTCTGGTTCAGCTGATATGGAAGGGTGTAATGGTGAACTTCCATCAGAGATTGCAGCTATTTGCCAGATGCCATCATGCATTAGGTAGACTGGCTTCTCTACAGATTCTTTTCAGTCCTATTTTTTGGTGATCTGCTGCAGAAAATAATCAGAAACAGGTCTGAGCTGACAGCCAAACTGGTTGATCATCATCATGCTCCTTCATACAGAAGCGTGGAAAACACATCCTAGCACAATGGGGTCGGTACCCCATAATGGAGCTGTGTGGAGGTGAAAAGGTATTGTCAGTTGTAGAATTAGGCACCTAATAGCACAGGTATCATTCTGACCCACCAGTCCAGAATGCCAAATGTTATGTGAAGCTTTCACAGCCCTGGGGATGATGGGATAGGAACAGAAAGAAGGTAACTCTGCCAACTTTCTCAAGTGCTTGCCTGAGTAAAGAGACACTTGATAAAACAACATTTCAGATTCTCCTGTTAGAACTTTGCCTTTGAGTGAGAAATGAATTCATTTTGACAGTTCCAATGGAGATGGGAAGATAGGGCTTGAGCTGCTTAACCCTTTTTCTCTTGCTTCCTTTCTTTCCCTTGATAAACTTGTGCCTGCTGACCAGCTCTAGGGGGATGAATATATGAAGTATTTAGATACTTCAGCAATGGCATGAGTCCCCTAGTGCCCTTGGAGATGTCTCTAAGGGCTTCTCCTTCATTGTCCTCCATACTTCAGGAGTTGACTCTGAACAGAAAATTATTTTAAATTGAATTTTCAATTCTTCTAAATTAAAAAAATATGTGCCGAGGCTGTAAAATTCTGTCTTCAGAGCTGGTGTGAGTATCTGCTCTTGGAGACTTTTCCATAACCATGCCATAGGTAAAAAATAAGGCACTGAAGAAACCTCAGAATAATATTGTCATTTCCTAGCTATCCTTTTAAAAACAGCTCTGAGTATTATGCATTGCATGTTAGACATAAGAAAAAAATCATCTGCCAGCACAATTTAGAAAAGCTGATGACTTTAAAGGCTTTCTACACAAGGCTGCCACTGATAAAAACTTACTGTGACTCAGCTTTGCTTTGCGTAAGAGCAGGTCATTTTGCTCTTTACTGTTGATTACTGCATTTAAACCCCTCTGAGATCTTCCAAAAGTCTGTGAACGGTTAGAAGTGCATGTTAAATTGCAGATCTATTAACAGGAAAGTGATTTTCAAGGACTGGTTGATAAAATTTAAAATATAATTAAAGATGCTCAGGTCCATGGATATAATAAATGGCCCATAATAAATGGATATAATAAATATTTTTTCTTATTCTACTGTAAAGCAAAACAGCATTCAAGTTCAAGGTAAAACCAGGTGAAAATATTTTCTTCAGTTACGGCTATAAAAGGTTGACCTACTTCTGTATACAAAGCAGTAGAGATTATCTGCTTTTGTGTTCAGTATTACACCAAAAGGCTCTGGAAAAAAACCTATTTGTTCCAAATCAGCTCATGCACATATATCTAAATATAATTATTATATAAAGACTATTCTATACTATATATATTTAATAAATGAGTGTATGCGAATAATTCCATACTAGACAGAATAATGCAGCTGGGTGCAAACTGGGCAGACGGGGACCAGGCCTGGGTGCCTCGGTGGACAGCAGGTTGAGTACCAGTCAGCAGTGTGTCCTTGCAAGCAATGAACATAACCAGCAGGTCAAGGAATAGGCACATTCCTGGAAGGCACTTCCAAGGCCACACTGGGAGTGCTGTGTCCAGATCTGTCTCTTGCAAGGTGGGACTTACCAGAGAAGGAATGACAATTTTCAGACTCCAGCAGAAAATCTCTACAGTGGGCTGGAGATGGAGCGCTGAAGGAGCTGATTTTGCTCAGCCTGGAGAAGAGAAGACTACAGAGGGACCTGATATTTTTCTCCAACTGCCTAAAAGTGTATTACAGAGAAGATGAAACTCAACTTTCCTCCAATTGGCATATCTATTAGTCAGGATCCTGTAAAACGTGATCTAAAGTGGAAATTACACTTCCTGTGGACAATTCTATGATTCTTTTGTATTCATCTGGTCTGCTTTTAAAGTTTTCCTATGATGGAAAATCTACTATCTGCCCAGAAAATCTATTGCAGTGCTTTCTACAGGAGTGGAAAAAAAAAAAATGCTCAAAGCTACTGTATATTGTGAGTGCACTAAATCAGCTTCTTGAAATATTTGCAACATTTAAATTGCAGTGCTGTGACAATGCCTATCAGCCAGAGGGTGAAACTAAAAACACTGTATTTTTTCTAGCTGGCTTGAAGGAAATGGAAATAGTTAGGCATTTAAATAATGGAATTACATTATCTAAAGCAGGAGTTAGCAGCCTATTCCTTGCAAGAAATGGGATATGTATTTCAAATCCCTTTGTCAGTTCCAGTGTTAAAGCTTTAAAAAATTAATGATTAAAATAGATATGGCTGAAAAACATATGAAATTATTTCATTCCTTCAAGTAGTTCTTCATTTCTATGTTCGTAAGACAGGTAAAAATATACTTGAAATACATTATTCCTGATTTATGATATTCTAGGATGTTAATTGCCAAAAACCCATTGTTGTATTGCCAAAGATTGTTTACCTAGACATTTAAGATGAACCCCAAAAGCACATGTTTCTGAAAAAAAAATGCTGTAGAATCTTAATCTTAAGTACAGGTTTTTTCCTCATTTTTTTAATTTTTCACTGCCTTAGACGGTATCCTAGCACCTAATTTTGTTGTTCTCACAGGAGTACTACCAAATCTTTCATATACTTCCAGCTAATTTTGACTTCATTGCCCATTCTCTTGCTCACTTTTTTTTTCATGTTTGTTTTAAAAGTAATGCAGATCAACCTCTTTCTGTATAAGAATGACTTTTATTTATATCATTATATTTGGAACATGTAGTTTGTTCTTTTGTCCTCAATAACAGGCACATACCATCAACTCAGTGGTCTCCAGAGTCTCATATTCAGCATGTAAGTTGAAATGCCATTTTAAACAAAACAGAAACATTGTTGAACAGAAAACAATGTTGTACAGAAAGTGAGTATATGAAGTGTGTATCTTTGGTAAACACTGAAGTCTATGTTCATCAGTTGTGTGTTTATCATCTTTTTATAATTCCAAGTCTCATTTAATTTCTACTGTTAGTGACTGTGGCTGAAAGTTTTTTGTCTGTAGTCACTGAAAGGACATAGTTTTTACAGAGGATCAAGACTCATCTTTTCAAGTTCCCCAGTTGCGTGCTTAAATTCAGTAGTATTATTCTGCCAAATAAAATGCTTATATTAAGAATGGCAGAATCAAGTTGTCAAGTTCCCAAGAGAAATTAGATAGCTGATTGGGGTTTTTTTCCTAATAAATCCATCTATGGCACTCCCAGGATTTAGAGTATTATCGTAGTCTACAGCTTGATCCACTCAAGCATCCTGTGTGCCATGTAAGAGTTTGAGGTTAAGCTCACCTTTCACAGGTGTATTGTTCTCTGTTCACACAGGGTAATCATGAAGTGCTGGCACAGCACTTACAAGATGAGGAATTGATACCTCTAAAAGTGAGTCTTACCTTTATCTGTTGCTAAAATATTTTTCTAAGGCTGCTACTTATCTAGATTTTACATTTCTTGCAATTGTTTTCATGAACAAGAACACATTCAACCTAACTTTCAAAAGTGTACAAAGACTAAATGCAAATAAATATTACAGTCCTTGAAGTGACAACAAATCAGATATATTCTACAAACAGTGAAAAATTCCCTTCCCAGGGTAGCATTTCTATACTTTAGAGGAAAAACTAAAAAACAGGTTTTGGTTTATAGACAGAATCCGCTCCACTTAGTTTATACCCAGGACATGGTGTGACAGGAAAACTAGTCTGTGCTGGCCTCAGAGACTTTGTGACCCTTGGACTGTAACTTGTTATGTTTCACAAAAGGTAGATAAGGTGTTTAATGAGAACATGACTGTGGTGCACGTCTTCCCTCATGTCTCCTAAATTCTCTTCAGGGTATTTCTATGAGTGTGGGTCTGTAAAAGCTGCAGAGGCTCATATGTGGCTTTGCTGAGGGCTGATCTATCTCCCTTTGTGGCAGAATGGTGCCCTAGAGCTGCTGTAGGAAATGTGCATTTGCATGGAGAGGCAGAGAACAGTATGCAGGAGTGCTGTGAAGGTAATGTTTCTGCAGGTTTTGTGTTTCAGCCCTCAACACAACCAAGCTGAAGATAAAAATGGGAATTACATTGACTATTTTTGTGTGTTACTGAAGTTAATTCAACATGGATCTCATAAGAGTTGCTCAAGTCAGACCTGTCAGGTCTGTATATTTATACATCTAAGTGTATAAGGCATTTTTCAAATGAAATTGAAATTGAAATTGAAATGTTCAAAAAAATTGATTTGACAGTGATTATCCAAGTCAAGGCATCACAGACCCATCACCTCTTCAAAGGATTTTAAGTGCTTACTTCTAACAAGCATCCTAGAAGATTAGTGTTCCCTTACAAGTTGTGAATGGAATGTGCTGAATTGCCCCTGTCTGGACACCAGCTGCACACCAAAGCTGCTCTATCACTCACCTCTTCATCTGGACAGAGATAAGGGCAGGGAGCGATCACCCAGCAGTTAAGGTCACAGGCAAAACAGATTTGACTTGGGGAAATAAATCTAATTTATTACCAATCAAATCAGAGTAGTTTAATAAGAAATAAAACCAAAAATTAAAAATGCCTTTCCCCACCCCTCTTCTCTTCTTAGGCTTTACTTTATTCCTGATTCTCTACCTCCTCCTCTCAGCAGTGCAGGGGACTGAGGAATGGAGGCTGGAGTCAATCCATGACATTGTTTCTGATGCTGCTTTCTCCTCTCAGTCTTCCCCTGCTCCAACATGGGTCCTTCCCAGGGGCTCCAGTTCTTCAGAAACGGACTGCTCCACCTCCAGTCCCTTCCACAGGGTCGCAAGTCCTGCCAACAACTCTCCTCTAGCATGGAGTCCCATCTCCACAGCTTCAGAGGTCCAGCCAGGAGCCTGCCCCAGCATGGGCTTCCCAGGGCATCACAACCTCCTTTGGGCATTCCCTTGCTCCATGGTGGCGTCCTCCACTGGCTGCAGGTGAATCTCCGCTCCACCATGGTCCTCCACGGGCTGGGCTCTGGGGGGACCACTGCTTCACCATGACTGCAGGGGAATCTTTTCCCTGGTGCCCAGAGTACTTTCTCCTCCTTCTCCTTTTTCACCATTGTTATAAACATTGAAGCTATGGTCTGACCCATTTCAGACTTAATTTCCAATGAACTAAGTTGCCCACAAGAGCATTCTGACAAGATCTTGATTAATGTTAAACATGGCTCCTGGGATTGAGTGGGGTGTATGTAGTCAGTGTTCTTTGCATAGGGTTTGCTGGCCTGAGGAGCCCCTTTCACAACAGGCTCATTTCGGTTTATTGTCTTTTTTTCAGAGCTGATTTAAGATCTTGAACTGTTTCTAACTTCGATGCATACATTCACTCTCTTCTCAGCTTTGTACACTGATTCACCTCTTAGAATCTTCAGCTTGAGCAGCAGACTGAAAGGCTTAACTAAAAGATTTTTATTTCAGCTTTGTGGTGATTCCATAAGGAAGAAAAAGTGCTTGAGGTGTAGCAAGGTGCTGAAGGCAGCTGAAGAATTGCACAACATGGCCCAGAGTCACACTTTTACAGACACTGGCTTCTCACTAAAATGCTTAGGTGTATCTATAGAGATGTAACTGCTCTGGCAGCAAAAGTCCCCTTTTCCAATCAGAAAGAATTCTCTTTAGTGCATTATAGGAATTTGTACCTGATGTTAAGCAGTTAAATACTTATCTAGTGGTGATGTGCTATTGTCACCAGTAGCACAAGACCCATTGATGCTTGTGCTACTAAAGGAGATATTCAGAGCACATACCTTTGTGATCAGAGACCTTTTCATGGCTCTAGCCCTATCTAGGTACTTTCAGCCACCTTCAGTTTATTTATTATAATTTCCTTTCACATGTCACCCTTCCTTTTCCCACAAGTACTTCTGAGCCTTTCCCCCTGCTACTGTTCTCTAATGAGCCCTCTGCCATTAGATTTTCCATTCTGTCCTTCAAAATACTGTCATCAAACCCCTTTTATCACTTATTTTTTTATGTTCAGGACATGCTACGATCTCAAGTAAATAGAAAAAATAGCATAATGAAGAAAATACTAAGAAAACCATCCTCTATACAAATGTCTAGATGTCACTGTATTTTCTTTTTCTTTGGAAATTTTACCTCCAGCTGATGTTCTGTCTTCATTATCTCCATTACAGGGTACTCAGACAGGCCAGGGCCTATCTTTGCTGTGCCAGTAAGACATCTGAACCTTGAACTTAGAAAGTGTTTGGCTCTCAGTCAACTTTGGATTTTATAATGTCTTAGATATTGTCAGTGCTTTGCAATATCAGCAATGTATAATGAGGGCTGATGCTGTCTGGCCCTCAGCCTCTGTCTTTGGCCTAGCAATCAAAAATTACTTTGTAAGGTAAATATTTTATATGGGATGAAGGTGTGAAAACTGTTGATGCCTGAGCCAGTCAGAAGGACAGCAAAGAATGCTTCTAGCATTTCTATGTTTTCTGTGCTGATGATAGGGAGCTGCAGTTCAGTCAGAGGAAGTGAATTGTAACAGGGAAGTGTGAAGATGCCCAAGCATATTTTGAATAATTTCTCTGCTTAGTTCCCTAAAAGAAGAAGATTCTGTTTCTAAATTCATTAGCCCATTTCTCTACCTTTTGTAGTAAAGTAATTAGTTAATTTCAGACAAAGTTGACAGTGGATGGGATTTTCCAAAATGTTCAGTTCTAAAAACTATGATGAGAACCAGTGACTGGATAAACAGGCAAGATCCAAATGCATCTACCACTAAAGAAAATTATTTAGTTCTGTCAAATATAAATCCTTAAGGGGAGCAACAGATCATTTAGTAGCTCTAGCTTTGAACTAGTCCTAACTATGTTGCCACTTACTCATCCCAGTAGGTGTGGAGCATTTGATGGATCTGAAGGCACCCTGGGAGGCAGGACACAGAAAAGCTTCAGTGATATTGCGTGTGGGTGGAGATGCACAGGAGGTGCAGGACATGGAGTCAGTAGGAGCTGGGATCTGTTGCTACCACTGCCTGTAGACAGCGGGTGGTATATTTTTGATATTTCAACCCTGGAACACTGAAGGAGAAATACTTTGAAGGAGAAATCCTTTAAAGGAGAAATACAGTGAGCATAATGTTACCTTAAATTTCATTGTTGTTACTACTGTTTTTACTGGGATTTCTCTAAGCATCCTTATCTGTAGTTTTTCTAACACTTTTGACACAAATACCTTTGAGAATGACATCTGAGAGTCAGTTTGTGGCACTGAATTCTGCCTGTCTGGATCTTCATGTAAAAGATCCAGTCTTCATCTTCTTGTATACAGCTAGATGAGTTAATCAAGTCTGTAAATGTTTAGGATATTAGATATTCAAAGTTTGTAATAAACATATCACAAGTTGTTCTCTTCTGGGCAGTCGGAAATGTATGGAGTAGGATACACTTTAAAAGGATTGGAAAGTCGTCCCGTCCAGCTGAATTTGTTAAATACACAGAGCAGATTGGAATAGGTTTTGATAACTTGCAGAACAGCTTTTGCAATATAGGTTTATCTAATCTGTCACAAGTTTATATAACCCTCACGTTCCTGCAGCAGAAATGATACATTAAGTAATTCCATTTTGCAATTGTTTTCAGAATTCATTAAAGCTAAAAAAAAAAATAAAAGAGGTAACACTGTTAGTAGTTGAGAGTTCTACTTTCATACAACTCAATGAAACTCTACCCTCTAATTACTTTTATACCAGTAGTTTGTGCATTTTGCCTCAAAATTAAAATGTTGGATGAGGATGGGAATCTCTTTGTTTATACCTCGGACTAAAGCTGACTTCACAGATTTCAGGTAAGTAAGATCTTTTTCAATGGGTTTATTCTCTTGGGATATAATAAGTATTGTTATGTTGTACTTTAATGAAAAGTATCATAATAGAATTATGCATAAAAGCCTTTTTCTGTGAGATGCAAACCATGTCTACTCCATGTCCCCAAATTCTAGGTATCCTTCTCTCTCAAGCTGTCTTAATTTGATTAATGTTATCCCTTCAACTCAGAGTAATTTGTGCTTTGCTCAAAAAGTGTTTCTTCTATAATGTAATATAATATGTGATTTTCTTTAAGCATGGAAAAGCTTTCTCCTTTTTCCAACTGTATTATTTAGACTAATTTAAAATACAGTTTACAAAGGCTGTCTTACTCCCTTTGTATCTCTAATCATAAACATTGAGAATCTGCCTTATCATACACATCAATGCACACAAGTTGCCACTTATCCAGTGTACTAATTCAAATGTGGTTTTCCAAGCAAGCAAACTAGTCTGCAGCTTCTAGTATGGATTTCCACTCACAGCACAGGCCAGGAAGCAGCTCACCACTTTTAGAAGGAACATTGGAATAATGACTTTTTGCCTTTAGAACAACTTTGTAGGGTATGTGCTTTCAATTAACTTTGACATGTCTGACAACATTACCTTGGCAGTTTTAAAATCTCATTAAAATGCTAGTTAAATACAGATGCCTCTCCTCAAATAAAGGCTTTCTCAGTTTATTTAGAAAGAAACTACCAAAATATTTATGTTCAATTTATCTTCTGTTCATTTCATTTTGTTAAGAAACCCAGTGCCATGATGGCATCATGTTGCTCATGTCATTGTGTGATCAGTTTGATGAAGGAAAAAGCAGTTGAGCCAACAAAAAAGACATGTATTTGAAATGTCATTTTTCTTATGTTACATTAATTTTAAATAACCACTTTCAGCTTCCATTTGTAACAGGCTGTTATGGTGTGCCAATTCTCTCCTTTCTTTTTTGTGCAAGCATCCTGCGGCCAGCTGACCCTACTAACTGTGCGCAGGTTTGATGGCATTGATCTAAGGACCATGTGCAGGTTCTTTCTCTGCAGATCTGGTCACATTTTATCAATGGATTTTATCATTGAAAGGGATGGGACTGTGTTGCAAGACACCATAATATTTACTTGCATTCTTCCATTTTTCAATATTCAACTATTTGCTCAGGGCCAGATCATCAAAGAGCTGTAAATCTGAACAGCCTCATCAAATACAATGGAAAAAAAAGATTGATTTCCCAAGCTTCTGTTTAAACCACAAAGAACACAACTTTTCAGGGCTACTGCCCTCTGCTTATTCCCTTGACAAACTCCTGTCAATGGAGGGACTCATCTTCCTCCCTAATGCAAACAGTGACATTGATCATAAATGAATAAATCTCAGATTAGAGAAATTAAAAAGATTATCAACCATAAACTGGTTCAAATAGGGATTTGACTCTTTACCTAGCTGCTTTTTTTGCTACCATGTCTTCAGATAACAATTACTGTGTTGGATATTCCTTACTGAGGCGCTGGAAGAGTTGCCTGGAAGAGTTGCCCAGAAAATTATGGATGCCCCATCTCTGGAAATGTTCAAGTCCAGGCTGGATGGGGCTTTGAGGAACTTGGTGTAGTTGTAGGTGCCCCCGCTTATGTCAGGGGGGTTAGAACTAGATGATCTTTAAGGTCCCTTCCAACACAAACCATTCGCTCATGTATTATCTGAAATATACTATTATGCAGTTTTATCTGGAAGTGGCCTGCGTGGTATTCCTCTGCTGAGGTACAGCTGTATCTGGACTGCATTTTTCTTCCTGCCTGTGCTCTTTGCAATTTTCTAAACTACTCATTTAATGACATGCAAATGCCTGAACATTTATTGCAGAGGAGGAAATATTTCATTTCAAGGGTCAGGGGAATTTGTTATTTTATTTTTTTGATTCATAAGTTTATGTATGCATTAACTAAGAACAAATATTTTATTACCAGTTTGTTCCTTACCTGTTGGTGGATTAATTTTCAGTGGATTTTGTATCTCAGAGGTATTTGCTTTGTTTTAATATGAAAGATACAGTGGAGCAATTTTCACATTATATCAATTTTCTCTGGTCTATCTTTGGAAAAATCAATAAAATGAGGTGAAAATAAAGGCTGTGACTCACTGGCTGATATACACAGAAAAATGGTACTTTGCAATGCATTTTTTAAAAACAACTATGTAAAGATTCCCTATGGTTTGGTTCAGATTTGCTCTCCCAACAGATCTAAAACCCATGGTGACCACTAACATTGTCACAGGGAAATTCCATGCAATCCAGCGGGAGCAGGATGCTCCGATGAAAAAGTGTCTCTTTTTCCGCTTTAGACTGCATTTCTATGGAAATGGTCTTCAGATGCTGCAAGCTGACACTGATATCCAAGAACTGAAAGCCATTTTATGCCCTGGAAGCTCAGAATTTCCTCTGGTAAGTTTCTGTCCTGTTGCTGAGGGGACCTCTGTCAGGTTTCTGTCCTGCTGCTGGACCTGGGGGGCTGCAGGGTGGATTGATGGTGTCTGCCTGCATCATCAATCCACCTACAGTGCTTTTGGAGCAATGTGTGCTCATTTTAAAAGTCACAGACATACTTGGGGTGGTTTTAATATGGATGAATTTACTACCTGTCTTTCAGTGGGGTGATGAGTAATTTGATTTTCTTTTCCTCCAGTTAAAATGAAATGCATATTTTATGACAAGGCTGTGGGATCCTTTCAAAATTGGTATTTTTCATCACAGCTTATCCTGATCCTAATAGGAGCATGTTGCTCCTAATAAAACATTGACATTTTATTTGCCAGAGTGTTTACATTCTTCAAAAAGAGACGTTCATTGGCTTTTAGCCACTCTTCAGTGCAGCACTACTTGCCCTTCGATTGCTATTATGTACAGCATTGTTGTTATTATTATCTACCACGATTACTGCTGCTCAGACATGAGATGAGCTGTGTTAAGTGCTGTCTGCTACAGACTAATGTAAGGCTTCTGACTTCAAATATTCTGCAGTAATTAGATGTTTTTACCAAAGTTTTTGTTCTACCTTTCAAAGAACATTATGCTCCAAATATAATGAACCATGGATATTTTAACTTCCACATTGATGTCTTCAAAAATATTGTCCTCTCTGTTTCTTGATCTTGTTTTGGGCCTCAGAATTACTTTCCTCTTCATTACTCCCTGTGGAGAGTGAATTATTTCTTCACATCTGTCTTGTCCCACAGGCTCTTCCGTTCATCAGGTATTCACAGTGGGTTTGTATCTCTTCTCCTTGATCCAATAACTAGACTTCCTGTAATTTCTCAAATTTTGCTTTATTGAAGTTGATTGCCAATCAAGAATGCAAGGAGTATAGACTGTGATTAGACACATGGAGATCAGACCCACAAATGTAAGTGTGCTTAGACTATACTTGTATAATCAAGATATTCTGTGAAACATCAAGTAGATCTTAGAGCAGCAGTGGCAATTTCTGTGAGAAACATTATATGAGCAGTTAAAAATGCTCCAAAACAGGGTCTGATATAACACAGCAGCTGCCCCATGCTGCTCCATCCTGCTCCTGTCATTTTTAAAAGAGATTGTTACCGTTTAGGAAATAGAGCAAGAAACAAAAATTAGGTATAGCAAGATATCACAACAAAGACTTTCTATATTGAATTAGATTCAACACTAGAGTAGACTCTTTCACTCTGGATGCATTTGTACCTGTTTTACCATCTGTAACAGAAGTTTTTTACTCAGAGGTCAGGTTGGGATGGATTTTGTTCACATTTTCCCCTAGATTTTCAAAACCATTTTAAATCCTGAATTCCATGGCAAAGGACAAAGTACCCACATAATTCACTTCTTGAGCACTTTGTTCTCAAACTACATATCAGCTTTCAAAAGGAACAGGCATGCAGTTGTACATGTGCAATTATATGTATTTATAAATTTATTATGTGCATATATATTCTGTAAGTGCAGGCTGTATTAAAAGATATAGCATTTACTGCTACACTATTTTCTCTTTATTCTAGCACATCTGGTATCTTCCACAGAAAAACTATGACTTTTTTAAAATATCAACTTAAAAAAATGCTGATGACAGAGTACCTGTGTGTAATCACTGCTATAATTTACAAAATTAAAAGAAATTGAGTGACATGGAAAATAAATGTAAGGTCACTGAAATTATTAGGATAAGGCACATTGCAGTAGCCCCTCCAAATTGCAATGCAATGGTGCTGTCAGCCTCACAAGTGCCTCCCTTGGCAATAAAATCTTGAGAAGAACTCCTGTTGGAGGAAATGGGTATGACAGAAATGTAGCCTGTAGTTCTGACCCATGATACAATAAACTAATTCAAATTGGTACAGGGAAATAAGTTGTTAAAATGTGGGCAGCCTGAACTTCTTATTTTTAAAGCAAGACAGTGCATTTTATACCCATAGCTGCCTCAACAGTATTCCAATGGTAGGTCCCTAAGTGTCAAGGGAAGGCATGGAAAGCAAGAAAAAAAGCAGGGAGTGGAAGGTTATGCTTTACTATGCTGACAAAGTTTTTTATAGCTATCTGTGCTGAAAGAAATAATCTAGAGATTCATGGAGGATTGGAGCAGGAAAATAATGAAAATACTAATACATTCTGGAAACTACTGAACTGTATATTTCTGAATGGTCTTTTTATTTCCTGCCTATTTTCCTTCCTGTCTCAAGTTTCTGTTCTGCAATAAGTCTTTATGCTAATTAAGAGAGGCAGGAATACTTATATGCCTTTGAATCAAAGAGGATGTTTGTGCAATGCAGAATAGGATGCTGTGATTTATATTGGTTTTCTGTGCTGTAGTTTTATTTTAGCATGATGGAGCCTTGGTTCTGGTTTGAGCGCTTAGTGATAGACTGGGCTGGAAGGAGCTTTCAAATAGCATTCCTCTTTTGTATAATAGGGGAGTATGTCATGTTGACGGTTTTGATAGCTCAGCAGGTGTTCCAGTCTCATACTTCTATGGCAGAGGGAAAAAATGCAAGTTAACTGAAGGTTCCCATTGTAATTGGAGTGTGTCTGTGAGTTACAGTTAGTCCATAAGGCAATCCTACAATTTTGCTTGTGAGAAGTATTTGAATATTCATTGTCTTTCTTTTTTTTTTTTTTTTTTTTTTTTGTTCTAGTTTGTCTTACTCTTGTGTTTTCCTCTCAGTCACTTCCTGATTACACTGTTGTTAAAGTAAGTCGTGAAGTGTAAGCCTTCATTTCAATGAGTTATGGGGATGTATATACGGATTACAGTCAATATCAAAATTCAGTAAAAAAGCAATTACAGATAAGCATGTCTGCCAGCTTCTGCTTGCAAGCTGTAAATAGCTGATCAGAGACTGATTTCATCTAGTGAGTCAGATGCTTTTCTTACAGTTAATCAGTTCAGATAATATTTTTTGTAGGATGAATCTCACTCCCCAAATGGAGTAAGAGAATTGTTCCATTTTGACAAGGTCTCAAACCTCTGCTTACCATTTCATGCTGGGTTTGGCTGGGGTAGAATTACTTTCTTCATGGTGGCTGGCATGGGGCTGTGTTTTGGATTTGTGCTGGACACATGATGATAAAACAGAGATGAATTTGTTATTGCTGAGCAGAGTTTATACAGGGTCAAGGCCTTTTCTGATTTTCATTCTGCCATGTTGGCAAGGAGATCAGGGGTGAATAGGAGGTTGGGAGGAGGCACAGCCAGGACAGGTGACTCCAACTGACCAAAGGGATATTCCAGACCATGGGACATCATGGTCATACATACTAAGCAGAGGGAAGAAAGAGGAACCTGGGGGACTTCTGGAGTGATGGTGTTTGTTATCACAAGTCACCTTTACATGTGATGGGGCCCTGCTCTCCTGGGCGTAGCCCTGCCTGCCCATGGGAAGGATTGAATTAATTCCTTGTTTCACTTTGCTTGTGTGTGTGACTTTTTCTTTCCCTATTAAACTGTTTTTATCTCAACCTACATGTTTTATTTTGATTCTCCTCCCAGTTCCATCAGGTTGGTTGGGGAGAGGAGGTTTGAGTGAGCTGCTGTGTGGTGCTTAATTTTCAGCTGGGCTTAAACTGTGACATATTTCCAGAGATACTGTAGAAAACTTTATTGCAAGGGCTTAATTCAGCTTTAGCAGTTTCGCTGATCCCACCATCTGCATTGTAATCTATTTCATCTCTATCTAAATTAAAGAAGATCCTGAGCAAGATCATCATCTGTGCACAAGGTTACTAGCAAGGACAAACACTTAAGACTTTTGGTGCCAGCTTCAGCATCTGAAAGTCTTTATGTTTTCTTCTGAGCTGAAAGCTCCTTTCCAAGTGTCACTCATGTTCTTGTCACTGTAGCATCTCTTGTCAGGGAGCTCACTTTGGGATTTCCCATCCATGTATTTTGACACATGATACTATATAGCTATATCTATGGGTTATGTAATAAACAAAGGGATTAGTAAACATCGAGGAGCATGTAAGTATGTTTCCATTCCAAATTATCTAACAACTCACTACATATTTTTATTAGCAGAATTTACCTAATATTAGTTCCATTGTCTTTTTGAGATCCTTACAAACACTGAATTTTTATTGATCATGTTGCTTACAGCTCATTGTTTGCTTTATTTATGACCTTCATATCCAGTGTATAGAATTTGATTGAATATATGGAAGATAAATCTGAAAAAAAAAACCCACTTAAATGTTCCATGACTTTAAATTAAGAAGTTAAACTCAGTAATTGGTTGACCTTCTGTTCTATTCACTTTTAAGGCAAGAAGTTATATTTCTGAGTAAAGATTTGTTTATCAAGGATGAAGTTGAGATTGAGCTCACTGGAAAAGAATAAAACATTTTTGTTTCTTCATCATCTTACATGTTTATGGCTGGCTGCCTACAGCTAGAAGAAAAAAAAATTCCTTTTGAGCTTTTATTAGATTTGGCAACCAAAGGCATTTTATAGATTTACCATAAAAATTGCTGCCATTTATCAAAGAAGCTGGCAACATCTCTTAATGATACTGAAAAGGGTGTTAAGAGTCTCTGACCAACAAATGATAATCAGGTTCTAGGAAATTACTGGGAAAATGCAAAAGCATTACAACTTTTTTACTCCACACAGAAAGTCAGGGACCAAAGCAAGAAAAGACCCTGCTCCATTCAAATACATGCAAAGAAAATAAATGGCTTTTCTTTTTTCCTTTTTTTTTTTTTTTTTTTAATCAGGTAATTTAAGGGGTTGTTAGTTATAAAACTGGCAGAAAAGTAAACAGAATACTTTGACAAATACTGTGGTTGAAAGACTCTAGTCAATTTATTGTATCCTACATGTCAGAAACTCATCCAAATGATGACAAGCATTGGATGCTCAATTTGGGCCTTACACTGACGCCTTATGGCAGTAATTTATTGTAGCTGGCCCTTACAGAGTTACTGACAGAAGGATTCTTTCCTCAGCTGTAACAAATAGAGCCTTTTCAGCAGCATGTAGATAAATACATAAAATCCATTTCCTGGCGTGAACAGGATACAGGATCCGTTTTCAAATATTAATGCCTAAATTCTGCACAGATAGGCCAGTGTACAAACTAGGTATGCTTTGTGCACTTAATAAAGAGAATTCCAAGTGAAAAATTCATGTTACAGATATAAAGCTGTTGTTTCTGCAACAGCCCATTAATGAAAAGTTTCATTAAGTAGCACACAAAGTTCATTCAGAAGAAATGAATCACATTTTCTGAATACAGGCTACTAACAGGTTTTCTAAGGGCTAATCTGCTTTTTAAATACAATTCTCCATCATATGCAGCCATTTGCACCTTCTTGATCTCTGTTCAGATAAGGAGAACACAGGGCAGCTCATGCAGAGTTAATGAAGTCAAAGCCATATAACTGAATTTCGCATTTTGGACAAAATTTTGAAGGGGAAAAGCCTAATTTATGACTAGTTTTAATAAAAAAATATTTAAGAAGTGTCAGAGCTTTTAGGGATATATAAATTTCTTTACATCCTACCAGCGCTAGTTTTTGCATCTGTTTACCTGTATCTTGAGAGTGTCTTTCATGGACAAACTATAGATTTTTGGGGAGGGGGGTAAGGGTGGAAACATTACAGACCAAACAAAAAAACCCACACAACAAAAAAAACCCAAGATAATTAATAGGTTATTGCTCTTCATTACTGTAAATAGTTTTTTGTTGTTTGTGATCATTATCCACCTTCAAATTTTTTTCATTCTCCAGACAAGGGTTTTGCTACAAGAAATCTTTCAGAAAGAAGACTTCAGATGGCTGAAGGATGTCAGAGTTCAAATATCTCATGATATAGAAAGAATGAGTGCTCACTTATAGGTCCATTTGGGAGCTCATTTCTTCTTTATATAGGAGTTTGTTTTATTGGTCACTTTCATGTTCAAAGTTCCCTTTATCCTTATCCTGATCCGTTCTTTTTGAGAACATAGACTCATTTCTTGCTGGTTTAACCTTCACAATTCTCTTTATAAGTTTTTCTTCACATGGTCCCTTGCTTTGCCACAGTAGGAGAAACATTATTTCTGTAGCTGTGAGTGTTTAGAACCTACTAAAGGTGCAGCAGCATCTTTGCCAAGCTGCTCACAGTCACTACACCCC
This sequence comes from Vidua chalybeata, assembly GCF_026979565.1. Taxonomy (NCBI): domain Eukaryota; kingdom Metazoa; phylum Chordata; class Aves; order Passeriformes; family Viduidae; genus Vidua; species Vidua chalybeata. The sequence continues at coordinate 24,075,193 of NC_071530.1, forward strand.
AAAAGAGCTGCTCCAACAGCAGCCTTTGCCTTTAATTACTTCAAATGCCTGGAGGCTAATATAACATAATAGGCTTATAAAATACATCAATACAAAGAGCTTCTCAGGGGGGGTCTGAGTAGCAGAGGATGTGTACAGTGATATCAGTCAGAAATCATGGCATGAAAGTAAAAAAGAGCTATATGAAAACTTCCCATTAAACAAGATGATGCACTGGCTTTCCTAAAAACCATAAGAAATCTAAAATATGTCCTCAATAAAAGGAAAGACAAATCTAGACTTCCAAGTGAGCAGTGCACAATATGTATTTCTTCTGCTACTTTCGTAGTTGGAACTGCGAAAGAAGAACACTAATTTCCATAAAGTCATTGAAAAAAATATGGAAAAGAAAAGGATTTTTCCATAAGGAAAGAAAAATGTAACTGAGATTCACACACAGTTATATATGGGAAAAAGTTAATAATGAGTGGGCACTGTTCAGCCTGAAATACGGTGCAGCAAAGAACCTTTGGAAGTTTTTTGATTGCTCCAGTTTAAATTAGAAAAAGACAAATAAAATGTTATGTATATGTGTATAGATATACAATTGTAGAGAATATATTATTGACTGTATCTTATTCTTCAAAGAGATTTCTTAAAACAGCCAGTTTCGTTAGTATAGATTCGAGGATTTACTTGCAAAGGAACCAAAACAAAAGGAAGTTACTCTTTTAAATGTTAATCTTTCTATGAACCTTTGGGCACATTTTGAAGTTGAAAAACTATCCTTATATATTGGTGTTACCAATATCGAGAACGGGACGTGCCTTGGCTTGTCTGGCACCTGCTGCTGAACCAAATAGCGGCCACTGTGGTGTTTCACCCCAGAGACACTTTCGGCGAGCTGGATGCTGCAGCTGTGTGCATGGAGACAAGTTCAGGCATGCCGGAGCTCCGGTAGTGGCGGGATGGAGCCTCCTCTCGCCGAGGGTCCGCTCCTCAGGTTTCCCTCCGCTGGAGAAGCCTTTAAGGCTATGGTGAAGGAAAGGAGTCAGTTCTGATGGAGGGTTTTAATCCAGAGCTTTTATTCTGGCCCGCAAGCCTCTGAATGTAGCAACTGCTCCAAGAGAACTCCCAGACCGCGAGGTTCCCCTCTCTTTTACCTGGGGGAGGGGAGGGGGGAAGGGATAGGGAGCTCACCAACCAGGCACGGGAGAGGAGGTGTCAGGGGACAAAGGACACCTGGATGGCCCAATGACCCCTGGGCGTGGAGGGCATCTTTTGAATCTGCCCAATCTCTCCACGCCCTTTCTGGAATTCCAGGAGTGACAGGCAGTGCTCAGCAGGGGTCAGGGTGGGGAAAGGAGGAGTGATTGACACACCTGGGAGGATATCTTCAGGGGAGGAACCAGGGCTCACAGGTAAACCATAAGGCACACCGCAACACTTATACATTGTGTTTCTTGCTTTTTGCTAAAAAAAAATAGTCTGAAAATTTTTATTAGCCCAAATTGAAAAAAAATTATTCCCCTATTCATTAATAATCAGTGCTGGCTATTAAAATTCATTTATATTCATCCAACAACAATTTTACTAATAAAATATCAAAATGAGGAAGCTTGGTTATCTCTCATCCTCAGCCACCATCATGATTTCAGGAAGACTCAGTAGAGATTGAAGCATCAGTTCACACAGAACTTGTAGCAGGTCCCAAGGGGAGAGAGCTGGGATCCAAGTGCTCTACTGTGATCCAGGTTAAGCTCTATAACCAAAGTGGTGATGGTAGCATGGTCACTGCTTCGGATGCTAAGACTGGAGCTGGGAAGGAAAGTATCTGATTTAAGGGCTTCTTAACTGGTGAGCTTCTTCCCTGAAATTCTAATTAGAACAGTCAACTATCAATGTTTTAAGAACTTTGTATAATTACCAGGTATAATCAAAGGTTCCAGGCATGTCAGAAGCATTTTCTCAGACAAGAAAGTGAGAGAAACTTATAAATGAGCTTGTTTTTATTGCTTTACAATGTCATCTCATTGCATGGAGCAGGTTTTCCAAATCCAAGAGAGATTATCAATATAGTTGCCACCAGGGATTCCTGTATGAGGTAATTATTCACTGTGTTGCCTTTCTAATGAATTGGTTGTAGAAGTAAAGCTTGAATCTGGAAAGGATTTATGTATATTGACACCAATATCAGCTCTGAGGAGAAATGCCCATCCTCAGTTGATAGAAGAGGTCACTGTTCTCAGAACTGTTGCCATACAGATTTGAGAGCTACTGCTCTCAAAAGCCCCAAGTAACTTGTACTTCTCATTACTGGAAAGTGAAAGAAGATCACTTTGTGTTCAGGCATTTTGAATGTTTCTAACAGGGCAACCTTTTCAAATTGTGATGCTTATCCACTTAGTACATTTCATGGTTGTTTTTTGCAGAGAAACACAAAAAGCCAAAAGCAAGATTCATTGAAGGATGTAGATGAAATAGAGAGTCCTGGAAAAAACACTGTGCAAAATACACAGGAAAAGACTGATGCCTCAGGATATGAGCAGACTATCCATCCCCCATTGAATGGGATGATCATAAAAATTAAGCACCAAGACTTACACCACTGCTGCCTCTGCTGTACAATATCCAACCACTCTATTGGTGGTGAAGGTTCAATTTTACTTCATCATGAGAGAGTTCAGACCCAGCTTTTTCACCCTGCAGGGCAGTATATTGGTCAGCGGGCTGTATTCTATGGGTAGTCCTTCCCTTTCCACTGGGGTCACCAGAAGTGCAGAACATAAGGTCCACTGGGCCAGCATGAGAACATGCAAGAGGGGACTGGATTCTGGAAATTAAAAATTAGGAATGAAGCAAGAGAGCTACATCAAAAAGAAAATATGTCAGACAAGTTCTTGTATAAACTGTTATAAGGAAATTATCTCCATAACCCCCCCTAAGGCAAATTATTTGTAGCCTCTCGGCCACATTATCTTGTAACAAATACATTACTACAGATTCAGAGGAGCCTGATTTGATGGCTGTATGTGAGGTGCAATCTGGCAACACCTTCTGGATCTCATCTAGATCTGATCCCACAGGAAACTTAGAGGGTGGGGCATTAGCTATGCTTAGGGGTAGCCTGCAGGATGGTATGACTGGGGACATTTTGGAGAATAGGTCTAGGAAACTGGAGAGCCTGAGTCAGGGAGGTATCCAAGGAGATAATTTCATAATTGTATGGTGTCTGTCTGGTATGACAATCTATTTTTCACGTGCCTTAAATTCCCCTTCTACCTTGTTCCAGACACTGGTGTGGAATAGAACCCCAAGACTTGTGTGTTTTAAGGTTTTAACATCACATCATGCAAGCCAGGACTGACAAATTCCTGCCACTATCATTTGGAAGGTTGTGCTTAATGTTTCTGATTGCGTTCCCGACTGTGAAGTCGGGAGATATAGCGAGGAATTCAGATGTACTCTTCAGCCACCAGAGACACACTCGAGTGAATTACTAATCTCCCTAGACACCTGGAATGCAGATAATGAATTTGTATGTACAGACTGATCATCCACCAGAGCAAATCAAATCATTCCTCACTCTGCTGTGACAGGAGAATTTTAAAGCTCCTATTTTGAAACTCCCCTCTTCTATTGGCATGGCTAGATCCTCCAGAGCACTAACAGCTGTGCTGCCTTTCAACAGCCTTTCCTTCCAAAAGGAGAAATGACAAATTCAGTAACACTGGGCTAAGCTGATAAAACATATAGGCATACATGATAGTCCAAAACCATTCTTCAAAGCAGCAGCTGACTTACGATTCATGATATAAAGCCCAAGTGGCTTGGCTGTGTGAGATTTCTAGTTGTAGTGGATTTGGTCAGGTCTCCCAGCTTTGGGCCAGCACTATGCCAGGCTGGGACACCCAGCTTTCAGTAAAAAGAGCACAGCAGCAACATCAACATGTACATAAGAGATGCCATGTTCCTCTAGGGCTGGCAGCATCCTGCTCTCCTCTCACTTTGAGTGACAGCAGATTGCTGGGAGCTTTCTCTGCCTCCAGCAGCAGCCTGGTTCTTTGCTGGGATTTGCTCCCAGCTGGGCCAGAGCACACTTGCAGCACACCAGGCTGTCCCCAGACATCACCCTTGAGTCACGCAGATGTTGCACTTCTGTGTTTATAGAGAAGCAAATTCTGGGGATGGCTATAGCTGTCTCCAGCAAACACACAGTACTAGAAAGGGATGTTCTACAAGTCCCTTTTCCTGTGTATGACTGTAAGTCCAGATGAAGGAAGAGGCACTGGCAAACAGTTGGCCAAAGAGGGGAAAAGTGCATACAGAGAAAGTGGTGAAAATCTCCCCAGTGTGCTAAGCTTCACAGTCTGATGTGTCTGGTGAAACAAATAAGCTCACATCACCAAGAAAGTACTGGTTCTGCACTAGGCTGTGAGCACACTTTAATGTCAACAGAGACTTGTTTGCATCCACAAGGGCAATGGCTGCTCTGTGCAAACAAAGCCTGCAGGATGATGCACATATATCATAGAAAAAAGCATCCTCTGAAAGGCTTTCCAAAATCTGACCTCAAAACCACTAGTGTGGCGGTCCAGCCTGCCTCTTCTCAATATAGAGCTGGAGCTGTCTCCCAGCTCTTGCTCCAGCTGGGCAAAAACAACAAAAGTATGATTGAATTAGATCGCCTCATCCTTCTCTCCTTGAAAAGGGAGTTTTCAACAGGGAGAATGAGTTGTCCAAATATTCCATGTTTGCTCAGAAAATAGAATGATGAGGGTGGCTCACAGTTCTTACATCTTGCCTTATTGGTCCACTTTTTTATTATAGAATGTCATACTTGATCCCAACATATCTTTCTTAACTTTCCAGCAAATTTGGCATCCTACAACTTTATCACTGCATCACAAATGAAGGATCATGCAGTTGAGGCTGTGGACAGTCTACTTTGCTTTGAAGAGTTAAACTTACAGCTTTTTTTCACTCTTGTCTTATACAATCTTTATGTTTCTTATTGCTGATGTGTTCTGTGGCAAGGTGAGAACATTTTGTAGGTTACAATTCATGTATGAGAACAAGAGAGAATAAATCAGTAGTATTGTGCTTTCCTTATATCTCAAAGAACTTAATTTCTGCTAAAACTCAGGCAAGATCCAGGGGTGAAATTGAATGAGACACAATTAATAAATAACCTTAATAAGAATTTTACATTTACCTTTCAAGTAGCCATTAAAGCAGGTCACACAAAAGTTCCTTTTAGTTTTCCCTTAAATTACTCAGTTTTCCTCTGCTCTACTCCTAGCCCCGAGGTTTGAAAGGTTTTTTATGCAAGGAGGGAACATCTTCAGTTCTAGTGCTCTCTTTGTCTTTTTGCAGGTCCTTGTATTTGCAAAGTATAAACCAACAATTGGCAAACATGCAAAGACTATCCGTCTTCCACTCTGGATAAATCACTTGAAACTAAAGAGTGTTTCTTTGGTTTCCTTTTTTTAAAAGATCTTATACTAGCTTTTCTTTTCAAATGTGTTTTGAAGAGGAGACCATCATTAGGGAATTCTTCATGAGTTTATTTTATGTTTGTTTATCAGACATTTTCTGTAAGAAACTGCTAATTAATTGCTGATTGATAAAAAATAAATAGGCAGCTAGAATTCCCTGAAGCAGCAAGCAGCAGCTGAATCCAGTGCTTTGGGGAAGAAGCTTTTCCAGGGACTGCAGGTCTAATGAATACATTGACACAGCAGGTCAATTGCCTCTGATCATGTGGAATTTTGTTCATTGCTCTAACACTGCCGAAGCACTGTGGAGGATACAGGTGCCTCTTTATATATTGTTAACTCCTGATGTTTCTGTTCTCATCCACTCCAGTAGTTTGCCTCTGAATATGTCAGCATTGTGATGAAAATTTTTATTTTTATGTGCTTTGTTTTGATGGTATCATTTTGATTGTTTGGTCCCATTTACCAAATGGGGCCAACAGCGGCCAGTTAAAAATGGCTGATCTCTACAGTGTGACAAAAGATCTTCCAGAGGTACCAAGTTCACCTATTAATAAAAGGTCTTGGGTTGGGTTGTTTGTTTTTTTTAATCCTCTTTCCCTTTTCAGTAGAATAAAATTACATGAAGCCACTCCTTTAATTGGGACTCCAGAGGGACAGAAACCTTTAGAAGAACAGCTGTTCCTTTAGTGCAGAAACCTCTGCCAAGTAACATCATGGGCTCAAGCTCTTTCTTTTTAGCTTAATAGGAATTAAATCAGTGCCATGCCAAATTGTCACAGGTTCATCAGCTGGCCTGGAAATAAATTCTGCTATGAAGTGTCCATTTTCTGTTTGCTGGAAGTGTTTTGATTTTTAGGATAACAGTGGGAGGCGTTGTTATCCTAAAACCTATTCACCTTTTTATCCTAAATACTATTCAGCTTTAAAAAAAATATACTGGATGCACTTCCTTTTCCTCATCTATTTTAAGATTGAAATTCCAAGAGGACCTAATCATGTGCTAAACCCATGTAGGTACTTGTGCTGAAGCCATGCAGGTACTTTGAATAAAGATGTAGTTATGTATGTGTTACATATGCAATTATGTTCTGATTGAATCACGGCCAAAGTGCATATGTGTTCACTTACAGATTTTTAAATGAAAGTAGATAAATGAAGGAATGATAAGGCATGACACTTCTTTGGAGGTGTATGGGTGATTTTTTTTCCAATTTGGTAACCAGGCAAAAGAATAAATGCTGAAGATCTGACCTGACAAAAAAAAAAAAAACAAAAAAAAACCTACTAAACTTTAACTCTTTAAATGGAAAGGTAAACTATATCCTACCTTCTTTTTTTTTGACTTTCAAATTTAGACAAATCACTTGTCAAAATGTCACATCAAGAGAGTAAAAGAAAAGATTTCAATAAATGTTAAGAAATGCTCCTTAATTGCATTGTAAAGTTATTTTTCTTGTTGACAAAAGATCAAAATACAGCATGAATTTATGAACAATTTTCATAAGCTGGTAGGTGCATTACTTTTGAAAATGAGTAGTGAAATAAAATTTTTACTTCCAGATCCAGCTTTATTTTAAACCTACTTAATATTTCTCACTACTAATCCTTTTTCAGTTGTATAACTTTTCCAGAATTTAAGCATTGGAAATTAAATTATCTTTTTAAGCATCTACCACAGACTGAATATTTTAATTTAATTTCTGATGACATACCTCACCTATTTTTTAAGATAAAGGTCAATGTAAAATATACTGTCCTGATTACCTAAAAAAAAGTTGTTGTTTTGTTTTATGTTTGAGGTTTTTTGGTTTTTTTTCCTTGTTTTAGAGCAAAAAATAGAAACATGGAAAAGAATACAATGTAGATATACGTTTTCTTATCGCTGCTCATGTATTTTTTACAGACTATTATTTACTAAAGGTTGCCAGGTAGATTTCCTGAAAAGTAAAATAAATAATAAAGCTAAGCAAACTTTCTATGGGGGAACACACAGCCAGGTAAACTTCATTTAGATCCAGAATTTACCATTTGCATCCCAAAATGCATTTTCCTATCAATCTCAGCATCAAAGCTCAGCTGGTGCAGAGGAACTGCCCAGTAAAGAGGGAGGAAGAGGCAGAGGTGGGAGGGGCTGAATTGAAGATGACTTTATAGCGTCTATATTTTGCCTTTCCTTGGAGAAAAAAAACAGAGTTTCCAAAGTTCATTTCTTTCTGGTAGAAGAAAGGGTCCTCCCTTTCTGGTCCTCAAAAAGGATGATGATGCATTACTGAAGGTTCATTAGATCAAGCAACAGTGAACCAGATTGTTTCTGGTGGGAAAGATACTTGTCAATATGATGAAATTATGGGATTTTCTTCAGTTTGCTCCAATGAACAAGCAAAAGATGACATGCCCAGATTTCAGAGTCTGAGATTCCTTGTACAAAATAGCTACTGTATTTTTGTTTGGTTGAGTTTTTTTTTTTTTTTTTTTCTAATAGAATATTCTTTTTTCAAAACATAGAGAAGTTGTGCAGAAAATTACAATTTTAGAAATTGCATTGTGCATGGTCACTGTGGTCTTTAACTTCAGGACTTCCTTGTATGCTGCCCAGTGTAGAACTGGTTTGGGAATGAATCAGGAACTCAATTTGTTTTAGTACACAGACACTGAGCTGAGGATCAGGCAGGTACTAAAGGGAAATGAGTCACCATATGCAGAGAACATTGCCCGAGAAACTGGGGCCTAGTTCTAATTTACCCACTGATGCTTTGTGTAGCCCTGGACAGATCAGGTAAATCTAAGTTTTCACAAGCGGTCCTTGAGATTGTTTTCTTTTTACCCATTTTCCAGCTGACTTGGGAGCTCTGGTTTATAAAAGCATAAATAGCAACCACAGCTGGAGACTGCACTTTGTCTTATTTTGAACACATATTTCTAAATAGCACAAAGCTCTCTGGAAATTCAGACCCTACTTCTTCAAACAGGACATTCAAATTAATAAATATTTATCCTTACTCCTCTGTGTCTAAATTCCCCTTTTTATATTGGGAATAATACCTTCTGTCTCTGTTCTTCCTGCCAGCTCACACACAGAAGGAAAGGAATTATCCTGTTGTGAGAACAGGGCTTAAATCACACCTGCAAAATGCAAAACATATGTTTTCCTTGCAAAGGAGTTCCTGGCCCTCCCTGTCTTAAAAGATGACGGTTGTTAACCAGGACAGAAATTTGGAAGAGTCCAGGTCTTCAGGCTGTAGGGGTGGCTGTCCTGGCAGGTGCTGGGTGTGATTTCTTGAGACTGTTGAAATTACAGCAAATTTCGACTTTGGCCTGGATTCAGAGAAGGGGTTTCTTTCTAAGGCTTTTAATTCTTTAGTGACATGCATTGATGAGTTCCTGTTGGATAAACTCTTTAAATCAAATCTTTGATTGTGAATGGTCTAAATGAAGCTGGCTGCAATGGTTCAGGGAGAAGAGTTTTTAAGCTGCCTCTGGAAAACATTTGGTGTAATATCTTATTTCATCACCTCCTGTGTGTTGTTGCAAGGACCACGTAAGGAACAGAAAACGAGTCATTCTGCTGTCCTTACCAAAGTTGTATGGCACTTCACTCTGAGGATCTAATTATTTTCAGTGTGGAAAAGAGGACTAAATAAGGCTCTAGAGAAACACTTTACATGTTTTAGAACAGAATGATTGCATGTCCATTTTGTTTAATCAGCATACTTTGTAAAGATGGGTTTGAAATACTTTATCGACCTCACTGGAGGTGAAAATCACCGGTTAATTTGCAGAACAAGTGTTTGGGTAACAGCCATGCAATGAGCATTTTTTTCTTCAGAAAAGCTGAAGCCAGTAAAGAGGATTCAAGTTTTACAGAAGTTGCCTGCTTTGTGTTGTGATGTTGCTCTGATTTAGACTACTCACATGTCAGGGTATATATGACTTGTCTTCTCTTATCCTATACTTCTACTTTGCAAAATCGCTACTGTTTCAGTCTGTAAAGTTAATGTCTAATGGCTTGTCTTACCCTCTGCAGTACTGTACAAGTAGTGCTGAGAGCCAGGAAGGAAGGGACCACATCACTTCAGTCAACACAGACAGGGAAAATAAATTCTGTTGTTGCCAAGCATCAAATGAAGAGAAGCAAAAAATAGCTGACAGCAGAATGGAAAAAAAAAAAAAAACACGTGCTCTGTTTCATTACAAGCTCCAGTATCAGAAATATAAAAAAAAAACCCCACTTTTCTTCTTCTGAAGCACGATGGTTGACTATGCATATTAGGTGTATCTCCCTAAAGATTTTGCAAAGGCTTTTTGCAAAACCCAAATAAAAATGGTGCAAATCTAGGATCATTTTAGATGTGCTGTTAAAAATTGTATAATTTTTTTTTCTGACCAGAAGACAACATCTTTGTCTTAACTCTGTAATAGACAAAGGTCGATTTTGTAAGATCAGATTTACTTGGTCACAGAGTAATTTTATTTTTACCTGAATTACATAATCCAGAAAATATTCAAACATACCTTGGGTTTGCCATCCCTGGTATGTGATAAGGGGTTTGTGATGCTCTGATACAATTAATAAATGGTGTTTGCAAATTAGAGGCATGCAGGTGTATTAGCATGTCATATTCATATGCCTCTTATTTTGTATTTTAGTCTTAATCCCCAGCTACTCTTGTTGTCTATATGATTATGTCTTTTTCTGTCTGTTTTGACAGGAAGTGAAATCTTCCTTTGCCAAAGGCCCTTGAGTGCAGAAAAAACCCACACACTAAAGTCTTGTCATTGCACGCAATATGGGCGGAATCATTTCAGCTTCCTTCTCCTTGCTCTCCAGATCTCTGGTGGGATTCTGGTGCCCTGCTCTCTCTGCTTCACTGTGTCCTTTCTTGCACAGAATTCTGGGAGCAGTGCTGGAGTGCATTCTCCACAGATTACATGTGCTGCAGTGAGAACCCATACCTGAGTATAAATAAGTGCAGATCTGCAGGATCTGCAGGATATGTGAGGCAGGAGGAGAAAGAGTAAGTGGGCAGCTGTCTTGTGTCTTCCAGGCGGAAGATAGGAATAGAGGAACAGAAGTAGAAGACTTTGGTTGTAGCACGTCATTCTCCTATGGCAACTTGTTTTCCCAAGAAATAATTGAAGGGATGCAAGGTTAGAGCCGTTCATCCTCAGGTTTGGTCCAAGTAGTTATATGGGCACATTTAAAAGGTTATATGAATAGAGAAATGGCAGATTTGAAAACTCTCCTGTTATTTGCAAGATGCAGCAATTCCGCTCACCTTTGCTTATGTTGCCCGCTGTAAATAAGCAATGTTGATGCTAACTTTTGGACCACATATCATGCTTGGATCGTGTTCTGGACTAGGACCATCCATAGTTTCTGTTAGTAAAACACATGTTTTATGCTGCAATTTTTTTAGAAGTACAGTCTTCAACACATGGTATGGATCCTTGTCTCACAGACCTCCTTGGAGCATACTGTGTTTGGGATGTTTAATATACTAGAGATTTTGTCCTGATGTTTGATGTTCTGTTTACAATCAGATTTTTTGATTTTACACTTTGTGAAATTGTTTTTCATACGCTTCAGATATACTGCATCTGCTCCCTGCAGTTTTACAGTGCAGAGAGCTGCTATTAAAACATTATTGTTGACAGTTCAGTCACAATATAAAATTCTTACAGCTGTTAAACATTTAAAGATGTTTAATTGTTTTTTTAATGAGTATTTCGGTACTTTTAATAGGATATTGTAGAATTTATTATCTTGTAAAAAACCACCTGGAATAACAGGTTTTAATTGTGGATGCCTTGGATACTAGAAGACTTAACAGTGCTACTGTGCAGCTACTGGCTTATTCTTTTAGGAGTACTGCTAAGAAAGTTTTCTAGGAAAAAATCCAAAGCCACAGCAACAACAAAATACAAAATATTAGCAGTAAAATATCTGATAAAAACCCAAACCTGCAATAGTACCAGAAGCAACAAAAAGGCTGGATCTAAAACTTAAATTGGCAAGACAATATTGTGCCAATCAATTGTGCCAATTGTACTCAGCCAATCAAACCTGGCAGCAGGATTTTGTCTTGTTAATTTATCTAACCACTAAAGAAAAAGACCAAAAATCTTGCTTTGACTTTTGTAGTTGCCTGCATGATATCAGCACTTTAAAACTGCTCAGGGCCAGCACCACCTTCCTGCTGCAGGGCTGTCCCTCATCCAACCAGCACACTTGGCACACGTGAGACCAGCCCAGCCCTGCTCTGAGCTTGTTGGCACCTCTGAGGGCAGCTGAGGCTCTGGGACAGCCAGTCAGAGCCAGCTTCTTCCTCCTGGCTTTTGTCCCAGTCTGTTGCTTTGCTGTTCAAGTAATAATGCCACATTTTCTGTGTACCTTTCTGCTGCAGCCTGCACATCTATTTCAGGTAAGCCATCTGAAGAGCTGTCATTGGTTATCTGGTTTCTGCCCAGGTGGTTGTAAGCTGAGACATGCGGTGGAATCCTGCATCCATCATTTTTTGTCCTGATGAAATTCAGAATCATTCTTTTTCTGGCAAAAGGTTTTTCTTTGTGTCCTGGTTCTGGCCAGGACGGGGTTAATTTTAACTCTGTCCTAGCTGGAACTAGGGCACTGACATGAATCACTGCACTCACATCTCGTATTTAATCTAAATAGCACCATAAGTGGAATATTAGGTAAGTATATCTTTGAAAAGAGACAGATGCTCTGAAAATTAGATAAGGGACATACTTAAAGGAGTTCAGTAATCAAAAGCAAATGTGTCAGATGTCACAGAATGAAGTAACAAAATGGAAGGGAGCAAACTAGGTGTGAATCAGTGGGTGACTTTCATCAGAGTGGGAATTTTTTCATAGGTATTTTCTTGTTGCCTATGCCTGACAACATGACATAGGGAAACATCTTTGTGCAGTCTAGAAGTCTGAAAAAGCCTCACGTAGAAATGGAAACTTTCTTTTTTCAAGTATGTAAACAAAACATTTGAAGTTTTGAAATTTGTTTATTTTCTATCAAAAATATTTAAAGGTATTCTTCTTTAAAATAAATTTATTTAAAGCTATTCCCAAGTAGTTTTGGTTGAGGATAAATCAGTGATTTAAATTTTATTATTTTCAAAACAAACACAGTATCTATATACTTAAGTGCATGAAAATTCCAATGATATTCAGACCTCAACTATAGAATATTTTATAATGCTACTAAATTAGTAAATTTTGAAAATTACTGGAAGAGGAGAAGATTAATCCAGTTGACTTTTATGTCAGCTGTGGTCTTGACAATAGAAGATTGTCAAGGATTGAAGAACAAGTATGGTAGTGAAGGGTATAGAGTAAAAGAATTAACCTTCCTTTATGCAATCTCTATAAAAAAACTTTCAAATATGAGTCTTTGTGTCACCTGGAAACCAGTCTCTCAATGACAATTCCTTACTTCCATTTGATTTTTAAACACACAATCAATTGCATTTTATATTAGTAATATCAGGTAACATAAATTCCATAACGCATTGGAAAATAAATTCCAAAATAAGTCTACTTATTTCTAAACATTGTGCCTGTATTTTGTCTTAAAGATGATTTGGGCCTCCTTTCATTGCAGTTATTCACAGAGATGTGTATTTATGCTGCATTACCTAATGGCTAGGAGAAGAGACACAGGCCCAAAATGTAAAACTGAAATACATTTCTGTGTGTGGTTTTTAAAAGACATTGATTTTTATTCACCATCTGTTACATTGGTTTGCAGCCAATATCCATCAGTGAGCTGTGTGATTAATGGGGTACTGAAGAAGCAATGAACTATTGCACAGTTGTTAAATTTGTTGCTTTATTTTTCCTTTTGCATTAGTATTATTATCCTACAGCATCTGTTGTTAATGCTAAGCATAATAAATATGCTGGATATAGCACACATTGCTATCAATAGTAATAATAACTAACATAATACACCATAGACTTCTGAAAAAAATGAGGCAAAGCCTCTCTGCCTATAACTTTGCAAATTCTTCACTCTCTTGAGGCTGTCCCACATCCACTTGTGGCTCCTTGGGAGCCAAGGAAAGCCAAGCAACGTCTCTCATACAAACACCTCAGCTCCAGGTCTGGGCCCTGCCCTCTGTCTCCAGCTCCAGACAGCTGCAACTCAGCTGTTGTTATCTGACAGGTTATCCAAAATCTGAGCATCTTTATCTGGTAAAGGTCTTCCAGTGCTCCTCAGCAGAAATTTGCTGCTTATTCATAATATTCCAGATTTTTAAATTAATAAAAAAAAATGCAAAATCATGGTACTTGAAACACATATAATTTATATAAGAGCAAATAATGATGCAATACTTATTTGAAGCCTTGTTGATAACAGATGGTATCCCTATCAAGTATGAAAGAATGAATTTTCCATAGTGACTCCATGCATCATAAATTACAATTCTCCTGCCCTGTTCTCGTCCATAATGCCTTCAGTTTCCACATTGCATGGAGCAACAATCCAACAACAGCAACAACCACATCAAGTATTTCTGTCTTCAGTTGCCTCACCTGCTTTACACTGCAGATGAATTACATAGATATCTCAGTGCTACTCTGTAGCTTCAAAAATGTCAGCAAGCCTTTGGAGCTGCCATAATTTTGAGGGAGGGATTTGGAGAATAATGCTTGAAAATGTTTCTGAAGTATATTCAGACTTTGTGAGATTCATAAGAGCAAACAATCTGAGATGACAGAAAGGTGGGTTTTTTTTGAAAGATAGCCTGTGAACTATTAGAATGTGCATCACTTTCTCGACCTAAAGGTGGAGTTAATCAAGTCAGGCTCTTTGACAACACTAAGTGTCTAGACTTATAAATACCCTAAAAAAGTTGCAAATCTGCTTTACATGGTGTACCATGTGGTTTTTATAAGTAAATCAAATATAAGACTTTTGTGTCTGCAGCTAATGGGAATTTTCACAGTCCTTCATGATATTTAGGAATCATCTTAACAATATGAAGCTGGCAAGCACTGTCTTTTTGTCTCCTCTCACAGAAAGCAAATGAAAGGTTTGTTATTTTCGTGTGTGCATGAGTCTGTGCTTTCCTGCAGTTCACTAACAAAAATAGATTCTAAAAATTTGATACCTAGAAAAGAATATGTCTTCATATGTTACATACGCTTCATATGCAAAGCCACTAGAGAATGATCTGTTGAAGGGACTGACATCATTGCTAATTACAATCTTCTCTTTAAATTTTTGAGAACTGGAAGTCTGCTGCACAGAAATTTCTTTAGAATAAAATTCCTGCATTCCAGAAATTTAAAACTCCATAAAATCATGGAGAGCACAGGGAAAAAGTGAATCAGGCACTGTTGATTTTCTCGCTTTTTCAGTTAAAGAACAGGGGACATCAAAGGAAACCAAAAGGAGACCTATTCAAAACAAATTTTGGAAAACTTGGGATGTGAATGGTCTGGCTGCAGGGTGTTGTGAAGCTTGCACAGGGTCATGGGAGGCTGGATGAGTTGAAGATGATCTGCTCCTTAAGAGCTCCTGAATACACAGAAGCCACTCTGGTCTCCTAAGCCCTGGGACCCATGGCTGTGCCTGGCACATCCAGCGTGGTCCTGGGCTCTCCTGTGTCTATGCTCCCCTTCAGTCACTTGCTCCGGGACCCAGCTAGAGAGAGGATATTGAGCTGTACAGAAGGTCTGTACAGACCTTCAGAATCATCTCCTGTGGCCTTTCATTCTTATCTTCTTTCTAGTGATTCTAGATTGTGGTGGAAAACAAGGATATTGCAAAACTTCTAATATGCTAAAATATGATATGATGTCTTTCTCTTGTATGGAAAAATCTTACATTTTATATAAATGTCTATATATTGCATATATGGCCAAGGTTATCTTTTATAGGCAAACAGCATCTATATAGGTGAATGATAATAGCTTCTAAAACTGCTGTATGAACATAGAAGCATTTTTTTTGTTAGGTTTAAGAAGTTTCCATTAATTTTACTTAGATTGACATTGAAGTAAGCATACAAAAGATTGTATGCTCATAACATTAGGTATGAAGTTAAATTCATTATTTAATATAGTAATAATAATAAGTAATAATAATAGTAATATAGTAATAGTAATAAGTAATAGTAATATGGTAAAAAGAAATGGATCGAGATTACTCTGTAGAAATTAAAACTTCCAATTATTATATCAAACTTAATTGTACAATGCATTTAAAATTTTATAAAACTGCACATATTCACAGAATTATTTAGTGTTAGTATGCTGTAAATCAGACTTATTATCACAGTGAATTTTTTGTGAAACTCTGCGTTTGGAGGTGTTAAAACTGCCTAAACATGAAACCTACCATTTGTATCCATCTTGGAAGTGTTTTTGGTGTTTGGTTTTGTTGGTTTGGTTTTTTTTGTTTTTTTTGGTTTTTTTTTTTTTTTTTTTTTTGTTTGTTTTTTTTTTTTTTTTTTTTTTTTTTCCCCAGGGAATATGGGGCAAGAGCTTTTCCAGGTTGTGATTCAGGGCAGGGCTCTGAATTGCTTCTTGTATTGTCCCCATCGTCCAGTGCCTATGGAATAAATTAATCTTCTAAACCTTGGCACATGGATTAAGTTTTTTATGTGAATACGCCTTTGTGCCATTTTCCTGAGTTACTCCACACCATACTTATATATTTCACAGGCTAAATTGCCCTAGGTTCTGCTAGTGTAAGTCTGTAAATTATTATAATCAGGACTACTGCTGAAATGTCCATGAATCCTTCAGAGCAGGACACTCCAGCTGTGCTTGTTCAACGCCCATCACAATCAGGCCTGATTCTTGTCTGGAATTTTTGGGCACTGTAACAATACAGAAAGTAATGCTAATAGCCTTTGGCTGTTGTCTGCAGATGTTGAACCCGGGAGGCAAGGCTCTGCATGCAGGAAGCACTAAAATACCCCATTTTCCTAGGACAGCAGTGACAGATTGTTGAACTCAAGTGTTCCCAGACCAGAAAGGCACAGAAAAATGCTGAAAAAATAGGAGAGCAGAAATCAGAAACCAATGTGACTGAAAGACTTCAGCCAGTTTCTGCTTTCCACTAAGCTGCAAAAAGTACCATCACCAGTGGGATCCAGGGATCTTTTAGCAATTTTCCAGTATGATACTGAGTGAAAAGATATTTACACATTTCTACTATGCTTTTTGGAAAAGTCTTTAGTGTGGAGTAAGACTGCTTTCTGTTAAGGCTGTTGCAACAGCTGCTTGCAATCCTGTTCATTCTAATGCAGCAGGTAAGAGAATAATCATTTATCAGCCTCTTGCTTTCCTTGCCAGGTATGAAAAAAATAGTTAATGATATATACAAGAACACTTCTGGTTGGATTAGCCAGAACAAACTGCCTCTGTTTCAAACAAGGCAATTGGCAGCTTTCATTTCTGGATCAGCAGAGGAAGTTCACCAGCAAGGCTTAGAATGTCATTTACACAACAGAGCCAAAACCCCCAAAAAGGTCAGAAAAAACTTAGCACATTTTTTAAGAGGGACTCAACCATTCTTGTCTAAATAACAGGACAGAAAATGGCTCCATTTTTCTCCAGGTTGTAGCACATCAGTACCTCTTCAAGCACTTACAATACCTCTTTACTTTTGCAGGTTAGAAACATTTCTCCCCTTTTCATGATTCTTACCTGTGCTCTGCAGTATCTGCAGGCTGAGAGTAGCTGTGCAAGCATCCACAGAAAAGCAAAAATCTCTGCTCTGGGGCATCATACACAGTTCTGAGAGTGAACCCAAAATTCTGAATCACAGCTGTGGCAGTGGTAGGTGAATTGTAAATCAGCTTCCAGCATCCTGGTTCTACTGTTGTGTTTAAGAAAGACAACCATTTGTCTCAAGCTTGAAACAGTTGTAGAAAACAACATAACTCAATTTCCAGTAGTTTGTACAAACTTATTTTTCATTTGGCAGATTAATTTTTGGCATGTCCAACTGTCCATGTATCTCCAACCAAAACCAAGTTAGAGCTTCTCTATGAAACTCAGACAAAATGACAAAGTTGTCATAGTTTTAGAAGGACACTGGCAGGTCCCTCTGCATTGACTTGTTTTGTTGTGAGAATTATGACTTTTTAAGAACAGTTTTGATTTCTCCTTCTTGTCTGCACTGTGTGTTCCACACAGTAAGACAAAAGAAGGACATCATGTCTAGGGAGCACAAAATCATGTGGACCCTTTCTCTGGGAGCCTCCAGTCTGCCTAACATGCAGTGAGTGGTCCCAGCACTGGTTACTTCATGGAAGTTGAAAGACAATGTCTTGGCACAAGGTAGAAAATTCCTAATATCACAGCTCACTACAGGTCACTCAAGGATGTTACATCAACGATCTTAATGATATCTTGATGTTTTATCCCCTCCCAGCTGCCAGAAAAACTGATCAGTGCTGGACACCCTCTTTATACTAAAACCTCAGTCTAGCTCCATATCCCTTCTTTCAAAGGAAACTGTTTCATTTCAAACTTTATTCCATAGCAGGAAGTCTTGGAGAATAAATGAGATTTTCAATTAATCTTAACTTTGAATTAAGTTATTTCCAAGTATGATTGAACAAAACAATAATATATTAGTGTAAGATACTCAGGATTCTCCTACTTTTTGATCAAATGACATTGAAAGGGGCAATGAAAAATTACTTACAATACTTTGATCAACAAAGACTGAAGCATACAATTTCAAAATGTTTTATGCTCTTCAGTTTTTCTTTTTTTGTATAAATTTTTGTCAAAAAAATTCTTTCAAACATATTCAAGCAACTTATGAAGTAAAATGGAATCTTTGTTTTTAGTTCCTTTTTTCCTAGAAGTTATGATTCCAAAATCCTTGGTCTTCCATGACTTCATGGCTGATTGACATGTTCCAGCTGCTGAAACAAACAAAAATCACAATTGCTTCATTTTGTGTGATGCATTTTAATAAGAGCATATTTTCTGAGGATGTACACTGTCTGGAGATACCAATAATATTGTTAGGTGTTAATACAGATTGAGAGTCCAGCCATACATTTTCTTGGTGTTTGTATTTACAAGTCTGAACTCATTCACTAAATAGTCCAAGAGTAAATCAGTAGCAGATGATAAAACTGCAGATCCTGAGTCCATCATGTTCGTACTGCTGGATGTTTCTTTTCCCGCAAAGACAGAAGTGTGCTTCCCAGCTGGGGACTTTTATGGACCAGTAAAAAAAAACAATTAATTTTTAAAATGTACATAAGGGTCATACAAAAATATCCTGGTAACTAAACAACATTGGAATAAAATATTTCTTACAAACAAATAATTGTAGAGCCTGCATAACCAGCTAGTACACAGAATTAAATATATCTTCAAACTCTATCCTTTTTTTTTTTTTCAAAGTATAAATTCTGCCATTTTCGTTCTTTTTAAAGGGTGTTTATCTGTTATAGACAAAAAGAGCTGGAAGATTTTTTGCTTTGAAGATATATCCATTTTGTTTGCATGAATCCAAGAAAATTTGGATCTTTTCAAGGCCACATCAAAGACTTTATCATGTTCATGCATCAAAAAAGTAATGATAGAGATGCACTTTTAAGAGCAAAGCCTGTAGCTTCATTTTTGTCTTTATATTTAAATAGGACTTTCAAAAGGAGGACAAATTACAAGAAAAGGCAATTTTTCACAAAAGGAAAATACTCATCTTTAAAATGATTTTTCAATTTACCTGAAAATTAAATACATCTTTCTAATATAAAGGATTCCAATTAGGAATAAAAAAAAATCTATTCAGCATTCTGTGATTAATTTAAGCTTTGAAGAACAGTAAGCAATGTTTTTTCCTTGACACAGGAAAGAATATTTTATCTTTAAAGAAATTCAAGCATTAATTGTCTCTTAATCCATTCCATAGCCTAAATGTGAGTGCAATCTTATGATACCCTGCAGTATCTATCTTAGCAACATTATCCCACGTCCTGTGCCAAATCACTGCCTTGTAAAGACCCTTTATCTTTGATTCTTTTGCTTGAGAGGGTTACAGCCACTAAATCTCCAAAGCCTCTTCTTTCCCAAGAAAGACATCACACAAAATTGAGTCAAACATCTCAGTTTCTGTTTTTTTCTCTCAATTTCCTTTCTCATCCATCACTGCCTTTCAAAGTTCTGTCAGTAGTATTTCCATTAGTGATGGGTTATTTTGTTGGTTCAGGCAATCACTTTCAGTTTTATTATCTATTGATGCTTATAAGGAAGCACTGAACAACTGATCTCAGTTGGCACATGAATACTGAGTGGGCAAGGCTTCTTTTTGGCCTGTGTCTTTAATCCCATACAGCATTAATGTTGTTTGAGACAACATGACCTTTACAGCAATGTGAATGTGAACAAATTCTGTCAACTTCCTCAAAGTCTGAAGGAAAGACAGTCCTGGAAAGCTTGTCTAGGTGCTACAAGTGCTTTCCCAGTCCTGCCAGTATTCATAAGCTGTGTTTGCAAACCGAAATTATAGAATTAAAAATCTGGAATTATTTGTTGGGCTACAGTTGGACTTATTTTTGCAGGATATTTTCGTGGCCAAAATTACTAATGTAAGGGCTCTTTTACTGCTTAGTAAGCACAATAGTTCACATTCTACTTTTAGCTCAGGAATCCCTAATCCACTTGTTGGACATACCTCCATTCTTATTGTCCATAAGCTACCACTGCTACTCACAGGTGGAGACCTAAAAGTTGAGTAGAATGACCTTTGGTGTGATATTGGTAAGAGAGTTATTCTATCCTTATGTTTATGTCATGATGTCTGTTTATACCATTTCTTTATTTGTGTGCAGAGATGAAATAATGCTATCATTACCCTCAAATTCACTCTAATGTCTTTTCATATACAATTAATAAGAATTAATTTAATAACATTTAGCTAAAAAAATTAATTTAATTACACTGCAAACTACAAAACCTAATGCATAGCTAAGTGTCAACTCTCCAGAGAACTGACACCACTGTGAATAATGCTATAATTTTTCTCGTTTTCCATGTCGTTGGGCACAGAACTTGTCACTCATTATCTCAGAATATAGCATGGTGATAAGTGGAGACAATGCATGATTCTCAGCCTGTTTCACACTTTCTGCTCTCAAATGAATCCATTTGTCTCCACTGAAAAACCTAGACTCAATGATCTAGGTCTGAAAATCTTGTTGCTACTAAGAAGCTGCAGATGAATGGCACATCATGATATTCTTCTTGTCTGCATAACTTTTACTAATGGAAAAGTAAAGTGGCATTGATGTTTTTGTTTTTCTCATTGTCTTCACTTGCATCCTGGTTTCAAGGCTGCTATCTGGTCATTATTGTTGGCCAGGCTACAGAAAAGTGTTATGTACAGTCACCCTGGCAGTCTACAAGCACTTCTAATTTCTCTATCCCACTTTTGCAGATTAAGGATATTCTGAATTTCCCTGGATGCTCTGAAAAAGGATTCCAGTGGAGACAGCTCAGCTTAAATATGATGCTGTTTTTTGAGGAAGCAGCCTTGCTTTTATGAGTCTTTTCTGATGCACCACCCCTAATTCTAGATAGAACAATACTGCTGGAGCTGCAATTTCTTGATCACCAAACCTGCAAAACAGAGAAGGCAAAAATGCATACCAGTTGCAGATTAGTCTGTAATTACAAATTCTTGACAGGTTTAGATGTAGGTGTCATGCTTACATGTGTTTGTCTGTCTAGTCATGACAATGACATACAGTCCCAGCACTGCATTTATGTGAACACCAAGGGGTACCCCAGCAGCCCCCAGGCCTTCACTTCAAGGGGAAATAAGATGTCCACATGCTCCAGGACTCCCAAGCAGCGATTACTTGGGATGGAGGTGGAGTCTCCAAGTCACCTCATTCTCTTCTCTGTGTCCTGTTTTGGCACATCATAGTTCCTTTTTGCATACTGTCAGAGATTCCTGAAGGTAAAACCACAGCCTACTTTTCTGCCTCATAGAGACAAGGCAGTTTAACAGATCCATTTTCAGTGAAACACTATTGTTAAGGGAATTTGGTACTTTAGCTGAAGCAGTTCTTGGACCTTTTCCACTGTCCTTTAATAAATGTGAGTGCTTAGGCTGGTGATCAGTCATAACCTCTGCTGGTTCTGCGCAGAGATGTTCATCTATGAGGTCAACTAAAGTGATAGTTTTATACAAGAAACTCCTTTTAAGTATGTACTGAATTCTCAGCAAGAATTACAGCTTATTATGAAAGGTTAATATTTCTTTGAATAGGGAGCTGGATTTGTGTCAAATTACTTCTTGCAGAGTTTCAGATTGCCAAATACCTGCTACACAGGGATGGGCTTCCTTCGAATGCAACATAACAGTTTATTTAGAAAAAAAAAATCACTTGCAAAAACATTTATTAATATAAGCCAGAAAAACTTAAAGATGTGCTGTATATGTTCCGAGCTAGTAAACTCAATAGTTGTCCATTAGGCTTAAGTGTACCCAAGATAATACAGAGGACTGTAGTTGCATCTCCATCTGTCTCGTGTGCCTTAGGATTCCACAAAATCTAACTTGGAACATATTTTTGGCACACAGTACTGAGAAGAGAATAAAACTACCAGTAATTGCTCGATGTTTGTACCTCCACCCTCTGTCCTAACATTGTTGTCACGGCTGCAGCAAGACACAGTACGAGCACATCCTATAGGGACACCAATCTGGCAAGAATTGCACAAGCTTCATAAACAGTTCCAGACAGCAGTAAAAAATATGTAGCATTGTATTTGGCATGAAAGAGTGTCATGGTTTAACTGCAGCTGGCAACTAAGCACCAGACATCTGCCTGTTCAACCTTCCCCCAGGCTGAATGGGGGCAAGAAAATTGGGAGGAGAAAAGTGTGAACACTCTTGGGCTGAGAGGAGTTAATAATAACAACAACAATAACAATAAAAATATATAAACAAAACCAACAACAACAATAACAGTAATTAAAAGGAAGATAGCAGAGATAATTAAAACTCAAGAAAGGCAAATGATGAAAATTAAAATAATTGCTTACCATCAACTGATGGTAAGACCACTGCCTCAGCAATAAACTCCTGAACAACCTTCCCCCTGGCTTTATACACTGATCATGATGCCATGTGGTCTGGAATATCCCTGTGGTCAATTGGGTTCAGTTGTCCTGGTTGTATCTCCTCCCAGCTCCTTGTGCACCCCCAGCCTCCTGTCTGGTGGGGTGAGAAGCAGAAAAGGCCTTGACTCTGTTAAGCACTGGTTAGCAATAACAAAAGCATCCCTGAATTGCCAACATTGTGTTCAGCAGAAATCCAAAACACAGCCCCAAAACAACTACTGTGAAGAAAATTACCTCTACCATAGCCAAAAACAGCACAAAAAGTTGCCCAACAGGCATAATCAGTTCAGGTACATGCAACAGATTTCCTGAGGTCTTGTGTTTTTGAAATCCAAAAATGAACTTCTTATGTGGATTTTAAGCGTTTTTTATTTAGTCATTGAATCTGATTTCATCTTCCATCAAAAATTACTGGCATGAGGAAAAGACTACCACATTTTACTGCTCTCATTCAGGCTGAGTACTGTTTATCCCACTGTTTTTCTCATTTGTCTTTACTGACCTGCCCAAGAAATAAGTGAGTGAGCCCACAGCACTGCTGTACAAGCAGTCAGGATGAGACTCAAAGTCAGGGATAAGTTTACAGCCAGAGTTTTTAGGTATAAAATGTTATTTTTTCGTAAGGCCAGATTTTTTTAAAATGAGCAGCATTGCAACATCTTGGTACTTTTAAATATGTGCTCACCTCCTCCTTCCCCAGAACAAATAGATTATTAATAAATTGATTGTAAAACATAAACCCTGTTCTTTTTCATGCGTGTTTGCCTGTTCTGTTTGGTACACATAAAGCCCATGGCTCCTACTTAGCTATATTCATGCAGTGAAGATCAATAATGGCATCAACTGCCAAAAGACATATACTCATCCAGAATGAACAAATACTTGACTTTTCTTTTTTTTTTGGCAAGCACTGTAAAAAGCATTTATCTTTTATCTCTGTACTTCCCCTCTGAAAATGTGGATGAATTCTGCGCAAGGATAATGACAAAATTAGTTGAAAAATGCCATTACAACGTCTTACATCTAGTGACCCTCTCTCCTTAGCTCACAGTGCTGTTTGCAGTGTATAATCAAAAATAGGAGTTTTCAGACACTATTCTTCTAACTTTTCCCATCTCTTTTAGAAACATGCAAAAAATCTTCCCTTGGAGCCTCTAACATCTTGAAGCACCATTTCAAGCCAGTGATAATTGCTGTGTGGTCCCTCACTGCACCCAAATCACACACACAGAATGATAATCACTGCACTTCTGCCTGTATGTCGTACTACAGCCAGGTTCCTACAGGGAAAATCCTCCCTGTTTGTCAAGAAAATAGATCTAGGTTATGCTTTCTGTGAAAAAGTGGGAGTGAAAGCAGTGGGGGAGCAATGCAGAAGACAGAATGAGCTTTCAAGTGTCTTTTGCAGTGGTACAGCTGTGTGTGTTAAGCCTCAGACATATCCTGACATGACCAAACCATCCCAGGCTCAAATATGGCTTTTCTCAGGGCAGAGCAATCAGTGCATCAGAGTCTGGCTTTAATATTAATTTTAAACTTTTTAAGACACATGATGGGAAAGTTATAAGGACCATCCATTGAAATTTGCTTTAAATTGAATATATAGATTTATCATTAAAATATTGCACAGTCACATCTCTGGTAATGTATCTTATTTGTTCCTCATTTAAGAAAAATTTACATTTCTAACTGTCCACTTTTTCTATATGCAACATCTGAAAGATCAATATCTGGAAAGTTTCGCGAGTCTGGATAAATGCATGAAACCCAGAGTATTTCTATTAGATTTAGCACTTATCCAGAAACAGGTACCCAAGCAATTAAATTAACCATTTATTGTGCCACAGTTTTATCCTTTTTAAAAAAAAAATATTTTAAGGGCTGCTTCTTTCATTCATTACTGCAAATGGGTTAACAAGGGTGGCCAAGCATCTTATGTCAGTCCTCTGAAGACAGCTGTGCTAATTCATCTCCCTTTCTAAGGCCCTCAGCATGGCAATCCACTTGCTGTTCCCAGCCAAAGCAATTCTGCAAGACACTAGCCACAGACCATCTGTAAAGAGCAGAATTGAATCTTCCTCATTCATGGAGGTGAGTCTGAGGAGCAAACTGCAGTGGTCTGGCTTGCTTTGGTGTTTGATTATTCAGAAGTCACTGCATCGTGACAAAGCAATCCTTTCTTTCAGATATAAGACCACCCAGAAGTGATTGCTATCCAGCACTGAGAACTGGAAAGAAAGCAGTGGGTTTCAGATAAACAAACCTCCTCAGATACCCTGAACATCCTGACTCGGTGATGAGGGATGCTAGAAGAGCTCTCATTTAGAGGTAATGTCTGAAAACTGCCAGAAACCTTGAAGGATTTTTCAAGCTAATATATAGATATAAATCTTGGAGACACTTTTTGCATTCTGCAAATAAATTCAAGAAATTCACTCTTTCAGAGAGGAAAGATGTAGCTATCCTTTTATATTATTTTTGGTGGATTTTTTGTTTCTCTTCTAATTTTTCTCACAGTAGGGTGATTAATGCCTGTTGGTGATCCTGTGGTAATATCTCTGTGCCAACAGCAAGATGATAAAGGTTAAGTCAGACATGGACAGACAAATAGACCCAGCTACCTTCTGTGCTGTCTGTATGTGTCACACAGCAGTGTGAGGCATCTTACCTGCCAGCACACCTTCCCACCAGCATTAGAGTTATACATCATGGCTACCCCTCGTCAAACTCTGTCACTTCTCTAGTAAAAGATACTTTGCTTAATCATTTTACACATTTTAAAGCAGCACTTAAACCATTATATTGACCTTTTTCATGCAGACACTAGAAGACCAAAACAGAGTGCAACAACAGAAAGATGGAGAAGACAAGCTCCAGGACTGGATCCTCCTCATAACCAGGGATGGGAGAAGTGCTGAACAGCTGAGACTCACAGCAGTTTCAGCTGGTGCTTAAACAGATGAAAAAGGGTGAAGAGCTATTGAAAAATGTGAGATGCTCAACCAGCTGCAATCCTTGTGCAGGGGAGGACTGAGAGAGTAATTTATCCTGTGGATCCACAGCTGTCTTCAGAAGACTTAACCTCTAGGAGCATCCTTCCCCAGATGCCATTCCCTGTTAGGAAATGGTCTGGAGGCAGAACAGTTCTCCACAGCTTGGGCATTGATCCACAGCTCCATGAGGAAATGGATAAGATTTGCAGGAGGATGGCAGGTGCAGCAAAGAGGACACTGGCTGGGGTATCAAACAGCATGGTAGGTTCTTTGACTGATTAAAAGCTTTCTCTCAAAACTGATTTTGATGTGAAATTAAGTTTTCAGCAAAACGGTATTTTTGTAAGTACTGTCTGTGTTCTGCAGGCAGATTTGATTTCTTTATTGCTTGAAAGAACTACTTATAAGTTTCCATTTTCATAGCTAAAAATATACCTAAAATCTTACTTGCTGGGTGTTTTAACTGAAAAATGTACTTTTCACTAGGGAAAAAAAACCCAAAAAATTTCTAGCTTTTTTCTGCTGTCTACTTATCTTCTATTTTACAACAGAAAAAGTACATCTATTTGCTTTTCAAGGTATGTATAAGCATAGAAAAAATAAATGCAAAATAGGATAAACAAAGTTTACCTTAATAATAAGACAGTACTTCTGCAAGAAAAAAAACAATCTTCCTTTTAATAGATCCTATTAAATGCAATGAAATTGCCAGTCACTTTGTTACCACTAAAGGTTTGGATTACTTTTCTCAGTATTATGCTTCACATTTTCCCTTAACCTTTAGACATCTGGATTACCTTCTGACTGTACTTTTCAGGAGTTACTTAGATGCTGGATAGAATGCAGTTTCTTTTTCTAAATGTTTCCATATATAGAAAACAAATCCATCCAATTCTCATCTACTTTCTCTCATTGTCTAAATATAAATTATATTAAAATTTTAGACTTTTTTTTTTTTTTTTTTTTTTTTTTTTTACTATCAGGAGACCCAGGAGTTTTGAAGTCCTTTATCCACAAAGCAGGAGTGTATTCCCATGGACAAGATGCACAGATGCTGCTGGCCAGGCCCTTTCTGTGAGTTTTCAAGGCTTAGAGCACTCAGGCCATGTTGCAGTGGTTTTGATTTTCAGCAACAGAACAATGAGGAGATCAGCCTGTAATTTAGAAGTATTTCTGTACTGCAGAAAGATTTCACCCTTTTTCACACTTTTTCCATATTTACTGCATTTTTCTCATGACTTTTCCCGCCTCCCACTTCATCACTTTCCCATTCTGATGCTTTCTTTGACAGCTCTGCTTTTCCAGCCATGCCTACAAATGCCTCCATAAACTTTTCCCTCTATCCCTCATCACAGAGGGCTCCAGGCAGCAGCCAGCCCCAAATTACAAAGCCAAGAGAAACACACAGTAAGAGCTCCAATTTTTTCATGTAGGATATCTAACAGAAATGTAATTCTAACCACAATAGAGCAGAAATATTGCTTGAAACATGTTCAAACCTGATGCAAGGAAAACAACAGACAAGATGCATCCCTTCAGTCTTAAATGCAATCCCTAGATTCCCCTCTAGCACACGTCAGCTCAGTGTTCCCCAATTCCCTGTCCCAAAAGTTTAGAATTCTACTGTCTGTACTAAGAGCCTTGGTTTACAAACAGCCCTTCTCTGATCTCAGCCTGTAACTGTCTTGGGGGAAAAAAAAAACATCAGAAACAAGCTTTTCTAACTGAAAATACTTAATCTTCTCTGACTTCCTATTTTGGGGTTACAAAGCGGTGTGATACTCTTTGCTATGCGTTTTGTTCTATATTTTATGTCATCTGAGAAAATAGAAATGTAACAATGAAGGCAGCAGTCACACTGCCTCTGATACAGCAAAGAAACAAAAATCCAGCATACTAATGAAAAATTACAAAAACTGTGGCTCAAGGGAAATACTCTGAAAAACAGCTCTTTGGATGGAAAGAAAGGTCCTGCAGGAATTGCTTGGTGTGAACACCAAGTGGCATCCTGGGAATTAAATTTCCCTCTCTGGCACAGCAAGGGCACGTAATGTGCTTTGCAAAGGCTTCCCTGTCACTGCAATTCATACCAGCATCAGCTCTAGGATAAATCCTGGCATAGTTACTCCATGGAAACATTTTCTTTGAAAGTTAGTACTGTAAATTCACTCCAGCAATTGAAACTTGGCTTTGCAACCTGTGCTGGATAACTTTCACCCATAGTTATTGTCCCATCTCTTTTTTATTTTCTGCCCACCCAGCTCCTGTTTCAGCCAGCACCAGGGAGAGTAGAAAAAATAAAAATTAGGAGATCTTCTCAGTGCCTCTTAGGTGGCCTAAGAGCAGGAGATGGCATTGCAGGCAATGGATGGGTGTCCCTCCTTTGCCAGGTCAGCAGCAGGCAGAGGTCAGTCTTGCAGAGGTACAGGGGTGGAGTCAGGAATCAAACTGCCTCCCCACAGATCTGGATATTGGGAAAAAAAAAACCTGGTTGCTCAGGAGGGAAGAAGACATATCACATCCAGTTTTACATCCTTTTTGAGAAACTGAGTTGTATTTTTTGTTGGAAATTTAGGCACCCATTATATTTTCCACCTTTTTGGGCTTGTTTTTTTCTAGGCAGTTTCTCATCAAAGAGTGTCCTCTGTGTCTGTTGTTGTCTTCTTTTTTTTTTTCCTCTAATGGAAAGCTGCTCTGAACTCTCAGCCAAGATGGGGATAATAAATACCTCCAAATGATCATTCTTTTCTTAGGTGCAGGTGGGAGCTCAGTGTACCAGCACAGTGTCTGCTAATAATTTTATGCTGTGTGTACTGTATTCACATTAAAAAAAAAAAGTGGGATAATAATCTTCAGTGCAGTTTGTGGGATCAATCCTAAAACCTGAAAAAATAAATGTATTTGCACGCCTCATAGTACTGATTTGATTATTCTGTTAAATCAGAGCTGCTAACCTTGTGCTGTGCTTGTACAATTGGACCCTGGATTACCACTAGGAATATAAGAAGAACTGGGAAACTTCAAATCCTTAAAGTTAGCTATAAGGCTGGTTTTAAATAACTGACACTCTCTAATCCTACTTGAACATTACACATGAACATATCTGCATTGACTTAAAAAATAATGCAAGGCCCAGGAATACTGGTTCAGTGCTGGTTTATTCTTGCCATAACACATAGTTGGAAATACAGTGTATCACTCCATACAAATAGATGTTTTGTAGCATTTTATTAGGGTACCTGAGTTTTAGCTGGGATAGAGTCAAATTCTTCTCAGTAGCTGTCATAGTGCTGTGTTTTAATTGGAATCAGAATGGTGTTGATGGCACACTGATGTTTTGGTTTTCTGCTAACTTGTGCTTATTCAGAGTCAAGGTGGGTTTTTTGTTTTTGTTTTTTTTTTTTTTTTTTTTTTTTTTTTGTTTTTTTTTTTGTTTGTTTGTTGGCTTTTTTGTTGGTTTTTTTTGGGGTTTTTTTTGGGTTTTGTGTGTGTGTGTGTGTGTGTGTGTGTGTCTCATGCTCTGCCAGTGAGGAGGTGTGCAAAAGAAACTGTGAGGGAGCATAGCTGGGGCAGGTGACCTGAGCTGATCAAAGGGGTATTCCATTCCATGGAAAGTCATGTCCAGTATATAAACTGGGGGGAGTTGCCTGGAAGGGCTCAGGAAGGGATGTCTGGCATCGGTCAGTGGGTGGTGAGAGATTGCATTGTACATCACTTGTTGTTTCTTTTCTTCTCATCATCATTATTATTATCAATCACCATTATTACTGCATTTTATTTTATTTTCAATTATTATATTGTTCTTATCTCAATATACAAGTTTTACTTTAAATCTCCTCTCCATTCCACCAGGGTGAGGGAGAGAGGGACTGAATGGCTACATGGTGCTGATTTTTCACCTGAGCTTAAAACCACAACATGAAGTTAAATGAAATTACAGCAGAAGAAAACTTCTTTTGGCAGATACTTATGATCTATGATTCTGTCTAGTGAATGTGATGATTTAGAGGTGTAACATGGTTTGAATATTTAAAAAAATCTATCATAAAATCACAGTATTAAAGACTAGGCATTCTTTGTATCTCTCACAACTTTTGACTTTCTTTCCTGTTAAAGGGAATCACAGGCACAGTGCCTCACCTGCCTCATTTTGTGTCCTAACAGAAGGTTGCCATGGGAAGAGATGCTGAATGGTGCCTTGGCAAGCCCTTCCAACCTCTCAAAATGTGTAAGATACAACAGTTAATAGCCAAGAAAACAAAGACTTACACTTGAAATCTATGCAGCAAAAAAAAGACCAAAAGCCAGGTTCTGGCCAAAGAACACCACAGGATGAGGCACTCACATGTCAAGGCATGAGGGCAGCAAACACATCATCTCTCGAATTACAGCATTCTACACCAAATCCTGCAAACCACAGAAGTTGTCTGAGCCTCCTGTGGGAGTTGTTGCCGCAGTCTGTGGGATCTTTGCCATACCCAAACCATCTTCAGCCAAGCCTTCAGCTGGGTGGGGAACCACACTGAGGTGGGCTGGGAGGAGGTGGCTGGAGGCCCCATCGCCCTAGGAGCCACCTTTCTGTGCTGACACCTTGAGGGGGAGCTGGATCTTCCAGCCCACAGCTTGTGTCCAGCATGAGGAAGAGTAGCACGGGGGAAAAAACCCTGCAAAACTTCCTAACACCCCTTCTCTGGCCGTGGAAGCTCCTTCTTATTTTTCTAACTAGAACCAGCTCATATTACTCAGAAGGAAGATTGCTTAGAAGAGAGGTATGCCCTTTAAAAAACAGTTTGTGGACTAGTTGAGCCTATTTCTTTGCAGAGGACTTTTATCAGGGGTTTAAGAATTAAGTATAGCTGATGGGATAGCCTGGGAATTCTGTTTGATTGGGGAACAGTTTGTGTGGTAAAATTATACAGTTACCTTTTTCTAGTGAGCTTTCAGGGTGATGCTCCAAGTTTAGGACTGGAAACTTTGTATTTAGGAAATGAAAAATTACAAATTGTCTTTTTTTTTTTCCCTCTCCTTGTGAAATAATCTGAAACTGGGAGGCAGGTTTTGAGAATTTGTGCTAATATAGCTATTTGAAGGGACTGTACCAAGGAGGCGGAGTGCTGAAGACTCCCTCTCCCAGAGCAGAGGATATCCTTCACTCCTCAGTGTCAGAGAAAGCTCTACATAATTATCTAATTTTACACTACTTTGAGGAAGTCACAGGAAAATAAACACAGAAGCATCCCTGGCTTTATTTATTTCTAGTAAAGCTTATATATTTCTGTGCATCATTCTTACCCAGACACAGGCCTTAAAGAGTAAGCACTTTCCTTAAGGCAGCATTAACTAAAACTAAAGAGGAACATATTTTTAAAAACATTTAAAAATATTTTTCTCTAGAGGTGGTGATTCCTGAAAGCATTGCCTGCAAGATACAGGAAATATTCACTTTGCATTAGGTTCCACTAGGTTCCTTACTCATATAAAGTCATGCTTGGGAAAATATTCTTTCTAATGAAAATGAATAAATGCTATGCCAAGACCTCTATTTCTCTTTTCTATAGACACACAGAAAAAAATATTTCTAGTGGTGGAATACACAATTTTTAAGAATGTATTGAAAGATCAGAAGGAAGTAAGGCAAATATTTTCATGGATGTCTCTAATTATGTTTCCAATTTTGTGTTTAGCTTTCCAGACCTGAGACTTTAGGATCCTAAAATAGAAACACATTAAACAAACTATGGTCTTTATCATTAATTAAAACACTGCACTATTAGAAAATTAGCATTTTTGTGGTTTACTATCCATTTCCTGATTTAGGCAAAAATTAAGTATTATGGTAATATTTGTTTATTTCAGGAAATGGGCAGAAAAAGTGATCTATTGTTACAGCAGCCTGGATAAAGTCCAGAATGTCTGATTTCCAGCTCACTGTAACAACACTCCAAAAGGCCAGCTGATTTGGATGAACACTGGTATCTTAATATTTATTTTTCATATAAACTCATCCGCAGGTTTTCGATGTCAGAATTACCTCAATGAACCAGAAACTTCTTGTTTTGGTGCTTAGACATTAAACAATTCATATTGTTCAATTTCTAAAAATGTCTTTCCTGGTAAGTCAAGCCCAAAGATAACCCTATATATTAAACTTCAGGCTAAACCACTGTGTGTCAATGCATCCAGCTCACCAGGAGGTTGTGGGTCCCCTCATGCTTAGGTGATAAAAAATCCAAGTGTGGTCCAGGCTATCTGCTGGCAGAGGCAAACCACTCATTCTGCTCCTCAACCACTTCCCCTCAAGTTGTTGTCTGTCTGTCTTTTCCATTTAGACTGTAACTTCTCCATTGCAGGGTCCTTCCTTCAGCCCCTCTTTGCCTATAGCCAGGAAGAAGGAATCCCAGTCCCAGGATGGGTCTCTAGGTGCTGCTGTAACACCAGTAATAATACATGCTGCTGCAAATATTTTTCCAGATATTAAATCTGTACCAGGACTGCCTGATGTCTGTGGTTCCTCGGAAGGACATTAATGCTTTGATCAAACAGAAGCATGGCATGTATATGCCCCTTTTAGACTAGTGTATGAGGAATTTTGTCCAAAACACGGCCTCTCCTTGCACCTATTTCCATACCTGTTAAACTGTCAGACTCCCTTGAATTTGCCATCTGAGGGGAAAAAAAAGGAAACATTATATTTACATTAGCTCGCCATACATTTGTGCCCTCAGCCGTGTCAGCAAGGCACTAGTTAGCTCTAGTGCTGTCCACATTACAATTGTAAAATTGCTAACATAGCTCAGCTCTGCTGCAAGGCATTTTCTCCCATGACTTTGGGGTTAAAGCAACTGCAAATTTGTCTACTTTTTTTTTTTCTTTTTTTTTTTTTTTATTTACACATATTGTAGAACTGGAGAAACAAAAGCAACAGATAGCCAAGTACAGTGAAAGACAGGGTGTGACCCTAGCTGGGTAGGGAAAAGAAGATATTTGGTTGCCAGTTATGAATTTCCTTCTTTCTACCTTTTACTGGAGTTAAACCATATCACCTGTCTTTGTAGAAGTGCTTTGAGAACAATGGAGTGAAATATCTGTTGTAAAATGCAGGCGAACCCAATGGAAAGAATGATGATGTCTGTCTGACTCCAGTTCAGAAGGCTGAATGATTTCTTTATTATAACTATGTTATAATACATTAATATACTATATAAAGGAGGATACTTAAAAACTACATGCTACTTTCTCTAACTACCATATCTAACTACTCACAACTCGTGACCCTGTTCCTGAGAGTCCAGGCACAGGTGGATCCGATTGGCCACCAGACTCAAACAACTCTCACCAGAATCCAACCAAGCAATCACCCCAGGTAAACAATTCTCCAAGCACATTTCACATGAGAAAAACAAGGAGCAGAAATAGAAATTGTTTTCTCTTTCTTTCTCTCTGTGTACCTCTATGAAAAATCCTGAGAGAGAAATGTGCTTGCCACATACATCTGTGTATTATTAGTACTATAATTGTTGGTAGCATTGCTATTGTTATCTTCAGTAAAAAAAATGTGTTTTGTTTTCTTATCTCAACATGTGCTGAACATGTCCTCCGGTAGTCTTATTATGATATTGATGAAATGCAACTTTCTGACCCCACTCTGCTCTGATGACTGGCCATTTGGTCTCTCCAAATAGCATTGTTTGAAATTATACCAAATGACAGTCAGGGTTTTATACTATTAATCTAAGGAGACATTTGGAAACAAATAACCACAATACCTCAAAGTGATTATGGCTACAGCATACAGTAACAGCCATAGTAACAGCCAGGCTGAATTCCATTCGTATAATATGGATGTTCTTGTTCATATAATTAAAATTTTATCAGATTACGGAGTTTTTAGGTTCACATGGAATATAAAATCACTGTCATGCAAGAAGTGGTCAGTAAAAATCAATGATAACTGGAGGTATTTACTGCTTCTTCATGTTTAGGGTAGACTGCTTCTGTCAGCCTGCTAAGCAGACTGTGGAGGTGTTCAAATGCTCGTGAGAGCAATGAATTTATACAAATACCTCTGAAGTCAAAACTCACAATACGAATTTTTATAGATGTGGATGGGGCACAAAAAATAAAGGACTAGAAGGCTTTAAAACCAAACAACAACTACAAAGCAACAAATGAGTGAACAAATAAAAAAGGCAGCGGGGGGGGGGGGGGGGGAAGGCCACCCAAAACAAATGACAAGTTATTAAGCAGGGAAGCAAGAATTTTTCTTTTAAACTATTTTGTCCTGATATAAAACACTCATGGTCGTACAGCCACCAGAAAACCATTTTTACAGTCTAGTTTTCAGTGCAATTTTAGGTGTTAAAAACCAAAGTGGAAAACAGAAGATTTGAGGGAAAATTTGTAGCTGAGTTCAGTTTTGGAGAATTCTTAAGAGCAAGAAAATTGACCTACTGGAACAATTTATATTGTTCAGTGTGTTTTCAGACCTCATTTATGGAGAGGACTAGCTACTTTCTGAGGGGAAGTACAGGAACACTCATGTAAATAATTACCAAATCATCTGCCCACATATTTTTTGCCAACTCCTCTACCCTCTCCTACATTCACCCGCTCAGAGAAACAGCATGATATTTACCACATTTCCAAAGTTTTTAAAGTTTTATAGAACTAAGAATATAATGGTTTCTAGAATTTCAAGTCCAGTTTGAATCGTATTTAGTTCTTGCTTCTGTTAGTACTTTGCAACAGTGAGTGCTAGTGGTTGAAAAAGCATTAAACCCATTTCCATATATGTGGATCTTATATATTCTGCCTTGCTTGAATGACTCCTCAGTCTGGTGTTGAGTAAGGCAGAACACCACCTTTCCTTTGCCCTCCCTGAGGCACTGCCAGATGTGGAGGTGCTGAGTGCTGGGACCTTTGTAGCTCTGTCTGTGCAGCCCAGGCTCTGGCTGCCTTGAAGCCTGGTTTGCCCATTGGTGAGTGACCAATGACGCTGGCTGTGCACTGTCACCAGGAGCACTGATGGGGTAAGAGTGCCATCCTGGTGCCCAAGGAGAGTAATTCCAGGATGGAATTGGCAGTACCCGTGTGCTCAGTTGTGAACCTCAGCACACCAACACTTAACGCCTCCTGACTTGGAAGGTACTTTTTTTCTCTGACCTCTTTCATGAAAGTGTCTTATTTTCTGCTTAGAGGTTCATGAGTTCTTGCTGCCTCCTTGGCTTTCAATGAGGTTATAATCCTGTAAAGGGTGAAATTCTCAATGATTGCAAGGAAGTCTACAAGGAACCTACAAAGTGCTTTGGGGAGAAGGTGGGAAATAAATACAAAATAGCATGTTAGCATGACAAACAGTGGTCCTAGTTTTAATAACAATTCACTTTTTATTCTCTGCAACTAAGATGACACTGCTGTTTCTCATTTTTAATTAATAGAAGAAAATATAATCAGAAAGTTTGTTCTCTCTGTGCATAGTTCTGATTATAAACAGCTACAGAAGAAAAGGCAAAAAATCAGACCTGTTCAACCCTGTCTGAGAATCCAAAAAGCATGTTCATCTACAAGTGTTCATTCTTCTCACCTGTCACTCCAAGGTAGATATCAAGTGCTGATATTTACTTAGCTCATTGACCCTGGAGAAGCTGCTCAAGAATTGGTAGAAGTCCCTTTCTTCACTGATACCAAAAGCTACAGTCAGTCCCAAAACTGGCTATTAATTACAGTGATCAGAGAAGGAACAAGCTCCAAAGATCTGTGCAGGACCTGCTGTGCTCACAAAACTGGTTTTGCAATCACATCTACATTTGTGGAAGCTAATATTTTGGAAGGAGAGACTCATAAGAGGTGTTCTGAGGTCTATGCCATGCTCAGAGCTTTACTTATTCATGAAGCACCTCAACTGCCTTTGAACTCTATTTGGCCTTTAAAGCTATTCACAAAACAAATGTGCAGCATAATTAACAATTCAGCCTTGGCACAGACACAGAAGTTGATCAGAATGAACAGCAAAGCCATCTACATGGTGAGCCGGTTGACTTCAGCCCCTCACCTGTTCATGGTAGGGGAGACCATTTATTTGAATTTCTTTCCCAGTGATTTTACTGGCATGTTAAATTCTTCATCAATTAAGCTAAGTAATAATAGAAGTTTGTAGTGTCATATGTCTAAAGCAGCATCAGGAAGCTGAACTGGTCATTCATGGATTTAATTCTTGGTTTTCCTTATTGATTTAATTTTAAATAAATGTGAATTGTGAAGTGAACTGTCAGTGTGGCAGAGCAAGGGAAGAGAAGCACAGTCCCAGCTCTGAAAGCGTAGCAGAAGCACGAAGCAGACCAAGAGCTGACACCTTAGATCTGCAGAGGCTGCACTTCAATGTACTTAGAGAAGAATGCCTAAGTAGAAACCTGTCTAAAGGCTGACTTGTCCTGCTTGGGCCATGTTGATGAAGGCACTGATTTTTGTTTCCTCATTGGGTTATTTTAGCAAGTTACTTGAGGCTTTGAAGTTCTCTTTCCCATTTAGCAACATGTTTCCTGGTCAATAGGAATCACCAAGCTCAGTAATAATCTCAGTTATGTCTGTGTGTCCCAGCAGGTTCTAGCTAATATATAAGCCTCAGCATCTTTCCTGCATCAGTGATTTTATGAGTATGGGGGATGCTACAGCTGAGGAGAGGCAGAGGAGCAGCTGGAGCAGTATCAGGCTCTGCAGCCTTGGAGGAGGTGCTGCAGCCTTGGAGGGGCTTCACCTTGATGCCTGCAGTGCTGAGAGTCTTTAGAGAGGCACTGAGTGTGAAATGGGATTTTCTTGTGTCCCAGGGAGGAAAAAGATTTTTCTATGAGAGTCAATGAGTGTGGAAACACTCTTAACTACACTCATAACAGAAATGCTGTTTCATAACACCACTTTTCACAGCAAACACTACTTGCTTATTCACTATCACATTCAACCCTTGCTACATGATATACTTGGCACTTTTTATGATTTATCTACCTCTGCATCTCCTGTACATGTCCTCATTGATTAAAGTGGTATAGCTAGTAGAGGGTAATAGCAGCACACCAAACAATGGATATTAATCTCATATACTAAAAAAAGCCTTCTTCTTAACAGGGTGTGGAAAAAGAGACAGTGAGGCTCCATCTCTTCACCTAAAGGAACAGATAGTAAATTGAATATAAGGGAAAGAGAAGCTAGAAAGTGAGAAAGATGAAGGGACCCATAAACCAAATTTTTGCCTTTTATGGATAAAAACATTACAAAACCTGTAGCTTTATTAAGATTTCTCTGGGGCTTACACTATAGAAAATGTTGGTTTAATGTTCAATCATGGGATTTTTTGGACACAGCATCTTGAAAGGACCGTGGCTGATAGAGAGCTGTCGTGATGGAATGGCCCAGTTGCCATGCACGGTGTAGGGCTCCATAGCTGGGTTTCCAGAGGCAAGCTCCAGCACTGGCATTCAACTCGTGGTAGGGAAAATTTCAGGCGCTCTTTTCCCCACCCCAGCCCCTCTTCTGCTGTAGGATTTTACATAGGAGGAGATGACCAAGACCTTGTGGCTTTTCTTGTTGTGGTATGAATATCCTTGACAAAAGGAAGTGGTTGGTTTGTCTAGACAGATCTCAGGGGATAGAACATGTTAGAGGCCCAGGCTTTTAACCCATTGTGAGGGTTGTGCTGAGCATCAAGTTTAGAATTTTTATTAGAACAAAGGCTGGAAACTTTTGCTTCTTTGTTCACTTGATATGGCAAAGATTTCTCTAAGTCCTGCAGTAATACTTTACTAAGTGGTCATTTACATCAGCAAAGATTTTATAGTAATAGTTCTTTGGTTATTCTGCTTTTTCATGATTATTACAACAGAAGGATTCAAACACAGATGCTGTGCATTTAACTCTTTCTGTGCTCTGCATCTTTCAGTGTCATGCACATGTGAGGACATTCCTTCACAATGTTATGTCACTGTGCCCTTTCTAAGACTGCTGATACTGGAGTGTCAGCATCACTGTCTCTTTAAATTTCTATTTATTGTGGACAGTACCAACAATCTTGGCTGTATATTTCAAATAATTTTTGTTTTAAAATATATATTATCTGTGTGTGTGTGTATATACTCACATGTTTCTATTAACACTTAGTTACTAGTAATGGTTGAGAAAATATCTGCTTTTATAAGAAAATGAGGGATTTTTCCTGCAGTTTTGAATTCTAGAACTAAGTCTCCTCATATTAATGCAATGCAAAAAAAGCTGAAAGATTCACAAGGTCATTTTAAAAATAACTTCCTAGACATTATTCAGAGAACTAGCAAAGAACTAGCGTAGATGTTCTTCTTATAAAAAGAATCCCTAATCTACTATAGTCTCATTTAGTGTTTCAGTGCTTTTATAAGAAAGCGAGGCTAATATCACAATACTTCTAAGTTATTAAAACTAAGATTAAATTGTGCTTCAGAGAGCTTTCTTTGGGAAAAAAAAAGAATATTTTTATCAGATCTGTGATTTCAAAGCAATACTGGTTATTGTTTTTTGTGAGCTTGTACTTCACATCTCTGTGTCTGCATTTCATGAATTGAGAGAAAAAAGGCACTGCTACCTGTCTCCCTGATACCGAGAGCAAAACAATGAGTTCAATCTCAGAAATTTCCCCGTGTCCTGGTTGATAAAAAGGCTGTCCCCAGAACTTTAGGATGTTCTCTGTGTCAAGAACGCATCTGAAATATGTCCTCAGGGCTCACACTGGAAGGGGAATACTGCTGGTGGAAAGTTCCTATTGATTCAGTTGCAAATATCTCTCTTTCCTCAAAGAACTTTTGTTCTGACATACTCCAGTTATGGATGAGTCAATCCTAGTAATCCTAGGTGCAGTCCTACGGCAATTTCCATGCCTAGTAATCCTAGGTCAAAACCAAAGACTTTGTAATTTGCTTTATAGCTAGATGTCTGTATGTGCAGTTGTTGAATAAATCTAAGAGCAGGAAGAATATTTTGTTTCTTGTTTTGGCACCATCAAAGGAGCTGCTGAGATGGAAGTGATGTATGTCCAGCAGTACCCAGAGCACCAAAAAGAGCTCTGGGTGGTCCATGAGGTTGATTTTCCTGAGGATGAGAGCTGAAATTGTCAAAAAAAAGGTCAAGCAGAAGAGTTAAATCTGGCATGTCACTCTTTTCTACACTTTGAGACATTTTCTCATATTTCTTAATAGAAGTGAAGTTTAGGTCCCCCTTGGGCAGAAACACGGATGGAATGTGGGTTGCCTCTCTATTAAGAAGCTCTCACATGACTCAGTCAGCATCTCCTGCACAAGGGGTTCCAGGTCTGACCCTAGCAAAAGGGTGTGCTTTGCTCAGCCAAGGGAGCTGCAGATCAGCTGGAGCCCTGAGAGTCACTCACCATGAAAACCAAATGCTCTAGAGGTGATTTCATCCTCTTGGGTAGAGCAGGATGTCACACCAGGACTGCTGCCCATGGTGTCCAACAATGTCATCCAGAGACTGGGTTCTCAGGGGAATGTGGGCACTCCCTTGGGTGAGATACCTTTGCCTGCAGAGCATGGGCTGCTCAGATGCCCTTTGCAGATTCCTACAGCCCATTTGGAAGGGGATGGGCATTCTTCCTTTGCCCCAGAACCAGCCCCACTGTGCCTAAGTTCCAGACACCTACATCCTCCTGTGCATCTCAGCATCCTGCAGTTGTTCCCTGCCTCACAGACCATGGTGAGCTCTCCTTTCAGAGCTCTTGCTCTTTCTCTTGCTCACTCTCTCCCTCTTTATGAGGGTGTTAACTGGGTGTTTTTCCAGAGCCTCCACGAGGAGGCTGTTTCCAAACATTCTTCATGGCAGCTGTGTGACTTGAGACACCCAACAAATGTGAAATGCAACAGAAGAAACAGAAGCACTTTGAAAGAAAACAATGTTTTGAGGCAGAGCTCAAGCTAGGCCTGCCGGACAAAGTGCTTCCCAACATGGAGAAAGTTTTTAGCCTTTGACTCCTGCTCATCAGCAGACTAACAACCTCCAGTTTTACTATGCCTATCAGTTGCTCCTAGTGATTCATCTTCAGTGTGAAAACTTACTGACTGCAGCTAGAAAAAAAACAATGGATTTCCTATATCCATCCAGACAGTGATCTCTGCACAGAGCATTAGGTGGCTTCTTAAACCTTCCTTTTCCTGCTTGAATCTATGCTGAGTACTGCTACTTCTTTGAGAGGAAGGAGGGCAGCTGAGGAAATCATCCTGGGGACAAACCTTGAAAATTGTCTATTTTGCTCTAACGGTTCAATAATGGACTAGAGGTATGAAAGCCTGGGAATTCGAGCTAATACCCTCACTCATCTCTGACTCGCTTGGCTCCTGGTGTGCATTGATGTCAGAGGGAAGAGAACAAGAACCCAGCTACTCTCCATTTCAGTGACGCCGTATCTAATCACAAATAGCACATATCAGAGGCACAGACAAACCTTGGGAACATACTGGATCAGTCACCTGGTAAAATATAATGACTCACACAAGGCTGTACTTGGAGTATTTCTTCTGCTTAGTCCATTGCATATGCTGAGCATTTCTGTAATACATATGAGGTCTGATTTCCCTCACTCCTTACAAAGATTTTCACCTCCCAACAGTGAGTCTGTTCAGACATCACTCTTTGCTATGCCTCCTGAATCAAACTCAAGACATCTCCTGAATATAGACAGCTGAGCAGATGACCAAGTAAAGTCAATTTATGTAGTGAAACTATTATGAAACTTTGAACCTTGTTGTACAGTGGATGATCATCCTTGTACCCAAGGGATGGGAGGAAGAATTTTCCCTTTTGTGAACACTGTGAGTAAGTATGACTGCAAAGATTAGCATGAAAATTATCCCATTTGTAGCCCCTGGGATACAAATGGCATCATGCTATTACTTTCAGAATGCTACACTTTGACCTGTATACCTTTCTGTACAATGACTGCTTTCTTTTAACAAGTCAGGTGTCAATAATAGTTCCCAGACTTCACGGAAGATGAAGAAATTATAGCATTTAACAAATCTGGTTCATTAGTCTGGGAGCATACTTTTAAAAACATAATTTTCTTTTGCCTTCATTCTCTGATGTGTCCTTCCACCTTCTGCCAGGGACAACCCAGCACTCAGGCATTCAGTTTCTCAGTCACTTTCAAGATTTATATCCATATTACCTTATTCCTGCCCTTCTGCTGTAGGATATGGCCTTTATAATTCTGCTGTTTTTTTGTTTTTTTTTTTTTTTTTTTTTTTTTTATTTTCTGTTTGTTTGGTGGTTTTTTTTGGTTGGTTTTTTTTTTTTTTTTTTTTTTTTTTTGTTTGTTTGTTTTTTTTTTTTTTTTTGGGATCTTATGGAAAACAGATTGGGGATTGATCTGGGTGAAGTTCATAATATTATTATTTTTTTAAAATAGTTCTAATTCCTAACTTGGTTTCCAGCACCAAGGACCAGTGCAGGTGAAGGGAGCATGTGGTGTGGCAGCAGGAACAAAGCACCTGGGAAGAAATGAGAGCACCCAGGGTAGAGAAGGGCCATGAACTTCTTAGTCTGACTTTGTCACTAGATGCAAAAACTAAAGAGTCAAATCTGGGGTTTGTGCCTGGATTGACAGAAAGAAATTAGATTTTGCTCTCAGAAATGCAAAAGCCTGGAGTTCTTTCTATAATGAATAAACTGCCAAACTCCAGAGGATGTATAACCCACAGTTAAATATTTCTGGCATGGAAGAGACAGTAGGAAAGACATTTCAGATTAATTTTTAGCCAGTATTATTTAGGACGAGAGAATAAACTGACTTGTTTTTCAAAGGAAGTGTTCCAGAGCTTCTAGGGAAGAATAGTTTTTGTTTGTCAGAGAAAACCAGTATTTTACAGATTTTCTTAAAATTACTTTCTTTTCAAGATGATGATTGTGTCTGTACATAATTGCACATGAGGCATGGTAATGAAAAGTTTAACCTTTCATCCAGCATTGCGGATTTACAAAGTGATTTAATCTTTCTAGGAAAGGGGGATGATTCATACCTATTTGTATACATACATTATCTGTCATGGAACTGCCAAGCACTGACTTTTCACCTGCCTAGGAGTTCCACAAAGCACTTTTGTGTCCATCCTGAAAAATAAATCTTATTTAGATTTTGACATTCAGCATCAATTTCCCACTAAAATCTTGGGTTTTTACCTGCAGAGTGCAGAATTCCAAGCATGACAAAAATTAACTTGAGGAGTGATGTCTTTGTTCTGTTATTTTCTTGGTACCTGCAAAAAAACAAAAGTGCAACTCTATTCTAAAGTCCAGAAAAAAAAAAGCTTTATTAAGGAAAAGTTAATTTGCATATGAAATAGGTTCAACTCTTAAATTCTTCATGAATTCCAAATGCAAATGGATGCATTTTATTTTAAGCAAGACAATGCTGCTTTTATTTTCCTTTTCCTGAAAGATAACGCTATCACATTGTTTAGAGCAATACTACTGTAGATTGACATCTGACTTTACATAGGATAATTAATTTATAAAATTTAAGCTTGTCTTTTGAGATATGACTGGAACAAGGCAATAGATATCAACAGCTTGAATGCAGCCCTGCTAGCAAAAATCAGTATTGGGCAGTCTGAAAGGTGCAGTAAGTTGTGAATTAATGAGTGACCTACAGAAGGCTATGAGAGACTTTCATTTCTCAGTTTTCCTTACCTCAAAGAGAAGTTACTGGACCCTGCTCATTTGTTTTATGGAAAATTGGCTTAGTGGCTTCCTGATCTGCTCCCTTCCTTCCTCTGCTGCTTTCAACTTGCTTCAGGCTGGTAGTTAAAAGCCCTGTGCAAACACAGAGGATGGGTTAGGCTATGGTATCAGAGAAAAAATGAAGGCGGGAGGGAGAGAGAAGGGGCTGTCTCAAGGGTTTGAGGACTATTTCAGCAGCTGAAAATATTGCACAGACTGTGGGAGTGCCAGAAGAGTCTCCAATATCCTGACCAAAACAATACACTGTAAAACAGGTAAACCATGACTACCTGCATTGATTCCTCATGAAGTAAAAAGACCCCACAATAGCTGTTTCTGCCAAGGTGAAGTTTTTTTGGGTAGGTCATTAATTGAACTTCTCAACTTTGCTGTGAGTATATTTAAGAATTCTGCAGACTGAGGAAAAATTGCAATTTACTTGGGGAAAATGACAGATTTGTTATAAAACTTTATGTGGGTGATTTTCTCAGTGTTTATTCTGCTATTAAAAAAAAAAGGAGAAAAACTTCCTTTCCTTTGTGTGTGAAGTTGGGAGGAAAAAATGGCCCTTCCTCTGTGATAGACTCAAAGGGACTCACAAAATGAAGAATCAATAAAAAGAATAAGATCTTTTTAAAGTAATGTCTTTTAAACAAAAACAGCTTCCAGGACTCATTTAACTGCTGAAGCATGCAAGTTACTGCAATCGTCAGCTAGACATGAGAAGATCAAAATAAATCTTGAATGTGGAGTCTAGACTCAGCTGCTCATCAAGTAAAGAAACATTTTGACGCATGGTCACAAGTCTGCTGTTTCTGTGGGCTGAGTTCATATCTCTGATGCCAAGTTTCTCCTATCACAGGCTGTCATATAAGTGAGTGAGTGAGGGACCTGTGCTGATGACAGGGTATGTCATCTCACATTCTCCTTTACATACACTAACATATCAGGCTTTTCATTTTTTGACACACAGTAATAATAGTTGCTTTCTGCATTGTCTTTTCCCTCCCTTGACATGACTGAGTCAGTCTCCTGGGACCAAAGCTCAGTCATAACCTGCAGGAATGAGGCATCCTGGATCAAATCTTTAGACCCCCTTTCCTAGAAAGACCTAAATTCAATTCTTTGTTCTTTGCCCAGTGGTGGGGAGGAAGTGGCAGATGACAGGTGACTGGTACATAGTTCATAAAATGAAGGGAGTAGCATTTTTTCCCA
This sequence comes from Vidua chalybeata, assembly GCF_026979565.1. Classification (NCBI taxonomy): domain Eukaryota; kingdom Metazoa; phylum Chordata; class Aves; order Passeriformes; family Viduidae; genus Vidua; species Vidua chalybeata. Next base: position 24,118,751 of record NC_071530.1, read on the forward strand.
TCTCTCTCATGCTTCAAAAATAGGAATTCTTTGTCCTGCCAAACATATATATAAATAACCTTGTTATCTGTGCTTTGCACAAATTGCTATAGTCAGCTAAAATACATTATTATTTACTTATTTTTCCCCAATGTTCAATGGATGTTATATAGTCAAAGGAAAATATATTTTCAGGTGTCGATTATCATTGCCAAAAATTTGCATTTGTAAAACTAGAACAAAAGTACTCAGAAGAGGATGTGAAAAAAACTCAAAACATTCACATGAAACACGCTGAAGATGGGGAAGAAAAGCAAGGGATTTGGTAAAATGTAAGAGACTCTCTGCAAATATTGACCCTGGAAATAACAGTGCTTCTGTGATGGGAATATCAGACAGTGGAAAGGAACAGGCTTGCCCATCGCGTTATGGCTTACAAGCTGGTCAACCTCTGCCTACAAAGTTGTTCTGAAAATGCCACCAATACAACTGTCCTTTGAGAGACAGGAGCCTGCTGTAAGCACCCTTGAGAAGATGAGCTTTAGGTGCCCAGATATCTCCAAGGTTCAGTGAGATGCAGACAGACACCTCATTTTAAAATTCACCATTTTGATTTTGAAACTTGACAAAATGTATTAATTTTTTTGCTCTTGAGTCACACTTTCATCCATCTGTAAGCCAGTAAGGCCTTCAACTTGACATCTGGATAAAACTAGAGTGTATGCAGTTACAATAGCCAGGAAAGAGCTTACTTTAGTGGCATGTTTCTTTCTGCTCTGTGTCAGGGTATGCTTTGTGGTTACTGTTTAAAGATAAATATTCACTATGAGCATTTTGAACATTTCTTCTTTTTTCTTTTTTTTTTTTTTTAAATTTTTAACTTTACCATGGTTGAAAGTTACTTTCTTTCATGCCCATGTGTCTCTGTGGTATGAAAATTTTGCTGTACATCAGAATTGTAAGCAATGCCCAAGACTCAGCTGGCATCTAACAGTGAGTGTTAAGATCTATAGTCTAATGCAGAGGCAATGCAGACACACAGAAACTAATGCCTAAAAGTAGTCACATGAAAAAGAACTGATTTCCACCTTTCCAGTTTAAAGCAGCTGTCTGTTTTCCTTTTAAATATTTTCAACTTTCTCTAAGGTCTATGCCAATATTGTATTCACAGATATCCTTATTCTTCTTCTAAATGTCAGGATGCTTATTCTAAGAGGTTTGAAGCTGGAGAGTGTAGTGTGCATAAAATAATTTCTTATGCCAAAATATAAAATATATTTAGCTGGATAAATAGCAGCAGCAACCACTTCAGTAAATATATCTTAGGTATACACACATACAAGCTTATACAAATTATTTATTCAACCAAATAAAAACACCATATGTGTGGATACCTCCCTACCTCAACAAAGTATGGCAAGTTTCCATCTACCTGCTTTCGTTCTAGAAAATATCTAAGAAAGCTAAATTATAGGCTTTTGTAGCTGCAGAAAGAATGCAAAATCATCCAATATCAGTTACCAGTAAAACAAAATAGAGATAAATGCAAGGCTTTCAGGCCCTTCAGACTGTGGGCGGGTGGAAAGGATCTGCCTCAGTGCTATGGACTTCATGACTCTGCCAGCCAGCCCTCACCAGATAGGAAGCTCACAGGTTTTCTGCAGTTTTCTTTGACTTTCTGATCATCTGTACCTGGTCCTGTTGCCAATGCTGGAGAAGTGACATTTTAAATTTATAAATGCCATTTTAAAGATTGCTTTAAAGTGACATTTCTTTGTTTAAAGAAAAAAAAAAAAAAAAAAAAAACAAAAACCAAAAAAAAAGCTGTCCAAGATCTAAAGTTTTTACCTCCTATTTTTTATCTCTATATAACCTCCTGGGACACCAGCATCGTTTTTCAATGCTGTTGGCTGTACTCAGGTACCACACAATTGAACTGTGTAAAAACTGGAATAAGAGAGAGTTCATGCTCTGTTACCAGAGAACTGCCCTGCTACCTGCAGCCACGAAATGATTCCATGAGCAACAAGTAAGGTATGACGGTGGGGAGGGAAGAAGAAGATTAAAAAGGAGACATCTGAGGAAGAAGAAAGATGCAAAACTGTTGTTACTGTTTATTCCAAACTTAAATATTTGCTGCTTTCAACACTTCCTGAATGTAGTTTTTTCCTTCTATCTCTGCAATTGCTGATGGGAGGTTTACACAATTTATTCAAGTGAAGGGCATTTCTGGCAGTAACAGATGAGTGCTTACTAGAGGGAAAAAGGGTGTCTGATGAAGATGATTTAATTGCAGCCTTTCAGTACCTTAAAGGACCCTACAAGAAAGATGGAGAGAGGCTATTTATACAAGAGTAGGTAGTGACAGGGCAAGGGGAAACACTTCAAACTGAAAGAGAATATGTTTAGATTAGATTTATAGAAGAAATGCTTTACTATGAGGATGGTGAGGCACCAGAACAGGTTGCCCAAAGAAGCTGTGGATACCCCATCCCTGGCAACATTCAAGGCCAGGTTGGATGGGGCTTTGAGCACCCTGGTCTAGTGAAGGTGTCCCTGCCCATGGACAGGGGTTGGAACTGGATTATCTGTAAGGTCCAACCTGGCCATTCTATGGCTTCCTCTCCCCAGGCTGGAACAAGCTGGACTGCCAACACCCTGTACGTTTAAACAGCAGGAAAATTAGCAAGTCCTCCTGGAAGAGTGTCGAAGGACGGGAAGGGGGACTGGAAGAAGAAGAGAAAGGATGACTGAATGGAGCACTGTTCAGTGGGACAACTGCCTGGCTTTGCCATGGGAGCTGGGTTTTCATCCAGGACAGGGAAGTCAATTCTGTAAGAGAGATGGTGTTACCCATAAAGCTGCTGCTGCTGTACCCACTGTGCCACCCCCTTGCTTCATCAGCACAAGTGTCCTGAATTTCTTAGCTGTTCTGAGAGTGGAATTCCTGTAATAGCTATTCCTCTAGTCAGCATATTTGCTGTGTAATGCTGACAGCTGTAAACTGAACTTCTGTTGTCGTTCTTGGCACATTTCCTTCTCCCTGAGGCACAACTCACTGTCCTAGAATTCAGAGGCTCTAATTGTCCCTGGTTGGCTTGTTTTTTATTCTGTTTGAATAGGATTTTTTTAAAAAAAATCACAAAAAACCGTTTGAGTAAAAATGATCTTGTCCTGATAGAGCTCATGGTTGTAAGAGAAGGGACTGAATCTGAGCAGATGATGGTTATTAGCACTGTGCTTCAAAAGGGCCAAAAGGGCTGCAGACTGGGAGGCAAGGCGCTCATGGAGAAGAATACCAAAGGGTAAAAATATTTCAGGAGAAATGCTGATTTCTATATGAAGCAATGTCAAAGAGACAAAATAATTCTGTCCTTCTGTGGAATAAAACTAGGAAAATGCCATAGTGGGGAATTGATAAGGACTGGATAAGACATACCTGGAAAACCAGAAGATCTAAGAGAAATAAAAATGGGAAACTGTGCTAGTAACTATAAATATTTATAGTTGATTGCCACATGAAGGGGGTGAAGTTTATTTCAAAGTGAAAGCTGCAGAAGGGCGTCATGTAAAACCAATGTTGACTAAATGCATAAAAAAATAAATAATGTGCTACATTTTCATCTATATATCTTTTATGAGAAAGTGAGAGAAAATATTCATTTTTTTAAACCTCAGGAAGAGGTTTATACTGCTTAGAACCTATTAGGTGTCACTTTCACAAAAATTTTGTTATTTAATCAATTGAGGAACATTGAGGAGGAAAGTCCACACCAGGAGAGGGGAAAGATCAGATTAAAGACTGTTTAGGTGAGTGAGATACATTCAGACTGAAAGCACAAGATGAACATATCCTTGATGTCTTACAGAGCTGGCTAAACTGTATGTGCTTGAATAATTATGATTTTTAACAAAAAAAAAAATACATTTACCAAGAAATAGTGAAGTCCCAGAGAACACTAAGAAGAAGAAATACTCTAAAGAGAAGAACTTTTTTTAAAAAGTGGAAGAAATGGTGATCTAGATTATTACACCTTAGGCAGCTTAGATTTAGCACCCATAAAGACTAAAAGAAATTACATTTAAATAGCCATAGAAATTATTTGAAATTTAGAAAATATAAACCTAAAAATGAGAAAAATGTAATAATTTGGTATAGAAAAGAGATATACAAATTAGGACATTACTGAACAATATAAAAAGATGGTGATTATCTAGGCAGCCTATGGGTGTAAAGAAAGACAAAAATTCAAAGTAGAGGCAGAGAAGACATGTGCTAGATTTTAGAACAAACTTGCAAATGATAAATATGTTTGGGTAGTATAATTTGCAGAATAGGTTGTAGAATTTGCAGTTGCAAAGTCCTGAAGAAGAAAACCATCTGCCTTTTCCCACAAAGAGCTTGCTTTCACACCTCCCAGCAGTGACCTTTGCTGTATGAGCAAGTTCCCACAGACTGCCCGTGCAAGGCCAGCTTTGATGGGTTGCCTCTGCCTGTGGTTGCTTAACTTTGAAATGGCAATAGATGTTTCATAGAGAATCTCTCTTAGATTTGAGTTGGCAGTACTCAAACAGACCAAAGCCCATTGGGAATTGTCTGGACAGAGGTGAGCCTGTGAAGGCTTCTGAATCTGCTCAGAGAAGTTGCCCTTGCCTGTCCTACATCAGAAATGACCTGGCACCTCTATAGCTCTGCTTTGCATGTGTTGAACTTAAGGACAGCCCCTAAGTGGTTCTTGCACATCAGAGCATTTCCTTTTTGTTCCTGAAACACTGCTATCAAAACGAACAAGTGTCGCACAGTTCATCTACACAGAAATGAGACTGACCTCAAGGTTAGGTGAATCAATATATCCTTTAGAAAACATTAAAGAGTTATGATTTCTGCTAGGTAAATATCCCTACCATGTACCAAATATAGAGGGTAATGGTTTTACTTTGACCTAGTTAAAAGAGGTACCTGACATGCAAGCAGAAAATAATAGTTGAGCCTTGTCAGCAGATTTATATTTAATTGAGCTCCTCCAAGAGAGGCTAAAGCTGTGCAAGAGAGCAGCAGCATGACACATATGCAGAGATCAGGTCCATGACAGCCTTGGCTGTCTGGAGAATGTGCCATTTGTGCACATGAACAAAAGCTTTATTGGACCACCAGGCAAACTTTCATCTGAAAAATGGCCACATAAAAGTGGAGATTGGGAGGGAAGAGAGATCTCCCAACACAGCACATCTGACTGGAAGTGACTGAGACTCTGGCTGCTCAGTAAACCACATCTTAAAATCTCATTTATTAAAAAAAAGGCTAAAATCCCTCTTAAAATAAGGACTTTTTACTTAATTTTTTTTCTAGGTAGTTGTTCCAAGATCTCACTGATCTCATGATCCACATCACTTTTGAATTTCTATCCTAAACGGATATTTGCTATTTCATTTGCTCTTTTCTAGCAATTTCATTAAATTTTCATGGTCAGGGAGGAGCCCCATCCTGTCTCAAGCTTTGTTTTGCTCTTTATCTGAGGAAGGCAAGTATCCTTCACTTTCAGAGCCATACACAGCATAATAATCCCCATGGTAATGCTTGAAGGAACTGGCTTGACAAAACAGGACTGATGAAGCAGTGGCACTGAAAGGGGTAGAGTGATGGTAGTACTTCTGGGGTCATTCAGCTCTTCCTGGAGGATGTTATGAGTGAATAAGATTCACAATATAAGTGATAAGGTTAGGGTCTTCCCTGAGACACTGGGATGAGGGGAGCCATGAGCAGTCCACATGCTGTAGCTGAAATCCAGTCAAGGACTTTTTGGCAGGAACTTGGTCCAATATCCACATCCAGAGCAGCAGCTCTGTAATTCTCAGGAAAGATGCAGCACAGCTTTGGGTCAGTGACTGGCCAACATTATTAACAAAGACAAATCAGGACAGAGAAAAAAGAATCACAGTTCTGTGCCGCTTCTACTTCTGGTTCATATTCTTTCATGGACAGGTAACAGCTGGGGAAAATTCAGCAAAGAAATGCTGCATTTCCATGACCCTTGACCTTCCTGCAGATAGGACTTTTCTCTGTCACACTATCTGCATTGCTACAAGGTCTAGGCAGTCCCTTACCACATGAGTTTTCATGAAATAGTAAGGTCAATCTTTCTATTACATCTCACTGATAACTCCAATGAAACTTGGATGTTTTCATCTCTACCTCTTGCCAGCAGCAATTTTTGCATTTCTGAAACTTTAACATTTGGCTGCTAAAAATGCATTCCAAAATCTAGATGTAGAAATCCACATAAATACAGGCTCAGTCACAGAGCTCTGACTTCAGAAGGCTGATGTCTGAGAAAACCGGACCATTTTTGTTAGCAATGAGTACCACATAGAGCAGCCTGATTTCTCTGAACACCTTTCCCCGTACATAGAAGACCATTGCTAAAGCTGTGAAAATATTATTCAGAAGACACAGGATAAATGTTACAGATCCTGGATTTTGAAACCCTCTCTTCAAACCAAAACTTAACCTTTATCTTAAAAAACTGACTCTTTGGACTCTTTGGACTGTACTCTTTGGACTAAGAATACCAAGCGATATTTTTCTTATCGGATGTTTAAAGGGACAGTTAATATGTGGTTTTTATTCTTTTCTTTTAGCCCTTGGGAAAGAATAACACAATATATATACATGGAGAGAAAAAGCACAGCAATCTTTGCAGAGAGCAAAAACGCAGAAATCTTTGCAGAGCCATCATTTTTTCTCAGGTATTTATTTTTGGTGATGTCTTATCTGGGTGACAGAAAACACAAATGACGAACAACAGCAAACAGTGCAGAGACTAGCAGCTGTCTGCATGAAATATGACAAGGTTTATGCAACTATCTCTGGCTTATTTCTCAAGCCATTATTCAAGAAGTGTTACACACTGAACCTGCATGACTCTGATAACCAGCATGCATTCAGATCACCTCCAGGGACAGAGCACCAGGGTGCAAGTCACCAGATCCAGGATGGCAGGTCAGGAAGTCAGTCAAATTGTGCACTTACCCTTTCTGTGTGCTTCCAGTTCCTTGTGAATGAGAGGAAAATTCAATAATTCTTCAGCAACTTGGGAATAAAACTGAATTAAAATTACCATACTCTTATCTATTGTGAGGAACCACAAAAGATAGGGTTTTTTTCTTTATTTACCATTTTTTCATGAAATAATATGTGTCCATCACTACAGAACGTATTCCACTAGGGAATATACGTAACCATTTTGAAAAGCTGAAAAGGCAGAGGAGAGATCTGGGCTGACCTATCAGAATCATAGTATAATTTAGGTTGGAAAAGACCTTTAAGGTCAGTAATTCCACTGTTAACTCAGCACTGCCAGATCTACCACAAATCACATAATCTAATAATGCTCCCAAGAAAATATCCCTGAGATAAAATATCAGCAAAAATTTCCTATGGATTGCACTTTGTAGATTGACAGCTGAAGAGAAAGCTCCCACAGATAAGTGCTGCAATATTCCAAGGAAGCACTTGTATGTTTGGATAACTACTTGATGAATAAGTGCAAGGATCTATCTGTATTTCCATCAGAAACCTGCTTTGTTTGGATGCAAATACAGTCCAAGTTGGACCCTAGCACACAGGATTGTAAATATGCCAAGTACTGGATCCTGATGGGAAACAAAATTTAGTATCATTCCATCCTTTAACAAATACAGATGTTCAGGAAAAAGCTCTGTAAGGTAACTAAGTCAAGCTTCTTCCTCAATATGTCTGGCATCCCTTCCTGTCAGGAACTGTATGTTTTGTAGGCAACTGGCTGTTGAAGTGCATATCCTTGGGAACTATGTGCTTTGTCATTCTCAGGCTCACAGCCAACAGTAGCTTAATGTGGCTCTCGAGGTGAGTCTCCTCTCCATCTTTAACCTATAATACCTTCTTATCTATAGACTATTTCTAAAGATTTGTACACTAGTGCCAGCACAGATAACAGCTTGAGAGGTTTTCATCTTTTCAGATTCTGCTCCCTTAAGCCAGCTGCAGTGTGAAATGCAAATACAACACAGTTAGCAATGGGCTAACTGTTTGATCCCTATTTGCATATCTGGCACAGTGGTCAAGGAGTGTCATTCCAAGAACAGCAGTATTTTCAGGCTTTGTCCCAGAGCTGTTCAGCATCACTGAGGAGGTGGTGACACCACATTTATAACATCCTATTAATGTTGGCAGTAAACACCGAGACCCACACAAATGCCCCTGAAAAGCAAAACAGAAAACTTGCTTCTGAAGTCCAACAGGTCAGGGGAGGGGGCTCCACCCCTCTTCTTTCTCCTGATAAGACCCCATGTGAAGTACTGTGTCCAGCTCTGTGGTCATTACCACAGGAAAGACATGGATCTGTTGGAGCAGGTCTGGAGAAGGGTCACAAAAGTGGTCAGAGGGAAAGACTGAGAGAGTTGTAGTTGTTCAGCCTGGAAAAGGGAAGGTTCTGGGGAGACCTTACTGCAGCATTTCAGTATTCAAAAGGGGCCTTATAAGAGAGCTGGAGAAATCTTACGGCCTGGGGTTCCTGGGGTCCATCCGACCCCGGCTGCTGTAGGTGTCCTGGATAGCACTGGACTGATAAGCACAACCTGTCTGGGCTCCTCAGGCTAGCTCCCAGCCACGGGCAATCTTAGCAAGCAGCTCAGCTCTTAAGTGAGATCAGCTCTTTGGTGAATTCAGCTCTTTAGTGATTTCAGCTCTTTGCTTGCTAAGTGCCACAGCAGTCACATAGGGAGAGAGACAGAGGAGAAGGCTGTATGAAATTCCACAGCAGTGTCTTTATTGGCAGCTTCTCTGAAGGGTTTCAGTGACAGCTCTTCTGCCGGACTGGGCAGAAATGGGGGTTTATATAGGGTACAGAGGTTTTAGAAATTGGTCCAATAGTAAGGGTCAAGGTGAATACGACCTATAGTCTTACAGAGAGATAACAAGGGTCCGAGGGTGGAAGAGGGGCTTCTTTGGTCCAGTCATCATGACTAGGCATTTCTTATCTTAGGCAAGTGACCGCCAGGGAGGCCTTGCAGGGCCTCTGGCTGCCAGAGAGGAAGACTTTTTTAGCTGGGCCTGCTGCAATAACACAATGGGTTTAAGTTAAAATATGGTAAGTTTAGGCTAGCTCTAAGGAAGAAAATCTTCACAATGAGAGTGATGAGACACTGGAACATATTGCCCAGAGAATAGTGGATGCCTCTTCCCTGGAAATGTTCAAGGTCAGGTTGATCCTGTTGTGCAGAGAAACTTGATCTAGCTGAAGATGTCCTTGACATCATTGCAGGAGAGTTGGACAAGATGACCTTTAGCAGTCCATTCCAACCCAAACTATTACATGATTCTGTGATAATGTCTAGGCCTAGAAAGAAGCACAGTATAGGCTTGGCCCATTAAAATTACTTTCCTTTGAGAACAAACAGAAAAGTCATTTATGTATCTTTCCTGTTTTCTGCTCAAATCACTAATATAATAAAAAGTTGCTCATGAATAACATGAATAACAGGCACCCAATGGAAGAGCTCCAAGCTTCTCATTTTCTTTCTGCTCCCACTATAATTAAAATAAAACATTTGATCTTCTAGATAACACTTTGACTTGGTTTTCTGCCATGGTTTGATTGGATAATTAAAATTTTTTTATCCCACTGTTGTACAGGTGGAAATCTACATATTACAATCTTTCAAATTAATAGTATAAACCTCTATGTTTGCACTAGATAGTGTCTTTTCTACAGCTGAAATGACATGAAAATATATGTGTAGAGAAAACAGTATGAACTGTCAGTCATCCGCTAAGCAGAGATAGCCCACAGACCTGTGGGCCTGGACTATACTATGTGAAGAATGAAATATTAACTTTTGAGATTGGAAGGAAGAATAGGTTCTATTTTATTGATGCATTTTCAGGTGCTGACTGATCACTGCTAAGCTTAAGCACATAAACATCACAGGCACAGGGAAGAGAGTCTAAAACATCCCTGTGAGATTGCCAGCTCTGTATTTCCTCCCCATCAAACTCTTGATCAGCTCCTGACGCACAAGTTACTCCTTCTTCAAACCCCTCCAGGTGTTGACTCACCATGAGGTGCAGAAAATCTGCCAAGGCAACTCCTGACACAGATAGTAAGTACCAGGATACATCACTGGGTTTGAGCAAATATTCTTTATGTCTTCAAAGATTTTTTTTTTTTAATTTTTAATGCACTTGCACCATGGTGTAGAAGAACCGTATTGTTATTCTGTGTTCTCTATGTACCATCCAGGCTTGTTTTCAACAGATCTATAATATCCCTAGCTGGTGTAACTGCATCTAAGGAGGTGAATGAAACTTCCTGGCCACCCCTTGTCATGGATTTTTTAGATGACAGAATTACTCCAGCTTTACATTTTCTTTCTTTACAGAAAGGCTGTTCTTCTTTTCAGAGTGCTTTTGCCAGGGAACCAGTTGCTCTCTCTTCACAAATTTTTTGTTCTGTACCTATGTGAATTTCAACAGCCAAAACAAACTTAAGCAGCTTAAGTCATCAGAAGGATCTTTTCCAAATACCTGGTGGGACTGAGCATGTAGTTCATGTTATAAAATGCTGGTGTAAAATGCTCATGCAGTCCAGCTCTCTCACACCTAAGTTAGTATGAACTGGACTGCAAGAACTGGTCGTTCCTTACAGTTCCAAGTTAACAGAGAAGACTCCTAGCAGCTGCCAAACAAAAGCTGTGCTGGCATTGTGGCCATGGATCCTCTGACATGTATTTAGAAGTTTTTTTTTGTGGGAAGAATCACATGAGGGAGAAGAATGATCAGGAGATGCCAGAGGGGAACCAGAGCTGGAGAAAAAAATGAGTCATCCTAACAACACTGCCAATTCTTTGTCTGCTGCTTTCTGACACAAAGGGAGCAAGTTCAGCACTTGCAGCCCCCAAGAGAGCTGCATTTTGTAGCAGTAGTATTTCCCTCCAACAATGAACTTTTTATTCTGGAAAGGGGCACCTCCCTCATTGCCAGTTTAAATGATGATTCTCGTCTGGCTCTGATCCCTTTTCCGAAAACCTGAAATATTTTCCTTCCATGAGGGGAGCAGCGACGACACCATTACATCTGACAGTCAAAGCTCAAGTGAAAAACATAACCCATGTTCTGGACCCCAGCTATTACAGCCAAATGTGTCATATCACTCTCTTAATTAAGTTTTTTTTAAATTTATTTTGAAACTACTAAGGCTTCTCAATCTATTTTTGACCTACCATTTCCCAGCAGGAGGCTGTTAAGGGTTGAATTTATGCAACAGGAAGCAATCTCTTAATCTCTAGTCTGTCCTTTCAAGAACAAATTAAAATTACTACAGATAAGCCCCATCTTATCCTAAAGCCCCATTTCATCCTAAATGGTGAAACATTTAGGAATATGGACAGATATGTATTTCATCCATAACTATGTAGTAAAATTGTTTGCTCAAAAAATTCTGCTTTTGGTCAGTTTGTTGCAACATCCAAACAGGTTAAGGTTAAAGAATAATTGTGTCTGATTTTGAAATATGCTGCACAATAAATAGCCTTAATTTACAAAAGGGTTGGAATTCAGACCCTTCTAGAAATTTGAGTACTTTTAAGATGTCCTACTTTTTCTTACACAAAAGTCTGGAAATGCATTTCTTCACAGATTTTCCTTATCTTATAAGCTTATAAGAATTGCTCATAATTTTATTTGCAGTGTTTTCTTCATGCTTCCTGTGCATCTGAAAGTCTGCCTTCTGGGATATAATCCCTTTACTGAAACAAGATTAGCATCTAAAATTGCTCTTTTCATTGCCCTTTAAGTCCTGTTTGACTGCACCACTGGTGTTTGCTCACAATCCTCCACTTGCAAATCCAAGGGAACAATCATCCTGTGCTCCAACAAACCCTTGTAAATGAGTTCAGGAGTGATGCTGTAGGTTCTGCTCACACATACGGGAGCTTGGGCTCTTCCAAGGTGCGTAATGCAGCACCCTCTAGTCCAGAAGGCAAGAGTCACAGTGCTCAATCCCATGGGCCAGCCTCCTCAGCAGTTTGGGGGTAAAGTATCCAGTAGGTCACCACTTACCCTACAAACTGAGAGCATATGGACACTGTGTCCCAAAAGGATGAAACCATGATCAGAACCAGTGACAACAGCTGCGAGTTGAAGAGTTTAGAGTTTTTTGTTTCTTTCTTTTTTTCTTTTAAAGGTAAAGTTAAGCATGGACTTCCATCACCTCTGTCTTAGGTCACTGGTGAAATTCTCCAGTTTTCAGGTGTTGAAGCAGGCGAGTAGCTGTCCCTGCTGGTGGGTTATGGAAATAGATTATGGACCTGAAAGGTAAGTGATTCCCGGAGGAGAGTTTGCTACTAAGGCTTTGCTGACAGGTGCAGGTACACCAACAGCTTCTGTCTGAGCTCTGCAGGTGTTCTGCTAATTTTCAGAGGCTGCCTGATAGCTTATTTCTGCCGCATTCAACCTCATTTAATGCTGAAAATCATTTATCTCTATTTAACATAACTCAAAGTCTCTTTAACTTGACAGTGGTAATAGACACTCACCTGGCTAATCTTCATATAGGATTCCCAGTTTAGATTTTATTTAACTTCTATTAGTTCAAATATTTTCAAGAAACCTGAAGGAAATTTCCACTGAAATACCCTTTTGAAAGATAAAATGTCATTTTTGAAAGATATACTACCCTTCTTTCGACTTTCAAACATCCTTCATAACTCACACATGTCATCCAATGTAAATATGATACTGGAATAAGCAGAGAACAGAAATTAAAAGGAAGCTAGGCAATAAAGATCACATCATAGAAAACATTTTTGTATTTGCAAAATAAAAGGAAAAAAATAAAAATGGGCTTCTGAAACTTCCTCTGAGAAAATGCATTAAAATCTGACCATCTTCACTTTTAACCTTGCTGTGAATAATATCAGCTCTGGGTCAGCTTCGCAGTAGTGACCCCCACTCTCCCTCCTCTCCTCTGCCAACTGTTTCCCTTCCTTTCTTGGATTCCACAACAGAGCTTGTATTTCTCTTATCTCTGCTAGCCTTTCCCACATCTAAACACATAATTTCCTCCCCTAACTCCCCCAGTCACCAGCTCCTGGTAGAGCATGTACTCTCCAAATAATAACTCTTGCTGATCTTGGCAAGCCATGTTGCTGTTCTGCTCCTTTGAGTGCTCTCCAGAGCAAAATCGGGTGCAAAGAAAGCAGGCTTGCACCAAAGCACTTTCCTATATTCTCTTTCCTATGCCCTGTGTTGCTGTAAAAATCAGTCTGTAAAATGTTAAGTTGTTCTCTATTATTCCAATAGTGGCCATGAAGTTTTTAGTTTTATAGAAGAAACAAGTATTTTAACCTGCTCTTTGTCTTTTGAAAATGGCTTCAATTTCATATTACTATTTTCCTCTAATTCATTCCTTAAACTGTTAGGATATCACAAAGCAACATCCTCCACGTTTGCTAGAAACATGTTTTTGGGAGACCTATAAAAATGAAGTAGAAAAGTGATCCTAGACATAGTAAATGTAAGAAAGAACTGCCCAAGAATGCATTCATGTATGCTACCAAATAGGAATTAATTTGATATTCAACAAATAGCAAATTAATTTATATGACTGGGGTTATTTTGCCAGGATTCTGGAATGCCTAGGAGCTCTCACCAGAGCAGGGCACTGCTGTGGGAGGCACTGTGCAAACAAAGGTGGGGAAAAGACCTCTGAAAAACTAAGTCACACAAGAAACCACGTGGGATCTGGATAGATGTAATTGCTGAAGTAAAACCACGCATTTTTCTGTCTGATTTTGTCAAAATAAAATTCCATCTTGTACAGAAGAATGTCTTCCTTCAAGGAAAGCAGAGTCTTAAAGTACTGGGCATGAACTCATTAGGCAAAATATCTGACTCCTCATAGTCCAGCCTGAACTGTGAAATCCAACAATTTATATTTGCATTTTTGCAATGGCTATCAAGACAACATTATAAAATAAATCTAAAAGATAATTAAGTGGGATAGAAGGGCAGCACTGCTGTGGAAACAAATGTAGGAATGACATCAAAAGGCAGTTGTGCTTAGTCATGAGACCAGCCTCCTTGCAGGACAAATGTGCTACCCTGGCTCCCAGCTATCACTCTTGGAGGCTGTGGTTCCCCACCTATCCAGCAATAATATTGACAGGAAATGAATGCCACTGATATTTGACAAACAGTATTAGGGGTTCCAGGTGAGGTACAATGCTGAGTATTTAAACAGCTTGGTCTGGTTTGGTGTGGATTACCACTTATTTCCTTGAGACCCAGAGCTAGAAGTAGGTGCTTAGACCTTTCTTGTTCAGCAAATGAGAAGTTCCTCTTGGTTTAGAGGAAGTTTTTTGGTAGAAAGAGAATCTTTCTTAGCCTTTTTCCCTCTTTTTTTTTCTGCCCTCTTTGTGTACATGAGGATGCTGTACTCTAACTATTGCATTATGCAATGCCCAGTTAGAACAGATAAACTAGGATTGCATAGCAGCTGGAATTATTTAACCTATGGGATTGATTGCATCTGAAAAATGAAGTCAGTTCTCTGGAAGGAACATGCAGTTACTTAGAAATACATGTGAAATATTTAGGGTGAAGTAATTCATCTGGAATGGAGAACATTTCATTTCTGTAATTTAGTCCTAGGTCTATAACTGTACTTTGTTTCACAGGCAATTTCAGGAATTATTTTATTTGACTAGTAGTATGGGATCAAAACCTGAGAATATTGAAAAGAGGCTGGTGCTGCAAAGAGTCTGGTGCTAAAGCACAAATGAGGCAGCTGTGACCTACCCCACCAGCAGAGCATGCTGGTGTAACAGTACTGGCCCCAGAGGAATAACACTGGAGAATCAGCCCAGGAAATTGTTATGAAAAGCAAAATTAAAGGGCACATAGAAAATATTTTGTTCATTTGTGCTCTACAGCTTTCTGTATTCAAAATTTTGGTCCTCAGATTTCCAGCTAACCTAGGAGATTCTAAATTCTATAGATACCTACATTTTTTCCTCCAAAGTCCTAAGTGAATAATGAGCCTTCAAACATGGTCAGAAGTAAACAAACATCTCTCTCATAACCACCCTGGTGAGATTTACTAAGTTGTCATTCTTTCATGTCTCATAATTATCTAGACATTGGCATTCTTAGAGCACATAAATGAGGAAGCCGTGCACACAAAGGGGCTATGGGATGTGGGAGATGAATCAGATGCTGGAATCTGACTGTAAAAGTGGTTTCTTTTCTTTTCAAGAGGCATAAATTTAGATGGCAAATACTTAAACTTTTCACACAAAATGTTCCCTGCTGCAGGTTTCTGGAATCCAGCTCTCTCTCTCTTTTTTTTTTTCTTTCTTTTTTTTTTTTTCTTTCTTTTTTTTTTTTTTTTTATTCCATTGGGATATAGATATGTTTAATAACATTTTTCTCTTTCAATGAATACTGAATTATCAAATAATTTCAACAAGAAAGATTGGAAGAGATAGGCTGTATTGTAAGGCCAGAGAGTTTAAGAGGAATGTGTGGGTTTATAACATCTTAGCAGAGGAAAGAACTGACTCTGGGTTTTCACATCTATGCAAGGGCTGTAACCATTGAGCTGATGGCTGAAACAGTAGGAACAATATTATTTAGCACAAACTTCCCTGCAAGGAAGAGCCTAGTGGGGGATTCCTTGCCAGAATGACAGGCCAGTACTCTGCTAAGACTGAAATGTGTCCCACTGGCCCGCTTGAAGACTGCTTTTTACTGGCTACCTTAAGTGTTAGCTGTGATAGATACTACTTGTTGTCTGTTAACCTTCCCCATGTACAATTTAGGGGCCTCAAGAATGCCATTGGAGGTTATGGGTTTCAGCATTTCAACTGTGATAAGGCTGAATAAGTATTCTTGAATTTATTTTTTCTTCTGGTGAATCGCCTATAGCTAAGAATGAGGATTTTGAACATAGCTGAATCTTTCCTGTACACTTCTAAGCTTCTGCTGGCACCCAGACAAGCACACATCATGATATTGGCACCCTGCTCCTGGCAGGAGGCTGGGACATGTAGACTCCCACAACAGCAACAACAAGGAGTGCTCCAACACTTGCTTGGCCCATGGCCATAATGTGTTTTTGTCATCTCTCTAGAAACTGTTTAAATCAGCTTCAAAATGTTCCCAGATTCTTTTTCCTGGGGAGCAGAAATCTGATGGTAACACTGAAGGACAAGACTCCCACAGGTTTCTGTGCGTCAGCCTGTCACAAGGCCCTTCAGCCAGAAATATTTATTTTTTGTCTTGAGCTTTTGTCAGAGCACTAGTTGGTAGGACGGTCAGGATGGATGGACACGAGAGATCTTTGAAGTCAGGTCTTGGAACATGCAGTTTATTACAAAGGGCGTGGGTGCAGGGGCCCTGCTTAGAGCTGCTAGCCACAGCTCGGAGCAGGCTCGAAAGAGCAAGAGAGAGAGAGGCAAGAGCAAGAGAGGGCAAGAGTAAGAGTAAGAATAAGAAAGAGTAAGAATAAGTGTAAGTGTAAATGTAAGAGAGTGAAGTTCCCGTTACAATACAATAAATCTTCTGTGCTGAATATTCTAATTTTCACTAACCAATCTAGTACAAGATACAAATCCTATAGCATTTACATACAGCCTATAAGAATCATGACATTACCATACTGTGTTACATTTTAAACCCTAAAAACTACTCTTTGGACCCCGTCTGCCAAGCTAGTAGGGTCTGCTTTGACCCTTGGACCTCTCTGCAAGCAGAGGGTATTGTTTCATCAAAAGGGGATTACCTTCAGCCAGCCATACCATTGTTTTCCAGTTGTTCAGTAACCAAGGCTTGGTATCTCAAAGCTTGCTTTCATTTCAATCTCGCTTATAGTTTCTGTATTCTCAAAATCTTTTGCCAGGCAATCAATCATATTTATAAGGCTTTCCTGTTTCATCTTCCCCAACAGTGGCCTTTTTACAGCTTGAAATAATGTTTTCTATCAGTTATAGAAAATATTGTAATATCCTTATAAATGTTTATTTATCTGTTCAGTAAAACAATGAGATCTGGGGCTAAATGCTACAGATAAAAAGGAGATAGAAGTAGCATGCACAGAGATGCAGCTAATACCTCTGAGCAAATGTCATGTTCACAGTACTTGTGGTGAAATGGCATTAGCCAGAGCAGTGTCTTTTCTCTCATGTCCTCCCAATAATCACTGTTCCTTTCTAATCTGAAATTCTTCCTATCCTCTCATTCTCTCTATTAATGACTCTGTAGCTAAGCAGAGACTTTTCATTGACTAGGCACACACTTGGCAGACTATCTTCAGGTGGGATGTTTCCAGATAAAATTAGATTTAAAAATTTAGCTTACTCTATTGAAACATTTCCTTCTCTTTCCTTTTACTTCATTCAAGACAAGCATTCAAGAGGTTGAAGTGAAGAGGCAGCAAGGAAACATCCTGTTACCTATCCATCTTTGGGGTATCCCTTGAGATACTCAGTGTACTTACTCAGAAAGTCAACGGTTCATGAAACAAAGAAAATGTAGCTTACATCTAGGAAAACACTCTGGCAGAAACTCAAGTCATATTGCAGGTATTTATCCAATTCAAAAGAAATCAAAATTTTTCAAAACAGTTCCTTGCATTTTAAGCCACCAAGTCACTAATTTTCTCATCAGCAGAAAAGCAGCTCCTATGTAAAATATGGCAATGAAATCAGAAAAATTGCTAAAAAAGGGATCACTACTACTATTTCACTAAGTGGTGCAGGTTTTCAGGTGGCCAATCCAGCTGACCAGTGTTAATCTGTAGCTAATAAGGACCTTTTCACAGCAATATTGTGAACAGCAGTCGATGTGAGCTGTCACAGACACTGAGCTGGGGTTTTTAAGCAACTAAGCCTTGTTGAGTGCATGCATTACAGCCTAACAATGCTGTACCTTGCTAAGTGATGAGCAAAATTAGTCACTCACTATATGATATTAATAGGTCATGCTCAAGGCTCTTGGTAAATTTTCTTGGGTATGAAATATTTATTTCTCAGATTACCTGCATATGAGACAAATATCCATCACTTGAAAAGAGGAATTTAATTTGTCTGGACAAAAATAACCTCAAAGGCTCTGGGAGCTCTGAAGATAAACTCCTTGGTATTTCTAACAGACTAGAAGAAGAAGAGGAAAAATTTCTGCCTTGGTCTAATAAGAGTCTTGCCTTTTTGATCCCCATTTTCAAGCTGTTGTTTTTCAGGACCCAGTGAATTTGGGCTTTGGTCACATGGCATACATGCCTGTGTGCAAGCAGGGAGCTGCGGATGTTGTAGTGAAGGGATCTCCTCATCAGGTTTTGGAGAGTGCAAAACAGAGTCAGGAAGGGGGGATACTGCAGCAGCTGGGGCCAGTGCTTATCCAGGTGAGAAACAGCACATTTCAGAGTTCCTGCTCTGGAAAGGAAGAATACAGCCTAGCCCAGCACTCTGGAAGGTTTCCAAGTCCTTGAAGACTGATAGGGAGGCACAACACATAAAGTATGTGTCTAGCTTGGGAACAGGAGGTTCTTGCTGTGTTATAACGTGCAGGTTGGGTCTCACAGAAAACTGGCTTTCCTGAAAGATGAGGCAATTCTTACTTTGAAGCAGTTCAGCATTTATGAAAGATCATCTTTGATTGTAATGAGCAATGATATAAATTTACTTTTTATTGATTTTCAAATTGAGTTATATTTTGTATTTTTAAAAACTTCTTAGTCAACCTTATTGAGTATATTTTCCCATTCCCATATTTTCCAGTAATTAGTGAAAAGAATCTCACTTCATTGAGGGGTATGACAGTTCTGTGTGGCCTGGAACCAGAATGGAATAAAAAGAGGAATTATATGGGGGACAGGGTAATGTCTGCTCCATAGTGAGCAGATTCAGATTGTGTAGTTGTCCTGCAGAGCCACATGATTTCTCTATCCAAATCCAGCCCAGCATGATCCAAACTTTGTTTATAATAACACATAAGGTGATCACTTAACCCAGTCTGCTGCTGAACCCCTGTGAAAGAAATGGTACCACGAGGGCTGAGCTTCACACCATTGTGACAGTAGGGGCTGGCAAATCTGATGGACATCAATTGTTTAAAGTGAGTTTATCTCTTTTCTGAGCCATGAAACTGTTTTCTCCAAACCAATTCCAGGCAACAATGATTTTACAGAGAGAAATGTTGTGTTTATTGAGACTGTACATTATACCTTCTTGAGGGAAATAAAAAATAGACAGTCCTCAGGACAATTCAAAGGACTTTTTGAACTTGGAAAGAAATCCTTGTTATGGTAACAAAAGAGTTACTTTATCATTTTTCCTGGGTGTTATTTTTTTAAGAACATTTCCTGGTTTAATTGTCATTGCTACCCGGTTTTCATTTTTTTTACCAAACATGTGGGAAGAATTATAAAGTACTGTCTATCAATAGTAAAAAGCAGTAAAAAAGAGCTGAGTTACAAAGGGTACAAGAGCGCAAAGCAAAATTTTAGGGAAGCAAACTAGTGAAGCAAAGCTAGTACAGTTTTCTGAAGGATGCTGTCATCATATTTGGTTGCAACAGGGTATGCCTGAAATTAAAACTGATGAAGCAAATGGAAATATCAAATTAATTAGGAATGTTTGAAACCCAAATTCTATGTCATTCCCAAGAATCTCAGTAAGAGTATTGCCTCAAAAAAAAGACTGGAAAGTTAGAATTTTGGCTAATTAGAACATGTGGGATGCTTCTGGGTTAGTTTTACAGAACATCATAAAATAGTGGGCTATAAAACCAGCAGTGTATAATAGCAGCTAACTGCAAACACTCCGTAAGCCAATCTTTCTGTTTTAACTTTAGAGGAAAATGTAATTTCAGAAATGAAAGAAACATCTATGTTTCTTCCAAATACCTCTAACTAGACAGTATTTATGTAGTAAACTAAATGGGAGACAATAGCTTCTTTAGACTACAGTATGATAATGAACCTAAGTTTGAAAAAATAAATGCTTAGTCCTAAGATTATGACTTAGCAGGAATAGCCTGTTACCCACATTTAGCTTTCTAGAACCACTTTATGTGATTAGAAAAATTAATACAAGGGAATTAATGTATACACTCCTAAATTCCTCAGTAGAATTTGTGCTCTATACATCTGTCTTTTAGATGACAAATTTTAGGGACCATCCAGGTCTTTTACAAAACATCAAATAAGCTGTTCATCTAAGTGGAAAAGAACAGTATTGTGTAACAAGAAAAACTGCTGATCAGTCTTAACTTTGGAAAATAGCATGGCTGTTCATGCAGCTTGTAAAAAGTTGGTGAGATTTTATTTTTTGAAACAGTTTTGATATACAGGAATGGGTCAATGTGTGAGAAGAATCCCACTGGTATCTGCCTATGTCGAATATTGCTGCTGTAACTTTGCTTTCCATTATACAAGATTTCAAACCTTTGTGTTTAAAGAGAAAGAATCCAAATATTAAATGTGGAACAGAAAAATTGTATGTAAGAAGAAAACAAAATATAAAATAAATTTGCATTGATATATAAAATATTTGGCTAAACAGACTAAAAGTATGTCCATCTTTCTCTTTGCAGATGGCCCAGCCTTGCCTTGGTCATGCTGTGGTCTGGCTGTACATGACTGTATTAATGCTAAAACCAGCTGCCTATTTGACAGCTGGTTTTCTTGGCATTAGGTACCAGAATTAACCAAACTCTAGTTTCCCTGCTATCCCAGTCTTTCTGTTGTGTTTTAGGCAAATCAGTTAGGTCCTTTAGGATCCAACTTGCAGGCAATTTCCACTAACTTTGTGAAATGTGATCATGAAAGGAGCTCCATTGTTCACAGGGCATGGTGAGTAGAACTGACAACTTATGACTTGGGAGACTGTGCCTTGAGGCTTAGCCATGTGCTGGGTGCTGAGATGCCCTCAGTTTTCCTGTTAATTTCTGAGCTTATGTGCGGTGTCAAGAAACTGCAGCTTCACAATGTTTTTAAAGACATGCAGACCAGCAGCAGCCTTGGTGCTTTCATGCAAGGCTGGGCTGGTGTGTCCAGGCTGAAAGCCCTGGGGGTACAACACAGAGATGGATGATATGGCTCTGCAGGATCTGGACAGCTTCAGAAGCGGAAACACTTTCTTTATGTTCACTTTCCACTCAGCTTTAGCCCCAATGCCTCAGATAAAGGGCACCTCTCTCTAGATTAAGCATCTCTGATAAACATTTACGGTGGGCATATAAGCACACTGAAAGGACTCCCAGGCCTTGCCTTCAAAAGATGAAACACTGGGGTTTGCCTGTATTTCTTTGTGACTTCTCAGTCAAATGAACATACCAACTTTTCATCTACCAGGCTTCCAAAACTTCTCATTGATATGGGAATTATGTACGTGCAAGGTATATAAGAAATCTCTGACTTGGATTTGTCAAAGCATGACAAAAGAAACAAACTTTCTGTTAAGAAATATCAGTCTGTGTGAGACTGGCTGTTTAGTGAGAACATACTACTCCACACATTTTATAGGGCAGAAAGGAACAATGCATTTTGTTTCTTTACATGAAGGATGTTTTGGTTAGACTTGATTACTCTTGTTCTTCTTGTACTAAAAATGATACATTCTTTTACTAAAAATGATACAAGAACATCTTTTCTTCTTTTACTAAAATTGATACATTTCAATCTTATAAAAACAATATTTCATTAAAATCTGATATTTATACTTTTATTTTTGTTCCAGGCCAGCAGTAAAAGAAAATATTTGGAACTTGGAGATTACCCAAAAGGACAGAAATTTGGGGTTATAAGAAGCAGCACTGCCTACCAGGCCTGAATTTCACATGTATTGAGTGCTTTGATTGCTTCCAAACCAGTTCCTTACTGTGTGGCCTCTGTAGGAGAAATTCCATCAGTTCACCGTTTACTCATATGTTGGTCATTCTCAACCATCAATGCATTTGTGAACCTCCCTGCCCTTTTACCAGCATGACTGGATCCACATGAACCCAAATCTCTGGCCTTTCCCATAATCTGCTACAAGGCCACCCCATCAGCTTTCTGATTCAGCTGGTGCAGGGAGCCAGCGCAAGAACCATTTCACAACACATGAGGTGTATGTGTAATTTCCCACATTACTCCTCACCCATCCCAGCCGCTAACCAAACATGAGGTGTGACAGAAGACATATTGTCAAACATATCTGAATGTGATAGGTCATTCATCTTTCTTGTCTTTGCTGTAGGATTATAGCTGTCCTGTTTTTTCAGTAGTCAATGAGTGAATTTAAGTCTCAGAAACTGATTGTGTTCCTTACAGATTTCCGAAATAAACAAAATCTTGAGCAACATATCTAACAACTTAATTCTCTCTTTTGTGTTGAACATCAAAAAATATATATATGTATTTCCAGTTATATTGCAGTCTATGCCAAAAATGTTAGCAAAATTCAAGAAGTCAGTACAAGAAGTTGTGTTGGATCATGACAGGGACTAATTCAGTCCATTAGCTGAAAGGACTGATCTTGTGGGTGAAATGGCAGAGACTTTGAGGGTTACCACTTGCTCATCTCAGTCCCATTTCTGAGATTTAGTGACATAGTAGCAGAGTCAGACATAAGCACAGAGAAAGTAAAAATAACTGCTACCTAAGGACAAAAAAATAAGATATTAAAACCAGCCTGTTTATCCTGGTTGATCTTTGAGAAATATTTTAATGTAATTGCATCATTATTAATAGAATGGTAATGGTTTTATTCAGTAGGTTTTCTGGATTGCCTTTTAATTGGATGAAAGGCACATATGAAATTCAGCTTCAGTCCCACCTTCCCCCCTGAAACCACCACCCTTACTTTATACAGCACTGTAAAGCCTCTTGATGTGGTATCACTCCCTTAACTGAGCTGACAGTTGCAATTTCAGTCTACCTCCATCAATTCTCCTTCTCTTTCATGTATGCAAATACATGTCTATGGCATGAGCCATCAGTTGAGTTTTAGATCTCATGAAGAGGCCAAACAATAGCACTCAGATCTTTGAACATCTGCATATGTTTTTAGTCAGCTCTGTTCATTTCAGGACTGACGCTTAGATGCACTTGAAATTTCAACTTTCTTCAAAAAGATCTGTTCTTCGTGTCCCAGCCTCAGACCACAAGCTCATTCCATACTGTGCATCAAGTAAACTTGGATATCAACAACATTTTGGTCCTGGATCTTACTGGAACTGGAAGTAGCAAGGTAAAGGCTGTATATTGCAGGAATCCAAACTATTCAGTATGTCAACACTGTTTGAAGAGACACGTGTGCGTCATGTTCTTGTTTGCAAGCTAATTAGATTGCTTGTTTTGAAAGATGGATTAATGAATTAATCACAGGGTGCGGTAGATGTTTTTTCTTGGCATTCTGAGACTGATTTAATATAAAGTGTTTTATTTTTTTCCATGTATGATTCACTTCAGAACTCAAAAACACATAAAATAGAAATGTGAAAATGATAACTGTGCTAAAAAATGAATATTATAATCACTTTGGCACAGTCAGTTTTCATTTATGTTATCTGAAACTGTAGATAGTACCAGCAACCATGGAAAGAGGAATGATATGGGAGCTTTCTTGTTAAGAAATCAAAGCTGAATGGAAAAGGGTGTGGTTTTGATTGCACAAAATATCAGATGGGTTTCTGGTTTGCAAATATGAAAACAGGAGTGGTTCACATTTTGTGTTGCTTTCTCATACTGCAGCATTTATGGAATTTATATTTTTTTCTTTAGTCAAATCAATTAAATTTTGGCAACTCCTATTACTGCAAAATTCACAGCCTCAAATTCACATTCAAAAGCAGAAGGCAGCAGAGACTGGGATCTGGCTCAGCCTCTGACCATTTCTGGCCAATTCACCAAGCTGGGCATTTATATGTGCACTTTCCACTTATTTTCCTGGTTTTCAGCTTTCCCATTCTAAACAACTGCCCACCCAATGGGTAGAATTATGCACATTGTTTTCATGGTGATCCATCCTGCTGAGCACTGCATGGTGAGATCCTAGCCCTTGGCACACAAGAAAAGAGTCTTATGTTCAGCAATGCCAAGTTGTGCGATTCTGAGCAGGACATTTAGCATGAACTGTGAACCACCTGGTCTTCAACCACTTTGAAAATGAAACGTGGAACCAGATTTTCAAAGGTATTTACCTTAATAAATAAAGATAGATATAAATGTCCAACGACAGAGATAAGGTGCCCTAGACACTTTTTAAAAAGCTCCTGGGAAATTCTTGGGAACTCTATCAGTAGGGGTTAGAAAGCTATGCACTTATTAAAATCACACAAATCAAACCTTTGCAAATGCAGTCTTTGTTTCCTGATCCCTTCTGTTTTTTACCTTCAGCTATACAAACACTCTGTGCAGATACAGGATTGTGAAGTTCCTTCACCAACAACCTCCTTTTCATTCTTCTTCATCACTAAAACTGAAGAAATGTAAGAGACCAAAGTACAGACTGCAAAATCTGCGTTACAAGTAAAGGGGACATTGTACACCCCAAACATATCCCATAAAGTCATGCACTGAGTCAAGGCAGAGTCCCATACCTGTTGATTAGGAAAATAAACATTTTTCTTGAATATTAAATAACAGTTAAATGAAAATTTAGCAGAAATAACACACAGGAAGACTGAGTCCTAATTATGTATCAGAGCATGACTATACAAACATCTGAAAGAGACATTATCAAACCATAGTGAGTGAATGTTACCAATAACCCATACCACTGATAGATATGGATTTAGTTATGCATTGCAATTTCTCTTCACATCATCCACCTGTTCCAAAAGCCTCAAAATCATGCTTTAGCGTGTTTTATGGAGCTCTCACTGCTGCTGAGATTTATTGCATCAGCTGGAAAACAAAATTGTCATTATTTTATGTTTTCAGTTGTCTGATGGTGAAAAACACTACCTTTTAGGCTGTTGCTGAGTACAACAAGTGATGCATTTCAAAACTCCATTAATACCCTACGCTCCCACCTGAAAGTCCAGACAGCTGATTTTTAAATTTCTTTTGCTTTTTGTACATTAGCTAGTGTGTGATAGTGCTGCAATACGACCACATGACCAACAAGTTTACAATGTAGCACTCAAAGAATATAAATCAATGTTGTTCCTTGGAATAAAATATGCAGCTTTTATATGAGCATACTGTACAGAACAGACAGGGGGATAGATTTGCTGGAAGGGGCAGGGAAGGAGGGCTCTGTCACCAGCCTCCACATTCCAGCAAGGTCAGGTGATGTGGTGGGAGCCCCTGCTCACTCCTGTCTCCTTCTTCCCAAAGCCACTTCCCCATCCCCATCCTGACTGATGCACCCAGGGCTGTGTCCCTGCTCAGGCCCTGCTCCTCTTGCTCTGTACCTCTCAGCTCATGTCCCTGGCAGTGAGCTCTCCTAGCCCTGCACGGCACTGGGACAGATGTTCTCCCCAAATCAAAGTCATACTTCTAGCATAGGCTGTGACTTGCACTGGGAATAGGGATTTCCCCAGGTAATGGCAATCCTAAGTGCCCTGGGTGCCCAGAAGTGTGGATGAACTCAGTTATATCCTTAGTTTTTCAGTGATGTCCTCAGAAAACTTATTTGCATTTCCAGCATTATGTTACTCTTCACTTGGGACAGTCACTCCCATTCATAGGAAAATTTGGAGTGAAAGGAGCTCAGACCATGTGGCTAATAAGCACAGAGAACATGGTCAGGTCCTGTGGTCCCTGGCTTTTTTAAGAACATCATGCAGGCAGAGGCTGTTCAAGAGGGCAAAGCAGAAGGAAGTGCAATGAGTCAAAAAAGGCTCTCCCCTCCTCCTTCCAAACCAGGATTCCTTAGCCAAGGAATGATCATCGCTTCAGAACTTGTAAAAGTGTCTCTAGTGATTAGGAGGGAGCATGCAAGAGCTGGAACTATTTTCTTTTCCTCTGATTTACCTTTGTCAAGTGCTTAAGGTATGTCCTACCTCTTTTCTCTCCAGAAAGCCATTTGAACTGTTTGTCAGTGGCTTCTTTGCAGATCTCAGGGTTTCAGCAATAAATAGTTTGAGGACATTTTGAGTCTCTGAGATCTGAAGCCTCACCCTCTGCAGCTGAGGCTCAGCATGCTCCTCCCTAACACTTTGTGGGATGAAATCAGAAGCTATTTTGAGAAATCAGATTTCTCAAAAATGAGAGAAAAAAAAAAAAAAAAACTCAAACTTCAATGCTACTAAGTGCTCACTGTCATATTTAAAGGCATATTTCTGTCTGTTTGGGATAGAAAAACTGCAGGTGTCTCTACAAAAATGAGACAATGAAGAGTTGGATAATTCTCTGTCAGCTCTATTGCAACTGTTTTGCAAATAACTTTTTTACGGTATATCTGGAGTTCAAGAGCAGCTTTCCATCTGCATTACTGCAGAGTACAGTCTGTAATTTTTTTTTTCAGTATCATATTAAATAAAAAAATAAAAAATTGGGAAATAAAAAGGAGGTGAATACTACTTCAGTGACCCATTTAGTTTTTAGTAAACTTGTTTTATTAGAACATATGTGATTCATATTGCCCAGTTTTCTTTGAGTATTGCTTAGGTTAATTCACGCTAGAAGGATGCAAAACTGCTCTTATGAAACCAGTTAAGGAACTCATTTTAATTGCCAGTACCAAAGGGGCACCTAGGTGTCTACTCATGTGTTATCTATTGGAAAGAAGAGTATCCAAACTATCTGATGAATTTAAACCATACTAAATTCCTCCTTCAATATCAACTGATCTCTAATTATCTGAATATTGTTTTAGATTTTAAAAGAAGTCTTGACAAAGGTGGAAGGAACAAATCCTGAGAAAACCTAATTAAGGTTAGGTTGTCTTTAATATTAAAACAGATATTTCCCAGTGTTTTTGTAAAATAGGCTTCACAACAATTTTAGTTCTTATCCTATTTAAAGACATTTTGGAGTAAAGCAATGAGTTAGTTGCCCCACCAGATCAAGCAGTCACATCCAGCAACTCTGTGGGCACTGAAATGAAGTTTGGAAACTTTTTGATTAGCCTTTGTTTATTTGTTTGCACCCACTGATGAACACTGGTAAAGTAGATCTCAGGTAAAGCAGATGCGTGTGTTGCTGCAGGGGAACACTGCTCTGTGCAAGATCATGTTTCTGCACTTAAAAGGAGGTTATTGAAGTCTTTGCATTCACTGTAGCTCTTGTTGAAATTGTGGTAGAGTCCCTCTGGCTGGCACAGTGGAAACTCTACAGGCACCTTATTCTCCAGTGCAGCAGGCTGGATCCATGAGAGAGCAGTAAATACCATTTGTCATTACTTTTTTTCTCATTAGACTTCCCTCCCACTTTAAGAGTTAAAAAAAAATGAGGGGGGAAGACTTGTAAGTTGTGTTACTTTCTACTGGAGGCATTTCTATAAAATATTCTTTTTCAACATCACCAAAAATCAAGATTCTCCTTGTTGAAAATTATTGTGATGATGAAAAGCTTCCTTCTGACTTGGTTGTGTGGTATATTATTCACCCTCTACTCTTTTGATTCTTTAAATAGCTTTTATTAGTATAATCTAACCTCTTTATCTTGCTTCCCATGTACAGGAAAAAAAATCTCACAGACAACAGTTTTCATATTCATTTATTAGATACTATGAGTTTTATTACTGCATTTCACTCGAAGCCTTAAAAAATGTAAACAGGCATTGCCATTTTAGAAAAGCTGGTGCAAATTTCCAGAGTTGTGCCCAACCTCCAAAAAAGCTCACTGAGCAAAACTATTGTAATTCAGCTGGTAGATATAGTAAAGTATTTAACATGTAGTTAATTTATTAAGGCCTTTCGTGAAGATCTGACCTGAGAAATAATAAGGCTTAAAATTCCTGTATGCTCACTAGATCGAAGTTTAGCCCCACTGAGTCAGACAGTGTGATGTGCTTTGAGTAGCAATTGCATTTAAAACCTTTCACACAACAGCAGTTAGGCACCTAATCTGATTTCTCTGGAAGAGCACCAGTTTTGTCCATTTACATCTGAAATTATGGTCAGTGCTGCCAGTACAAAGGGAACGTTCATTAAAAGTGACTTTTATTCCCATATAATAGATACAATGTTCTACATGTCACAGACCAGTCTTTAACTTGCCTGAACTATCTCTCTTTCATGAATAACTCACACATAAGCCAGGAACACTCATTTCTCTGGAATTTATTTGGAAATCACAGCTCATGATCACAACAGTGGCTAATGCTTTTATGCTTCTTGTTTACATAGATTACTTTTTAAATATCACTGATGTTCATTAGGCTGTATATGATTAACACCCCTTCTCCTCAGCAATTAACTATTTTATCAGATAACAGATATTACTGTGCAGGACCACCAGACACTGAAAAGTTAGGCTTACTTCAACAGAAACATGTATTTCTTTGCTAATTATTGTAAGTGATAGTCTTTCTTGCTAGAAAGAAAATGAGATAGATTTTGCTTTCAATAACACTGCTGTAAGTGTATAATAATTCTGGCACATCCACAGCATGTTTCTTCCAGATTCACGCAGTCATATCTGGACTATATTTCTCTAGTAGAACAGAATTCTTGTTCCTGTGTGGGTCAGAACAGCTGCCCTCAGCCATATGGCTGACTACAAGCTTCAGGATAGAATCTCTCACCTCTGATCTGAGCCACAAGTTTTTAATATTTTTTTAACATTGGCCATTGTTTCTAAAAAATTATTTTTTCTAAAAAAAAGTTCCATGTTTTCTACCTCCTCAGCTGATGAGAAGTGACAGAGAAACAGGAATGCTCCTCGTAATCAGAAATCTGAATCCAGGCATACAAGCTGAACTCACTGTCAGTTCACCACTAAAGTATGGAATTGTAAGAAAGCCCTTTATTGGGGCAAATCAGTGTTAAAATGATATCTGGTAAAATTCTGCTTGTGATCATGTAGCTTATCAATAACAATCTTATGTGTTTCCACACGGATTTTTTTTTCCTTTTCTCTTTTTGACATTTAAAGTTCCATTGGAATATAAAGATGAAGCCAATCTTCTACTCTGGAAATAATTTACAAAGCAAATCCTTGAGTACTGTCACATGATGAAGAATCAGTGCAGATTTTCATTTTTATAATTTTTATACAGTTCTTTGCAAGATATTACTAAGAAATGATCTGGAATTATAGGTCACAATGAAAGTTAAAGAGCAAGGATGTTGCAATGCAGTTTATTAAAATCTGCTTATTCCAGCAACTACTTTTCAGTGGCAGGTATGACTGTCCTGTGCAAATCACTAGTCAGGAGTTTCAGTGGCAGCTTGCCTATGCAAACCCAACTGATTATAATCACTGCTTCCCTCCTCTGCTGTAGAAATTTGTATGTGACACACAATTCCAGATGCTGGACACTAGCTACTATAATAAAAGTTAATTTGCAGGATGGTATGGACTGTATTAATTTTCAAAGTGGCAAAACACTAACAGTTGGCCCAACCTTGGGCCAGTGTTGTTTCATCAGCAAACTGAAAAAGGAAGTAAGTAATGAATCATATAAAGAGCTTTAGATGACAAGTGTTTAGATTAGTCAAAGTCACAGTAGGCTGAAGGGATGTTAGAGTAACCCAAGAACACAAAGCAGAGCAGCACAGTGATGGCTGAAATTCTTTGTGGCTTAAAGAAAAAAAAAGGTGAAGGCATTTACCTGGAAATATGGTACAATTTATGTAACAGCTTCTATAAGGAACTGAAAAAATCTTCCACGAATATTTCTGTTCCCTGCCCCACCTCCTCCAGAATACTCTATGGCCTGCTCACTATGAAACCCTGTGAAAATCACAGTTTATTAAATTTCTATATGATACCAGGTAGATAAGGGATCAAAACCCAAGCCTGTGATATTTCACTATGTACTTTAACAGCAAGCCCTTAGGCTTTAAATTATGTTTTTATGCAAGTGAAGAAAGTGCCCCTGGAACCACGGCATTACACAGGGTGCTGCAGTGGTCACTGCAGCACTCTGGTCCATCAAAGACAGCTCCTGCTGAGCCCCTGAGTTGGCATGAACAGATGAGTGGCAAACTCTTGGATCCTTTCCAGGACATGAGCAGGGTGTTGCATTACTCAAGGCACGCAATTCTGGATCAAAAACAAAAGTGGAGCTGCTCTCAGATTTGGGGCTCTCTAAATTCTAGGTCCACTTTTGTATCCCATCCAAAGATACTCCAATGAAAGTCAAAGACACAGAGAGATAAGAAGCAATAGTAATTTCTCAAACATGATTGCAAAGATAATATATACCCCATGGTGTTGCTGTTAAAAGATAGCCATTTTTTACAGTTATAAATTGTATTTAAATTGAACTTTGACTTCCTAAACAGGCTTATGTTTTTATAAGCCATGGTCAAAACACAAAACAAACACAGCCCTAAACGTTAGTGTTAGGTATGAAGATATTCAAAGGACATTCTGGGCTGCTGCTCTAAACAACACAGCCAAAGTTCACAACCAACAGGAAGGGATATGGGGAATGTCCATAGGTATTGTGCCCTGGCTCCCCCAGGGAGTTTATACTGGTCCCTTTCTGTTTGAAGGCTGGTTACCAAGAGGTTTGACATGGGACAAGAACTCAAAACTGTGTCACTAGTTACCTGCAATTGTCTGCCACAGTGTCCTCATTCATCTGCACTGAGCAAGAGATGATTAAAATAAAAAGGGGTTTTGAGACCAAGAACCAGAAATGGAGTGATATAAAGACAATGGCAAGCAGAGAACTGCTGTAATCAAAAATCCGGCAGTGAGAGAAACATCAGTAAGAAAATCAGATCTTGACTAGTTTGCCCATCATGTTCCCTCTCCAAAATAGGTTTAAAGCACACATCTGAATTATTCTAACTGAAAGCCAGTGTAATTTCAAACAAATAGCTTGTTACCCACACAAAAGCTATTCAGATAGTGCAACATTGAACAGGAGACCCAGCAGCAGACAATAAGCTAAACTAAGCACCCCTTTGAGAGCAGCTCTTTCAAGAAAGCCAGCTGAGCTGCAAAACTGCTGGGGATGATTAACATCAATGCAATTTATTTGCTTTCTTCAAATAAAGACCTCAGTGTAAGGAAATAATTGAAGAGACAACTAAACTCTGTTAGAGTCATAATTAAGAAATTATAGGTTCCAGTACACATATTGGCCTATACAACTCATTCAGGATAATGACAGAACAAGCTTTTTTTTCCACAAAAAAACATTTTATTAACATTACTTATGAATTTATATTTAGAAAATATTGTAGGTGAAGTTAACTGAAATTCAGACATGACTAAAATACAAAATATAAAAGAATGTGCAAAAGTATCACCATAGGCATAACCTACCATAAGAAATATAAAAGTGCCTCAAAAGAGGGATTACTCTTTTGTAGATGAAATTTGCAGAAACTTCTGCTGCTCTGCTTCAACAGCCACTACATTATCACAAATATCAAAATCTTCTGCAGATGTAATCAGCATAGTTCCATTAAAATCAGTAAAACTATGCTGATTAATGCCATATGAGGATCTGGAGTAACTTAAGAAAAATTTCAAATGTCATGAAAAAGTAATGGCTACATTTTTATTTTAATACTCAACCTGCTTATTCATTGCCTTTTCAGTGTTTATCAAGGCACCCCTATTCCAAATTCTCTTCTGTGGGATGAGCTGCATTTAAATTTATACTTCTTTCACTCTTATGAAGGCTTTGGAAAGCTTTTAATATGAACGTTAACTGTAAATGACAATCTATTTAAATGATAGGGCCAAAGTATGTAAATGGCAGGGCAGTAAACCTCTGAACACACTTGTGAAAAGTTCCTTTTCTTTAGCAAGCAGAGGATAAAAAAAAAAAAAAAACTAAAAATCCATAGTAGATTTTCAGTGTTGGACTCTTCTTAGTTATAATAACAGACATTTGATTTTTCAAATTTTAATTGATTTGCAACAGCTGAAATATTCTCCCAAGGCAGTAGTAACATTCCCCCCATAAAAACATGGAAATTTAAACAAGTCTTTCCAAAATAGTATTGCAAAGACAACATAGCAGAAGAACCAAACTTCGGTTCATTCTTCTATTAAGTGCAGTTCCTTATAAAAAAGTAAATTGCATAAAAAGCAGCTCTGAAAGACAGAACTATGTCAGTATAAAACTTTGTGAAAAATATCTTACAAAAGAAGAAAGTGGAATTGACAAAAAGTGTTTCAAACATCCAAGTGCACATCAGCTTTAAGACTTCAGGTTATATATCTGAGATTTTTTCTTCAGTTTTCTCACTATTTTTCTGCGGGATACATTTGTTGGCTTGTTGATACTCGGTTTCTGATTTCCTGCTAACAAAACAAAGGAAGCAGTTAGGGAAACTGAATGACAAAACTGTTACTACTTGTTATTTTTTGAGTTTTGTTCATGTTACACTGTTCACTGTCCAATAATAACAAACATACCAGAAACTGTAACATGTGTTCTGCATTCCCTATTGTCACACTGTAAGGTCATCAGTGTGTTCACCTTTGGCACTGGAATCCTACTTTGCTGCTCTTTTCCTGAACAGGCATCAAAGCCTTATCTAAGTGTCCTGCAGTTACAGCAGAATGGAACTAAATACACTGCCCTCTATTAACAAAAAAAAAAAAACAAAAACAAAAACAAAACAAAACAAAACAAAAAAAAAAAAAAAAAAAAAAAAAACCCAAAAAAAAACCCCAACAACCAAACAAAAAAAACCACACAGAAACAAAAAAAACTCAACCTATTCTTACATTTCTCTGAACAGTGGGGCAAAGGTTAAAATATAGCCAGTGCCTGTGGGAGATGTAAAGATAAAATTATTTGAGTTTGTGCACGAAACTCACAGAAGCTGCAGAGTGGCCTAAGACAGTCAGAGCTAACGCCAGACATACTCTCACACAATTCATGCAGCCTTTGAAAGCAATTCAGAAAACAAGTATTCTGCAATCTTGACTAAAAATCTTTGTCTTTATGCTACCTATTTACCAGCACGCAGAGCCACTGTGGCCAGTTCCCAATTCTTTTGCTGTAACCCCAATGCATTTGCTTTCTTTTCCAATATAAACTTTTAAAGATTAATTTAATCACAAACCTTTTCACTCAAAACACGATAGATCAGTTTAACAAACAGTTGTATATTTGCAGAGGTAAGGTCAACTGAATTCACCTTGAGACTCCAAAAGTAACATGAAAGCTGCTGAGGAGGAAATAAGGGAAGCAGGAGAGGAGGAGTGGCTTAAGCTGCCTGAATTATTTGCTTAATGTTGCTGTGCACTCCCAAGCTATAGAAATGCACATGCATAGCACAACATTAATCAGCACTAATTATGCCCTTAACTTTGGTCTTCAGCTGTACCAAGCCTTACTGAACTGTGAATTCCCCGAGTTGATGAAAAAGCTTGTAACTGATACTTCACATGTGGCTATTTGGTGCTCTAGTTACAAGACAGACAGCATCTCCTTACCTCTTTCTTCCACACATACACACAAAAAAAAACAAAAGAGGAAAAGAAAAAAAGAAGTGAGGAAGAGAGAACCCCCAGGTGAATCTGGCTGGGTGTGGGCAGGGGCAGTATGGAGGTGAGACGCTGAAGAAGCAATTTCCGTCCTCCTCTCCCTGCACACTCCACACTGGAGCCTGGCTCGACCACTTCACAGGTAGTAATGGATGCAAATTAGATAATCACAAGCATCTCAGATACTATTACAGACTCTCTCGTAATAGGATGGCAGAGACACACTCAGACTTGTTATCCACAGAAACATTACTATCATGACTAACTGGCAGGCAATATTTTTATTTCTGAGGACTGTGCTCAGGGTACAATCCTTGCCCCTGCCCTGGATTTCCAGCCCAGAACTGAAGAATCATCTCCCAGCATAAGGCTTCTGACTATACAACTTCAATACTGAAGTACTCAGATCTTCTGCATGTTATGTTTAAAAGAGCCGCTTTTTAGTTTTTCCTTTTTCTTTTTCCCAAATGCAATGTACATGCCTGATACAGTCTTAAATATTTTTCCCATTAGTATCTATTTTTAAAATACTGTGTGCAATGTCTGCTTCCTACGTTTTCTGGGCAATAACATACAATTATGCTTTTCTCTATCTCTCTCATTTATTTTCATATCAAATTAATTAAACTAGAGTATTAAAATTTGCAATAGCTGCAATATGACTGCAAATAAAAGCACAACTGTTTTGATTCACAACCACAGCCAGTAGCTGATTTGAATAAAAACATTAGGAAAAATCAATTATCATTCCAAGCTTTCCCCCCACAGCCAGAGAAACAGCTGACACAGCACAACTGATGAGGCAGAAATCTTTAGTAATGAGAATAGGAAATGTGAGTAGGCAACAGGGAATTGAGGAAGGATGGTAACTTCTGAAAATGCAAAGGAAAACAGTAAATTGATTTCACAACTGACTTTAATCCCATTTAAAACTGTCCAGAATGAAAGGATATCTTAATTAGTGGTCATAGAGATACTGAACAGTTTAAAGAGTGATTCCTTGTGGGCTCTAGGAAGTAGGCTTAGTCTATTTTGTGTGCCCTCCTCTACACTTCATTCAAATATGGTGTAAGCACGTCACATCACACTGATCTTGCCAGAAGGATTTAGCATTGCCTTTCAATTTTCCCTGCCCTTAAAAACGTAAGAGTCCAAAATGCAAAAAGCATACCCCTGTAGCAAGCCAAGGTGAGTAAAAGAACACTATGAACACTTGTTACTGTTATATGAATTGCTTAAAATGCTTGTGACTGACAAAATACAAAAAAACAAAAAAAAAAAAAAAAACCCCAAAAAACCCCAAAACCAAAAGACCCTTACCATTTCTACAGACATTGTAGCAATCCATTTCAGTGACAAAGTTGTTGGCATTTCCACCACAGCCAGTATATCTGAACTCTTTACATGATTTAGTCTTGGTGTCATAGTAATAGCGAGGCACAGAAGAGGAACACAATCCTTCATCCTTTGGGCTATAGCATAGCAAGGGGCCAGCTTGGGAAAAAAGAACAAAGGAAAAACAAGGAGAGAGAGTGAGAAAAATTACATAAATGTAATCTCTGTACATGGCTTCTTAAAATTAATCCTGAAATAAATTTTGTGTCTAAACAGCTCTTTTTCCCCTTGAACTGACACTATTACTGATGACTTCAGTGATTTTCTACATCTTATTCCTGGGAACTGTGAATTTGAGAAAGCAACAGACCATCCTAGAAAACAGGATTAGATCCCGTAAGTGAAATTCATCAGCTTCCCCCATTTGTGGTGCTATACATATGACAGCGAAGATTTTTATGCAATCTTATTCTGTATATATGGAATATAGCAATAATTTCAGTGGAACAACCTCTATAGAGAAAAAAAAAAGGTACAACTTTGCTATAATTTTCCCAGCAAATTCTGCTTGCAGCAAAAAGTACAAATCCAACAACTTTCCTCAAGAGCATGTTTCTTTTTGCCTCAACAATTTTTTTCTGCTGTAGCCCCTTTATCAACTCATTGTATGTGCAATAGAAATAATTCAGCTTTCACCTAAGAAAATGCTGATAATCTGTCATCAGCCACAAATAAATGTCATCAAGCACTAATAATGCTTCAGGCAGTGGCAGCTTTTATACATTCTGGTAGATCTTCAAAGAGCCTATCTTGAACTAGATATTAACCTTATGTTCACGTCAAAACTTAGTTATAGTCACCTGCTCATAATTGCCACCAATCTTATTTAAAGCTCAAATGGAGAGACAGTGAAGAATCACATCAGGCAAAACACTTCTGTTAGAAGCAGAGCTGTTGAGGGCCAAAAACCTGAGCCGCCTACCACCATCTCTCTAAAATTCTCATCTGAATTTTAGAAAGGTGCTTCTGCTTTACATTACACTACCACTTCCCTGAATGTGACTGCCACAATCTCTGACACATCTTCCTCAACAAAGATCTTAAACCTTATTATTTCTCTTCAAATATACCTGTACAGCTCTCTAGAAGACAAGAAATTGATTGGATATAGCTGTGGGTCTATTTAAGATCTCAGCAGTTTTGTTCTTCCAGTAACAGCTAAGACAACATATTAAAATTAAAGTGGACAATATAAACATCTGCTTTACACAAGTCTTCAAAAACACCACTGCATGGGTATTCAGAGGAAAATAGCAAATGAAGTATCATCTTCATATCACTTTCACACCATCTATTTTATTAAAAATTTGGAACAACCGTTACTTTTTTCTGGCAGACAGTGGTCCACACAAGACTGCAAATCTCTGAAGTTGTTGCCATTTCCATAACAGCCACCATAGATGAATTCCTCACATCTCATCGAGCTCAAGTTAAAGGCATATCTTCTTAGATAACTCCTGCAAGGTCCTCCATCAGCCTCCATCCGGCATAATTTGGGCACTTCTGCAGAAAAAATAATTTCATCATCTGTAAAGCCAGCCCTTCATGCTTCACATACAGAACAACATGGTAGTGGAGGCAAAATGGTATTACTTCAGTTGCAGGCATGCCCCAGTTTGTCCCACGTGCTTTTTACTGGAGGAATCCAATGCATTAATTAGCAAGTAAGTGCAATATTAAATCACATTTAAAATACTAATAGATAAATTCCACACATCATCTCTGGTCAACTCATTCTGTATTTTCTGCCTAAATTTATTTTTTTTTTCATCAGCAAGAAGCCGTAACAAGCAGGAGGGTCATCAGTTAGACTCGATCATCTTAAAGGTCTTTTCCAACCTAAACAACTCTATGATTCTAAGATTCTATGATATATCGGGTAGATGCAAAGCGTCCCGCAAAGCCAAGCAGCCT
The DNA here is from genome assembly GCF_026979565.1 of Vidua chalybeata. Classification (NCBI taxonomy): domain Eukaryota; kingdom Metazoa; phylum Chordata; class Aves; order Passeriformes; family Viduidae; genus Vidua; species Vidua chalybeata. The sequence continues at coordinate 24,155,638 of NC_071530.1, forward strand.
CCCCGGTGTATCCCCTCCAGCCCCCCGCCACCCCGGGGCACTGCCGGTCCCTGGACTCACTCTTGATGGTCCAGCAGCTCTTCTCGCAGTCGTCGAAGGTGAGGAAGTTGTTGGCGTTGCCGTAACAGCCCCCGTAGGTGAACTCCTGGCAGCTCTGCGTGTGTCGGTCGTAGTACCAGCGCGGCACCAGGGCGCGGCAGGGCCCCTCGTCGGGGGGCAGCAGGCAGGCGCGCTGCTTTTCTGCGGAGACAGCAACCACCGGGGCTGAGGCCACCGCGCCGGCGGGGGCGGCCCCGCGGGGTCCCACCGAGGCCCCGCTCCTACCTGTGAGAGGGCGCTGGGCCAGCGCGGCGCAGACCAGCGGCAGCAGCAGCGCGGGGAGCGGCAGGCGGCGGCCGGTGGCCATGGCGGGCGGGTGGCAGCGGGGTCCCGGGAGCGAGCGGCGCCTCCCCTCCGACGGCAGCGCTTTATATGCACCGAGGCGGCTTCCCCGGGCCGCCTCCTTGCGCAGGTGGTGGGAGGAGAAGGTCTGATTCAGCAGGGCAGGAGGTCGCCGCTGATCCGGCCGTCACCGGGGCGCGGAAGGCTGCGCGATGCGGGAGTCCGGGGGCGCGGACAGCCCCCGCCCTGCCCCGCCCCGCCGCGGGGAGCAGCGGGGACCGGGCGGGGGGCACCGCCGGAGCTGCCTCCCCGCAGGGCTGCGCCGCCCATAGCCCGGGGGCCTCCGCCCCGGGGCTGCGGCGAGCTGGCTGGGGTCCACTCCCCGCCCTACTCACGTTACGGGATGATGCTCAAAGAACGTTTCCTGTAAATCACGGCGAAATCCGGGACAGGTCACTCAGCGAAAGCCTCCCTCTCTTCCCCCATCATAGTCGCCTTCCCCGCCCCGCCGAGGCCGCTCCCTTTTCGGAAGCTCTGGGTCGAGGACGGTGGGATGCCGAAAATCAAACGCCGATCCTGCTGCAGGTCCTGATCCAGCCGGATGGAGTAGAGGCTGCTTAGCGAGTGCCGCCGAGACAGCCGCGCGGCATTAGTTTACCTTCGTAGTTTAAAACCGCTGATGAACTTGAGAAAATGAGGCATCGTCAGAGGGCTTGGACTCTGGGGAAACCTGAGAGGCCGAATGAATAACAAGTCTAGCAGTGCAAAGAGGGATGGATTTCAGGAAATATCATGACCCGGTTTATTCTACAGATTGTAACTGCACCAGGCAATGAGGTGTGATCTGTGGGAGGAGGGGGTGAGCAGCATACAGCATACTTTCCCTCTCTAATCTATTAGACACATTGCATTAATTAGTGTTTACCCCAGATCGAATATAGTAAGAGAGATAAGAGTGGCTGTATATTAGGCGTGTAGATAGATAACGACAAAATAATCTGATCTCCTATTGTTCTTCTCTGCTCCCTTTACAGTGACATTGGGCTGCAGTCCTGCAGGCAGGCACTGCCCTCGATGGGTTGCAATACAGGGCTCTGGAAATCTGTGGCCTGCAGGAAAGACGACACAGTCTATACAGGCTGTAAGCAGGAGGCACTTCAGAGCATCCTGATTACTTGAACTGACTTTCTCTCCATGGCTTCTGTGCTTTCCTTATGTCGTGGAGGACTACAATCTAGTTTCCTGACATAGTTTTATTTTTCATAAAGGCAAGAAAGGAGCAAGTCTAATCCCTCCACCTACATGACTTCTGAAAGGGTATGAATGGCACCTCTTTCCCTCCTTTTTCAGAACTGTTCCTTTTTTCAGAATCTCCAGTAGCCGAAGTATAAGTGGGTGCTTTAGTGACAAGAAAATAAACCCTGGTGCACCACAATGGGATGTATCTGCCATGCTTTAGATTCTTATACCTACAACTGTTACTAATGGGTGTCCTCATTTTTAGGGATTTTGTTCAGCATATTAGGCACAGCAGCTATATCAAAGCTTATGTCCCTCCAGAAGAAAAGAACCAACAAACAGAAAAAAACCCCACATACTTTTTCTATTTCCAAAAGAAAGCAAAAGGTCATCTTTCTAATATTGGGAAACTAAAGTGGTTTTAATATGATGTTCTTTAATTTGTTGTCCTAGACTGATGTCCTTTAGTTTTCATCACATTTTTTGGAATTGCAAAGAAAGAAATGTAAATACCACTTTAAACAACAGCAGCAAATTGAATGCTGTAATGCAAACATCATTTTCAATATTTTCCATTTCCTCTGTGCACAGACACATAGAACTCAAAGTCTGATTTAAAGCCACCTATCCATCAATGCTGGTATTCAACTTCTCCTTTGCTTTAACTTAGATAAATATCTGTAAAAATATATGAACCACAGTAAAAGTTAACACAGCGAGTGGTAGAAAGTCCATTACTGGCTGCCATCTGCAGAGCTAGTCATGTCAGCAGACAGGTCAGTGAAAGCTTTCCATTGCAGAGCTCTGGGTACCAAATTCTTCCCATCCCAACCGTGTCAGTGGTGTGCCAGAGCCCACCTTCAGCTCACTCCTGCACCCTATGCCTGCCTCCACCACATCACATGCTCTCTGCCTCTCCACACTACAATGTTTCTGCTCTCACCAACAGCCCAGGCTGTTCTGAGACGCTGGCCAGCCAGCTCCTTCCACCTGTTTAGACTGGCCCACGACCAGCAGCTGGTGGGGTTTGGGAATGCAGCTGTCAGTGTAGGTTATGGGAGTGTGGAAAGTGCATACCACCAGCTGGGGAGGGGAAGGTAGTAGCCATAGGGGGAGGAAGAGAAACTGATTTTAGTGAACTGGCTAAAGTTAAACTAATACAAACCCCAAGGGCACTATAGGAGCAGTGCTGGAGAAGATGTAAATCTTACATGCTGCTGACAGCTGCTTACATCTGGTGAGTAGGGAGAAGAGGAGAAATGAGTGTGTTTAATGGGAAAAAAAAAAACAGAGGAGGAAAGAGGGAGGGCTAACTGCCTATAAAGATCTTTGAAGTGCAGATAACAGTAGGACTGCAAGCCCATTTTAATGGCCTGTAGCTATGTTCAGTCTCAGGGGTCCTGAATTGTGCTTCCATTGCTATTGTAGGAAAGCAGCTGCTAGGATGAGAGATGCTAGGTTCTGTACAAACATGCATGGAGGGACCACTTGGTTTCTAAAAGCATAGAAACCTACTTGGGATCTAGACCTCAAAACCATATGCAACCACAGGAGAATTTCCTAACTCCTTGCATCTTCTGAATGCATCCCTTCCCTTATGTTGAGTACTCCACCTCAACACCTGTCATAACTCCATGTGTTCAGAGACCCTTGTGCAAGCCAAGCACAATAACCCTCTTATGCAGTGTTGCAATTCTGCTTTGCAGACATACCTACCAAAAAGCTGCACTGTCTGCCACTGATGGGCTGGCCACCTGTTGAGGCACCTTATATGGGGTTTCTTCCCCTCTTTACCTTAGTCCAGTTCATCTGTAGTTGTAATGCACAAGTATTGAGGAATGTACCCATGCACACCACCTGCTTCTGCCTTACCAGCTGGGCAGAAGAACACAGAGCCCGAGGATGCTGGTGGCACAGAGCATGAGTCATTTCTATGGCCGGGAGGTGCATGAGGAGAAGGTGTTGGGGAGAAAGATCTCACTGCTGGGCCAAAAGCCCCAGCCGACCTCGCTGCTCTTGCTCCGCACTGGAGTTGTAGAGGGTGAGGCCAGGGAGGTCAGCACAGGAGGGTCTTCCAGCTCCCGGCTCCTGCTGGGACGGCCGGACCTCCCTGTGCTGGCAGGGCCCGTGTCAACGCCCCGGCAGCGGGGCCGGGCCGGGCTCTAATCCGGTTAGGGGGGATTAGCGTGCAGGTTTAAAGGCTAGAGCGGCGCGGGGAAGGGGTGCAGGCGCGCCGGAGAGGAAGCGGCCGCCGCCGAGCAGCGGGGCAACTCGGACGGCAGCGTGTGAGTGAGCCCGGGGGCGGGCCGGGGGCGGCCGTCCCACAGCCCCGCCACCGCCCGGGGGCTGCGGCCCCGGCGGCCTCGCAGCCCAGACGTAACCTTTTGTCCTAACTCCCTGCGCGCTTCGGTAGTGTAGACGATGCCAGCCATCAACATCGAGGACCTGAGCGAGAAGGACAAACTGAAAATGGAAGTGGAGCAGCTCCGGAAAGAAGTGAAGCTGGAAAGGCAGCCGGTGAGCGGGCGCGGAGAAGGGGCCCGGAGCTGCCCGGCGCCGGGTGTGGAGCGGGGTGTGGAGCGGGGAGCAAGCCCGTTCCTCCCCGGGCGGCGGGGCCGGGCGCGGCAGGGGCGGCGGGGCTGTGCGAGCCGCTCGTCTGTAGAGCCCCGGCTGTTTTGGGACGGCCGCGGTTTGCACCGACGGGTCCTGCCACCACTTTGGGTCGGGGGCCGGGGACGGCGCTGTTGGCACAGCGCCGCTAACACCGCGTAGGAGCGCCGGTCCTTCCCGGGGTGCTTGTGGAGCCCGGAGGAAGGAGCGCACCATCCCTGGGTTAAAGCGCCCCGAGGGACTGGCACGGCCTGCCCGCCGCGGCTGTTCCCTGTGGATTTGGCACCCCTTAACTTCCCCTCCCTGTGAGTCCCTGGCGCCCAAGGCTGGCACAAGACCGCCTTGCCAGGCGAGGGAGGAGTACGTCGTGCTCTGTTCCCCTCTTCTATATGCAGAACGCACTGGAACATGCTGGTGCTAGGGGAGGGGTGGTCCTCCCCTGGGAAGCCAGGGGAGCCCTGTCGCGGCACTACACCCTGCCTTGGCCCGCAGCCGGGTCTCGGCCGCCCGCGCCCCCGCCCCGCTTCTCGTGCTGTGCCGTGCCCGGGCGGGCGGGCAGGAGCCAAAGCACCGCCCGTGCCGAGACGTGACCCACCCAGCCCAGACATTTAGATATTTACACCGATTGTTCCTTCCCACCAGTACTTTCCCCTTAAAGGTTTATGGTTTTGTACATTTTCTGTAGACGAAAGATGTCCAGAACTGATCTTGCTCCACGACGAAACTAATTTTTTTTTTTTTATTCTGCACGCCAGCGAAGGCAAATTACACGTAAATAAATCCTTCAAGGACCAATAATACATTTGTATGTGGCAATTGGTAACATTAGTCATGTTGATTACATTGAAGGTCTAGGTTTTAGCCCAGGAAATAAGAATGCCGGAGTTATGTTTTAGCTGTGAGTTAGGTATCAGTGATAGTAGATGTTACAGTATAGTCTAAAGCTCCAGCAGTATTGAGGGCTCAGCATCCAACTAGTGTTGATACCGGTATCATCTCTTGGAGATGATTCTTAGACAACTGAAATACACTCTGCAGGATATAAAGTTTTGGAAATAATAATAATTTTAAATACTTGTCTACATTTTTTAAATAAATCAAAACCCTGATCACTTTAGGAAAATGTCTATTTTTCATTTTTCCTGTAGTGAAGCATACTTAATTTTACCAGTGCATTGTAACAGAAGTTTCCCTGTGAGAATGAAATCGGTGTTGTAGTTGCCACAGTCCCCTGGTACCTGTATGGGTGTTATAGGGATTGAGAAATGCAGAGACCACATTACTGTTGGTACCAAAATAAAAACGTGAGCCAAAATTTTCTTGACCCCCACTAACAACTTTATGAAATAAAAAGGAAGTGGCCTTTGGAATGAATAAAAATTTCTAAATGTGTATTTAAGCAGGCTTTTTTCCTTATAAGTGAAAGTGATTATGGCAGTGCTGACTGAAGTAAAACAAACCCTGGTCCTTCATATACTTTGGCGTGCAACTTTACCATGGTGTTGGGTGCTCCAATTTGAATGAACAAAGTTTGCAAGGCACAGAAGAACAAGACACATGTAATGGGATTTTTACATCCAGCTTCTTCTTTGCTCTAAGGCAGCTAGATCTTATTTTATGCACTGTTTAATTGGGAATTAACTCTGTTCTTTCTGATGGCTTAAAGCTTAATTTTGCACAGGCCACGCTCTGTCATTTGTGATACAGCAATTGAATTCATTGGTTCTCTTGTTGTAGTTTTACCTTTGAAATAAAATATAATTAACAGAAGAGGCAAGGGGCCTTAAATTAGAAATACTAATCATCTAGTGGCCTGACCAACAGCTGATTCCTGCTGCTGACTCTGCACAGCTGTACCACTGCAGGGCCTGCGGGTAGGAAGGGAGGAGGTAGGGACAGAGCAGGAGTGTGTCCTCAGGCATGTCAGGTATTTGGGCATCTAGGGACAGTTTATCCTGACACAGGGAGCAAGAAATGTATGTGCACAAAGAACCTCAGGAGCTTGTTCACTTGTGCACTCTCAGACTCCACAGACACCACTACCACATGTGCTGCATGTGCTTCTGTGTCAGTGAACAGAAACTAAACATGCTTCCTCTTCATAGGTGGGTTCTGTGCAAGCTTATCTACATCAGTGCTAATTTGGTATGAATGCTATTGGAAGTGTTATGATCTCATGACACAATAGGCTCTTTTATTAACCATTGTTTGAAATAACCCCAGGTAACCAGTAAATAAATTGTCTTTCCTAGTTAGACTCTCATTCAAGATGCATCATTGCTATAGCAGAACTGCAAAGTAAGAATTGGTATTACTACTGAAAAATCATTGCTGAGTGTTTTGTTTGTGAAAAACACATAAAGCCATAAATACTTTGAAACTGAATTGAAAGTTTCTGACCCTGAAATTATATTGACCATAAGTCATGCTGGTGCTGAGGGAGAGTGTGATCCACAGCTTAATAAAACTAGATTGGCTAATTACAAACGCAAGTTTAACTATGCAGCGATAGCTGTTCGGAGTGGCATTTACATTGTCAGAGACACTCACATGTTCTGTCAATATCAGGCTGTGGAAAGAGAGGAAGGAAACTGAGTATGCACGTGCTTTGTGCTCTTTGGCCAGATATTTTATGCTTAGTGGGAAGGGAATGAGAGAGAATGTAAATTCACGGGTTTTCTCCTCTAATGAGCATTTCCCACGACCGTAACGCCGCTACTCTTCTGTCCTTTCCCTCGAGGTGTCCAAGTGCTCCGAAGAGATCAAGAACTACATCGAGGAGCGTTCGGGAGAGGACCCGCTGGTGAAGGGGGTTCCCGAGGACAAGAACCCCTTCAAGGAGAAGGGAGGCTGTGTCATCGCTTAGGAGATGGAACCCCGCGCCTGCCCCTGGAGCAGACATTCCTCCCGTAACCTAGGGAGTAACTAGCGTGTCCCCACCGCCGTCGGTTCGTGTCGAACGAGCACAGGAGCGGATTTCTTTTTATTTTCTATTTGTCCCTAGAAAAATACAGAAACCCACGCGAAAGCTGCCGAGCCCCGCGCCGGGCGCTGGGCAGGGCCGGCTGTGCCCCGCTCCCCGCCGTGGCCGGCCCGTGTCGCTGCGCGGGGCCCGCTCGCCACCCGCTTGTCGGTCGCTTCCTGGCTGTTCGTTGGCATTAAAGAAACCTGCCCGTAACCCGAGAGCTGCCGTGACTTGCTGCAGGGGCGAGAGGAGCGGGAGGAGGGACGGGGTGGGGCGGGGGCTGCCGGGCTCCCCGGTCCGGCTGCCGGGGCACGGCGGCTGCCCCGGCCTTTGCCCGGCGGCGGGACCGGCGGCGGCCATGGCGCTGCGGGGCGGCGGGCGCTGGGCGCGCCTGGGCTCGGCGCTGCGCGGCCGCAGCTCGGGGGTGCGGCACGCCGGGGACACCCCGCAGCACCGCGACTTGCGGGAGGCCCTCCGGAAGGTACCGAGGGGGGACCGGGGAGCGGCGGGACCGCGGGACACCCGGCCGCGCCGCCCCGTGCGGGGAGCGAACCAGGGCAAGGGCAGCGAGCCGACAGGACGGCTCGGGGTGTGCTTAAATAAGTAAACTTCCCTCTGGCAAGGCCAGAAACGGAACCGTGTGTTCCCTGCGTGCGTGTGACCCGCCGGGTGGCAGAGCCCTGCCCGGTGTGTGCTGGCCTGGGCGGAGCGGGGGCTCGGGTCCTGCAGAGCAGAGCCCACCGGGCACTGCCCCCGTTCTAGAGGAGCACGATGAACACACAGTGGGAGCCTCCTGCAAAACTGAATCATAAATCAAGAGGAAACGGGGCGCTTCTGGTAACGTAGCGTGTAAATTGAATGCCAAATGGCAAGCTGCAAGTGACAGTTGTGCTGGAGGACTTTGTGTATTCCCGTCAGCAAGGTCAGTGCCACCTGCAAATCTCCGTGGTACTGTTCACGGCACCTGCCAAAGCCAGAGAATCAGCTGGTTTGGCTGTAGGGAGCCCTGGTGTGGTGCCCACTGTGAGGCTGAGCACCAGTGGAAAAGAGACATCCACCTTTAACCTATGAACTGCTGAGAAAAGTGCTGGTGTTCAGTACCTGCTGCAAGGGCCAAACACCATTATTGTGGCCACCACATAAGAACAAACATACAATGGGTTCAGGGGAAAGGAATATAAGGATAAGTTTCAGATTGTAGGCAAGTTTCCAAATTCTAGCTGGTCATGCAGTGCTCTGCTGTAGTTTTTTAAAAACGGTATGCTCTGGATTGCCAGGTACTTTCATGTGAGTTTGGAGCTATGCTGTCCTATGGGTGCTTTTAAAAATTACTTGCAGAATCTTGCATTTCCCTGAATAAATTAATTATTTCCAAATTTCATCTCTCCTCCAGTCCACTGTGGACAAAAGATAGTGGAATTACTTCTGAATGAAGTGATATTTATCTTAGGTTTGATTATTTTAAACTTTCACACTTCCAGTGTTAAAATATCCCAAACCCAGTGTAATTAATCAGATTTTCTATCACTGAGGTCTGTTATCACTGAGTTTTGGGAGAAGGGGATGTATCTTCTGTGCTATAAAAAAGAAACCCGAGCAAGAAGGAAAAGAGATGCATGAGCTGACACTTTCTTAGTAAATTAGTTTCATTACTCTATATTCCTCGACTCTTTGCAAAGCAGAAATAAGATGATACAGAAAGAACCAGAAGCTGGAAATGAATCCTCCTCCTTCACCTGGATTAATAGTGTAGAATTTTGTGGCTAATACCATTGTGTCAAATTTGTGCTGAATCTGTCTGGAGATAGCCTTCATATATCTGTGTATCTGCAGAGCTATCTGCCCAATGAACCTGTTTGTTCCCTGGCACGCTGCTCCTCATTACATGCCCAGGGACAACAACTGCATTAATAAAAAATTAGTGTCCTGAAATGCAGAGGACAATGCCAGACCTTGTAAAAGAGGTGATCTCCTGCTATCCATGACAAAGAAGCGAGTGATTTCAAGTCCCGCTTCTCTGTCATGGGTAGGTTAAGGCACACACTGTTTTGTATCTCAAGTATTTGCAGCTATGTATTTATTGAGGACAGGGGAAGTAGCTATGTTAGTGTTTGCTAGTGCAGTGTTTGCTGCTCTGCTGTGTGACACAATGCTTTTTTTAAATAAAACTTTCCCCTCCCTTGTTTTTTATGCCCACCATGCCTACTGAAGTGCAGATAACAGTATGCTCTACCTTGCTGGGTTCAATGCAGATAATTTCATCATGGGCTAAGAGGGAAAGTGATGCTACATTTATCACATAAAACCCTATGAGAATATATTGTAAAATAAATCATAGTAGGCAATATCAACCTGCTTTTTTCATTGTCCTCCATTAAAAAAAAATGCTTATATAGTGCTTATTTTAGATTTGCTCTGATCATATTGTAAAAAAAGAAAAATCACTATGTCAAATCCAGTCTGATGTTGTTCACACAAAGCGTCTGGCAATCACTGTTTGTTTTGTCTTAAGTTAAGCCTTTCCCCAGTGACTTTAGGATAAATTGAAAAGTGTCCCCAAAGTCTTTGGGAGAAAATGACCATTCAGTATCTGAAGCACATTTTAACTATACCTGTTATATATATTCTGGGGCACCCTTTCCAGTAGCTAAATCCAGATGCAAGTACCAAAGAAATCAGAAATGAGCAGTGCAATTCCATGAGTGAGAAGTACTTTTTTTGTTTGTTTGCATTAATTTTATTTTTTAGTTTTTTAACGTGCTTTAAATGATCTATAATGTCCCAATTGTTCTGAGCAGGATGAGGAAGAGACTCTTCTAATTCCAGGGGCTGTTTTTAGCAAGGGTATTGAAATAATCCTGTGAGTGGTTTCCTTTACAACTTTATAGGTCACCACCCTTCCTCTTGGAAATTGAAAACGTAACTTTTCCTGAACTTGTTGAACAATGCTTGCAGTACACTGATATCCTACAGCTTGTTTCAGTAATTAGTATAACTGATTTGAAGAAAAAAGGTTTAATTTATTCCATGTATGCATGTCTAACGATATTCATATACATATAGAATGTATATGGGCTGCCTATTTGTCTTTTTCTCTGGCAAAGAGCACTACTTTCTCTCCCAGAGTAGTAAGAAACTTTGGGAAATTGTGAAATTTGACATATATTTTGCTAGAGTTTCATGTAATAAAAATAACATTTCATTTTGTGCCCAGTGGTGACTGGGCATAGTTACACTGTGCTGTGTGTCTGTAGGATGAGAATTTCCCCTGTGACAATGAGCCTCCACCAAAGGACACTACTATATTGTTTGCCACTCTTGGCTTATATGTCATGCGTTTCTGTTTATTAATATATATCTATATATTTTTGCAGAAGTTAATGTATCTTCATATTAGAATATGCAGGATCTGAATTTAATATTGACATTTCCTTTAACTTTCTGGTAAAATTTCTGTAAATTTTCCATCAAAATAATATGGCTTTTTCTGACTACCTGCAAAATAATGAAAGGTGACCACTATTAACTATTATTGGAGCACGTTGGATGGAGTTTTTTTTTTTTTATTGTTGTAAGAAAACATAAACCCCTGCCACAGGATGGTGAAGTAATAACTTGTTGGTATTAGAAAGAATCACTTAAATGCCAGTTTCTCACTAAGTTGCAAGAGAGAAAACATATAGCTGAATCTGAACAATACATGACTGGCATCTGTAATTTTAAAACCTAATTTATTGTACACCTGAGTTAAAAGCTTCAGGAAGAAAACAGATGTGACACTGGTAAGGCTCACAGATTCTGCACTGACTGCCCATCTGTCTAAGGGAAGCAAAATATATCCCAGATTCTGGGGTATTGCAGTAGTCTTTTTCATCTTTTGTCTGACAGGAACATCACACAAACATTTAGGGGCTAATTCTCTTGCTGGTACCAAGAATTTTTGGTAGCAATTTATCAGAGAGGAAATTTTCATTATTGAATTTTGTTGTTATTGGAAGAGGCAGCTGGGATACACCACTGTAATATGGGAGACCATCAAGTACACCTACTAGTGCCCTACCAAGAAGTGCTTTTAAATCAGTGTAGGAGAACGGGACAGAGAAAAAAAAAAAAAAGAGGTTCAGTTTATTTAAGCAAGCTCTGTAAAAAGCTTTTTCTCATAATAGGAAAAATGTCACTTTCTGTACAAATGCTTCAGTGTGTAGAAAAGTGCAATTAAGGCAATTTTGTAATCAGCGCTCCTATTTGTTACTTGGTGTCAGAGTAGAGCTGACATTGCGATTGAATTGTGTTCTAACGCTGGATTTTTTCTTCCTCCCTCATATCAATGTTAGAACGAATTTCCACTGTGTCTAGTTAGACTTCTCAGTGAACAGTTTAATAGGAGTGTGCCTAGTGGATATTTTTATGTCTCAGATCTAGCTATTATATTTCTTTATCATTGCCACATTTGATTAGGCAATACAGTTATGCATTTATGATAACTAAAATTGTGTCTTAATAACCATTTTATGACTGAGCAAAGAACTGGGGTTGATACAGGTTTTGTCTGACAGTTCAGATGCAGTGAGAGAACTTGTTTTGGGTCTCCAGGGATGTAACCCAGAGTCAGAAGGAGGACCCCAGCCCCAATATGCCAGCCTCTGGTGGACATTACGCTCTATCTCATCAGCATCTCTGTGTTGAAAGCATGATTTGCAGGAGTAAGAAAAGACGGTCACTTGCTCAGTCCTGTATCTTGCATAACTCGATATCTATATTTCATATACATAAATATGAAATAGATATGTATATTTCATAACTCGACACAAGTAGCCTGGATACTATTCCAGTGGCCAGAGCTCCCTGTCATCCAACGGGCTTGTCCCACATCAGTGCCTAGATTGGCACACTACACATTTTTGGTCTTATAGGATTACCCTGTTTAAAAGCATCTGCTCTCAGATCCTAGGAATAGCTGTGCCCTCAGCACTCGCTTTTTCACAAATTTTGGGATCCTCCCTTTTCTGCCATACTCTTGGGTAGGGCAGTTGAAGTGGTTGAATTTGTGAGTGTGCAGGGACTGCCGAGACACTCAGGTCTGCACAGCAGGAATTACTTTTGCAAATGTCTTTGGAAAAATGACATAAAGAGGGAGAAGGTGTTGGCTGGGATAATGTGTGTTCCTTCCCAGCTGGAGCTGCCTTGTAGCCTCTCATTCCTCAGGAAATGGTTGAGCAGGGCTCAGCTCCAGGGCAGTGGGCTGGACCTTTAATTTTGTTAGTATGGTGATGATGTGTGCCCTCTCTTTTTCAGCAGTGAGGCTCCCAGATGTGCCAGCTGCATAGGGTGGAGGGCAGAATGTGCTTCTGCACTCCCTGGTAAACTTTTAGCATTTTAAGATTTTAATAAGTGTTGGCAAAAACTTTGTAGTTGATTCAGGGTTTGGATTTTTTGGTTTCCCAAAGTAAAAACTGTAGCCAAATGTATGGGACCAAAAGATAATCAGTATTCAAATTTATGAGTAATCAGCCTTGCTTTATCTATTAGGTTTGTTGCAAGGAACTGTGTTGCAGTGAAAAGGAAGAAACACAATGATTTAAACAGAAGCATGTCTAGATACCGACAAATGAATAGACCAGGCACACACATACTTATAAAGTGCATGCTTTTTTTCCATGGAAAATCAGATTTTGTAAAAATACATGAGGACAGGTATTCTTTATTACACAATGAGAAACTGCCAACTCTTACATTATAGTATTTTTCCCTCCACTATTTTTTTTTCCTCTGAGAAAGGGAAAATTGCATTTAGTAACTGTTTGTTCCCGTATTTGCTGATCACTGCAGTCTTTGGTACCCAGTGCAGTAGCAGATTGCAGATTACTTTGTTGCCTGTGGCACAGCTTAACTGAAGGTATGAAAAGGAATTGTTGTGCTCTGATTAATCAGTTTTAACTGTATGTATTTCCCATTTACGCCTTATATTTTCCAGCTATTAGGAACATTTCCTGGGTTTTTTCCTTATATAAGCCTACTCAATATTAGTTTAAAATCCGTTGGAAGCTTCTCTGGAAGGTCAGTTCTGGCCACAGCTATGTGCAACAGCATTGGAGAAACCCACTTTTTTTTTCTTCTCAGTGATACATTCTAGCTGGCTTGAAGTGTCCTCTTCATCCAGTAGGTTATTTTCTCTGTGTGGGGTACACTTCGTCCTGCAGGCACCAAGTAGAATCATTGGCTTCTGCATATGACATGTATGAAAAGCTGGGGAAATCAGATGTTTGAAAAACTTTAGTCTAAATTATTTCATTTTTGTTCTTTATTTTAATTATCAGGATATTCTACTTCTAGGACTTTTTTTCTGCCACATTTTTCACAGGGTCACAATATGGATGTCTACTGACATCTTTTTCAGTTCAACCCCATATCATCATGGAAAATGTTTTCTTGGCTTTTTTCCAGAAACAGTCTGATGACAGCTCAGGGTACAGAAGTTTCCATATCATCATTGAGGCCCAGCCTCAAATCCCATATGCAAATAGGGAAAAATTTTCACTGACAATTCTTGTAGCTGATCATTTGCCCAGGAGTGTCACATGATGTATTTGACTGGGTAGCCAACTGGGAATATTGAGTAAGAGATGCATATTGTATCCAAATGCCAAATTTTCTATACTGTGGGCAAGAGGAGACTTGTCTGTAAAGCAGAGAAGGGTTTTGGCAGCATCTGGGACATTTGCTATCTTGACATGACTTCTTACATAGCAGTGAGTTATATTTTACATAGATCTCCTAGGTGAGCTCCTAACTAATAATAATGTATGTTTTTATAGGATGAATTAGGGCTATCCCCCTTGTTTCAATTAGTATGAAAAAAAACCCCAAACCAATAAAAAAATCCCAAACAACCCCCCAAAAACCCCCACCCACAAAGAAAATAATCCCCAGAAAACAGTCCTGCAAAACTTCCTGAAGACCTTTGCCCTGTACTGGTGGTGCATCCTGAAAGAGGAAGGAGTAGGCTGCAGCTTCACTCTCTAGATTACTGCAGACCACAGGCAAGCTTGTAATAATGGATTTTGCTTGCCAGAAGAAAATGCACTAAATAACTTTGTATGAGCAGGCAAGGTTAGCACTACAGAGAACATTTTCTGGCTGCTGTGTGGTTAAATCATAGTTGTTTAATGGGGTTATTTTTAGCCTGCTGTGGTGTTTAAGTCACATACTGCCTCTGCTTCTGCACCCAATGTCATTACAGACTGAAAGATTGCCTCTTCTGCTGGGGCACCAAGCCTGTCAGGTCAGGCTCTCCACCACTGTGCCGGGTGATCCAGGCACGTGGGCAGCTCCTGGCTCCTGCTAGGGTCTCCTAGCCCGTGTCGTGGGGGCTGGAAGCACAGCACTGCCATCGATCCTGCCAGTGCTGGAGGGACTTCATAAATGCAGGAGGGAGAGCAGGACATGGATTTGCCTACTGCGTGCCCTAGACATGCTCACCAGTGAGCTGCCATGTCAGAGGCTCAGTCTCTCCACAGCCTCTCTAGCAGGGAGCAGCTACAAGGAGCTGACCTGCTTCTCTCACGCACCTATATTCTCCCTAGTTCTGTCCTGAATGTGTTTCCACACCTCAGTGTACTTCACTGTGGCCTTTCCCTACCTTTCTGAAGAATACTACTGGCAAAGGATTGTCCATCAAACTTTATTTAGGGCTTTGGAAGAGTCTTGAGAGAGTCAAGGAGGGCTGTGACCTCCAAGCCCAGGAGTGAGAAGAAATAAGTAATATATTCTGAGAAACTCATTGAGGTGGAACTCATTGAGGGGGAACCAAGATGGAGATTAACATGTGGGAAGTGAGCAGCTGCTCTTTGGACTTAGGACTTTTTTCTTCCATATGTTTTTCACAGGGTCATGAAATGGATGTCTACTTTTAAATGGAGCTTTTTCAGTTCAACCCCATATCATCATGGAAAGCCTTCCCTAGGTCCTCCTGGGGAGACCTGCCCAGGCTGCACATGTGGCCAGTCAGGAGCTTGCCAGTGGGGTCCTGGCTGTCTTGCACCCCTGGGGTGGGTTTTGGTGTCCGGGTTTGGTAGCACCAATGTGTGGCCCACCTCAGCTTTGCCTTGCATCGTTCTGAAGAACAACCTTGACCTCAGCATAGTGTTGCTACAATGCTGAGTTGTCTCACTGTGCAGTCGTTGCTCCTTGTGGTTTTGATTAAAACTGAAGGACAAATGTTGTTTTGAAGGCTGTTAATTATTTGCTTTATTTGTTGCTGATACGGAAACCAAAGGAATCTCTGTTTTATTACCTCTTGTTCAAGTCATTGTTGCATTAATGTCTAGGTATAACTGCTCAAGAGCTGTCATTAGGGGTTTGTTGTTTATTTATTTGCTTTTTATATTAAAGATCCTATTATCTGTGTCATCTTCGCTTATTATATTAATAGAGCTAAGTTCAATTGGTGTAACTTGATTTAAAGAGAAAAAAAAATGCTGCTTCTAACACAATATGGAACAGTTATGTCATAAAATCATAGAATCATAGAATGGTTTGGATTAGATTAGACCTTAAATATCATCTATTTGCAGCCCCCCTGCCATGGGCAGGGATGCTGGTCACTAGATCAGGTTTCTCAAGGCCCCTTTCAACCTGACCTTGAACATTTCCAGGGACAAGGCATCCACAACTTCTCTGGGCAATCTGTTCAGTGTTTTACCACCTTCTGTGTAAAGAATTTCTTCCTAACATCTAATCTAATCCTGGCTCCATAGACTCCATTTAATCTTCTTAATAAAAAATACCTTTTTCTTAGATATATTTTCTTTAGTAATTTAGTCTAATCTCAGCTGAGGTATGACTCATAGGAAGCTGTAGTAAAAAATTGTATAATTTTTTAAGAATTTAGTTTATTGTTTTAAAATTCATCATCTTGCTAACAGTGTGCTGAAACTGTACACTGTGCAGTCTTACAAGGAGTACTTAGAAGAGGTATTGTGTAGAACTGGTGTGGTCTTTAATTTCTGAATTGCATGATAGAAGGTAAACATCCTGGTGAATAAAGAAAACTAATTTTTAATTGTTATAAAGGACATCTGTACATACTTTTAGTACCTAAATTAATTCAATTACAGTTTCTGCTGTTGTAGAATGCATTTATTTTTAGAATGCAGAATTAAATGGCAATTGCTAATGTTTCTAGGTAGTTGCTGATACATTATCAACACAAAATACTGAGTATCAGCCTAATACATTTTTGTTACTGTTCTCATTTAAATAATATACTAAGTTTCAGTGGAAAATAGTCAAAACTATTGCAGTGATTTGGGGGAATATTTTCATTGTTCTTTTCTGAAGAAAAATTAAAATTACCTGTTTCTAAAAAAATCTGAATTTATGTCTCTGTCCCCTCTCCAACCCTGCCATGGCATTTCCCCAGTCCTAAGCAGGAAGCTACAGGTGCTGTTTTCACACAACCTTGTCAAGACAGTTTCTAATGAAAACACTTATTTTTCTTACCATCGTTCAACATGAAGTAAATTTATTGGCTTGATCCATTTCCGATTGGGCAAGTATCCAGAGTGTTTTTAATAATTCACAGCTGATAACAGCTCTGAGGCCATTTTTGGAGGCTTCCCAGAGAGCAGCTGGAGCTCATGCTGGGACGCAGGCTAAACCAAGGCTGCCTCCAGAGCCTAGTCCTTTAAGTTTGCATCTTTAGTGTTTGGAGAAGTAGCTTGAGAAAAACACCAGTTCTGCATATAAGACTTACTGTGCCCAATATACCACAACAAAAAATAACAGTTTTTGTTGTGGTATACTGGTACTTCAGCAAGTGGGAAAGTTATATGGCTCCTTAATCAACTTTACATTGCAATTGCTATGAAGATTTAGCAATCTAGATCAGGTGGAAAGATTTCTTTTGTGGCTGGGAGTATCTGTCAGATGACATCTGTAGTACGCAGTGCTAAATATTTCTACTGCTGAAGTTTTAGATCTTGTTATAGTAGGTATTCTGGTGATGAAAGTCTAAATGTTGGCATCCATGATTTCCATGCTTCTCATGATAAAGCATATATAAATAAGCAAACTAGCTGCTCACATACTGCTGAAAGCTTGCTTTTGTATAATTGCCAAACACTGCATGGGTACCTTAGGATTTAATTTAAGGTGTCTACATAATATGTGCCTGCAGTTCAAGTGTAAAATATTTTTCTGGGGGCACAAATGTGAGGAAATAGCTAAAGCCAAGGGAAGGGACAAATCAGATGGGTAAGTACAAAGCATTATTTGACCTGTCTTCAGCAAGATTTTAAGCAAATGTTTAATTTTATGATCATTCAGTTACTGCTGGCTTGACCCTTTAAAAATACCCCTCCTTTTTTCAATTAGCTTTTTTAGGAAGGGATGACAATACCCAGCAATCAGTGCTGAAGCACCTGCCAGTTGAGGAGTACTAAAGTTCTTCAGGAAGTTGGCTTATGTTTCTATGAGGTTGTACAAGGGAAGGTGTTCCTGCAAAACCATAGTGAATGGTCCAATAGCTAAGAAGAGACTGTGGATATCAGTATCTGGACTGTGATTTTTAAAAAAATTTCTTTAAAGCCATATACAAGTTATGGTTTGTGCAGTGAGGTTGTCATTGGGGGTTTAATTGTTGTGTCATGCAAGGAAGATCTTGTTTTACTCAATGTGGCAAACCTCAGCTGGTAATAAGTCAGTTCTATTAAGCAATTTGAGTTTTGCTCAAATACACAGGAGCAAACCTGCAGAAATCATGGCTTAGTCATTCAGAATCTGCTTAACTTCAAAGGTAGCTTTGTATGTAGGCTACAAAAAACTTGGCCCGGTACCAGCTACAACAAACAAAACTCTATATTAGTATATTCACCACATATTTTTGCTAAGATCCATCAAAATACTGGAATAACTTTTTGTATGCTCTTTCAGGTATTCCCCTGGGTGTTATCCAATGAACATTGCCAGATGCTATTACAGCCAAAAAGGTGTTTCACCACCTTCAACATTGAGGGTCGGCATTGTAGGATCTGAGCATATGGGATATGGCAGTACAGAAGAGAAATGTGAGCTCTCCTAAATAGGGTTCTGCCAAGTATTTTTAAATTATTGATCATTAGGCCTGTGTTAATCAATATAACAGTAGGAGAGAGATAATAATTGCTGAATGAATTGAACATTCAGTATACGAATTTCTCAGAATTTGGTGAGAGAAGTGAAAAAGTGATTTTCCTATTACCAGCATTCAAGTATGCTTATTTCTGTGGCCAACTGGTAGGCAGAAAGCAGCCATATATGGGCTGAAATTCTCCAAAGAATGTGCAATAAATACATAGTTTGGAAGAAGGTTTCGCAGGGTCTCAAGAACACAGCAGTCATGGAGGGAGAGGATTCTATTTTCAGCTCAAGAAATAGTTAGCACCACAGGACTTGTTTATTTAGTGGGGAAAGAAGACTAAGAGGAGTAAGTTTTGAAATAACAAATTCTCTCTTCATGATATAGCATAGTAATTAAATCATGGTCACAGGTTAAAGCGTTACCTTTCTGTTGGGAACTGGTGTTTGTTTTGGTAGGGTTTAGTCTGGGGGGAGGATGTTTCCCATTTGGACCCCCTTGTGAGGCTGACTGAGGTATGTGGTGCCCTTGGCTGCACGGCAGAAGCAGCCTGTGGCAAGGCCTGGTTTGGGCTGCAGAGGTGGGTAGAGTTGCATCATGGTGAGCTGGTAGGCAGCAAGAACACACCTGCAGGCTGCCCACTTTGCTCCTTTCCCAAGGCCATGGAGATCTGGGACTTTGTAGAGTGAAACATCCAGCTCTTTTGCCCTGAAACCTGAAAGTGTTGCTGCATGTACTGTAGATGTGTTTTGCTTGCAAAGGGAAGGGAAAAATGCAACCTGAACAGAGTAAGGACTGTAGTCGGGCAGCTTAGGGCACTGACTTTTGGAAGGTGTGCAACACTAGCAGTAGCACAGTCAAGGGTTGCTCAGGGACTAGATTTGGAATATTATCCATTCTGGAAGAAGGTCATACTTTTCCAGTACATGTTCTGTCAAACTTGTGGGGAAGTCTAAATACAGATATGCCCCAAACAGCACCAACTTCCTTGAGAGTGTTTCAGGCAAAGGGAAAGGAAATTAATCTCTTCTACTTGACTTTCTTGGTATTGTGGATGGTCATCAAGAACAGATCAACCTTTTTTTGACAAGGTTCTTTTGAGGATAATCCAGATTTCCCTTCCTGTCCCATTCTAGAGACTGTACCCAAAAAGGTAATAATGGGGGAAACAGCCATTTTCATAGACCTTGGAGATACTTAAACTAGCCCTGATGGCCTGTTCTAGTAGTAATTGCTAAAAGAATTATTTACATTTGCCTCATTACATTTGTTGTAATGTTGTGAGTGAGTGGAAAATAAGGATATCCAACAGGAAGTAAGAGAATTAGTGGGCTTTTCCTTGTAGATTGTTTTTTCTTTTTCTTCTTGAATTACAGTTTTTAGGTGAAAGTAGTCAAAAGTTTTTGTGTAGGATCCCTGTGTTTATAACTTGTATAATTTGTTTTCCAAATCTAGATCATTGACAAGGAGATTAATCCCTTTGTGGATAAGTGGGAAGAAGAAGGACAGTTCCCAGCACATAAAGTGTTTAAAATTCTGGGACAGGCTGGATTCCTTGGTGTGGATAAGCCAACAGGTAGGTGAGTGTATAACTCCTGACTATTAATAATAATAGACTCAATAGATTAATTCGCTTTTGCCCCAGGTCAAAGCATGGGTTGGAATTCAGTGCAAAGTTTCCTTATATCCCTCAGTCACATACATGCTGGTTACCAGCTCTGCAAATACAAAAAATAGCATTGTTGATGTACTTAAGTTGTTATTCTTCTAAATACAAATGTTAAAACCTGTATGACAGTTATTTTAAAATTAGTGAAATAAACATCACTTCAATTTTCAACATAAAATCTGAATAAGAACTTTTCTTCTGCATCCAGATACATATGAAAGAATCCAGATCTTCATTAAAGAAACCACAATTTGTAGGCATTGGAAGCATTTTAAGATTTGGCATATTGTAATTCATGAACATGCAACCTCTCCATCGTTTGAAAGGATGAGTTCAGGGTGGCCTTTAGGCCATTATCCCCTAGATTGTCTTTTAAATGCATTATTCCAGCCCACAGAAGCCTGAACAGAACAAGAGGGTGATGAGACAGAGAGAAAGTTTTTTGTGCATGTTTATATATGTAGGTGACACAAAAAGTCTAGAGGAATATGAAGTATTTCTGCTCTTCAGCTAAGATATATATTCTGCTTTTTTTTTTTTTGTTGTTTTTTTTTTTTTTTTTTTGTTTATATGTAATATAATATATACTTATTTTCTTTTCAAATGCTGCTGTTACATGTTCAAGTCAGAATTCTTGGTAATTTTTTTACCCCCATTTTCCTACATTCAGAGCAGCCCAAAGTATTTGAACAATTAACTGCAGATAATTTTCTACATGGGGCAGCTCACACAACCTCAGCTATGCCACACCACATCATGATGTTGCTAAGGCACAGGGTTCTGTGCAACAAATTATGTCTTTTTATCACTTAATTTCAGAGGAAATACTCCCTCTTGAAATGAACTCATATTCTTATATTATAATGTGGAAGATTGTCCCACAGCTGTTCAGCTGCTAGATCTCAGAGAGCTGTTGGGCTGGGATTGTCTGACAAATCCAATTAGGTCTGAGCTGGTATTTCTTTACAGAAATGCTGACAGTTCAAGATTATGCTTAAGATCTATTTAAAGGACAAGTAGGATTACTGGAGGAGAGAGAAAACCACTTCTACTTTCTGCTATAATTGTTTGATAGGCAGAGTTGAATTGCATCTCAGTGGGTCTCTCTGCATTGCTGATATTCATGTTGGTTGTAATAAAGGGGCATTGCATGGCTTCCAGATTTCAGTTCTGCCTTCTTATATTCATCTCAAGGCATGCAGAGGCTTCAACTGGGGTAAGGAACCTCAATGCTGAAGGTGCTGCACATAAAACATTACAGAGGTGGGAACTTTATATAATGCTCACAAAATAGCTGGACAAGAAATAACTGGAGTGAAATCCAGTGAAGAAGGGACTCGTGGAGGTAAAGGTGGCACAGAAGGTTGCATACAATGATTACACTTGTCATAGTCATGTTTAAGACTATTTTAACTTTGGCTTTGATGTGTATGCTGTTAATGTAATTTGTTTGACCTCTACAGCTACATTTTATAAAATGTATAAAAATTGATAAAATCCTCAGAAACCTGTGCTTCATCTCAGTTCAGTATTGTTGGGCACAGAAAGTGCACCAACTCCTTGGAAGATGCTGTCTTTGCAGCATTCAGTTGTGCAACAGGATGTCACCAGATCCAGCTTTGCTCAGTAAGGGTGTAATGCCACCAGGTACATCCTGAAAGTCCTGAAACTTTTTCCTGCTGGTAAGTCAAAGTAAGGTGTGTAACAGCACAGTCTCAACTGCACAACTTAGGCAAAGCCTGAAATTCTTTGTCTTCCATGCTTCTACAAAGTGCTTAGGCTTGTTATATGATTAGTGTATACTGTAAAATAAAAGTTTAAAAATCCACTTTTATACTCTGCTTAGTCACTTCTGTTATTTAGTTGCTGTTTTCAGAGGAAGAGAAGTCTTATGTGATTTGAAGAAGCCGAGAGCAGCCAGGAACTTGGGAGGGGTGTTGCAGAAGAAGGGAGGTTAAATTGATTTGAGGAGACTAATTGCAATGCAGAGCACTTGTGAGTTAACAGTCTGCCCTACTTTCTCTTTCGCAAACCAAAATCATGTTGCATCTCTTCAAATCCAGATCATAAAACATTCTCTTTAAAGAACACTGATTTTTTTAAAAGTTAATTCACTTTAGTAATAGTTGCAATTTTGAAATACAAGTTTTATTGAATTTGTTTTCCAAGATCATTCTGTCAAGTATGGAGAGGTTTTTTCCTGCAGAAATAATTTTGAAGCTTTCTGATTGGGCAGAAATGGGTTACAAACTTGTTTTGCTTAGATAGAAGGAAACATCTGTGGGATTTCAGATTTGTTGAAAGTGGACTTTTTCCTGTGTAAACACCATTGCCTTTATGAACAATGACCTGCTTCATGGGAGTCAGGTTTTTAAAAGAACGTGCCTTACATGTGTCCTTTATCACTGGAAACTTTCTCTGTGTGGAGAACTGATTTGGGGCACTATTTGTATTGCAAAAGCTCCATCAATTCCCACTGTATGCAGTTGCAGGCTACTTGACAAAGCTTTTCCTGTATATTTTTTCACAGTTGTTTACACAGTAGTTGGTTCTAGTGAATATTGGCTGTAGTTTAGGATGTTCATTGGAGGTCATGTAAACACTGTGGGCAAAGCTCAGACATGCACCCATAACTGGAGAATTTTTAAGACCATCAGTAGATTTAACTTACTGTCTGGTTAGTTCTCTGCCAGAGAAAAAGTCTTCTCTTTGAACCATTTCTCTCCTCTGGTATTCTTTACATGACTCAAAAATAGTGCATATGTTAGTTTTCCTTAGGAAAAAGTTTGTGTCCTGTTACATTGCAAGATTCTTCCTACTAGTAAAATACATGGTGAAAAGTGAAGATCATTTATGCATAAAAAGTGTCTTTTTGCTTTATGCAAAATGTGTTTTACAAAATTACTTCATTCAGGATTTAGAAGGAAAAAACAACATCCCTATATACTTATTATTCTTCATTTATGTTTACTGTGTATTTCTTCATAAATTATACAATTCTGAGTTATTGAGCTACTGCCAGTCCCAAAACTAAGGGCAGAGAATATTAGGGCAGGCAGCAGAAATATTTAACCAGTCTTGGTAGTTTGCTATTGTCTGTTTTGCTAGGGGAAGTGGGCAAGACATATTCTTTGAACTGTTCTATGTGCAGATTAGATGAGATACTGGATTAAAAGTGGAAAATATCTGTGTGGTTGTTTGTGATCTTATGGTTTATGAATCAAAGCCTTGGCTGTTGCTAAATTTTAGGATGTGTTGCCAAAAATGCAGGCTCAAAATGTACTGAGTGCCTGCATATGCCAATGCAGATGATTAAAAGTTGTTTTATCAGCTGATGTAAAAGCACAGGAATCCTGTAAAGGATGGGAGAGAAGGGTTTGTGGGAGGGCAATGTTTGCTCTCCTGCATATTCACATGGCATCACTGTGAAACATGAGTGATAATGATGCCTGCTCTGGGTATTTCATTAGTGTTTACACTGGCAGTACTGTAGGAATATTTAGTGGAATGCGTTGGCATCTTGAAATAATTATGACAAGTTTGTCCAAATAGTAGCCTTAATTTATTACTGTCAGACACCTAGCAGTGAGCATAGAAAATATGTTCTTATACATTTCAGGAAAATTAAGTAACTATGGTATGATTTGCACAACGATGGGAAAGTGTAGTTCAGGACACTGTCTATCCCCTTCCCCTATGGGGGAAATACCCCATATTTCTGGGGTACAAATACCAGATTCAGGACTGGAGTAAGTAATAATTAGTACCTTCTTGTTACTTCAGACAGAGAAGCATCTAATAAAACAAAAATAATGTTTCAAGTGATTGATTGCATGGCAATTGGAAAATGCCAAATTTCCTTCAGAAAGCCTGTTTATTACAAGTGTCTCTGTGTTGAGTGTGGAGAGGGGTATAGATCTATACTATCCTCTAAGGTTAATTCTGTTGTTTTCTTTGCAAGTATACATTTCTCTGGTAAAATGACCTTGTGAGAGTTTGGGCATGGAGGGTCACTTGGAAATAGTGTATGGGGTTATTTTTTCCCTTTCTGTAATACTAGGCCTTGTTAATGTACTACAGAATGAGCCTAGAAGGACCTGGGAGGAGCAATAACTAGAAAGGGATTTAGTAGTTCAGGTGAAACAGGATTTGATGGAAACTTAGAAAGTAAATGGAAGATGTTTAGGTACTTCTGTGGGTAGAACTAGGAGGGATATTTTTGTCAGAAGTGAATTAATTTACCCCAAACTGTTCCTATATGGCAGTAATGGATCAGCTGCAGTGCTTGTTCTTGGTTTAGTAGATTTAAGTATAGTCAGCTGAATTGACTACTTGATCTTTTTTCCACTTACAAAAGAGTTCAATAATCATTAATAAATAGTAGCTGCACTGTAAATGTTTGCAAGAGAAGCCTTTGGGCCATGTTTTCAGACACCAATGAAGTGATAAATCAGCACTCTCAAGTGTTTACCAGCTATAATTTATACCTGTTTTGCAATCAAGGAATAATTTTGATAGGCCTCCAAAAAACAGTAGAACAAATCAGTCACTGCTTTATTTGGATCTTGATGACAAAATTTGTGATGTGTGGCAGGGGTTTGGAGACCTTAATCAGATCAGTATGAGCAATTTCAGGTGCTTATTAGACCTTCTAATTTGGTGGATTGAATTTAAATCTCAGGAAAACAGGGTTTTGTATGTATGTATACACCTGAGTTCTGTGTGGTTGAGACTTTTTTCCCCCTCCTCCAGTGTTGTGAAATGCTAACTATTCAAGTCCCATCTAGTATCTTGCAAGTGCATGATGAAATTCAATTGAAAATTGTAAGTGGGGGGGGGGGGACAGTTTGCTGCATTTCACACATCATCAGGTATTTCTGATCAGACAGGGAAATGAGCACTTGAGTTTATCTTTGGTTTTTCTTTAACTGTGAACCTGACTTGGGAAATGGTTGTGCTTCTTTTCTTCATGGCTGGTAGGGAAATGCAGTGGTCCCTCTGTGAATAGCTTGTTCAGCTATTGATAGCAGCCAGCAGACAACTGGCTTACTGAAGGACACCCAGTCTTTGCAGAAGAGATAATCTTCCTTTGACAGAGGGATCAGATTAGTTCCTGGGATTCTGCTTTTGTGCTTCAGATAAGGCAAATCCTCACACTTGTGGCTTGTAATGCAGAACACAGCAGTACTTCATGCAGTTCAGGTGTGCTAGTAACAGTATCTTAGGGGTCAGACTTAGGAATTTCTGAAATCTGGCATGTGTACAGGTTATGTCAAAATTATATTGAGAAGATAATTTAAAATGTCTCTTTCCTAGAGAAAGTTAGAAGCATCTAACTGGGAGCAAATGCTCACTTATGTATGTACAATTAATGCTTGAGCTCTTGACACACATTTCTCTCACAGCAGACCTGCCATGCCAAATTCACTTCTGTGAATCACAGGCTTTGCACAAACTGTCAGACTCACGCGGCGTCTTGAATCTGACTTGGAGCACTTAGAATCTGAGATGAGAGTGTTGCAAGTAGCTGTCACTGTTCTGGCCCTGTTCTGCACCTGTTCTATTCTGGTTGTGCAGAAGAGTCTGTCCTCTATTGTGCTTGACTTTCCTCCAGTTTTGTAGGAAATTGTTGGGCTTGGGGATTTTCAAAGAGATACGTCTGCTAAAAATCTGATGTTCTGGATTTTTAAATTGTGAATAAGAGAAGAATGCACACTGAAGAGAACAGTTAAAGAAACATATTAAAGAAATATGAAATAATATATCAACTGAAAAGAATATAGGGATTGAGACATTATCAAGACATACTGTTCAGGAAGTTTTTATTAGAGGAGTCTTGTTTATTCTTTACTTCTGTAGATCAAAGAGCAAGACTGTCTCTTGACAAAGCTTGGCCAATAAATGAGGTTATACTAAAATAACCTGGGTATTACCAATATGTCTATTTACATATAACTGTCTTTTCCCTGTCTCAAGATTCTTGACATCTGTCCTATACATAAATGGCATGATTTAAAAGCTTTCTGAAAGTATAAATGCACCTCTTACATGTCAGTACACATTTGAAGTGTGGACCAACTGTGAAAGACAAAGTGATAAGAAAAGTGTTCTTCCAATCACTAGAATTGTACATAATTGAAATTTAACTGAAGTTTTCTGTTTTACAGAAAAACTTTTGAAGTAAGACCTCAGTGTCAGGGTTTTTTTCTGGTTGTTTTTCTTTGTTTTATTTCTTAAGCAGACGCATGGGAGGCCATTTGTGATAAACAAAGTACTTATTGCAGGACAATCTATTTCCTGAAGAATGTGTCTGTTTGTTCTCTTTGTGCCTTTCCTGGGTGGTCTAGAATTGCTGATTTCTGTTATCTCTAGTGCAGTAGCTATAGTTTTCCATAAGACTACAAACTCTCTCTGTGGTCTTGCCTGCTCTGGGAGATACCTTCAGTGCTGGGCAGCAGGAGCCAGGAACGTGGCATGACTCTGGAGGAGGGCAGAACTTCTTGTGTGGGACCTTTGGAACAGCATGACCTGTGTACATGCACTTCCCTTGAGCCTGAGAACTGGCAGAAAATGGGCACTTGCCCAGAGCCTCAACCACTTACAAATCAGCTTCACTTGTACACATGAAAGAGGGAACAAAGATAGAATTAATGAAAAATTTCCATGAATGTGTATCGCAGGGGAAGGTATCTGAATTTTTTGTGGCGTCATTGAATGCTTTAAAATTCTTTGAAGGTGACTTTAGTGAGCATTTCTTTTGTTTCCTATATTGTGTGTCAGAGGAAATGAATGGGACTGTTCTCACTCTTGCTTTATTATTCAAGAACAGGGGTCTCTCTGGAGAGCAGAAGATCAGTGAGTAACAAGCCTTCTGAAAGCAACTTTTTTTCCTTTTTACATTATGTATAACCTGTGAAACTCATTCCACAGAAATCACAAGGAGCAAAATTTAACAGAATCCAGAGAATGTTAAATAAATATACAGATGGTGGCACCATCCACAGTTACTACAGTATCTGTAGTAGAGAGTAATTGTATTTCTGATCATCAGCTGCTCACGTAGCAGGTGAATACACCATTTCACAACTTCTTGTACTCTGCGGCCTCACCAAATTCCCCCTGAATAGCACATCTAGCACTTCTCTGTGTGCTGGAGTCTAAGCCTGGCAAAAACATTCACAATACATATTTTGACTTGTTCAGGATCCTTCCACAGCCCAAGAAAGGAAGCCTTTAAGTAGTCACAGAACCATAAAGTTTGGAAAAGACCTCTTAGATCATCAAGTCCAACCATTAACCCAAAACTGCCAAGGTAATTTTTGTACTTTTCTCCACCTTTGTATGTTGGAATGGTTGTGAACATGTTTTTTGCAGGTCATTGTTATCTGTATTTATTTTCTAAATCTTACCAACTGTTTTCACCCACCTGTATCTACTTGTGTTTCCCACTGAGCCTCATCTCTTTCTTCTTGCTTTTTTTCCCTCTTGAGAGGATTCTGGTGGGTCCTTGTGTAGCTGCCCTAACAACTTCTATTTGCTGCTTCTATTTTAACTGACTTTGAAGGACTGAAGGCAATAAAAATATTTTGTGAAAAAGTAATGAAGAAAGCCTATGAATCCATTTTTCTGTTTTTTTGGGCTTTGATTGTTTGCTTGTTTTAGGTAGAATAATGTGGGGGTCTTTCCCCCCCACCCCCCTTTCCCCCCCCCCTCCAAGAGCGATAGCATGGGAGCAATTTGCTCTTGTGTAGCTGGTGTAAAAGAGCTGTTAGTTCAGTTTGTCACTCAAAGCTGGTCAGGAAATTCTTTCCAGGGTGTCCAGATGCTTCCTGTGCACAAGGCTGCTGTCATACTTGGCACATGATTATAAAAAAAAAAAAAAATCACACTAAAGCTGTTTTTTATTTTGCTTTGAACCAGGTCCTTTGACACCATGGAGGGAGGACAGTTTTTCTGGTTGGACAGTCACACTATGCTTGGGGTTGTTTGGAAGAACAAAAAGGAACCATGTAAAATTTCTATTTATTTATTTTAAAGCCTTACACTAATTCATATTCTGCACATGTCAGGTTCTGCATTATTAAAAGAAAATAGTTATGGCAGCTGATATTTGTAGCAGTGCTGCATTTCAGAAGAGATTTTGGCATCTTTGTATTCTGGGGGGTATTTGAGCTGATCATGCTGCATCCTCTGACCTCTTTGTGGATTGTATTATTCTTTTACATGCTTCTGCATGGGAAAAGTTGCATAAGCTGTACGTTCTGGTTGTTCCTGTAAAGCCTGTGGGCTGCTGGACCTATAAAGGAAGCAATTATGCACTTTTTACCTTTGGACAGGTCTCACCTGGACTCCCTGGCACCACACTAATGAGATGCCCAGATAAACTTGATTCTCTCAAGAATAAAGGCAGTTTCCTGCATTTTAACCCTATGTCCTTACAACACAATGTTGGGAATCCCTTCCTCTATCTCTGCCCAGGCTGAGACTGTGTGTCATCAGATCCTATAGCCCCAGAGGAGGATGTGGAAAGAGGAGACTACAAGAGGAAACAAACACCAGGAGGAAAATTCTTAACATGCAACTCATTTTGACAGGAAATGTTTTGCTCCTTCCGGCAGAACTTTGTAACTATTTTCAAGATACTAATTTCATTTTATTCCATTTTTGCATTTATTTCTTGTTACTGAGAATCCAGTTTCTTCTCTCCCAGAAGATAGATGAGTATTTTGGTCTTTGAAAAGTTTGCTTCATCATCAGCTTAGTCACCAGCAGATCTTTAATGTACATGAAAGATGCTATAAGTTCTGCTGTATGGCACATTTAAAACTGGAGGAATCCTGAGTTTTGGAGGTGCCCACTGAACATGCTTCTGCAAAATGATTGTGCAAGAACTGGCCTGGCCTGTAAAGTCATTGCATTGTGTAACCCATAAGCAGCTCCAGGGATTTCAGAGTATCATCTTTGAGATGGATCAGAATCTGGCCACTGCACCAATTCTGTGGTGCAACCTGCTAAATCAGGGAAGGGAGGGAAAATATCCATTTTCTGTTAGGAACCTGGAAAAACAGTGGAAGATAATGAATTGGACTTTCTCTAAAGATATTTTTCAAGTAGTTTAGTTAGGTGTCTGAAACATAAAACATGTAAATGCAGAGGATTAGAAAAATCTTCCAACTTTGATCTTGCTAAAGGTTTGACAGGTTTTAATTGCTCCCAGGTTTCAGACAGCAGACTTTGAAACAATCTAAGATGCAAAAACTAAGATGATGACATTATAGGAGATTTTTACCTTTGCAGCAACCACTGTCTAGATCTATAGCATAGTGTGGTTTCTGCAAGGAAAAATGCACAGCAAAGTGGGGAAGGTGGAGTGGGGGGACACATTCTATGTTGTACCTTGTGCCTGCATGATGAGTATTCAGGAGGCATCCTCAGGTCTTCTGTCATAGTTTCAAGCTCTCTGGGATTCATGCTGAGTTCTGTGGATAGTCCAGCATGGCTTTAAAATATTTTGCCCAGATTTGGGTAGATCTGTGTTCGTGGTGTGCACAGTCTTCCACAGATGGATTTAGTCAGGAGAAGCTGAATAGAGAGTGGGTGCATGGACATGGCTGGGAGATCTGGGGCTTGAACCTGCTCCCTTCTCCTACCACTCCAGCAAGCTCTGTAATTAGCTTGTCTGTAATGAAATGTGGAAAAAACCTCCAGCAGAGACTTTGCATGTCCTGATGAGAGATGAAGCAGGACATGTGAAGGGTGGTGGTCTCTCACAGTGGCTACCATCATCTCCTTTCCTGTCATTTGAATGAAGACACTGGTAGTGCTTGAAAGAAAAAAATAGCTGATATTTTAAAATAATTTTCCCTTCATTTCACTATTTTATTTATTCAATGGGTAATTGTGAGCTGTATTCTGTAAATGCCTCCACATGCTGAATGATCTAATTTTCCATGTGGGAGTACAGAATAAACTTTAGAACATAAAAGGTTGCATGGAAAGGTGACATTAATTATAGAAAATTACCATCAGAAGGCAGATTATTGTACAGAACATTCTTTTTAACATTATGAAACAGCTTTTAATTTAATACTAAGTTTGAACTGAAAACACTCAAAAAATAATCACAAAGCTTTGGAGTTTAATTTCTTGTAAGGGAGTATCTTTAAAGGTAGTTGTTGAAGCATACTAAGTAAGTTTGGGGTGAAAGGAAATTTAAATATAAGTTCTGCTGAACAGTAATAAAGGGATTGAAATCATTAATCTCTGGTCATAACAAAGCTTGGTGAGAAAAGGTGAAATGGAACAATATCCAAGTTCTCTCTGAGTCGCAAATATCCACAAGCTGTAAATATGAGAGTAGCCTTGCAGAGAACAACACTGCAGTTGGGGGTACTGGTGGATGAAAAGCTGGACGTGACCTGGCAAATGTGCACTCATAGCCCAGAAAGCCAAAAGTATCCTGGGCTGCATAGAAAGCAATGTGGCCAGCAGGTCAAGGGAGGTGATTGTGCCCCTCTCCTCTGCCCTTGTGAGACCCCACCTGCAGTGCTGCATCCAGCCCTGGGGTCCTCAGCACAGGAAAGATTTGAGCCTGTTGGAGTGAGTCCGGAGGAGGGTCATGAAGATGATCAGAAGGACAGAGCACCTCTTCAATGAGGAAAGGCTGAGAGGGATGGCGCTGTTCAGCCTGGAGAAGACTCCAGAGAGACCTTGCTGCAGTCTTTCAGTACTTTAAGGGAGTTTATAAGAAAGGTGGGGACAAGCTCTTTGGCAAGGCCTGTAGTGATAGTACAGGTAGTAATGGTTTTAAATTAGAAGAGGGTAGATTCAGATTAGGTATAAGGAAAACATCTTTTATAATCAAGGTGCTGAAGCTCTGGAACAGATTGCTCAGAGAGGTGATAGATGTCCCTTCTGTGGAACATTCAAGGTCAGATTAGATGGAGGTCTGATCTAGTTGAAGGAGTCCATACTCAGCACAGGAGGGGTTGAACTAGATGACATTTAAAAGTCAAGCCAAAACATTCTATGATCCTGCATAGTTAATTTCACAGGCATACAAATGTAAACAAAAGCTTGCAAAGAAAAGGATTGTCATTTATTTGATGTATTGTTTAAAAAGAAATAAGAAAATTAGGCAGCAAATAAGAGGAAAAATCAAAACATAACATGGCCACCGTTATGTCTGTGGCTAAATTTGCAAAATTTGAAATAGAGAGCGATGAAGTAAGAATTGTGTTTTGCAATTATCCCTGTCTTTGGAGGGGTACAAGCCCTTATATGTTTCCTTTTTATCTCTAATTATAGCAACTTATTAAAAGAAAACCAAAAAAAACCCCATAAAAAAACTCCCCAAAACAACAGCAACAACAAAAAAAACCAAAACCAAACAAACCACCAACCTGTTGCAAGAGCTACACTTGCGGGGTTATTAGAGGCCACCCGTGTAACCAGGTCCACGATGCTGGGTGGATGGTGGGTGCCCACCTGGAGCCAGGCTTCACAGCTGGGAGCTGAAATGCAGAGATGGCAAAATCTGGAGCAGAGCCAGAAAATAAACCCTAAATTTTGGAGTTTAGGTAGCTGTGATGAATGTGGAAGACAGGAGATTTCTGATCAGGATGGTTTGTGCTTGCTCTTGGACAATCCCAAGGGAGTTACTGTAGTCCAAGATTTGAAAGATCCCAACATATGAACCTTGTGGAGAAGTGTTTACCTCCAGCATCTCCCAACATCCCTACTCAACTTTTAACCCTTCCCACTCTTGTCTGTGATGTTTTTGAGTCAAGGTTGTTTGGTTTTTTTGTTGTGAGAGTGGTAAATTTCAGAAAATAGGTGAATGTTTTAAGAACACAGTAGAAAATATTCTTGCTGTTCAGGTATCGTGCTGTGAAACCACTTGCAGGGATGGTTTTATTTCAGCTGAATCTGGAGAATCTGAGGAATGCCGCAAATACATTTTTAATGGTCAGCTGCAATTTCAATAAGTAACAGATTGCAACCAGTCAGGGCATAATTTAGAGTAAAAAATATCTCAATGATACAAAGTCATTCTGAAGCCCAGGGCCAGATGAAAACACCCACGTTCAACACAGGCTTTGAACTCACTATGTTTGTGAAGCTGGTTAATAAAAAGCACAATCAAAACTGGAGGGATTCTAGTCAAGATTGGTTTTAACTTGATCCTCTGTGAAAACTGTATGTCAACATGCATCTTCTTCATGCAACAGTATTTTCAACAGTCGGGCTGCTGGCTGAGACTTGGATAATTGAATATAGCATCCCTGTTGCTTGCCTGTGTCTTTTTAGCTGCTATGGGGCAAATATCACCTGTCTTTAAATAACCTCTGTGTAATAAAATGCCTGAGTACTAGTTATTGGGTTTTGGCTCTATTGAACGCCAATGAGAATTGGGGACATATTTGCAATTTTTAGTTTTTTGAAAACTGGGATTGTAATGAGAGAAAGGAAATAATATGATAAATATGCTTCCTCTTTGCTTGCCTCCTTAGAACATCTTTCCTTGTTGGTTTCTAATAAAGCCTTCAAACTACCTGGAACCATGTGACCAGACCAGCCAGTCTGTGCTGGGTGTGTCTCTGCTGCAGACCTGCCTGTCTCCCAGAATGACTGCACTGTTGCAATGCACAGCAAGGGAATGGTGAGACAGGTGGCAAGTACTGCTTGCAGTGATTTTAGAGGCAGCTCACTGACTTTAATAAGGCCTGGATTAAAGGGCAGGAGACATCTAATGCAACTGCTCTGTAATAAAGGGAAGCTCCCTGAGCCATTCATGGAGATGTCACCCAGGGGATGGGCAGATGTCACCATGCCCCCTTTCTTGTCCAGAACAGAACAGTTTTTAAAGTTTGGGCAGAGGGATACCTGTGATGAAATAACACCAATTCTACCTGGTCTGCAGCAGTGGTCTTTGGAAGCAAGGGGGGGACACTGAAAGCTGTTTTTATGAAGCTGTGATGTGGTTTGGGTTGGTTTCTGAAAAAAACTCTTACTTTATTAAGAGCTCAGTTTCCCTTAATACTTTGGGATATTACGAAGCTTAGCCAGATTAATTTGAGGTCCCAAAGATAACCAGTTCCTGAGTGTCTGAGAAAGTCCTTAATGGGTGAGAGGAGAGAGACAAGAATGTGTGCCACCAAGAAAAGAAATGTGGTGTGAGCTGAAGCTGCCTGCTCCCTTGGCCCAGCTGGGGCAGCTGCATTTGGAGCTGCTTACCCCATACACCCCAGCCTTTCTCCTGGCTGCAGCCTGAGGGTCTGGAGAGGGGAGCTGGTGGTGCAAAGCCTGAGACAGAACAGGGGGAACAGAGCACCTGGACAGGATTTCCTTCTACATGATGGCAAAAAATACCACAATCTAATTATTTTTTGTTTGCTGGGTCACCAGGCAGAGTAGTGATCATCACTGATGCCATCAATATTTATAGAAAAAAAATTCCATTCCATATTCCACTTTCACTGAGGTATTTATCCCCACTGTTTCTCTGTTTGTTGTCAGATTACCCACCTGATTCATTTTTCATCACTCTACACTTGTGGCCTAATGCAATGTTGCGTATATTCAGGTATTTGTGAGAAGAATTACTATACTGTTTTTGCAGGAGTCCTTTTTTACTATATGTTTTGTATGCTGGTAATAGAGTGTTTATGTATAGCTTTGAGATGGTACATTATTATTGTTAAGTGTATTTTGTTCTTCTTTTGGATATATTATCAAAGCCTTCACTGGTTTAGTTTTTCTAAGAAAATCTTTATAAATCCATTTTCAAAGCTGTGCCTTGCATTTATACATATTTTACACAGCCTTGATATGTTGAAGAAAAATCAGGGGTCAAGCAGAAGCTCACAAATCCAAATAATGAGTTCTAGTAAATGCTCTTAAATCCTTTGTGCACTGGGAGTAGGGCACAGAGACACCTCTCCTGATGCTTATTTTCACTTATTCCTTCAATATTTAATTAGCATGGCTTACTCACTAATTCTCAGTCAGTTTTGAAAATATTTAATTTGAAACTAATTAGACCAATTCCCTGACTATTAATTACCCAAACCTGCAGATGGTAGGAGATCAGTCCATGTGAAGACACTGGGTGCATTTTTATGTCAAGGCTGAATCTCAGGTGTGGCTGAGCAGACTTAGGCAAATCTCTCCAGCTTTCTCTGTACCCCTTTTGTCCTCTGAAAGAGGGAACAGGGGAGTGGCATAACAACCTCAGTGTTGTGCTGGGCATTTGTCCTGCGGGGAGAACCAGGTCAGCCCCAAGCAGTGGTGTTCAGTCATGTCTGAAACGTGAGTCAGAGTGGCAAGGCATGTTGCTGGTGAGAGATGTGCATACCACCTGTGTGTTTTATGGGACATGCATGTTTGTGAGTGCATATGCACGTTGTGACACACCACAGAGTCACAGAATGTCTCGAGTCAGAAGGGACCCACAAGTACCATAGGGTTCAGCTCCCTGCCCCTCTCAGGACTATCTAAAAACTAAACCCTAAGAGCATCATCCAGACGTATGCATTTTCCAGTCTTGAAATTAATGAACAATTTTTATTTTGCCATAATTTTAAAGGGTGAAATAATTATATTGCTTGTGGAACATTATATTTTTCTGAGACTCTTTCCTGACTGAATTTACAGATACGGAAGTCTGTACAGGAGGTCTTATTTTTCAGAGGTTCAATGTCCTGAAGTAGACATACTGCTAGTTGGAGATGCTCATTTGTTAATCAGCAAGTGAAATTTCAGTGAAGCATTACAAACTCTTAAGTTTTCCATTCCTGCTTCTGGGCAGATGGGCATTACTGTAAGCTTGCAATAAATGTGTCATGAAATGTGTTACTGGAATTTGTAAACTTGCCAGTTTGATTGAATTGAGGAAGCTTGCTCATGCTTCATAACTCTTGTGGTTTTGTATGAACATTTCTTAAGCAGTCTCAAGTTGTCATAAGAAGCATATACCTGAGTCTCTTTGTTACTTCAGTAAAGACACAGAGGCTTAGATCTCACTCTTAGAAGAATAAAAAAGAATTTTTTTTTTTTACATTTTCCAAAGCAATGCTGTCCATTTTTCCTGCTGGTACCTTGGTTCTCACCTGAGACTTTAGTGTTACATCTTGCTGAGTGGTTGGATGTGACTTGTTAGCAGTGGACTTGCAGGCATGGAAGCATTGCTGTGGTGGTGGTGTTGTCTAGTTGTTGTTTTCTAGTTGTTTTTGCACAGACCTGTAACCCTTCCAGGCAGCAAAAGGTGTGGATGGCAGAGCAGGGAGCCTGTCTGAAACCACCATGCAGCTGTGGGGTCTGGTCATGCAGCAAAATGGGAATTAGATTTTTCTGTCCATCATTTGTTCAAATGGCAGCATGAACCCCACTTCTGCCTGATTAAAGCCAGTGCAGCAGTAACTGATAAGAAAATACTAGCAAGATTTATTTCTGTGTGTTTACAACACAATAGGTGTTCCAAATAAGTTGCTGCAGGTGCCCTGTATTTTCAGAGACCCTCAGCTGCTGTAAATCACAGTTGTGTTCTGGGATTTTCAGTGTTCTTCACACTGACATCAAAACTGTGCCTGCTTGCATGCTTGCCTCCCAACCTCCCATTGCAGGAGGGAATGAAAGAAGCTGTCTCCTGAAACACATAGGAGATGAAGTGTATCTTATTTTCATGAGAATATTCATGAGGAGCTGCAGACTGAACGACTTGAGTCTGTAGTAGTACGGATGACTGCAGTTTCTATCACTCTTCATATCTGGACGACAGTAAGATGACTTGGGGTAAAACTGGATCTCCATGCACTTGGTTGCTCTAAATCCCAAGTAGCAATTGAGAATATTCTTAAGTAAGGTGTCTTTTAGACTCTTATCTAGAATTAATGCAGTATACATTATTGGCTAGGAAAGCAGTGGTTACTTTCTTTAAAACTGTAGAAACAACAGAGCCCTTTTCCTAGCACATGCCATGTCTACTGGCAATAATAAAAAAAAAGAAACTTAGATCAGTTTTTAATTTTTTAACTCACCTTAGTTTTCTATGATTCTTTTGTTTTTCCCAAATACAAAATACTAAAAAATTACCATTTTATATACTGCTAGAGAGAAGTCATGTATTTTACCTAGTTCAATTTGGTCTGTGACCTTGATTTATTTTTTTACCCATCTGTTAATCAGCCAGGAAGGCATTTTTGAGAGGTCTTCTTGTTTGACTGTTGGGATAACTTTGCTGTGGTGCTAGACTGCTTCTCTCAGTGAAAGACCTAAGTTCAGTAAGTAGTACTGAACCATATTCTGCTTTAAGAGTTTTGCAGTTATCCTCTATGCTTGATCCCATTCTTTATTTTAAATATTTGTTTTCGTCTTTCTCTTTGCTACAAGGCTGCTTTTCTTTCTGCATCTGTTTACCACTGGTGTTGCAGAGGTCATCACTGTAATTACCAGTGAAAGTTCAAAAAAGAGGAAATCAATCATTTCTGTGTTTCAGGGAATTTTCATCTACAACTCTTAGGACAAAAACTAAATTAACTGCATATTTTACTAACATTGAAGACAGATTTGGAATGGAAGCTGGGCATGTCTTGGCCTGAAAGTTTTGGCAAACTAATGAGGTCAAAGAAGAAATTAAGAAAGCTCAAAGGATTGATCTGTAGGAACAATTTAAGAGCTCTCTAGTTGAGCTATGGAGTGATTAGAGTCATGTGTTACAATGTAAGTGTCTGGCATAAACAAGGAAATGAGGACCTGTTTAGGACAGTGGAAGAAAATGAGAAATATAGACTGAAAAGCTGCCAGAAAATGAAACGTTGAGATGATCACTTTTCATCAAAAGTTGGGAACCTCACTGGTGAAGTAATACCAGCTGTATTGATGGAGACTATATGCAGCTGGGACTCAGTCCTCTGGGACCTTCTGTAGAGGTTCTTGGCTTTCTTTTTCATATCCTCAAGTCTTTAATCATCATTAAGAGCATCTTTATAGATAAGACAGATATAAATAAGTCTCTTTTCAGTGAACAGTGCAAGAGTATGAATAATGGAAAAAAAATCAGGTTGCAATTCCTAATAGGCAGTTTGTCTTCAGAATCTCCATACATTTGTTCAGAAAAAGTGTTTATTAAACAATTTCAAGCACATTTATAAGTTTGTTGTCTATTAGCAAACAGGCAAAAAGACCATTTCTGACTGCAAATTATTTGCTCTACATATTTCAACCACATATATATTTATTTTTTTAAAAAATTATTCTGTGTCTGTGTAAAATAAACCTGGCTTATATCATCATTGAAAGAAGTGAAAAATGTGAAGTCATTTATCATGCTAATGAGAAAATAATCTCAACTGTAAACAGAAAAAGATAAGTAAGGAAACCATCAGTCTTCAGCTTTCATGCTGCTCCCTCCAGACAGCTTGTTAAGTCACACTGAAGTTAGAGTGTATGTCATGGTAAGACTTCTAAAGCAAATTTTGGGGAACAAACCAGCAAAATTGGTAATTTTGTCCATGTCTTTTGTTATTTTGTTATGTAAAAGACCCAGATAGAGTATTAAACAGACAAATATGAAACTTCTATATATTTGGGCTTGGGACAGGAAGTTTTTCATACACATCTAGTTTGGTTTTAAATTATTCAGACATATTATGGTTGGGATTGGTGACCAATCACAAGGAGTGTGTAGACTGGCCATTAGAATTAGAAAAAAGGGGGCTTTAAAGTGGAAGCATACTTTCGTGCCACAAAGGTTCTTAAAGAGCTGGTGTAAATTTTACAAATTGATTTTAAAAAGTATCCTTCTAATAGTTAAAAGTGGGGACCCACAGGGAGGTAGCATAACCAGTGAAGTACACTGTGGTATAATTTAAAACAATCTGCCACTTTTTAGTACTGGCTTTTTCATAACTCTATTGCTTCAGGCAATTGTGATTGGGGATGGGGAAACAAACAGCCAAATTATGCTTAGGCTGGAATAGCAGCACAGCTGTTGGCAGCACCACGGTGTGACAGCCATGGCTGCTCCAGGAGTCAGAAACCCTTCTCCTGCTGATTTCTGCTTGCAGATGGGGCAGTGGTTCACACTTAGAGATAGTCTGTTATCTTCAAACCAGTCCTCACTGTGGGATAAAGAAAATGAGAGTCCCAGCTGGTAAAAGTCCCAAACCTTTACCTGTTTGGGGCTGCAGTCTCTGTAGAGCTGTGAGCCCTCACCCAGTTGTCAGGTTTGTCCTGTACATGCCCATTTCCATGGAGGCCATTCTTATACCAGACAAGATTATGGGATGGCAATAAAAAACCTTGGTCTGTTAAAGCTGAATTCCTCTGAGTGGAGTTGGGTTGTTTGTCCAGTCTCTAACTGCCTCCAAAGAAGCTTTTTCTTACTGTTTGCTTTTTCCAGGAGGAATCTCCAGTTAAAGCACATACCTAGTTGGTTGTGAGGATTCATATTTCCTTCTGTCCCTTGCTTCATTGAATTAGGTTTAAAAACAAAATATTTTTATTGTTAAACTTCCTTCTCCCTTGTTTTTTGCAATGGTGAGCATCACTCTCCGCAGAAGTCTGTCTTCCTTTCCATGCACTTCCCTGAAATTGTTCCTTCGTTGTGTTCTTTGTTAATTAATTATACTACTCTCAGCTTCAGGGTTTCTTTTTTTTTTTTTTTTTTTTTTCTCCTTTGGCTTCTTTGAGACTGTGACAAAATCCCATAACTTGTGTATCAAGAGACTTACTCTTTATACTTGTGTTAGTTATCTTGTAGCATCTACTTTGTCATAGAGACCAAAAACATCATAATAGTAAATAGCAGGCAATGCACTACTTCTAAATTACTTTGTCCTTCCACACCATCCTCCTCCATGTCTTTTACTAGCTTTTTAAATCCTGCTGTCATCATTATGGGGAAAAAAAATCATCTTTTCAGTAAGTAGTAACATATTTTAAAAGACATTTCATAGTACAATACCATGGCTTTTTTGCCTCACTGGCCATTTATTTTGAAGATGTTTAAAATGCTTCTGTGCTTATGCAAGGAGATAAGAAAATGAAGGTAGATAAATGGGTAAATGAAAGATAAGAAGTACAACTGCTTGGCCTGTCTCTTCCTTAGCAGGAAAGACCTGATAGCAGATAGTGCCTTGTATTTCTAAGTGAAATCTGACCATCCAGACATGGGGAGGCAGCAAGGCAGTGTGGGGAGGTGAGGGCTTTTTGCTTAGTAGCTGGCAGAGCACAGCACTGTGTCTGTTGTTTACAGCAGTTGAGAAACTTAGCTAGAGGTCAGATTAAAAAAAAAATTGAGTCAACAGGGAAACATTTGGAATAATTAAATTCCAATATGATTAGTTTTTATAGAACCTTGTTGCAGCACATTTTCCGTTGCTGGCAGGCTAAACAAAGACATCTTCTGATCCTGCTGTAAAATCTGTATGAATGTGGTTTGGATTCTTCCATCTTTTCTGTGTTTGTAATCAACTAAACAATCAGATCAATAATGCCTATTCATCTTGCTAAAATATTCCAAAAACATCCTGAATGTGGGATAAAGACAATAAATCTTCATTAGCATAAGAAACAGGACTGAGTGAAGCACAGTGCCCAAAGCTGCATTTACACTGATAAAGACTTTTCATTGAGGCAGAAATTAGGGAGCACTTTCACCCCAGGTTAGACTAGAAAACACAAACTAGAGAATGAGTTTTGTCTGAAGACACATCTTAGCCCTGGAAAACTGGCATGGAAGAATACACTGAGAGATGAAAAACAAACAAAAATCATATCGAGGTTTGTTTTTAGATCACTCAAGCATATTCATCTTCAAATAAGAGTAACCAGTTTCTTATATCTCTTTGTTCCATCACAGTAAAACTTGCTAGTTCTTCTCTTTTACTTAAAGTTTTCTGGAAGCCTCAAATTTTCTGGAAGCTGAC
Source organism: Vidua chalybeata (assembly GCF_026979565.1). Classification (NCBI taxonomy): domain Eukaryota; kingdom Metazoa; phylum Chordata; class Aves; order Passeriformes; family Viduidae; genus Vidua; species Vidua chalybeata. The sequence goes on from NC_071530.1 coordinate 24,195,546, forward strand.
AGACTGCACACACTTTTTCAACTGCAGGGCAAGATTAAACAGAACTCCAACAGCGCTAACCACTCCAACACAAAGTCAGAAGAAAGCCAAATCTCACAGAGTAAATTGCAAGTGGAAGACATTTTCCAGTGGTAAAACATTAGTGTGGGTAACCTCAGTCTGCAGCAGCAAAGCTTCCAAACAGCAATTTCCCTAAAATGGTAAAAGACTGGGGGTTCTTTTGTGGGATTTTCTGTTTCTTTCCATGGCAATACTTCTAACACGTAAGAAAAATCTGTACAACAGGAATATGTATCTAGTCTTTCATGTAGACCTCCTTAAAATGCAGAGAATAGTGTCATGGTTTGAAAGTGTAATTCCTAAGGTCTGTCTTTTAGCATGCTATTTAGATGAATTTGTATTTGCTGCATTTTTCATGTCTTGCTTTAGTTAATTGTTCTCAGTTCATGCTTTATCAGTGCTACTACAAAATTTAGAAAACAAGATTAACCACAGTTTGAGAAAGATTTCAAACAAGAAACAATTCTTTATTGACGCTTAGTGGTGTAAGAAAAACAGAAGCTCAGTCATTACAGTTATACCATGTTTGCATAAATGAGTTTTTTTCCTTTGCTTCTGCATTGGAGTTTTTTTAGATAGAAGATATGCATTAATTCATGTTTTACTTGTTTTATGTCACTTGAAGTGATGAGGCCGTAGCCTAGAAGATGCTGTGATCTTTTCCAGACAGAAAAGCTTATCTCACTTCCCCCGCCCTTTTTTGTTGTTGTTGTCGTTTTTTGGTTGTTTGGTTGTTTGGTTTGGTTTGTTTTTTTTTAATGGAAAGAGAATTCCAGCTTTACAAGTAAGGAATTGTTCATGTAAGCTTTCGTTGTTTCAACGATGTATAACATGGTCTTATTGCTAATTTTTAGTGTTCAGTATTCAATGAACAATGTATTTGTCATTTCCTCAACTATTTTAAACATAGGGTGAGAGTTTAGCATAAATTGATGTCTTTGGTGTGGGTTTTCTCATTCTTTATGGTTCTGTAGAATTATGTAGTTGGGAAAAAGGAGGCACAGTCACTGCTGCTTTGCTCACCGTTAATTTGCTGTTGCCAGAATCACTCAGTTTGGGACTACCTGATGCTAAGAGATGCTATGCACTAGATTAATCATAATGAGTTAGCAGATAGTTCTTAAGGAGGAAAAGGATTATAATAATGCAGCACCGAAAGGATGTGTAAGGATCATGAAGCTTATAAATTGTAATACATTTATTATAATTTTGTGTCCGAGACACAGCAGAAGCTTCAGAATGGGTCACATTACAGATGCTTATATATCACTTTGTTTCTTCAGCATCTCACACTGCACTTTGATCATGCTGATGAAAAAGTTTTTTGCACCCTTGAACAGCTGCCCTGGCTCTTGGGCAGTTTATAAAGACAGTCTGAATCAGTGTGGGCTTGCTGTCTCCACCAGACTAAGGGTACTCAGAGATGTTGACCATGCTGTATTTTTGCATGACTGTGAGATACAAGATGTGTGCTGGAAATGCATTTTAAGCCAGAACCATTCCAGGACAGACATCTGCATATCTGGTGCCTCTGCTGTGCAGCATGGAAAGCCCACAGTGTCTCAGCTGCAGGGGAACTACAAGGGTCCAGCAGCATTGGGCTCTTTGTGTGTCATTAGGATGATCCCTGCAGCCTCAGCCACCTCCCATGTCATGTGCTGCCCATAAATGAGGAAACTAATTTATCCCAGCATCTCTTTAGGGTGCCTCTGAAATACTGGAAAGCTTATCAGCAAGCTCTTTGGAGATGTTGTTTAAGAGTAACACAGAGGTGATGGAAAATATTTCTCTCTCTGAACAGAAAAGTCCAGGAGACCACATGAAACAAAGGATTCATCAGCAATCTTACAGTGGCTGCACAGTGAGATGGCTAACTGTGATAAAAAGTGCCTATGCTAATAAAATACTCCTCAGTTCCCTTTCTTACAGGCCTGTGCTACCCACTGGGGTCTCATGGCCACAGAAGCCTGCGGTGATAGATGGATGCATGTGAAAATTAGGCAAATAGTTTGTGACTATTGAGTGTCCTTCTAAAATAGTCCCTCTTATGAGATGGAAAGTTATGTAACTCAAAAACATGACAAGGAGCTTTAATATATTAAAATAATTTTCTGATTGTGAGTTTTGTTTCTGGAGATTCTTACATTACTTGCCAATAAATTGCATGGTATTTATTTTTTATTTCAGATATTTCAGTTACTCATTTAGAAACAGTACACATAACACTGTATAAACCAGGTGTCTGATGGATGGTTGCAAGTGCTTTAAAAATTCTTAGCAATTAGATGGATCTAATGGAAAGTCCTTCATACAAGACCAATTAAAAAAATTAGTAGTAATATGTAGTTTTGACAGAAGCTTTTTCCTGCATGAAAAGGCTGCTTTTCCCTCCCCCATCATCCCCACTTTTTGTCTATGTGTAGATGTGTGGTAGAGATAGGAAAAGCATGATGACTCTGAAAGTCTGTGTCCTTGGGAGTGGAAGGTGGAGGGGACTCCAGCCTCCCTGGTTTGTTGTTGTTTGTTTGTTTTAATTTGAAAGGAAGGTGTGTTATTGGCTAGATTATTGAGCCATAAAGATAATAATTCAGGTATTAGCTAATACTTCTAAGATTATTTTTTAAATATCTCCTGGAATAATTTCTGAATTTATATTAAGAAGGTGGAGTTTTTTCCCTCAATAAAAATTGTTTTGCTTCTTTTATTTTAAAATATAAATATTTTAAATTCAGTTTCAGGGACATCCCATAACAATACAATACATGTGTTGATTTAATGTAATTTGCCTTTCAGAATTTCTTGAAGAAAGAAATGAAATTTAATGCCTTTACAAATTTACTATGTGACCACATATTCAGTATGTTGAATATGAAATACACATTTATTGCTATGTAACTCTAGAGTGATATTTTGAGAGCAAGAATTTGAAATAAAATTTATTGTGTAGCTACTTATAAAAAAGTAAATTACTGAGATGAGTAGTGAACCCTTCTTGGGTTCCTGAATGGTTTGTAAATATTCATAACTGGGAGAGGTCTGACTTTAGTCTTAAGTGTTTAAATAGCAAGTGGTGCAAATGCATCCTTACTGTAGACTTTAATTTGCTATGGCTAAATCTATATTCTATTTCTGTTGTAAAAAATTACAGCTAAACTGTATAGTAAAAGGCTTCTTAACTACTGGGTGCATGAATTCTTAGGATCATTAATTATAATTCAGGTAGGATTGGGAATCAGGGCAGGTGACAGGGATATTCTGGGGAGGAGGTTTTGTTATTTTTCTGAACTCATCTCAGTCTTCTACAAATGCCTTTAGCCATGTCATTGTTCCCTTTTGCCCCCCATTAATCCCTAGGTATGTTATGGACCCCAGTGTGTCACACTGGCAATTGTGTAATAGGCACTTTGATGTGATTTTAATTGTAAACTGTATTATAATTTTATCTAGCCTCCAGCAGGGTGCTGTTATTCCCCCTTGGAACAACTGGTTTTCATTGGTTTGCGAGCTAATTTGTTACTGATTTCAGAACCAAATCTGTAAGAAGAAAAAGATAATTCTGATCAATAATAATTTCTTGGAGGAGACAACATTGTGTGATGAAATGCTTATAGAAATAATGTAACACTCTGAGTAGAAGGTTCTTTAGAAGAAAATAATCTTGAATGGGGAATTTTATTTGTGGTATGCTTGCACTATACTGAAAATCCTTTCATTTTTGGCCAGTAGCACATACAAGGCACACCTCCAATGTTAGCATAAATAAAATAGTAGAGTAGCATATTTCACACTGGAGATAGCAGTTCAGATCAGAATCCTGTTGTGTCAGCTCTTCTACAAACAGAGAGGAATAATCTGTTTCATGATACGGTCTGGCTGACAAATCTTAAGGAGAAGAATGCCCACAGAATTGTAGGCAAAAATGAGAAATGAGACAGGTATTTCCAGCTCTAGAATATGGTTTAAAACATTTATCCACATTCCTTAAACCAAATAAAAGTTGTCAATGAAATTTTTTCTCCATTAAAATTATCAAGAATAGAGAAAGCATGGAAACATATCAGTTTTACTGAAATATTGACTTCATTGGAGAAAATGAAGGGAAAGACATTGTTCTGTTCATTTTTACCCCAGAAGTGGTTTTTATTGTCATCTTTCCTTTATGTGTCTTTACATAAAACAAAGGTCACCTGACAGAAGCATACAATTTAATGTTATAAAAATACTCAGATTGCTTCATTTTTCACTTTTGTTCCCCATTTGAGATCAAACCCATTGCCTTTCCTGGAAAACTGCAAATTTGGGTTTTGTCTCGAAGAGCTCACCATAATCCATTGCTCAGATCTAGAAATACTCTTTATTGCTTTGCTTTTGCTAACAGAAAGCAGTTTCAAAACCAGTCAGGTTTCTCAACAATCACAAACACAGAAGATGGTGTCCTTTGGTTTCTGCTGTACTTGGGAGCTGAAACCTCTGGAGATGCTCCAGCAGCACGATGGGCTGTCCCGCAGAGTGAGTGGTTGGGGGCTGCCAGAGACAAGGAGCTGTGGAACTGGTGATCCCAGCCCTGCCCACGCTGAAGGCTGTGTCAGCGTGCAGATGCAGATGTTGCCAGCAGAAGAGAATTTATAAAGACAGAGGGTGTGCTTCTGGCTGCAGCATTACTTGATAGATGTCTCTTTAATAATCTGTTGGCTGGGGCTGTGCTGGGACTATGCTAACTTGCAATGTGGCAGGCATTCTAGGATGGCATGTTACCTTTCTCTCAGTATCTAACCCAACATCTCAAGGACTTAAGAAGTCAGCCACTGGAAATTGATTTACTCCTTTAAGTCTGTGCTGATCAGGAATTCCTGTGGAAACCTCCTGCAGTGCACTTCTGTTCCAAGTTTGCTGCTACTGAACTAAAACCCCTGTGCTTGCCAGGCTAGCTCCAAAGCATGTCCAAAGCTTATTTCATTATTCACTGCACACATGCTGAAATTATTTTTGGTTTTTTTTAAAGTTATTGAAAAGTAACATTTTTTAAGTTATTTCCCCCATACCCAAAATTTCAATTCTCAATTTATAATTCCGTTTGTAGATTCCAATTTTTGGAAAGTATGATCTAGTAAAATTTATGTCTTTGGGTGTGACATATTAAGTGTCTAAAGTTTTCATGTCAGACTAATGTGAATTTCCAACAAGCTATTTATTAGCTTGGACTGGAATAAAAGATCTTCTAGGGAAGAAAATTAAACACAGCTTTCAGTTGATAAATATTTAGCCTTTGTATTAAACCTTAGCATAGAAATTTTAATAAGTAGCAACTGTAATAAATCTGTGATCCTTAAATCACTGAGTATTGCTTCTCAGTTTAATTATTTATTTATTCAGAACTCAGAAGAAACAGAATGATGTTTTTAATATTGACTGTATATCCTGCTACCTTAAAGAAATGAAAGTAATTGGATGCCTGAAAGAAATGAAAGCAGTAAGTCTGCTTTTTGCTCATAGAGTGCTCCAAAACCGAGTAGAGTGACTCCTTTTCATCCAGCTTTTAAAAACTCTTTACAAATGTACATACTTGTATTCAGTGCTGTTACTCATCTCTTCTCTCTGTTGTGCTTAAACTGGGGTATGTTCTTTGGGGTATCTCGGTCAGTTACCCATTGATAAGTCAATTCCCATTTTCTTTCCCTGTTGACTTATGTATGGTTCAATGTCTGTGCATTACTGTATATTCCTTATAGTATCTATTTGTGCATTCATACTTAAGATACTACTGGAAGAAAATTTGCCATGATGCAGAGTAACATAAACTTTGTAGGAATTTGTGGTGGTTCATGTGAGAGGATGAGTCCTGAATAGAAGCACCAGCACCACATAAAGGTGATGTACCTGCTTCATCCTTGTACAGGTGTGGGACTAATTATTACCTGTTCAAAGTGAACAACTATGTTAAAGGTAGCTGAGCAGCTGTTCAGACATTTTCTTGGGAAGAAGAGCGCATTTTACATGGGGCTCACAGATGCTGATGACAGATGTTAGTGCCTCTGAGGGCTGACTTATGGTTGTGTCAGGAGGACTTCAGTGGACACATGTTGTTGAAGGATTTGATGCAATGGTGGCTTGATCATCAGAAAGGCGGCCACCTTTAAGCTGGAGAGAGCAAGCAATCACTGCTGGATACTTGAGCATCCACAAGCAAAGCTTAGAGCAGGCTGGTAGCCTGCTGGTAGCAATGTATGTAAGGAGGCTGGCAGCTTTGCTGGTTGACTGATCTCAAGCGGCAGGCAGGTTGCAAAGGTGATATCCTTGAAATTCATTCTATGATTTGTTTATGAGCTTGCCCAAAGAGAATCCCAATGAGAAGTAACATGGCTTTTCCACTGAAGCTCAGGAAGGGTGATATTCAGCCTTTATACTTCTTGACTTCATTTTTCTGTGTGTTTGGTGTTTATTTCATTTTCTTTATGCTGTGGCATTTAGTTTGACTGACATTTTCAAATGTACAAATGTACAATAACTGAGATCTGTGCTCTTTAACCTTAAAGAAAAAGCTGTAAGCTATTTCGATTAAATTCCAATTCTTTGGAACAGATGTTGGATCAGAGCTGAGTGGGGGGAGAATAAGCTCCATTTAAAACTCCAGGCAGAAGACAACTGAGGAGTCTGTGACCAGGGATTGCTTAAAGTTTTTCTCTGGCTTGGAGCTGATGCAATAGCTGGTGCCTGGGGCTGTGTGCACTTTGGATATTCTTTTTCCTCTTTTATTTTTTAGCTACTGCATCTTTTACATTGTTAATATTTCTTATGTTGACATGTGTACATTTTATTCTATTGTACTGGGCAGCTTAGCTTTTCCTTCCCCATAACATTGTTTGTACACAATTTTGGGGGTTTGTGTGATATTGTTTTTAAGAGCTCTGATAACCTTCTGAGTTTGAAGTTTTATGCAAATGTGATTTCTAACTCAATGTCACTGGGTGATTCTTCATAACCACTTAGAAAAGGAGGAAAACTCTACAAATTTTTGAGGGATGTTTTAGAAATCAGAGGGTAGCAAGTGCAGGTGTTGGCAACTTGGTCATTTAGAATATACTGCTCTGGCTTTTTAAAGTGTCCTATGCAGCTTTGAACCCTTTTTAAAGGTGTCCATGCTGTCCCTAGCTGGGGCCAGGTCTGTGTGGTGCATTTATCTGCTCAGTGGCAGGAACTGCCAAGTTCCTATGTGGTATTTTGTGCTGGTATTATAGGAGAGTTTTTATCTTTACACTGTGTGAGAAGTTTCTCCGTTATTTTATAGTGTAGATCTGTCTTAATCTAAAACAGTCCCATACAGACCCAATAACCTTATTTATCTCAGTGAATTTAGTTTCTGTGGTGGCAACCGTGATGACGTCTGTAGCAAGAAGGAACAGAATACAGAATACAGTACAGAATAATACTGAATACAGAAGGAGTTTTGCAGGAATGCACATTTTGCGTTGTTATTTGCTCTTGGGATTGTACTTGTGCTGCTAACCATGAGTGCTTGAAAAGTAATGAGAAGCCAATCCATATTTTTCCTTTTTCCTTTCCCAAGGACTACTAGATCATGAGCAATACTAGAAGTTTGGTTAGCAGAGTAAGTCCTTACCTGTCTTGAAATTTTTGGATTAAGTGGTATCTGTGAGAGAGCAAGTACTGAAAGGTGACTGCAATCTTTCTGGGATCAAGCAAACAAAATCATTGCGCCAGTGTCCAACCATGACAAGCACTATAATTTTTCCTGGTTTGGGACAAAATTTCATTAAAACTAGGGGAGTTTGGTCTCTCTTACTAAGCTAATCTGTTAAAAAAACTTTGCATCTGTTACAATGGTTTATTTGTGTCTGGAGTTTTTTTCTTTGTAAGTTTTTTTTTAATTTGTTATTTCATTTTGATTGTTTTTTTGTGAATTGGTCTGGGGGGGGGGGGAAATTAGCCAAAAAAAATACTTATGTCTTAATCTCAACAAGACTAAAGTGGACTCACAGTTTTTCTGTTACTCTTAATGAGAGGTTTTTTCCTCTACACTCAGCCAGAAGCAAACAACCAAGAAGGCAGGAGATGTTTTCTGAACTTCAGTAGTCTCAACTTTTCATAATGGATTTATGGGAAATTGCACAAGACAGAGAGTACACCCTTGGTAATTCTTTAAATTCCTTCAATAGAAAGCAGAGGAAAGGAATTATGATATGGATTTCTGTACTGTCCTACCTGATGACATTTGCAGTTATGTAGATTCAAGATTCTTTGTACTTCTCTGGAGCTGAAATTCTTGAACCATATTTATGGTAGGTGAATAAGGTTTGAACAATTAAATTTTGCTTCTGTTGATTTAAAATTGTAAGCTGTGATGAAAACTGGCAATTAGCTTTGTCATCGTAGTATCAAATACAGTAGTCTCTCAGACCTATCTTCAAACTGGGATTGGATTCATGTTTTATTTGTCTGTGACAAATATGAAAGCACATATTTGATTATTTTTCTTGCACTGAGGTAAATGCCCATAGTAAAAATAATAATAAGTGATTTTCTTTGGTGTAGATACACTTCATTGAAACTTTGGAAAGTACGTAAACAAACAAGATAAATTATATAAATATAAGCATTTAAAATGGACTTCTGGATACATTCTGCATTGTGTTATCACCATTCCTTTATCCAGGCTCACTTACATTCTTAAAACATTTTGAGGACCACCTATTTCACCTTGCTTCAATTCACTTACAGATCCTTTTCACCACAGATACTGTCATTCTCACTAATATCTACTAGGTGCGGTTCAGAAACAAATTCCAAATAGAGACACTTGTAAACTCTTACAGATTTTTGACTAGAGACATCAAGCCTGTCTTATCATGGAACAGAGTCATATTTGAACAGGGATCTTGAACAAGTGGCAAGAAATGCTCCGGTCTTCACAAAAGTGAAATGATTATATGGAAGACTTCAGCTTCTTGCTTGCCTTTATGACTCCCTTTTCATAGACTTTGTCTTTGTTTTTCCAACTGGTCTTCTCAGCAGTGCTTCTGTTTTGACATGTTGCACCTGGAGATCATGTCTTGCTCTTTTATTTGTAGTTTTGGGCATCGTCTGTGCCGTCTGCCCTAAATTCATATGTAAAACTCCTGATACCCTAAATTGTCAGATTTAGTAGAATATACACTTGCATCTTTTAAAACCAATGTTTTTTAAGATTCACTGTGTTCTTTTGGATTCCTACTCTACTGCCTGGATCTACAAATATGACATGTAAAAATTTGCTGGTCTGTATAAAATAAGGAGGTTTTGTGGGTTGGGAGTGTTCAAATAATATGATGGTGGTGATTAGTAGAAAAGCAGAGAGCCAATTTAAAGGAGTAGGTTAATATACTGACCATGGTGTGGTGGGTTCATCTTGGCCAACCACTAACTCACTCCCCCTCTTCAACAGGACAGGGCAGAAAATAGAATACCAAGGCCTGGCTGTCAAGGAAAGTCAGGGAGACTGGCCACCAGTTACCATCACAGTCAAAAGCAGACTTGTCTGGGGGAAAATTATTTTAATTTCCTGCCAGTTAAAGTATATTTGTGTAGTGAGAAGCAAAGGCAAATTAAAACAAGATGTTCCAACATCCTGTCCCCCTTCTTCCCAGGTTCATCTTCCATTCTTCATTCCTGACTCATCTACCTCACTCCCAGCCCGAGCGGCACAGCAGGATGGGGATGGGAGGTTGCAGTCAGTCCATAGCACATCCTCCCTGCTCTTCCTTCCTCCTCACACTTTTTCCTTCCTGCAGCTTGGGTCCTGCCCATGGGCTGCAGTGCAGAATCTTTATTTATTTGTATGTTTCTGTGCTTTCTGCTTTGGGCCTTATATTTTAATTGCTTTGTAAAAGAACTTGAAATCCGACAATGGATAAGATGTTGTATGAGGCCATTTAACAGCTGGAAGTTGTGCTATTATCATTAAAACTGTAACAATTTGAATATAGCTGAGTTGCCTCTTTCTACCTGTTTTCAGCTATAAAAGCAATAGTGCATTAGACTTTCTGCCTAGTTTAATCTACTTTGTGCTTTGTTCTTTTAATTTTCTTACAAATTAAAAATGGTAATGTAGCCAAATAATTCTCTAAAGGTCCCTCATCTCATTTTAAAGTAGCATGAAATATTTACCTTCCCCAGAAATATTTTACTTGTAAATATTTAAATATAGTTTGTTATTCTTGATGTGGATTTTTTTTGGTGTGGGTTTTTTGCTGTTTATTTTTTGAGATTCTGTGTGTGTTTGTTTGTATGTTTTGTAAAGCAATCAAATATGGAATTGATTTGGTTTCTTTCACTATGGATTTTTCACCAAAAATTTCACCAGAATTTTCACTCCTATGTTAGGCCTGGTGTTTGCTCTTCTGAATTAAAATTTAATTGACCTATTAGCATTAAATCATAGTACAGGTACTTCCAGAAAGTGGTGTTTGTTGATGAGACTGGTGAATACAAACCTACTACCACCAGCATATTGCCTTTTTTGCAAATAACAATTATTTTAAAAAGTTCTTCCCTCTTCCAAAAAGAGTTATTCCCAAGTTCTGTTCCAAATAAAAACTGAACATTAATTTCATAAAACTTTTATCATCATCACTGAAGCAGATGGAAATAAGACTGGTTGATGATTTTGTCTCAGATTAAGAGCTGAGTCCCATGACATGCAGGGAAATGTGCTCGGACCAGCCCCAAAATCGCTGCCTGGAGTGCTGGCAGTGTGTCTGCCAGCACCAGGCTGCCACTAGGAACTGAGGAAAAAAGGATATTTCTTTGGTGCTTGTAGCCAGCACTGCCTGCTGATGCTGTGTGTGTGACACCACTGGCTCAGTGTGGAGGGCCAGCTCTCCAAAGAGATGGGACAAAACTGTTTTTAGCCACGGCCTAAGTTACCTGAATTACCAGGGATAAAATGGCACAAACAGCACTGACAAATCAATCTCCACCTTGATCAAGAATTTGGGGCTCAGAAAGACATTCTCTATCATTGTGCACATAGATTCCTTACTGCTACTCAGAGCATTTATTTATTGATGGGGGCTGTGTGAAGGCAAGAAAATTAGATTATCTGTTATGTTAAACACATTTCCATGTTGCTGATATGTTTCATTATACTGCTTAAGCTCCTAGTAGGAGCTTTAATTTTGTGTATATTTTTAAGAAACATTATTTTCAAGCACAAGTTTGGAAAAAGTAGCAGTTATTTAATTCTGTCAGTCTAAACTATTCAGTATGACCTAAGGAGAAATGTTTTTTGGAAACTTTCCTATTGTGTTTTTCCTTTCAGCAAAGAAAGGATGCAAAAAGATAGTTTTTGTGGTTTAGGAAACAGATGATAGCATGCAAAGCTCCATGTTTATATGCACTGTGATGTTTTGACCTTTATTTAATGGTGTTTTTTGAAAACTTCAGAGCAGGTCAATGAAGAGTGTACTCGGTGTTTGAGGTCAGCAAGTGAAAACAGACGAGGGTCATCTGCCCCTTATTGTGTGTGTGAGGGGTGAGGGTTTTATCTATTTATTTGAAATTTCCTTAGCTGGTCTTCAAAGGATCTAAGAGAAAAAAAAAAGAGGCAGCATTATCTAATCAAAGCTGCTCAGTCAACTAATGACGTCAGGTAGCAACCTTAACCTTCACTTTCTCACCATATTTCCTTTGGACTATAAGCTATTTTATACAGCTAAAAATTACCTCATCCATCATAGCAATGTAGCCTTTTTCTGTGCTTCACTATGTAGTGGGTTTATCAGCACTGGGCATGGGAATGAGGTGAAGAATAATTTCTTCTTTAATTGAATTTGCAGATTGGAATGCTGAGGGGAGAGGGGCAGCAATGGGCTGTGCTGGCACCAGACCAGCACCCCTGGTTGTCAGCTCCCTGGGAACAGAGTGCTTTAATCACTGCACAGACCGGGTGCAGGGTGTGGAATAAACGCATTCAGTACTGCGGTTGTGTCTAACATGAATTTTGAGCTACAGCAGTAATTTAGAATAGAAACACGACCTGCGTGTGGTCGCGCTCCGTGCTGACTTGACTGCTGTGTCTGAGAAAGATGATTGCATTGTGTGATGAGAGCGGCTGTCAGGAGTTATCATGGGGAAATAAAAGCACTTATTACCTTGTGGTGTGATTTGTTCATATGACCTTGCTGTTGGAAAGAATAATTTTACCTTCTGGTATCATTTACAACAGCATGTCACTTCTTCCTTCTATTTCCAGTAAAAGTAATGAGGCTACTTAGGATACTCAGAAGTGACCCGATGTGCACATAGATAATTAGAGCAGGTGTCATTCTCAATTCAATTCTCAATATTGTAGAGAATAATGTGGTATTGCTTTTGTGAAAGGGAGTTGGTAATTGTCAAATACTTAAAAATTAGCAGTTAAATTACAGCTGGCAAGTCCTTGCAGTAGCAACATCTTTTTTTGTTGTTGTTGTTGTTTTTCTTGTTGCTTATGCCAGTCTAGAGTATGAGAATAATAGATTTGTTTTTTCCTCAGAATATGGTGGCATGGGTTTGGACTTCTCCTATAATATTGCAGTGGCAGAAGAGCTGGGAAATATCCATTGTGGAGGTATTCCCATGGCTATTGGAGTGCAAGCTGGCATGGCTACCCCTGCTCTTACAAGGTAACTTTCAGAAAGTTTGGTTTAGCCTAAAACCCAATTGTCATGAGTAGAAAAAAACAATACTGTGTAGATTTACTGTCTAGTTGCTACTCAGTAATGCCTGAGGAAAGAACCTACTTTCCACTTCTCTCAGTTTGCTTTAGAGGAGAAAACACTTTCTCATTTTTTTTAAATGCTAGAGTTATATTAATTATATGTTAAAACATAAACCTTGTTGAGTAATAGATAATATGTTTACAAACACAAAATCTTGGTACCACAACCAATTAAAAAAATGTAATTCCAGAATCCAATTTTTCCTGTCTGTCTTTTTTATTATATCCAAGTGCAGTAATACTAAAGATGCATTTACTTGTAATGATTAGGATCAGTCTAATTCTGCTTTATAATTTACTTGCTCTTTTTCCAGCTTTGCAAGGTGTCAGTCCTAAAGTCGTAGCACAAATATCATGCTTCCTAAACATGCCCATGCTAGGCAATTAATATTTTTTCTTTTTCTCATCCACTATATCAGTGTTCCCATTTGAATCACTTACTATCAATCAGGCTCCTACATTTTCATAATCTGATTTGTTGTGGTTTTTTATTCCCTCAATAAAAGTGACAGTTACCAATTTCTTGATGTAGGAGTTTTGCAGATACTCTGTCATAACAGCAGTTCTTAAAACTAGAGTGGGGCAATTGGGTGATCCAGCAGTTTGCCCCTGGAATATGGATGCACCTAAAATTCTGGAAGATGAGGGTGGGAATTAAATTCTAATAATTATGTTGAAATCAGGAATTTCTCTGCACTAAACAGATAAACAAGAAGGGAAGTTTTACTCAGAAGAACATTTTAGGGATTTTTTGATAATTTTCAGGGGATTGTTGACTTTTTTTTCCTTTTCTGAATGGAAACGCCTGTAAATCTACTGTAGAGTCTGGAATATAAGCTTCATTCCTTTGACATCTGCTTATCCTGCTGTATGTGTGACTTCAGAGGCCTCATCTATAACAATTTTTTCTTAAAGTTTTCTTCTCCTTTGTGTAATGCACCAAAAGCTTGCTAAATGCATGGAGTACAGTATGGCTCTTGCAACAGTGGCTTAGCTATAGTCCAACTGAGAATAAGAATAGTATTTTAAAAGACTTCAGACAGTGCTACCTTGCCCCCATGACAGCCCTTTATTCAGGGGTTTAAAGAAAATCTGTGGGTAAAAGAAAATGGGATTTTGTTCCATTGCAGTTTTTTGGCCTTCTGTTACTCTGTTCTGCTGTAGTAAAACAGTGAAGTTATGCATATTTGTGCTAGTGAAATCCTAAAGTGGAAGTTCTTGGAAAAGAAGAGTGAAATTGTTGTTAACATGATGAAATCTTTAATTGAATTTGTATCTGCATTGTTGAATTTTTCCTCCACTGCTGAGCCAATCCCACTGGCTATTTATACAGTACAATGCCCCACCCCCCCCAGTGAAACCTGGTAATGAAAAGAGAAAGCTACAGGAAATTTTGCCTGCGTGCATTTTTACCTCATGCTGCGTATTGGGAAGACCCCACCACGCCCAGGACTGCTTGTCCTGGGTCATGGATTCAAATGGCACCCATGTCCTGGATGGCTTCTTAAAAAGTATCTGTGTACTGTGAGGATTCTAAACACGTTTGTAGACATAAGTCAGATTTTGCATCTTGATTATGCATTGTTGCACAAATCAAACAATAATGTGGGAATCAACTATCAACCCCTAAAAAAGCCTCTGTAGCTCTTTGTTGGCGTTCATAACTTTGGGCTTTGTTCAGCATTCATCCAGCACATGTTGAGTATACCTACAAACAAACTCCATGAATGTGATTCCTGTAATTCCCAGAGTCCCCTAAGTGAAGCAGTAAGACTTTCTAAATTTAAGAACTAAATAGAAAATGCTTTGTCCACAGTGATCTGACCTTTGATGATTTGGAACATAACTTTCTGCCAGGTCTTTCAAATGCATTCAGATATAATACTGCCCTTGCTTGTTTACAAATAGAATGGAGAAAGTAGCCACTAGCTGAGGCAGTGAATGATATGCATTTCCCAGAGCTTATAGACATACCTGAAGGGTGTCACATCTGTAGTGGTACCAGATCAGTTTAGAGCTGCTTATCTCACCAGTGGGCAGTGAACTTTACTTCCTCCCTGCCACCCCCCCCACCCGCCCTGTTGTTCATAGGCAAATAGTAAGGATAATGATTATTATTTAGTGGGAAGAGAGTGCTTTTCTATTTCATCACTGATTCTTTCTCCACCCTTGTTAACAGCATAGCTGGGAATTAATATCAAAAAAGTTGGTTTTACTATCTGATTTATTGTTTGCTGTAAAGCAGAGAAGCTGCAGCTGACAATTAGAAAATATAAACAGAACTGTGTGGATCGCAGAAGTGTTACATCTCTATTTTGCCATGGTTTTACTTTTCCTTTACCCTCTAATTACAAGATTGCATACCACTGGAATTTCTGTCTTTGTTTTCATGACATTCCACCAATGTTAGTTACAAAGTATGGAGCAAGAAAAGATGAACCACTTTCATGCAAGTCAGTGTGTCAGAATCTCATAGTTGGGATTTTTGTGTTGCATAGGATCAACAAGATTCATTGACTGTAGACTTGTGTGTGTGTGTGGATACTCAAATGCATAGAAATATATTTTATGGTGATGCTAAGGCTGCGCAGGTAATCACATAGGAAACTATCCTCTGGGGTATGGCCCCAACCAGAAGGCAGACATGGTCGTGTCTGTCTTGAGTCAAGAGCATGATCTCCTTGAAAACAGAGTTTTCTAATTCTGGAGCTGTTAAACTAGGAAGAAGTGGGTATTGCATTTGTGCAAACCTGAGATTTTTCTGGGATGCATTTAAGATGGGTAGAATTTTACAAAAGTGACATATTTTTGACACAAAAGCTAGCAGCTCAGCAAGAAGCTAGTTGTCTCCTGCAAGGCATGGAGACCCGCCATCTTCTGAAGATAGTGTTGCCCAACTAATTTTTTTTTTAATTGCAAAATAGCATCTTCTACAACCACATTTTTTGAAATATCTGAACTGTTTTCTGGAACTCAAAACAAAGAAAGACATCAAAAATATTATTCTAAGCAAAGTTCTTGCTATGAAAATCCTCTGTTGAAATGCTAAAGGTTAGCAAAGTTTCAAGCATTAGAAAGCATTGCCAAAATTCACCACTATCTGCTCTCATAATCTGATTGTCCATGTTGTTGGTTGGGCTGTTTGGGTTTTTTTTTGACTGGTGAATGTGCAGCTAGCCATACTTGATCATGCCCCATGGAAAATTAAAAAACAAAGTATGCTGCCTAACAGACATGGGAACTTTGTTCCAGTATGCTAGAGGAAGGAGTAGGCCCTCCAAACTTGCTACTTGTATTTATTTGGGATTGCTGCTGTGATTTCAGCAGGGACAGGACTAGGAATTGAGTCCTTGTGTGCAGCCAGTGGAAGTGTCTGCCAGATCCCACTCTGTTCTCTTCCTCTCCCATGGCCTTTGTGCCAGGGTTGGTTGGAGGGGATGACTTAGTCTTGGCTTGAATGGCACCACTCCTTTGGAAGTACTGGGACAAGGTTTTAGAAGGAGGCCTCAGTGAGCCTAAGGAGGCGAGTGCTGATGATGACCTGGGAAGCCTCACAACAAAGAGGAGGCTGAGGAGGAACTTGAATTTATGGATTCCTGGACATGTAAGACATTTCATGACCCAAGGAATTTTTCAGTTGCACAAGAAAGAAAACTAGACCATGAACTCACCATTCACACTGAAAAGAAGAAATAAGTGAATTTTAATTAGGACAAAATCAAGCATGAAATGAGATGTAGCATATTTTGAACGGATACAGTTTTCTAAACAACAGAAAAACAGCATGTGCCTCTTAACTGAATTTAAATACAGCCAAGGGAAATTTTTGTGTTAAAATACCATCAACAGTTTGCTGTTTCCCTTTTTATTTTTGTGGAGATAAAAAGAACAGCTGGAAGAAGCATTAATGGATTTGTCTGCATGATTTAGATGTAGATGTGAAATATAAATAATTTAAATACAGGTATTTGCAGATGGTGGCCATCATATGTCAAAAGTTTTCAGTCACCACTAAAACCTGGCAAAGAGATGGTGCAAAAGCCAGAAGATAAACAGAGAGCAGGTCCTCCATCCTGATGGCTGCAGAGTAGTGCAGGAGCATTGAGAGGAATCCTCAGGGGTTATGTTTATTTACATATGGAACTTTTAAAGCCACAGTCACGAAGAGAGATTTTGTGCATCTAGAGCACACATTTCTGTAGGAGTAAGATACCTGAATACTTTTTAAAGCTTCTTTTAAATTATTGTGACTGCACTTCTGGCAAAGACTGAATCACAGCTTTGGAGGGTATCTATTCTATGTTTTGGCTGTGGGACAGTTTTTACCTAGTCATAGGAAAATTGATCTCTGATCTCTGTGTGGGTAGAACAAAATCTGTAACTAACTTCTGAATAAAATTTACCTCCATAGGGTTTTAATAGTCTATCTTTTTTGTTATATTGTTATATTTTGTTATATTGTTATATGTTTATTGTTATATTGCAGGTTTGGTTCTCATGAGTTGAAAAAACAGTTCCTTGTACCAACTATAGCTGGTGATTTTGTGGCTTGCTTGGGAATCAGTGAAGCTGGAGCTGGGTCAGATGTTGCAAGTAAGTTAACCTAGCAAACTGTCAGTTTTAGACAGCCTCATGTTTTAATGGAAAGGATCTGTTTTTCCTGACTCTTTACTTTGCCCTTGTCCTTTGTAAGTAACAAAAGGAAGGAAAGTCTGGTGTGGTGAGGGCAAAAAGTAATATTCCAGGAACCTAACACATACTTCTCAGGCATCCAAAAGCAATCAATTTTAACATTTCTGTCAGGTGAATCAATGGAGTAACCTTGTATAGGCTGAGCACAACAGATAAATGCAGCTTTTATGCTGGCCCCAGTTTTCTTCTAGTGCTGTCCTGCTCTGTCCAGGCTCACTGCTGTCAGGAGCACTCCACACCTCATCAGCTGCACAGCCACCTTCACTCGTGCAGCTCTAGATGTACTGACAGGGAACATAACCTGTTCAGCTGGATTAGAACTTGGGCTGCCTTGACAATGACCTCTCCACTGAGTGGGGGAAAACTACAGAACCTCTCTGTTCTAAAAATGACAGCATCACTTTCACAATTATTTCCTCTTGTTCATCCTTATTTCACCTCAGCCCCTTCTGTCATTCCTGTGAAGCAAAAATATCTCTCAATTGGTGATTGCTTTATTTAGAGCTAATGAAGAATTTGCAATGTCCAGTCTATTGTCTTTATGATTTAGTTACTTTGCATGCAACTCTTTTTCTTGGTTTAGTGCAAGAATGTGTTTAGAAACCAGGACAAATGAAACTATTATTCTGAAGTGCCTGAGCCAGTAGAAAATTTGAAAAATTAAATCAAAACAGACACAGTAGAAAAAGAAAATGTTTCCTTTGATGATGAAATGGAAAAGGGAGTGATAAGTGATTACTTTTAGAGGTTTAGTTGTTGGACAGAGCATGGCCAAGTTGACCACATTGTGTTCTTACAAATTACTGAGACATCTTTCTGCAGACAAACTTGCCAAGTATGACAGACATTTTTTATCTGAGGAGTCCTATATCCATCTCCATGACCAAACTTCTGTTGTTTTTTCAAGGCTAATAGATAAACATCCAGTGATTGAGCAAGGGTGCAGCAGACAGATTTCAAGAACGTTACTGTGGATAATGAAATAATGGGACTAAATCTTTCTGCATAATTTATTGCTGTTTTCCTTTCTGCGTTAATTGAATTTGTTCATAAGAAAAATTCCATAATTCTAATAGACATGTTTATTAAAGAGTACTTATTAATAATACTTAATTATTATAAGTAATAAATATAAAATATTAAATTTCAATATAATTTAAACAACATTATTGCTTGTTATAATTGAAATATTATTAAGATTTAAATAATACATCTTATAATAGCACTTAATAATTTATTTATTAAAGTAATTATAAATTTGAATTTTGTTAATGTAATAAATACAACATCATTTATTTTAATAAATGCCTCTCTAGTTTAATTAGGAAAATTATCAGAAAATTCTAAATAGGAATTTAATTTTTTTTTGATTCAGTGTTCCAGATAATAAGTAACATAAATATTCCTTCAACAGCATCTTGTTTATCATCTAGTTAAAGTGGTGTGATACACTTAGATGAATGCAGTTAAAAACCAATTTGGAATCAAAGAGGATTATCTACTGAACCTATGCTGCAGCTTGGAGACACACTGCAGGATGAAATGAAAATACTTTTTCCCCTGTCCTGGAAGATTTTATCCATGATATAAATGCCAAATCCAGCTTACAGTGCTTCTGAAGGGCAATTAAATGGAGAACTTAGGTATGAGCAACAATAGTTTGTGTTCTGAGTTGTACCATTCTGCACCATCTCCAGATGGCCAAGCTGTAAAGCAGACTGAGGTGTTTGAAACTGCACTTGGTGCTTCCTTTCTTTACTGATGCTATTGGGATGTTTGTCTCCCTAAGAGAAGTGAAGGGGCATAGCAACTGTTCACATGTGAAGGTTGGGGACGTGTTTCTGCCATGTGAGCCAGTATATTTTAAACTGAAGAATGACACAGAGTAAGGTATCTCTAACATTTTTCCCTGCAGTTCCAAAATTGCTGAAAGTGGTATGAACATAGAAGACAAAAACAATGTTTACATGAGAACTGAAATGTGCCTTAAACTAATTTATTCAAAATTCAACGTAATAAAAAGGACTGTGTATATTAGTCTAATACAAAATTCATGTCAATTTGAAGGAACACCTGTCTGCTTTCAAGTGTAGTTGTTTTATATTGTCCACAGTAGTGACCACATGCACCAAAACTAGCAGAGAGTTGGCTTGAGAAGAAAAAGCAGAACAGTACAGATGATACAGAAAGTGTCTTTAATTTCATGATAATGGTACTACATAGCATAAACATTTGTGTCAGTTTGAATGAAATTGTCTCATTCTATCTCACTCCGATTCCACAATTTATCGAATGTAGTCTGTGGGTATATACAAGAACACATCATGGAAAACACATCCACTTTCTTCAGGTTATGTTCAGGTATCTGCAGCTAGTAATGCTGTTTGTCTACCTCTTCAACATAAATATCTTGCTCCATTTTGTCTCAGTGGAATCCAGCCTTTCTGCTTTTCTGGATTGAGGCTGTCTTTTCTGAGCATAAAACCCCAGAATTTCACATGGTGTCTATAATGGCACAAATACATTTCCAGCCCTGGTAGAAGTATTACTCTCCAATACATGATGTTACACAACAGCTTGCAGACTTGTGTATCCTGTGATTAACTATGGATCATCCTCATTACCAGTTTGCTATTGAAACATTGCAGGACTTAGCAATCACTTTTACTACTTTGTGTCTGAGTGCTTGTACTTGCCATGTTGAATTTGAACATTTGAGATCATTCCTTTCTTGCTGGGCCATACTTCAGTTGTCTGAGCTGGTGATGTCTCCCAAGTATGTGTCACATACAAATTTAATTAGTGTATTCCTATAATTTTAAAGAACACTAATGCAAATATTCAGTAGGTTTTGTCCAGAGGCTGATATCCAAGGAGGGGCTTAACCAGTACTCTCCCTACACATCAGAACTTCTTCTTTTTATGTAACCTGATGCAATTTTTGCTTTGCCAAGTTCCTTATGCACATTTCCACTTTTGTCCTAATTCTTATCTTTTCAAATTTTAACTCACAGTTACCTAGTAGTGTTAATTTCACTTGCTTGGGTCCAATAGGATTTTTCTCTAGAAAATCCTATTTCATAATAAATCAGGTTGGGTTTAAATAAGATACCATGGGTAAATTGAATTCTTTTTTTATTTCCAAAAGTATTTTGAGGTCGTGCAGATCGCCAAAACCAGCAACCTGTGTTTTCACTAATTTCAGTTTCTATATAGTCTTTCTTGTTTCGCTTTGTCAACCAAATTGTGATTCTGTCTGTAATCTCTTGTGAAATATTTTTATGAAGTATCCTCTATATGCCTTATTTTTTTTCCTATCCTATTTTCATTTCTGTGGTTAAAACAGTTTTGTTTGCCACCACAATCTTCTTTAATTTTGTTGATTTTCATCAAAAAGATTTAACTTAGTTCAACCTGCTCCAGTACTTATATTCTAACCTCCAAATTGTAGCTTACTTGTATGATTAATCTTGTTCATTTCCTGCAAGTAATTTCCTGATATTTGAAGTGATTATTCATTCAGTTAGACATGAAGGTATTTCTTTAAAGTTTTGGGTTGTCTTTTATTTCCTGTGCTGATGATGTAAATTTCAGATATGTGTTTTTCATATTTTACTTTAAGGATGTGTGTTGCCTATCTTTGACTGTAATACTGACCTTAAAAGTTGAAGCCAACCTTACCTTTAGTCAAATCAATTTAAGTGCATGGCTGGACTCGAGTGCAGTGGAGAAGAAAATTGAGGCTTGAGTAGGTGTGATTTGAACAGTGATGTGACCAGCCCTGGCTGCTTGTATAGCATCAGCTGTATCATTCACCTCTGGTGATTCCTTGTGCTCTTCCCTAGAAGGGCTCCTCAGGAAATGCTGGTTGTAAGAGTCAGTGGCATGTGCCTGCAAAAATGAGTTATGGAGCACCCACTGAAGTAGCCTTTTCCCAGACATATGCCCTGTCAGGGAAAATAATTAGCCAAATATTCCAAATTATCTTCATAGCCATATTCCTGAGTCTACTTGACCATAGTAAATTGTTAAGTAGGTTTTCAAAGCCCGCTATATTTTAAACATATTATATATTATGTATCTATTTGATCATCTTTATTAATCATCTCTGATTAAAGAGAATCAATTATTCATAAGATCATTTAAAATAGTTGTTTCCCAAGTGTTTGAAGCAAACTGAACAATTGAATCTGGAGTGCCTGAACATTCTCATTAGTAAGGCATTTGTTCTTTGATCTGTATTTGGGTGGTTAGGCCCCTGTGACGCCGTGTCTGCAAGAACTATTTACATTTGTGGTAACATTACAGTGCTCGTTGTTCCTTTGCAGACCTTCTATGGGACTTCTATCTAATCTCTTTAGTAGCTGTTCTATAACAAAGGGATGTGTGATGTAAATCACTGTGTATGCTCCCATCTTACCGTTTCAGTACAGTCATACTTCTTATTCCAGCTCTTGTGCATCCTTCATTTATTATTTAGTCTCCATGTATATGAGTGTCCAATGTCTGTGTCCATGTATTATGAGTGCCAGTACTTTAGACTACTTAAACTTTTTGGCATTCATTATTATACAGATTTCATATCAAGTCCCTTGGACAGATTTGCCACAGTCTTTTTATTGGGTGAATTCCACTGTGTCTGCTGGTTTTATCCACATGATTACCATATCTTTCCCTTGCTTACATTCCTTTAGCCATAGCTATATCCCATGCTTCCTTATTTTATACCTTATATAATTTTCTCCCATCATTTTTCTCCTGTACCTTCATTAACAAGACAAATTTCCAGCCATGCTGACCTCAGTCCCTGTTTATCTCCTAAATGAAGATCAGATACTTGGGTTTGCTTTTGGTTTATATTTAGAGCCTTAGGGAAGAACATGCATGTGCAGACTGAGGTGATTGTGTATGAAAGTGTAACCAGATGACTTAAACATGCCTGCCCACTCCACTTGGTGTCTGACTCCTACCCTCCAAGATCGACGGATCTCTCCCCTCTATGATCCCCCTTCAGTGGATGGTCTTGCATGGATTTCATAGTCTTGTTAGATTCACAGGTGCTATTGGGAGTGTGGTTGGGTTCTCTTATACCATCACCTGCTTACAGCTGTTGGAGAGTCTTCATCAGCTGGGGTTCTTGTCAGAGAAGTTCAATTGCAGAGAAAAGAAGGGAGCCCTTTGGAAGCTCTGCTGGAGGATAAATAATAACTAATGATTCTCTCTGGCTGTCTGTTGCAGTTAGGGCTGTTTGCAGCATGATGTGAACTGTTGCAGATGAAAATAAGATTTTTTTTTGCCAGGGTATATAAATAGCAGGTGTTTAGAGCTCCTTCATGTCCAGATACTCAGTGCATTCAGACTTGGCCTTCAGTAGTTTAGCAGCTTTGACCGTATTGCAGCACGGTGACCAAGAGCATGCAGGAAGTGCATGTTGGTTTATGTTTATGCATTCACAGATACCGAGGCTTGTGTTTGTTTCAGTCATGACTCTGGAATTAATGGCCTCCTCAGGACTAAGGTACACAGTAAGTGAAACTCTTAATAGATCACCTCACAGTGAGATGCTTCTCTCCCAAGTTTTTGACCACCACATTTACCGAGGAAGTTTTCTGCTCTCATCCACTGGGATGAAGACTCCACCTAAAGGAATATGGGAGAAGTGGTCCTGTTTCCCTGGCTTGCCTTCCAAGAGTTTTCCAGACTGTTTTGCCTTATGGCCTGGAAGGGTTATAGGACTGGGGGGTATGAGAAAGAACCAAATAGTTTTCTGTCTGAGAGCAAGGCAGTGACCCTGCCAGTCATACCTGGACCAATATACCTCTCCTTCACAAGAATAACCCTTCATTTCCTGTGTTTTGAAATAGATATCAAGACAACAGCTGTGAAAAAGGGCGATGAATATGTCATAAATGGTGGTAAGATGTGGATCACGTCTGGGAGCCAGGCAGACTGGATGTGCCTCCTGGCAAACACCAGCGAAGGACCTCCCCATCTAAATAAATCTCTCATATGTCTGCCAATGAATCTACCTGGTAATAACACAGAACTCTTTGTCTTCTCATTTGATTTTATCGGTGTTTTTTATATGCCTAATACAGGAAGGAAAGGTGTTTAACCAAAAATATATTTAGAGAAGTTGTTCAGATACATTTTCATGGCAATGATTCATAGCCATATGAAAGTAAAAGGATAAAGAGTTTAGAGATTTCAAACCTGGGAAATACCTCTCAAGCCTGGTGGGCTTGCTGAAGAGAATTGCAGGCATATTCAGAGTGTTTCATGGCTGTGCTCTGCAAAGGGATCCTTTCACCAGGGCACTATTACCAGTTAAATTATAAAAATAGTCTAAGAGTTAAATGTGGGCTGGAGTGAAAGATTCAAATATCCTGGAAGCAGGGATTTAGTTTTGAATAAGACGAGCAATTCAGGTGAAGACATGGAAGAAATACTTCCTGAGCTAAGGCTGCCAGTTTCAGTGGTAGCCATCCACACAGTGTCTGTTCCTGAGTAATCTGCAAGTGCAGAGTGCTATATGCATAAAGAACATCATCCAGAGAGGATGCAGTTAAAATTGTGCTGGTGGGGATTTTTTGCAGTTTTGACACCTGTTCAAAAGTTTTTAAACCTTTTCAGTTTTGACTCATTTTAATGTTTAAAAAATGCAACATATTAATTTATGCACTGTATAATATAAAGTATATTTAATACTTAATTTTAATTAATGTTCATTTTATGCAAATAAACCATTTAATACAATTTAATAGTTATTAAATCTAGAATAATGTATATTAATGTATTTATATACAAGATATTTATACTCAGGGCTTTTTTGTTCATTCAATTCTGAGTATTTTACACACAAAGCATGTGCCATTATTGGCATTTCACATGTAGGAACACCATCGTAGCAGTAAAGTGAATGTCTCTATGTTCACTTAATGGATTAGAATAAAACCCAGCTCTCCAGTGTTGCAAAAGAGGATGATGAGGGCTTCTTAAGGGAATGTCTTTTAAATGAATTTAAGTGTGGAGTAAGTCAAACAAGTAAGTTGCCTTGGGAATCAAGCAGGTTCTGAGCGAACGGAGTGAACCTCTGCTCATGCAAGATAGGCTTGCAAGAATGGGAGCTCATGGAAGACAGATCTGAGCTGCTTCACTAGTTGTGAACTTCATCCTTATTGAGAAGTGATGAGCAAACATGTAACTTGCAGCCAGAATTGCTCTGAATTTCCAGGTAAATTCACTTGTCAGCCATCTGCTGATAAATGAATGAAGTCCTTCTTGTGATTTTTCATGGAAGGGTCAGAATGCAAATGCAGTACTTCTCTGAGATCAATCTTCCTAAAACAACAAAGCAGCTGACCCAGAGTTGGTGGCACATAAAATACACAAAAATTGACTTAGAGTCAAGTTTTGAGCTACTTGGCTTATTCCAAAAAGACACGAGTTGTCATAGCTCTAGGAGAGGGGAGATGTTGGATATCACAGCCTACACACAGACTTTCTTTACCTGCATTAAATAGATGTAGAGCAGAAAAATTGTCTGAGACACCTTATTCTGATGTGCAGAAGTGTAGAAGTCTTCCTAGGAACAAAATTTGTTCTCCTCAAAATGCATGTTTTAATTCTTCTGTGCTGATACACACATTTATCTCCAAAGGGGTCACAGTGCCAAGATTGGCGACCTCTTTGAAATGAAGTATTAAGACTGTTGATTGTGCTCTGTGGGTGAGTCATATCAGAAGTGAGATTTTTCAGGAAGCTCATCTGTCTTGATACATCCTAAGGATGTCTGTCTGCTAAAGATTGTGCTCCATGGAGGGCGGCAGACCAAGGCTGTACGGGAAGCGTCTGGAGGACATCACGGAATGATGCACTCTCAAATGTCTGTGGATGTATGTGTGTCAAAGCTCAAAAACAACCCCAATGGAGAGCAAATGTGTTATATCTGACTCACCTCTGCAGGCACCAGCCTATATGGCTGGGTAAGGAAGGATTTGTGGTGTATTTTTGCTAAAAATCTAAGTTGTTTTGTATTTATATAGTGTGGTGAGGAAAAAAAAAGAGAGAGAAAAAGATTCCAAGTTTGAAAATGAATTATTAATTTCAACAATTGATAGTTTATTGGATAGACAAAGTAGGATTTGCTTCTTCTAAATAGACACTCTAATCTGGGCTGAAGCAAATCATGGTCTAGATTTGACAGACACTGCTGAATACATCTCTCATAAAGGAAGTTTGGATAACAGCACCATGGATCCACAATAGATATCCAAATTAGGTGAATACTTCTCATACAATAACAATGTCTTAAAAAAGCAGCTGAATTTTTCATATAATGAAAGAGAATCTAGCAAGTTGCAAAATGTCTGTGTGTAAGGTATATAGACAAATGGCTTGCAGCCCTGATATGGTAACTATTTTGCCCTCTGGTTTGTCCTCTGAGTCCTCAGATAGCTCTAGAGCAAATTGCAAGGAGGAGTTAATAAGGAGAAGAGCAACCATGAAAAGAGAAAGAGTGTGTTTCTTGGATTGCAATTTAAAATGTGTCTGTTTCCATTTGTAATGGCACTAAATGGTGTCAGGAGACAGCAACTGCCTTTCTCTCAAGATAGAATCCAGGAAATAAAAGAGATTGTCAGAAGGCTGGAGGAATGGGAGAAAATGAAAAATCAAAGACACTTGGGAAGAACTGCCCAGTCAGAGAAATAGCAATCCATCTCAATGATACTGGTTCAAGTAGCTCAAATGGCTGTTACAGTGATTTTAATAAGTCAGGTGCTTGGCCTTGTTAAATTCAGATTTGTGAGTTATTGTGTGTAATTTGTTTAATACAGATGAACACCAGGAGTTATCTAGGCCAAGAATTTCTACTTCTGCTGGTAATTTTTCATTTGTAGTACCCCTTAGGAAGAGAAGGAAGATAATTACATGAAGGGAGATTTTGATGCCCCCATAGTGGCCAAAGAGATGATTATGTATGATTGTCTTCCATGATGTAAACCATGTGCTAGCCTCAGAAGAGACTGATGCAGCTTGGTCTCCTTGTGGGTGAGAACCATGAATTAAGAGCAAATGAAGCTGGTAGGGCATGACAAAGGGGGATGCTGCTGGACCCAGGAAAATTGAACACACAACCCAATCCAGAAGAATTACAGGTAGAAATCATCAGCACATTTAGCTCACTAACTAAGCCTGTAAGAGCTTTCTTCAATAGTGGTTGCTGTATGTGGATCTGGGAAGTAAACAATGGGATTGATTTAGCAATATAATAATGAACTGGCAGCAGTTGTGCTTTCCTGAGGAGAGTCCTTTTAAACCACCCACTAACAAGGGCAGTAAGTGCATCTTCAAATGGGTGAGGAGCAGTGATTGCATAAAGCCAGTTGGCTTTAGACCATACATGATCTCTGCAACTCACACGGAAACCAAATAGCAGTATTCCAATGGGAAACAATGTTCCAGATTTCATCTGGGCTTCTAAGTTTCCCAGTGTGGTTATTTAGCTCTGTTTTTAATATGGAAATAAACCACAAATGTTTTTTTGGCTGACTGAGTACAAATTGCTGGATAATTTTCAATTCAAAAGTCAAGAATTTTTATACCTCTGTCCTGATTTTATTCCTGCATTGATCATATATCAAAGCAAGTCTTCCTAATACATAATCTGTTTACAGATTGGTTAGTGGAGAAAAAATCTTGAGTGGAACTTGTGGAAGTCTATGTGAACATTGCTCTCAGAGAAGTCTTGGCATTTGTAAATACTGTCAGTATTTCATCTCTGTGAAGAGATGAAAATTTCCATAACCTTATTTAGTGCAGCCAGAGAGAGTAAATTTTAAGGAAATGACTGCCAACTTCTTCTGCCTACAAAACCAAAGTAATTTTCATATGTCTGAAGGCCTCCTGTGAGTAAAGGGTGAGATGTCTGTATAGTTCAGGAAGACATGTTTTCTGAAAGCTGTGAAGAATAGCAAGACACGAACAAGTACAGAAGGACCAGAACAATCTGTGTGGTGACCAACCAGCTTCTACTGAGCCATGCCAAAGAGTAGTAGAGGGTTGAAAAAGCATAAAGAGGAAAATAACAATAGAATACCTCCTCATCACAAAGCTGGTTGGAATAACGTGTACGTGAGTAGTAAAGTAGTGGTTTTCTGGCAAAGATACATATGCTGAGTTGGAGGACTGTTTTGCTGCACATACAGACTTGTCAGATGTAATTAACTTGTTATGCACAAATCCTTATGCCTGGTTGTTGTCCTCCTTTTGCTTTTGAAACATTCTTGACTTTCACCCTGAATATTTGAATTAGCTCCAGATCAACAGGGAGATAAAAGCTGAAAACAGGAGAAATGCCATGAGAAAACAGTGGATGCCTGTTAAATTCTCATGGCACAGGGGTTAGCTATGCTTGCATCTGAACAACAGCAAGGAAGAACTGGTAGCTATGAAAAAACAAACAACAGGAAGGAGTCCTGTGATGAGGTAGTGATGAGGTAGCTGAACCCTTATGTGGCCAGACCTGAATGAACCAGGTTCATCTTTAACAGACCAATGCACGTGGGGTCAGAGTCAGTGCTATGTAGAGAGGTCTGTGGGGAAGCAAACCCTCCTCACAAACATACATACATGAAAACTCAGAGTGATCACTGTACCAGAAAAAATCAGTGTAGGCTAGGAAGGGGAGGATAAATGAAGAGAGGGAAGGAAGAGGATATCCAGGAGAAATACTCTTAGCTGCAGCTTAAAATATAGCTCTGGTTTTGTCCTTACTGAATATTTGTGTACTGTTTCATAGCAGTGCAGGCACTCAGCAAATATTGCCAAATTGAATTTCAGCATTTTATTATAATGCTAAATAAAAATCAAACATAAACAAATATTGCATTGTTTGAAGATCTGTGTGGAGCCAGATTATTACGACTAGTAAATATTCATTATTTGGGGACATAATGAAAAGTCGGACTTTTACATTTAATGTTTCTGATTTGCTGGTTTAGTAAAGTGGAAAACCCTTTTAAAATAGGATTTGGGCCATTTTACTCCAGGATACTATTATGATTTTCCTAAAGGTAGGTTTACTGTTGTCTTGGAACATACATGCACATCTGCAGACTTCTCTTTCTGAAAACAGTGTATTTATTCATAGTGCTTCTATTTTTTGTGGCCTTTCTCATACGCCTTTCTCTTCAGGCATTCATGTCGCTAAAAAGATAGACAAACTAGGTATGAGGTCATCAGACACAGCTCAGATCTTTTTTGAAGATGTAAGAGTCCCCTGCAAGAACCTCATCGGTGAGGAAGGAAAGGGTTTTACATACCAGATGTTGCAATTCCAAGAAGAGCGGCTGTGGGGAGTAGCCACTGGTAAGTCATTGTTCATGCTTCTGCCGCCAGGCAGGGACACAGGGGTCACTCTTGGCATGACTAACAGCACTTTTCTTTTCTTGTAAGTTGCAATGACCTTTTAGGATCTGTTTTTTAAATCCATCATAGCCTGGATACAGACGATACTCTCTTTCTGTAGAAAAATTCCTTTTTTTTTGTAGAAAAGCCTGATTCAGAAAATAGTTTGTGAGCCATTGCAGAGGCTCTTTTGGCCTTGTTTCTTTTTCTTGGTGCTACTCTGCTGGTAATAAAATATGGCATCATGTTATGTCTATTACAAATATAGTGCAAAGGCTATCAAAATATCAGCATGAAAGAGAAGTATGCTGATTTTTCCTGTAGTACAGTGCATTATGATGCTGATCATGGATTTTAGAAAATTAACTTATTAGCTGTGTAAAGTTAAGTGGCTCCTGCAGGATGTCAAAGCTTTGTTCTGCAGATGTTTTACCTCTGTACACTTTGGACATAAGTGGTACATTCATTTCCCTGAAATTATGTCGTCACAGAATTTAAGTTACTCAGAACTGAGGCTGTACTCAAATCCATGTATTTGGGTTACATGGATTCTGGATATTCCAGGAAACTGGATCCAAGTCTGAATTGTCTACTTTCAGCCTGCAAACTTTCTCCCTACCTCTCAGTGTTTGGTTCTTCTAGTTAAATATAATGTGGTTCACTGCAAGTAGATTGGTCCTCTTTAGATTCCAGGGTTGTCTAAGTAATGTCATTGTATTCATGCTCCTGTGCATTCCCTGTCTGTCACTGTGTGTGGCTGGGGAATTGAGCATTCTAAGAAGTGGTGTTTTGATTCAGTGAACAAATAAAAAAAGCACTCACTGCTTTGGGTTCATCCCAGACCAAATATTTTGGAGTTCAAATGCCTTTTAAAAAAATAGTTTATTGAGACAAAGTTCTTAGTTCAGCTTGAGATAAATAGTACATGTGAGAGTAGTTTTAGCAAAGGACAGGAGGTTACACTTGCCAAGGATGTCACTGCAGACTCAGGCAAGCAGGAGTTGTGATCCTACCACTGCTTCTGCTTTAATTGAGGTGTATACAGACTGCAAGGATGTGCATTGTGCATTTTTATGCTCAGTTTGAAGTCTAAATTAAACAAAGCATAAGAAGCTCTGGGCCGCAGTGAGGCTCTCCAGGCAGCACAGCAGTCGGCAGCATTAGTCATGCCCCAGGCAAAAGTGACGCGCACTGACAGCATCAATACACAAAGCCTGGCAGGTTAGATCACTCCTGCTAAAACCACGGGCAGCTCGGTACTGTCCAGTCTTGCACAACTGCCTGGCTGTCGCTGTGCTCTGCCAGGAACTGGAACACCAGGTTTCAATTCCTTTTTTTTGTCCAAAACAACGCAGCAGGAGCAGGTGAACCCTTGCCCTGGATGAGCAGCCTGGGAAGGGCACTTCTCCTTGCCTCCTGGCCAGGCAGGGGCCAGCAGGGAGGAAGAGTCTAGGAGCTCACCAAGGAGAGGGAGCTGCCTTCTGCAGTAGCTACTGTGTAAACCTTGCTGGACCCTTTGGGTTTGCTTTTTTCCAACTATCTGATATAAAATGCATAAAAGCACTGGCAGCAGGGACAAGACCCATGGTTTGGGCCAAGCTGCAAACTTCAGAGATCTCCAATTGTAAACAAGAAAAGGAGAAATCAGTGTTCAGAAGGGAGCCCAGTACTCGATGGGTGCAGTTTGTTGTATCACAGCATCTAGAGTTGTTAACTTCCAGTCCTGTAAATAGTTTCACATATGTTCAACCATGACTGCTCAGGTGAAGGCTCAGATGTGTGAAACTAAGTGCCTTCAGTAGTTTTAGGATTAGGTCTGCATGTTTTATCCTGGTCTTCACTTCTACCCCTCAGTCGGACATTTCTGTTCCCTCCCAGTTCATATCTGTGACATTGAAAATCATCAGTCTGCTTTTAAATGCTTTAGGGACCAGTCCTGGGATCCTCACTTTCACTGCTTCCTTTAACTTGGAAAAGGCAGTTGACTGCCATTCTTCTCTGGTTTTCCTTTCTGGGTGTTTTTTTTTTTTTTTTTTTTTTGTGTTTGTGGTTTTTTTGTTCTGTTTCTCTTTGTTTGGCGGGGGGTTATGTATTGTTAGTTTCAAGTATCACATGCTCTAGACTTCTTTTTGTTTATTAATTATTTTCTTTGTGGCCAGTATCTTTCTTCGCTTTTTTTTTTGTTTTCCTTTTAAAATCTATTTTCAGTCAAACAGGTTTAAAATACAAATAGAAAACTAACTTCCTAGAATTGCAAAATTTGCTCCCAGGTGTGGTCTCTTCTTCTGAGTGACATATCATCAAAGGCATTGGTCAAAGTCACTGTGTTTCTTGTTTCATTGAAACAAAAAAGGTGCCACGTGTCTCCTGTGTTGTGACACTTGGTAAACACTTTGAGGGCCTGTTGCACTGATCACAGGAAAAGAATGTTGCTATGGCAAAAAAAGCAAACAGTTGTGTTGTGAATTGCTTAGCTCAGAGACAAAGAGGGAGTTCAGTGTGCATGTGAGAGCAGAATGGCACTTTTCTAATGACATCAATTTGCTCCTGCAACTTCAGTTTTATGAGCACCACTGAGTCATGGCCAGTAAGCAGGATGACAGATCCTTTTGCATGGGCAACACACATGCTTAAGAATCAGATTGCTCAGCTTAAAGCTCACTGTTCGTTTCATTAGAGAGTGATCAATCACAACCTAAGAAAAATATATTAATTCCTTTTCTTTTGGGAGGAAACAGCAACAAGACAAAGTGTCTTTACAGTGAGCAGAAATTTCAAGTGGAATAATATAAGTTGGATGGAGATACGAGGAAAAGATTATTCTACATTTGGCAACTTCAAGTGCTTTCACAATTCTCAGCTGTGTGGTAGGCCACGCGTTGCTTAGGCTGCCCTAGAGTGACATTTCCTGAATGTGCTGTCAGTTGAAACCCATGGGGCTAAGTTTGTCTGAGGATGTGGGGAACATTGTATAAGAAAAGGAAACAAATACTCAGAAAAAGAGGGGGGTTCCCTATTATGAATGGCATTTCTCTGAATTCATATGAGTGGCAAAGTGTTGTGTGCTGTTATCTTGTTGAACACGGCTGTTGGCTGTCATGGTATTCATGATGTGCTGTGTTTTGGTGCTGTTTGCTGCACAGCCAAGTTTTGCCACGTTAGAGCTGTGCTCAGAGCTCTGAGTACCTGTCATCAGCATCACAGAATGGTTTGGGAAGGGACCTTTAAAGTTCATCACATCCAACCCCTCCACCATGTGCAGGGACGCATTTCACTAAACCAGGTTGCTCAAAGCCCATCCATCCTGGCCTTGAACATGTCCCCCTTGTCCTGATACTACAGGGTCTGGTAAAAACTCTGTCCCCATCTTTCTTATAAGCTCCCTTTATATACCAAAAGGCTGCAACAAGGCCTCCCCACAGCCTGCACTGCTCTAGGCTGAACAACCCCAACACTCTTAGCCTGTCCTCATGGGAGATGTGCTCCAGCCCTTTAATCATCTTCAGGACCCTCCACTGGACTCACTGCAACAGATCAATGGCTGTTTTGTATTGTGGGCTCCAGAGCTGCATGCAGTATTCCAGATGGGGTCTTGGGAGAACAGAGTAGAGGGAGAGAATCACGACCCTTGACCTGATGGCCTCTTTTGAGGCAGCCCAGGACAGTCCTTAGATTCCTCTGTTTGTTTCTGTGTGCAAATGATGGTTCCTGAAATAAGAAGAAGGGCAGTAATGGCAGCAAAGGAAATAGGAGGATGGATCAGCAGGGGCAGGAAGGTGGCAGTGAATTGGAGAGGTGGACACTGTAAGAGCAGTTTTCCCAGAACCCCAGTCTGAGCCATGATGTGTGGTTACAGCTTGAGCAGAGTTTGGCCAAAGTTCCTTCATGATCTTTAGACCTTTTGCAAGCAGGACCTAAACAGTTTCTGTCTTGTTTCTTCCCACCTGATCTTGCTCCTGCCTCCTCCTCTTTGCTGTTTCCCAGTCCTCTTTCCCTGGTGCTGGATGCTGGGAACCACACAAGCCGTGCTGGAGCACCTTGCACTGACAGACCAACACAAGATTAATCCCTCATCTTTATCCCTTCCACCTCCCTTCTGCTCTCCTAGCACTGGCATGTACTGTTCAGTTTCCCACCTAGCAGCTCAGACTTTGCTGTATTCTTCCCAGATTTCAGTCTGAGGGAAAGGGACAAGTGGTACCTGGATACTCCTTGCTCTTTCTTTACATTTCTCAAGCTGGAGACCATAGACATACAAGTAAAAAAGTAACTGTTATACATGCTACAGTGTTGTGTGACATTGTCCTTTGGAAGGACAGTATTTCTATTCAAGAGACGTTTCTGAAAACAGAAATTTATTTTTCTGTCCAGAAAGCCAGAATTTGGGTGACAGCATAGTGTGTTAACACAGAAGAAATGAGGACATTACTGTATATGCTCTTCTGAATAATAAGCATTGAGGTTAGTTGTATAATAAAGGAGGGGACAATATTTAGGTAATGAGAAAAGCTGATCACCCTATGGAATGTGGAGACATCATGTGAAAAGTGGTGCTCTGTGGAAATTATGGTGAATGATCATGGCAGGGGGAATTGGTGGGATGCAGAGTCTACACAGGAGAGTAGTACAGAGATGAAATTTAAATAGCAGTGATCTTGAAAACAAAGCAAAAAGGTATGTGGAACCACACCAGGCTCCTGCAAGGGACTATCATGTGAGTAACTGTCAGGTAGGAAAAGGGATTTCATACTAGTCCAAGGCTTGGGTTTATTTTGCATTTCGTATTCATAGTTTTGTGGTTTAGACTTTAAATACAAATGGATGTAGATATGCACATTTTGAAAAGAGAAAATGTGGCCCTTCTCATACAGATAGATTTAGGAAATCATGCCCTGCTGCTTGTCATAGTAACATGAGTCCATATTTGCCAAACAAAATTCTCCACACATTCTGTATCTGCTGTTATCCCAGCTATACTGCAAGAGACTGATAGCTTAGTCATTCACTTCAAGGCTGGTTTGCCTCGGAAAAGAAACTTTCGCCTTTTTTTCTTGTTTAAAGTGGTATACATCTCAGTTTATACAAAAAGCAGCAGCAAACTAGCTCTGCTTTAAGGCATT
Organism: Vidua chalybeata; assembly: GCF_026979565.1. Lineage (NCBI taxonomy): Eukaryota > Metazoa > Chordata > Aves > Passeriformes > Viduidae > Vidua > Vidua chalybeata. Next base: position 24,229,581 of record NC_071530.1, read on the forward strand.
GTTTGCTGCCCCTCTCACCTGTTTTACAGCAGTATCCTATTTTCATTCTGTTTCCATTAGGAGAATTATTTAATGCTTTTTTAAAGTGGATGTGAATTTTTTCTTCTCTATGCTGGGATCACAGACTGCAGATGTAATAAGCAGTCTATTTTGTTCCTTGATCTCAGAACAGGTTTCTGCCTTCTCTCTGAAGGCTTCCTTCAATTTACATTTCTGCAGCCTTCCTCACCAAGCACACTACACTGTCAGCCTTCAGATTTTTTTCCAGGATTTTAGCAAACCTTCAGGGCACAGGTAGCATGGAAAGTAATAGTTGCTACAAGCTTTTGCTAGCTAAATGAGACAGTAAGCATAAAGTTTACCACATCATGTTGGTACTGCTTTCTATGCTCTCCCTCTTTCCTACCCACTTCTCTTCCCTCTCTTCCAGGTTTTGGCAGTTTAAGGCTCAAGTGAGGTAGATGTCTTCAAGGTACAAGGAAGTACCAGACTTTTGTCAGAATTGAAGCTTCACCCCAAACTGAGTGTACAGAACAATTTCCTTTAAAAAATCTAATGTGTTGGTTGTACAATGTGAAAAAAACCTTCTTTTTCAACAAGAAGCTAAACAGATCTGGCTAAAATGATGTCTTGTTCTGTGCTTTGTTTCTTCCAGCCCTGACACCAATGGAAACTATTATACAAGAAACTATTGACTACACAGGGCAGCGGAAGGTGTTTGGCCAGCCTGTCCTGCACAACCAAACCGTGCACTTCCGCCTGGCCGAGCTGGCAACCGAAGTGGAGCTCCTGCGTTCGCTGCTGCACCGCACCGTAGGTGAGCTCCCACATCTGCTTCCCAGATGTGCTTCTCTTCGTGCAAAAACTCTTGTCAGGCTAAAGGAACATGGATAGGTGACTTCCAGGGTGACTGCTTTTTTATCTCTTATTTTTTTATTAGCTCTTTATGTAGAAGGCAACGATGTGACAAAATTTGCTTCCATGGCTAAACTAAAGGCAGGTCGTCTGACCCGTGAAGTGACTGATAGCTGTCTCCAGTTTTGGGGAGGAATGGGATTCACCAGTGAAGTTCTTGTGAGCAGGTTTTACAGGTAAGGGAGTGATGAAAATACAAAGTGGCTTTAACTGAAATTTAGCCTCTTAAATGTCCTGTTAAACAATCACCTACTTGAAAAGATTCTCACCAGTGTGAATAGTCTTGTTCCGCTTCATAACATGTCACTGGAGTGGATTGTGGATGCAAGGACACCCAGTGCGATTAACTTTGGGTAGACATGTGTCAGAACACAGCCAAATCTTGGCTTTGCATTACAGTTAGGAAGTTTGAACTGCCCACAGGTTAGCTTAAATATCAAATGAAAGAGGAAAACTCAGTATTTTCATGATGGTCCTCTGGTATCTGCCACAGAGTAGGAAAAAGAGGGGGGAAATTGAGAGCTACCAGCAGTGACTTTTTTCTCTTTGCTTTTTGTGCTTGTAATCTTAATTACAAGAACAGAAATAAAACCAGAAGCTTTCTTCTAAAATGAATGATAATTGGCTTTATCTTTTTCCCCGGATATGTGTGAAACTGGAGTTCCCCACTTGGCTTCTGCAGTAGTCTGTTCTGATAGCAGTCTCCACCCGTTTAGTCAACACTAGATACCATGTGAGACATACAAGAGATGTAATTGCTTCCAGAAAGTTGTTATATCATTAAAATGGTACAGAGGCCTTTTTGCAAATTAATTGAAGTCCCTTCAAATCTTAGTCTCTATCTACTTAGAGCAAAATTCTCCTTAAGGAAACAGTTTTCTTGGTATCTGGCCTCAGTGTCTTATATTCTATACAAGGATCAAAACTGACCTTGGATTCACTTGCAGTAACAGCTTTCTTTTCAGCACTTACATAGATAATACCTACTCCAAAGTTAGCCAGATCAGTTAGTTGAAAGTTTTGATAAATGTGCCTGTGTAAAGTGAGAGCAGAACACTTGAGAAAACCTGCAAAAATCTTGTTTCTTCTTAGGTAGGTTGAGTTACTTTTTCTATTTTTAATAGTATTTTATGAACAAGAATGCTATTGCAGTAAGCCAAGAGATCCTCAATATTTTTGACAAGTGGACTCCTGAAATTTTTCTTACAAAGGTACAGACTGCTATATGATGGTAGTTTTAAGCCAGCTGTCAATATGATGGTTTTCCTTAGTTATTTTTTCCACAGCCTTATTTAAACAACCATCACTGGTGATGGAGATGTTGAGAGCTACTGCAGTAGGCACTCTGAATAAAATGAATCCCTGTCTTCGCAGCACTTACTGTAAATTATGTAGTCTGTACAGCTTAATGTGTACATGTTTTTACATAGCTTTGTTTAATATTTCCTAGCCCAGTATAGCAGTGCTAACTGTGAGCAGGGCTTTTCTGTTTGGATTTCAGAGTGGTTTCCAAGTATACCAGCACAGTCACATTTTTCCTTAGAAGAAATTCAGAGTGTTTCCTGTTGGTGTACACAGCCAGCTGGCTAAAGAAATATATCTTTCTACCTCTGAAACAAACACTGTCATAAATGAGGCTAAAGACAGTGTGATATTTATACTCTGAAATTTTCTATGAATCAGTAAAATTCCACCATTGAGTAACCAAAGGTCCAGGAAGGGAAAAGGAGAGTTTTATCTAAATAAATGATTACACGTTCAAGATAGAATCTTGTTAATCTGTAACAATAAGCAAAGCAGCAACTTCCCTAAAGCCGTTCTTTTTAGTACAGCAGTCTGAGTAACCATTCACGTCACTGTGATGTTTGTCCAGTAGCAGCAGTATAATTGCACAGCAGGACATCTAGTCCTAATGTACAAACATTTTTGTAGCATAATCTTTATGAAGTTCCCAAAGAGATGTAGGTTAGTCTTTGACACATTGGACTGTTACTCACTCCTCAAAGAACATACAGCACAACGCATAGTTAGTGCATGAAGTCTCTGAATTTTACTTGTTAGGGTCAGTTAGAGATCATAAACAGAAACAGCACAAAACTGCCAACTTATTTTATTCGTATCTGTCATTTAATTAGTAACATTTTGAACTTTGTAGAATAACTGGCATTTCTTAAGTACCTATTCTCTAGAAAGCATGAAGAGAGCTGCTTCACCATGTAGGTATCTATACTGGGTTGATTTTATATATGTAAATGTCTTGCTTGTACAGATTCTAATAAGGAGAATAGGTTAAAAAAAAAAAAAAGCTTAGAGCCCAAATATCAAATGGTTTCGTAGAAAAATACAAGCCAATATAAATCCCATAAAGAGTGAACTTTCCGAACGGTACCCTAATAGCAGGATTCTGGAGAAGGAAAGAACTAGCCTGGAGTCATTCTTGTTTATTTTTCTCTCCTCTGTCTGAAAGGCCTTAAAGACATCGAGACTTGGCAAAAATCCATTATTGAACAAACCCATCATCTATATGAAAAACCCAGGTTATAAGAGATAGAGGAAAGAAACCTTTTAGTATCAAGTTTATTGCAATTTTTCAGATTTCATGAGTTTTTAAAAAATTTCAGGTAGTGATCCATATATCTTAATAGTAATTATGTGCACTTAATTGTTTTAGGAAGACCTTATGCGGTTTTCTTAAAAGAGTTTGGTTTGTCAGGTTTATTTTTAATTAAGATTGTTATTAACTGCTAAACACCATATCTAACTGCTTCCAGTTCTTACTGCAAGTTTTTCTCCAGTGGAGTGTGATGGGGAGAGTGCTATCATTTCTTTATTTGCTACATTGTAAAAGAAAGCAGTAGTGAAAAACATTGACTACTCATGTGAAATAGAAGTGTAAGTAGCATTGCAAATGTATAGCTGCAGAAGAAACATTTTCATTTTTCTCCTCAACTGTCGTGTGGTTATTGCAATATGAAGGTCTATTTGTAACTGAGGATAGTTAAAAAACAAACTTCAGTATAATTTTAAGTGATTTTTTAATAAGTAATGTATTTCCATCTAGATTTTTTTTTTCTTCACGTTTAAAAAGTTAGTTCAAATACTTCATTCAGTTTCATTTTTTTATTTCATTTTTTATAGTTTCATTCTTTACAAAGCATGTCTAAACGTGAGTGAGTCCAGACAACTGGGGAGTTTAATCAGTTTATTTCAATATAGTAATTTATGGTTGTACCAAACAAAATGAAACCTAACCATTTCTGCTGACAAAAACAATTTGAAGTCTGTAGCTAACTGCTGAGACAAGACTTAATACCAATTCCTGTCATCTGTGAAACAAAATCTGCAGTTTCCACCTTTTTCTGCAGAGGCTTTGAGACAGATGCCTGTCTACCACTTTGTTTGACTTTGATGAGAAGGAATTTAGGAGATGAAGCACATGACATCTACCTTTAAGACAGCAAATCAAGGCAGGTAACTGTGCAGTGATGACTTTAGAGCTATTCTTGACACTCTGCTTTATGCTCAGAGCAGGCCAAGGTGATGCCCATTCCCTCATCTTGGCCTACAGAATGTCCCTGAGGGGGAAGGAACAGGGTCATGGGAACTGGCAGGCACGGCTGTGGACTGTGCCAGCCTGGTCAGAGATCTGCTGCACTGAGTGGCACCACCTCAAACTCTTCTCTCTAGAACAAAGCCACCTTCAGATTCTCCTTAATTTGGACAGCCTATAGGTAATCTAGCTGAGTCTGAAGATGGAAGATGTCACAAAATATTGTGGCTTGAGGGTTCATCAGTACCTTTTTTTTTCTTTTTTGGAGAAAATTCTTGTCAGTAATAAAACCTCAAAATAGTTAAAACCTAAAATCGTGAGTTAGGAGAAAAAAAGGGTAAAGGTTTTGTAATCAAGTGCAGTTTGTGCTGAAAAGAAGCAGTGTATAAATGACCAGGGAAGCAGTGATACTCTGAGCCATGCAAACCTTGGTAAGGTTTTTTACCAATGGCCTTCTAACCAGGGAAGCAGAGAATAGCATCTCTGAGGGACTGCTGCCATAATGCCAGGCTACTAGGGGAAACCAGGGCTTAAATCACCAAAATTCACTTTCTTCCCCTTGCCTAACTGGCACTGATCACTGCCAGAAAAGGGAAAAAAAAAATTTCTTAGTTTATTTTGGCAGGAAGTTTGAAGCTTTGTGAAGACACCTGCATCATAGATAGTGCAGCAGGCTCCTCTCAGCTTGTTTGGGAGCAGAAAGGGCTTCAATCCAATTCCATATGGTTTTCCAGAGGAAAATGTAGCTGTAGAGCAGCTCCCAGCGCAGGCCCAGCTTCTCAGCTGTAGGTAATAAATGGTACTGGAAGGCACAACTGCAAACACGATCACATTTTACCAGATTGAAGCTACAGACATTTAGTGTGCCATGAGCTGCATATAGCACATTTCAAGACTTAAAACTTTGCCTGTGCTGTGAATGGGTACCTGTTCCTGCATTATGGCTGGGGAAATCACATACAAGGGAGAGCTCAGACTGGGATAAGGACCAGCCCTGATTTTCAGGAAAACTGGGACCAAAAGTTTTAGGGGCAGGGTAATAGACATGGCTTAGCTTGTGCTAAGGTCCAAATGTCACTCAGGGTGCAGAGGGGTCAACACCAGACAACAAAGGAATGTTAAACTGCAGTCTATTTTGGATGACACTATTCAGAAATACATTTTCATGCTGTAAATTAGAGGGTTCCTAATCATCTGAACAATTTTGTTATCTCATATCCTTCAAATGAGGGTAGTCTAAGATTAAAGGGAGCTTGTTTTTTCTCCTTCAAGCAATGCTTGACACACTTCTGAAGGCTGTATGACATGGTTTCTATGGAGATAGGAAACACAATTTGACAGCGTGGAGGGCTTTTTTTTTTTCCTGTTGCTAACTAACTATAAGTTATTAATCACCTGGACTGAGTTTGGTGGGTGGGAATGGCTCCTCACCCTCCCTCCTAAGTGCAGTTTTTTAACATGACATTGAAGAATTTTTTGCTTTTATTCATTAAAACATGGATCAATTTTTTTATTCATTAAAAAATGGATTAATTACCATTTATGTCCCTTGATTTGGCTGAGTGAAGTCTTATAATCTACAGTGAGTATTTCAGACACGTGGGATTTCCTGAATGTAAGGAAACTCTTCACAGGGAATGTTTTACAGGGATAAAACATAAGTTGGATTTTTCACCTTCCTCAGGTTAACTCCCACTCTCTAAAGAAAACAACATTCAATGACGTTCAACAAGTAGCTGGAGGTTTGGTCCCTCAAAATGACACATTCACAAACTGCCTGGTGTGCTGCAGGCTGGTTCCTCATAGTCCTTGGTCAGGGGGAAGCTGCCACCACAGGTTGGTGCTCACCTCAGCAGGCCTGCAGGTAGTTCAGGATGTGCTGCTCTGTCACGTGGCAACAAAACAGTAATGCAGAAATCAAAAGCAAAATGTTACTGTGCCAGATTAAAAGCCTTTACAGCAGTAGCCTAACAATGTCCCTTACAAAAGCAATCATATTCCAATATTTATATATATATTGAAATATTTACGTGCTGTATTAATGATGCATTATTAGTATAAGATAAGTATAAGCATACATTAAATAACTGATATAGAAGCTGACTTCACTATGTGAAGCTCTTTCCCAGCTTCCTTATAGAGTTTCTGGCAGGATAGTTAATCCTGTGGTTTCGTTTTCTTATGATGAAAGCAAGTTTCCTTCCCAGAAGAGGGCTGCTGGATTAAAATAATTCGTGTCTTCTGTCATCTTAATCCATTTAAATTAGGGGGATGCTTTCTGTCCTGTCTCCCCAGAGGAGAGATCAGCACCTGGCTGTAGATTCTGTAAGAAATATTCCTTATCTCACCCATAGAGACAAAAATATAATCAGCAAATTTGTAAAGATACACACAAGCACAAAACATACGAAAGGTGTTCTGGTTTTTTGAGATGTATCTTTAGATGTGACAGCCTGACTTGTCTGTCACACACAACCACCAAAGCCAGATCTTAGCACTGCCTATTTATAATTTCATATAAACAAGCCCCATGTGTCCAGGATTCCTGCTGCAGAGAGAGGATTTCTACTGACATCACAGAGGAGTTCTGAGGATTAGTTACTTGCTGTTGCTACAGTGAAGATGCCAAATGCTGAGCATTGGCAGGGGTTTTCTGCAGCTTGACGAAGCAGATAGCACCGCAGCACTAAGAACAAGCAACCTACCACTGTTCCTGGTCTGCTGCCTTCAGCAAGGTCCATAGGAAGGTGGGGAATCTTCTTACTAAGTAGAATCTACTTACTAAGTAGAGGTAATTTAGAATTGTTCTGGTAGTTTTATTGGCGGTGTTTTATTCTTCTCCCCTGAGGTAAAATATTTGTGAGTAAAATTGCTCGAGGCTGCAGTAGTTAGCATTCTGGCTAGCACAGGGAACTTAGGCAATACTGTTAGGGATGACTTAGTGACAGTTATGGCAGGTTTTAAATGAGTGTAATTAGAAATATCAAATAAAGAGTAAATATTCTTGAAGCAGCCATTAATTTTTAAAGCACAGAAGCTCTATAATACTACATGAAACCACACCAGAATACTATACAACACTACTTGCAACATTATACTATGTAACATGTATAGCATTACTATATAATGCTAATAAGGCTTTTACCAGATCTTACATAGTCATTAGGAAAACCTGGACTGGTTAAAAACCTTGAATGGAAGTTGTACCATTTCTGTGCAATTCTCCAATACCTCATGTGCTGGTCGACTCTTTTACCACAGTTAAGCAAATTCAACTGCTGCAATGCTTTTTTCTGCTGGCCCTGGAAAAGCTCCCTATCCTCCTACAGTTCAACTGCAGCTTAGGCACCCACAGGTCTGGGACAGGACCAGCAGGGGAGTTGTGGGAAGCATCACAGACCACCTGCCCAGGAGCCAGTGGCACGTGGTTTTCGTATGCAATGTGTAAGTAGTTCTGGGCAAGCTGTCCAGCACAGCACCATCAGAACAGCATTCAAATGTTTAAATCTACCCTTTGTATTTCTGCAGGGACTTGAGATTGATGTCAATAGGAGGTGGCACAGACGAAACCATGCTTTCCATCATATGCAAATACATGGACATACTTCCAAGAAAGTGATGTATCTGCACTCTTCCTTGAAAATTAAGAAAACAAGAGCATGACTTGTGCTGCACACTGAAGGTGACAAGCAGCCAGTACGCTTCGAGCAGAAAACAGATCAGTAATTTTGCCATCAGAATGCACGTAAAGGTCTTTCGCCATTACCACTCTGTGTTTTCCAGTGTCAAATTTTTGTTGATATGAAGCACACTGAAAGCTTGCAGCCCCCTTCCTTCCATTTTTTCAGTGAGTTACCTACGTTTTCCAATGACCCGGGCTAAGCACACAGAAAAAAATATATTCTTTAATCAAGCTTTATCTACCCTTCACAGCATCTAAGCTGACAATTATGAAACAGAACGTCCATATGAATGGAAGCTACGTAGCTTCATCTCATTTCAGTATAGCTTTGCTTTCAAGATGAACAATTATGGCACAAATTATTCCCTGCCATAATGAAACCCCAGAACAGTGCCTTACTTCCCTATCTTTCACGTTTAGCAAGCAATCGTTAAAATTAGCTCTCATCTTTGCCAAATCCGTATCAATTTGGATTGGTACTCCACTCTGTGATGAACTTTTGGTGATGGGAGTAATGTTAAATTTTCATTTGTAGAATTCTACAAACAACTGTTTAAGTGTATCTGAAGCTTGTGAAGGCCTGAACTTCAGCAGAAATGTACCATGTTGTGGGCATAATTATTAAGAAAAATATTAAAAATAAACGCATTAATATGTAAACTGTGCATAATTACTTAAAGTCTTCCTAAAAAAGCCATTTAAGTTGGAAGATGCAGCCAGTACTATTGATTAAAACAATAAAAATTACCCCTTAAAAACAGCACAATTTCAAAAAAATATACTGGTATTCTACAGTAGAAAAAAATGTGCATAAACAACACTAGCTATGATAATACTACAGGACACTTTATTTGTAAATTCATAATTGGTCATTAATGGTAACACATCATAGGGTATTTCTTAAAAAATTTTTCAAAAATTGTAGATACAATTTCAATATCTAGCAAACTTAAAATTTTTTGAATGTTAAACTCAGCAACATAATAGACTCAGTGATTAGAAACTACTTGGTGAGCCAAAACTAGGTCTTCAAAATAAAGTACCTTAATGTGACTGCACCTCCAACAAATGCATCATAATATGCTTTAATATAAAATTCAAAATATCTGCCATTGTATTTCAGACATCATGCACTGTAGATTTAGGGACTATCACTAATTGAAAAGTAAACATACTAATGGTAAAAGTTCAAGTGATTCAATTGAATCATTTCAGTTTTAAATACTTTAAATATAAAGAAAACATTTGTACTGTGTCCATATTGGTTGGTCCCAATGATGAAAGGCATTTGCTTAAAATAGTAGATGTGTAAACATGATCTGTCACATTTAAATTAAAACTAAAAAAATCTAGTTTTAAGTAACTTCTTGCCAAAACACGCAGTTAAAGTTACTTAAACATTATCAGATCTAACCACAAAAGTAATTTTTAGGGGTACCACTATTACATTTGCTAGCTTCAGGCCAGCCTTTAAAACTCTACAGGTAAGATCTATTTAGAAAGATCCACATATTCTTTGTGCTCCTGTAACTGAAATTACTATACTCCTGAAACTGGAGCTCTAATTTAGAGCATGGCCCAGAATGAAAAGCAGAATGAAAAAGAAAGCCTCAAAATTCTGCAATTATTTCATTTTCAAATAACCACTGTTCTTTGAATTTTTTCAATCAATTCTAAAAACTATTTTCCCCTAAAAAAATCCATCCCGCTATGCTAGCTGTTTCTGCATATTTACAAATAATCCCCCCAAAACAGGGGATGATGGAAAAACTCTGATACATTAAGAAAACTATATATAACTTCGCATTAATTGTTAATGCAATTTACAACAATTTCACTGTTTTATCCATAAAATGTGCCACTTGAAAACAATGTCTTCATTAACTAAGACTACAGTTGAAATTATACAATGTCAACCAGAGGTAACATGCATCACCTCAGTTTAATAATCCAGTATATTACAAAAAAAACAAATAATGAAAAGAGCATCATGTAGCACAATAGCTTTGTCTGGCTTCCTCTGGAGAGTGTTCTCAGTCTGCCCATAGTTGCACCTAGCAGTCCACCCGTAGAGTCAAAATCATTCTCCTACATTAAAAAAAAAAGAAACAACCAAGCAAACAAAAGAGCAAAAAACATGTTACTCTGAGAAAGAAATACCCTTACAGCTCACTAAATATAGTTTTCTCTGTTTTTTCTAAGTTTCCAAAACTAAAATTATTTTAGAGGCAAAAATTAACCATGAAAAACTTTCACCCATTTATTCACTGTTATTATTACCTCAAGGCAAAGCAAAGTGTAAGCAAAAAAGGCATTTCTGATTTCCTTAGTTTTTGCTTCCTTTCTCTATTCTTGAATACAATTGAATATAGAAGTACCTTTCTAATGACATTTGCTGATTGAGAACCTATACTCCTATCTGAAGCATAATGATCTTGATTGTGCCTTAAGAGTAACGTATTTGCACATCTTATCTTTTTGAACAGAAATACTGATACTGCTTACAAATCAGTCACATGTTACAGTCAACAATAAGCTGCCAACATTTTAATATCAATGTCCATACTAAAAGACAGGATGCTTTCTTTACATTATTAACTTCTAATCCTGACCTATAATTAAAGAAAGCTAGTTATTCAATACTTACCATTTCTGATAACATTTTATTCTGGTTTTTAACTTCTGTTCCAATTTCAATGGAAAGCTATAAAAAAAAAAAAAAAACACACAAAAACAAAACCAGAAAAGTATTAAATATGAATAATTAGTTAATACATAGACTATAGAACCCAGTCAAAAATACATGACTAGCATTTTCCCCAGTGAAAGCAATACCTGGTATTTTCAAAAACCAAAATAACATGCACAGTATTCTATCAGTAACCCTTAAGGAAATAAAAGATTTTTCATCTGACTAGAGTCTAAAGAGTCACAGGAAGTACTCGATGCTCCTCTTCCCCTTTTCCAGATAATGTCATACTTGAATTATTGCACAGACTTTAAAAACTCAAGATCTAGTCAAGTCTGAAGTAGCAATTACCCATTTCCTGGAACAAGTGTCAAAAGTGCTGGCAAACAGTAGAGAGAACCATGAGCATTGGTTTGACTTAAAGTGTTGCTGGAGTTGACACTTGTAACCTGCAAACACATCTCTTTTGACAAGCTGCTGCTGTGCTATAAACAGGACTTTCTTCAGTGAACTTGTGTAGCCCTTCTCTGCTTTGTGTCACAGAACAGAAGGAGGAAAGCTGCACAACAGCCAGTCCTGAGACAGTGACCAAGACCAACAACAGCCTGGGCAGAAGCCTGAGACAGGTCCCAGGTCAAGCCAGAAAGTGAAGTCAGGTCAGGGTTGGAATCAGAGAGGTATGAGACCAGGCTCAGCTGCAGCTGCAACATCACAAAGGTGGGAGCCAGCCAAAAGAGCCTTGGCTTAAAGCAGCTCTGGGGTTAAACAGGGGAGAACTGACACTGAGCCCGACTCTTAGCAGCCATTCCTCTGTTATCAGCACACTGGCCTTGAACAACCTGCTCAACTCCCGGGTTGCAGGGAAACACACTCCAGGCCCCCATGCTTTGGATTAGCCAAAACCCATTTGTTTTCACATGTCAAAACTTGAATCTCGTTATCTGGTACTGATGCATTTCAATCAAGAGTGAAACTGATTTTACATGAGGCTTCTTGGAAGATTATATGAAGGCTATTCCATATGCCAAGATTATCCCATTGCACTAAAAGATACAACTCCAGAAAGGGCTCCTTGGGGAACCATGAATTGCTCTGTTGACATACATGGATTTTGAAAAGTAACATACCACAGCAGGAGACAACAAACTAAATTTGGTAACAAAGGTAAAAGCTTTTTTTTACCCCTTAACTTGTTCCACATTCTTATTCTAAACCTGTTTAATTTCTCTTTGAGACTAAACGAATTTTAAGCAACAGTAATAGCACTAAGACTTTGAGTGAGTTCAGGCCTAAAAAATTCACTGGAATGTGCTTTATAATACTTTAAACTTTTAAGAACAAGAAATCCACACAACTTTAATCTCAGAGCTGTCTTTCAGTTAGACTTGTTTGTAAGAAGTCCTCAATCTCTGAAAGGAATCAGAATCTAAGAATATCAAACTTTTCCTTCAGAGGATATTAGCATGCTATTTCTAAGAGTTGTTTTCATGTCACAATTTTTTTGACTGAAACTCCCATTTCCCATTCCCCTGCACCACTGAGGGTTAAGAAGTAGAGAAAATTGGGAGTGAAGTTGAGCCCAGGAAAAAGGGAAAGGTAGTGGCAAGGCATTTTAAGTCTTTTATTTCTCATTACCCTACTGATTTGACTGTCAATACATCCATTTCCCCAAGCTGAGTCTGTTTTGCTCATGATGGTAATTGGTGAGTGATCTCTCCCTGCCCTTATCTTGATGCATGAACCTTTCATTGTGCTTTTTCCTCCCTTGTCCATCCACCCAAGGAGTGATAGAGCAACTTTGGCAGTCAGTCACCTGACATCCAACCAGGTTAACACATCACAGTTGTAAATTTCTGGTTTAAACTAAGTCTACTGCTTCCCTGATTAATGAAACTGAATTTACTGACTGTGGCGACACCGCTGCAGTTAAACACGTACCGATTTAATGGCGCTGACTTTTGTACGCAGACTTTCTGTTAACCTGTCGTTCTCTTCTTCATAAACGCTGTAGCCACTGTTGGTATAGCCATAGCTCCCTGCAGCTGCTCCATCACCTGTAAACACAACAGTCAGGAGGCACGCTTCCTTCAGAACTGCTTGCATAAACATTCATCCCCTCTTCAGAAACAGCACACAGCTGGGTGGCCTCCACTCCAACCCAGAGGGAGCCTCAGTCTGACAAAGGAAAGGACTGAAGACCTAAGCACTGTCAAATGCCCACTTCTTAATGATACACTTCCTCATACCTCTCTTGATTCACTAAGAAGTGTTCCCACGACTTGTTTTAGTTCATGAAAACACTACTGCACAATACAAAGCTGAAGTGTAGAAGAAAATCTGGGGTAGTGTCAGACACACCTGGTTTAGCCCTAAATACTTTCTAGGAGGAAGCCCCAGAGCTCAGTCATACATTTCAGAGGTGTAAACATCTCCTGAGCTTTACAGTGCCGTCACAGCACCCACGTGGTTGTAGAACACAACGTGGGAGTTCAAAGTTTCCTTCTAGTCATCAACATGACTGCTGGCTGAAAAATGAGGCCTAAACTGCTCAAAACACTCAGCAGGAACTCTGCAAGGATTTCTCAATTTGCACCAGATTTTATCTGTAATAAATTTGTAACAGTTGGAATTCTTGGTCTTTTACTCCCTAACTAAACATCGCAGGAAAACATAGAGAAGTACTTAAAAAAACCCAAACGAACAATTTCTGAATTTGGAAAGGACTTGACAGAAGAACAACAAATCTGCCAATCCATGGGAACACAGCTCAAACTAACATGGTATTAGAACAACTAAACAACAGCACAACTAAATGGGGCAAGACTATTTACAAGAGCATGTAGTGGCACAACAAGGGAAACGGGTTCAAATAGAAAGACAGTAGGTTTAAATGCAATATTAGAAAATAATGCTTTACTATGAGGGTGCTGAGGCACTGGAACAGGCTGCCCAAAGAAGTTGTGGATGCCCCATCCCTGGAACCGTTCAAAGACAGGCTGGATAGGCCTCTGAGCAACCTGGTCGAGAGGAAGGTGTCACGGAATGGGGGGAAGGGGGGGGGAAGTGGGGGGGTTGGACCTAGATGGTCTTTTTAGTCACCTCCAAACCAAATCGTATGATTCTATGACAAATCACAAACCCTAGCGCTGTTCCGTAAATCCAGCTAGGCCAGAAGGAGAGGCGGAGGCAGGGGTGACGGCCTTTCCCCGCCAAAGCTCCCGAGCACTGCCACAACCCTGCACCCAGGGCACAGCTCCCCTCACGCCTCCCGCTCCCCACCAGCCCTGACAGGGGCCGGGCCCGGACCATGTCGAGGCCCTGCCCGGCCCCGCCGCCGCGCTTACCCAGCCCCGCGCGCCTCATGGCTCTACCCTAAGCTGCCGCGGGAGGAGAGGGACGAGGAGGAGGAGGAAGAAGAGGAGGCTGAGGAGGAGGCCGGGAGCGCGGGCACACGGCGGCCTCTGGCGCGGCAGCCCCGCACCCCTCACCCGCGAGCGCCACGACAGCGCTGCGCGCGCGGCCCGCTGGGTGCGCGCCCGGGGCGCGACGGAGCCGCGCGAGGGCTGCTGGGGGCTGTAGTCCCGGCCGAGGGCAGTAACAGAATGCCAAGAAAATTAAAATTAAGTGCTAAGAGGAGCTTTTCACTTCTTTTTTTTTTTTTTTTTTTTTTTTCCCTCCACTGTTTATTTAGAAGTAACAAGCGTGCCACTGCAGCATACAGAAACTTAGACTGGAAACTTGAAGATTACATTGTTATTGAATGATTTAAATTTTGTTTTCAAAGACAATTTCTCCTTCATTCTTTAACCCCTTGCAATGCTTTAGCACACATGGGGTTTTTTTAGCTTATATGAAAAATGTGTCTCACTCTACACCAGTGAATTGAATTTATTTGCCAGGATGATACCAGAAGGATTTACGAGTACTCCAATGTAAAGCAAACACCACTGAGTTCATTCAGAATTTTCTATTTCACGTGGTATCCACTGGACCAAAGAAGCTGAATTGCCTTTCCAACTACAACAGGCTGCCTTTTCATTAATTGCTCTGGTGTTTGTCTTCTGGTAGGAACTAGGACTCATTATTGGACCAGCACCTACTTGCATTGTACAAGGTATGTAAATACAGACCACAGCTCCTTCTTCAGTGAGCTTGCAGGAGTCTTCACCTAGGCAGGCAGAGTTGTAGAAGGAAGAATAAAATAGTTCTGGTCAATAAGAAGGCCCATGGCATCCTGCTGGCATCCTGCTGACCTGAGTAATTGCTGTAAGACATCCCAAGTCTCCAGTGAATAAACCCACAAATACTTGCAGCATTTCTTTCCTCTGCATTTGTGGAAGTGCATTTGAGACCTTAGTCTTGTATCTGTCCAAGTTCTGGACAGATATTGAGAAGCTGCTGATTTATTGGATGATCACCCTTGGATGCCTATGTCTCAAACAACATTACAAAATTAAAGTTAGTTAATGCAGAAAATTACTATTTATTTAATTTTTGATAATTTAAGCAGTTTATCAAAAATTTCAAGTACAGCATCATTTGCTCATCTAAAACAGAAGAGAAGGCCAAGGAGAAGAAATGAGCTGCAGAGCTGTTCCCTGTAGTGCTCACTGTGAAGCTAATCTCCATGGGATTCTGTCTGGAACTCAGCAATTCTTACAGGAACTTGCTAGCTGCCATTATTGATAACCTGAGACTTGATTTACAGCAGTTCAGGGAAATGCATCAGTTGTTTCAAAGATGGGAGAAGTGCTATCACCAGATTGAAGCTCAAAGATTTAGCCCTTTGAGGTAAAACAACCTGAAGTTCACAGTCTGCCCATTTTTTACCTTGCTGGTGTAAAGAGGTCTCTTAAAGGATTACCTGCTTAGAGCAGCAAAACTGAGATTTGCAAAATTTACAGAAAAATGAACAGATTCTGAGAAAACCTCCTTCCTGAGTGCTTCAGATTTGAACTAGGACTCTGTTAGGAGCAATATCCTCATCATCACAATTTTTGAAGAAGGTGTAATGTGACAATCTATGCAACAAGTAATTAGAAAGTTAAAACTGAAGTTTTAGGAAATGTCTTTTCATAGCAGCTAGCCTGACTCTCTCTCTTTGTTAAGTGTAATTTTATTTACATTTTTGTTTTCATACATTATGCAAGAAAATTATTGCATTTGGTGAGAGTGCTATATGAGAAGATTTGTCTTTACAATATTTGCATATTATGTGTCACCTTTTTCGTTCCCACATGACTTATTTTCAATTTTTCAGTAAACATGGATTTATACACAACTAGGTAAAATGTATATCTCTTGACAAGGATTGTAGTTATAATTCATGTTAAGAGGCTCATTTTTCATTTTTACTTACATTTTCTGCAAAATAAAATCCCAATTAACCACATGTAAGGTGTTCACAACTCACATAGATGTGTATAGATAGTGTATAGATATACAATCTCCTTATGATGTTGTGAAATAACATCTTGAGTCTATATGTGATTTATAAATATCACATTTAATTCCACAGTTTCTTACAGCAAAGCATGAAAATGATACTGACATGATTAATGTTTCAAATCCATTTTAGTTATACTGAATTTATGGTTTTTCATACACTGGAAGTACCTCATAGGAAAGTTAATTCTGTAGATCTCCTGGCATTACAATAAGGAAATCGCGATTCCGCCTCACAGCAGAGGCTGCACACAGAGGTCAACTGGGTGTCATTAACATTTGCTATGTTTATGTTACATTTCCATGGAACAGCTTGTATTCATGTTAATCATTTCACAGAACACATCTGTGAAATAAATACAATTTTTCTGTTGATGTGATTAACTGTACTGCTGCTGGCTTTCTGGCCCATTCCCTGGCAGCTCCCTACGTGGAGACTGTGCCCTGAACTCCTCAGCCTTGCAAAGCAGCTGTGCATGGGTAGCTAGCAGGTGTGGCTGCAGCTGCTCTGTGGCATCTGCAGTTCTTCCTGCCAGGAAGCCTAAATGAGTAGTCAGCAAGTGGTTTTAAATGAGAGACTCATCAATGTTTGGTTTACCAGTGACAACATACAGGAAGAGAAAAAGCATGTTAAAAAAAATAAATAAAGCCTACAAGCTTATCTGTCTTGTCAATGCTTTTACAGTCTTTTAGTAGTAGCCTGCTGCAGGTGTGTCATTGTCAGAGACCCTGCCGAGGCAATGTGCATGTCAGTCACCTTTCCCCAAAATGTTAGTGAACAATTTACTCATTAAAAAAACAGAAATTATGTCTTTTATAGGAAGAGCATTCCACATGTCCTACCAGCTGTCCTATCACTGCTACCACTTTTACTGACTCTTTACTGACTTCTACTGGTTCTCTTTACTGACTCAAATTAAACTAGATGGATACATTTATAGAGCAAACAGCCCACAGATTTTATTAGTGGATTAGTCCATGACTCCACTGCAAAAGCAATAAAACAAGCAAACAAACAAAAACAAACACAGAGAATCTGATTATCTGATTTGAACATCCTGTAAAATCAGTCTTCCAATATACAACTGAAAACCCATGACTCTTACTAACATGATATAATAATTACATGATTTTAATCAATTAATTAAATAAGTAACAAGAATTTCAGCGCTTTTACACATTTAGAAACAGGTTTTTACAGTCTTCATTATTAACTTACTACTTTCAACAATTATAGATTGTGAAAACAGCATGACTAGTCACAGGCATCATTAGCAAGTTGAAAAGCAGATATCACACAATATAATGTTTAGTATCAAATATTTCAATCAATGTTTTGTTAAGCAGTAAGCTTCAATTATTTAAAAAAACTGCTTGGCAATTAAACCTTGATCCATTGTGCAATTAAGTAGCAGCTGGCTTTTCTTAATAAAACTAAGACATTATTGACAGAGAAGCAGCACAAGGCAACAGACTATTTTAGTAAGCTTCAGTATCTTCAAAAAAGAGTAATGTCAGCATATTTCATCAGTATCCTTGCCAATTAATATCTTGGTTTGTTCTAAGACTATTTAGCAAATGAGAACTCTCAAAATGCTCTGTTCCAACAAACCCAGTCAAATAATTTAGGACTTTGCTCCCATGTTGTTAAGCTGACAAAACTGATAGTGGGCTTAGTATGTCACAAGCCTTGTTCTTCCTGGTTGTATTCTCCAAATAATGCCGTCAAGAAAATCAAATACTGTGTGAAACCACACATTCTGTAAGACTTTAAATGGCTGAAGGAGTCTACTGCTCACTGCCATCCAGCTTGAAAAGAAAAGAATTAACCACCCAAGTCACCAGAGGAATAGTGTGTGCAGTCATCACAAATTCTTTAATCATGAGACCATATGTAAATCACTGCAAGTACCAACAAACCTGTTGGTGTCACCCATCATGATGATTCAAAACTTTATTAAATACTGCCAAAGAGAACCATGGCTCTTTCTGGTCTTAAAGCAATTCCATCATAGCTGGCACCTTCCTTCTGGAATAAGGTTTGGACGCATTTAATATCATTTTGTATTCTATTTTTTTATTATATTATTTTAATAAGACAGTTACAAAGTATCTGCCAAAATAGCCTTCTTTTGTTTTTAGAAGATAACCAAGAAGATATCTACATGGATGAGATTCTGAGAACTCCTGTTATCTTTTATAAAACCTTGTTGCTGGGAATCGGAGGAGCTTCCTTGAATATATGTAATCGTATTTATCCCTGCCTAGTCATCCTAAGCTTTCCATACACTTTGTAGCTATAAAGACTTCGTATCTCATAGCTTTGCATATGTGTATGATTACAGGTTGAAAAATCACATAAACCTATCAGAACATTTTACAATTCAGGAAATATGCTTAGAGCAAAATTTCCAGTTTGTATTTATATAAAGTTGTGATGGAACACTTTCCACACTATTTTCTTGTTCCTGATTTCAGTACCATCTCCATTTTACAGTCATAATAGAGGTCCCTCAGGAAGCTTGGTTTTTCAGACACACATCATCAGTGAAGAACCACCTGGGGGAAAGAGAAACAATATCTGTAGTTCCATCAGCAGAAGTGTCTAGTGAGAAAGTATGGTCCTTTTCACCTTTACAACACTTTTAAAATTTGTAGCAGTGAAGACATCTTTCTTCTCACTTTGATATAAGTTGTATTAAGGAAGCATTGAGCTTTATATTAGCTCATGCACCATATAATTTAATTATAATTTACCTAGTTGCAAAATACTGTGATTATTCTTATTCTCTCCTTCAGTTGCTTTTTAGTATTGTAAACTGCTCTGACTCCTGTTTGATTCTGCAGGGAACACACCCAGAAATCTCTGCTGTATTTTTATAAATTTCTTGTCAGTGCTGTTAAATTACATCAAAATAAAGAAGAGAGGTTATGGACATAACTGCTGTCTCCCTCCTAAATTTCATTACATAGGGCTAGAATCAAAATTTACTGAAGTCATGGAGAATTTTTGTATTGACTTTGGATCAGGCTATAAAATTTTATTAAAAAAAAAACACCTCTGCTGATTATTTATCTCCCAAGTAGTGTATGCTGTGTAATCTATGAATAATTCCAGTCATGACTTCTTTCTCTAATATTAAGGTACCATTTCTGATGTCAGCTTTGACAGGGTAACAATATCAGCTGAGTGAGTGATAAGAATTCAGAGCCATGGCAGAAGCCTGAGCATTAATAACTGTAATGTCTAAAGAGGAGGACTAATACATTTAAAATAAAAAGTGGAAGTCAAAGTAATTTTTCATTTTAGTAGAAAAAATGAATGGAGCACACAGTCCCAATCCTCCATAAGATGCAATTAACTAGTAATTTGATGATTTGTGTTGTTTATTTTGACCTTTCAAATATGTGGGAAAGGCTTTCACCAGTTAAAGCAGAGAATTCAATAAAAGCAGAGACTTTGAGCACGATGAATTTCAGTGAAGGGAGCGCTATTTTGCAGACTTGCAGAGCACTTCCCTATGGGATATTTTCAAGACAAATGGAGCAGACATCATGCTTGGTTTTTTGTCCACCAAGGCAGAACTGAGAACGTGAATCAAGATTCCTGGATATTAGAGCTAGCTTTGTTCTACTATTGTGTTTGGCCACTGAAGAATTACTTAAGAAGGAAAAAACAAACCATCATGTACTTCATCCCTAAGAGAACTCTCTTTAGTCTCCTCACGAGTCAACAAATTATGCACAAACCAATTTATTTGATGAATAATTAGAGAAGCTAATGCCTGAACATAAATCTGCAAAAGCTCTTGCAAGCCATCTGTTTTCCAGAAAGACCATTATAAGCAAATTGCCCATTCAAAGCACCTTTATAAAGATCATTTTCTTAGGCTGCTGCATGGACTGCAGCAGCTGGGTTAATTATCTGAGCTGGACAGAGCACAGTGCTAATGGGAAGATGTGACTTCCTGTCCCATGGTGGCTCATTCTGAGTTTTCTTGTGTGTTTCTGCATAGCGCTATGCTGGGCCACAAGAATACATATGTAATTTCTGTATTTATATTGTTTGTTTGATGCAGTGTAGCAAACTGGAAGAAAGTGTAACATTGTTCTCCACAAAGATGCATCAATGCACTTCTAAGAGAAAGCTGTTTTAACTTACTGAAAATCTGAGCACAATATCTAACTTCAAATGAAATTTTTAAAAAAATTACATCATTTTTTATGGCATGGGGTCAAAGCCTGAAGTAATTATAGTGCAGAAAGTGCACTATGTTTCAGAATTAAAAGTCATAGTTTCTCTTCATGGTTTTCTGTAAATGTAGCTAAAATCAAACTTAGGTTCTATTGTATGCTACATCCATGAAGAACGATTCCATCTCCTGCAGACCATTCACTAACAGAAGTAATATTTACTTGAAAATAACTTGAAAAGTCATCATCACTTGTGTGGTCAAAAAGGAGATGATTTATGAGCTCAAATTAAATTATATTCTACACATCTATGCCACCACATGCACCACATCTACACTGACACCAACTGTACTCAGAAACCTGTACTTGGACAATAGCCACTACCCTCTGTCACTTTAGGGACCGTGTTAGGCAAAAGGTCTAGGGATGGGGTCAAAGGTTTCTACCCCATTTATCCCCAGTTCAAGTGCACAAAACCTGCATCCTATTGTGAATGGCTTGAGGTCCACCAGCCCATATCCAGTGGTGGGTTGCCCCTTGGTTCAAGGTCCACCAGCTGGTGCTTTCTTATGGATTGGGTCCTGGCTTACAGCTCGAAGTCTACTGGGCTGCTCTTGTGTCTTTTACCCTCAGTGCTGGCCTTGTTCTGCTGGAACTCCATTCCCTACTGTTTGATGTGTGACACATTAAGCATGACTCTTAAACACTTTTTCCTTCCCTTTTATGCTTTGCCAAGGAGACCTTATTCAGTTTGTCCACCCTAGTTAACACCATTTGATATCCCTGCTGCTCAGATAATCCTTGAGTAATTTGTATTTATTCATAGCCGAGTAAATATAGGTTGGTATTTTTGAGTCCTTTTACTTAGAATCCAACTATTTAACTGGACCCTGTTATCCAAGTCTCTTCCCTGAAATCCTGAATCAGAGGAGTCAGGCTGGTGGTTTCTAGAGAATATATTTTCCTGGAAGGATGGAGAGGACACTAGACACAACAAACTCTACTCAGAGTGATGTTTCTGAATTGACTCCAAATGCTAATTTCTTGTACTTCTGTTGGAAATTGACAGAGTTAAAATACAAATATTAGTTTACTAGAGCAATGCTGAATGTCTATATACCCCACTGGTGTAAAAGAAAATGTAGACAGCATATCTGAATTCCATATTCATCAATCTTTAGTTATAATTTTTCTTTAAATGAGATTACTAGGATAACCTCGTTCATTAAAAGTTGTTATTCAATATGACTGTCTTTTAAGTTATGTATTCCATATATGTGTAAAAGCTATACTTTAGGAATTACTAAATGAAGTATACTAGTACCCCTGTTAGAATCCCTATTTCCTGACAGGATACATGGTCATGGATCTGGCTTCAAAATTTCCTCTGATGGCTTCCTGCTCACTGGTGTCAGCAGTATAAACTTTACACCACATTCCTCTTTCATAGGTCAGCATAGATCACAGACCACAGCAAAAGTAGGGATGATTCTGGCCACATGATCCTGTTTTACAAGATGCAGTTTTCTGTATCTTGACAAATCATGACCAACGACAATGTGACTGAGTGTATATTAATCACAGAATATCCTGAATTAAAAGGGTCCCACAAGGACAGGTCCCACAAGGACAAGGATTCCCAAGAATTACACCACATGCCTGAGAACATTGTCCAAATTGCTGCAGGCCTTTCTCAGAGACTACAGTTCTTAAGAAATTAGTAACAGAAAGAAGCCTGGAAAAACCAGCAAAACCAGACAGCAAAAAAAGGCAGGTCTGAGGCACCTGGTTCTTGTGCCTAGCATTTGCTTGGCACATACAGGTCAGCTCATCCTGTGCCAGATGTCAGACAGGAGGACTGGAGCCACTGCTGGTGTGCAGTTTGATGTAAGTGTGACATATCCAGCCTGTGTCATGTGTGTGCAAGTCAATGTGCATGCGCATGTGGCACCAAATCCACCTCTCTTGGATATGACTCATGGTCTTCATTAATCATAGGAAACACAAAATATCCTGGGCCAAGTCTCCAAGAAAATCTTGGTGACCTGCCAGGAGAGCAGGTCTGACTCTAATTCTAGGTTTGTGCCTGCTAACATGGTGGTACATGAGAAGTGAGACTCCCACATGCTGCTGCTGGGAAAGGGGCAGTATTTCCTCATTTCTCTTGCAGGACAAAGTGCAAATGACAGCTCAGAAAATGTTCCTGGAATGTGATATGCAGGATGGAGAGGGAGGATGATTGGATTCTAAGCTTGCAACATAAATTCTGGGATGGAGCCAAAAACATCTCTGTTCCTCTTTTTCCCTGTCACTAAAATGTTAATTTCTTGCCAACAATGTTAAGAGGTTTATTTAATCATTTTTACTAATATGCTCTAATACCTTGAAATGGGGCTTAGGAAAGAAAAATGTTATTCATAGTCAGTGAAAGAATAATGTCCACTATTTGTGTTGCAGTAGAAACAATTACCTCATCTATTATGGAGATCTGTAGGGAGACATAATTCCTTCCTCAGAGTCAGTGGGAGAGGAATGACCCTTTTTTGTATTACAATAGAGTCAGATTATATGGTTCATCTTGTATGTTTTATAGAAAGGCACAACAGCTCTCCTAGATGCCTTATAACTCTTATAACCTCCATGGTTATAACCTCTGGAGTATTCTATCCTACTATCCTTCTATCCTACTATCCAGGATAGATAATCTATCTAGGATAGATAGACTACTATCTAATACTGCGAGCATTAGATTTATGCCACATGGAAGCCATTTGGAGGAAAAAACATATAGAAGTGCAAACTGAATAGAAATACATTAATATAACATAGTATATAAAATATATATTTTATATAAAAGTCTTTATAATAAAGTAGAAATTTTTTTGGCTAGAAATAATGTAAATTTGATAAAAGAAGCTATACACTTTGTTTTGATGTTGTTGCACCCTAATTTCCAGTCTTATGAAAAAGACACAGAATGTGCAGACAAGTTTGCAAAATCATGTTCACACACATCACCAAACAGCCATATACAAAAAGCTTTTGTGTGAGGCTCTTCAAGGTCATGTTTTATTATGGAATAGATGCAAATTCTCTGTGTGCCCTTACTGATAATAAGAATTTATTCTTAGGAATCACATAATTTATGGAGCAAAAGCTCATTTTAGGAATTATAAAGAAATATTTGATATCAATCACCATTTAACAAATTCATAAGAATTTTTGAAAATTTAGATGAAGACAGTTAAAAAGCAGATTTGTTCTATTGTATACTATTAATTGATTTTTTTCAAAGCTTTCTCCTGACCTTTCCTGCATCCCCCACCCAGTGATTGTCACAAAGAGGAAATTAATCTCTCCCTTATGGCACTGTCAGCAGGGAGGGGAGCAGCCAGCAGCATTCAGAAGGATCCCTGCACCATGATGTGCTGACAGGTGCAAGGGCTTTCTACAGGAGGAGAACTGAAGACAGAAGAGCTGCACATTTCTCTCATGTTTCAGGCTGAGCTTCTTCAGCATCAGCTGCTCAGGTGCTCATGGCAAGGCTGCTGGGATGAGCACACCTGTTGTCTCCACTTTTGGCCAAGTCAGGCAGCAGCCTTGGTGCTGATCCCAAGAAACAGAGAGAGAAGGAAGGGGCAAGAGAGGGACCTTGGGAGCTGCCTGACGTAGTTTACTCCAAGCTTCCCTGTGAGCAATGAAGAATAAGGCCAGAAGCCTTTTCAAATTCGACAGCAATTAGCTAGGGCTTGTGTTCAAATGGATTCAGGGACAGAATGCAGTGTCCAGTGTCAGTGGGGGCTCCTGGGATTAGACTCCTGTCCTAGAGAAGTGATGAGGAAGAAGGGAGCGAGATCTCTTTAGACTAGAAGAAAATATGTGGAGGGGTGGAAATTACTTAAAGGCTTGTGCATAGTTAGTACAAATACAAGAGCAAGGAAATTATGCTTTGTAGATGTTCTGAGGGAGCTGAGATATTCAACTGTTCCTACCCAACAGAATTCTCAAAAGATTTTGAATCCTGCTGGACACTCACACGTAAGGGATGTGAATATTGTAGGCAGCTGAAAATGAGAATGTGTTCCTTTAGGGGTGTCTTTTGCTAAGAGTTTAATTAGATGAGTTGTTACATCTTAACTTTGATGTTTTTTAATGAACTGGTTTGTACAAAACTGGTTTTCAGGCATCTCTTATATGATTTTAGATAGTAATCAATTCTAACCAAGGCTTTTAAAATAGTGCAACTCACTGCCTTCAATCATTTAAGAGCTCTTTTTTTCCTAAGACTCTGGAGAATATTACCTTGAAGTCAAATAAAACTGTTTACACATACTGTGAATCATCAGCAAAACAATTAAACCTCTTTCTAGGAGACCATAATGCACCGACAGTTAAGATTTTATTTAATGGAATACTAACGAGGATTTTAAATGACATTTAATGGATTTGAAAAGATTATTTTCTTTCCACAGCTGATTTATTAGTAGGTTTGTACTGAGTTGCAGGGTATCATTATTATTTTTACATCAGTAATGCCTTTCTAACCTCAATTAGCAGGAGATCAAAAGCCACATTCTGAATCTTTCACTGAAATGCAGTTGTCAGCTATGTAAATGACTTTATAAATATGTCCCAAAAATGGAAATAGTTTATGCAAATTAACCTGAACCACAGTGTACAAGATTGGAAGTACAAGAAATAACTTGGGGATGTTGGGAAGCATTGAAAAGTATGACTTGGAGAATCAGCTGAGTTCCACCAGAGGCAGGAAAGGAGACCTTGCTAACATTTTCAGGAGTGCCAAGGATGGAGAAGGACATCTCTTCTAAGTACCCTCTTTTCTTGTGAAGTATTTTTTTCATTCTCAGAGCATTTCCTCTCAAGTAAAAAGAATCACACTTCTAAATAGGTCCTCAGTGATTGGAAAAACCCTACTGCAAATGGAAATAGACTTAAAATTAATAACTTTAATGTTTCATGCTCCTTAGTGGTAGCTGGCTCTTATAAAGATTTGGAAAGAAATAAAAAAAATCCTTGAAAACTTTCACTTTGAATTATTTGAAAGCTGGTAGACTGGCAAATAGAAATGCAAATCTTCTTTCTTCCTTCAATAGTCCTGAATATTTGCTAATATTTGCTATTTTATCTATTCTATTAAAGACTTATAATGAGTGTCTGCTCTGAATTTGCTTTAGTCATTGATTATTAATTTCTCACATACTGTCATGTAAGGTGTTATTACTCAATGTCTTTCAGTAGATTTACCTCACTAAAATCTGCAATTGTTGCTTCTTGGACAGTTTTTATTTAGACTGTGTTATACAACTTGGGTGGAATTTCTGACCCAAAAGGTATTAAGACCCTAAAGAGCACAGAATTTTGATCCTGAAATGAAAAAAATAGCTGAAAGAGGATCCAAAAGAGGATAAGAAATATGTCTGATGTGAAGCAGATCCAAGTATTAGTATTTAGCTTGTACATATGTAATAGTATAGATGAAATTATACACCTTCCTCAATTCTAACAGACACGTTTCTCTTCTGTGAGGAATAGAGGACTCTGTCCTAGATGCCTTCTTGAAAGATTTACTCATTCTTTTAAACTATTGATTCAGAAAAGCTGAGAACTTTGTTAAATGAATTATAGTTTCTGTCAAGATACATAAAAATAGCAAACCATAGCTAGTTTAGAAGTTGACAATTACAGAAGTCTTGCTAAGCCAGTGCTGCTTCATAGTTATTATTTCATAAAATATTTATCTTCTAACATTTTTGTGAGCCTTTTAAAGAAGTTGTTAGTTCACTGTTAAAATGTCATGTTGATGCATTTCTTATCTTCAATATGAAAAGTTCCCAGATAAGCTGATATACTGCATCAAGTACTACAAGTTATTGGTAATGTTAAATTTGCCTAAGTATCGAAAATTGGAAGGGACCTCTGGAAGTCAGTTGGCCCAACCCCGTGCTCAAACAGACTCACAGCCAGAAGGCTGCCAGGACAATGTCCAGAAGGGTATTGAATGTCTCCAAGGATGGAGATAATTATTATCTTGTGTCTCTTAATGACTCTTACAAGCACTCTGAAAGCAGGCTTAGCATTTTTGAGAAAGCTTCAAGGACACTGTTGACTACTTGAGAGCTATGAAATACACAGTGATTAGACTGCTGTACAGAGCAGACCTGAGAGTCTGGGTTGAGAATCCTGGAATCTCAAGTGAACACACTGGAATGGTTCAGTTATGTCTGAAGTTTAATATTTGCCTCCTACTGTGTTTTATATGTTTCACTGGGAGAAATCTGCTGAGGAATTTCATAAGCAGTTCTATTTTTTATTTGAGTTTTCAATTATATTTCCAGTCCAGCCATTTTATCAAACACACAGCAGTTTGCTGACAGAATTCACTGCTTCATTTCAAATGCTCTACTTTTCACTTGGTTTTTGCTGGATGCTTTATCTATTTTTTAGAAAACACTTAATCTGAGATACTAAACAGCTTTCTTAATACTGAGTCTGTATTAGTCAATATGGCAAAAAATAGAAAGCTTGCACACATCTATTACACCAGACAAATATGACAATCAAAAACTTATTTAGCAGCAATTTATGACAGCATCAAGAAATAACACTGATTGTAGGGCAGAGAATTTCTTCAATATGAAAAAATAAATAGCCCTTAATATACAATTCTATTGTATGTAGTTTATTTTCTGCTTTTCATAGACTATGTCAGTTGGGTTTGTCATTTAATAATGGCACATTGAGAGGGGAAGTCCAGCTGTTAGGCTGTTTGTTTCTTAGCACAGAATTAGAGCACCTTTTCTTTCACTTGACAGATTTGGACCTTTTATACTGTCTGTATACTATCTTAGCAGGGACATGTCTGTTATCTCCCATAAACAACTGTTTAATTGCCATCTGCTGACTCTCAAAGATCCATGCACCGCAAAGATCCACATGGTCAGTGGAAGTGTTAGAAGTAAAAATCTTGATGAAAACTCACATGCCTCCTATGAAATAAACTGGCAGAACTGGTGCAGTACCCCCCAGTCCAAAGATTAGGGGGTGAGGTGGAGTATCCTGTGGTTGTGTCAGCACTGACCATATAATTTAACTCATTAAGGGCTATGCTCTCAGTTAGTTATGAATATACTAGTCTTCGAAATTGCACAAGTGTAATCTCTTGAGCTGTCACACACATTCAGAAGTGATAGCTAAGTGCTGCAGAATGACTCACAAAAAGCAGGAGAAGGCAATGCTGGACCCAGCAGCAGCAGTGAGGGTGCAACCATGACTGCACAGGAACCATAGCGGAGGCTCTGGGAGCAATTTCTGTGCTCAGACAAAAAAGGGTTGCTTGTATTCCTATATGTGTGACCTATACATTCAAGCAGTCTGCAAACCAACATATGCATGGCTGTATGTCCAGCAAGTGAAAAGTGTTTCTGGGGCTGTTGTCAGGTCACTCACAAAAAACTAAGGAATATAATTTAGTTTGACAGATGCATTTAAAATGAGGGAAAAGCTCCAAACTGGTACTTGAATAAATAAAAATTGAATTTTATTAATAATATTCTGAAGTAGTTTTATGAATGATTAAAAGAGAATTAACAAAACCATGAAAAATCTCTTTCTAGTCAGTATTCCATAAGGGAAAGGCAACAATAATTGTTTATGAAAACGAGCACCTCAAAGGTCATATATTTACCTATGGAGAGTTGAAAGGATGTGGAACTACAAGTGTGCTAAAGAGTCCTAAAAATCTACAGACAGAAGTAATTATAAACATAGATTGTACTACCCTAGACAGAGGAGTGAAAAAGTTAATCTTCTCATTTATGCTGAATAAAGTTTATTTTTACTGCTGCCGAGTCAAAAGGGAAATACCTTTTCTTTCCTCTATTAATATTTAATATCTCACTATTTTACACATCAGAGATATGTTGTTTGAGTCCACTAAATATTGGGGGTTTGTGTTCATTTACATTGTGTGGTTTTTCAATGTCTGTTCAGTGTTTGTCCAATAAATCCAGGAATCATAGCTGATTTATTATTTGTATCTGCTCAGGGCCCAGGCTGCAAATCTCTCTTCTGTGATTTACAGAACTATTGCAGTATTGCTTCTTGATGTCAGACTTCAGCATTCAAGGGCAATTAATCTGTGCCATCTCAGAACACAGGAAGAATGTAGAAGTGTTGCAGCGCGCCGTCACGGGGTGTGCTGGGCGGCGAGTGCAGGGGTGCGACCGTCCCCCTGCGAGTTCTGCAATCCCAGCTATCGGCAGGTTCAGCGCAAGGACAGATAACGAAGACACAGGTCTTGGGGGAAACCAGAGTGTATTTATGGGATGGACAAGATGGAGCCCCAAGACAAGACTTGGGCGGGGGGTGAACAGAAATTTTATACAGTAACTCAGGAGGAGGGGTACAGGAACATTAACCAATGAGGGTAAAGCTGAGGAGTGTTCTAAGGTGGGAATAAACTATTATAAACCTATCAGGAGAAGTAGGGGAGTGGAATAATACAAAGTAACAAATAGGGTGTCGACTATAACAAAATAGACAGGGAACACTCTGGAAGGAAGGGTAGGGATAGGGAGGATTGACAAGGAACATTCTGGAGAAAAGGGGTGGGGAAAGGGAGGACTGACAACTTGAAATGGAGAGGGTTAGGGAGGACCTGGGGAAGATTGGCAGCTTGAGAGAGGAGGGAATTAAGGAGGAGAACGGGGGCAGACGTGAACTTCAAACAAAACACACTACAACATAGAAGGACATATGTATTTCATATATGAGTATCTAAGTAAATGTTTACAAATACTTTGTCAGAAAGATCACTGCTTTTCTCAGCTGTAAATGTAAATTATACCTTATTTATCTAGGGTTCACTACTTTTGAGGCCTTTTTCAAATATTTTGTAGAGTGTTAAATGTCTGCTCAGAGTGACCATCAAGTTTACTGCACACAGCATTGCTTATGCATCATCACACATTGACGTGAGCGTCTGAGCCTGCAGGTGCTTGGAAGGCTGGAGCTGCTATGCGGTGAATTGGTTCATCTTTAGTCCTTACATAGGATAGGTTGCAGCTATGTCTGAAACATCTTGCAGTCCTAATAATTTCCTTCACATTGTGTGAATAATGCAAGAAACCCTGGTATTTCTGCATTGTGGTAGGGAAAAAAAAAGTTTAATAAGGGATATAACAAAAAACAACATGTACAACTGAAAGAAGGATTTAGGCAATATTTAGCTGTCAAAGAACCTCTCCACAGCTTCTCTCTCATAATGCACACACTTAAACTCCTAAGCCCCCAGTCCTCTAGGCTCTTAAGTCATTCTACTCAGTTTCAGAAGCATTTCTGCTTGGACAAGGCTGACCTCCTCAGGATTTTTCAATTTAGAGATCAGACACATTAGACTTTTGACAAGCAGCCAATGTGACAAGCAGCCCTGATGTGGCTAATTCTTTTGACTGCTATATGGAATACTTAATCTCATATTACCAGTTGTAGGTTTTACAGTGATTCTAATGTAATTACTTTTTTTTTTTTCCCTGCCTCTGTGTGTTTTTGTCCTTCGAATGATTTCTGGACATGTTTACCAATAAGTGTGATTTTATTTACTAAAATATCATTGCTTCATCAGTAGTTTGAAAATATTAGCTAATGAGCTCACAAAAAGGTTCCATCCTCCCACTTTTCTCTTAGCAATTCCTGTTGATATTGACAAAGTTTTTGCTTATAGACTACAGGTATCATTTTTGGTATTCTGACTTTTAATAGGCTGAATCAAACATAGGGAATAATCATTAAGAAGACAGGAGATTTCAGTTATGAAAAAGTGATTTGCTGGAAGGGTGAAACCTTAGTCACACTGAAGAAACCTTCTAGATGTAGAAGTCACCTCATACATAGTCTTCATTCCAATTTGGGGTATATATCAGCAATTCACTGTAATTAAAAAATGGCTGTCTTCAATGTCTCAGGGCTTGAGACCTCATTAATAAAAAACAAGCAAAATAGATGCTTTGAAGAGTACAATACCTCAAAGTTTGAATGCAAAAAAAAAAAAAATCCTAATTGGGATCAAGAACACTGTATCTTCTCACAAAGTCAGAAATATACTCCATAAAAACAATACATCTTTCTATCAGCCACTGAAAGAGAATAACATTTACTAATTTGGTTGAATCCACCACTTTTTTCCACTTCCTTCTCACCAAATAATATATTTCAAATTTGGCAGCTCTCTATATTGTGATCTTGAACACCTTCCAAAATCTGTGGGCATATAATAAATTTTAAGTAAAGTTTGACTCAGAAGTTTTTTTTTCTCTGATAAATGTTTGTACCTTTGGGTAAGGGAAGTTCTAAAGGTATGACACTTGTGAAGAAAAATGTGAAAATAGCTATTAAAAAATCATTCTTCATGTAACTATGTTTAAAAAAATCTGCTGTTAAGCTACCATATGGGGAGCCTTCACTTTCAAAAGAGATGTCTTATTTTCAGAAACAGAGAGGCATTGGAAAACCTCATAGAGGTAGTGCTTTTGTTTTCTGCCATGTGACTGACTCTAAATGAATAGTACTATTATAGAAACATCCTCCTGTAGATTTAAAATGTTGTAGAAATACCAGATGGTTACAGGAGCTGATTTTTATTTTTATAGAAAAAGAAATTGTTGTTATTTAACTTAAATGAGAAACCATTAAAATATAGTCCAGCTTTTGGGAGTTTGGGATTTTGTCCATGTGTATGTTTTATGAATCCATAAAATAGCCTGTGATTTTCCTTTGAGTATTGTGGTGCATGTTTGTGATTACTGAGCTTATTTACTTTCTCATCAATGTGCTTATGATTTCCAAGGTGGGTCTATTAGCAAGTTGTTAGGAGCTAACAGCAGGTAAATTAAATACATGTAAAGAGCCACATGGTTCTGCTTTTTTTTTGAATAGTTGCTCTAGAGAGGAAAAATGCAAGGCTTGAAGAACTCACAAGAAGTAATATGGTGTAAGTCTAGAAGTGCTAAGTTTACTAAGTTACCAAACTTATGCTGGGGTTCCTCACCTGCTCTGTGATTTGGTCCCTTCCAGCCTTACCTGTTCAGTGATCAGAGGCAGCAATGTTGTGGTTATCTGGTGACTGTGTTATGATTGCTCTTCTTTGGTCACAGGAATGTGTGAGAAGTGGTTAGTCTCCCGACAGTTTCCAAGTGTCTAAAACTAAGACAGCTGTTTGTAGCTGGGAGTTTCCAGGGCTGAAGGTGAAGCCTTAACCCTGTTTTATTTTAGTTTTCTTTCTGTATTTTTTTCCCCTCCTAGGTGTACTGCTTCCCTCTCTATTACCAGAAAACAGTATGGGATATAGGACAAATGAATTGTTGCCAAATTTCATAACTTGCAGTCTGCACTAGATTCAGCTGACTACTAGTTGATGTCAATTCTGACTCTAGAGTATGGTGTAAACAAAAATCATACAAAATCTGGACTCACACTTTCAGTGTTCATGACGTTCTGATGTAGCCTGAAGTAAAGAGTGGTTTCCAGCTTTATAACCTGATTAATGTCTGCAGTATGTCCAAGTAGTGTGTTGGTGGAATATTACTTACAGTATCTGGTACAAGTTCTATGGATGCAGTAAGTTAAGGCACATAATGCACAAATCACTTATTCAGGCCTATTTAAAATGTCACAGAGAAAAAAAATAGCATAAAATTCAGAAACAGAGAGTTCCCATCTTTTACCAAATAAGCTGAATTATCTGTGATTAGGGAAAAAGGACTACTTCAAACCAGATATTTTTTCTGGACTGCTTAAGCATAATTTGTGCATTCTTTAATAAAACTGAAAGACATTAATTTTATATGCTTTCATGTCTTAAGATTCCAGTAAAAACAATAAAGTGAATACTGAATATAGGGTGAAGAATTCAACTGAAGGTTGCTAATGAGGCTTAATTCTGTTTGCTGCCTTTTCATAAAGTCTTTCTCTGTTCTTTTTTGCTGAAAGTCTTCCTTTGTTAACCTCAACTAGATATGAATAAAAAATAAAACGTGGCTTAGAAACGTACACCCCATGATAATTCAGGCATGCAGAGGTGTGCCTGCAGTGAGACATGCATGCCCTCAGCAAGCAAAGAAAAGATCTGATTTCATTTGCTCTAATCAACAATGGCTGTGAATCCACTGTGGTTTGGGGCCTAATTAGATGATTGTTAAGTGATTAATGTGTAAAGGAAAAGTTCATGATACATAAGAGAATCTTCTGCTGTTGATTTCAAACCCATGAGTAATCCTCAAGATTAGCAGTGGGACCATGGCTGACTCAGCTCTATGTAGTGTCTATAAACACATTAGCAAAGCAAGAAGCTGATGAATTATTCTGGGGAGAACTCAAGGGGAAAGTGATTTCCTCTGTTGTTAGTCAAGACAGAGCAATACATGTGGCCTTACTTTGATTTGGTGTTCCTGGTATACTGCAGGATTTCACCGTCCTCTATCATGTTCTTCAACATTTGCTTTGTGCTTACCCTCCCAGCCATCAGCTAGAAAACATGTAGACTCTGGCTCTTTTTAAACCTGAGTGTAATTATGAAGTCCTGGATACTTTGCAAGCCAGAAGGAAATAAATAAAAGGTTAATTAAGGCTATGGGAAATCCAGGAGATGTGGCAGAAGCTTGTATTGACCAGGAACCTAGATAGATAGAGGAAGGGATAAATTAGAGAAGCAGAGCCACTGGTGCAAGTAGAAAATGGTTCTTAAAGCACCCCTGGATACAGACTGGTGAAGGGTAAGCATTTCCACAGTGACATTTAAGGAAGCAGAACAGACCTGGTCTTAAAGAGGGAAATTTGCTTTTTTTTATATTCCTTTTCTCATTTTGGAGGCAGAGATGCATAAGGGTTTCCAGAACTGAGAGGCAGGAAAAAAATGATTTGGGGTCAAAAAACTGTTGCCTCATGTAATGCTTAACCTTTTTACCTTGTTCTTAAGTAAGTTGTAATTATAGTCTGACTTACAGAAGAAACAACTGTTTGAAACCTAAAATAGCTGAATTCTGGTTTACAGAAATCTCAGAAATTATGTATTTGATGACCTCAAAACATCTCTTCCAATGTTTTTATTATTTTACTAGAATTAAATACTTTTAGCAAAGTGCATCAGCTTTCATGGATCCATTTTTCATTTAAAAAATACTTAGAGTTGGAAATAAATAGGTTGCTTTTTTTAAGATCTCTAAGTGTGTTGGAGTATGTTCTACATGTGAAAGACCATGTGTGTTCTTTTGCTAAAGAGCTCATAACAAAACATCACTATGTTTTCTTCAAATCCAGAGGATCACAGAGGCTAATGTCAATTTGGAATCCTTGAAATCAGCTTGTACTTAGATCAGCTCATTTATGTACTGTGCTGAAAATTAATTGTTGTAGGTTTTGTGCCAGTATTGGACAGTATGGCCTGTGGCTGACCTTGCAGAGCTGGTAAATGGAATGTTTTTATTTTTCTGAAGAATGGTATGTATAGCCTACTGAGCTCATATTAAGGAAGCAATGTTTTGCATCTCCATAGTAATTTTTAGTAGTACTTAACTGTTCGTGTAAACAATTTTGCTGTTTCTTCAGCTGTCATTTCTTCTCAGCACGCAACAATGTAAAACTATAATTAAAGAGTTCCTACTTCAAAATATATTAATTTTCATAATATTTGGTGTTCTGTCAAATATGAAAAAGTCTCACCATGATGAGTTTTACAGTTAGCACAGTTACAGCTACAATTCACAATTCAGTCCAGTCAATATCAGAAACTACAAATCCAAATTCAAGACTTCCCACAGGCTCCTGTGAGAGCAGAACTTCATCATCTTGTACTTACCCACTTCTCATTAACACTCTTGTAGACAAGCCTCTACTTGACAAAATAACTTCTTGCTTGTTTATCAGAATGTGGTTTTTTTCTGTGCTTCCCCCTTCTATGCTGAAGCATGGATTGCTGCAAGTCATCATCTGGCTTTTCTAGCTTTTTAAAGGTGCCTTGCTTGAAACCTACATGAAGAAA
Organism: Vidua chalybeata; assembly: GCF_026979565.1. Taxonomy (NCBI): domain Eukaryota; kingdom Metazoa; phylum Chordata; class Aves; order Passeriformes; family Viduidae; genus Vidua; species Vidua chalybeata. Next base: position 24,264,109 of record NC_071530.1, read on the forward strand.
TGATTTTTCATTGTGCTCACCACTCTGTAACAAATGCAACCTCAACTAAAAGCATTAGGTTGATTGTGCTCTCAGCAGTTGTTTCATCTGAACTGCACTTTCCAGAGATCGCTCTCAGGTTCGTTCTATCGCCTGTAAGACAAAGAAAAGAGAAGTTCAAGCAATGAAGCAGTTCAAATGTCAAAACATATTTTGGCAAGGCAATTGTAACTGACTATTTGCAGAGTTCATGATCACACTGTAGCCAGAAGTGGGAAAAAGCTACTGAGATTAACAGTTTCCTCCAAACTGTTTAAGAGAAACAATTCAAATGTCTCTGGGAAACAGTCCCCTGTGGCTGTCTATTTCCATAAGCTTTCAAAACAATGGCCCAAGTATATTTCACCAGAAAGTCCTCAATTTTACTGCCAATTGAGACAAAATCTAATGACATCAGGATAAAACACCCTTGAGATTCATTGATGGTTGACAAAGCTGTTAGTGTCTATTTAGAGTAGAAACACCTGGTCTATTTTGGTTTTTATATGCCAAGCACTGAAAGCATAGCTAACAGATTAAGGTGCTCAGCATCTGGGCAAGGCAGGCCCATTAGGAGTGTGCAGAATCACTGATGGCTTACTTTGCATCAGTAAACACCATTTTATGGTAAAATTACTTTTTTTCAGTCAACATTATATAGATATGTGTTCTATTGGTTGCAAAGTATAGGACTTGAAGAGAAGGTCTTGGTACTCACAAAACTTGATTCTCCAAAAAAGTTTAAAAATATTCCAGATCTAATAGATCAATCAAAAGACAAAAGGGGACGAGCAGTCGTGCAGCAAAATAAATAACCCATAAAGAAAATCCATATTCCCGACCTGCGAGTACAAAAGTAGTGCTCTGTTTCCTCACCTAATTCTTAAACCTTAGGTGTCATGAAAGTCATTACAGTATTTCTAATTCTAGAACTGCTTTATATATATACTAATGGTGTAAGCAATGCTAGCAGAGGCCACTTAAGGAGCAGAATATGTTCCTTAGCTGCTCTAAACAAAAATACCAATATCCATTGTTGGGTAGCTAAGAGCAGCACGAGCTGTGGACCTTATGCAAGTGCAGTGGATTCTCTTGTGGAAGTTTTGACCCCATCAGGAACTAGAAGGACATGAAGTGTCACTCTGCTAGTGGCTAAAAATATGTTTAACTTGCCTTGTTTTACTGGTTCAACTCTTTCTTGAATTTAAATAGCTGTTTTCTTCCTAGCTGCACTGTAGAACAACAAAATAGTTGTGATGCCAAATTTAAAGACTAACTGTAGTATTTTTATAGTGGAGCACTACTGTATTTGTAAACTCAGCAGAACATAAATACACAGCTGCAGTCCAAAATTCCATATACTCTACTTCAGTCACATCCTGAGAAGTTGTTTCTTAATTGACATAGAATCATGAGCATTTCACATTTCATTAGACCAGGTTGCTCTGAGCCCCATCAAAACTGTCCTTGAATACTTCCAGGGATTCGGGATCCAAAACTTCCCTGGACAACCTGTTCCAGGGTCTTACCACCCTCACAGGGAAAAATTTCTTCCTAATATCTTTTCTAAATCTACCTTCTCTCAGTTTAAAGTCATTTCTGCTTGTGAATTACAACTACATGCTCTTGTGGTAAGTTCCTGATCAGTTAATAGTGTAATGATCCTTCATCCCTTCAGTTATGTGCTAGAGGTGACAGAATACTGGGGGGGAAGGGGTTGTTGTTTTATTTGTTTTGTTTTGTTTTGTCTTGATTTGTGTTTTTTTTAATGCTTTCTGACATGTATCAGCTGAGGCATCTTAGAAATTATAAACCATTCAGAGTCTTAAGCGAAATAATTCAAAAGAAAATTGGTATTTTAATCTTATGCTTCTTACAAAACAGTGAATGTTTGTTTAAGATTCCTCACAGAAATTTAAGCAAATAAATATCTGAAATACTCCACAAATAAGAGCAAAGATAACAGGATTTCAGTTGCATGTAGGCAAATTATTTCTGTGTGTGTAATGACTGCCTAAACAAATAGGCACTTGAGCATGCAAGTGATAATTATGTATGGTAATGTCTTGTTATCTACCAAACCATGTATCTTGAATGAGTAAGTGCTTTTTGTGTAGGAGCATATTTGTGTAACCTCTGCAAAGGGCCTTTCCTCAGTTTTCTCTCAGCTCATGGGAAAAGGTTGATTCATCTCATGTTATTGGGTACTTAGTACTCTGCAGCTTTTGCCCATTGGATTCAATTTGCCTGTTTTTGATAATGAAGTTCCCATTTTTCAATACTTTCTGTAGCAATCTTTCTAAAGAAGTTTTTTGCAGTTTTTATTAGGAAGTAGGGGAAAGGCAAAAGGAAGAATCAGAGGTGCAAGTTCTACAAAGCACTGAGGAGTCCCTGTAAGGATCTTCTGTCTCCACTCAGGACAGCATTATCCTCCTGGGTCTGCATCTATATTGCAGATCTGCTTAAATAAATGCTCTTCTCTGGAGCATTTGTTAAATGCTGCTACTGGTTGTGACCAATGAGAGCTTCAATGTATATTTTATTTGAAGAGCTCTTGCTGTAGCATTCCATTACACATGGACTGCCTAGATGCTCTGGAATAATGCTAGTCCATGAAATGTATCCCTTGCACACAATAAAGCACAGGTTTAGTCATGAAACAGATCCAAAGTTGATCTGTACTGAAGTTCTCTTGTTTGAAGAAAAAACTTTATTAATGTTAATTTTAATGATTCTCAACACATAGTTTCAAATGAAATCAAGTCAAGTAACAAGCCCTTAAATAAGTCGTAACACATATAGAGCAGGAGAAAAGTGGGGAGTGGGCAGGTATGGTGCCCACCATACTTTAAAGGAACAGGTAATTCTCCTGTTGCATAAAGGAAACATCTAATGGTGAGCAGTAGCTGCTAACACCCATGCTTTTAAACCTTTCATAATAGGCCAAATCTACTTCAGTCAAAGAGTATAATTAACTGAGTTACGTTGTTGTACTTCAGCTCTGTGGAGAAGGACATGGGAGTCCTGGTGAACAAGAAGCTGTCCATGATCCAGCAGCACCCTTGTGGCCAAGGAGGCCAATGGTGTCCTGCTGTTCACTAGGAAAAGCATTGACAACAGGTCAAGGAAAGTGATCCCTTCCCCCTGCTCAGCCCTAGTGTGGCCACACCTGGAGTGCTGTGTCCAGTTCTGGGCTCCTCAGTAGAAAGGGGACATTGAGCTGCTGGGGCGGGTTGAGCAGAAGGCAGCAAAGATGATTAAGGGACAGGAGCCTTTTTCTTATGAGGAAAGGCTGAGGGAACTGAGTCTGTTCAGCTTTGACAAGATGAGATCTCATCCATGTCTATCAGTATTGGAAGGGAGGGTGTCAAGAGGATGGACCAGGCTCTTCTCTGGTGCCAGGCAAGAGGACAAGAGGCAACAGGTAGAAACTGATGCACAGGAAGGTCCACCTGAGCATTAGGAAGAACTTCTTTACTGTGCAGGTGACCACGCACAGGAATATGTTGTCCAGAAATGTTGTGGAGTCTCCCTCACTGGAGATATTCAAGAACCATCTATACACAGTCCTGTGCCTTGTGTTCTAGCACGACTCTGTGCCATGGTTTGACATGGAAGGGAATTTTCTCAGGAAGTTGGGGTCAAACCAATCAGTGGTCAGGTTTGGATATTGGCACTTGGAGTGATCACTGAAGGCATGGACACACCTCTGAGAACACAGGGGGTTAAAAGCAGAGAACGCTCAGGGGAACACTCTCTTTTGGTTCAGGTCAGAGTGCAGTGCAGACCTCCCCTGCCCAGCCACAAGCTGGGTGGGGCTGGAGAAGGCACATGGCCTGGGAGAGGTAGGCCAGGGTGTGAAGGGACTGGAACCAGGCCGGCTCCTGCAGATGGAAGGGTGGAGAGAGACAGAGATGTCTTTGTCCCCCCACAAGGGAGCGAGAGTGAAAGAGACAGAGACTGTGCCAGCAGTACACAGGCAGAGGAGAAGGAGGTGGAGGGGGGAAGGTGCCCAGCCGTGGGAGTTGGAGTTCTGGGCAGAGATTTCAGCCGTCCTGGGAGTCTGAGACTTTTAAGCATTTCCTGGGAAAAGAAAGCTTTGCAAAACACTACTTCTCCTTGATTTGGAAGAGAAAAGAGATAGTCTGGGACCTGAGATGTCAGAAGAAGATGGGGAAAAGATTCCTAGGTGGGGGGAGATGATGGAGTGGCTTTTGGCTGGACTTTTCTTGTTAGCCATACACTGAACTAATTTCTCCTGCAACAGAGACTGCATTTTTAGGGGGATGCAATGGTGGGCCAAGAGACCTGCTTCAGCAACTACCAGCACAGGAATGGAGTGAACAGAGAAAAGCTGAGGAGGGTGTGGTGGTGCCCTCTGTCTTCAGGAAGAAGATGATCTCTGTTCTTGAGACCCTCAGCCCCAGAGGAGGAGGAAAATGGGGGGGACTGTGGTCCCAAAATGAGAACCTGAACTGTTGTTCTTTTGATCCGTGGCAAAGCGTCCTTAAAGGAGCCCTATGAGCAGTCTGTCCATGCAGGGTGGTGAGGGCACTGTGACATGGAAAGGAGAGTGTCACACTGGCAGATTTTCTCCGGGCGGTTGCCATGTGTGGCATGGAAACACAGAAGGGTTGCAGTTGTGTTTCCTGGGGGTCTGTGGTACAGGAGAGACTCCTCTCTCCCTTGATGAACTAAGAATTGGTTACGTGAAGGGTGGTAACATGATCAGGAATCCAGGGTTTTCTCACTGTGTTTTGTTGGAAATTGGGTGGGGGGAGGAGGAGTGTTTTGGAAGGTTTTCATTCCGAATTCTGTCTTTTATTATAGTAGTAGTAGCTTAATATATTTTTTCCCTTTCTTTTTAAGCTTGAGCCTGCTCTGCTCTGTTCCTGATTGCATCTCACAGCACTCATTTGGGAAAGGTGCATTTTCATGGGGGCACAGGCATTGTGCCAGGGTCAAACCATGACACCCTGCTAGAGCAGAGAGATTGAACCATATGCCCACTGTGGTCACTTCCAGCCTTACCCATTCCTTGATCCTGTGGTTCTGTAATGAACTCCTGTCCTTAAAGGAAAGTCTGCTGTAGTTGGAAAACTGCATCTCACATTAAATTATTACAGATTAATGAAGAGTCTAACTTTAGACTCAAAGAAGCCAGACAGGTCCTGAAACTGTTCAGTCGTCTCTGTTGATAGTTGCCTGTACAGATCTATCTTCCCTCTCCTTGCCTCTCTCTCATCTTAGTGATATTTGCACCTTTCTTCATGTGTTAAATCCTGTGCTTGTAAGCTTTCTAAGAAAGCTCTGGGTCCAGTGTGCCTTCTGGTGGTGTATTGCTCTATTCTAGCAACACTTCCTGTGATTCAGCATAAGATTCTCAAAGAGAACATTACAAAACATGAGCATTTATCCAGAAACTGTACTTGAGTTTTAATGTTTCCACATCAGTCTTGAGTTGCAACGTTTCTGTAGAAGTTGAGCTGAAGGAAATAAGTAAGCATAAAAGGGATACTTCTGTCTTGCAGAGAAATTCTCTTTAATTTGAATGTGGACTGTGGCTTGGTGCCAGCACATTGAGCTGTTTTGCACTGCAATGAAGTATAAAAGAGGACCTCAGCTGTATGAAGTTTCTCTGGCCTCTTCCACTGCATCATTCTAGGAAAACTGAATTTAGAGGGAAACTAGTTAGTACAAAGACACGTGAAGACTGTCTTCTGTCGTGTGTTAGAGCATTCCAAGGTATGCTTCTCCAAGATGGGGACAGCTGTTCTCACTGCAGAAATCATTTCCTTCCAGAAGACATCTGCAGAGAAAAGTAATACAGGCCTATGAGACTGGTTCTGTTTCAATGTTTCAGCTTCCCAGGTGCTTCATAGTACAGCCAACAGAGTGAACTGTCTCAGAATAAAGAAAATCTTACAATGCTTATTATTTTACAGTTATCCAGAGAACCCTCCTGGTGATATGCATGTTGGATGTTTTTAACAGGAGCAGTTAATATTTATCTTCTCAGGAATATTTTCAAGAGTATTTATCTTAAAGAACTGCTACATCAAATGATTATGTAATGCCTACAAAGGTAATTGACAGCTATATTTTAATTAGGTATCTCTTAACATCATGTTTCAAAATAAGTGTAGTAATCATTACATTACAATTTTTCCCCCTCTATATAGCCTCTAAGAAGCTTGATCAAAAAACTGCTACTTGTAACTGCCAACAACTTGACATTTATAGGAGATTCAGGCTTAATTCTGTACCTGAAGGGCATTGGTGACTTGAATCAGTCCTAGGTAAGTAAACCAATTTCCGGGCTACTCAGGAGGTTCTTGGAAAGTTTGTTTTGGGGGCCTGACACTGAGGAGTATCTGATGCTATTTGGGATGGGGGAGAGGAGGAACACTCTGAAAGGAGCTCCTGTTGGCTCTGAAGAAGGATAACTTCCAGATATTTTTCTGTCTTTGACAGGACAGGTTCTTCTGTTGCCTAATTTATCTAATGATTCTAAAATGCTGGGATCTCTGAAATGCAATTTTTGTCCATTCATAATGATAAGAAACCTACCAGTATACTTGGTAGAAGATTTTTTATATGAAGACTTGGAGTAAGTATAAGTCGTCTTTGACTTTGAGATACTATTTCTGACAGCTTACAATAAATCTCAGAGAAGTGAATGATTATATTCATGTAGTGGTCTCATACTATATATCTTAGGAAGCATGAGTTAGTAATTTTGAAGCATATAGCATTTGCTCTATCCATCCAGATTCTGTGCAGCTTTAGGGAATACAAAAATATAGGCCTTTCTATGGTGCCAAGGTATAAAAGTAGCTAACTGGAAAGCTGAATAGCATGGATTTAATGGAGAGAAACATCTGAATTAAACTTGTTCATATTTTAGACACCGCATTTCATTTGTTACTGTGCCTTATTTTAAACATGCTTCCTAAGTGACATTTGTATTTGTCCCTGAGGTTATTCAGCCTCAAGTGAAGTTAACAGCACATAAAGTTCCAAGGATCATTTTTAACCTCTGTATTAATGTTTCATTGCTGCCCGATGAAGCCTCCATCCAATGGAAAACATTTGCTTCTAACAATTCAAGATCAAATCCTAAATTGTTATAGCAGGCCTGGAATCAGTGCACAGCTGGAATGTGAACATCACAGAAATGTATATGCTGCAATGTCTGGAGGTGGCAGAGGGAGCCAGGAGGCTGCTGCTGGATTCTCAGCAGCCCACTTTGTGTCCAGGCATGCCAGAAACCTGGGGACTGCTCTCTGAATTTTCTGCTTAAAAGTGGATGAGGACTTGAGACTAGAATTCCTCTTTCTCTCCCAAACACTTTGCTTTAATGCATCACGCCAATACCACTTGAATACCGGAGACTGGCACTTCATACTTTGTGTCCTAGTAAAATGAATTGTTCCTGTGTTTGATTTCATTTCCTTGACTCCTAACCATCAAGCAGAACAAGAAAAAGTTAATAGTGTTGACTATGTAAGCGGAAAAGGGGGATTTATGTTGGTGGAGAAAGTCTTGAAATGAACCACTCTTCTGACAGAAAACAAGAAAACACTTCTCAAAAAGGTTCTGTTTAGTAGTTTAAAAAGTATTTACATATACTGTGGCAAAATAAGTTTGTACAGTGGTCAAATATATCTTGAATATTAGATTCTTAATTGCCTTGAGTGTTCATTGAGTTGAACTATCCCAAACAAGCATGTAACATCTTCCCCACTGGAATATAATTTCGTTCTGCCGTGTTACATTCTTTGTTTCATTTTGCAGAAGAAACATCTAGCTGGAGAGTGGGTGGAGGCAGACTGCAGTAAATCTAATATTTTGGCCAGTGATACATCTGCTGTGGATATAATTTGAGCACAGTGGAATTCAGAATTATGTCTATACTGGAACTGATTTTTTTTCCTTGACATCAAAATTTGCACTATGTGATAAAATATAGAGTATAACTGGGCTAGTTTTCTGGATTTTATCTTCTTTGTCCTCCAGTATTTAGTTTCATTTGAAACACAACTCTACTACTGATAACCTTGATTGCAAGAAGAACCTCCCACTTAGACCTTTGTGAAGTGTGACATCAGCTTTTATTTAAAGTTCAGCCGAGGAGAAAAATCTACTTTTTAGTGGAAACTGAAGGTAGTGTCTGATTTGTCCTTGCTGTTAATAGCACCATAAACTGTGTTAGTCTGGTCTTTATATAGCAAAGTTTTGAGTTTTCCAGTAGCTGACCGATGATGCTTTCACCACAGCTTCAATGCTGGAACAAAACACATGCACTTCATCTGCAAAGTAAAATCAAGGTCAATAACACAGAGTAACTTGGTTCAGTATACAGCTGATTAGAATTTTATGCCTGTTCTATCTGAAAATGGTTAAATAGAGAATCTCATTAATAAAGCACTGGGGGTGGGGAAAAATTCTAGATGTATCATTTTTAAAGCTGAGATGTCATCAGGTCCACAGAGGCAGCAGCCCATGCTAATAATACATGATGTGAGGAGACCACACCATGCTTTTATTCTTTCTCTTATTAATAAAACATCTGTGTATGTTTTCTCCATGTGTTCAGGCTGCCTGAAAACAGTCCCCCTTGGATATTGGTCTATCTTGTGAAATATTGCCATTTCAAATATGGGTGCTGTGAACAGTTATCCAAGATCCAATGGTTTAACAGGTACCATTGTCTGAAATCTTATTGCATTCACTACCAGTGTTATAATCCCTTCCCCATGGTGCAGTTTTCCCTTTCATATTTAAAATGCAATAATTGTATTATGAGTATTGTTTCCAAACTTATTTGGTTTAATTTAGTTAGCTTCTCATTAGCTCTGGATCAGGACCTTGCTGCAGTACTGACTCTGCTATACTTCATTTAATTATACATAATGCAATCTCTTTGTTTCCCCAGAGGCTAAACAAACCTGCAGCCAAAGACGCAAAATGAGAACAGAGGGCTGCTTTCAGGCAGGTCTAAAAGAACTAGACTTAAAGCATGCATTGCATCTACTGTTTAATTCCCTATCTCTCCATAATACTGCATGACCCCCTAACCTGGCAGCAGGAAGCCAACCCAATTTAATATGAAAAAACAACTCTTTCCCTCTGGACACCTAATAAACTGGTTTTTGTGCGTGTTTTGGGTTTCCTACTTTCCTTTGTGCCTGGTCTTTCTACATTCAAATGCTTATTTTACCTGAAGACTTGAGCTTTGTTTGGAACATCTGGCAAGTGTTGCTTCTTTTCTCTCCGACCTCCTTGTTTTCGCCTGGCTCCTCTTTCCCAGGGCTCTGGCCAGGCGCTTCCGGGAGCAGCCAGAGAGAAGCAACAAACACCTTTGTTGGTTCATTTGATACGGACAGAGCTGTTTAGAGAGCGCGAGCAAGACCGGGATAAAGAGACTCAAGAGATTGGACACTTGTTGTGCAGTCCAAAGTAGGTTGTATTTGCCTGATCGCCGCACGTACAAGTGACAATGATCAGGGGTTGAGTTACAGGTTATATAGGGGAAAATAAGAGATAAGGTGAAACCAATAGAACAATTCCCAGTATGAATACATTATAGGTAAAATCCAATGGGAATAACTTCAGGGGGAAGGTTGAATACACATAAAAATACAGAATAGAAACTCCAGGTTTAGGTTTAGGAAACAGAAACTCCCATTTCAAATTCACAAAGCCTTTTTGCTCAGTTTGCGTAGCTGTACACTACAACAGCAAGGAGATGTGGTACTGAGCACTTTCAGAGAATATGGGGCTATTCAGTTAAATCTCATTTCCACATTTATGTGCTGCAGTTGTTAGTTTTCTGACAATACTTATTGGAAAAGTCCAATTTATCAGTTTTCTTTCCATTTTCCAGCATAAGTTGAATTCAGCCTTTCCAATGAGTTCCTGTGTTTACCACCATTACTCTGGTTCTATTTCCCATAGAAAAAAAAAGGTAGTTTTCATGCCTGGGAAATATCCTGCTGTTTCCTAGGATTTCCACTTTTCACAGAGGCTCAGAGATGCCTCTTTCTGCAAAAGTAGTATTGCTGATTGCCCACAGGTAGGGTGAAAAGGGCAGAGAGCAACTATTTTGAGCTGATGACCTAGGGAAAACAGTGTGAGAAGCAAAACTGCAGACTCTGATGCTGTGGAAATTTGTGCCCATTTCTCTTTCCATATCTGCTTTTTAAAGCATTGCCAGGTCCTATTTGCCTATTTTTACTGCACAGGTGCGCACAGACACACACTACAATAAAGGAGTCCTAATGGCAAAGTATGTGTTCAAGTTTCACTGCTGGGCATGTTGCAGCAGGAGATGACTGTGAATGAAGCTCCTCAGGAACAAAGCAATTATGAAGAGTGAAAAAAATTAGCATTTCCTCAAAACCATGGGGCCTCTACAAGCAGAAGAGATGTGAAGACTGACTGGGGATGTGACTGAAGGTAAAGAGAGAATACAGATCTGCTGATCCTACTGGGCCAGATGCTCAGAGAAGGGTTGAATTCCTTCTGCTTTGAGGAGTACTTGGCTTCCTATTACATCTCACAAGTCATTGTCATCTACTTTCACAGGTGGCTTTCACTCAGTAGTAAAAGTCAACACAGGATTAGGCGAGAATCTGGTTAAACCCCATTTCATACAGAAGAATTACATATTCCTGTGGATGTTTCTGTAGTGGTTCCAGATTCTTTTGCCTGGGCTTCAATTAGTATAGCCTAGTAATAGTACATTTCACCCAGAAATACCAAGGGTTTAATAAAATTAGCTCTGTGGTTGTGTTGTAATGTACTCTAGGGACTTGTAATTAAAGCTGATTAAGAGCATTCCAATTAAATTATTTTCTATTGGATTATGCATATTCTGCAGCATTATGATGTTTCCTTTTACTTTTCCCCAGGAGCCCAGTGAAGCTTCAGGAAGCAGGCTGCTATATAGTGTAGAGCCAGCCTTAGCATTCAAGACAGCCCTTCCCCAGAGCAAAAAGTCTGAAGTGGCAGCCCAAGAGGATTTGAACAAGGCTGCCAAGGCTGCAGGTGTTCTTGGCTGTATGGAAGGAAACAGAAGGCAGTCTCCAGGAAAGGGAGGTCACTGTCATTTTGAATGGCTGAAATTAATATTTTCAAGCCTCATTCTGTAATGACAGTTTGCAACAGTCTTTCTGATGAAAAACTGTTAATTTATTCTTCTGGAATCTCAGACTTGTTTATTCCAGCCAGCCCTCCTCTTTTCCTAATACACAGAGGAGTGGATGCATTATCAGTGTCTTTAGCTTTTCTAAAATCTCCTGGGAAACATAGCAAATAGCAATAAAGACCAGCAGCTTTCTGTTATTATAGGTGTACAACCCCTGACACTGTCACTTTTAAAAAGCTACCTACCTTTTGCTATGTGCTCTGAAAACTTCTTTTAATGAATGGGTAAGATTAGTCAGTAATGATTCTTGAACTGGGTTGCCTTGGACTAACAAACCATTCTCTACGGGGCTTCTCTACCGGGCTTTCTAGTAGGAATGGGGACTTTTAATTTGCTAATAGGTGACTTAGAAATACAAGAGTCTGAGTGTATGGAATCTTACCGTGCTCCTTCTTCAAAGGGACATCATGTAATCCTTGCTTTCTTCAGCTTCAATGGGATCACTCCTGACCTTACATCAGCTCTCAGAGTACACTGTGCTACTCTGCTGTCACTGAGTACTAATTATGGTGAATAACCCCAGAAATTTCTGCTAGAAGCAAGAAACATTCATGTATTTGAAAGTCACTGTACTTGGATGTACTTTAATTATAATCTATATTTGCATTTTTTAACATCAGCATCTCTAATATTTCAGTTTATAAATATTAATCATCATTTTTTTTAAGACCGACAGCAAGTCAAAGTTACATCTGACTCTATTCAGGTATCTGGGATCAGGTCCAATAATTATAAAGAATCAGAGCAAGCTCTACTTATAGACATCTATTCAAAATAAATATAGAATATGAAAGAGTTATGACTTTCAGAATTGCTGCTTTTAAAACTAGCTAGGGAAGCATAACCTAATTCTCAAGTGATAAGGCAATTCATGAATATATTGCATGCTATATGGCTGAGCTGAAGTCAGAACTTGGATATATTTTTTTTTTTTAAATCCTACTTTTGGAAAGAGAAATTGCTTAAAAGAAATCTTTAAAACAAGCAACATATTTTCTTTAATTCATTTTTAACTTAGGAACCAAGATGTTTGACTGAATCCTCTTTTTCACTGTCTTTAAAGAAAAGATTTTTATGCCATCATGAGAAAACTTCCCCTGCCTTTTATCTGAGAGAAGATTTTTTAAAAAATTGAACAGGCTTAAAAAGTGTGGGAAGTATTACACAGGTATACAGAGACAATAGTCAAAGTCATCCCAGTATAGCAATAATGCTTAAAAATATGCTGAATTTTAAGCAGCAACGTAATTGGATCAGGATGAAAACTGGTGTGTGGAGTGAGTTTGGAACGTAGAAAGGAATTCCTAACCTCCTCATACTGTTTGTAGTGTAAGACAAAGTCACAGAACAATTCTCAAAGAAAAAAAGACATGGAAAAAGAAACACTGTCAGAACTTTCTGCTTTGAGAATTACATGGCACAAAATGTTAGAAATCCTTCACCAGTAGGGATTTGGAATACACATTTGTTTTAGCTTTTCACAAAACTCTGGCAACTGCTCGAGAAGTTGCAGTGGAAGCAAAGCATGGTTAGTAAAACAAATCATAAAGGCAAAGGCTGCCTAATAATAGAAATAATTTAAAAGGGTGGTAGATCATTACGTATTTAGGAAATAGGTTTTCTTTTTAAAATATACTTTGCAATAATGACTGCAGCATTGCTACAGGAATATATTAACATTAGACTGATAATTAAATGTAAAATTAACTTTAAAAAATTCTGGCTGTTAAAGAGCAAGATACATTAGAGGATGGAGCAGGAGATTGCCAGAATGACAATCACAGTCACCTTAAATGGCAGTTTACGCAAAGACAAACTTATACAATGTAACAAGGTAAATTGTGGTTTATTCACCGACAAGCTTCAGCAGGGATTTTTTGAATAAAAGTTTATTCAGTTTAGATGTTTGGAAAACATCTCTTTTTCAGGCTGTTGGGTCTTTGAAACTTTCAACTACAGAACTGCATAGTAGCCATGGGTTTGTTTTTACCGCTGAAAATAGCTCCTTGTCTATTTTGCTTTTAACATTTCTAACAGCTGTTAGAATCATTCAAGGGTTTTCTCTGCTTCTTGAGACACTGAGATCAGAATTTCCACCCTGTCTTGTCTTTGGAGTTTTTTTTTATTATTATTACGAAAGGTAATCAGAGTATTTTGAATACCTTCCAGGGAGAAGATTTGGATGTTTATGAGAACTTGGAGCTGAGGATGTCCACTCAGCAAATAATGTAAGTGTGCATGGCTGTAGAAAAGGGGAAGGCATGTGGGTTTGAAGCAAACATTATTGTTTTAAGCATAGATCAGGCACCAAGTTTCTTGAGCTCTGAAACTAGGAGTGGCTTTCATCTTGCTTAACTTTAGGTATAATACTTTCCATCTAAGCTAATCATGCTAAGCTCAGTTTATAGTCAAGAAAGACAATTAGGTAAACTCTTTTAGCACCTACTATGAGATGAGAAAAGTTGAGCCTGCGACTCTAGTAGGGAGACTGGACTCTCTACTCCCTTCCTGATGTCTTTTGGGCTCATGTTAATGTAGTCCAATGAATTACTGCCTCATTTTTGCCACTATGTACAATTAGGCCCACCCTCATAGCCAAGTTAAAGCTCTAATTAATGAGACATTGAAATTACCGACTGTCCTGCCTCAGGCTGGTGTCCTCTGTCATTCTGTAAGATTGTGCCTGAAAAGCCTGATGTCCAAAGGACAGGATTTTAGCAAAATAGCCCACCCTGCTGTAAGAGGTGTGATGAGGGAGATGTCTCTGGTGTGTGCTGTGAGACCGATGAGCTGCACACGAATAGCACTGTGCCAGCTTTCTGAGGCATACGCACAGATCATGGCCTAAGCACGTCAACAGGATGTCAGGAGATTCATTGGACCAAGAATGAAGTGTCTGACAACTGTCAAATATATATTACAAGAGTTTTTCTGTGCTCTTGACTGAAATATTTAAGCTCTGAAATACTCTCTTCCACTTTCCCTAAGACATCTTGGGCAGCTTTGTCATGTGTCAATTATTATTTAATTCAGTTTTATTTTACTTTGCAGCCTATGGATGCCTTAGTTTATTACACAGCCTTGTGTAATAGCCTTGGTGTATTGTTATGACTACTTTGCCTCCACCTGTATCTGATAAGAACTGCTATTCCATGTACTTTTCATTGGGAGGACAGTTTTTTCTTGTTATACAAGTATTGGGCATTTGATGAAACAATTAAGAAAGCTTGGAACAGAACATAATGAGAGGCATGATGATTTTTAAGTTGTCTGCCACTCTTGGTGTGTCAATTGAAAGCTTTGTTATATTATAAGGTCACAGCAGAACACTGTAACTTTCCGTGTAACATCAGTCATAGGGCGAATCAGCATTAACTCTTTGCAATAATAGCATATCTATTACACATGGAAAAATGTCTGACAGATTTGTTCTTGTCTAAGATAGAGTGGTGTTCCCAGGCAATTTATGGCCATTTATTGGGATTTAAGCCCAGATGGAATTTAAGCACCACACACAGTTCAATGATTAAAATACTGTAACAACTGTAAATTTTTATAATAATTAAAATGAAAAAGGAAAAAACAAGTGATGCACAATGAATTCACTCACCACCCACTGACAGATGCCAGACACCCCTTCCCAAATCCAGATCAGTTGCCCTTCCAGGCAACTCCTCCTAGTTTATATACTGGGCATGACTTTCTATGCTGTGGAATATCCCTTTGGTCAGCTTGGGTCACCTGTTCCAGCTATGCTCCCTCCCAGCTTCTTTTCCACATCTCCTCATTGGCAGAGCATGAGACACAAAAAAAAATCCTTGATTTACGATAAACATGACAGCAAAAAAAAAAAAAAAACATCAGTGTGCTTTCAACACCATTCTCAATCTAAATCCAAAACACAGCACTGTAACAGCTATTGAGAAGAAAGTAACTCTACCCTAGCTGAAACCAGGACACAATTAAAGTGTTTTTTTCCCCTTCTCTATCAAAATAAATAAATGAATAATTAGTTGAAAAGGAAAAAGTTTGTACCTCTGAGAAGAGACTGAAAAGACAAACACCTTATGCAGGCTAATTTAGGTACTGCATACATATTGGTATGAATACATAAAAATCTATATGGAATGTAGAAGTAGTAATATTTTAGTTTATTAGGGGCTAAATTTTGTTACAAAAGTGAAAAACCCTGTAAGGATTAAGGAAGAATGGGAAGACAATGCCACTGTTGTTATCTTACATCAAGGGACTTAAAGGATATGTAGATGACAGCTCTTAAAAAAAAAGGCTTCAGACACCAAAAAGAGACTATTCCATTTAGGAATAAGCCATGAGAAGTATATGCCATACTTTATCACATTACTATATTCTTATATTTAGAGAGTACATATTATGGGTTATTATTAAGAGTACATTTGAGGTATGCTTCAGTCAAAAGCAGGACATATTTCCAGAATTTCTGTTTTAAGGCCCAGTTCCTGGTGAAGAAAAAAAAATCTGTTCAGGAAAAATGGTGGCAGACTTATTACAAAGGCTTGAATTAAAAACCAAAATAAATAGGGAAGCAAGTACTCTGTGTCCTCAGAGCCCTTCACTCTATGACTCCTGGAGAGGACCACACACTGAGTTCTGTAAGCTCTACTTTGAGGGCAGAGGTCACAGATGAAAACTTTTCAGTTTAATCAAAGAGTTCGAAGTCATGAAGGGCCTTGGAAGTCTGGAAGCAGTTTTTTTTATTACAGTGATAAATACCTTTTGGTTCCTAATGTGTCATATTCACAATTGAATGTAGTTTGATTTCTCTTTGTAAATTCCCAGAGCACAATTTGTGTATGTATCTGTCATTGTCACAGCTTGGTCTCATTATATTGCACTCCAAGACAAGTACATCCTCTATCTTGAAGGTCTAATTCTTCCCTTCATGGACAATCCTGGTAACTGGGGTAGTCTTGGGAAGAACCAATGGCTTTCTCTTCCACTTCCATCTCTGTTAGCCCTGATATTGGTCTGCCTGTTATACCTCTATTTCTCTAGAGAAAAAAAGTCTTATGTATCTTACCTTGAATAGTACACTTTTCTCAAATAAACCCACACTCATTTCTAATCTTTGCAAGTTTCCACTTGCCAACCCATTGAGTATTTTTCCATTGTGTTTTCCTTCTTGTTGCTTTTATCTTCTACTGGAAAATTTTAAATCACTTATCGCTAGTATTCTCTTGAATGCCTGAGATCTGCTTTTTGTCTTGAGTGACTTGAAAACAGCCTCACCTTCTAATTTTCCCAGTTGTAGCAGACAGGTGTTTTCCTGACTGCTCTTACACCTGTTCTTTTTTAATTGTGAGGAAAACAAATGAAATTGTGTCCTTCTAGGTGATAACTTTTGCTTGAATTATTAAACCTTATATTGAAAATTATTCAGTTTCTCCATCAGGCAGTTTTCTTTATGCTGGAGCCCATGAGATGAGAATCAGTGACATTACATCTCACACTGCATTACTCAAACAAGTGAAGTGTCTCTTGTGAACAGCTCAACTTTCACAATTTTGAAGCAGCACTGTTAACGTCCAACTGGATTTTGTATTTCAGCTTTTCCAGGAAGTCTTTCCATTCTGAAGTTGTACTCCTGGCTTCATTTTTTCTGTCATCTCATTTTAAGCTGAGTTCCCCTTTGTGCTCTGGCAGTGACTGCAGCTCTCCAGCTGTGTGATTCTTGTTTCCTCAGCGTCCCATGGAGAGCTTCAGGCACAGTAGTTAAGTGTTGCAGGTCAGTAACTTCTTATTACAAGAATACTGAATGTCAAATTGTTCCTCAAACAATAAATAGAAGCTGGTCCTTAGTGTTTCAGGAGAGCTAATTTTATGGTTTCCAGACCCTTTCCTGTTTGTCTCCTTTTGGGCTGAGAGGCTTCTGTTCAAAACAAGCTGAGCCAGTTGCTTAGGTGAGACTTTGAGGATCAGTGTTTACCTTTTAATTTGAAAAGTGTTCTTCATTAACACAGTCCTCTGCTTGATTTTTAGTATTTGGGGTTGTGGGGGTTTTTTCTCCCTAACAAGTGTCATGGAATCAGAGCTTATGTGTTTTTTCTGTCTCTTCAGAGCTGAATTTCAAATATTCATCTTAGTCCACAATTCTACAGTTCCCTGCATGACAGCTTTCAGAAGGGGTGTTACATGAGGATACATACATAAGGATGTACATGTATTTTATACAACCATTATGTTGCCTTTCAATGGCAAATTACTGATATAGTGAGGATGTTAGGTGTCACTCATACCTATGATACCTATTATAAGTAATTTATGTAGATTGCAGGTAATATAATAGATAATGCCTAGAGCATTTTTGATACCTGATACCTGTTGCTGAACAGTTTCATCATGACTGCTGAAGAAAAAGATGAAAGATCAGTAGTAAGACACCTGGGGTGATACAAGCCAGGCTTATTGACAGCATTGAAGCCCTTATGAGATATCACTGATACAAGGCATTCTGGACCAAAGATGGGAGTCTTTACTATGTGCTGAACACAGTGGGGTCATGGTTTTACAGCTCACAGGTGTTACCTTAATGTAAGGAATAAATCAACAAGTTTATTTTTTCTGTGATGTTATCATTCATCAGCCTCTCATTACAGAAGGTTCATAGTGCCATTTGCATAGGTTGTCATCACTAATCTTTGCCTCTGTGTGATGACTCATTGTCTAGCACTTTTTTTTGTCTTTTGTCAGTACACAAATTTTAGGAATGGGTGAAAAATTGTGTGATTAAAAAAAAAGGCTAATTGTACAGTTCCTGAAAAGCTGGTGAAAAGCACACATAAAGTGTCTCATAGAATTATCAGATTATCTTCTCAAAACTTCCTTCATCCTTAGGGAAGTTCTTTATATCACATATATAGAGCATTCTGATTCCTTAGCATGGAGCTATGTTAATTTCTCCTTGAGTCCTTGATTTTCTTCTGGTCTAGACCAGATTAGACAGAACAGAGAAATATTTGATTATGTGATAGTCTTGCTCTAAGATAAGTCTGCTTCTGAAGTATTCATAGGAGCAACATGATGCAAGCATCATGATCATTCAGATTTTTAAAAGAAAACCTATCCTAGAAATCTGACAAACTCCAGATTTTCATTTGATTAGTCATAAACAGACAGTAGAAAATCTTCCATATTCCATTTAGGCAATAGCTATACTCCAGCTTATTAGAGTTAATAGTTGTGTCAGAGGAAAAACTGTGCCATGCACATAGATGTAAGACGTGGATGAGTTTCAAGAACCTCTCAAATGATTAAGTTGCCTGTATATACCATTCAGAGATTTGTTACACATTGGGAAAAATCTAGCTCTATCCATCAGTGGGAAAAGGACTAAAAATGATTGTGTAAAATATCCCTAGCTAGTAATCACTTACACTCCACTGTCAATAAATATACCTTTCTTGGCTATTAGTTAAAATTAAAGAAGTGAGGCTATTTTTCATACAAAGACATGTGTTAAAATGTTGTGCAAAAGATGTATCTACATACAAAATTTTGGGCTTTTTTTCAGCTGGTTTTGGTACTCCATGTCATCTGTGGGTGGCTGACTACAGCCAAACCTCAAATGAGCTTTGTAATTTTTGTGTCTACCAGGCAATCTGTGAAGCAACTGGTGGGGCTGCAGACTCTGCCTTGAGTTCTCTGTGGGGAATTCCTGTTGTCAAGAATTCTGCTTCTCTTCTCAGCTTCATTTTTCATTTCTCCTCAGTTTTCTTTGAGGTTCTCAGAATGGCAGAAGGAAACAGACCCAAAAATGCTTCAGTAGGTGAGAACAGAACAATTAAGCTGTAACTGTAGAAAGAGACACCAAAGAAGCTCATCAGTCCTTTAGCCTAGTGACATAACACCAAGTAGTATTCATTATGATGCAAGGGTAATATGTCTCATTGGTCATATTCATAAATACATAAATACATTGGTCACATTCATAAATACAAGAGATTTCAGACCAAAATCAATTGCCACAAATTTTTTTAAAATATTCAAATATATTATATTCAAAATCAAATATATTTAATATATAAATATATTTTTTCAATATTCAAATATATAACAAATATTAATATTTGTTAAAGGAATTAAGTGTATTGTCAAGCTCTTATTTTCTGTGTTTTTTTATGTTGTTCAGAGGTTACAATTGATAATCATACCTTATAGAATATCTTGATCTTGTTATGATGTTGTTTTCATTTCATTTTTTTCATGTACCACTAAGCTAAATCAGTGTCCCTAGAAAAGCTTCCTCCTCTCAAAACCAGTGTGTGAAGGAGAGATATATTGTCTCCTCAACCAATTTCTTGTAATCTCCTCTGTTAGTTATGCAAAGATGAGTACTCTGAATATTCAAATAGTAGCAACTGGTATCTGTCTTTCCATGGACAGGCTTTATTCCTTAATAAATCAAAATTTTTTAATATATTTTGAAACATCCAGGAAGAAAAAGTATGACAGGATAATTCTAGAACCACCTGCAACTCTCTAAAAACAAAAGAAATATAGTAATCAAATTTTTCTTCCACGTTTTTTATGCAGTTTTATGAACATCATTAAGCTTTTCTATCCATTGCAGGTATTCTGAAGAGATCACAGCTATTTCCATGAATGCAGTAAATTTTGAGGACACTAAAATGTCAGGTGTTCTGGAAAAACTGACGTTCTATTAACTGCAAAGAATGTAATTATTTTTCTATCTGTGATTCCTGGCAAGCTGTGCTTCCTTATTCACTCAATGACAGATTGACAATCCAAGCAATTAAGATATTAAAATAATGGGGGAGTGGTGGGAGGAAGGGGAAAATAACAACAGAAAATAGGATAACTCAAAATATGTACCTCTGTTAAAAAATTACATTGTTCTCTCTCACTATAACATAATCAAGGAGATTTTCCTGCTTTTAGGAAGGGCTATCTTTTCATGGATTCAATAATAATAAATACATTTTATTTTCACTCAAAGAGGAAAAACATTTACAAATAGTTTTCTCACTCTTCTTAGTTATTTAAGTATTTTTTAATAGAAGACCTTTAGAAACTGTACCAACTTGCTAGATTGGTTTATAAGGTGTTCCAAGACTATGGAAAGTAGTAGAACCTGGTTAATAAGGAAAACTTACTACCAAAGTAGGAAGTTATATCTATAGGGCGATGGAAAGCAGTCATTAGGAAAGGGAACTTCTGTGATAAATAGCATAGCTATGTGAGATAACATACATTTTGAGGTTGTCCAAAGGACCTCCAAGGGGTAGTGAAGGCAAAGCAATAGCCAGCTGCTATGGGAACCCTATATCCCATCATGGCACCTTTAGGTCAAAGTTCATTCGGAGCTCTTTCTTGCTCCCAGAGCTCTGAATTAAGAATTGTTTCTGGAAAAAAAATGCTTCCCCGGTACCATAAGCCTAATGAAGCCTGACTATGGCTTGCTCTTTGATGAAAGATCTGATGGGAGCATTGGTCAGAAGCCCTTGGTTACGCCCTGTGCTCCTGTGGCATCTTTCTGTAGAGCACAGGCTGCTGCAGTCAAAGGAGAGTGGCCAGCAAAATAACACCGAAAAGATGGTGGAGTGAATTTCCAAATATTCACACAATATCCTTTTGTCTGCTCCCTTTTATAAATTTTGTAAGCACTTAACTATCATTGAGATTTGTTGCTCTTCTGATCAAAATTGGGCAGCAAGCCCAACAAAATATTTATCTAATTTTAGAAAAGATACTACAGAATATTAAGATTCTGGCATTTAACCCTCTACAGTAAAATAAAACAGAAGTAAATATGGTCTGTAGTCTCTCTTCAGCTTCTGCATACCTGACCATGGCAGATAGTCTTATCGGCATGTTCATTGTGTATTTACTGGTCATGTGTCACTGGTGCCTGAAGGCAGTCTCACTTCACTGTAACAGATGATAGAACTTCAATTTTCACTGGACGTGCCCAAACATATTTCTCCTTTTCAAGAATAACAAAACAATGAGTGCAAATGTGATTACAGAAGTGGTGATACTGTCCTGAGAGATACAAGGAGTAATAGCCTCCTCTGCCAGGAGGAGTTCTTTGCTGAATGCCTAGGTAAATGCCAGGTTTTGGAAAGATCAGTAGCTGCACATTAATCAATATAGGTATGTACCTCACCATAAGCTTGGATTTAGTGCTCCCTTTAAATTCATTTTGCAAAACCCCTTGAATTAAGAACCTCACTTCTCTTTCTTTCTGCATCACAGATTGCTCTTGGAGATACATCTATGATGTTCAGATATGAGGTGAAAATAAATACCATTTGCACATGTACCTTGCCCTGTCCGTTGGGGACAGCAGGCTTGCAGCTCCAGGCCTGTTGTCAGCACAGTGAAGTGGCCAGTCTTGCAGAGATCAGTGGGACCAGCTGGCTCTCCAGCAGGGGCACATTAATTTGGGTTGGGAACTCTGCTGTTGATTAAACCTGTGGCTGTAGCGCAAGGACAGAAAGGCAACACCATCCTTTTATAAAGGGACTGGAAACAGCAAAGACTACAGGTATAAGTAACAGCAAAATAAAGTACTAAAGCTGCTGGGTTTTCTTTGATGTATAGTTGCAGAAGAAGGACAAGAGACAATGCAGTGGAAGGTTAAGTAAAGCTTTTGCCAAAAAAGTCATTGCCATTATGCAGATCAGGCTATTTCAACACACTTGTATGCCTATAAACTCAGCTGTCCACTGATACCTATTGTTCTTCTACCACTTCTGTTTTTACTCTTTTCCCCTTAATGCAATTTTTTATACATTTCTTAATCTTCTTTATTCTAAAAAGAAAAACAATCAGAGCATGTCAGTGTAATAAGAGAGGGTCTGTGTTATCACTAGCATGGACAGAAAAGCATCTCTGAGAATCTCAGGCTCTCTCAGGCAATATGGCTTTACCCTCCTTTATTTAGATCAGGACATACTCAGACTCTTCACATCTGTTAATCTGTAGCAGCAATTCTGTTAATTTCAATGGGGGTAGATTAATCCTTAGCTGTGCTGAACAATCAAATACTTATCTCATTTTGCTTAGCATTCTTTTTCTGTGTGTTCCACTATGTAAAATCCCCCTTACAGAAAATTGTGCTAGTAATACTGCAACACAATTAAATTTGTCATATGCCATCTCTGATTACCAGAGTCTAGCAATCAGTCTGAAGGGTTTAGTTTGGGGATTTTTAGGAGATAGACAGCACAAGGTCAGATACCAGAAGGAATGAAACTGCAGGTTAAAAAGCTGTTGTCAATAAATCATTCCTGGAAATGTTTTTATTGAAAATAGTCTCATACACAACTTAACACCTGATCTAGCCTGAAATGAACCTGAGATCCTGAAAGGACTTTCTGATTATATTATACATCGTTATAATTATGCACATTTCTGAACATTTGATGGCAGGAAAAGCTCTGAAAACCTTTAAAATTATTAATATAAATTTTGTTATACATTGACGGGATAAGAAATTCCTTTTAATGAAAAGAATTGACTTCTAAATGACACAAACCCAAATCCTCTTCACATCAAGTTTCAAGTCAGTTCTTTCAGAAACTGCAAGAATTGGAGCATGCTTATCCGCCGCCGTGCCCACCCTGAAGCCCCTGGCTTCGCCTGCCTGGCAGAGGCACAGTCAGCTGCTGGGGACACTCCCCTGTTTCTCAAGGAGATTCGGGGAGCGGCTAAGACAGAGCGCTTCTCTGTCTGGCTTGAATGGAGGAGAGGCAGCATCCAAGGAGGTAATAAGGGAGCCGACTCAAGGCCGGGGAAAAAGTCTCAGGTTTAATCCAAGCTCCGAGGAGCTGAATGCCATTGTATCTGACAGCTGAAAATGCCTTCGAGGCTTTTGCAACAGCTCAAATACCGGGGCGGTAACCAGGGGGAAGGGACGCCCACCACCCAATGGGGGGATTCGGGGGAGTGGAAGGCGGAAGGATAGACAGTGCCAATAGGTTTGGGGACAAGGGGAGGTGCTAAGGTAGGGAGATATGAGTACAACCAATGGGGAAACAGAGAAGGAGTGGCTTTCCAAGAGGACCAATAGGGAATCTGGGAACACAGAACTTTCTAGTCAGGGGGAAGTAAGCTACTGGAGACTGATGTTACAATTTTTGCATGAAGGGTGTAGGACCATGGGACAGGGCTCAAGTGTCTCCCTCTAAGTTACACGGTGGTGTCCTTCCGGGGGCATCATTGCCCCATCATCTCCCAAATGGTCTCCTACAGTAGTGACACACTGGAATGGGTTTCCCAGAGAAGGGGTGGATGCCTCATCCTTGAAAACATTCAAAATCATGTTGGATGAGGCTCTGATCAAACAGATGTAGTTGAAGGTGACACAGCACATCACAAGGGTGTTGGACTAGATGATATTTAAAGGTACCTTTCAACTTAAACTTTTTTAAGATTCTATGAAATGTTGGTGAACCACATCTATTTCTTCAACAAAAACTTGACTACGGATTTGTCATCTACTGCAAAAATTCTCACAGCTGTAATTAATTTCACTTTTGAAGGAACTGAGTGCAGTTCCCATTTGCATTAGCAAAAGTCTTACTGCTTTCATGATTCCAGCCTACCACATGCAACCAGCTATCACCATGGTGCAGTGATTGTGCAGCCAACCTGCTTCTATGGAGCAGTAGAGAGTAACGCAGTAATTATCCTGAATGACAAAATAACTACCTTGTTATCTCTGTATTTAATGACATAACTGTGGTCTCTTGTCACCCCTAAGAAGATAAATATTAGATGTACCTGTGTTTAACAGATAATATTGACACTTCCTATAGCTTCATTAGTACTGACAAATTGTCTGTGTGGCATAACAGTGTAGAGGTACCTAATCTGCTTCTAAATGAGACATCTTAAATACTACAAGGAACAGTGTAATATTTGAGTGACATACATAGCTAGGTTGACTTTAGTGATTGTAGTAGTCAAGCTGCATTTAGGGGCAGCCATGCAGTATTTAGGGGATGCCATGCAGTTCAGTGCAATAGGCAGGCAAACTTTTACTGCAGACAGAAAATTAATATTCAACAAGAATCAGCCACATACAAAAGATGTTGTAACAGGCCTTTTTAGCAGACACTGTATAAACTGAAAAACTTCTTAGGAAACTGCTTAAATAACTCCAATATGATGTCCAACTGTCCAACAATTAAAAAGTGCCCAAGATGGCAGTTGTCACATCTGTAGCATCAATCTGGTAAATTACCTCCGCCTGATACAGACTTTGCCAAATATGAACCTGGGTTCAAGGACATAAAATAGTTGCAATAGGCCACACTGAACCCACAGGGAACTACAGTCCCAGGGGTGCCCAGATCCTTCCCCATGTCACACTATATGAATTTGGAATACAAATGAAGACTTTTAATTTAGTTTTGCATTTGTGGAATTACAATTCCTTTGTATTCCATAGCTTTCTGCTATTCCATTTCTCCTATTTTTTTCTAGTATCTCTAGCTTCTAAGTTTAAATCTAAAGTGAATGAACATTAAACATTAGTTTCTCCTTAAATTTTGTTGTTTCTCACATACCCCTCATGGCGCCACAGCATGTTATAGTTTCCATAAAGAAAAGAAATAACTTCCCATTCCACCTCTCCTTGCGTGACCAGGTCACCAGGTCACCTGTGGGCTCATTTCTCTGGTAATGTAGTTGGATGCTGTAAAACAGCTTTGTTAAAGAACAATAATTTATTAATATTTTCACATTTTGAGAAGTTTGCTGTCCTTTACTCTCTCTGCTAATTCAATCCCCCTCATTCAGTCAGTTCCTACAATATTACCTGCAAATATGTCTGTATGCTTGTCCCAGATTGAGAAGCAAGACGAATTCCATTTCCCATCTGTATGGCAGCTGTCTTCTGCTAAGTAGGCAGCTTTCCTTAACTAATCCTCCCCCGAGGGAGACATCTGCTGATAATGGGCTACTGAATGTCACTTTGTGACTGATAAGGACTATAACATCCCATTGTGAGATGCTCCGCCCAGAGGGAGGAGCCAAGCATTCCTAAGTGGATATAATCTGGGTTTTTGAGACCCAGAAGCAACCTTCCCACTGGCTCCCAAGAGGAATGGCTGGAGTTTTCCACTTGACCTTCAGAGGAAGACTACACCCTGCTTACAGGATCACTGCTCTGACAGAGCCACATCTGCCACTCCAGGAGAACTGCAGCCATTCCAATTTGGACTGCTACCAACATGCTGGCCAAAGAGGTGTCAGGTTCTATTCTGACTCTGTCCGTGGTTTTTCTTTTGTATTATTGCGTGTGTTTTGTTTCTTTTCCCTTTCCTAATAAATTGTATTTCTGACTTAGAATCTCTCACTGGTTTTGCTTTCAAACCAGAACAATGCTGCCTTTATTTCATTCTCATTTATCACCAAATACCCACCGCCTCAGCATTCAGTTCAGCCAACACAAATCGTGTCATATCCTCTGGCACATACTGGGTTTGCTGTAGCAAAGTAATATTTTTGGAAGAATACAGAAGACTCAACTGATAAAGCATTTCTGTGGTATATCTATGTTGATACAAGGGGAATGAGGACTCAGTCCAGAAAAGCACAGTAGTCACTTAACCTGAAAAATACCTCTGCCTTCCCTCCATATTTAAAATACCTATTTTTAGCTATGATATGTTTTGACACCAGTCACAGAATAAAAGATCATTTTAGCGAAGGAAAATAATAAAATAAACTCTCCAAGATGCCTGATATGAATGACATTAAGTTTCAGAACAGCAGCACAAAAAATTGAAAAATACATTGCAAAGGAGATAGCTTGAGAAATTTCTTGCCATCACAGTGCTATAGTGAATAATAGTCTAATAATTTAATAGTCTAACGAAAAGAAATCTCTCAGCAGCTTAGCTGCAGTCCTAAGAGACGGCTGTAGTGATATGTAGCTGCCTTGTAAACCTCATGCTAATCAATCCAGGAAATGTCCTGGCCCTTAAATACAAGGCAGCCAGGCTGAGTTTTCTGCATTTTCACCTGGGATCTTGGAGCAAGAATGGAAACCTTAAGCAGAATGGCAACAATGCCGGCTAAAGTTTGTTTCATCTCAAAAACAACAGAAATCAGACTTTGGTTTGATTTTTTTAAATTTAGGTAACAAAATTTTCAGGCTGTACATATTCATCTAGTTATTGGAAAATATTTCTGTTAACAGAGAAGCTGGGGACATGGTGAACATCATGAAAATACAATGAATATACTTTGAAATCAGGCTTATTCTAAGTGTTTGTTTTTCACACACATGGAGCTTTTCACTAGGTGCCTAGATCTATAGATAGAAGATGGAAAGAGCCTGTTTCAAAGTGGCAAATACTGTTCAAAAGACTCCTGAAAAATGCAGGAATCATATATTTGGCATCTGAATGAGGCTCTTCCGATTGTCTCATACAAAATCACTATACTGTAAATTTCTAAGAGACTGTAGTCTTAGCACATGAATCCTAATGAAACTGTCCTTATAGCACAGCCAAATCACTGTGTAGAAAGAACTTGAATTTAAATTTAAAAAATAATCCTTTCTAATTATATTCACTGAAAAAGTGCATTGACATTTAGAAGAGTAAGTTTTTTTAATCAAGATCATATTTACTAATGGTGACAATAGCTTTTGGGGTTACCTTCATTATGTGCAAGCTCATAACTTTTACATGTAGAGACAAGATTCTCAGGTTTCTGTGTATTACACAGATGTGGGTATGAAAATCTGTGCTGAAACTTTGAAATTCTTTTGGATTTCTAGTGCTGTAAATTAGACAATTCAGGAAAGAAAAAAATGAAAGCCTTAAGCCACTAAACTTTTGCACGGTATATGGTTTGGCCATTGATAAGAGCAGCAGAGGTAAAAGGAGGAGCTGCAACAATGCTGGTGTGTGTTAAGGACTGCACTTTTGTTGTGCTCTGGCTACTTTTATGCTCTCTCTCTGAACATCATTACCAATATAACCTTCTAGACTGAATATTAGGGACTCTGCTGATGAGGTCTGCCTGGAGCGCGTACCAAAACCAAAGCCTCCAAACCTATCAACATTCATACTGAAAACATATATTAAAAAAAAAAAAAAAAAAAGCCCAAATGGCTTGTAGCATATATACAAACCAGCATCTTGGCTATCTGATACAAGCACAAAATATATATATTCATTTCAGCTACTGCATAACTGGTTTTGACAGTGAATGCTTGAGAAAATTGCAGCCCAATATCCATATGTTTAATGGAAGTCTAAATACCATAATAAATACCATAATATGTGTGTATTATTCATCTAAATCTAAACAGTGATTCAGAACTTCTTATAAAAACAAATATATAAAAAAAACCTTACATATCTACTGAAATCTCATAACAGAGGAAGTTGTAGCTATATTAATATTGTGTATTCACTAGGTGGAAAAACAAAACTGACAGCCCTAGAGAGATATAAATTTGCAATAAATCACTCTTTCAGAATTAAATGTGCAAACTAAAGCAATTAAACTATAAGCCACTGTAACAGTATTCTCTGCCTGGAATGGGGGTAAAACAACTCAATCAACTCAAACAACGCTCTATTTGCAAAGCTGTCTGTGGTGAATGGAGAAAGGGTTGTCTTGCTGCTTCTGGTGCTGAATAATGCTAAAACCAACCTGATTCAATTCCAAAGTTAGGCACCCTGACAGTGAGGGGAAGATGTGGCAGAAGTGGTGAAGTGCCTGGTACAGGATCCCGCGACTGATACTATTGATAACTCATCTAGAAATGCTGAGCTAACACAGCTGGCCCAGAGAGACATGAGTGGCAGTCAATCACTTTATACTATAAAAGTCCCTTCCTACTCTTTAATGGTGGGGTCTCCTAATACACCCCTTCTGGGAGTATGTGTGGATTCTTCCCTTGAGTGGGGATGCTCCTCAAGGTTACTCCTCAAGGCTGAGTGAAAGAGATTTTCCTGCGGGTGTCGGTATGGGTGACTAGAACCAATCTCTACTTAATAACTGGGTTTTCTATCTTTAATAAAATTGCATCAATATAACTTCTAAAAGAGTTGAAGTTATGCTATGCTACTAGTTATAGCCACTTATGCTGTGTGCAAATAATTCTGGTTATGATCTTTTAGTCTAGTCATTATCATAATCAATCACTTATTTTTATATAAATATATCTGGTTTGTCATCCTTAATCCTGAGGGACGAAGTTGTATAAAGGACAAATTACATCTATACAATCCTATATTCTCCTTTAGACATAAAACATTGAAAAAGTTTGGCTCTAATACTGAATTCAGCCACACTTAGACTCCTGTCAGAGAAGAGTTTAGCATGCAACTTGGAGGGCTTCTAATAAACATTGTCTGAAGCTCCTATTTCTGCCCGTGACAGCCACCCAGACACATTTCAAAGCTAAAAGTTTTTACCTTGTAGGCATAAAAAAAAACTGGCTTGCTGATAGTGCAAAAAATTTTACTTCACAGTTTCTCAGGTTTTTTTGTCACATAGGCTACTGCCTAAAGCTGACTCTCTAGAACATCCAAAGAAAAGGTAGAGGCCTTTTCTTTGTCCATCCCTGCTAAATCTACGTAAGTTCTACATAAGGCTAAATAATATTAAGAGAAGACTAAGACATATTTTAAAGCTAGATATAAAGAGGTATAATTTCCTTTTGTTTTTCATTTCATCCTTATCCATCCTTATAGCCTGTCAGATTGCTCCCTACTGCCCCAGATGTTTGTCAAAGTAATTCAGTCAGCATTTGCTTTCCTTTCCAGTCTGCCTTTGGCACTCACCCCTCACAGACTCCAGACTCTGGAGGCTCCTCTTCTCCCTTAGAGTCTGTGTATCCAAAGCCATAAAGTGCAATAGCAGCAAGGAGGGCTCAGTTTCACAACTGCTGTGCTCAGATTGCTCAGGGAAATGAAGAGTCTGATCTGCTGTAGAAGAAGTGGAAAGTAAGCAAAGATGTGTACCACCTCACTCATTCATTTTTTCAAAGCAAAAAACACCAGCTTAAAAGTGAAAACAAAAAACTGAAATAACAAAAAGAGAAAGGAATGGTGATATTCACTCTAACATTTCTCTTTAATGAAGCCACAGTTGCTATTTAGTTGCACTCACCAAACCTTAAAATGAAACACAATTTATTTAGATAAAAGTTATTAAAATCTCAGTCACCTAGAAATTAATTAAAAGTTGTATTGATACTGATAGATATTAATTAACATAAATGGAAAATGAATGTTGTGACTTTCTGCTTTTCTGTTTTTTTTTTTTCTTTCTGCTTTATATCTTTATATCTTTGTATAGGGCAATAAAAATATAACAATATGTAATAATGATGATGAAATTCTTTACACTTTTATAGCTTGCTCCATTACTCTTTGCTTGAAAAGAAGGTACTGTGCTCTGTTCTGGCCCAAGAAAATAAAACTGCCAGTTATTATTTATTTTATCCCAGAAACTATTTACTTGACCAGAGCAGCAATATGTAGCAAAACAACAACCAAAAAAGTTCTATATTTACAAACAGACAATTACCAAGTAAATTGAAGAGATAAAGTAAGAGGTGATGTCAATACAATCAGAAGTTTTTAAAGGATTTTCCTAAAACCCAGGAATTTTCCTGCCTACTTTTATTCTGCATAGTTCCCTGCCAATATAAATAGCAAAAGTAGACATAAAGGTCAGTCAATATGCTGGGGGAGCATCCGTGATCTTTCCTTCTACAGTTTGCTATTGCTTGACAAATTGCAAGTGCTGAAAGAAAGAACATGACCCATTATAAATAACATAGTGCATTCCAGGACATCATTTTCATAAACTTTTTGAGTCAGATTAATAGAAAGACTGAAAAAAGCAGCCTATATTCCTTATTGGAATATTGTGATTTAAGCAGCCTTTGGATTAAAATAACACAGAAGTGATTTTGATTAAAACACATTATATGGAGATTTTTCTTCATATGACATATATGGCATATGGAAGCCACATCCACGAGTCTAGAGACCAACCCATCCTCCACTGACTTCAATGGAATAACGATCCCCATCTACATCAATGGATTTTGTCTCTGTATTTATTCCTTGCAGACCTTGTTTCATTATTGTGAGCTCATATTTTTTCAATATTTACTTTTCTATGCTTTTTTCATTCCACCTTCTGCTTTTGATATTGTATGTGCCATCGCTTCCTGGCTCTACTAGAAACCCCTCTCTTGACACATCCTATTATTGTGTTTGCCTTTTTTATATGACATCATATTTACAAATGTTGACTATCTTTTGATAAACTCATGTAATTTGATTTTTTTGTATTTGCTGTTCTAAGCTAATAAGCTTCTCCCACTTAGAGCAAAATATTTACTCTTAAATTCATGGCATTGCAGGCAGCATTGTTACATTTATAATTTCTATTATTTTTGCACTCTGAGTCATCTAGTTCCTGCAGAAAGATACTCTGGTGTTTATCTGTATTCACAGTATCTTGCACCTTCTGTCATCAGCCAGTTTTGTTCCCTTCTTTCTAATGGGGCCAGAGTCAATGAAAACAATAACTGTTGGGGTCGCTATAGGATTCTGTCACCCAAGGATGTTCTGGGCGAGCTCCTTTTTTACCAGACTTGATTTTCCTCCTGCTATGCTTTCAGCCTTAATTCCTTGAGGAATGCCAACAGCTCCTTCCTCCAGCCTACCAGTTTCACTTGCTTTTTGTGAGCGGAACTGGCCAGAAGATATCAGAGTCTTGGCTGGGATGCTCCTCCAGAACTAGGTATCACAAAGACAACACAGAGACTCTGATTTGGCTCCTACGTTTCACACTTTTAGTTCAAGTTTTGTTCCTAGCACACCTTTTTATTTGCCATGTCTTACTTCTGATATTATATGATAAAATATTTATATTATAAAAGTGTTTTTTTTCTTTCTGACAGTCACAAGCACTGGCTTCATATAAAGATTGACCTTTAATTCATTACTGACAATAAGCAAACTCTGAATGTTTAGCTCATAGATATCCACAGGGACTTCATACAAAAATAGACTGTGGCTCTGGAAATTACACAGGAAAAAATGAAAAATGTAACTCAAAGTGTTTTGATTTCCCTTGCTAATCACCAGGGGGAGGAACCCCTCTCATATCTTCTGGACAGAAAATCAAAGTCAATTTTTCACTTTGTATGTGAGAAGGTCATAAAAGCTGATTAACCCAGCCAGAAAGCTCTAAAATATTCAGGAAAAAAAAAATAAGACTGGGTCGTAGACTTCAAAAAGCACTTCTAAATGGAAAATATAATTATATTTTCATGCATGCCACTTTTGACAAAACTAATTTCTGGTTGAGAAAAAAAGAAAAGCTCAGAACTCTGGAAATGTTCTGGGTTTTATCATTCCAGAATGGCATACCTTGATCTTTCTACTTGAAAACTGCTTTTAAAATGATTTTTAAAAACATGTCTATTGTAAAATACTGACTATTTATTTTGACAGGTTTTATAGCTTGTCTCAATTTAGGAAAAACTGGTTTACAACCAAGTCCAATTTCCAGTGTCACTGATAGGTCTTGTTTATCTATAAATACCGAATCTCTCTTTCTTGTGTGTGGGAGGAACTCACAGAGGTTTTGGGTGGTTTTTTTAGTTTTTTTGGGGTTTTTTTTTTTTTTGGTTTTTTTTTTTTGGTTTTTTTTTTGGCTTTTTTTTTTTTTTTTGGCTTTTTTTTTTTGGCTTTTTTTTTTTTTTTTTTTTTTTTTTTTTTTTTTTTTTTTTTTTGTCTCCTACCATCAGATGGCTTTTGGTCATCATTCCACCCAAAATCCATTTTCTGAAGCACTTCTGAGGTCTGGACATCAAGGCTGCCTTAGGCAGTTGTATGAGGCTGAGGTTGGAGGTAGTTTTGGCTGCTACTGATCTTTGGAGCTTGTGGTGTCCCGCTGGCTTTTCATCTGCTATCAAAGGAACCAGCTCTTCAAATCTCCTGCTGTAACGGTATCCATTAGCACCCCTAACCTGCTTCCACAAGAATTATTTATTGGAGAACTGGTAGTAAGGACAGAAAGATCTGAATTTATGACAAAGCTGAGGACATTTTAGCACTTGCTCTTGTTATGTAGTTATGTGAAGACAGGGCCTGAACTGTGGATACAAAACAGCAGTATATAAAAGCATAACTTCATCTGCTCCTCTGTATGAAGTTTCAGAGTTCTTGGTGGAAAGCACAAAGTCACTGCCTGATGCCACTCTGATGAGTGAAAATTGTGTGCAGTCACACTTGGGGGAATTAAATTAAAAAATTGACATGCCCCAACCTTCGACACAGCTAGTAGAAAATAGGCTGTTAGTAGAAAGGATAAACTGGAGATTATAAAGTCAGTCAAAAGTAAAAGTGGTTTAAATAGAACTGAAATTGTAGGGCCATCAGAGTATCAGCATTCATAAAAAGCATATCCTCCTTTCTGAGACTGGTGCTTCCATAGGGAGACGCTTTATTATAATATCATGCTGAATTTAATGCTGGTGCATTAAAGTGTATCAGCTTTACTGCAGTGCTAGGAATACACATCTTTTTGCTTACTCTGAATTAAAACAGATATTTTAGCTCAGTAATGTTTAAGAGGTCCAAATTATTTAACAGAGAGTTAACATCTGAAACACAAACTGTTTTCTGTTATCAGAAAGGGAAATTAGGAACTTGCAGTACTTTTTGTTTTAATTTTTCTTGAGGTCAAAACCTATATCTAAAAATATATATTCATTGAAGCACAGTTTTGGAGTGAGGCATGAACTCCATGTTGGATTTCTATAGCCTACAGCATGTAGGAAATCAGATTAGATAATCGAAAAGTCCCTTTTCAGCTGAGGAAGTCTTAAAACTGCCAGTGCTGCTGTAGAGTGTCACCTAATGACACAGAGCAGTTCTCCTGAGATTCATTCTCGAGGCTGTCTTTGTAGTGGGAAGGTCTGCAAGACACCACAATCAATACTTTATGGATTCTACAGATTTCTTTAAAATGTATATGTCTACTAAAATGTCTAAAACCAAGGGTTTTTTACTCAAATACCATTCAGAAATACAAAAAAAAAAAAAAAAAAAAAAAAACAAAAAAAAAAAAACAACCCTATGTGCAAAAGGAAAGTTTAGGTGTCCACTAAGTGCACTCTAAGCTATCAGTGCTTTACTGACCTGTTGCCTACTTGCAAAGCTATACAAGATCTTTGGCAGCAAGGAAAACAGAAAATCCTCTTTAAGACATAGAGGATGTTTCAGCTTAGAATAGAATATTAGCAATGATACTGTGTCTGCAGGGGAAAAAAAGGCAGATGTTTTGTAACATTTCTCTGGGATACTGAAATTAGCTCTATTCAGAGATAGTTGCTCCCCATTAAAAATGTGTCAGCCCTGTGGAATTCCCTTATTAGCTTTGCTGGGAAATGTGTCACAGCGTCTAAGAGACTACCTCCAAGCCATAGCAGACAACCAGGATATTTTTCAGATATTTTCCAGATATTTTCATTTGGTGTGGCACATCATCAATTATCATTACTACCATCACCTAAGGAAACTGATTGACTTGAAAAATTTTGGGGATAATTTAGCTCCTACCTTGTTTCTTCTGGGTTCTATCATTTTGTTGGCCACAAGAGAATACTTTTATCTCCAAATTGGTCTTCCTCCAAGGTGCATGCTGTATTGAAATCCGTGCTGAACTGTGAATGCATCTTTTAGAAAAATGTCTGGGAGTGCTTTCAAGGTTTTTGCAGTGTTCTGTTGTTTAAACCTGTTTCTTCTCACAAAGACCATGTCTAAGGAGCAGCTGCTGTGACTGATCTTGCATTGGCTGGCTTCTGTCACTACACTATTCTTTTTTATTTTTCGTTTTCTGGTTTGTGTGTGCTTCTTGATACGGACTCCTTGCGTGGCCAGGGTTGTGCAGTGGTGCTCTTGTTGGACTCAGGGAGGAAGATACAATGTTGGAGAGCCCTAAACTGGTTTCCAAAAACCAGTTTCATGACACAGTAGCAGCACCCATCAGCAGCAGCTGCCCTGAGGTCAGAATTGCTCTGTTATTGTTCATCTTTGCGCTGGGGCCACTTCCAGAGCAGCTTACTCAGCAGTAGTTGGTCTAGTTCCAGCATGACCTGGGGGCCCTGTGTTTAAATCCATGCAGACAGTGATAGCCGTGTTAGCAGTTTGTTGTAATTAGATACCATCTTGAAAACCTTTGAGAGCAAAATACTATCTGCCAGCTACTCATCTGATTAAATGGAACTGTTAAACTGCAAAGTTACAAGTACTTAGAGGATAATAAGGTGGTAAATCAAGAGGTTAAACGTGTTTGTCAGAAACAAACACAGTCAAAACAATGTCTTTCTTTCCAGGGCAAATAAGTCAGTTGGAAAGGTGTCAGTAGCAGACTTTTATGCATTTGGACCTAAAAGGAGCTGCTGGCAATGTAGCAAAGGGATCTGAATTGAACAATCATAAAAACAGATGCACAGAGAGCAGTCTGTAGAAGAGTTTGATGGTGAACTGGAAGACTGCCTCAAGTGAGGCTCCACAAAGGTCCCAGCTGGAGTCACAACTGGTTGATATTTTCATCAGCAGCTTGGATGATGGAATGAAAAGCATGGTTTATAAAGATTTCATCTGGCACTAAGTTCTGAGGAGGGCTTGGAGAACAGGCTCAAAATTCACATGATATGGCTCAAATGCAGTTAAATGAAATT
Organism: Vidua chalybeata; assembly: GCF_026979565.1. NCBI lineage: Eukaryota > Metazoa > Chordata > Aves > Passeriformes > Viduidae > Vidua > Vidua chalybeata. The sequence continues at coordinate 24,299,085 of NC_071530.1, forward strand.
CAGTGAGGACATATGTGAAGTACTGTCCTGAGAAAAATAATACTAATAAAAATCAGCAATTGTTAGAACCAGTTTCATAGATCTATACTGATCTTCTGAAGTCAGAAAAAATTTGCCCAAGTAGTAATACAGGTTGACTATGTGCTGGCCATTTTGAAATAGGCTGATGCTTGAATTATTTGAGAGACGTGTACAACATTTTTTTCCTCTAGAAGGAAATAACAATAATATTCTCATTCTCTGTGAAGAATGAGGCCATAGCCAGCATTTTGTTAGTTCAGTTTTGACAGAATCTCTGGGAGAATCACACAAGCCAATCATCTTATTTGGTGATTTTTTTTTTTTTTTTTTTTGCTATAATTAGAATATAATAAAATAATTAAGCTTGGAAAAGATCTCCAAGACCTTTGAGTTCAACCTTTGATCAAACACCACCATGCCAACTAAACCATAGCATGAAGTCATTTCTTGAACTCTTCCAGGGACAGCAACCCCACCACTTCCCTGGAGAGCCCATTTCAATGCTTGACAAGCCTTTCCATTAAAAAATTTTTCCCGATGTCCAATCTGAACCTTCCCATTGTGATAAGTTAGAGAAGACTCTTTGTTCGTCAAGACAGAAAGGAGAAGCCTTGTGTAGATAACAGAAAATCAAAGGAGAAGCCTTGTGTAAGATAACAGAGAGCCAAAGGAGAAGCCTTGCGTAGATAACAGAAAACCGCCAGACAGAAACTAGCTAGTATGTTGATTACTTAAGCTGGTTGTGTAATTAGAACTTAGGTGCATATGGAAAAGACCATTACAGGGCCGTGGACTTTCACCAAGGAAGAAGAGAGGAGCCTCCCCCAAGCGACCACCAGAGAGTAGAAGACGACCCCCTAGCAACAGAGGGCACAAGCGCAGAGTACACCCAGAGATACTGCAGACACGGAAGGAAGAGAGTATAAAAAGACTGCGGGAAGGGGGAAACGGGGTGAGCCGTTTGCGGAGCGGGGACTCCTCGGCTGCACCCGGCGCTGTTTGCTTGCCATCGCTTGCTGTAATCAATAAATTTCTGATTGACTCTCGAAAGGCTGAACAAATTATTCGCCTCTATTTATAACACCTTCAGGCCATATCCTCTTGTCCTGTCAAGAGTTGCCTGGGAAAAGAGAATGACCCCTATCCTGCTACAGCCTCCCTTCAGGTAAATGTAAAGAGTGATAAGGTCTTCTCTGAACCTCCAGACCAAACTCCAGCTCCCTTGATGCCCCCATTTGACTAATTCTCTAGATCCTTCACCAGCTTTCTTGCCATTCTCTGGACACACTCCAGCACCTTAATGTCCTTCTTGAAGTGAGGTCCAAAACTGGACACAGGACTCAAGGTGCCGCATCACCATAGTTGACTGCAGAGAATGATCAATTCCCTAGTCCTATCATTATTTTTGATACTTGTATTTAGCCACTTTCAGCCAGCACCCCCAGATCCTTTTCTGCTGGGCCACTTACCTGATGCTCTGCCCCTAGCCTGCAGTGCTCCATGAGGATGTTGTGACCCAAGGACTAATGTTGAACCTCAGCTCATTGTTGATCAATGAGCTGCCTTGTTGAACCTCAGCTCTTTGATCCATATCCTTCTGCAGATCCTTCCTACCCTCCAGCAGATCAACACTCCCCCCGAACTTGGTGTTGTCTGCAAACTGACTGAGGGTGCTCTCAATACTTTTGTACAGATCATCAGTGAAGATATTCAATAGGACTGACCCCAATACTGAGCCATGGGGAACCCCACTAGTTATCCACCACAAATGGATGTAACTCCATTGACCACCACCCTCTGGGTCTGGACCTCCAGACAGTTTTTAACCCAGAGTGCACCTGTCCAAGCCATGGGCTGCCAGCTTCTTCAGGAGAATGCACAGAAGACTGTACAGAAGGCTTGACTAAATTACAGATAGATTACATCCACAGGCAATTCTCATTCTCTTTATCACAGTGATAATTGCTGCAAAGAAAATAAAAAGGAAGAAAAATAATTTATTTTAAAAATAGTTATTCACAGTCTTGTTTCCTGTGATTTTTTTTTCTATTGCTGTTCTTTAACACCCAGGTCCCATGGAAAGAGATTATGTAAATGCCAAAGTTGATTACTCAACAGATTTGGTCATTAATAGGTTCTTAACTTCTTAACTTTCTCAGTTATTTATTGCAGTGGTTAGTGAGCTGAACTTGTTACTTCTCATATATCAACAGAAGTGTTGCCCAAGTGACCAGCATTTCCACAGGCACAGCACCTACTGGGAGCACTAGGATTAGATAACCTCAGCTAGGTACAAATAGAATTGAAGATTTAAGAGCCTGCACTGATTTCACCTTCTGGACATCCCCAGAATCTACTTCTGGCTGAACTGGAAAACACACGAGAATTTGTTTTATCTGAACTGATTTGAGATGCACTCTAGGGTGAAGAGCACTGCACACTTTACTCTGATGAGACCAGTTTAGTCTGTGTTCATTTAAAGGGATTCCAAGATGGCTAGTTCAAATGTAGAACAGTCAAAGCTGGACTGAGATGAATCCTACCCAGGCAGACCAAGGTCATCTGTGAAAGAATCAGAACTCAACTGGAATTTTCAGGTTCAACCAGTAAAATATTTAGTCATAAATGGAGGAATTTTTAAAATTATTTAGAATCATTAAATATGGTTCCTACACATAAACTTACATAGCTATAAATATATTATTACAACCACTGCATCATTTTGGTAGGCAATAGCTAAACTGATGCTTTCATACATGCTGTGCTGGGTGGAATTGTTAGGAAACGCTTGACTTTATTGCAATTATACACAATATATAACTATAGTGCAATTTCAAAATTTTAACACTTGCTACAGTTCAGTCACAGGGCTATTTGAAATAGTAATGCCCTGAGGGAGTGATTCAATTTAGCATGACAAATCACTGTACATGAAAGGTCCCTTTTTCAACAGGGAGTTCTCTTTTCCAGGTCTTCATCAAGATAATAGTCACTATACTGGGAATGGTTCACAATAATTTCACTTGGTTAAACATGTTAATGACCTGTTAGAATGAAACTGAATGAAAGGGATAAGTAGCTGGAAATAGATTTAGATATAGATGCCAATATAGTGGAAAAAACTGTATTTCTGTGCTCAGGTAATTACTGTATTGCTCATGTAAGCCCTTTCCTAAAATATGTATCAAATGCAAATAGTTGCCTCCCTGTTGTAATTGATGAGCTTTTGATGCATTGATGACAAATGCACGGCCTTTCTAATGTTTACGCTAGCCAAAAATTCTTGAGATATCACCTTGATTTACAAACAGTGAAACTTCAAAAAGCCTTTTCTATGACTATGATTTATTAAAGAAACATGGATATTGATCTAGCGCCAATATCCAACTGTGACGAACAAAAACTCTCTAACAGTTTAAAGTTAGAAAGTGTATGTTCATTGTGACGCTGGACAGCGTGCGGGATAGCTCCCAATACACACTGCACCTTTCAAGTGATTACAGAGTCCTTTTATCCACACAAGAATTGAATACCCAAAATACAAATACATATTCATCATTTTGGTACATCCCATTCCTCGCTTTGTATGCTAATCATTTCAAAAGCTATTAAGCATGCGTAGTTTGTTCCTTGAAATGGGTCGGTGGTCCCTTTCATGGGGAGGGGTCCCAAAATGAGGAAGTAAATGAAGTCTTCCTCATTCTGACCTTTCTACCTTTTCAATGCTAATATGACAAATGAACCTTGGTAGAACTCCCATTCCTTGTCTTCAACTGGTTTCAGAACAGAGGAGGCCCACAATTGTCTTATGTTCCTAAAAGCTATTTGTCAGTTTCTATATTCTTCATTATAAACCCAGCTAACTAAACATTGTGTTGACAAGCAATCAATTATTAGTTAACTACTAACTCTTAACTTCATCAAGGCCTACTTACAAAATCCCTTTATTTTAATTAACTCTAGTAAGGCTTATCTCTAACTAAAATCTTAGCTTCTCTAAAATCTCTAAATCTCTTAAAGTTTATGTTTCAACTAAACCTTAAGATTTGCAGGATATGGTAGCTCCCAAAGCTCCAATATTCTCTGTATGGAAAGAGATATGAAGGAAATATTTAATTTGATTTCACAAAAACTTTTAAACCACAGTAGTTTTTAATGACTGTGATTCAGTGATACTGTCAAGGAAACCCACCATGTTTTGTATTAATCATTTATTGATTCATCTGGTAAACTGTTGCATATTATCTTGATTTTCATTTTGATGTACCCAAATTATTCTGCTGGTATAAGCTAAATAATAATTCTGTTGATAAGCTAAAATCTGGTGTAACTGTTTTCCATTGTTTTGTCTTACCTTCACCTCCTTCTGTGCTTGCTTTTGAGTAGAAAATGCCTATACAACCTTTTTATACATTCATTTTTCTTTGAACAGCAGCCAGTCATCATGAAGATTGACACTGTTTCAAGAAACTGTCAGTGGTTATTAATTTGTAAATGATTTGTAAGACAAGTGGAAAGGCCAGATAAACATAACTTTCTTTGGCATATTGTAGTTTTTTTCCACTGGCATATAAATGCTTCTAATCATCAGTTTAAATTGTTCATGCTTTTCATTCCTCTGTAATTACAATTTTCAAAATTAAATGTTAATAAATAAGAGGCAGTAAAAGGTTATTGCAATGTTTTTGGTGCATCAGAGGACATAAACTCAAGGAGAGGGAAGTCTAGTGGGGCTGTGTCATTTTGTGCAATAGAAGTGGCAAGTGCAATTTCTTTTAGCAACTTTTCTGGTAGAAGATCATTCTGAAAGGAATAAAAGTATTGTCCTTAATATAAACAAGCTATTATTTGAATCAAACTATCGAACATCGTTACTATAAATACAACGCAATAGAGTGGCTTCTAATTTAACTAACTAATACAACTAAATTGTGTTCATTTTGGAAATTGCATGGGTGCACCACAGCTTACCAATTCAAGTTTAATTACTTTAATTAATATATTTAATTAATACTTTAATAGTTTAATTACTTTAATTAATAGATTCAAAGGGAGGCCTGAATCCTTTGAGATTTTTGTCAGTTTACTTCATGAATCTTAGTTATTCAAACCTCATCAAGACCTAACCTTAGTTATTTGTAATTGCCTTTTCCAAGTTCTGGGAGTTATGGAAATGTCCCCTGTAATTACATTTGGCTCAAGAGTGTGGAATAGAAGGGTATGACAAAGCTGCTTTTACCCTGGAAATGGGACTGATCTCAGCAGACAGACTCTGTATTCTTGCTAGTAACCATTTCAAACAGGACCAGCTATTCTTCCCCTCCATTCTGGTCTGATCAACATCATTACCAGCACCATGAAGTAAATGTACTGAAACCAATTGTAAAGAGAAATCCTTAATGGGACAGCAGGAGGTCTAAAATAATATCAATAACATCACCACTGTTACATAACTATTAATTGGGCTTAACAAAGCAAAAATAATTAAAATTATCTTAGAGTCCTATCATTTGTGTTTCCTTTGGGTGAAGACAGGATATCAAGGATCAAATGTTTCTGCAATATTTTTATCTCCCCCAGAAGGTATAAAAAGTTCATTATATGTTCACAAATATACGAAATAGACTAGCTCAAATAAAGTGTACATCTTCTTATTCAATATGTGGTTCTGGACACTGCACTCCTTGCAAAGTTCAAAAAGTGAAAAAAACAGCAATAGAATTTCTCCAACTGCAAGGTGGACAATGAGTGTAGACATCATTAAACAAGGTTGTCTGCTCAGTTTGAGACTGTGAGGAAGACACCAGAAAGGTTATTTCTGTTGTTTTTCTGACACAGACAGGGAAGATCTTACACGAGATATATTTCTTGGAGATTTTCCCTCAGCATAATAATGCAGTCTCATAAATCAATTATTTTTGGACTGTGAGTTGTCAGGCTTTTTTAGTCCAATATTATGTCTGTTTCATATCCTACTTTCTCTCTAATTTCAGATTAGTGAATGGGTTGTTGATCTGCATGTACAAATTTTGTTCTCCATGTAACCATGTACTTAGAGTACAAAAAGGTAAAATGGAACCTTACACAGCAACACACGGTCACAGCTGTCCTTGCAGAACTTTGCCTCTATCATGAAAGCCACTTGCATTATATAGTTTAAATTACAGCAGTTAAGACATTTTCCTAGCTTTCCTGTCACAGACCAGGAGAAGTTGGCATGTATCTTATGATGTGGAGTGGCTGATATGCTTACTGCAATGTTATGATCTTCCTGCATGTTTCGACAACTGTTTGTCTGCTCACCCTCAGGAGGTTGTGGTTGTCAAAATGTTGAAAAGTCTGCAGTGATGCATCTAATGCAGTAATGCATCTCACCAGCAACAACCTCATAAACAATCCACAGAAGAAACAGACAGAAGCCTCACTGAAAAAGACCCTGCTCAGATACCAGATCACAAAGTAAAAACAATAGGAAAAAGGCACAGGTATAAAAAGATACAGGTAGTAGCTTCTGTAATCTGCCTAGATTTAAAACTTGTTCCCAAAAATTAAAATGGAGCCAATTTTAGGTATAAAAGTAATTGAAGTCTGCATTTTTCCTGTCAGCACCTAACTTGTTGCCCATCTAGAAAAAACTATTACATTGTACTCCTACTTTTGGAGTGACTTATGCACTGTGGAAAGCACAACAGACACCAGCTAAAGGTGGCAGGTGCTTATTGCCATCTAGTGAAAGAGCTGGCCAACACCACAACCCTTCCACTCGTGTTGCCAGGTGTATCATCAGGAACATAAAAGTCTGCCCAAGCATGGGCATTTCCTATGCTGAGTGTGCAGCACATCTCAAAAACTTACTGACAGCAGTGGCATTCATTCCTATACCACTACAACTCCAAAGTCGGGCTAAATATTTTATTGTCTGGCTAGTGGGGAAAACCCTTACTTGCTGTGAGGTAACATCAGCTTGAAAAGAAATCCTGATTCACGGAGCCATACAGAAAAAACACCACCTTAACTCGGTGGGAAATTCAAGCCTGGTCCTTTTCAGAACATTTTCTATGTGGGTTGTATCTAACAGTGTGAAATAATTTCTGAATTTTGAGGTTTTTTCTTCAAGTTTTGGTGATATTTAGTAATCAAGCAAATTTCAACCAAAAACACTGAAAACAGGAGAATAGTTAACAAAGAGAAATAAAGATAAGAAAACAAGATAATGAGGTCTACAGCCAAAATCCAGATGTTTTTCTACATATTATGCTTTTCTATACATTATGCTTTTCTATACATTATTGCCATAATTCAAATTAATCTGCTACTAACAAATTGAAAAACAAGGGCAATGGTTAAATATAGAACATGAGGATTTGTTAAATTGACAAGAAAGGCTTTTCCCCATACAGTGATGGTGTAGTTACACATGTATGTAGTTCTAACTACAAGTGTTTCCATGGAATTTCTTCCATTCCTATCTGCTCATCCTAATTCCAGACATTATAAGATTCTCACAGAAAGATATATTTAATATTTCTGTCTGAGACTCACATTATTTTCTTCTCTATATCAGCAGGAAAATAAGAAAGATTTAGCTACATTTCCATATAATGCACCAAACAAAAAGGATTATTAGTTTACTCCTGTTCTTCTGTCTGGTCAGTATAAATTCCAGGCGAGCAAATATCTAAGGCACAAAAGATCTGGAACTAATAGACCATTGAAAGCCTAGAAGAGACTTGGATTCATCTTTATATCCTTTTTCTTTCCAAAACTGAGCAAAAATTTGGTATTTCCATGTGAAATGCAAAATAATTCCTTTAAAATCACGTCTTCTTTTATAGGGTCAGTAATTTCTGAGTTACGCAAGACAACAAATCATGGATTTATTAGTTTTTTGCACTGTTTTCATATAACATGGGAAGGATCTAAACTCCACAAATTTAAAGGCATTAAGTTTGGAAACAACAGCATAAACAACTTAAGATGTATATCCTGAGCCAGAACGCAGCTGAAGATCTCTGGCACTTGGGTTACTGCTCTAAGAGCAGCTCCCAGCCCCTTCTGCAGAGGAGTCACAAAGACAGGCCCAAACATGACTTAGTTTTAATAAGGACAATCACCAGGTGGGATTCAAACAGATGGAGATAGGCCAAGTTGAAGTGAAATGGTTGTAATAGCAAATATAGAGTAGCCACCATGTGCCAGCTGCCTACCAAAGTCTGGCATGACAAAGGAACCCACCTATATTGCCCTAGGCTCATATTATTATTGCCTATGGCAATAGTCATGGTGATCACTGCTTCTCTTCACTGACAGATAAAGACAACCCTGTGTGACTCATCTCCTAATTGGAATAATAATTATCCAAAGGTAGGCAGGATAAATTTAGGCCAAGTTATGTTTTTGGGTTTTTTTTAATTCCTTTTTCCCTCTTTTTCTGGGCTTTTTTTTTTTTCTCTTGGGCATTTTTTCAAGAGTTGAAGGGGACATTTAAAGGTAAAAAGAATGAAGAGTGCTCATAAAATTTTGTTGAGGAAGCCTCCTGTAAATAAAAGACAACACTGATCAATATTCAAAAAATTTTTGGCAAAACTTGAACACAGGACAATTAGAGCATCCAGAGGAGGGCAAAGGAGATAGTAAAGGGTCTGAAGGAGAAGCCCTATGAGGAGCAGTTGAGGTCACTTGGTCTTTTCAGACTGGAGGAGACTGAGGGGAGACCTCATTCCAGTCTGCAACTTCCTCATGAAGGGAAGAGGAGGGGCAGACACTGATCTCTTTCCTCTAGTGACAGGTCTGGAGGGAAGTTGTGTCACACCTGAAGCTGTGTCATGGTGGTTTAGGTTGGATATTAGAAAAAGATTCTTCACCCACAGGATAGTTGAGCACTGGAACAGACTGCCCAGTGCAGTGTCACAGCACCAAGCCTGGCAAAGTTCAAGAAGCATTTGGATAACATTGTCAGGCACTTGGTATGATTATTGTGGATGGTCCTGTGCAGGGCCAGGAGGTGGGCTCAATGATCCTTGTGGGTCCCTTACAACTAATCTTATCCTGTGATCCCATGATTCTGTAATTGAGTTCAGAATCTTTGGCAAAAAGAAGGTGGAAGTGGTTTGGGGAGATTATTTACTCAGTGTCTAAGAGATGACAGGCCAGATGGGACTAAGTCTCCAAGAGAAGATCGGAAAGCAGGACACCACTGCAGGGAGTCTAGGAGGTAGCACATCATTAAAGCAATCAGTTAAATATTTTTCAAATGAGAAATAGTCAATTTATTCCAAAATCAAAAAAGAATTGCAAGATACTGCTGTTTGGGAAAAAAAAAAGGGCTGGCCTTAAGTTTTGAGTAGGGAAAAGGTTCTTTGGGTAAGGACTACACTTCTGAAAATCTCTAAATGCTCTTCCTAGAAAAAGAAATGAAAAATTATCTGTAAGAAGCTTTCCACGCAGATATCGAAACAGGTACTAGAAAACCTGACAGGTCTTAATTACAATGTTTATAAGAGAAGCTGAGGCCACAAAGGGTGTACAAGCAGTTTCCTGTAGTCACAGAAGATGCCAGAGCCTCAGAGTGATTTTTTTTTTCTTTTTGAACGAACTGCTACTCAAACTGAATTTTGATATAGAGCTTAAGGACTTCCTAACATTGATGATGGCAGGAGACAGGGGAAGCACCTAACCCTTCTAAACTAAATACAAAAGAAGTGTTTGCACAAGCCCTTCTTAAGGAGATGCAATTTATCTCCAGACAGGTTTATTTAAAATATAGGCAGCTTTTACTGGCAGGTATCATTCCCATTCCTTAAAGCAGCAGTTCAAATGAAGAACCTGAAGAAGCTATCAGCTGCCATGGAAGAACTGTAAATAAGAACAAGGTCAGAAGCTGCATTAATGAAAAATAAAAGGCTTCTTTTGAGTGTGGAAACATAGAGAGCAACAGTCCTTTTGAACGTACTTGCAATGTGACAGTTTGTGTACAAAGTAACAGGTACTATGCTGAAAGCACGAGTGATCACCACACCACTCTGGTTTTGAGAAATGTTGTAAAACTATGGAGTAGAACAATAATGCTAAAAGGAAATAACTTTATTTCTCTACCTGTGTGCATCCAACCATGTATTTGAATTCACTGCTATAGAATGTGTATGGCTATTTATGGAACTTGTTTGAGTACTCATTTTGGTGATATTTGATTTTCCTGAAACTAAAGTAATCGCACAGTAAATAAGGCTGGCCATATTGTTGCAAATAGATATCAGAGGACACAATTCTATACTCTTTCCTACTTGGCTATTATAACTCATTACCAAAAGAAATTATTATGCTGCAGCTTGACCACCTCTTTCTTTTTATGTCCTAGTGGTAAACTTGATTATTATCAAATTTATCCATTTAAATCAAAGTTCATCAGTTGCCATTTCTTGGTCTTTAAGATGATCTTTAAGGTTTCTTGATCTTTAAGATGATCTTTAAGATTTCTTGATCTTTTAGTAAACATAATCTTGCTTAAATTTATATTTTATTGTATGCTTTATTACTTCATTGTTCACTGTTGATTATAAAAATGTGGGGTTTTTTGAAACAGTTACAATTAGCAAGAAAGATATTGAGAAGTACTTAAATGAAAGCAAAAAGGTTGAAAAAACACAACAAGATTCTCTCAAAAATGTCTTGAATCAGAGGAAATAATATCAGAAAGGAAACTGGCTGTAGCTATGTTATTGAAAACACAGGGTCGTGAAAATAACATTTGACATCTTCTTATGCCCCAATGCTTCCTATGCATATAAATCCATTTTTATGAGTCAATAATTAATGGTTAGATAGAAAAGGTTTTAATAATGCAAAAATCCAAGAAGAATAATTGCATTTTTTATTCATAGTGAAAGAGCAGTGTGAGTCATAGAAATAATCTCTGGACGTCTGTTATCCAACCTCCCACTTGAAGAGAAACTACTGAAAACTGGATCAAGACAGCTGTGGTTTTCTGTACTTATTGTTCATAATAATTTGTTCTGTCCCCTTAATTTTTCCAGTTCCATAGCAGAAAATATCATAGCAAAGATCAGATGAGTTAAAGCTCTACAAGACAGAATAGACATGAACTGGATGGAAATGGATTTGTTCATTTGGTCAAGTGCCTTAAACACACGTACAGCTCTTACCAAAGAAGCAAATCTTTTCCTATTTCAATGCAAAAGATCCAAATATAGCATTTGATTTGTAATGAACAATAATTAATTATCTTCCATCTTTCACTGATGTAGTTCAAGATTAACTGTGTTATAAAATCAATATCATTAAATGCAGAATTGCTCAGAGTAATGTAATGGTATTCTTTTTTGAAGAGCACATATTTTGAGGTAGAAGCTCTTCTGGACAAACTTCTGAGGTCTATGATGGAAAGTATCAGCATTTGTTGGATTAGCACTATCCAGTCTCTCATATTCTTATGGCTTAGTGAACCTAGAATTACTGGCTTCACTGTTCAAATTGGTTTAGACTTGGTTTTATGGAACCATGTCTGAATTTTTTTTTCCTGAAAAAGCTTTCTGGTTCTGCTATGAATCCATTCAAAATCAGATCATATACCTGTGTCTTGCTCTGCATATCCTGGCATCTTGTGTCAAGAATAGAGTTTTTGCCTTGTTCATTTCTGTTGGAAAATTCACAACAAAGGCAGATTTCTTCCAAAGTAGAACATCTTAACATCCATGCTGCATCTCTGTGTCTTAGTATCTATTTAAAACAAAACTTTGATTCATCATTAATTTAAACAGATGGTGTGAGGTCACATTATACTGATTGAATCATATTGAATTCTACTTCTGCTATGTAAAATTATTAGGGAACTTCAGCATCCCTTCACTCAGTTATTTCTTGCTTGTGCACTCTGAAAAACAAACCCCCTGAACAAATCACTAAAGGTTTTTTAAAAATTTATATTTAGTGCAGAGATGCATAGTCATTATATTATTTTTTATTAAAAAAAATTATTAAAATGCAAAGAAGTAAAATGAAGGCTGGCATAACCTGAAATAAAAAAGCCTCCTAGCTGTATTGTAAAGAGAACTATCAGCTTCACAAAGTATATGAAATCAATCCTATAAGATGGAAGTAAATATTTTTAAGTGAGTAACTGAATCAGGAAAAATATGGTCCCTTTCATTACCATAAAGAGGTAATTTTCACATTAAGTTGGTGTTAACCTGCTCCTACCACAGTTTGTATTTCTGCTGACTTTTATTAGACATTAACTGCCAACTGTTGCTTAAGTTCTGTCACATTCTAGAAGCTCTGCTAACTTCACACTAATTTTATTCCCTCTTCAAACTAATAAGATTTCCAGGAAACTCTAGATTCAAGAGTGATACTTACAGCAGAAGAGTCAAAAGTTAAGAATTAGCTATTAGTCATGAATATTTAATGTAAGTGCTTTTTAAACAATTTTTAATGAGTGAATTAATTAAAGTGTATGCATGGATTGACATTTTACTGATCGAAGGCCACATTTAACTACTGCTTTCTTTTTTTACTTATTCCTGATAATAAAAGGATGATCAACTAGCATAAATATTTCCTGTATTCTATAGCTTCCTAGGGTCAGCAGAAGGAAGCTCAGAATAGTACATGTGCACACTGCTTACCAAAATTTGGACTTGTTTGCTTTTTTGTTTCCACTGTAAAGCAAAGCCACCACCAAGTTAGCAATGCTATTTACAGAGGTACCTTTCAGGTTAAGCTTCTGAAGACTGATTATGCCTGAATATGAATATGCTGGAAAAACTGATGAAGAACTATGCAAATAGTGGATAAATTTTTGTTAAAGAAGAATAAAAAATAAAAGTAAAATTTTATTCAGTGTTCTCATGGTGTGGTAGCAAAGAAACGTGATTATGTGAATTGCAAAGTAGTTTCAAAAATTCCTTAAATTTAAATATTTTCTCAATTCTTTTTCAGTTAGAAGGTGTATAAATGTATTTTAGTCAGTTCGGTGTTTTGAAATTCTTCCTCTTTTTTTCAGTAGTCCAAAGCAGAAACATAACAAAAAAAAAAAAAAAATGGAGACAGCAGAAAGATTTTTTTACCTTAATTTTCCTAAAAACGTTTTTTATTCAAGGAAATGTGATTTGAAGGAAAAAAAAAAAAAAAAAAAAGTGGGGTTTTGTGTTGCTGGTTTTTTTTTTTTATTATTTTGGTTTTTTTCCATGGGAGAAGGAAATATTTTCAGTCAGGAAACAGTTATGAAAAGATCTGATTAAATGAAATAGTGTTTGTTGCAAGTCCATGAATTTTCCTTTGTAAATAAGAGACATGATAGGTCCATTTGCTGTGCAAATACTCCACTGGCTTTATGTTAATGAGCTCCCTCAGAGATATTTAGCAGCCATAGCTCTGCTTTGTGGGACACATGGTAAATATGAGTTTACCCTTTATGCCCAGGGTCACCAGCGATGGTGGAAGGTGTAGATTAGTGGAGACACTGAACAGTAGGATTGTATTGCATGTCTGTATGGTTGTGCTGGTTTGGTGTGCCAGTTTCTCTCACACCAGGGGATTCTAACAATTTTTCATCAGAGGACAGCTGTTAACCTTCTAAATTTCCTCATCAACCTGTATGAACCCTCTCAGCCCTTTTGACTGAAGTCCCTACAATGCAAAGATAATCTCACAATTTGCCATTTACTTCCACTACGATCTACCAGTAACATGAACTAGAATATGCAAATCTCTGCCTACACAGGATTTAGGCAACAGGGTCTCAGTCTCAGTTTGTCAAATTGATTGAATACTCAAAAAAGAAAAAAATAAATCCAAACCTATTTACTGAAACCAAAATGCAAATTTACTTTCCCACTTAGAACTCTTTGTTCTTGTTTTCAAAGAGTGGATATCTATTTGCATAAATGTTTCCTAAAGGAGTCATGAATATTCATGTGTGCACATGCCTCTGTCTTGAAAGTTCTTGGGAGGCTGAGGGAGGAGGAAAAATTAGTCAGCCTGAGACAAAATAAAATCGTGTTGGTCTGGTCATGAGTCAGAAACTTACCAGACACAAACAGCCAAAATGGTGGTGGGACCTTGTTTGGGAAGTTGAAATTTCTTCTGTGTCATTCATCACCTTCAGAAAAGTGAAGTTTATCAGTAAAAGTACAGAAAACCCATAGCAGACTTAAAGGAAACTACAGAATACTCATAGCAGGCTTAAAGCTGGCCTTTGTCACACAGCTTTCAGCATGGCTGCTCCAGAAACCAAAGGAATATCCCCAGGGATCCAGCATGTGTCAGGCTCATTCACACGCTCAGGCCTGGACAGCCACGGGGTGTGGGCAAATCTTACTCTAGAAACCATGTGACCATACACATCTGAGTGATCAGGTCCCTCTGAAACACACAACTTCTTAGATTATTGCACAGCTGAGCTAATAAACAGAATCCTAGAATGGCCTGGGTCAGAAGGGACCTTAAAGACCATCCAGTTCTCCCTGCCATGGGCAGGGACACCTTCCTCTAGACCAAATTGCTCAGAATCCTACCCAGCCTAGCTCTGAACACTTCCAGGGATGGGGAGCCCACAACTTCTCTGAGAAACAGAATGTGTCAGTGCCTCACCACCCTCACAATAAAGAATTTATTCCTAGTATCTAATCTAAACCTAGACTCTTTCAGTTTGAACAAATTTTCCCTTGTCCTGTCACTAAATGCTCTTGAAATCTGTGAAGTAATTGAGTTTCAGTCCAGTCATCCAATTTAATTTTCTCCACCAGTTTATTTTCTACTGGCTTTGTGAGAATGTTAGAAAACATTTAAAAAGTTATAAATAAAGAAAGGCTGATTTATCAATAGAATACTTACATATTCCAAACTTTTCTTAGTAAACACATTAGAATTGGAAATAAGCAACTTCTGTAACAGACAATTTTCTTTCCTTGCCACAAATAAAAAAAATACATTAAAAAAGTAAATTTTTTCTTAAAAGTAAGCTACATGCCATTAAGTGAACCTTCCCTAACTTCTCACAAGGAAAATTTAAAACCTATTTCTATATAAAACATTTCTCTAGGGAGAGTTTTGTACACTTTGAGGCTTATTAATCATGGATATCATGGCGGGGAAAGGAAAAAAAAGAATACAATAATTGTATTTGTCTTAGCTGTGCTCGGCTTTCATATGTTCACAAACTGAGCCTCAAACTGAAAAAAAGGAAATTGAGCATAAAATTTTCATTTTACTTCTTTCCACATAAACAGCTGTAAAGGAAGGTTTCTATCAACAATGCCTGTAGGTTGCTGTGTTCCTAAACATTCACTGATCATAGGAGTTAGTCTGCTATCAATATTCATCCTTTGCATACAAGAGCTATCGTATTTCAGAATATATGGCTGCATATAAAAGGGGACTCCTTTCTATTGCCTTTGGTATTTTTTTCTTCTTAATTTTCTCCATGATTGACTTGGATAAACACAATTTGGAACTTATTTTAATTTATCCCTAATAATTACTCTTTTCTATTTTCCAGCCTGATTAAAGAGATCCCATTTTTTCTTTCTTAGAATATTTGTCTTCGTTGATAGCCAGACTCCTGTTAAAGTCCCATAGATTTTAGGAAAGAAGAAAGACGTCATCAAGAAGGACTGTAGGCAATGATGACATATCACCTTTCAGTTTATAAATAAAATTGGTTAATAACAACTTTGTTTCCTTCTTTTTATGCAAAAGGCAGAAGGGTACTTTTCTCATTCCTCTGTGTTTTGCACAGTGCGTAGGAAATTTCCCTATGGCTTCAAAGAGTCCAGGAATCTAGAAATACTTGAGGAGAAGACAAAAGTACTCTGTAGGGTTTGGCTAGGTAAGAATGTGCTCTGGAACTGCACATCTGAGATACATGTGGCCCATAAGCTGGATAGAGCATTTACTAGGATTGAAAGAGGCACAACTAAGCACGAGGGACTGAACATCCTCTATGCCCCAGTACTTAGAAGAGCAGAGCAGCATGGGGTCTTAAAGCTAGCACTAAACTCTTACACAGCTTTTTGCTTTTGCACAGCCTCATCTGCTTTGCAAATGAGTTTTGGAGAAGTATCTCATTTTTATGTAGCATTTGAGTTTTTGATTAGGGGCTTAGAAAATGCAGCTACAGCAGAGAGAAGCTTGCTGAAAGGGCCCAAATTCACGGTAGATGAGCAGAATTTACAAACCTAACAAAGAATTACCCATCTCTTCTGTGGAATGATGGAGGAAAAGCCCATGGCAGGACCCTTGGAGGCATATTTACAGGTTATTTTTATAAGGCTACTAAGTCTCACAGCTGTTTGTTAGTTGGCTTGTTGTTTTTGTTTTTTTTTTTTTTTTTCACATGCATTTGTACTTGTTCCTTTAAGTGTATACACCAGGGCTCCACATAGGCTGAGGGCTCCCTGGGCCAGTGGCCTCCATGAGCCTCCTCATCACGGTCCAAGGCTCTCCCCAGGGCACAGAACTGGGTTGCCTTGAGTGCAGGGGATGCATTCAGGTCCATAACAGCGCACTGCCAAGAACTTCCTTACAACAAGCTCACTTCAGACTCCATGGAACAATTTCATAACTAATGTGAAAGAGGGCTGAAACATCTCAGGGCACCAAGACCCAGCCAGGAAAGGCAGAGCCAACCAGGTCCATGTCTCTTTCCTGTAGAGAAAAACCTCATCGACTTTGAAAATACATTTTAAAACTGAGAATTAAAACTGATAAAAATACAGCTCAGGGCACTGCTTTTATAGGTGTTCCACCCTGGGTCACACTGAAGTTATAAGACCGTGGTGACAGTAACGCCTCTGTATGAATAACTCAAGAAGAGCTTCCTCACAGGAACATTTGGTTAAGTATTTGCAATATAATGTGGTCTCTACCATAGGGGACAGTTATGACATTGATTTATGTGAATTATCACTGAACATAGTAAAAACCCCATCAAATTACTTGTCTTACAGATTCCTGTTGTGCCTTGGGGAGAGTGTAGGCAGTTACAAATTAAAGTGGGGCTTTCTGTGCATCAAAGAAGATTGACATTTATAATTTCAGAGGCTTTAAAATGTACTCATGGGTTAAAAGTGTGTAGTTATGCAATGAAACCTGTTTGTACAGCAGTACAGATTAATAGCCATGGACCAGTCACTGCATGAAAGGAGAGAATTCACACAAGGGCCTTGGACTTATTCATATTTCCACAACCTTCATCCTGAATTTTTTCAGGAACCTACAAAACTTCTGTTGGCCTTATCATTCCAAGGGACAGCATTTGTGCCCACGTACACAGAGAGGAAACAACACTCTGTTTTCATCACTTCCTACAGTCCTGCCAGAGCACCTAAGAAGCCTGGTAAATGAAAAACTAGTGAAAGAAAGACTGGTTTCTTGCTTTGGCTGGAAGGTACCCTGCTATCTCCTTCTGTTTCATGACAGCATGTTTCCAGTAATGATGTGCTGACTTAGGTATGTGATTCCTGGTGTCCTTTCTCTGCTAGCTTTTGAAGTGCAGGTGAACCTTCAAAAATAACAGAATCTGAAGATGAGACCTTTACTGGAGATTTCATTTATGGTTGGTAAAGAAAAGCTTGGAAAAGGAATAAACACCTTAACTCCAGGTAGAGAACCAAACAAAGAAAAGAGATGCTTGGAGTTTAATCTCTGCTTTTAGGATTTTTTTTTCATTTTCTGCAAAGATTTTTAAAGCTGAAATCAGCAGTTCTGTAAGTTTTACAAGCTTGTAAGTCTGATAGTTCACAAGGACCATCTTGCCATCAGAAGTCAGGTCACTGGTAATGTCTAGGGAATACTAGAGTGGTTAATTTATTATTATAAAGACTGCAGTCCCTAAAGTAAACAGGAACAAAACGCAAAGGAAGCAGTCCATTATATGTGCTTTTGTTGCAGCATTTGGAAAATTCTTTTCTCTTTCCAAGCAAAAAGTTAAAAGTAGGTATGCATCCATTACCATACATGTAAACCACCCATATCTTGCTCTCAGAGTTATTTTGGGACTTAGTTAAATATTTTTGTCCTTGTTTTTGCAGGCTGCTCAAGTATAAACCACCACTTTAAAAATATCATTAATCAGCACTAGGAGTTACTGATGCCCCATGGGCACATGGACTTGAGTGGAAAAGATTTTGAGCGTCTACCATAGACACAACATGTGGGCTTGGATAACAATTTTCAATATTTGTCTTTGAAACTGAGGAAATACTTATCTCCTCACAAGAATACCATTCAGTAAAAATTTACTTTTTTCTAATTGTTGATGTGATGTTAGTCTTGCTTTCAGACATAATTACTTGATAATATTATTGTTGTATGAAAAGTATCTTTAAACCATTTGTATCCAGGCAAAACACTTTAAAAGGAGGAAAATTTCTTTAGAAATTTAATTTTAAAATTTTAGCAACAGGGGGAAGGTATTCCCTTATAAAAATCTATGGCTATTGTGGCAAGCACATTTGCCACAAAAATCCTCTCTCAGGATTTTTCATAGAGGTGCACAGAGAAAAATGAAAGAGAAAACAATTTCTATTTCTGCTCCTTGTTTTTCTCTTGTGGAATGTGTTTGGAGAATTGTTTACCTGGAGTGATCTCTTGGTTGGATCATGGTGGATTGTTTGGGCCTGATGGCCAATCAGATCCACCTGTGTCTGGACTCTCGCGAGAAGGTCACGAGTTGTGAGTTAGTGAGATATGATAGAGAAAGTAGCATGTAGTTTTTAGTATCCTCTTTTATATAGTATATTAATGTATTATAGCTTATAATAATATAATAATAATAAAGAAATAACTCAGCCTTCTGAACTGGAGTTAGACATCATCACTCTTCCCATTGGGTTCGCCGGCACCTACAACAGGCTATAACAGATGACAGTGCTTTTGCTAAGAATGTTCCTTTGGTTAGGAACAAAAGCTGTTGTATCTATACTGGGTAAAGATTAAATGGGAAAAGAGGTGCAGAAACCCGAACTCCTAGTTGAATAGCAAGTGCAGAACATACAAAAAGAAAGAAATAAGATTTCAAGTAAAGCCAAGTGGGACATGTGTTGCAGTGATTTAAAACAAATGTTGTTTCAAAAGGTATATATAAAGGCAGAAAGAATCCCCTGACAGGACAGGCATGAAAATACTGCTGGATGCTTTTAGCTGTAAGAGAGCAGATAGATGAGCAAAGGGAAGAGCTTAGTGTGGAGCTACTCCTGGTTTGGTCAGATCTCTTCTCAGTATAATCAGTAGCCTAATTGCATCATTCTTACTTTAAATGAGCCTTTCTAAGTCTTTCAACAGAAAAGTGAATATCCTTCCATGTCACTCTTCCCTCCATGACTTAGTTATTTTTCTTTGTAGGACAGATTTTAGGTCCATTCAAAACTGAAAAGTTTTTCCTTTGGGCACATTTCTTAGAGCAATTTTATAGATGTTTTATTGAAGCACATTACTTAGCACATTACAAAAATAAAAACATTGAGTAGTATTCCATTCAGTGCAGTGCTTTCCCAATTGCATATTCTTTGGATGCAATGAGAGATTGATCAAAGCTGGACTGAGCCATCTGTTGTTGCTGTTATTTCTTCCTCTTTTGGTGAGAATTAATTTGACAAAATCTAGAAGAGTTAATTTTCTTTAGACAGTTTGTTGACCACCTCATACTTATACTCTAGCTTGATCTAGGGTTTGCAGATAGTTTTGCTGTGTATTTTTCATTACAAAGTGTTGAGTGAAACCAAAGTCTTTCTCAAGACATCCACAGTGAACTGTTCATGGTTAAAGTTGCAAGTAATTGGGCAATCTGCATTTAAATAGAACTGAATAACCTCCCAAACTTAATAAAGCTTACATATTTTTGACATCTTTAAATATATATAAGCTTAATAAAGTTTTGCACTGGTTTAGGTACTTCAGAGGCTGTGGTATACCCCAGATATTCCATATACCCAATCTAAATATATAGAAAAGCTCTGAAATTCTTAAGTTGATATTGTACTTTGACTGTGGAAAATGCAAAATAAACCACTGGAGAACTATTAAAACTAAAGATTAGATTTATTCTCTTTTTCAGGACTTCTAGATACCTAGCTTTTAGGAAACTAAGAAGTACATATTGTGTCACAGAATTCATCTCCCAAAGCCTTCATATTGAATAGAGCCAGAGGGCAACCTCCTGGGAACAGTTTTCCTTGGGGTGTGTCGAGATGCTGCATTCAAAACTGTGAGCTGCGAGCTCAGCTGGGGAAGGCTTTTCCAGGAGTATCCCAGGAAAGAGCATTTGGAGATACCTGCCATATGGATGCAGGAGGTTGAGGCTGAAGAGATCTGTGTACTGGTGGAGGAGAGCTACATCTGAAAATGATACTTTCCCTCACTGCATGAAAAATGTCAAGAGAGAAAATTACTTCAGATAAGGGGTTTGGATGTGGAACAGAAGATCTGAGTGGGATTGTTTAGACATAAAATTTGAGAACAAATTCAGAGTTCAGTAAAACATCTAAGAGCCAATGTACCATCTGCTCTCTATAGCTATTCTCCTCCAAGAGAGAATTTGCAGGCCAGAAGGGAAGGAATCCATAACCTTTGATGGTTAACTTTGGGCATTTGGTTATCTGTCTGTCACACCTGTGTATTTTGTTTGTGTCCCACTTCAGCCCCCTTCCCTAACCTGTGCCCCTCTGTGAATTCACTTTGCTACCTGTGGGCTTGGTCTCATCTTCAGCAATTAAGTTAAATTTATGCAGGGGTATGAGTGACTGGAGAGATGCTTTCATGAATTGTTTCAAGTTAATATGATAGAGAAGCCCTCTCAAAGGCCTGCAAACTGGTGCCTTCCAGACGACTTGAATTCCTCCTGTGGACAAACCGATGGCTAAAAGTTATTTTAGACAGGATATCATGGAAGAAACAATATTTGGGACTCGCTACTAGTTTAACATAGTTTCAGTCAGTAATACTGAGGATCTAAATTCGGAAGTTTTCAATAAAAAAGGAACTCCAGATGCAGACACAGATGTACATGGACATATTAATTTACCAGTTTTGCAAGTCTCTACCAGAATTAATATCTTCAGAACCTTAAAGTTATTCAATATTTGGGGGGCCTTTTTTCATTATTTTATTCTCAAGATGTGAAAATAATTTTCAGAAAACTCATTGGTCTATGGCAGATAAAGTTTATAAAGCCTTGAAAGTGTCATTATTATTACTATAATTATTAGACAATTAATTAATTGCTATAATTATTAGACCATTAATTACTGCAAATTGATAAACAGTTGAGTAAATAAATGCATTTTCCACAAAACACTCCTTCTTATGACAACATCAGGGACCCTGAATAGTTTTATTAAGTCGTTTTAATAATTTACTATTTTTAAAATCAGAAAACTATGAAAGAAAATATCAATGCTTGTTTAAACCAAAAGAATAAGACATTGCAAGGATTTTTTATCTTTAAAATCTTAGACTCAGACAGAAGCTTGTTAGACAATATCAAATACTTTGTAATGGAAGCAATTTCCACCATGAGGACTGTATCCTTTATGATACCCTGTTGCTGACTCAGGGGACCCATTGCAGATCCATCATGTTCTCTTCATAATCCAAATACAGAAAAGCATTTCCAAATGTAAATTCATGAAGGTTTTTGAGAAAGATAATTGATACCAGAAATCTCACATGAACTACCCCTATATCATCAAGAAGTGGTAAAAAATCTGTGCAGAAACTTCAAGAAAATTGTATCCCTTATATTTGCTATATGGTTGCTCATACTCACTATTTGCCTTTGACTGCAATGTTTACATTTAGGCTTCACAGGTATATTAAAGAAGGTATTAGCATTAGTGGTTTTTTAATTGCCTAGAAACACTTGCCAAAACAAATACAGTTATTTTGCACGTACTGTTGGTCTTGCTGTACAAAAGCAGCATCTCAGCATTGATTCAACATTTCTTCAAAACTCTAATTAGAGTAATTTCCTGCAGGCTCCTCAGCGTGCTGAGCTTTCCTTGTACCCAATTAGGCACAGAAGTTTTTAGGATGTATAAATTGGAAATCAATGGATGCTCCTGACCTAATTACTTTCTAAGATATGGACCTGGGAATTTTCAGGGTGGTTCATGACAGGATGTTCATTCTCAGTTGTCTCTGGGTGGATGCCAGTTTTAGAGGCAACACTTCTTTCTACAAACTGTATTTGTTTTGGAATGGCAATCATTTACCCTTGTTTCGCTCTTATCAGACTTTCCACCATTACTTTGTCTATCGCTCTCACCATTTTTCTAACATCTTTTGCTGTGATATTTAAGTATTTCCAGCCTCAAAACATCACATCTCAATAGGCCAGAAATAAGCTTTGAAAAACGTGTAAAGCAAATACATTGAATTATTTTTAAAGTATCATCTAGTCATATATATTTTTTACCTTGAAATAAGTTATTTTTATATGAAACATGCGCTTTGGGTGGGATGCCTAATTCTCCTATTTAATGCTTGCTGTTATATCATGAAAACTCTCCCAAGACTGTCTCATCTGCAGAGAAAGTTGAATAAAGCCAACATCCACTTTGCTCCTACAGTCTAGGCAAAGAGGCATTTGGGAAATGAGAGGTGAGTGGAGACCACTGCAGGCACACTACACACAGGTTGCAAGAGTACCACCCATGTGACAGCATGCCGTGGCCTATCCCAAACTCTTTGTCAGCATGCCTTGGACCTTGGCAGAAGCTCTTGCTAAAATCCTAGAAACAAAACAGGAGTGGAATAATAATAGGGCACAGAGAAGAGATGGAGGTGGAACATGCTGCAGGTCTTGATGCTCATATGAAGGAAAGAATGAGGGATTGCAAGGTTACAACATTACAAATTGAAACCTTAACCTCTAATATACACAAGTCACGATGTGTTCATCTCTTCTTTGCACTCACTTCCCAAGGACCAGGTGTCCTTGTCCACTTTGTCAAGCATTCCCCACAGGTTTACCTAAGCTGAGGTCCATGTATTCCTTTTTCTATCCTTCCTGTCCACAAATTATGAAGCAAGTACTAACAATTAATCAATATAAAAACAGAGGAGGAAAGAGAGGAATAAATGAAAGGTCATCTCATGGCAATTTTTTTTCTGTAAAAGATTTCTCTATCAAAAGTAAGTAGTTTTGTGAAGAGAGATTTAATTGTTCTCTAGTGAGCATTTAAAGGCTTGGAGTGCTTTTACTCCAAGACTGCTCATGGATCCAATAAATACCAATTCATCATGCTAATAAAAGGAACTATGTCAAATAAAGAGGCTTTTAAACAGAGCAAAACTGTTATATCATAGTAATAAAGTCCTCAGTTTATTTATCCTGAACATTTTGTCCAATTTTCTGTCGATTGACTCTTAAAGCTCATTTGCCTTGAAAATCTTAAGGGTGGTTGCATGCTTACTGCCTCTGGCCATGCACAGTACAAACTGACCTTTGGTCCTGTGGAGATAAAATAGTCCTGCTGCCTGACATACTGATGGTTTGAACAGAGAGACTGAGGACTGTTTGGTCATGACTGATTTTCAGAAGCTGTTGAAGCATCTTATTTCACCAATTCAAAACCAAATTAACAACATAAAGCCAAATAGTGCAGCAGAGATTGAAATAAATTGAAAACTATTCCTAGAGTTTTGGCCTCACATAAGATACTGATTACTTACAAAAGGTCTCATTGTGTGCATTAAATCTCCTACAGAAGATACCAAGTGCAGTGTTTATAAAAATAATAAGTTTATTGATTATTTTTGCTTGGTGATCAATGAAATAAAATGCTGTGCTGAATTCTTTTCCTTCATAGTGATTCAATACAAAAAATACAAAAATATTTTCTTGGGAGAGCCAGGATCAAAGGCCAGTGACACTTGTGAAGAGGTTCCTCATCCATGTAGGCTTTCACTGTGTCTGTGTGTGTGTAACCACAATATGATACTTCCTCTGGCAACATCCTATTAACATTACTGAGAGCTTGCTTCAAGAAAAATCAATGTATTTGTGTCTTGGTGCTTTGCCATGGACATATAATCACTATTCAAGCAGAAACTACTTGCCTCCTTTCAGTGATATGGTTGTCTGGTCTTGCTCTAGGGGGAAAAGAAATACAAATCCTTGATAAATCATAACCATACTGAATTAAACAATTTATTACTCCTTGAGTAGTTATTTCTTTTTATGTAGGCAAATGCAGTTGGAACTGACTATTTAATCTGACTTTAAATTTACTATAACATTTCCAGTTCATATCCAAACTAAAATTTTTCATGCACTTGCATAAATAACTGTTATTCTTCTTTTAATGCCATTACAAATGAGCTTTATAATATTAAATTCCAGTAGAGACATCTGAAATTATCAAATTCACATTTATTCAGTCTCTTGGTAACAATAATGATGGGGTGTTTCAATTGAATATGGTCAGTAGCGTAATTTATGTGTAAATAGATTTTACATTTTACAAAGCATTGAATATAGCAAACAGAAAGTGTTCATAAAGAGCACAAAGAGAAGACCAAATGATTGTATTACTGTAAAATCTTGTTCCAACTAGGAATAAGGTAATTGAATTCTACCCTATTCAGAAATACCCATGCTCCTTTTCATATGTAATATCTTCAAACATTTCAAACATTTGTAGTATTTATTAGACAATTAATTATTCAACCATCTGACACTCCTGAAGTAGCAGGAAAACAGAAAGAAACTAAGGAAGGAGCAGTGGACTCACTGCTGCTGCACCCTCAACGAGTGCAGACTGGGCTGGTGAGGAGCCCCTCTGACAGCTGTGTTCAGTGCTAGGCGCTCAAGGGCAAGAGCAAGGAGAGAAAACCCACACCAAAATTTTGAGACCTCCTGGGAGAACTGTCAAAAGTCAGTGTCACAGCCCACCCCACTCACTGATTTGGGAGGTGATGGGGATGAGGGAACTCCAGGGTCAAAAAGGATTTGAGGTCTCGCTGTGCAGGGTCTATTCTCAAGATACATTCTCACACAGGGTAATAAGGAGAAGGGATCATTTATCTCTCCTTTTATGCAGTCTGTTTAGGGCACTGGAAAGCAGTAAAACTGCACAGCTATATAAGAAAAAAAAAAAGTGGAAAAAAAATCAGAAAGCCATTCATTTCATGGGCAAATTATTCCTTTCGGAACTGGTGGTAAGTTTAGTCCTTACCATCATCAGGAGTCCCACTAGTTATTTGGTGTGGGCATTATGGCTCCATGCTCTGGAGTTACAGGATATTCCTTCCTGAGAAGGGATGGGTTGAGAGATCAGGGAGAAGAACACAGTGCCCTCCTGCCACTTGCCTGATGGGAAGGATGAAACCCAGGTAAGAAATCTCCACCCTTTCCAGTTCTGGCTGTTGACATAAAAATAGAGGAATGACTGATTACACACTTACTGATTTCTCAACCTGCTGTGTCCAGCAAAGACTTTTACTAATGAATGCTTTAAAGAACTCCTCTTTTCCTCATATATCCAAGTGATTTATTATGAGTTTTTCTTTAACTGTGGAGTCTTGGATATAAGTTGAACACACAAATTCTGAAGCATATATGAATTTCAGATGACTCCAGCAGAAGAAAACATTTTCTAAACAATCAGGTGTTTAATTTGTGTTTCCTAGTGGACCTTTGTACAAAAAGATACAACAGAAACTAGATGAGATTTTTTTTTTTTACAATGAATGCATTAGGAGGCCAGCCTGTAGGAGAGGCACAGAGTTCTCAAAGGCCTTGGCAGCACCACTGGAAAAGTGGGGTTGTGAGGCTGGCTGCTTCCTGCAATTTTCTTCCAGTTCCTTATACCAAAATATGCTTTAACTATATAGTTTATTTCCCTTCTTTGTTTTGTTGTGGGGTTTTTTGTTGTTGTTGGAGGTTTTTGGGGTTTTTTTTGGTGTTTTTTTTTTTTTTTTTGGCTGGTTGGGTTTTTTGTTTGGTTTGTTTTGTTTTCTTCTCACACAACTTTTGCGGTTATTAGACAGCTAACACCATGAGGTTATTTAAATACAAAGTCACTAACTGCAAGTGGTTGAGCTTCTCTTGCAACAGTTTTTTTGATGCTGGATATGTGTATTCAAACATTAGGAACTCAAGAAAAAGAATCACACACAGGGTTGTACAAATATGGTACAGAGAGGATGAAATAATGTCACTGAAGAATGTCATATTGAGGACACCTACAAACAAATTATATGAAGTGAGAGAAATAAAAAAAAATTACAAAAAAGAAATTCACATATTTACAAAAGAATGTTTACAATAATATATGCCAGTTATTGCTCACCACTGGCATAATTATGAAGATGAGGTAGTGCAGACTTACATGGGAATTAGCATGTCAGATCACTCTAGAGAAGATTCACACTTCTCACATCACCTCACAAACTTCTGTAAGTGCATGAGTGCTCTAAACACCTACTCAGAAAAATGATTGAGGTTAATAGTGGTCTGCGGTAGTTACAGTCTGTGCATGTTTATTACATTTTTAAAGTGGGTATAAGGTACAAATTTAAGAAATAAAAAAATTGGTCTGGTGGAAAAAAGGAAATATGTAAAGGTAGATTCTTGTAAAAATCCCACTAAATTACAATATTTGAGCCAGATATTTAACAAACTGCTACTTACTTACCTAGAGTTTATAACTGAAATCCTGCTGAACTAGCATTCATCCATTCCATTGCAGATGAAATACAGAAGGCAAAAGACATTGCATTTCATTATTGTAATTGACTGTTCCTTCCCATTATCATTCTCTTTCATTTTTCTAAATAGAAACAAAGGAAGAGTTGCATAATGGAGAAATTTAGCAAGTATCAGATTAAAGACCAAATTAGCAATTATTTCCTGACATTTATAAAGTAGGCAACAGCTCCCAAGACATCTGGATTAGATCAATAGGGTACTATTAAATTGAATGAACAGTTTTGTACATACTTATTAGCAAATTATGAATGACTGAATGGATGATTGTGGCTGTTAATGTACAGCGATTTCAGAATATAAAATATGTTTAAAATTACATCCTAATAGACCTTGGTAGAAGCAGTGATTTACTTCAGAAAAATTATAAATATGGACATGACTAGTCTGCAGCTAAATATTTCCAGTCAGCCTGTCTACAGGCTTTTCTGCAGGCTTTGGTATTAGAGAATAATTTGTATGCTAATTTACAATTTTATTGGCTCCTTTGCCACCTCATAATATCAAAGTAGTCTTCATTAATTCATAAAGAATTAAATTACTCTTCTCCTGAAAAATTAGTAATGTCTCAAATTCATCAGGAAGAAGAGCCTGGCTAGCTCCTCACCAAGAAAATTAGGGAGAATATGTAACAGATTAATAGTTGTGTTAACAGAAATAACAAAGCCAATTATTACAAATAACTTGATTTGGCATTTTGAACTTTTATACTTTAGAATTTCCCATGTAAGATATTTACCATGTGCAATATTTAGTTGTACTGATCAGAACATATGCTAAATACGTGAAATATTATTCATTTCAAAAATGAAAGTTAATTAAAAAAATAATTTGCTGTAGATCAATATGTGCAGCACGTGTCTGCACACTGGAGAATCTAATACCATTTGTGCTTTTGGATCTAATCTAATATGTGCTTACCAAGGGCAAATCGAAACTCAGAGCACTAACATCTACACCAAGCTTTTACTCTTTCAGCCCAGGGAGGGACAAATAGTTTAACACATTAATATTTTTTCTTTTAAAATGTTAAATTTTACTGCCTTACATGCAACCTTACTCTTTTTTTTTTTTACTGTATTTTAATGTGCATGTATAGATACAGATATAGAGATAGAGCTAGATAGAGTTAGAGCTAGAGCTAGAGCTAGAGCTAGAGCTAGAACTAGAGCTAGAACTAGAGCTAGTCAGACTCTCGCAAATTGTTAAGAAACTTTTTTTAGAAAGAGACTTTTGTCTCTAAGCCTAGTAAAACTACGTTACCTCATTCTGCTCATTAATCATAGAATCATGGAATCGTTTAGGTTGGGAAAGACCTTTGAAAGATCATTGGGTCCAATTGTTAATCCAGCACTGCTAAGTCAATCTGCCAGTGCAGATAAAAGAATAGTGCTGGCACATCCATATACACTCAGTCACTCAATGAGACTTCTTTGTGCTCAACACCTCTGTAAGAGTGCCTGTTATGCACCAAAAATAGTAGACACCAGGCAGTTTTAAAATGCAAACCTATGTCCTATGGTATTATCAGGCCTCTAAAGGAAATATGCTCATTTTCCACTCTGTTTGCTACCTGTTAGAGAAGTGGGAGTGCCAGCTTTAAAAACTGGCAGCTTCTGATGTTTTGGGGCAAGGAGACAGCGCCATGCCCTCTGCCAAGCTGGGGATGTGTCTCTGCAGGGCTGAGGAACATTACTGTTACTGATGCAGCAGGGCTAGAGGAGCTCAACCTGCCAAGATTCAGCAACAAATTGTCCTTGCAGAAATGTCAGTGAGAAAACCATGCTGGGAAAGGAAGCTACAGCAACTTTACCCACGCACATGTTAATGCCACCACATGTGGTGTGTGCTTTTGTCACCCTACAGGAAGAGGCTGCCCAGACACTTCCCCTCACCCCAGTCAATGTAGAACACCCATAGGTAATTCTAGACAACCATTTCCATTTTCCCACATATCTGTTCTGTGGGACTTTGTAAAACTATCCAGGAACATCTTAGAATCTTCTGGGATGCACAGTTTGTGAAGACACTACAAATGAGTGGACTGATAAATCTCTTAAACATTTGTGCTGCATATGATTGCATGTTATCAGGGAACATACCTTTTTCTTTAACTCAAAATAAGTAATTGTGGCTGGAATCTGTAACTAGTCTTATCTGGAAGCTAAAGAGTTGTTATTTGAATTTTTTTTAACTTTGGTAAAAAAATCAAACAGGAATTAGGTGTTATATGTAACAAAACTGTTCAAGTAAAAGTATCAGACAGGACTGGAGACTCCTGAGCTCTGAAGAGGTAAAAGACTGTGACAGAGGATAACAATGAAAATATGGTTCAGGAAGAGCCTTGGCACTTGAGTAGATTTTCATTCTTTGAGGGTGCTGGTCAGTGACAGGGAGTGAATCATTCCCTTCTATCTTCAGTGCCCTGTGGCAGGTTTAGGCAAATATCTGTGGATTTACAGGTTTTCTTTTGATCACATATAATTTCCAAAAACTGTGCTGAATTTAATTTAATTATTATTAAATTATATTTTGTATTATTGTAAAAGTTTCATATTACTTATTTCTGACCAACGTGACCCCATATGTACCCAAATTTATTGACAGAATATTCTCTGACTTTAGGAGCAGCAAAAATGAACACAATTCTTTGTTTATATGTGTAGGATGAAGGCAAAAACTGTGGAAACACTTGCCCTATTAAAATGACTTCTGCTGATGTCTCATCATGTGTGACATGCTTGACATCATTAAACAGCTCTCACATGCAATATTCAGTTTTAATGGCCATTCAGTGAAAGTCACATATGGAACATGTAAGGATAGTTAACAAAGGCAGCAGAAATAGATCTTTTACTATTACTACTCTCATATCAATGACTTAACAATTTTTGACCTGTGCTGTGAAAGCTCAAGCTTTTGGACAACATGGCTCATGACATTTAAAATCAAGTGCCAGCTCACAAATTCAAGATAGGCACTGTGCTAATTGCCAGTGTATTACATAAACACTAATGTTGCTTTCTGGATGATATTTAATCAGGTATATGGCATGTCAATGAATATTATTTCTTCAGAGGACTTTTCTGATATACATAATCTGATTTTTTTTTTTTTACAATTAAAGCAAAATTATGCTCCAGGCATGGTTCATTGTCACTAGATGTGCAAAATGAAATCTTTGAAAGGATTGTTTTTCCACTTTCATGCAATTCAAGTTATCAAGTAACATATTGCAATGAAGCCTGGAAAAGAGGTCACAATACTTAGAAAGTTATTTGGACAGTACAACTTTAAAAGGCATGTCAGTTCCATGTAGATAATAGTAAGACCACAGCAATATTCCTTCAATTTAAATCTAACCATGTGCTATAAAAACTCTATGTAAAATAGCAATCAGTATGCTATAAGAAACTGAGAGAAAACATTTTTTCTATAGAAAAAACATTTTTTTCTATAGAAAATAAGTAAATAATACCTTTGAAGTCAAGGATTTTTTGATAGGTTCATGAGTAACAAAAGTTGGAATTCTGCTGGGGAGTCTTACATCTCATAGAAAAAGATAACTGTAAAAATATCAAATCTAAATAAAAGTAAGTGAATATTTGATAACTAAAATATGTATTTGCACTCTTTTCTTAATTTAATCACTTAATTTCAAACTTATTGTTAGGGTAATTCATGCATTCAAAGGAATTAAAATTCTGAAAAACTCAGAAATCTTCAAGAGTGAAAAATAAGGTTATGCTAAAATGGGAAACTTGGAATACCTTGGGTTTTTTCAGACAAGCTAGTTATCATATTCAAAAGTATTGTTACTCTGGGTCAAGCCTATCTGCTGGCTTCAATAGCAACCATGCTAATTGGTTCTGGCAACTGTTTCAAATATGCCCTGCAGTGTTTTGACAAATCCTTTTCTTCTTTGGCACCTGGCTTTGTTCTTTGAGGTTTTTTTCTCCTCGTGTTACTCCTCTGACTTTGTGAGAATTGTGTGTTTTCCATAAAAAAAAGATAAGCATAAAAACAGCATAAGCCAGTCCTTTATATCTAAATTTAATTTTCTTACTGAAGGTGTTTTATTTCACCTGAGGTATGGAATAATCCGTAAAGTTTCATACACCATTATACAGAAAGAAGCAGCTGAATACAGCAGGTAAGGCTTATCTTTTTGAAACATTCCTGTCAAAGAGTTTTAAATTATCCCAGAGACCAGTGTGCCACCAGTATCCATCAATCACAAAAGATAAAAATATCTTTATACACCCTTTGTCACGCATCCTTCCCTCTGAATCATACAGAGAGCAATGGGAACATTGCCCAGTGCCTGGAGCAACATTTTGCTTTTATGCTCTGATATTTACCACAGTGAATCCTTCTGGCATTTTCTTTCCTTACCAAAGAAGGTTCCAAATATTTTGCTAGGAAGAAGTCATATGTTCTTAAAACTTACAGAAAAAAAACTTTTTGTCTTTGGCCAGCTTGTGCTGAGTCACACTAGAAGGTCCTTGCTTTAAGTTCTGCAAGCAACCTAGGCACTGGTGATTTGGGTTTTGCTCTGAGAAACCCAGTGCTGGTTCATGACTCCACACAGGGTGTAGGAGTGTCACAGCAAAGCTCTCCAGGTGCTGTAGAGTGTACAGGGTACACTGGCCACCACTATTCATGTGCTCAAATATGCCCAGATCTTTGGGAAGAACAGTATCTCTAAAGCATTCTGAAGCAATGACACTTCAGAAATTACGCTGCCAGTTGGTGCTGAAGCCAAACAATTCATGCATGATTGAATGACAAAAGGTCCACAGTGATGGTAAACAAGAGGCTAACTGCTTTTTCATCAGCTTTTTGATTGGGAAAATAACAGGAAGGCTATCTTTATAGCTGACCACAAGATTACTAGAGTCCCTAGACTTCCAACTACAGCTTTGCTTATCTAGAACTAAAAAGCCAGTCAGAAGATAGACTCATATGCTGAAAATTGCCTGATGTGTTTTCCATAATTCTGTTCTACATAATGATACCATTAATACCTACATTTAGTCTTTTCACAGTTATACCCTGATACAGAAGTAAGAACACTATTTTCTTTGCTGTTTTACTGCAGTTAAGGGAAAAAGAGCATCACTTTCTGCTCTGCGTAATGCAAATTAAATGCCCATTCTGAACATTATGTCAACTATAGATCAAGTGTTTGCTGGCACTAAAAATGAACAAACTGTTTAAGAAAACCAAATTTAATCCATCAGATTTAAGGCACATAATAAATATTCAGACAGGACTTGAGGAGCAAACAACACCTGATCCTCCATCCAAGCATGCCTAAGACATACCCATACCCAGGAGAAAAAATTCACCCAGACAGTGGAGGCGGCAGAAATCGGTGTAACAAGCATTTGCAGAGAACTTTGAGACAAGGGTTTCTAGGAATAAGAAGGATTGGACAGAGATGGTGCCTGAAGCAACAGAAAAAGAGACCAAAACTAGAAACACTGAAGACAACTGGATGCTGCAGGAGGCCTTGTGAGTTTGTAGACTCTGATGTAAGTGGTGTCTGCAGTGAAGCCATGTCTACCAGCAGGTGGAGATGCAGCTGGAGATCGTGGAAGAGCTCAGCTAGGGCTTTTGGAGTCATGGAAGAGAAGAAATGGTGCATGCACAACTCCAAAATTTCTGACCCCAAAAAAAAGTTTTCTGAACAGTAATATGAGAGCTGATCTCTAGAAATGTGTAATAATTTTAAAAAGATGCTGATATAATTAATTGGAACTCAGTGTACAAAATATCATCTCATATTGTTGTGCTGCAGAAGTAGTATTTGAAGAAATATTATTAGAGAAAAATAGCTTGTATTTTTTACTTTATGAATGACATGACTTCTGTATAAAGTCTAACCAGGTTAGACAACCCAGTGGCATGAAATCATATTAAAGACTGAAAGACTGTCAGCCACCTTTAGAGAATTCAGATCTTTCTATTGAAGTTCCAGTCCTTTTACCTTTATCCATTTTAGACAGTGCTTTTTCAGCAAGTAATTACAGACATTCTGGGAAATGGTTATAGAGCAAGATTCTCCTAAAGGTATGTAAATGTACTGTTCAATTCAAATTAGCTTATAAGGATAGCTTGAGAATAAAACTCCCAGCCTTAAGAAGGTTATTAATTAAGTTAGCATTATCTTAGCATGTTTAAAAAAAAAGGCCTGGAAATGGTTGCAGTAGTTTTAGTAGTTTCCAGGGATCTGAGCATTGCAGTTTCCCATTCAATGCTCAATATTTTTATTTGGAAGAATGCTGTGAAATGTCTGTATGTGCCATCTGAAGGTCATGTCCTTCCACTGCTAATAACTTGTAGTCTTTCTGCCATCTTCCTATTAGGAGACTTTGTAATTGCAAAGTAACTGGAATAAAGTTTCCAGGGAGGGGGCAGAAATATTTATATAATCCCATTTCCACTACAATAAATTGGCAATTTGTTGTCATATAACCATTAATGAGGAAAACAAACAAATAAATATATAACGCTCCAAAACAAACTGTCATGATTTAGCCTTGAAGATTACTGTAAAATAAGGAGACTCTCAAGAAAACAAAGAAAGTAATGTATAAATTGTTTTCTGAAGACATGAAAGAGCTTTGTAACTGGATTAAGCATGTGGATTCAGGGAGACATTTAAACACGAAAATACACTGTGCAGAAAATATTGCCATTTATTGATAAATAATTATGGGTTTGGCTGCAGGATACTGGAAAGAAATCTACTAGGAATATTCAAAGCTGGAAGTGATTATGTAATAGAGACATGTATAAAGAAAATACTATCCTCATCTATTTCTCAAATATGTGAAAAACCTTTGGACACATTTCTGAATTATTTCCAGCACTGGTATCTTAGTTCAGACACCCGATCTAGAAAAATCTAAGTTCTTGCGATTTCATCTGAAAAAGCTTCTTCATTCTCCCATAATGTGGTGACACAACTGGCACCTGCCACTGGAACAAGGATGTAGCTTGCATTTGCTGGAAGAAGGAGAGGTGCAGATTCAGCTGACTTCAGCACAGGCTACAAATGATCTGTGTGCCATTCTCAGGAAACATACTTCTTTCTGGCAAAATGGAGAAAACAGTAAAATTTATTCTATCTTTATCCATTTTGATTGTAAACTCTTCATACCAAGGGACTGCCATTTGGTATTGACATGCAGAAAAACTGGGCCATCACTTCCCTAATGGCTTTGAGGTACTGTCATGGTTTAAGTCCAGCTGGCAACTCAGCCCCGCAGAGCTGCTTGCTCATTCCTCCTCAGGCTGGATAGGGTACAGAATCAGAAGGGTGAAAGTGAGAAAATTCCTGTTTGGGATAAAGACATTTTAATAGGTAAAGCAAACAAAGCAAGAAAAAGAATTCATTCACTACTTCCCATGGTCAGGCAGAGGGATCAGCTATGACCACGACATCAGGGCTCCAGCATGCATGACAGTGACTTGTAGAACACAAATGCCACCACTCCAAACATTTCCCTCCTTCTTCCACAGCTTCATATGTTGTGAATGATGCCATATGGTCTGAGATATCTCTTAGGTCAATTTGGGTCTGTTGTCCTGGCTGTGGTCTCCCCCAGCTCCCCCTGTACCCCTGTCCCACTTGCTGGTGGGGCAGTGTGAGAAGCAGAACAGACCTTGACGCTGTGCAAGCGCTGCTCAGCAATGGCTAAAACATTGCTGGATCATCAACACTGTTTCCAGCACAAATACAAAACAGCCACCCACCAACTATGGTAGAGAAAACGAACTGTATCCCTGCCAAAACCAGCACAGGTACAACAAACAGCAGGACATAAGTTATCAGTTATAGGGCTGCCTTGTTTGTCATTGACTCTGACTTACCAGTGCTGCAGTTCCCACCCTCAATTTTTTATGAGCTTGCCACTTCCTAGCAGGGTAGAAAGGATGAGTGAGGAAAGACTCCATTTATATCACTAACCTATGGCACATATGATGCTGGGAATGTTTTCTCCTAAAAGAATTAATACTTACCTGTCAATTAAAGTCAACCAAAGGTCTGCAGTGTTGCACACATGGGCTGTTTCATTCCTCAGCTAAGCTGAACCCTGGCAAGACTGCATCCAAGAGAAGAGTTTTTCCTGATTACTGAGCAGAGAAATTGAGACAGAAAAGGCTTTAGTCCTGTTTTGAATTCAAAGAAAGAGAATTAGCGAAGGTTAGGAGAAGTGATTGCCTACAAAAGCCACAAGAGAATTCATCAAATTCTTAGAGGAGGCATCATTATTCTGTTCTTAATGCTCTAATGATTCATTTATGGATAGAACTCTTATTTCCCAGGACTGTCCTCTGTCACTCCCCATAAGAATTCAGCATTGAGTCCAAAGAAATTCTTTTCTCTGGAAAAAAAAAAATCTTCTATATAGGATAGCAAATACTATTGACACTTCTTTTTAAAATAAAAATGTATAAATTCTAATAATACAGCTTGCCAGTATTTGGAACCCCATAGCAGCAGCATTTTGGGGAAATTTGTTGATAAACACTGCATATATATATATCAAACTTATTACTGGCCAAACCATTAGTGGATTTTTAGCTTGTGTGGTTTTTGTAGAGAAACTGGACTTTGAGCTGATTTGGCCACTTCAGAGAACAAAAGTTGAGTGAGGACCCTTCTTCCTCACTGAGGTTGTACAGAGGAGAGGCCTTGGGCCTTTTCAGGTGGGGAAATGTGGCTGGGCTGCCTGCCTATTTCCCCTGGGAGAATATTGTATTTTTTAATCTCTGCTACTTGAGAGAACCTGTTACTTATAAAATATAAGCCATTCACTCCTTAAAAATACTGTGGAAGCCTCACAGATGAACTTTCACAGAGTGCTCCCAACTCTATCTTGGCTTTGGAAGAGGAGCCATCCATAACTTTCCCTCAGTGAACTTTTAGCAAGCTCTGATTTTAGAAGTCAAGGGCTGGCATTTTCACTGTTCAGGCTGTGCATAATACTGTTGAAAATCTATGGCACTGATGTCAACATTCCTATTTTTTTTTTCGCTGAATCTTTCCTACAGAAGCCACAGGACTTCAGACTGGGGTGCTGTTCTTTGGGATTTCTGCCAAAGGACATTGTGTGAATCCGACAAGTCTTTCAGCCACCCAAACCAGAAGAGTCAGAATGCTGGTAATATTTCACTTATCCTTTCAAAAGTGCTGACAATTTTTCATATTGCCTTTTCAATACTTTCAAAGATTCAGAGTGGGCTTGGAGAAATCTTATGAGAATCTGTCTCATAAAAGTGCTGTATAAATGGAAGAAATTTTGATGAGCACTTGAGAAGAAATGAGATGAGATATGAATGGTCTTCAGCAAAACAACACTAAGTCAAGAAGAAAGTGGCAACTGGGGCTAAAGAAGAGGAGAGCAAAATTCTTTCAGGACAGAAAAGGGAAAAACTAAGCAAAACAATATAGTTGATCCAGCAAAGTGAGAAGAGTAAAATGGAAGGGACTGAACAGAGGAATTTATCTGAGCTCCTCCCTGTGGGTGGAAATGGACAGGCTTATTGAAAATTTTGCACAAAACTTTTTCATTAGGAGAAAGGACATAGACTGAGAATAATTAAACACATATTTCTAACAATTAACATTTCTTTCCCAGCTCTCTAGCTAAACTGTGACTCAACCCATTACTTCCCTAGGATAGAATTCAAAATTTAGTGGATGAATTGAATTCTTTTCAGTTTCTGTATTTCTACTTGTCTCACTTATAGGCAGACTATAGGAGAGCTCTGATTTTTGAACACACTCTTTATTCTATTACCATTTGATCTGAAAAGATAAAATGGCTCATCTGTCATCTTCTAGTCAGTGACTAGCTAAGCAAATATTTTAAACATTATTGTTGTTAATACAGGCTTTTCTTTTAGTAATCTGAGCTTAACTACCAAAGAGATCTAAAGAACTGTGACAAACAAAATAAAACTAGAATTCTATGAATTCAGGCAAATGAGAGTCATCAATGAATGCCTTCCCTTTTTTTGAACTGCTCAATAGGCATTGTTTATATAGGTTGACAAGTAAGATGCCATGAAATCACTATCTGCATCACTTGAGGCCTTCTAAATCAAGCCATGTTAATGGGATATTTTCACCCTAGCCTACCAAGAAATATGCCTAAAAGAAAGGTCTGGGTAATTATGGCTCTTTTCATCTAAGCACGTAAAAACATCACAGTGTGACAGGAATAGTGTGCAGCCTATTGTCAGAAGAGATGGTTTTTCTGTGTGATATTAGTACTCACCTAAAATAAAAATAAAAGAAATACAAAAACAAAAAAGGAAGAGAACAGTTCCAAAACAGTTGGTGAATACTAATACATTCTTAGTCACCTCAGCAATAAAATAGGTTTTAACATGTGCCCAGGTCTGAAAATTAAGTGTTTTTCAAGGGAGAGGCTTTACACCCAATGACCTGGATGGAAAGACTGATCTGTGTTTTGACCTGACCTCCATAACTTGATAAGGATGTTGTGTTATAGCAGCAGTGGCAGTAACCTGATGTCTTTCTTTAGTGTTTCCCTAAAGAAAAGTAGTTGATTTTTGTTGATAGCTTCCTCCCCAGAAGTTTAGGCACACCTTGAGCCAATCAATATCTTTGCTGAGAGAAATAAAGGTTCCAGTTGCAGATAGCAAAGCAGAAAAATAAAAAGCAGTGATACAGTGTAAGTCAGGATCTTAGCACTTGTGCATCTGGTTCAAAACATAAACTACACAGCTGCACCCATTGGAAAACACATAGTAACAAACAAGCATCCACTGCTGAAAAATTTTAATTTATTTTAAGAGTTTGGGTTCTACTGTTCTACCATTCTACTCTTCCTTGTTGTGAGATATAAGAAGAAAATTCTTTATCATAGGAGTAATTTAACATTGGAATTAGTTACCCAGAGAATTTGTGAACTGTCCCTCATTAAAAGCATAAAATACTTGTATTGATAGGATCCTAGATAACCTGATTGAAGGGCTCCAGGTGTACCTAAAAGAAGCTCTTGGAGCCGCGGGCAGAGAGTGTGGTAGGATGTTGCCAGTGAGGCTGGTCAAGGCCATTAAGGCCTATTGGTGGCCTTGGCATCATGTCAGATTTCGTAATGTGCAACATTCCTAATAAAAATCTACCTTTTCAACTGTGAATAACATATCACTAAAGATTCTGTTCTTAAAATGGTTATTGGTTTTGGATTTAGCCTGAAAACTTGAAAAAAATTATGCAGACATGTATCAACCCATAAAGCTTCAGGTTTTTTTGGCTTGAGATTGAGTTATGACTATATTCTCCAGCCAAGCCCCATGCAGTAGTGCCAGTGAATCCTTTACATAGCAAAAAGGGAGACTACCTAGATTATGCCTTGATTCAGCCCTCACAACTTTATGTGTTTAGTCAGGATACTTAAATACACAATTGACAGAGAGAAAGATGCATCTCTAAAGGTGACTTCAGTCCACCCAAGCTTGAGATGTCCCAAGGTGAGTTTGGAACACATCAAGATCATGTGTTCTGTGTGGATTCCTTTATGTTTTTTCAGGTATTAGCTTGTCAGGTATTAGCTTTCAAACACAGAAATTAAAGCACTTGCTGATGTATTAATCAATATATCTGATACATAAGTCAGGGTGGAGATCAGCTGTGTCACGTACTCAGTCTCCTGCTCTCCAGATGATTCTTGAATTAGAGAGACACAGGCTAAACTAGTAATGTTCCTATTATATCACCAGTTGCAGTAAGTTGGCAACTAGCAAGTCCTTCTTGGCATTCCTTAGAATTTTACACTTTGCAAACCTTAAGGGAACATCTGGCTACTAATTTACTCCTTTGTACTTCCATAGCCATTTAACAACTTCTAAAGTGTACTAGTGACACTCGGGAATGAATATTGCCTGAGGGGAAAATGTGTTTAGAATAGAATAATAGAATAGTTTGGGTTGGAAGGACCCTTTTTGAGGTCACCCAGTCCAGTCCCTCTGCAATCAGCAGGAACATTTTAGGCTAGGCCAGGTTGCCCTGAGCCCCACCCAATCTGACTTGTTTCCAGTGTTTAGCAGAGGATGAGGAACAGGTCATAGCAAAATCAGCTCAAAATGTGGCAGAAACAGTCTTCAGGTACAATAAGTTTGACCATTCTTACATTACTGCAGTCATTTTGTATAAAGTACCTAAACTCAAGCTGGATTGACTCAGTGTCTGTTCAAGGGTCAATCTATGGTCAGGCAAAGGGCCTCAATTTAAGGCTTTTCAGCTTAAATCCAAGTTGCTTTAAAAGGTAAACCCTAACTTTTGCCCCCTGTATAACACACAATGTGAATGTGACTTACAATAACTCATGTTGTGATTCTTAAGGTGGTCTTGTGCAAGGCCTGCAGCTGGACCTCTGTGATCCTTATGGCTCCCTTCCAGCTCAGAAGATTTCATGATTCTGTGATTCTGTGACAATAAAAGAGGATAGAGTGACTTATCCCTCAGTCAGACAGAATAAGTCTCAGCCCTTGTCAGCAGATGTGAAGTACAAATATCTGAGACTTCTTTTCTGGTGACAACCTGGGGTCTAAAGATCATTTGTATAAAGGTCAATGCATAAGCCATCTTTGACACTTCAACTAGATCTTTAGATATCTAAAAGTTTATACATTTTTCTTGAGATAGTATTCTGAAACATATTATTCAGAGTCAGTGTTCAGAAGTTTAGGAAGAGAAAATCACTTGAAAGTGTCAATAAGTTGAAATAATATGCAATTCAAATTCTTTCTCAAGTCCCTCAGCTTTCTTTTCTCTGTTTTGAAAACCCTCAAGCAACCTCTCTTATTCATGTGGGTGGGCTACAACTGCACTGATTTTTATTTGAAGTAAGCTTTTGCCTAGAAGCAGTACAGGAGGAAGATTTGGTGGTTAAGCTTGAAGCTTCTTATCTGGAGAAGACAGCCCACACCTTATAATTCAGGACCAAGAGGATTCCAGGCTTAGTCAGGAAGAAAAAGTTGAGATAAAATGCTATGCCCATTTTATTTCATTCGAGAAAACAACACAAGGACATGTGCACATTTAGTAAGCCTCAAATTTGGAAAACACTTTAAAATTTTGAACTGTGGCACAGGGACCATAAAGCAGGAAACAACCCTTAGCTCTAAGTGCAGGGAGGTGTAATTTCTGCCAAGCTGCTGTTGCAGCCAGAGGTTGTCCCTGCATCTAGTTCTGTACTGGCTGGTCAATGTGCTTTATTTCTAACTAAAGATTTATCACGGAGGTGACAATATGTCCCTAATCAGCTTCTGCCCAGACTCCCAAATGTCACATGCACCCAGCAAGGCCAGCTGCACTCAACAACTCTCTCCAGATCTGCCCAACCACAAGGAGTCCTGGGGGATCTACAGTGACATTCAGTCTAAGGGTGTTATATAAAGCAGAAAGTAACTAATTCCAGTTAGTAAAAAATAACAACATGATTAATGGTTTGCATTTGCACTGTAGTCATATATCATCACATCATGAAATAAAGAAGCTCTTCCAAACAAGCAAAGGTTTTCTGAATGTTTATAGAGAAAAATGTAGAACCTTTGGAATAAAATACTTTGAGGAAACAAAACCTGAGAAACTCATTTGGAATGAGTTTCACTCAATCTAAAGCTTAATAATTTTCCATTTATGCTGAAATTTAAACTCAAATTTAAAAGTTAGGATATTTATTCTGAGTTTTATCATCACCCAGTCAGTTTGGGTGACTAAAAAAAAGAATTTATGAGGCCATCAGAGGTAAAAAACTGACTCTAAAGAGAAGCTTTTTTCCCCCCTTTTACTAGCCTAATTCTTTTTCTATTTCAAATCTCCTCTCTGCCAAATCTATACTTGAAAAATGCTGCTCTTGTGAGTCAGCACACTCTGCTGGTAGACCAAGAGAATGTGACTGACAGAGCAAAAAAAGAATTCCAAAAATAATACAGGCATACAATTAAAAGGCAACCAGTTGTATATTCTGAGGAAAGGAAACAAATCACAATAATATGTAATCCACAACTCTCCAACAGAGCACAGTTAATTTATTAATACAGTTTGATTCATATCAATATACCAAAAAGGAGTTGGTTCATAGCCTTAACTCTGC
Organism: Vidua chalybeata; assembly: GCF_026979565.1. Taxonomy (NCBI): domain Eukaryota; kingdom Metazoa; phylum Chordata; class Aves; order Passeriformes; family Viduidae; genus Vidua; species Vidua chalybeata. Next base: position 24,339,978 of record NC_071530.1, read on the forward strand.
ATTGAAGACAACAGCTGTTTCAGAAGGAATTATTTAGAGCACAGAATGCGCAGTGCTCCAGTGGGCCTAGGCCCAGCTATCACCATTTCATGCTTGAAAAAAGAGAAGGGAGCCTGAAACTTATCTTCACATCCTGTCCTTGAATGTAACGGGTAGGGGACAAGAGAAAATTCCCTGAATCCAGCTGTGACCATGGGGCTCTAGTTCTACTTCTGATCTCTAGCCAGCTGCACAAGGAAGAAACCTTTGGGAGCTGATGACCATTGCTGTTCTTTATGCTGCAAGTTCAACAGATGAGGAGATCTTGGTGCAGTGGAGCACCAGCCATTGTCTAACACAGTCAGGAAGAGTTGAATTTCCTGAATTTACATGATGAGATGCTGAGTAAATATTTGTTATTATAATGATGCTGTTTATTTTAAATTTGATAGTAGTTGCACAAAGCATTATCTCTGAAATTGCTTGAGACTTCTATAAAGTCTCCTTGTGTTTCCTGATTAATTTTGTTGTTTGACCAAGAAGCCCCTGAATCCAAATTATTTTTGGTCTTATTTGCTGCTAGATATTATATACTTATACCACACTTTGCTCTACTTTTGGAAAAGCTAATTCAGTGACATTAATCTACTCTGAAAATGGCTTTGAAGAGGCAATAGGGGAAAAGGACAATAACTGGGAAGATGAGCTGTGCATGTGTTATAGATATTCAGAAATTCTTTTCTTATATATGCAATTTTACATTTTGAAATTCATTTCAATACTCTATCCAGAGAAAATCAAGCAATTCTATTTACTGTGGATATAATAGAACAAACTCTCCTTTTTGTATGTGTCGGTCCTAAGTCCTAGCATACACCCTTTCCATTTACTTCATCTCCTTTCCATTTTCTCTATGCCCTTCATGACACTTCAGATTTCTTCTTGTTTTATTGCTGAACTCAAAAAGTGGTGGTGCCCACTCCTGCCTGTCCCAAGTGGTATCTTGCTGCCTGACCAGGCAGTGCACATAAGCCTGGTGACCTCACATGGCTTTCAAAGTGTAAACAATGCCTATTTTCACAAAACCTTTAGGAACAAGATTATCCTGCTGCCACAGTTGGTTGAAAATGGCCAGCAGGTTCAAAAGATCTCACCAAAAAAAAAAAAAAAAAAAAAAAGAGAGTACAGGAGCTGATGGACACACAAATTACTTAAAGAACATCCATATTATGCAAGTGGCAATAATGACACAAATTCAAGTTATTAGAAAATTTCTATCATCAAAAGAAAGCACTATGATTTTGATTAGAATTATTCTGTTAAGATATAAAAGATCTTTGGGCTATTAGAAGGAATTAGCAACTGATTTAAAAATGCAATAACTTTAATGTTAATTTAAAGTGCATGAACCAGTTTTCTAAGTATCATCAACTTTCAATTATATTTAGCGCACAGTCAATCATTGTAACCATTAACATTTTCCTGCTCAATCATACTGTCTGTAACCAGCCACTAATAAGAATTAATGAGACAAATCTGCCTTGGTTTACTTTCAAGGAACCTGCAGGAGTTCTGTCTCTTGGGAGAACTTCCTTTATTCACCCTGTATCCTAAATGTGTTTTCTCAGTTTTGGAAGACCCAGAAATTCTGCCAGTCTCTTTGCTCCATTGTTCCTGTTCCTTGCATCAAATTTTGCATTCCTCAGGGGCTTTCCTGTTAAATCCTCCTTGTGTTGTATGCAACATATTTCTGAGAGGCACACCCAGCCTGTGAAATCCCATGGACTCTGGAGGTCACATATGCTGTATGCATCCTCTGCAGTGAATGATCTTCGGCATCTGCTGGAACTTGCCAAATGGGTTCAGCTGCTTCCAGCAGCTGGTGCAGCCAGCCAGTGTGGTGACAGTGAAGAGATGCAGAGCCAGAGGTAACTGCAGAAGTGTACATGGACAATGAGGTATTCCAACAGAAAAGAAAGAAAGGTTACTTCAAAAGATGATTCTGCTTTTTGTAATCTTTCAAATAAGCTACAGAGTCTCTTCATCAGTTTCATCCATTGGTGTCATCCATTGTTAGTATCATTTTAGATTTTTTTTTGTTTATATAGATATCTTCTTTCATTTTACACATATCACCTTAGGAGCCAAGAATAGAATGATACAACAATATTACAGATTTCTGTGCTGGTGTGAGCACCCCTTGCTTGACTGTTGCCATGACTTCTGCTGTAATTCAGCTGAATTAGCTGAATTGTTCTAATTAGGACTAGAAAACTGTATCACCATGTTTGTACTAAAGTGCCAAATTAACTGCAAAGGTGTCTGTATGTTAATGTCACAAAGCTTCTGAACTAGATGAAATACTGAAACTGGAAATAATAAAACATTGATTGGAAGATGGATTACTTGCCTCTACTAGGAAAAGCTTACTTTTGAGCATTACAGCCTCCTGACTCTTCAGTACAACAGAATAAATAACACCAATACTCAGAAGAGAAGAACACAATAGGGAATGTCATTTTCCTTGATGTACATGATAGCTCCTGGATGTGCTAATTGTATTTACATGTACGTTCAGAGACAGCTGTATTCTATGAACTCGAAACCAAAGATCAAGGGTGTATTTAACAAAAAAATCACTATTACCGTTCATCTTATATGCGCTATTTACAAAATGTCAACTATGTTTACATTTTCTTAAGCCAGAAGACATAAAATAATGAAGGAAGAACAAAAGAAGAAAATTTAAAAAAAATAGCAATCAATTAATTGGAAAAGCCATCAGAAATATTAGAAAGTAACAAAGAGGTGTTACAAAAAAAGCAGCCTTGTGCTATGATAGGGACCACTCAGATAAAACTGATCAGACTAGGAAAGCATTTTTCCCAGCACCTTTGGACTGAATTTTATTTTCTATTGAATCTTTTAGTGGTAGGAAACAAACCATAAAACTATTCTATGAAATTGTGAAGGGAAGGAACTGCTTCCATCCTGCATCTCACTTTCATATTTTTTGGTGAGGAGGGAAGATAAATACAGAGAAGCAAAATGAAATGGACTGTTACTATTCACACCTGTTTGCTGTATTGCAAACAAATTTAAAAAAACAAAGGTGTCAGAGACCAATGACACCATTTCTCCAGATAGCTTTTTGCCAAATTTGTAATGATAAATTGAATTCTTATTTTTAGGTTTTTGTTGCCAAGTACTGAAATACCTCAGCAGCTGAACTAAACTTCTGCAGCAAGAGAATTAAATTGCAGATTTCATACTTTTAGAATAAAGCTGAAGGCAGTTCTTAAATAAGGAAGAAACTTGAATTTATAATTCATATAAATTCATATGTGAAGGATTTCTCTTTCCATTACAATAACTTCTAAGACTTTCATTTCAGCTACATTCTTATTTTTAAATAATTAAAATGTCATTGCAAATATATTCTCCCTTAAAGTCAGTAGTAATTTCAAAAATGTCTAGCTTCAATGCTTACATGTAAATATGAAAATACAGTAAAATACAGTGTGTAAAAGGGCTATGGCATACATTATTATCAAATGGATGTGATTCCTTCCTGAGCAATCACCCTGAAAATAGCATTATTACAGATTATAAAATATCCAGATGATAATTTCATTGACAGCTATGCACCCTTGATTTCTGTTCTCAAAATTGCAAATCTGATCCCATCAGTCAGGGTTCATAAGAAGCTGTGGCATTTAATTTCATACATTCTCCTCTTTCAGTACACCACTTCTCTTCACTTGCCAACCCCCTGTACTGCATCTTAAATGTAATTAGCCGTGAAGTCTTTTCTAAGGTAAGACTGAATCTTGCATCTGACAGGTTATACAACCTTGAACATAAGCCCACATTTACTCTCTGTGTATCTAGTGAGAGATTAGCACATGCTCCATCAGTATGCTGTAAAGGGTCCCACACTGCCTTCTAATGCTAATATTCCTACATTATAATATGGTACTGTTTGCCTCTGGCTTTTAATTTCTTTAATAAAATGGCAATGCGTCATGTTTTAATATTGTGGTTGTATAATTGTCTCAGGATGTGACTAGCAATTTCTTGACTATGATTTTTTTCATAGCAAAATGTACTTTTACTGAAAACTAAATTGTTCCCGAGAATCCTGTAACAAAAAAAAAAAAATTGGAGAAAACATCAGATTTTAATATATTGATCTTTTTTCAAGGGAAAATTCTCATTTTCCACTTAAAAATTACTTGCCTCTACAGCACAGTCGATTTAGAGTTAAAAAGCCACATTTTAAACATATTGAAACAAGCTGCTTTAATACCAGTGATTTAGCCTAAATACAGTTCTAGGGAACAGAAAGACATTTATCTCAGGAATATCTTCAGTATTTTAATTTTTTTGTTCCCACTGATGGATGGTAAACCTGAAACACTGATGAATGGGGAGCCCTCTTTCTCAGCCACCATGTGTCCTTACACTTCAAGTCTTTGGTGTGTTTAATGTCATCCTTTACCATTGCTGTGCAAAGCCTGGTGATATCTTTAGTGTAAGTGCCATGTCTTACTGTTGCCATCCTGTGCCTGGATTACAGAACACTCCTGAAATTTTATTATCTTGACTTGATGCCCAACCACCACCATCACAACCACCACCTCTCTTCATCTGACCTCAACAGAGACCACAGACCTATGGTCTTCCAGATGCTCTGAGTACTTGTATTTGAATAGATAGCATCACTGGAAGGAATAACTCTGACTTCTTTTCTAAGTGAACCACATGTGAACATGTGCATGTGAGCCACAGACATTAAAAGCTGTTTTTTCTCCCCTGAATTGCAAGATGGAGCTGTAGTGTGTATTCTTCACCAGTGGCTATCATGGAGCTGGACTATACTGCACAGAGGGCCTAGACACAGGATCACAGGATCACAGAATGGGTCAGGTTGGAAGAGACAACTGTGGTCCAACCTCCTGGCTCAAACAGGATCATCCCAGCACACATTGCACAGATTTGTGTCCAGATGGTTCTTGAATATCTCCAGTGAGGGAGACCACACCCTCTCTGGACAATCTGTTGCAGTGCTTGGTCACCCACACAGTAAAGCAGTTTACCCTCATATTCTGGAGGAACTTCCTGTGCATCAGTTTCTCCCCGTTTCCTCTTGTCCTATTGTTTGGCACTATCAAGAAGAGCCCGGTCCATCCTCTTGGCACTTTCCCTTCAGATACTGACAGGCATGGATGAGGTCCCCTCTCAGTCATCTCTTCCTGATACTTAACACACCTTTCCTTGTGACAAAGGTGCTCCAGACCCTTAACCATATTTGTAGTTCTTCAGTGGATGTGCTCAACACTTCAGGCACAGCCTCACTAAGACTGAGTAGAGGGGTAGGATCACCTCCTTCATCTTGCTTAATGCATCCCAGGATACCACTGGCCTTCTTGGCCACAAGGGCACTGCTGGCTCATGAACTGCTCGTTGTCCACCAGGACAGCCAGATCCCTCTCCTCAGAGCTGCTTCCCAGCAGGTCAGCCCCCAGCCTGTGCTGCTGCTGTGGGTACACTGTCTGGAAAAGTTTCAAATCAGGAAGGAGGTGAGAAGAGTAACAAGAATACACAACACTGAGTAATAGGCTCATAGGCCTGTCAGAGATAAGTGCCCTGATTTCCGTCTACCTCGGTAAATGCATAAAAACACTGATTGACAGCCCTTGCACCTTCTGCCAGACTTCACCATGTCCTCTAGCTTGTTTTGCTTTTCAGAGTCTGTCTGATTCTGTGTCCTAGTAGCCAAATACTCACTGTGACTGCTCATGTTGAACATCTAGGAGTAACCCTGAAAAATACAGATGTAGGAATTGCAAAATTTTGTTACTAATTTGGGTGGATTGATTCAAAAGGAAATGATCTGCTGGAGAATCAGTGCTGTTCTGACCCACAAGACCCACACTCTCCAATGTGAGGTACATAAGCCTTCCCAAAGCAAGTACTTGTTCTATTATCTGCTCTGTGTGTATTAACATTTAACATTGTATTTAACATGTATTTAGCATTTCCAATGTGAACCCCTTAAAAAATGACCCCTCATCCCCTGTGAAAAAAATCTGCGTGCAAAATCTGCAGAAACTTAGAAGTCTGAAATTGCTTGCTGCCTCCTCAGGGCACATATGTGAATGCCAGTTGATTTGAAGAATAAATGACAAAATGCCATTAGGATACAGCTGACTGATTCCATAGTCAAAATCTAGTGGTTTACAATGTGCTTATGTTTCTAAATCAGTATCACTGTCAGTGAGGAATAGCCATTTCAGCACTCAGTATGATTTAAAGATGCTAAAGGACTTTTCCTTGATGCTGTGGTTTCACTATGACATTTTTAAGAAGCAGTTGCATTTCTGATTGTCCTTTTTTCCCTTGGTTGGGCAGAGCTTTTCTGCTGCACGTAGAAACCCTGGTATTTTTGCTGATGTTTGGAGCTAATGCCTAACAACACAGTTCTCACAAAAATCCTGGGACCAAATCCCATTCCACCTGAAAACTCACCATCTGAAATTGCAAAACATTCTTCTATTTCTAGACTCATTGAAAACCTCTCAATTTTGTGTGGGGTTGGTGTGAGAAAACCCCACCAAGTGACCCAAAGGAGAACATTATGGAGGACTGAGCTGCAAATGGACCACCAGGAGATCCCATTTATTGAGGAGTCTCACCAGGAGACAAGTCACCTTGAGGATGCATCATGCTGTTGTCTTCTTGAGCATGAGTGGCTGATTAATAATTATTTGTAAAATAATCACCACCCTAGTTGTCAAGGCATTGCCTTCATCAGAAATGAGAGAAATATTCATGGGACCCCAAAGTTAGGCATGAAAAGATTCTTGCCTTGGTGTCCCTGCTCAGCCAGTATAGTCAATTGCTAGAAACTCCTCAGCATATACAATACTCACTCAAAAACCCAAAACAGCAACAATAACAAAAAAAACAGTAGCCCCAGTTCCTGGGGCTTGGAAAGAAGTCCTGGCAAATGTGGCCTCAACCCCACCCTCCCTTCAGAAATAACCAAGAGTCTCACTGCTGCTTACTGAGGCTTTTCTGATTCTCTCAAACTTTGGAGCTTTTTTCCCTTGCAATTGAAAATCTTTTGCAAAGTCATATCCTCCTCCATAAAACATATCCCAACAGCTTCAAGGGAGAGTGCTAAAGACAAAAAGCCTCAAGAAAGATGAGCATACAAAGAAGTGTGCTGACTTTGTCAAAATAGAGCAGAACACGATAGGAACAAAAAATGGCTTCAGTGTGAGTGTAAGGAACTGGCTTATTTAGGGTAGAATCACTATGAAACTCACACTCCAAGCTGGAGGCAGGAGAGTAGAGGTGGAGGGAGATTAATAAAAAGAAACATGATTGCTCTAAGGCTTAGAAGATGAATAATACTTTAGGTAATTAATTATAAAATTAATCTCACACACGAAACAAGGAAAAGCAGAAGCCACTGAATAATATTGAAAGTTTATAGCAAAGTTCTCTGAAATAGTTACATGAAGTTACATGAAGGGCTCAGAGAAGATTATAAATAGTCATGGGAACTTCCTTCCCATTTCACAGGAGTGCTTCAGGTTTTCCTAAAACATCACCATTGATATTGGTGAGATGAACTAACAACTAATCCTTGACAAGGATGGCTGTGATGTGGATGAGCTGGAGGTACATTGAGCTGCCTGGGCAGCAGCCAGCACTGGAGCTGCAGAGTGAGGTCACCTGCTGAACACAGCCACAGGATTCACATTGGACAAGGAACCTTCCTTCTTCTGGCACTGTGCTTGGAGGCAGTTGGCCTCCTGCTCAGGGGCACTTCACAATTGCATGGCCAGAAAAAAGCCCTTCCCTCTTTATTTGGTGCTCCTCATTCCTGGGCCCTTACTGCCTCCTCAGTCACATCTGGTCACCTCTCTCTGTGACCCCCTTCCTGAGCCAGATTTTCACAAGATGCTGTTTAAATGGAAGAAAAACATGGATGGGATGTCAGTGAGCCAAATGTGTATAAACATACACAGCAGAGAGGAAGGCAACCTGCAAAGGGGAAAAATGCCTGGAGGAAGTAGGAGGTGACTAGGGTGAACCTCTTTCTACCTGCACTTCCAAGGCACCTAGGCAGCTAGTTGACTAAAATGCCTGTCCAGAGGCTCCCACTGGACTGCTGATGTACACTCCAAGACCAATAGAGTCCTGCTCCCAAAGTAATGCCAACGGGAAAAACAGTAATCATCCCCAAAGTTCCAAAGCAAAGCTGATGCTTTTTCAATATGTGAGTCAGAACAACAGGCTCATGACTTGTGGTCATGATCTAATGATCATTTTTAAGCATGGCAGGGACTAGATTGTAACACCTATTTTATGAATACCTATGTTATTAACACCTGTTCATAATGCCTGTTTGCTCTTCATGCTCCATTAACAGTATGGATATCTCTCTTTACAGCAAACACATTAACAAAGGATCCAGCAGCTGCTAGCCCTTCTGGTTCAAATTTCCCCTATTTTCTTATGCAAAAATTGTGAACTATTGATAAGGGATGATAACAATGCCATAACAGAGTGCAGAGAGCCATAGTCTTTTGTATTCCTGACTTCACTTTCCCAAAGTAGTCCAGCAGGCAAGTTTCAGTCCTAGGAGACGTATCTGTTACATAAAAAAGTACTATTTTTTGTGTACAACTCATCACTGCAGATGCTGACAGTACACAGCTTGACTTGCTGCTTTCTTCATTACCTGTTTTGTTGCTAGGAAACTTTTGAACAAGAGCCAGTACATCATTCAGCTTGTTCCTTCTGTGCAGTTGTATGGAAGAGGACCTAGGCTGATCTTTATTTAAACAGTGCCCTCCAGTTGTGGGTTTTTTACATGGCACTGCTAGAAGCAGGGGATGTATGCTATACAATAACATTGGTTATGTGTAAGAATAGATGTCCCAAAGTGAAAGAAGAAGAAAGGCAAGATTCACATCCAGTTTGGATTTTTTGCACAGCAATCTCATTAATCTGCAGAGTGAAAATGTGTCTGCATTGTTCTTGGCCTCTTCATTTGGACAGCACTATACATTTTATATTTCCATTATTTGGACTGCAGTTTGAGGCATGGCTCCAGTCAGAACAACCCCTCCAGTGTGTGACTGTGCCCCTGCTTTGAAGAGCTTATAGTCTTATTGTGTTGACTTTTATTGGAAAATTATGCCTTTCTTGCCTTTTACTGACCTACTGAACAGAACTTGTCTGGTGATTAGGGAATGCAACAAACCATTGCTAACAAGGAAGCTGTCACACTCTGTACACTAGAGCACTGTGGATACTAACCCTTGGCTGCAGTGTAGTTTCCCAGTGGCATTGCTCCTGAGTCACCTAAAGTAGCAGGAAAACAGTCATGCTGAAGAGCATGATACCCAAGACCAATGAGGGGGTAACAATTGGGAAGACCTCTGTTCCTCACTTCTTGATTGTGGTTACTGAGAAAGGCAATAGCTTTATTGGAGAATTCACACAAACTCATAAATATAGCTAAAACTATCTGTACCTTTCTGTACCTCAAATATTGCAGTGATTTTGTTTCATTCCTTCACTTTTCCTGTGAAGCTAATTTAAATACTCGGTATATGACTTGCACTGTGAAACAACTTTCATAAATAGCTTTCAAAAAAAGACAGATTTCTCTCTAGGGTCACATATGGAGTGATGGCCCAGAAGCCATCAAAGTGACCTGATGATGCAGAGTTTTACCAAGTACAGTTCCACAGATGTGCACAGGTCCTGAAGATTTTACTCTTCTAACTTTTGGGTGAGGCAGATAAATTCAGAGAGGCAGGACGGTGTGACGCATTGGTGTGATGATTTGGAAAAGGCTTCTTAACACCACTATGCCTTCCTTTTCCAGCATAAATCTTCAGACAGGTCACTAGATGTGGTGAGTACTGAAGCTGCCAGTCTCAGCTGTGTGGAACTGCTTATTTTGGACCAGACTTAGAGTACAGGACGTTTACTGTCCCCATCTACCCCTTGCTATGCCAGTTCAAGGTCTTCCAGTCCACAGAGTTGAGTGTCATTGCATTGGAAGTCCTTAACCATGCAGCTCAGAATAGCCAAGTTTTTCAGCATCTATCCTGAGGTGCTCACCTATCCACAGAGGCTTTTTAAAATGCTGAAGTTCATTGCAGACGCTGGTTATGGAGAAATGTATCCTTTACTTTTTTTCTCACTTTTTAATTTCACGCCATCATAACCACAACTTCAATGTTCATTGTACATAAATTACATAAACTTTGAAACAGTGTCATCAGCAATGTTTCTTTAATGTTTAGTGTTTAATTCTGTATACCCAAAATTCTTCTGAAACAGATGTTGTTGGATATTTTTTATGTTTTATATCTCTGTTTAAATATTCATGTTGCACTGCCCTTTGCATTTGTCAGAATTTGTGTCTTTCTCTCAGGAAGTGTAATATTCCATTATCTTAACACATAATAAGATATTATCATTGTAGCAACATCTCTATAGCAACATAACTTTGCTTTGTGCTTTGTAAACCAGTAATGTTTACTACAAAGCCTTGCAAACTAAGATAAGGCAAAGAAAAGTAGGAATAAAAGACAAGCATTAACACAACAACCAAATGCTGAAATCCAGTATTCCAGAGCTACTTATCAGGTAAGAAGATGAAGACTAACCTGAGGACATTGGTTCCATTCCATATCAGCTTTTCAAAACTGCTTTTTTATTCTGAGTTGAATTTAGAACAAAATAGAAACAGAATTTTGATGGAAAACATATCCTGGCATTAAAAAATAAGTTTTTTGTGGATATGAAAACTTGATATTACAGACCAGCTTGTAAAGCATTTCAAGTGTTTTGCACTAGGTCCAGTGAAGGCAGGGCAGCACAAGTGAGGATGTGCTGTACAATAGATGCATATACACATATGCAATAGCAGAAGTATTGATTGGAGAGGGTTTTTAGTTTAAATTTTGACATGAAGCAGGACCATTGCCAACACAGGGTAAGATCACTTTCCTCAATCTTCTCACCACCATTCTTTTATGCAGCCCATGTCAGTATACAAGTAGTCCATAAAGGGTCTCACACCCCATTATCTCTGCAGCAAATTAACAGTCAAGGAAAACATTTAACATTGTAGGCCGTTTCAGAGAACTTGCTTTCAATGGTTCAATAAGTACATCACAGTTTATGTTCCTCTGTGCTTTGTTTCCCTCCTCTTTGATTTTCTTCTTAGTGGCAAATTGCATTTGCAATGTTACATTTTAATAAGCTGCTTTTTACAAATTAATAACTTCAGGTTCTTCTGTGTTAGAGAAAAAGACAAAACCACAAAGATAAAACCATAGGCGTTTGAGGTGATTCATTTATTCTGAAGAAGTTTTTTTCACCTGCTAGATTGTTCACATTTTAGCTTTAAAAAAAAAGGTGACTAGTGTAATGTGGATGCCGATAACAGCAATGAAGAGCATTTGAATGTTCCTTTTCTAAAAAAAAAACCCAGAATTTAGCCTGTAAATACAGGCAAATTTTAAATTATGGCTTTACAAATCTAAAGCACATTGGTGGTTGGTCCAGACAGCAGGATGCAGAGGGCGGGGCATTACTTCCCCCAGGTTCCATGTGTTAAACATCCGACACATGAAAGGCAACTCCGCAGCCTCATAAATTATCATCTGGATAACAAATGCTTCAAGTCCTGACCTCTGGCATTACTCTGTCAGGATGCTTTATCAGGTTACCCAGGATCTGAGCTCAGTAAAACACTTGGTCCCACAGTTTGGTGTGGCAACACAGCTGTGTTGGGATGAAAGGCCATAGGTGATCCCAGCTGACATGTTTGAAGGGGAGCATCAGTCTTCGTTGAGCAGCAAGACTGAAAAGAGAGGATAAGACAGCAAGATCTGTATCTGTTCTTTAGCTGTAGTTAAGGGAATTTCTTTACATAAGTCATTGTTGGAAATCACTGTCAGCATAGTAATTCATTTCCTTCACATATGAAACATATTGTTAAATATCTCACCATTGTTTTCTAATTGCTTATTAGAAGGTAAAAATTATGATTCCTGCTTTGAATCCTTCGGTTTAACAAACCCTGTCATTTTCTCAGTTGCACATATAATTAGTGTAGCTTGGTTTTGTCTTGTCCTACAGGAAGATCAAACAAATCACATTGGGCAACACAACTCCTCCAGAATGGTCTATATATACCTTACTGGAAATAAAATCAATATAGGGCTTTTGTGACTCTTGCAGTGTGAGAAACTTCAAATCAGTGTGGTCTGGAATATTAAATACACTATGCACAGAAGACCAGACATGATGCTAACTGAACAAAGCACATTATATCTCTATCAAAAACTAAGTAATAGCAACTTCCAGTGCGAAAAGACTTAGCATATTAATTTCACTTAAATATGTCAGGAAAGGAAAGGGACAACTGAGAGAGTGCAGAAAAAGTCAATGTTTTACAAGGCCATTTTCCAGGGTTAGTTGAGAGAACTGGTGAGGTACATGCGCTGCATGTGGTCTCCTCTAGATGGGATTACTGTCCCCTGGAAAGAAAGACAGCATGTCCCTGCTTCTGCTGTGATTCTTGTTAAGTATTCCTAAGGTCTTGTCAAATATTCAGATTTGAATATGATTGTGAAAACTATCCTCACCCCAGATACTTCAGTGGCCCTCATATTTAGTGCAGAGATCTGCAGGTAAAAATGAGCTGAGTTCCAACCATTAGTGCAAAAGTCTTCAAATTATTTAAGCATTTTACTAAAAGTACCACGTGAGACTAGCCTTCACAACATAACCTCCAGAAAGAAGATTGTTTCCTTAATTAGGACCTACGTGGATGCTACAAACTGAAGGATGCAATTAACTTGTCTCTTCTCTCAACCTGCATAATTTGTTTCTTTCATATTAAAATGTCTTATGCATTCCAGCTAGTGGCAGACAAAAGTAGAATCATAGAATTGCTTAGAATGGAAAGGACATCTAAGATCATCAAAAAAATCTAACACTGCCAAGTCCACAAATAATCCATGTCCCTAGGTGCCACATCTATACATCACCATCCAGGGATGGTGATTCCACTATTTCCCTGAGCAGCTTCTTCTGCTGCCTAACAACCGTGAAGAAATTTTCCTAACATCCAATCTAAACCTCCCCTCATGCAACTTGAAGCTGTTGCCTCTTGTACTATCGCTTGTTACTTGGGACAAGAGGCCAACCACTACCTTGTAACAACCTCCTTCACAGCAATAAGGTCACCCTTGAGCCTCCTGTTCTCCAGACTAGTTTCTCCAGGAGAAAGCTGTGGGAGATGATCTCAAAGCTTTTACTGAAGTCCAAGTAGACAGATTTCCCTCATCCACTAAGATGGTCACCTTGGCATAGAAGAACAGGTTGGTCAAGCAGGACCTGGCTTTCACAAACCCATGCTGGCTGGGCCTGATCCCCCTACTTCTCCTGTATATGCCATGTGAAGGCACTCAAGATGATCTGCTCCATGACCTTTCCCAGAGGTGAAGTCAGGCTGAGAGGCCTGTAGTTTCCTGAATCCTCCTTCTCACCCCCTCTTGTAGATGGGTGTCATGGGACCTCTCCAGTTAGCCAGAATTGCTGGTAAACGATGGAAAGTGGCTCAGTGAGCACTTCTGCCAGCTCCCTCAGCATCCTTGGGTGGATCCCATCCAGCTCCATAGACTTCTCTGCATATCTACATGTTGCAGCACATCTCTGACCATTTCCCCTTGGATTAGGGGAGCTCCATTCTTCTACCCATACCTGTTTTTCAGCTCAGGAAGAGTTCCAGCCAAAATTCTCTATTCAGTTGGGCTGGGCTTCTTCCCTGATGACTCAGCTTTCAATACATGGGATCAGTCTGCTCCTGTGCTTTTATGATTTCCTTCTTGAAGGAATCCAGCTTTCCAGGACTCTTTTGCCCCTCAGCACTCAGAACCAAGGGACTCGGCCAATCTGTCTCCCTAGCAGGCCAAGGTCTGCCAAAATCCGTTTCACTTCCCCTCTTCCAGAGGGGTAAGGGCTTGCAATTCTCACTGAAATTAAGTGCTCAACACCTCACAAAATCAAGATAGTGATACATTTTTTTTTTCCTACAGAACTTGTCAGAGATTCATGTGAGGGAAATAATTCTGTGGCAAGAGTAGAGAAAACTCTCATCAATAAAAGTGCCAATTATCCAATTAAAAATATGTATGTTGGTGGTATTTATGATGTAAATAATGTTCACTGGAAAAAAAACCCCACAAATATTTCAAAGAGCAGCCTATGCATCATGAAACAGAATTAATGTGTTGGTATTGCTATCATGCAACATGAAGGATCCATTTGACTGCACAATGTCTGCTGTGAAATTTCTTGGGCTATAGGTACAAATTTTCAAGATGCCTTGAGAAAAATTTAACATTTTAGTTATGAATAGAATTTATTCTGTTACATTTTGCAACAAGGGTAAGATATAACTCATGATGGGACTTAAGAAAAGCTAGAGCAAAAGACAAAAACTTCAGAAGTGTTGGAGTGCAGCAGCACAACCTAGAGTCTGATAAGGTCCTGGTGCTGCTGCATTGAGAAGGCTGAAAAAAACCAGCAAAATAGATTAAAATTTCAAAAGCAAAATATAAATTTCAACTTCAAAACATGTAGGTTTCTTTTTAATATTTACTTCATAGAAGAGAGATATTTTGTCATTTAATATCACATATGGTGATTATTATATCTATGATTTGTTTTTTTATTGATTGTTTACAGAGTTATGACATGGTAGCTAGGCTGGAGTGGATTTCCAAGTGATATGTTCTAGAAATAAAAGTAAAATCCACCAGGAGACCAGAATGGAGTTTGAAATTCACCATGGGTGTGGGATGCTGTGGTTCATTGCAATAGGATGGTAAGGTTTTTGTAAAGAACCAAAACACACACATGTCCATGGAGAAGATGGCTTGTCATCCTGAGGCACATATCATTATCTCATGGGCATCATGATCAACTGGAGGACATTAGGAGATACAAAAATGTGCCATAGAATAGCTCCCCTGCCTGCTGTTTCACATCAGGATCTTCTGGGGAAAGAATATCTTCTGGAAAGAAAGAACCAAAGGAAAACTTCCCTCACCCAAGAGGAGCCCTTTCAAAACTAAAAAAAAAAAAAAAAAAAAAAAAAAAAAAAATTGGCCCATGATTAAAGAAAAATGCAGTCAATGGTGGCAGAAGAATCATTTTTCAGGCACCTATGGCTAAATTTGTGGCGTCTGTGGGTTTTATTGCTTAGTACAAAACTGGTGGACTTTTTTCTTGAGACGTCTCCCAAAACATCCTGGGCTGAAGCTGGTTTTCAGAGGACTGAACGACAAAGACAGCAGGGGAAGGGGAAGGAATAGAAGGTTTTTGAGGCAAAATGTGAGCTGTTATGCAGATAGGATCCATGCTTCCATGACAGCATCCTTAAAATGCTCCCACATCCAAGGGCAAGCTCAGACCAAGCTGCAGGATAAAGATTAAGCACAAACCAATACACAGCTGATTAAGCAATCTTAGGGACAACATTAAGATCTACTACGAAGTGGGAAAGATTGTAAACACCTGGAATGTATGTAACTTAAATAAATTGAGTCAGTTATGAGTTACACCAGGACCAAAAGATCCCAACCTACTGACTGGAGAACCTTGAATTCTTCCTAGTGCAGTCATTTCTATCTTGTCTCACAAAGTTTAAATTACTATCCTAATCCACTTGTCTACTTTTTGATGGAGCCTATCTTTACTCTGAGGTGTTCTGAAGTGTAGGTTACTCTACTTTTAATTCTTCGTGGTTCAAACAGAGCATATCCTGTATGGGCAAGGTAAAGTCCTGATAAAAGTTAATCTTTTTACTGTTAGGAAGACATTTAAACATAAATCTCTGATAAAATTGTATGTGAGTGACATCCAGTCCCTTTGGAGTTAAATTTCCTAAGTGATCCAGATTTGAACATTGTAACAATAAGAGGAGTCTTTCTACTGACTGCATTGTATTCCCCAAAATCCTGAAAGATTTGCTTATGCACAAAACTATGCATTTTAACCATGTGTCTTAAATATCTGAAGTGTTTTAAATAAGTTTTGTACCTGTAAGCTAATCTAATCTAAAATTTTTAAGAAATAGCAATAAACAATTTCTGAATCACTATGATGGTGACAATGAGCAATGAATTCTGAGCAACCTGGTAGTTAGTAATTTTGAAATTGCATTGTTCCTCACAGAATTATTTTAAAATCCTGGGAAGAGTGCTGCCAGCAGAGTGTGCCATATTTCCATTCAAGCTGTGTGAAGATGGGTCCCAAGCAAAGATCCATCACTGTATACTTGCCTTTAGAAAGTAGAGTGATACCATTCAAGCAGAAATGTGAGGGAAATGTTAATAAAATATGAAAGTTAAAAATACCCTTATATTATTTACCACTGTGCTGTTTTACATGAGACCTTCATTTAATTCAACAATTAAAAGGCATATGAATTCATGAAAATATGCCATGCTTAATGTAGTGTGAGATACACCAGACTGCAAATTTTGCAGCAGGTTAATTCAGGTCTGAAAAGTAGCGAGATTCTATTGGCATAAACAACATACATATAAATATAAACATGTTGAAAATAAAGAGAAATAAGCCAGCTCCTTTTGATTTCTGACACCACTGTGTTGAATTTTTTAAAATTTATTGCTTTCATTTCTATAAGAATAGAAAGAGACTTTATTTTGTATGTTATACTTCTGGAAACAGAGTGCAAACAAATAATTTCCAAGCTGAATAACTGATTTGGGGTAGGTATATAATTATCTTGATGCTCCGGGACTCAGAATCTTCTGTATCCATTGCTCAGAACTTCAGAGTCCTTATAAAAACAATTATTTGGGCATCATCTCAGTCTGAAAAAGGTGGTCTTGCTCTTTTCTCTTCTCTTCTCTTCTCTTCTCTTCTCTTCTCTTCTCTTCTCTTCTCTTCTCTTCTCTTCTCTTCTTCTCTTTTTTTCATCTTCTGCTTCTTCTTTAAAGAATTCTTCTTTGATTCAGTACTGGGCCACCATGCTCTGGTAGTTGTGTCTGGTTGTTGGCTTGGTTTCATAAATGTGCCCTAACCGTCTAATATTTGACAATGGCTCTGCTACCCTACAGGATGTATAAAGACACAAGACACTGACTGCTCAACAGAGTCTTCAGTCTTACAGTGCCTCAGTTCAGACACAAAAAACCAATCTAAAAGTAGTTTCAGAGTAGTTAGGGCCCAGCCATTTCATGCCATAACCATTACAGAAATGTCCTTCTTGCCCCCTGCTGCTGCCAGGACCATCTGTTCCCAGCAACTGCTGTCTGGTGTGTTGATGGCCCATTGGAATTAGTCAAGGGCAGAGAAGTCAGATTTTTATCACTAACAATTGCAATGTGGTTTTTTTCTTTTCCTCAGAGGTCATCACTGGAACAAGGGTAGTTGTTTTCATGTGCCAGGAAGAAGATGGGCATGGTACGTTTTTGTTTCACCTTTTGTTTGTTAAGTATGGGCTTATGTTGGAGACATAATGCATGATGTGGGATTTGTCACTACTACCCATGGGTAAAGCTGCAATAAACTAAAAAATGCCATGCACTTGGATCTAATCAAAAACAATGGGATATGCAAACATCTTCCATGGGTGGCAATACATCCCATTCTAGGTGATTTCAGTGTTTCCTCAAAAACCCCAGAACTTGAAAGTCATTACTACACCCAACTCATGTCCCCACCAAACACTCCAGTCAGCCAATGGCTTGGTATATACTGTGTCTGTCATCATAAAGGACACTGGCCTGCTCCTCAATTTCAACTCTTGAAAATACTTTAAAGACTAAAGAAAGGCAGTGGAGTGTGACAGGAAGAACTCTGTAGATTGACTTCTGTGGAATTTTTTAGTAGAGCTTTATTGTCAGTGATTTCTTTTCTTATTATAATTCTCCTCGTAACTATTTTCACAGCACTCCAAAATCAAGCTTTCAACTGTGAATGTGTTGTGGGTGGCTGTTAAATAACCTATTTTTACAAAAATTTTGATAATAAATCTTGAATCTTCAACTTCCAAGAACCAGAGAAGGACTCCCAAAAGACAGAAAAACCCCAAAAGAAAACATGTCTTAAAAGGATTAGGAAGAAAATCATTCAACCACTAACTCACTAATAAAACAAATACTTTTATTATTATTCATGAAGGAGCAAAAATCCTGCTGTAAATCTGCAGACCTTGCTCTGCATCTCTTAGCATTGATTGAGAGGATATACATGCTATTTACAGGAATTAAGAATGGAAGGATCTGGTTTCACTTTATTTTTATCCCTTACTTATAGTTTAAATGATTGCACATCTCAAATAGAGTTGCACAGGCCTTAAATAATGTGTGAACTATCCATGCAAATAATTTGTCCATTAAGTGCAAGTGTATTTCCAAACGATGGATAAATTTCTTTTTGAGTAACAGTTATACTGAGAATAGGGGAAGTGTGTAAACATGGTTAAAGTGCCAACGCAAATCAAAAATGTAGAGGGGAATTAGGATACCAAACCATGACTTGGAACAGAGACTGAGTCAAAATTTAACCTGGGATTAAGATACGTATTTTGTAACAGGCTTTCAGCCTAAATCAGCCACTCCTGCTTTCCTGCAGGTTTTGTCATTTGTGCCTGAACTTGCACATGGCCATGGCTTGGCAGAGAATTGGTGAGATGACCTATGTGAACAAATATTATTCCACAAGGGAATAACTTGTTGAGAAATTAGACGCAAGGCAAAAAGGAAGCAAACTTTCACCTTTGAGTCAAGGATAGATACAAATACTTTGATTTAGTTGTTAGTGTGTTCTGCTAAAAGTTTCTCAGTGATGATTAATAAAGAGAAAAATAGAGGCTTCATGATGCTGATGAACACATACAGAAAATAATATGTATGAAGGTGTTTTTGGCAAGCTCTTAGAGAAACATCCCTCATGTTATACATTGACATTAGTGCATTTCACTCAGATACAAACTAGGCATACCGTACAGACTTTCCATCCAGCTCATGAAGGGTAGCTCATGACCAATAGGTGGGGAGAGCAACTAGACGGGATAGTTTGTGAGGTACGATTCTGATAAAGAGCAGAAAACTCTTCCCTCAAAGTAGAAGTCAAATGAGGTGAGAATGGTCATTAAATGATGAAGTTTAGGATCATTAGGGAAGAAGAAATGAAAGAAAAGCCTGAGTTACAGATTTCAGAAAAGCAAACACCATTAAACTCCAAGGATTTGTTTATAACGCCTTCTCTCAGTACTAAAGTTAGAAGGGAACAAGAATAGTAAGTAATTATTACTAAGGGCAGGTGTTAATTATCCAGTTGTGGAGGGCCATGGGAAGTATAGTATAATATCATTTTGACAAAAAAATTACAAATGATGTAGTTTAGTTATAAGGCAAAAACAAAAAGAAAGGCTGAGCTACCAGGCATTAATATGGAGTTATAGCACAACTGCTTGGAAAGGCAAGGAATAGAATGAGCTGCAATTAACACAAAGCACGCAAAAAAAAAAAAAAAAAAAGTTAAAGGGAAGAATAAGATAATGATTTTCACTAAGATATTCTTCTTTAAAATGAGCACAATCAAGTGAGGTAGCATAATTTATATGTGGCAGGAAAGAAAGACCTCATCTTCAAGTATTTAATATACTTGATTCATCTGGTTCTGATGACTTCATCCCATGATACCTAAAAATGGTTGGATAATTCTCTGCACTGCTAACAATTATTTTTACTTATTCAAAGAGAAATGTGGTATTCATCAACATAAAACGTGCTTATCTTAAAAAAAATTAAAAAGGAAGAGCCAGAGAATCAAAAACTCCAGTGTCAAAACTTCAGCTAACCTGAAAAAAATGCCAGTCATGATCCAACAAAATGTTTGTAAATCTCTAGGAAAAAAAAAAAAAACAAAAATAAAAACAAAACCAAAACCCAAACAAACAAGAAAACCAGGAAACAAACTGCAATCAGCAGCATTAATTAATACAACATCCGGTAAGAATAGCCTAGATTAAATTATTGGAGAGTGAGTGGAAAGTCATCCCTTGAGAGCAAATTGTAAGAAGGGAAGACTGCACTGAGTGAAGTCCTGCAGAGGTCTCAGCTGCATTCACATGTCTTTAGCATCATCACTAGTGCTCAGATCTGAGGACATGACCACTTTGAGAATAGCACCAGTCTTTGTTAATCCTTGAAATTTGGAGGTAAAGCTCTGGCAAGTCGCGGTGCAAGGACAATGAGATACTTCATTTGATCCAGAAAAATTAATTGGACAAGAAACAAGTTCTTGTCTGTTACACAGAAAAAAAGGAGACCTTTTAGAAATGGAAAGCTGAATAAAAATTAAAAATGTTGAGGAAATACAAATATGACCCTAAGATGAAATACATAATTTGAGCCAGCAAAGAACAAAAGTAATTACCTCTGCTTTGCTCAGAGCTTCTCCTTTGAAGAATTGAGTTCAGTCTGAGGCACTGTACTTTGAGAAAGATGTGGACCAACTGGACAAAATTCACAGAAGCATAGTGAAAGAGTGAAGGAAAGATTTGTTCTCAAAGTCCATAGTGATGGGACATTGAGCAAGAAAGGCAGAGTTAAAAAAAAAATAAATAAATCCAGTGCTAATTCTAGTGCAACCCTTGAAGAAATTCCCTGAAGAGATAGGGAAATCTTACTTTTATGCCTTCCTCTCTCATTATTCATGTGCTTTTCTCAAATACTTGACAAGAATGACATAATTACAGCTGTAGTACCAGATAACCATTTGAGATCCCTCCAAGCCCTATTTACCATGTTTCTAGGTTCTCATCCCTGGACGCTTTCCTATAATGCACCTGCTAGAAAGCAGCGAATGTTGTATTACTATCACTATATTCTCCCTCTAATTCACTACCTGAGTGTGGTCAGATTTCCCCCCCCCAAAAAAAAAAAAAAAAAAAAAAAAAAAAGGAAAATAAATAAAATCCACTGCTAAAATATTTCAAGCTGTATTTCATATTAATTCTTTTCTTTAGCACTACAGACACCATGTGGTGCTGCTGATTACTACACAAACCCTCATAGCACTTTGCTGTTAGGAATATGTTATAGCAAGATTAAAACTGGTGAAGCTGTGCAGGTATATTTTATATACATCTCTGCATGTCAGGAACGAGAATTCTTCCAGCAAACATGTAAGGCTGGAAAGAGAATCAAAGGTAGGAATGAATAATCATGTTTGCCAGGAGAGTTAAGTACTGTTTGGGGTTACTTTGAGTTTCATTAGTGACCTGGCCAGAGGGTCAGTCAGTCCTTTCTTTTACAAAATGCATTTTTATCTGACATTTAAGCTCTAAAACCAGCAGAGTTTCACATACATAATTTCCTTAAATGTTTTTCAAAGAACAAATTCACAGAGGAAAGCTATGTATTTTTACAACAAAAGAGTATTCTATAATTTTCGTAACTGCATAATTTTCATTTCATAATTTTCATTACTGCAAGTGCTTGCAGTAATGAAGCAAGCACTTAAACTTATAACTCTATCATTATAACTTGATGCTGGATAACATCTAGATCTTCATAATATTACTTAAAATCTGGAATAACTCCCTTGATTTGTGTTAAATAATTCATGTGTGGAGATAAACAAGAAAATATTCTAGTCTGTGATATCTGCTCTAACTAGTTCCTTATTTAAGTCCCTGTGATTTTCACTAGTCCATTACCTGTGAGACTGATGCTTTGTATTTTACTTTGCTAATATTCATCATTTACAGAGGAAAACCAAAGGTTTCATTCTCATTTATCACAATTTTATATGATGAAAAGGAAAAAAATTACAACATTTATAAGAAAAACAGAAAAACAAACATTAATAGAGACCTTTATGTGTGTGATAGCATTTTCTTCTTGAAGATAGACAGATTGGTTGCCTTTGAAGGCACATTAGGGTACCAGCAGTCAGAGCTACAAAACATTGTGTTTGTTTTTAAAAAACAGTCTTAGAATACATACATCCCAACAGCAGCTATGCTAATAGGAAAGTTGTGCATTTTAAAGCACAGCACTTTGGACTTCAGTTCCATTGAAGTCTGAAAATAGAGGAAAAAAAACTTCTGCTGGGAAATACTAGTCCAGTTGCTTCAAATCTAGCCTTTGGAAGTTTGCCGTCTTGGAAAGTTAAGGAACAGCAGCTCTGAAGGACAAATTTCTTTGTATTTGTTATCTAGTTAGTCAGAGAGCCTCATCTCCTCCTTGGTTACAATCATTACAGGCTGAAGAGGGCTCTGCCATGGCCTTCAGGGGCACAGCACACGCATTCCCTCATAGCTCAAAAGTCAAGATTGCAGCAAAACTGCACACAGGCAGCAGGAACTGCATCCAACCTCCTTTTAGTGAAGCTTGCTTCCTCAAGATGTGTCCCTGCTCTTTTTTTCCTCCTTCAACACAGACTGCAGAGATTTTCCTGAAGTGTCATAGAGGTCTGACATGAATGGAGGTGTCTGAACTTCATTGTCCAGAGATGCCCATTGTGCCATGTTACTAAAGAATCCAAATTATTTGGTCTGGCCACTAAAGGGCAAACAGCTCTTTTGAAATAAATTCAGGCTAATTGGAGAGCCCTGGGCATCTAACCCAGCACACCACAAGATTGTTTTCTTTTCACAGAGCTTTTACACCTCTGTGACCTTGCTCACATTAGCCACATGAGTGCTGGTGCCAGCAGAGAAAAGGAGGGGCAGGTGAGAATCATAGATTCATAGAACTGTTTAGGCTGAAAAAGACCTCTAAGATCGTTGAGTCCAACATTTTAACCCAACACTGCCAAGTCGATCATTAGTTCACGTCCCCAGGTGCCACATGTACACATCTTTAAACACCTCCAGCAATGGCGACTCAGCCACCTCCTTGGGCAGCCTGTTCCAGAGCTTGACAACCCTTTTTGAAGAAATATTTCCTAAGATCCAATCTAAAACTCTCCTGGTGCAACTTGAGGCCATTTCCTCTTGTCCTATCATTTGTTACTTGAGAAGAGACTGACTCCCACCTAATTCAACACACTTTCAGGTAATTGTAGAGAACTCTGGGCAAAGAGCAGGTTTACATTGAACAAAAGTGACTGTTGGATCTAGACAACAATAGAGAGTGCCAGATCACTTGAACATCTGCAGGCTTACCCTCACATCCATTGTAGACCTATTTTCCTTTAACTATGACTTTGTGCAATGATTTTTTCCATGTGACTGAGTCTACCCCCAATTTGGTAACAAATCTCTGCAAGATCTGAAGGAATAAGAGCTATGTCAGAAGGACAGTTCCTGAAAACACCAGACAAAGCACCTGGAGGAAGAAGACTTAAATTAGTGCCTTCATGGAGGTATTTATCCCAGGAGAGCCAGTCAAAACAGGCTACCTTGTATGCTTTGAAGACTGCTTCTTGCCTGATAAAGGATGTGGAGGCAGAGTTGTGGTGTTGGAAGAGGGAGGACATGGACATAGATCAAATGAACAGAACACAGTCTCACCTATTCATTATAATGTGATGGATGCACACCAGCTCAAAACCAACAGTAGATGGCCTATCAGTGATAAGGACAGCAAAACCTAGGGTCATAATTTAAGAAATTAAGTAACTTTAAGAAGAAAGTTAAGTAGATTCAAAATACTTCACCAGAGAAACAATTTTTAACTATTAACTAACTTTCCAAATAAGTTTGTTGTTCATTCTAAAGAAAAGTAATTGAGAATAGTTTTGGATGGAAGTGACCTTAAAGATAATTTTGTTCCAATCCCTCTGACATAGGCAGGCACACTTTCACTAGACAAGGTTATTCAGAGCCCCATCCAACTGGCCTTGAACACTTCCAGAGATAGGGCATCCCCAGCTTCTCTGGCAGACATTTCCAGTGCCTCACCATCCTCACAGTAGAGAATACTTTCCTAATATCTAATCTAAACCTACTCTTCTTCAGCCTAATGCCATTTCCCCTTGTCCTATCACTATGTGCCTTTCTGAATAGTCCCCCTTCAGCTCTCTTGTGGGACCTTTCAGGTCCTGGAAGGCTGCTTGTAGACTGTCCCCAGGACTTTCTCTTCTCCAGGCTGAAAAGCCCCAACTCTCTCAGCCTGTATGACAGGCTTCTCCAGCCCTTCTCTGGACTTGCTCCAACAGACTCATGCTTTTGGTGTTGAGGGCACCAGAGCTGGATACAGCTCTGCAGGTAGGGTCTCACAAAAGCAGAGCAGAGAAGCAGAATCCCTTCCCTTGACCTGCTGGCCATTCCTCTCTTGATGCAGTCCGGGATGCAGTTGGCCTTCTGGGCTGCAAGTGCACACTGACAAGTCATAATTGAGTTTTTCTCCGCGGACATCCCCAGGTCTTTCTCCTCAGGGATCCAGTATCTATCCAGTCTCCTCCCAGCCTGTATTTGTGCTTGGCATTGCCTCTCACCAGGTGCAGGACCTTGCACTTGGCCATGTTGAACTTAATGAGACTCACACAACCCACCTCTCAAGCCCATGGAAGTCCCTCTGGATGGCATCCGTTCCCTCCAGTGTGTCAGCTGAACCACACAGCTGGGTGTGGTCAGTGAACACGCTGAGGTGCTCTCAATCCCACTGTCTGTGTCCATGTTGTCAACAAAGATGTTAAACAGTGCCAGTTCCAACAGCAGGGTTGTTGTTGTGGTGCTGGTCCCAATATGGGGTTGTTGTTTTTTAACTTTTTTACTTTACATTTTACTGAACTTCCTTTAATTTTCCCCTCTATTTTCTATGTCTTGAAATAAAAGATAATTTTTCTGGCTTTTTTAAAAAAAGAACTCTCAAGTTTCTCTGTTAGCACACACAGGCTGTTAACCCAAGGGGGTTTTATTCATTTTTGTGCTGTAATTAAAGATCATCATTTTTGGCTTGCAAAATGCATATAGTGGAGATACTGACAATGTCTACAGTAAGAATATATCACCTTGAATTTAATACAATGTATTTCATGCCCTGTTCATGATTATGGAACACAAACATTTTGATTAGGAATGAAAGCTATGTCTTAATCTCAATTAATTAGAGTAAGTTTCCCAGTTCAGAAGCATGTGCTGGCATGGTGAAGGTTCAGAGAAGTTCAATTTCACAAAGTTTAAGTAAAAGACTAGACTTTGAATATTCTGCCAAGATTTTAACACTTTAGAAAAATGTTAAACTATTCCTTATACTGTTCCATATCACACATGATGAATATCATGCCTTGCTGTCCTATTCCATGGAGCAATTCGCAGATTTTTTCCTACTTTAGTCTCTCCTATTACCTGTGTGTTTTTAGGACATGTCCAGGCTGTCATTCCATCAGAGAATCAACACATGAACAGGACTTACATCTAATCCACAAAGGTGCAAGTATAGGTGTATAAGATGAAAAAATACTGCATAAAATTCCTCTTAATTTGAACAAATGATATGAAATAAAATATTTATTTAGGTTTTGGACATTTTAAAAATTTCTTTAAAATGAATAATGTTGATGTACAGGTGGAAATACATTTTGAAATACATTTTGTTTTGAATTACTGACTTTTTTCTATTTTCTCAGATATTCTGCCAGTTCTTTCATCCTTTTTTTGGAAAGCTGAACCTTTTTTAGAGACAAAATGCTTTCACAAACTTTTTGATTGTGCAAAGTCTTCTTGTTTAGTGAAAAAAAAATCACCCAAATTAATTGCTGTGCAGCAGAATCCCCATTAATCAGACCTGTGGGGAGTGTGTTCCTTTTTTCCCTTCCCTCTCCCTTCTTCCATTGCCTCTAGATGTTCTTTTGAGGACTTTCTTATCTGCAAACTAAAATAGAGTGAATGCCTCTATTTCCTTAAGAGACCCTCTGCCTCTTATTTTTCTTCTCAAATGGGATGAAATAGGCCTGGGATTCTGGCAAGTTATCACAATTCACTAAAGCCTTCAGTCCTGCTTACCTTTTAAATTCTGGAAATAATCAAATGTCCAAACATGGAAAGAGGCACTTCTGCACTTCTGCTTGGGATCGGGATGTAGATGATGATTATATTCTTAGAACAGGTATTATTCCCAAACTTGCTGTCCTCTGCAAAAGCCTGACACTCTGAAGGGCCAAATTTCTGTCTGCAAAATGAGGGTGGGAGAGGAAAGGCAGTACCCTGTGGTAGAGGGGAAGGGCAGCAGCATGTGCTTAACCCTGGCTGGTGTGGGTGGGAATGAGCTTTGCAGCAAGCACAGCCTTGACATCCTCAGCCTGTCTCACAGCTTCAGTCCCACCCTCATTTTCCCTTCCACGAGCCCAGCTAGAGCCCAGCCTGCAGTCATGATACGCTCCCTTCGTCCCTACTCCAGCATGCTGGAAATGCTCTCTCTCCTCCATCCCTCAGCTGATCCAGGAGCATCCTAATTCTCTATTTTGTCACTCCTAAACCTCATGGTAACTCCATGTTTCTCTCACTGGTGTCCAGCTCAGCTTTCTGCCACTGCACGGCCTGATCCTCATGCCCAGGCATCTCAGCTGCTGCTCTCCAAGCACCTCGTGCAGAGTGGAGCTTGGGCTGTAGTGCCTTATGGTGAATGTATCCAAGATGAAAACTTTGGACTTTCTAAAGCCAGATTATTTTGTCCTTTCCAACCTCGACATCTTTTCTACTTTGCTTAAAAAAAATATTAGCTCAGAAATAGGGATAAATTCTTTATGAATATGTTGAAAAACACAGCTTTCATTTTATTTAGAGCAGAACACCTAAAAAGACCACTCAAAAGTACTTTTCTCATTTTCTCAATTAGAACAGCTGAAAATTAGTTGTGTTGACCTATAGTATTCAAGTGGTATTCGATTTCTTTCTCTGAAATATTAGCTATTTAAACCAGCAGACTGCAGAACATTAACATCTGTGTTCTGCAGATACAAAACATTGCTGCTGTGGTGGTGCAGGCTAAGAACACTAGATGGTCCCTGTGATCCAGTTTTATGCTTCAGAGCCTCTATAGTTTTCTCAGCAAGTACAATCATGTCATATCCTTGCAGCCAAGGGGAAAAAAAAACAATGTTGGCCATCGGAAGTTACCACCCAGAACCACATCAAGAACTGCAAAAGTAACCATGATGGTTTTCTCAGCCTTTATAACTAGGGAGCGACGTGGCACTCTCAGTCTCCCAGGCAGAGCAGCGCAGTCCTTCGGAAAGTTCCTCAAAAACAATTGGCCAGAGGTTTTCCCTGAATTCGGATACACCCTATAATACAGAGCGGCAGTTAGACTGAAAAAGACTAGATGAAAAAAGAGAATATAAAAATACAATAGAGAGGTTTTGAAAGTAATGGTATGTGGGGTTTTTCCCCACTCTCTTATGAGTAAGTTTGAGGCTGTGCAGCACAAGGTAAGCATTCAATTTAAAAAGCAGTTACCCATCTTGTTTTCAGAATGGAATGAATAAAAATCAGTTGAGCCTAATTATTGTACAAATGATTTTCAGCCATGTTTTCAAGACAGATTTATTTTCAGAGATCCCACTCAAGATTTAAAACACTTTTTTTCCTGATATTACCTGATTTTTTGCCATTTGAGAAGTCCTAAAAGATTGTTATTTTTCAAAGCTATAGTCCTTGTAATAATCAGATACAATTTCCATTCAAAGTCAGTCTTGATCTCAGTTGTACTATATGTTCAGACACTTTGTGTCTTTCAAGGGTTAATGAGAAATAGGTATCCTAAGTCAGCCCTTACTGAAATTTTCCAGATATACCAAAGTGAATTCTGTTAAATGGGTCACCATCAAATTTAGCAGAAAAAGCCAGGCAGGAGGAGGCTGGAAGAGGTGAAAAAGCCTGCTGCCTTGCTACTGTGAAAGCAAAGGAGCCACATTATGAACCAAATGGTGAAAAAAAGGATTGTCTGTGAAAGCAAGTGCCCCACCATTAGCTTGCTTGGGAGTGAGGGGAGTCAGAAAATGTAAGAAATTACTTCTATTTCCATGTGGTGTGAGTATCAAAATTCAGGGAGGATGGTGAACACTGTTGTCCGTTCCTGCAGCCTGTCCCCTCTACTGTTTTTCTACCTCTCTGTCAGCCACATTCCTCCTGCTTGAAACCAGCCCGACACACCATGGACACGCTGCTACTCCTCTGCCTGAAAGGGAGGAGGGCTGGGCACCAGCTCCAAGAGCCGTCTCCAAAATTTTGGATTTCCTCTGGCGCAGGCTGTGGCCAGCGTGGATGAATTTGACGTGAGCACCTCAGATGGGGAAAAAGTCTCGCTTGGAAAGAGCTGCACCCTTTTGCCACAGCATCCATAGCCTCACTGACAGTCACCACTGATTGCAGAGGGAGCACCCACACCCACCCAAAGGTGATGGGTACCTTGAACTGTATAAGTACCAGCAAGGACTGAGAATTCCTCACAAACAACAGGAATGTCCCTTGGAACTTGGGAGAGGAGAAATTGCCTTGGTCAGCATTATGTCTCTGAGTCTGGAGAACTGGAAAATATAGGCTATATCCTGCCACCCCTTTTATGATCCATCTTCACAAATAGCTCAGACAGAAAGTATAACCTACATCTGGGAGAACTTATCCAGTTAAAAAAATTTTGGTCATATTATTTGCAGCATTTTTTATGTTGAAACCCTAAAATTGTGACCTGTTTCTTCCTTGGCCCATGTCACTCTTCCTCTCATTATTTCCTCTCACGCTACCTGAAAGCCTCTTCTGCATAAGACCTCTCCCTACATGCTGCTCATGCCTGCTGCCAGCTCATTGTTCTCCTTTGCTAATGAGTTGTCTGTGACACCTTCCTTCCCTGAATCGTGCCTCCATCACCTTACCCTGCTAAGGGTAATTCTTGACCCTCCAGGTGTGTCGATTTTTGTTGGGTTCTCCCACCTTGCTCTAGTCCTGACTGCCCTGGCATTGAACATCTCCTGTTTCTCGTCACCACCCAGTGAGCAGCTAGGAGGCACAGCACTCTGCATATCCTGCTTGAGGATGCTTTGGTTGGTCTGTGGGTTGTCTGCACTGCTTCTTGGGTAGGAGCTTGGGAAGGCCAGGGAGAAGACACATAAACTGCATATCTCAGGTCCAGTACAAGAATTTCAGGTGGGGCATAGGATAATTAACCATAGTAGAAGCTCAGGAGGTACAGGCATTTCAGAAAGAGCACAAGAGCTGAACCACCATTAATATTTCTTGTAGTTGCCAGATATTCATACATTTGCAGCAAGTCTTCGTCCTCTAAATCTACATTTGGTTCATAAGTGCATCACCACTTGCAACTATTTAGGACACAAGCACTACCATGCAAATACACTTTCCCATACATGATGCCTAAGAAAACATAGATGTTTTTATGTGTATCTATAGATGTTTTTTTCTCTGACAGGGAAATTGCTAGAGCATCATTAATAACAGAAAAAAAAGCATTTCTAGGCTAAATTTTAGAGATTTTATTCACACACAGTAGAGTATGTGTAGTCTCAAACTTCTTTCCAGAGGTGTTCATCTTTATCTCTCATGTACATACAAACATACACCATACATTCACACACACACACACATGCAGGCATATGCCAACACACTTTGTACAAAATTTAGACAGACGCATTTTGTGGGTAAAAGCTTCCCATTTAGTCAGACATGACCTCAAATCTGTCTGTGTGTAGCTATTAAGTTCTGACATTGTTGTTGCAATCCAGGTGACTGCTGGACCATCACCAGGATCTATGAAATGGAGGGAGCAGAAAAGACTGGCTCAGTCATCCAAGGAGATGCTCAGGCATCACAGGGCTTGCCACAGACTTCGCAGCCTGAGCTTAGATGTTGCCTCCAGCTGTGCACTCCCTCAGGACATTACAGCTACTAGTCCCCAGAAGACACACAGCTGCACCTTTGTATTGCAATGTCCTGGTTTCAAAGGCATGTTCTTTTTTGCCAGCTCTCTTTATTTTATATGGAAATGAATGTGTGGATGTTCAACAGGAACCTGTTGAATGCTGAAAGGCCTCATGGTTGTTGTACTGTAACACTTGCAGAATGTTATCC
This sequence comes from Vidua chalybeata, assembly GCF_026979565.1. Taxonomy (NCBI): domain Eukaryota; kingdom Metazoa; phylum Chordata; class Aves; order Passeriformes; family Viduidae; genus Vidua; species Vidua chalybeata. Next base: position 24,370,087 of record NC_071530.1, read on the forward strand.
AGAGGACCTAGAGAGGACCCAGTGCACTAAACCATTCTATTGGTCCTGCCAGATGACCTGTCTCAAGATTACAAGGTATTAAAACAAGTGTGTGGTACTGAGAAATAAATCAAAAAATTAGTCTGAAAATCAGCTGACAGGTCTGTGTTGAAAATCAGAAAAAGTTTCAAGATACTTAAAAATAAATACAAATAAAATACTACTTTCTTGTGGCAAAGACTCAACTCAAACCTATTTAAATTATAATATTTCTATTTTTCCAGCAGTATGCTAGAAATTTCAAAATGCTTTATGAATGTGTCCCTGGATTTATAGATTAAGAAAATTTAGGCACAGAAAACGTTGGTGTCCTTTTCTTGAATCTAGATGACATCCTGCTTTTCCTTTCTGACTTGCCCCAAGGCTCACAGCAATAAAAAAGTACAGTTCTTCAGGCTACAAAACTGTATTTGCAGAGTGTAACACAGACATCTGCAGTCTCTGGATCATTTCAACAATGTTACCTCTCTGTGGGCCAATTTTCTCATTCATGTTCTTCAACCCTTGCAGGTAAAACTAGAATGGAAGTGAGCAGGATCTTCTTCTAAGGAAGAAGAGCTGTGGTCCTGAAAAATAAATAAATTTATGTGATTTCTTTGACTTCCCAAAGTTCAGAAAAATTGTTATAAAAATGAAAGCAAAAAATTTGAAGCAGGGCTATTACTAGAAATGTCAATAACAAGACTTTGGGGATGTGGGTGCACTCTCAGAGTGCTATTAAAGCACAAAGAAAAGTGAAAAATACTGGGGATAAATTGGGGTTAATGGAAGCCATCAGGCTTTACCGGAAAGGAGACGGAAATGTCGGAATCTCCAACCAGTATCTTCCATTCTGGCACAGTTCAGGGAACTGATTTGCTGGTATCCAATCATACCTAAGTTGCTGCTCCCCTCACTACTGGTTAAGCTCATTAACTGGATGCTGTGTGAGGCTTTAGCACTGTTTTACAGTCAGAGAGAAAGACGAAGACTCCTAAAGAGATACTCTGGCTGACTTCCCAGGAGCAGCTCTGTAATGTAACTGGTCTTCCCCAATACTGGCCTCTGCATTTTTCCAGCATTTTCTCTTCCCTTCCCTTCTACCGCCTACTCTTCTCAGTTTGAGTTCTGTTATCTCTATTATGTGCTCTCTCACTCTCTTTCTTTCCTCAAGCACTTATTTAATTATAGCCTTTATTTATCAGCTGCCCAGGGAATTTCATCCAGTCCTCCCTCCCCTCTCCTCACAGGAAACTAAGGTGGGTAGGAACTTTGCAAGGACTGGATCCACTTGGTGTGGGTGTCCCACTTCCCCAGTGGAAAAGGCATCATCTAAACAAGGCAGTTGTTTAGAAGGGGAATGCTTCCTGAGGTAGCTTACCCCAGCTGCAAAGAGAAGTGATCTGGGATAAGGATGGAGGAACAGCTGCAGGAGAAATGTGGAGCAAGAAGTTCACATAATTTCACCAACAATATTGGTTAGGAATATTTTAAGAAAATTAGATGGCCCTAAATCCCGAGGTACCTCCAGTTTGAGGAACAAACACTAATTATGTTAGAACAAAATTGGTCCCTGATGAAGATACCTTGTTGGTTTTAATTTCTCATAATAAACAAAGCAGCCATAGCAACAGGACTGAGTGCTTCTTATTTTCATTACTGCAGGGATTTACAACAGAGACAGAGAATTTAATGTTTTAAAGCCTCTTTCTTTCCCTCTACCTGCTTTTTCCTTTTCTTAGAATTTCTGAGAAACTCCTGCTGTTATTTGGTAATCATAATTTTTTTCCCTCAGATTCTGGTGTTATTCAAAGAGTTGTGCCAAAAGGCCCCAGCATCTGATAGCATATTATCAATTCACTCTGTCTTACTTGCCAAACCATTACATTGTTCTTCCTTCTTGGCACCTTCTTAAATATTTCACCTCACATCCTGAAGACAATGACCGCCACTGTGACAAGCAGGCTGGAGGGCTCTGTTGTTCTTCCACACCGCCCCATCACAGATTCATGCCCCAATGCCCCACAGCCATCCACAGTCCACTCTCACTCATACTTTGCTTTTCCAAGCACAGTTTCCAAGCCCCCTGAGACTCCTATGCACATTACATGCATTTCTTACCTCAGCATGCAGCACATATAGTTTTTGGGTGATGAGACTAAGAAAAAAGAACAGACAGTAACAATTAAAAGTGCTTTAAATGCAACACAACATCTACATAAAAACTTCCACAGTGATTTGTGTGTGTGTTTTTAATTAAGGCCAGGCTGATTCCCAATCTCTCACCTTGGGTAAAATGAACTATATCAAACCATGTATCAAATAATCAGCAGGGTTTGTCAGCACTGGGATATGATCTGAGTTTTCCAAAAATATTGTCTAACAGATTAGGGGCTAAAGGAAAAAATGTGAAAATGGTGCTAAGAAAATGTTCCTGCCATACAGTCAAACTGAAATTAACTGAGTCTGAAAATGTGGGAAATCACTGGAGCTTCAGGGTGATTTGCATTAATTTGAATCTTTATTCCTTAAATTCTCTTTATTTCCTGGGCAAATGCAGAGCTGCAAGAAGAACTGCTAGATCTGAGATAGCTTTTTGAAAAGAGCTCTGGCAGAGGACGTGTCTTTCTGTGTCCCTTGCCCTGGCTCTGCTCCACAGTGTCCACGTAGTCAGCAGGCTGCACACCAAAAAAAGGGGAGGGGGAGAAGGAAGGATGGACCGAGGGAGGAGCCCAACTAGGCTGTTACTTAGATGCATAACTTTTCTTCACCCCATTCTAAGGACAGGAAAAACAATTCAGGAAAAGCTGCACGAAGCTCCTCTCAGTCATCCTCACTTGTCTCCAGTCACAGTTCCAGTAGCAGACCAGACACCAGCACCAGCGTGGCCACAGGCTCTGCTGAGCAGTCCCAGCCCCTGGGAGCAAGACAGCCTGGAAGCAGGGGAGGAAGAGGAGTATGGATAGCTGGGAAAACAGTTCCAAATTCTGTTTCCTGAGCTCTGGGGGTTTTGTTTGTTTTTTTGTTTGGTTTGTTCTTGGTATTTTTTTTTTCTTGTTTGGTGTGGGTTTTTTTTTGGTTTTTTGGTCTTTTTGTTTGTTTGTTTGTTTGTTTGTTTTGGGTTTTTTGTGTTTTTTGTTTTTTTTTTTTTTTTTTTTTTTGGGGGGGGTTTTTTTTGGGGGGGGGTTTTTTTTTGGTGCCTTGGAGGAATGGTGCTGGCTATATAGTTCCTGCTTCTGGATTAGCTTCTCATTCTCGTCGTCTGGGATGATGACTGACTGCAAAGAGCCTCATGATTTTTATTTTAGTAAAAGGGAAAAAAGAATGACTGCATGTTGCTGTTGTGACAAACTACTTCCATAGACACACAGACAGGCCTCTCCTGCTGCATGAAACAAAAATGGTTGAAGAAATGGAGCACACACAGTTGTAGTTAAAGGAAAAGCTGCAAAAGGAAAAATCTGGAGGAATTCCTTTCTCCCCCTGCTTCCTCAGCCATGTACTCACTTGCAAGTGACTACAGGCTTGCAGCAGAGAGGTGTTTTCATTGGGAAATGTCCCAGCAGGCTGATTGGGTGGGCCACTGCCCTTTGAATAAATGCCAAATCCAGCAGTCTAGGAAGAAGGAAACTTAAAAAAAAAATTCTGCTTCAGGCCTAAATCAATAAAAACTGGAATAGACATCCTGGAGGTAGAATTGTTGGGGTTCAGGCAGAAAGGCAGGTGTAACCAAAATTTCTTTCTACTCCCCTACTCATCTGAAAGCTCTTTTTTCCCATTAAAGTCAAAATTGTTTTACAAAGGTCTGTTTCTTTTGCATTTAGCAACGTTTTTTCCCAGCAGAACCTGTGCAATGCAGTTTTCTAGAGCTTGGCAGCAGTGCATGTGGCACCTGCTCCCTCTGCAACTCTCCTGCCACTGTAGCTCACCTCAAAGCAGCCCTCAGACCTCTCTGATCTGTGCCTCTTGCTAGAGAATGTGAAAAGAAAATACCAGTGGATAATTAAGCAGCAGCTGGGGAGTCTTGGAAGGAAAACACTGACCACATATTCAAAATGTGGTAAATAAAAACAATTGGCAGCAAAATTATCTGTGACTTAATGAACTAGTCTGATTCTAGATAGTCTCTTAGCACAGGAAATGTTCTGGACACTGAATTGATCTGTTTCTGGTGCAGTCATTATTTCAGCCTGAAATAGTTTGTTTGGGCTACATGGCCTTCCTACCACTTGTCTTGTCAACTGATTTTGGATGGACAGGAAACCACTTCATGATTCTTCAAGGTTCAAGTGTTTGCTATTGAGGATGCCATTCTTTTTCTAACATCTTTAAATACAGTCACCTATGGAAAAGAGGCTGTTCCATAGTCATAATCAGTAGGGACTGGCACAGAGCAGACACGCACCCACATAATTATAGGTAGGGGCACACTGTATTTATGGGATCATGTGAATACCTAGGACATGCTCTCATAAAAATTGTGTTTCTCAGTTGTTTGTTCTTAGCACTTTAGACAAAGGTCATTCTAACTGAGAGAACACAGTTGTTGGAATATGGGCCAAAATAACAGAAATAAGTGACATAAAAAAATCTGCAAGTTAAGCTCAAGGATGGTATGTAAGCCATATATCCTCATAACCAGGGTCAAAGGACTCAATGTGTGATTGTTCCTTGTGTTGAAGGAGAAATCTGTTCTTACCCTACTTTTGTGGCATTGGACTAAGAAGTAGCCACTTCTTAGAAGAGAGCAGGCAGAGGAGCAGGAAGAAGAGCTATCATTGTCTTTTACGCTTTTTCAGATTCCCACTAATTTTAGTTTTTTTCTACTAGAGAAGCTGGAGGAAAATACAGTGCTTTTTAAGTCTGTTTCAATTAGATTGAACTGCTTTATTTCAATTTCTTTTCCTTTCCATCTATTTTTATTTTTCACACAAATCCTCACATAAACTTCACATAAAACCTTCAATCTTTAAATTGTATTTAAATTATTTGAATGTGTATTCTCCACATGAAAAAGGATAAAATTGAAAGACTGATGTACTGAGCTTTTTAAAAAAGTGCTGATAAAATGAGCAAGTCTGCCCTCCTTATTATTATTTGTGACTAATTACCTGATTTTTTAATCATGAAAGGAAACTGATCTTGCTGCAGAAGTTGTGCAGCAGAGGATCTGGTATAAATCCTTGGTGTGGACTTAGTGGGTTCATATGATGTACATACCATATTGGTTGCTGAGGAATTAAAAAGGAGTAACTCCTTAGGGCTTCTGGTAAACCAGCTACAAGAGACTGTTATGATACAGGGGCTGCATAAAAATCAATAGTCTCACCTTGTTGCATGAGTGAAGCAAAGTGTGTAGGAAGGAGGATGGAGTGAATGGAACAAGCCCCTTACCCACAGATGGACCAAGGAAGGTTTGGATGAGAGGGAGCTCCCCAGTGCTGCCATTCTTTGGTGACTCCAATTGCCATGCCTGGCACTGTGGTGCAGTGAGATCCGAGCAGTCTGGCCAGAGTGTATTTGGAATTCCCACTCTATCATTTAGAAGAGCTGTATTTGGCATGCAGAGGCTGAGGCCTCAACTCCTCTGGTCGATCCTAAATAGCTGTTGCTACTGACAGCCACGTCACATCCCCTACCTCAGCCTGCATTTTTCAGTTTCAGAAAATTCCCTGTCATCTTCCTCCCACAGATCATTGCCTTGCTTCAGCAAAGCAATTAGGAAATATTTTTCTTGTAGGTCTGTTTGCATTAGACAAAAGTCACATCTCTAAATTAGATATTAACTTGATTTTGCAGTTGGTTTTGCTTTAAAGGCACTGCAGTAAGCTTCTGTTCTAAACAGCCTATAGTCTAAACTAGGCTAGCATGGAAAGCAGACAGTTCTGGAGCTGCTTTGGGAAGAATTGATATGCACAATGAATGTATACACAACAGGAGATGAATGATCCTCCCAGACTAAAACTAAAGTGCTTTTAAAGCTGTGAAATCTGAAGCTATTGCATTGACTCTCAAAGTGGTCCTTTGCAAAAGGTTAAATTTTCAGTACAGCACTCTCAGTTATTCTGGCAGCATTACACTTTCTATACTTCTGCCAATAGTTGAATTTAATTACTGTTGCACTTATGGAAATACTTACCAAACTTGAAGAGCTGCACATGAATTCCATCGGTTTCATATAAAGGGAAGCAAATGCAGAGATGTTGGCCTGTGGAGAGAACGTGGAGAACTTTAAAACAGAGCTTTGCATAACTGCCTCTACGTTTCATTTCTTCCCCTCTCTGATTCAATGAATTTTAGCATGCATGAAAAAATGCAAGGAAATTGGAGAAAAGCAAAAAACTGGGGAAAATAAACTCTTTTGTCTATTGCAGTAGAGTCAGCAGTCCCTCCCATGTTGTAAAAGGTGAAGTCACTCAGGGAGAAAAGGGTGCTGAAGTTTTCAAAAACAACAAGGGTGAGCTGTACCCCCCTCTTACAGTGTCTCTAGCAGTAGTTTTGTGCAAAAAGTACTAAGAGCAGGCAACCTACTCATTCATCTTTAATCCAAGTACCAGCTGCATCATCTCATTTTCCCTTCCATTCAGAAGGCGAAATGGCTTGTGCAGAGCTCCACAGTCACAGTCCTACAACCTAAGAGTGAGGCTCCTGAAAACTTCTTTCTGTTAAGGTCATATTTTTGTAGATTCCTTTTTGTTCTCTGCTCATCTGGTATCCACAGTCTGTCCTACAGCTGAGTGTCTGACTTTTTATTGGTTTCCAGCTATATCCTGTACTTGACAGTGATGCAGTTACCACCAGGGAAGGGGATCAGGCAAATAAAACCACTTTCATTTAATTTCATTTCATTTTCAGTTGTTAGTACTCAAAGAATAGTTACTTGATAAAGACAAACCTAATGAAGATGCACTTCTCTGTGGATTTAGGGTAGGACAGACTGTACTTCCTTGACATTTAAAATGTCAGAGGAACTGAGGTAGTCTGATAACACGATTAAAAACATAATTTTCATTGCTAGCTTGAGTTATACATATCATGGATCAATTGTTCTAGGTACTGAGTCAATAGAAACACGGGAAAGCTAATTTATCTGGATTTAAATCAACCTTCTAAGCTAGGACTTCATTTTAGAGTGCAACTTAGTCACTCTACAGGAAAAAAACAAAACCCAAACAAAAAAAGGAAGAAAGTAATAGAGAAAAGGCCATAGTGAGGTGGAATAGAAAAATGTACAGGATTGAACTGTAAGTGATAATACTATTATGGGAGCATAATAATGAAATATTTTGACTGAATTTAGATATTAAAATATAATCTCTAATGTAATTTGATGGATTGTTTAGAACATTTAAGATGATACATAAGTGGTAAACTGGCAAGAAAGTTCTCATTCCTTAGCTCCCAGATAGGAATAAAAATTATTTCCATGTTACAATATTGAACAAAATTCTTCTGTTGTCAGAAAGGCTGCAGGTAACTCTATAGATGTTAATTTCAATCAGGCTGAATTTTAATGTGTGAAAAATGTAGAAACTGCCATTATAAAATAGAATATAGTCTCAGGTTACTATTGTCACTTTAAGCACAGTCTACTGGCAACTATTGGGATGGAAAGAATTCTAAGCATCCCTGATAATTTTTTCTTCTTGGTTTTTTCCAGTGTTTCTGCTTCCAAATTTCAAGTGAGGCTGACAACTTTGTGATTCCTTAAATCTAAAAGTATGCAGCCAACTATAAAGGAAGATTTATAGAAGAGTTAATATCTTTTATTAGCATATCCATGGTAAATATAGGTTGGGAAATGTTAATTTAGTCAATTTGAGGAAAGAAGGATAACTGCTACCTATGGAGAAAGAGGATATTACCATGAGATGAAATAGGAGTCTTGTACCTACATATATGGAGCACTGAGAGGGAAAGAAAAGGTAACTGTGTATCAATGAACAGTTAAATATTTGTGAAGGATAAGAAAAATTATAATGTGCTGCAAAGTCAATATCTCTACTGGACTTCTTGAATATGATAGACAACACCCTCACAGACTGCATTTCCCAGTCTTGTCTTTCAAAGAGATTTTTGTAAACCTTCTACTGAAAATCAATTGTACTTTGGAAATATAATAATATTTATTTCTACTCTACAAAAGAAAACAGTTTGCTAAAAAGACAAAAAAAGGCTAGAACCATCTCAGCTAATGTGGCAACCTGTTGGTGTGCCTCCCTTCTAGTCCCTGTCTCTACAATTTGCATTTAAGGAACCCTCATCTCTATATTCCTTCTCTGATGTTCTGGGATTAACACTAAGATCTATTTTGTTTTTTACCAGCTATGATATTCACTTTACAGCTTTGACAATGTGTAGACAATTCTGAAGCCACTGCAGATGTAGTCCTGTCATAGGTCATACTCTGATTCTGACTGATGATGTACTGATAACGTGCTGCAGTGAAATGTCAACATACCAGCCCCAGATGACTGCTTGGATCTCCTATTATAGCTGGAGGCCTAGTTCAGGCACAAATTTCTTTGTTGTTGACATCTACCTTTAGAGAAACACATGCTACCCTGGGAATTCCAAATCAGAAAATGTGCTGAGTTTCATATAGGGAAACAGAGCATAGGAAGGGATCATCAGGTTCAATGAGCCCAGTTGCCAAACATGAATGACAGTGTAGAAGATTTCTATTTCACAAATATCTGCAGAACAATCACCTCACATGACCCTTCCAAGAGAAGTATTTCCTGTTGAATTTTCAGGTTTTTTTGACTGCTGAAAATATCTTTCCCTATGTCAAAAGCAATATAGCTGACAAGTATATATGTGATAATCTTAAAAATAAATAAATTTAATTCCTCCTCTTCCTTTTGTTGATAAAAATCACTCCTTATTTACCTTGTGGGGCTTTCAAATGGCAGTTCTAGCTGCAAGTTAATTTTGTTATATTTAGCTATGGTACTGAAAGAGGTCTCATTCTGAGACTGCTTTATTTGCAACCTCTCTGGATCCATCTTCAGCAGTTTCTTCTTGTTATGTCTCATGGAGTTGCACAAAAGCTGCAGCTCTCCACAAGTCTCTCTGTAATAACATGTTGCAGGTAATTATTGGTTTCTTGGAATGCACTACCCTCTACTTCAAGCCATAATTAAAGGAATCAAACTTCAGAACAGTCTCTGGAAATCTGAAAATAGGAGTTTAATTTACAAATGTTAGGGTGGAATGGGAAATGAGTGAGCCAAAATCAGCACACTACAATGCTTATTTGCAATACTCTCAACAGGGCATCTTTTTCGTTTTGGCCACCAAGACTTATCCAAGGAGTGCTGTATATATATGGGGTGGTGAGAACAACAGCAGGTCCTCTCCAGAAAGAGCAGACTGCATTTATTATCAAGACAGAAAGATATTGCTTGAAATTACATGAAGGTCTACCGTCACAGGGAAAATATTGCTGTAGGGAAAACAAATTGTTACAGACAAGGCCTCTTCTCGTACCTGTTCATCAGTGTTGCTCACACACTGCATGCTGAAGTCCATATTTTAAATGAGGATCTGGGGAGATATTTTTTTTAAACAAGTGGACACCTTTAGGGATGTGAAAAGGTTATGTGAAAGGATAAAGCTTCTGTTGTGCTTTCTGTATCTATGCCTCCTTTATGTTAAATGGTTGATTTCAGAAAACTCTTAAAACTTTGTTAGCAGACTCCTGGCTAAATCCAGGTGGTAGTTCATCAAGTGTAATTTTAACACTTTTTCCAAAGTTCTTCAGATATGGTCTATGAATATTTCTTCCTTACCTATGCTGGGTTGTATTCAATTCCAATAAAATATTGGCAACAGCTTGATGGGATGGTCTGTATAGATCTGGGAAGCTTCACTATGAGATTAGGTGTCATGACAAGATAGGCCCAGAAAATTAACAGTGCAAATAACCTGGATTCTTTTTAATTTCTTGGGCTTTTATTGGGTTTTTTTTAGTTTTACTATCACTGTGAAATTTTTATGAATGCTCAGCAAATAAAAACATAACCTTCTTAACTAAAAATGGAGCAAAGTACTTACCTAGATACTGATTTACAAGTAATTCTCTGCCTTTCACATTCTTTCACTTCTTTCTCACTACTTACTAGCTCATTTCTTCTTTTGTGCCACCATCTCTCAATTGTATAGTTGGAGGACATTTTACCAGTTCTTTAGGATCTAACTAATTTTCTCTTTCCCCTTCCACTCCACTCCTCTCAGTACTTTTAGGTCATCTTTGAGGTTCAAATTAGAAACACTGTGACATCATGATTTCCCCAGATCTCTCTCTCTTGCAATTTTAAGTAAAGTGCATTAACTTAAAGATTCTTCAGATATGTCTCACGGGAGTTTTTCTGTCCAGTTCATTCACAATATGGAAGATCAAGTATGTATTTTTTGTCCCTTCCATTTTTCTTTCCCTTCTTTACCGGATAAAACTTCCTTTTTTACATAACATTTTTTTATCCATAAAGTCTCTTACTAATATCTAGGATGAAACATCCTCTCCTGTGCATCAAGCATCTTCCCATACTCTTAGAATTTCTCCCAATACCTTTCTGTAAAAAAATTTTTGCTTAGAAATTTAGGGTTATATTTGCTATAGAAACATGCACAGAAGAGAAAATTTCTATCACTTTTTCTCAACATCTTGATTTTCTCTTCCCTTATTTCCTGTATCCTGTGACAGGAGGGAAGATTAAGATCACTGGCTGATTCCCTTATCTGCCACTTCCTTCTGAAAAGGGATGATTTAACAGAGAAAAACAAGAATTTGGAGTGATGGATTCCAATATCCAGCTCTTTGTTTTGAACCTGGGTAAGAATCTAGGTCTTTCTTTCCCACATCACAGCTAAATGTACAATGTACAGCTCCATAGAATTATTTTGGATTGCACATCTATTCCTGCATCACTTTTTTTTCATTTCTCCCTCCCATTTTCAGTCTGCACACTTTGAAGGACATGAAACTCCTTGATTTTTCAGGACTGGAAAAGCAGTCCCCACATCCACTGTGCCTCTTTCCTGACATGAAAATCTCACCTCTGTGAAAAGAGTGGGTAAGCTAGAGTAATTAATTTCTGAACTGGTGACAGAACTGCTGCTTATATTGGCAAATGGTCATTGTTCTTGTGGTTTCCATGTCTGGCCTCAAGGAATCGGCTAACTCTGCTCAAATGGAGGAAAATGTGTAGTCATTTGCTTACTTGATCACTGGTACCTGATTACAAAGGTCAGGATGATACCAGCAAGGCAATACACATGAAGCTGTTTTAAAGATGTTTTCTGTTTCCTCAGAACATATTCCATTTCCTTTGGGAGAGGTCAAAGCACAGAGAATGAGGCAATAAATGAGCACTATGCTAATAAGCTTCCTGAAGCTATCATTTACATTAATTACATGTTTTCTCTGCCTCCTTTGGGTATGCTGACAGAAAGACATTAATTTCACTGTGAATTTCACCTCTATAAGTAAGAACATGAATGTTATGTGAGAAGGACTAGAAAAGAAAGTAGGAATAAATAAAATCTCTATAGTTACAGAGCAGCAAAATGGGAGATGCTTATGGTTTTCTTCTAACAGCTGACATCCCCATACCCACCTCAGGCTGTAGTTCTCTTATATCAATGTCTGGAAAACGTAGCATTTTCATCCATTATAATTTGAGTGCTGCTAATGACTGCTGTTCTTGGAGATTTTATGAAATAACTGAAAGTAGGTATTCCTAATCTTTTTCTTTGGAAAACTATTTCAATCAGAATAATGATCATTAATGTCTGTTTACCCGTGATTCTCTTTGTCTTGGGAGGCTTACCTCCTTCACCCATTCCCATGCTCTTCTCCCCTAAGTAACTTACTGATTTCAGTGGAGCTAGTCGTGGGAGAGAGGAGTCCAACATTCTGTCTTGCAGAAAGACATCCAGAGTTGGTCCCATGTGACCAGAGTTAATTTCCTTCCCTGTGTTTCCAGGCTTCTCCCATGTTGTACCTCTCACATCCCTTCCCATTTGGATATTTTCACTTGTTTTTTGAGCTTTGTTAGAAAATTAAGAGAAATGTTACAGAAACAGGCTCTTACAAACCCTTTTCCCAGTGCTATTGCAAGCACAGGGAAATATTGTTTATTTTTCTGCTGCATCTACACCTGGTTTCAAGCAAAACCTCTTCAGCCCCAGATGGTCAAATCTTAATGCTGCTCACAGCAGGGAGCAATAGTTTGACAGCTGACCCCTTGGTACCATCCCTGTTTCTGCATAAAACGGAGAACTGCCAAACAGAAACAAAATGAGACATAAGTACTTCCAAAGTTCAAACAAGAAAAGAAGTTGGGGCTGTAAAGTGAAGAGCGCTGGTCTTAGGCTAAGTATATAGATTTACATATGGAGATTTCAAGTCCAAAATAATACCTAGGTTAATTCCTGTTAGCAACATTTTACTGACTTGTGTTAAGGCAGTAGGAGGCTGAAAGGACTTGTTTCTCTAACAGAAATGCCAGGCAAAATCCCCATATAAGATTTTCCCATACTCCTTGAGGAGACAGAGGGTGAAAAGCAGAAGGAGCTATGGACAATGGTCATCTGTGCTCAGGCAACACCTCTGTGTTGCTGCAGACACAGGGCAAAGCACAGGCTGGTGGCCTGGCTGGTGGCCACAGCCTTCTGTCCTTCTTCACTCTATTCCTATTTTCTAGTATATAGTTTTAAAGTGTTGTAAGGTACAGGGAAACTAATTACTCCATAAGAAGCATAAATGGACTAACAGATAAATTTCAGTGCAGAGTTCAACCTCTATTTATTTGTTCATTATTGATGTTCAGCAATCATTTCAGATACTTGTCTATAGATACTTGCTAGATACTTGTCTGACCACAGACACTTGTAGAACGAGGGGCTGAATGTCTGGCCAAGTCCACAGGACACTCCAGTGGCAAAACACAGCCACTGACACCAGTAAATGTACTGGTCATTCCAGTTTTTCATTGGTTTCCATCTTTTACATTTAAGAGCATGGAAAACAATATCACCTCTCTTTTTACAGACAAAGTGGATCACCACAAGCTCGCCAGCATGGCCCCTCCATCAGTTGAACATCATATAACCACTGTGTATGAAAATACAAAGTGAGAGATCTTTTCTTCATGGTCTTTTCAGGTACCAGTAACAGTGTCTACTGTCTCCCTGTTTGTGATGATGAAACGGGATCAATTGATGTTTCTGTATGATGTCACTTATCTTGAAAATTGGTTGAGAAAAGGAGGTTCTCATATTTTTGACTGCAGCTGATTGTAACCTTACAGTACATTAGATTCCCTGCTAGAGACAGTTAAAGATGCAAGGAAAAAAAAATGGACATTAGGCAGAACAGTAAAGGATGAAGTCTTCAGCTTTTGCATCACCAGATTTGCTAAGCAGAAGGAGGTCCTATGAGGGGTTTGCAGCTAGTTAGGAAAGGAGGACCCTGGCATTATTTAGCTGGCTATAATCACTGCATTCAAGGCATAAACTGGCAGAAGGTATTGGGAGGAGACTGTAACAGCCTGGCCCACAGCACTGATGTCTGCAGGAGGAAAATGGTTATCCACAGGTAAACAGATCTGTCAGCAGAAGAAGTTCAACAGAAGAGAGATCTTCATTCATAAATCAATTCTTCTAATTCTCTGCAGGGATTTGCGTTTAATGCCAGATTGTAGCCCTGTATTTTACACTGCCAGCATAATATTCTAGCAGTTGTTTTTAATCTAAGAAAGAAGTAGGCAGAGGAAAAGTAAAGTTATTTGAACTCGCCTAAATAGTGCAGGGAACTGTGTTCAGAGGTATTACAGAAGGGTTTATTGGAATTGCCTTCAGGAGGGAAATGGGGGGAAAGTTTTCTTGGTTGCATATTCATAAGGCTTCAAAAGTGGTGGGGTTTGATTGGCTCTAAAGTTGCGTTGTGTTTGATTGGCTTAGAAACTGTAACAGGAGAAAAAAAAAGTTGAAATTCCATCCTGCTTTAATCACTGCCCACTCTGAGCTCCCCTAATGACTTCCAGATGCTTTCTTTTTATGCTATTGTTTTGGCACAGTTTCCAGACAACTTTTGGGTCTGTTAATAAAAAAAAAAAAAAAAAAAAAAAAAAAAAAGAAAGAAAGAAAGAAAAAGGAAAAACTCTGCCCTCCTCTCTCTTTTAACAGAAAACAGATCTCACTCTGGTTATATAAATGTGTGATGAGCTGGAAAATTAAAATGCTTGTTGCTTTCTCTCTTCAATCTCCAGGAAAATTTCTGATATAAAGAAAATCTAATATCAGAAAAAATTTCTGATATTAAAGAAAAATACTCCATATGTAGGAAAAGAGTTGAAAGCATATTCTGTAGAATCTAGTGATATTTATGTAAATACCATGAAGTTGAATAAACTAAAAAACATTAACTCTACAAACCTAAATCTCCCCACCACAAAATAATTTTCATGCTGCTGTCTGTCTCTGCCGTGTTGAGCCATATAAAGCAAATCATCTTGCCTCTTAATGCCTCAGTTTCCCCCATGTGAAATGGAGACAATGATGCTTAGCCACAGTATCAAAAATTTCTATGATCTGCAGATGGAAATCACCCTGTAAGGTAGGGTCAAAAAATCCTCAAACATACACAGGGGGTGGCACAAGAGTCACGATGCATTTGCTAAGCTGGAGAGCAAAACAGCAGTAGTATGTTTGATGCCCATGCAAGGCTGCCAAGTATTGTATTTGTAAGGGTAGTCTATTTCCTTTGGAACAAAATAACATATTAGCGCTAAGAACTTTTCTGTCTTTGAAAGCCAGCAAACCACTGCCTCCTCCCTAGGCACCTCACCAGCCCTACCTTCTCAGAGGATAAAACTCAGGCTGCATTATTCTATATCTTTTAAGAGAATTCCACCATTCCTCTACTCAGACGGTTTTTCTTCCCCTAACATTGTTGTCCACTTCAAAATGTCCACCCCATAGTTGCTGTGTCTTCCAGCACTCCCATCCATGACACGGGAAGAAGAGGTATTGCTACATCTTGTGAAGAAGATATCCTTTTATCAGTTCTGGACTGCCTCAGGAAGTCTGGGCATCTTCTGCACCAGCAGAATTCATTGGCTACCAAAAACCCCATGGAGTTTCTGCAATAAGCAGGGACATCTTCAGCCTAGATCGGGTTGCTCAGAGCCCCATCCAACCTGACCATGAATGTTCCCAGGGATGGGCCATCCACCACTCCTCTGGGCAATGTGGTCCAGTGTTCCTTCACTCTCCTCATAAAAAGTTTCTTCTTTTATCTAATCTGAATATACCCTCTTTTGCTTTACAGCTCTTATCCCTTCTCCTGTCATTGCAGGCCCTGCTGAAA
This sequence comes from Vidua chalybeata, assembly GCF_026979565.1. Taxonomy (NCBI): domain Eukaryota; kingdom Metazoa; phylum Chordata; class Aves; order Passeriformes; family Viduidae; genus Vidua; species Vidua chalybeata. The sequence continues at coordinate 24,385,481 of NC_071530.1, forward strand.
AGTCTGTCTCCAGCTTTCAAACCTCTTTTAAGTACTGGAAGGCCACAATAGGGTCATTCCAGAGCTTTCTCTTGTCCGAGATGAACAATCCAAACTCTCTCAGCCTTTCCTTATAGGAGAGGTGCTCCATCCCTCTGATCATCTTGTTGGCCTCCTCTGGGTCCGCTTCAACAGGTCCATGTCCTTCCTGTGCTGGGGCCCCAGAGTTGGGTGCCATGTTCCAGGTGGGGTCTCTCTCACCAGAGCAGAGCAGAGCAGAGCAGAGCAGAGCAGAGCAGAGATGCAAAACCTCCCTCTCAATGCTGCCCACTCTGCTTTTGGTGCAGCCCAGGACATGTTTGGCTCTCTGGGCTGAGTGCATATGGCTGGGTCATGTCCAACCTCTCATCCACCAGCACCCCCAGGTCCTTCTGGGCAGGGCTGCTCTCAATCCCTTCATTCCCCAGCTTGTTTTGGTACCTGGGGTTGCCCCAGTCCAGGTGCAGCACCTTGACTTGGCCTTGTTGAACTTCATGAAGTTCACATTGGTCCACGCCTCGAGATACATAATTACCCTGAGGCTAATTGCTTCCTGCTTCAGAGATACTTTAAGCGGTCATAGACTAGATGGTCTCCAAGCCGCAAACACTTTTTGAGAATCAACCTTCTCGATTATAAATTCTTATGTAGCATTCTTTTATGTAAAAGTAAAACCAGTTGCTCCTGATAAGCTGGGAGAAGGGGAGTACTTGGGAAAGCTGTCTCTAAAAAACTTCTAAGTGTTGGCCAGAATCAGACTGAGCTAAGGAATTTTGCAACCAAATTTTTGCTTAAGACTTGTAGTAGAATAGGTGGATCTGTCTGAGGTACTGAGAACCTATTTCAGTATTCAACACACTAACCAAGCGCAAGTCAAAGACCAATAACTCTCAGTAGGACAACAAAATCAATAGTAACAAAAGCAATTTTGATTTATCCTTATTATTGATTTATTTTATTTTGATTTATCTTTTTCACCAGTAATGTGTTTATATGAGACAGAGAAGATCCGTGACAGTTTTTTATTAAATAAAGCATTTACTAATAAAAGCAACATTAAAATTACTTGTATTTCTCTGCCATGAGAGTATCTTAAATGGTACAGAGAACATTACAAATTTTAATTGGTAAGAAGAAAAGAACATTGCTTCCCTCTGCAACTGCTAGCACCAATCTGGATTTAGGTGATAGGCACAGATCTCTTTTGAGGAACTGGTTTAATAATTCCTTAATCCTAGTCAAATATACTCTTCATTATATTTAAATTATAAGACTTTGAACCTATATTTTACTGTCTTACAATATCTCAACATCTATGAAGCAAAAACATTATCTTTGCCCATAGAAATAAAAATGAGGATACATCTTTGAATTCACAATGAAGACAAAGTGTGTCTATACCAGAACACCAGACATGCCCAGAAGGACTCTGTACACACAGGTGAGTTGTCAGGTACTGGTTCTGGGCCAGGAAACCTTTTTTGAGCACTGTGTTACATACAAGGATGATTTTGGTGCTGGTACCTGGAATAGGCACAGTACCTTACAACTGTTTGGCAGACTATGGACTGGCATGAGCCAGAAGCAGCCCAGGGACCATTCTGACAATAAAGACCATTTATAGTACCTAAGAGGACCCCATGTTTAATTTCACCACTGTGGTCATAGCCAGCATGGCCCAGATGTAAAGGGGGATGTAGGATGTAGGAATTTTGTGCACATCCAAAGCAACACTTGGCAGAAAGGTTTCAGACAGCTTTGATGCAAAATCAGAAGTTTCACATCAGAAAATCCATACCATGCCCTTTGATGTGCATAGGTGTCAAATAGTATTGGACAGGTGGTTCTAAGATTCACTCTTCTTTGCCAGATTCTTCAGTCCTTGATAACCAACATTACTGTTGTCATGAAAAGTTCCCAGCTCCTGCCAAGGTTGTGCAATGCTGGGCTCTTTAGGCAGACATTGAAATAACTCTTGTAACAGCAAGCCCATTTAAAATTTAAGAAACTCAATCTATTAAATATAACAGAAATGTAGGGCTGAGAAATCAGAAAGTCAGCTTAATCTATCTCTTTACTTCTAACCAAAAGCAAATATTTCTAGATGAATGCTGACTCATATTTAATATCTTTTTAAAACTTCTAAATTATTTCTGTTTCAAGAGTGGCAGTAAGTAACTACCATTAGCAGCAAGTTTTTCTCTAATAGACAATCCAAGTTTTTTATCTTCTGAAGAATGAAAAACTTGCTTGTTCTGCCCCAATTGAAGTGTGAGCAACCTTTGATTTGCCAAGAGAATGCAGATTATATCTCCATTCAATCTTAATTTCCTTAAAACTAATTTTTAAACCTCTTCTCTACCTTGTTAAATGACTGCTTACTCTCATTCTTGGACTCTCCAATTGGTCCCCTATGCATCTCAAGAGTGAAAAAAGCTGAGACCTCATGATTGTGGCAAAATGTTACTTAACTGCTTACACACAATGCTTTTATTAATATACTTCTGAATGACACAGGTAAAGCTGCAAAGAGGCTGTGCCATGGATTCACCCTCAGTTTAACCTCCTTTGTATCCTCCAGATCCTTCTCTGAGATGTTACCACCCACCTAGGTTACCTATTCATTGTATATTTGTGTATCTGTTTGCTTTCCTTCCCAAACTTATTTTGCTAGTGTTTGTTTTTATTGAATTCTATGGGTTTGCTCCCTTTCTCCAAGTTGGCAAGATCACTCTGAATCCTAATGATAATGGCTTTCAGCTCCTGCCCCCACTGTGGTGTCACACTTAAATGTTTTCCTGTGCTGCTGAAATATGCCCTGAGAATCTCATGCAGAGATGAACTCACATAGAGCTCTTTGGACATTAAAAAAATGCCCTGAATTAAAGATTTTTAATGAAAGACTATAGGACACCATATTTATGACATTGTTTAAGACTGTCCTACTGCACGACTACTTATCCAAACCTAATACCTGAAACTTGTCTCCAACTTCTTTTTTCTTCATCCTTTATGAATTCTACCTTCAGTGATTTCTCATTAATAGGGTTCCCCCTCCCTAAAACTGTAAGAATTAAGTGCAGTGATGCAATGTAGACTAGATATAGAGGGAGAGTAATTTATTTCATGCAGATTTATTTTTGGCAGATGTCCTTGCAAAATTTTTCTTAACATCTTCATTCCCTACTCATTTACCCTTTCTTTGGGAAGGGTCTAATGAGAAATCTCATCCCAGAGACATAAAAGTAACAGCCTCAAGATGTGAGTTACCTTTTCACTCTTAGCTGACCTGATACAGCATTGGCAGCTCTGCTGGTTCCAGCAGGAAATTGAATTAACTGACTTCCAGAGATCCTGATCAACATACCTGCCTCTGTGAAGTGGTACTTGCTACTGCTGAAAAGAGTTTTTCAAAATTTTTCATGTAAACTTTTTTTTTTTAATAAGTTTTTTCAAATCAGAAAATCTCCCTGATGACTAATCAGTTTTACTGTAATACCAGATATTTTTAAACATTTCGGTAATGGTTTTGCTTACAAATGTAAAAAATTATTGTTTATCAAACCCCTCCCCCCATGTATCAAACTATATACTGAGAGGTTTTTTTTTTTAAAGAGCAATTAAAAAAAAGAATATTAAAAGACTTTATTTTTAAGTAAAATAGGTCTTTTTAGTAAAAACGTTGATCACCAAAACCATCAGAAATGAAAAGCAGTGTGAAAAACTTTTCAAGCCATGTAAAATCGCATTTACTAAACTTTCAAAAAGTAGAAAACTCTTCAACATTCTTTTAATTTTAAAAAAAGTAGCTAAAAATTTTATTTTACAATATTGTTCTCTCATTTTTAATGGCGATCTCATATTTTCTAAAATATCAATAATTTAAGGTGCATAAATATTAGAGTACCCCTTAGTTTACATGATCTTTAGCCCTGTTGCACCTCCTCCTCAAGATCCAGGGGGCAGTTTAACAAAGGCTATTTCTAGATTTTGCCCAGGCTTTGTGTTCAGCCTGGATATAGTCTGTCATTTGTATCTTCCTGACACGTCATGGAGTGAAACAAGCCAGCCTCTCCCAGCAGAAATTCCCCACAAGATTCTTTTTATCTTACTGTGCACAGACTGTTTGAAGCCCTGCCTCTGTCCTCCATGTGTTCTACAGTTTATTTTTTCACTCTTTTGTTGCAGATATGAGAATCAGCCCAGATTAAGTTAAAAAAATAATGCAGCATATGAGGTTTATGTTGTGTCAAGCAGCAGGGAAACTTTTGTAGGCATAAAGGGGGAGAGCAGGGAAGTTTAGATATTTGCCATTCATTAAAACTGCTCTTCTGAGTGCTGCCGAGGAGAATGCAGCTCCGGCTCCGTGTGCTTTCCGAGCAGAAACGCAAGCAAATGCACCCCTATGCTTAGCTGCAAATTGCTTGTTATTTACTTCATGAGCTCAGTGACAAACTGCATCCTATTCAAGGTATGGAACTGAGAGCTGCCCTCCCCCTTTACGTTGTTTCTTTGTGATTTTTCAGAAATACTGGTACCTCCCTAGTATTGTTTTTTTACAACCAAGTATCTTTGCATTTAAAAAAGGAAAGCTTCAGAGGTGATAGGGCAACTTCTAACCCACAATAGTAAAGCACAGGCAGCTGTGAGAGAGCAGAATGTCCTTTTGCATGGTGAGAAGGAAAATGTTAAATTCTCTGGTGTTTCAAACAAACCCATAGGATGCAGAAATACCATGGAAATGAATGTTGACAAAATTTATGCTTGTGGGTTAAAGATGCAAATGCTTTAACAAGAAAACTTGCAGGTCAAAAAGCAAAGGATTCCCTCCCCCCCGCTCTGCTTGAATATTTCTTCCAAGGATTTGAGAAATGCAGGATGACGTGGAAAGGGGTAATAAAACCCTTAAGTCTCCGGGTGTTCCACAGCCTGGCCTCACTCACAGCAGCTTTATACACTTTAAAATTAAAAGTCCCATGGAGTGAGTCATCTTGCCTCCCAGATTCTCCCCTTTCAGAAAGAGCAGGCAAAAAAGGCTGAAAATTTCCCCTGCAAATGTCTCGATCTTGCAAGCTTTAATGAAATCACAACAGCATTTTTTTAATGTTAGTGAGGAACTGCAGTAAAAAAAAACTCAGATCCTGAGATCTAGCAATTCTCAGTGTCAGTGTATCAGAGTTTGCTGCTACAAAACTTTTCTGTGAAAAGAAAAATAAGAAGAGAAAGTCTTTGTTTTTCTTCCTCGCTTCTCAGTTTCTGGGCGGGTTTTTTTGGTTTTGTTTTTGTTTGGGCTTTTTTATGCTCTGTGGCTCTTAATTTGGAATTGTTGTCTCTTTTCTTGTCCTGATGGTCACAGGGGACGTACAACATGCATACCATATAATTGGGAAGCGGTTCAGGAAGCTGCCACGTCTGAAGGGCTCCAGCGCACAAAAGGAGGCGGAGGTAGCGGGAATACCTTCTACTTGACGAACTTGGAAATTCTGGTGCCACATCAGCAGGAGCATAGCCCAGCACAGTGCTCTTCAGTCACTGCAGAGCTGAAATGCACCACAGAAGTGATTCCAGGCACAAAACTGCCCAAATGCCTGCTAATATCTGCCCTTCTGCCCCTCACATCTCAGTCAGCAGGGAGGGTGCACACTTTAAACCTCTGTTTGTAACAAAGTGCCTAAATCCATTTAGCATACTAGGAACCTTCTACCTCTATAAAAAGCCTCTTCGTCCCCTTCTCTGTGAATCAGGGAATCAGGCACAGAGAGGCTGAGGATATATCAGGACCATGCAGTAGAGTTTCACTGTACAGTCAGTACCTGACCTGACTTGGGAGTCAAAGCCCAACAGACAGAGAGAACCAGTGATGTTTCTACCCTAAGGATCCCCAGGTCCCAATGGCTTTTGGTTCCAGAATTAATTCAGGAATGTCTCTATGATGTTGTGACTGCCATGAAGACATAAATGTCATTCTTACTGGCTTTGGTTCCACTGTGCTCACATTCTGAGTAGGCAGCATACAGGAAACGCAAGGCTTTTTGTTCTAGTGGTTGGGAGAGGGACTTTGAGCCACATGTATGAGACACCTTACCTGGGTTTGAGCCCATTGGGTAGTTTTTTAACAGAGTGGGTTCATTTCTAAACACTGATGTGTATTAGCAATTCTATGAACTATGAAGAGGTAATCCAGGAAAAATTCATTACTGTATTAGCAAGGCCAAACACTGATCACCTGTATGGACACTCCCTGTAGGGATAACAGCACAAGTATAAGTATCCCAGCCCTTATCTGCTCAGCCCTTAAAAGTAGCAAAGTGTGAATTAAAGAAAATCAAGGAAAACCTTTGATTCATATACCTTTTTACATCTATTTAACCATATATTTGAAATAAGAATGTGTGAGTAGAGCCATGCCTCTACCTATCTCAGACATGAGGTTTTTGAGGACAGAAGAGCCTGCAGAAGTGTTTGCTGTAAAAGCCATCCTTGGAACTATCAGAGATGGCAACATATGCTGATTATTAAGATTTATTATCACGTGTACATGATATGGGATGTTGAAACATGGATTAAAAAAGAGGGACATACAACGACTTAGGGACAATAAAAAGCTTATGTTGGGATCAAAAATGAGAAACAAATAGCAGAATTCAGAGAAAAATGTAAGAAACAAGTGATGTTTCTCCAAAAAGTATGTTCTATCTAGACAGAAGCAATTTGATTTAGATGTTTAAAGGTGGAAATTAATGTATTCAAGTACCATTTTTCAAATATTTTTGAAAATTTTAAAGGAAACCATAAATACAACTACACAGATGAGTGTTGGATCATCTAGAAAATAAATAGAATTATGGACTTTTCTTAGTTGGTGATTGATGTTCTGTTATCTCTTTTGCCTATTCCAAGTGCACTTCTGAATCAGGTAAACATAATCTCGTCACATGGGGAACAGAGGCAATTTCCCATTTTCCAGAATAGATATGACTGAATAATTTACACACTATTTACCATAAAAATACTGTGATTGTTTGATCTGTGGAATGAAATGTGTGCACAAATCCCACTGATGTCTAACTGCTCTGTATTATATACTTACAATTGACACATCCATGTTTATGTGCTGAATGCTGATATGAACTTAGTGCACTGATATCTCTTTTACGGCAAAAATCAAAGTGGCATTAGGTGGCTGCAGTGTCATGGCAGGACAGCAGCCATCCAACTCCGCTACATCAATACCCTACCTCTGAGAGAGACTTGCAGGACTTAGATGCCAGGGTAGAGGAAGTATTTATATTTCTGGAACAACATCTGGCTCATTAATGACCTCCACAGGTGGCTATGCTGCTGGTTTCTAGTCCCTTATGTGGTCAGGCTCTGTGTGGACAGCTTAAAAAGCCCATCATGTCAATGACTAGTTCATTCAGTCTGAACTATTTTTGTTGGCCTTAGTGATACTGTGGGATCTGTGCAACCTCAGCAAAGCCTCTCCTGAAGTAGGTGCTTAAAAACACCTACAGTTCAGACCGGAAAAAGGGATGGTATGTTTGTTTACTTAGTGTTTAGCACAGGCAAGCTACCATCTGTACAGTCCTTCTGAAACCATTTATCCAACTTATACAACTTTTGTTCTTAATAAAGAAATAAAACATGTTATACGCATAAATTAAAAGAGTGTTTTAAGTCAAGCACCCAAATTCAAAAGATTGGAAGAATTAAAAATGTGTGGGAAATATTCAGTGTCAAACAAACTTTTCTCTTCAGAAATGTTTTTGGATTCTTAACACAGCTCTGGACAGATTGTTTTAGACTAGCCACAATTTTCTGTAGGAAACTGAAATCTTGATTCACTAATGCAATATTGCCTCACACCACATTTAGTGCTTCACTCATAATAGCACATTGTTAGCAATGTATTTCTTCACACTTCCTGATCTTCCCCACTGGAGAGTTAAAAAACACTTGGACAATAGAAAAAAAATTTGAAAAAAAAAAATTAAATCCCAGCTTCTTACTTCTTTCCACCTTTTTACACGGTAAAGAAGATAAAATTCATTAATAACCCAAATTAGGTAGCAGAGATCAAAGAAGCAGGGGTTTACTCCATTTCTGGTTCAATTTAGGTCAGTCAAAGACGTCCAAAAGTTCAGCAAAAAAGCCTTTTGGTCTCCTTTCTGCTGATGCTAAGGAAGTTACTGTGCAGTCCCTGGTAACAGAGCAGGGTCAAACTGGAATAGCCTATATTCACCTGTTTGCAGGGTAAACAACTGGCTTCAGTAGGACCCAGGATTTCAACCCAGAAGCTTTACCACAGGCATGTAATGAAGTCCACAAAGTCCTCTGACTCCGCAACTGAATAGAGATCAAAATGCCACATTATCTCTGAAGTGATCTTTCAAAGACAAGGTTAGAGTGTATCATGAGTTCCACGGAAACTGTTTATATTCAGTTGTTTCTTTCTGCTTCCGTACAAAATCATTGTGAATTTCTAAATTCAGCAGAACTTCTACTCAACCAATGCACTAATTCATCTGCATACTTTGAAATTATTGCACAGTTTATATGTAAATTCACTGCCTGAAATTAAATCAACTAGATTTAAAGCTATATGTTCCATTAAGCATAACAATTATGAATGCTTCTGATGGTCTGAAGAACGTCTTGCAGCATGACAGAAAGAGAAATGCAATGATTACCTGTGCCTGCAATGAATGCAATGGAAATCAGTATAATACATATTTAATCTGTGGTAAGGGGAGCATTAATGTACTCTTCTGATCTGTTATAAGAAATCTGGGAAGTTCCTTGGGTGCAGGGATGATCTTTTGGAATGTTCCTTTCTTTTTCTGACCAAATTACGTTCCTTCTTCACTGGGACAGTGGTGTACCCAGAAATTTGAATGCACAGTGCTGAATCAGAAAAACTAGACTCAAGCCATGTCCCAGTACCAGCCGAAGGCAAGCCCCATCCCTTCAGTCCTCTGGGGCTGGGGTTCCTTCTGCTGGGCAGTGATACATGGAAGAAATATGTGCAGTCTTTGAGTCCAGAGATGATGGAGAAAACCCCAGACTTGGAATTGGTTGGGCTGGTGGAAGTGAGGAGGATTGATAGCCTCTGGATGCAGAGTGTGAGCTGTTGTATCACAGGATGCTTCTGCCCATCTGGGAGTCCTTTCTGTCCTTTTATTTCCCTGTCCAACAGGACTGCAAGCCCCTCCACACTTGCATATGTAAAGGCTTTGTGTTGTTGCTGTAAGGAAAGAAAATGAAGGGTGTATATCTACATTCTGAATTATGGCTCTGATTAGTAACTCCCGGACCAAACAGCCTTCAAAGAATAAACCATAAGCAGAGAAATCCTCTCTTCTGAAAGGTGAGTTTCCTTCTGAGAAATAAAAGAATAGGAAGGGTTTAAGTCTCCCATCTTGCAAGTACTTGCTTTAAACACCAACCTATTGGATGAAGAATATCAGTTCCTTGCGTGCACCACAGTCTGGCAGTACCTTAGGCGTTCACAACATTTCTTTCTTAGTTTACTTGACAAAAGTATGATGCAATTGTTTAGACTTCCATTCACTCTAATTAATATGAACAATATTCTGTATGGGCTTCTCAAGTAGCCTTTTTTACTTGGATTTTCCTTACACCTTAATTCATGGTATGTGACTTTAATACAATTCATTAACCTATTTTTTTCAGTATGTTACATATATTATTAAATTTTATAATTAAATCTTCTACACCATATACACAGAATTTTCATGCCTTTGTTCCTGTTGTAAACCAGACATTATCCAAACAAAACTATTTTACTGTCCTTCTGGCAAAATAAAACCAGTTTTCTTTGAAAGAAAAAAAAATATTTTCAGTTCAACAGTAATTATGAATTCAAGCATTAAAATTTCTCTGTCTTTTCATCCATTTTTTTCCACCTGCTCCTGCTAATGGCCCTGCTGGTGCCAAAGTCATTAGTGTAGATGGAGCTGCAGAAATGGGAATTGACCTGGTTTGCCAAAGAAACAAGCCCAAGACTGGAGACCAGAGGACTCAAGTCACTGGACAGTGTCAGAGTGGTGGCACTTGCTCTGCTTTCCTGCAGACACAGTTTGTCCAAGGAGCCCAGAACCTGGATAGCACTGATACCACAGTTCACCCCTAAACTGCCAGGCTAAAATTTTTTTCCTATAGCTTCCAGCTTGGTCTTTCTCTCTCTAGATCAAACTAGTAATAACAACAATAAATGCAGCTTAAATGTTTTCTTTCTCTCTATCTAAGGCAGAGAAGATAACAGCATCATGAAAACATGCAAGAACAATAAGGAAATATTTTTCTTTAAAAAAACCACTTTGAGAAAGCAAGCAAAATTAAGCAGGCTGAAACATGGTCATTATTTCCATAGGGTTCTGTTTATACATTGAAGCATATCTCTCAGGCTATGGCACCCAGTTGGCTACAGTTTATAGGTTAATGAGAAAGGCCCTGCATGAATTTCAGCTCCAATATGTGACTGCTGCTTTTATGGCTATGAAATGGAGGAGGGGGTCCCACATTTATATTTACTTTTCTCAGTTGGAGGCTCTACAGTGCCATTAATTCATAGAGTGAAGCCACCTATGACTGGGTTGCCAAGTGTACTGCTAAGCATCATGAACTTTTATTTCTGTATGGATAGCGATTTGCCTGGAGTGAACCCTCACCACTGCAGAGAATTCCCCATTTCAGAATCTTTAGCTTTGCTCTGAAAGTGGCACTCCTGGAAGCTGTGAAGGGTTCAGTTGATATAGCTGTACGTTTCTACCCTCTCTGAATTTCACACCTGAGAGCTCATAACTTCAATTCTAGTAGCACACAAACACTTTGCAAACACACTTCCTCTTGTCATCCAGACACACTGATGTCTTCACTGGTCAGTTGCAGGTTGGTATGGAAAATGAATTCGCTCAAACAGCACTCTCCTTAACTTATTTTTTCATATCAGTTTTAGAACAACTGATGACCAGACAGAATTCCTGCTGAGAAAAAAAATCAGTTTCACAGTCAAAAAGGAAAAAAAAAATTCTTGCCTTTCTGATTTTATCCAATTATTTCATAACAGTCTAGTAATTAGCAGGATGATAAATAGGTGTCATGACATTCTTCTAAAGGACTTGGCTTCTTTAGGACTTTCTGTACTTCTCACTGCAGAAGGAAACTGAAGTTAACAGCAAAAAAAGAGATGTACGTGTAATGTGAAGACACAGGTTCCATAAGAAGACAAGATACAGTGCACTTAACTAATGAGTATATAGTTGCACAACACTGAATTTCGGCAGAACTCAAAGGATGGTTTCTTTACAATGCAGGGTATCATGGGAGTCTTTAGTTTGTGTGTGTTCATTTCTAGACATCATCTGAGATGTGGTATCTTAATAAAGGAATTCCTTTTTTCCCTAAATAGCTTATGACCATTTTTTTTCTACTACAGATACATCCTTGCTTGCTTAGCTAACTAAAGTAAAATATTCTGAGTCATCACAATATGATAATTGTCCTGAAACTACTCTCAAACCTGCCACTCAAGCTTGTTTTGCTTTTTTTATTCCACAATCAAATATAAATTAGAAATGTTTTAAAGCTTGTCCAATAACAGTTTCCAGAACGGGAAGGAGTGGATGACTGCAACAGCTCAGAGTCAGGTGCTGACAAGGGGGTCCATCAAGAGCTGAAAATTCAGCATACATGGAATCAGGTCCAAGGTCCTTCTAGGAAGTCCTGTCGCAAGCAATAAGAGACAGGTCAGAGACAAGGTTGCATTGTGGGTCAAAAGTTCTTGCAGACACAAGTTACCTACTGCTCAGGGCCCAAGTACATCCAGGAGGCAGGGCCAGAAGCAGAGCTGAAGAAAGAACACCTACAGCATAATTCAGGTAAGGACTCATGGCCCAAGGCTGTGCTGAAAGGGGGCTGTGAGGGTGGAGGCCCCAGGGTGAGATTGGTCATCATTCAGGCTTATTAATGGCCTCAGAGTCCTGAAAAATGCCTTCTTCAACCTTCTCCTCACTTCACCTGCAATGGCCTGATATTATTTTCACCCTTTTGAAGAATTAGGCTCTTCTACTATGGAAGAACATTAGGACATTTTTGTTGGGACCATACCCAGTCTGTCTCATTAGCCATTGCTTTGAACAGTCCAATAAGAAACAGAATACAGAACTGTCTCAGCCTTCCCACAACATACACTGTATATGTCACCTCTGCAGAATAGTACACTCTTCAGGAAATTTTTCAGAAATTTGGAGGCATTTCCTTTTTTTGTGCTATAAACATAGAGAGATGAATGCTCTTTTCTGATGCAAAACTGGTCTGCAAACCACCAGTGGCACCACTACACTTCCACAAGCACAGGGAGCCAAAATAAATTATTCACATTCCTATGATCCACACAGAGATGGGACATACGTGGCAAGTTGGGCACAGTGCTGGTGCCATGCCCAGGAAGCAAATTTCAACATAAAAGATGGGTCAGTAAGTGAATGTCTCAATTGCAAGCTCAGTCCATTTGACAGCCCCTGCAGAACTGCTCTGTAATGGTGAAGAGAAATGGAATAATGAACAAGTGGGCAGCTATGCTGCTTTAGATTTTAGCATTAAAGCTGCAGAAGCCACTGTGCACTGTGAGGACTCAGCAGGAAATGCAGCCATGGAAATTCTTGCAGTGGGGAAACTGGACTCTCTCTTCACCTTCATTTCAGACTGAACAAATATCACAGGAAAAAAAAATAGTGAGGACTTCTGAATCTTCCTAAACATTCTACATACTCCTGAAGTTCAATAAGTAAATGCCACTACACCCATTCTTATTAAAGAAAGGTTATTTCTTTGGAAAAAAATCACAGGAAATCTGATAGAATGATCACAGTTATGTACAGTGATCTATTCTTAATTCATAAGTGAACAACAGGAGCAACCTTTCCATTAAAAATGGACTCTGAAAAAAGTAATTATTTTAGCTTTGGAATTAGCCTGGTTTTGCAAAGCAGTGCATCACCAGAAATCTTTTTATTCCTATTGTGTTTTTTATTTGATGTTAAGACAAAGTTCCTGGGGTAGGAGGCTGGTAAAGAAAATACACTCCCTTGCTACAAACTGTTAGCAGACAGTGCTCTGCTTTGCTCACTTAAAGTATTTTGCTTAGTTTGGCCCATAACTCTGTTTTTTCTGGAGACCTCTCATTTTTCTTTTGGTCTGCCTTCCAAAACCACAGTGAGCTGAAAAAGAATTCTTACTCTGGTGCTTCTCTGCTTCAAGGAATGCTCACTTTATACATTCCTATATACCTGTACCCTGCATTTTCAGGACCGTATTTATATAAATTAAAATATTTATCCCAGCACATTTTTATTTTTTCGGAAAGGACAGAAGTTTCAGCCAGTATACGGGGGATGATCCAGCTGGCTTCTGCAGTGGAAATTATTACCGCAGAAACATTTGCAATCACTTAGCTTTGCTCTCCCATGATCCTTAGCAGAAAAGGCTGAAAACAATTCAAAATAAATGTGGTGCAATCTGAACAGGGAAGGCAGAAATGAAAGATGATTTGCAGCAAATGAAGGAGAAGACTTTCTCACCATTCAAGGTCCATTAGCTACAAGATTTTACAGTTATTTCAGCAATCCTGTTACAAATGCCTGGAAAATTAGCACGTATGGAGCCTTTATATATTCTGCAGCCCAGCTACAGTCCCTCACATCTGTTTCTGGTTTAAATTATACCTCACTCTGGCATGGATTCAAAGAGCAGCAGTGGAAGTGAGTCTGGGTCTGGGACTTGACTGGGGTAAATGGATGCAGCTCCACTGAGAGAAGTGCAGCTAAATCCACTAATAATGTGGTGCTACATTTCTGGAGACCTGTATTTCTAAAATTTTCTTCCTTTTCCCTTCCTCTGTGTCCAATCAACTCTTCTGCACAGGAAAAACAGGGTCCCCACCTTAGCCATAGGATTCAGTTCTATAACTGAACTATTCTTTGTAATGCCAAAAGAGAGCTTAAACATTATTCAATTCAGAAAAGAATTCATGTTCATGTTAATCAGATTGGTAAGTTTTGCATTTAAGAGGATCATTTATAAGTATTTATAAGTACAGAAGCTGGGAATACCATGTGATGTGTATGTGTGTATGTTTGCACATTCATACATAAATGTTCATCGTATGTTTGTATGTGTGAAAAGCCTTTCATATATAAATAACTCAGTAAGCAGAAAATTCCTTACCAAACAATTTCCTGTACCAGAACAAGCTACAATTTCCCATTTAAGTAGGTAACTTCTCGTGCTGCAGCATGAATAAACTGAAAAATTGAGAAAATCATGTCTTAGATTGCTTCAGCATTTTATCTCACAAGACTGATTCTGTAGATTCAGCAATTCCTCATACATTTTGAATGTAAGAATGATGAAATTATACTAAGGATGCACTAAGGTGTCATCATACAGTTTTGTCCTGGAGATCCCAGTTTCACATAAGCTCCTAAATAAGCACAATGTGGTATGTAACTTCTGGAAGAGAGGCAAAATTCGGGTTATACTCTGATGTCCTATATTTCCTACTAATTGTCTGTAGTAGCCCCTATATTAGCAAGTATAGGGAGCAAGGTCTCTTTCCTGGGCCTGTGAGCAACAGGCTCAACAGAGCTCGTCTCCAGGGGGCTAAACTCCCTTTCACTTAAACTGAAACTAAGCCCTTCCTCTATGATTTGGGACAGACAGCACTGAGTGGAGTAAAAACATCCTGCAACTCAGCCCAGCAGCACCTGGCTCTTACAAAGCAGAGGTGTAGCTTTAGGGAGAAGCTACAGCTTCTCTAGCCAGGAATACATATGAAATAACTGTAGGTCACAGGAGCTGCACATCCAGTCAAGAAATCCATACTCATTCAGAAATAAGATCCACATTTCACTGCTTCTAACTATAGGACAATCCTTCCTCTTTTTATATTTGTTACTGACATGACTAGTCCAAGCAGATTGGGAACTATTTAGAAAAACAGTGCTCCCATTTTTACATTCACCTTCAACTAAGCAAACAGTAAAAATCAGACCTATGGCAAACTGCTTAGAGAACTCTTCAGTAAGCTTCATTATAAGTCAAACACAGCTTAATGGGTTTCATTGTAGGTCAATTCTATTTCATCATTTTTGTTTTTGTTCCTTTGTTTGTGACTGCATTCCTATATTCCTAGGAAGAATTCAAAAAAACTGAAAACTAGTGAACACCGAACAAGAGAAATTTTCAATTGTCCTAGAAAGAATGGTGGAGTGAAGCTGTTTTTGGAGTAAAATGGAAAGGAAAAGTTTCCAATAATATAATCTTTCTTAAACGAGAAGACCTTAGTACAGGTTGGCTTTGATTAATTTTAATACAAAAGAAGTAGCAAAGGGATGTGGAAGGAAGGTGACATATTGAGTAGAAGATTTTCTGTATGTGAAATGAAGGTGGAAAGTTCGTAAGTAGGGATTCCAGTAAGAAATCCCAGACTACAATGTAATAATTTTTAGTTTGATTTTTGTAAATGCAAATTAAGTAATATGAAATTAAAATTACCATTTAAATGGGGAGCTGGTTAAAGCTGAGAACTTACAGCTTGAAAGGGGCAGTTTTGCAGCACAATATTTGTCTGATGACTTTGTGAGGAATACCAACTTACTAAACTGCCCAAAAACAAGTACAAAAATAAAAACTAGTGGTTTTCAGCTGGTTTAGTGAACAGAGCTTGTTCAACAAAAGTTTGATGAGAGCTCAACCTGTCATCATCTCATAAGGGGTTACATGGTCAGGATCACATGGGAATTGAATCTCATTTTTTGGCAGCTGTTGAGATGTCAGACCAGCTCAGACCATCAGATGCAACTGTATCATAAGTAGGAACAGCATGAGGTCCTTCAAAGAGTTTGTCCTTAAAATCCACTAAATCTGCCATTCTTCACACTATCAATATACAGATACAGATGCCACATAAAAGGAAACATCACATAAAAACAGTATGTGTAGGTATTACAGAAATAGTAAAGAACTAATTTTTTAGCCTTTTATTCAAACTGTTTCACCCATGCTCATAACAGAGAGGGTATCTCAGTAAAAGCAGTAAACCCCATATGATATAGCCAGATAGAACACATTGGGAGCCACAGGTGAAAGTAGCAACATGCTGCATCAATTGCTCCTAGTATCATCTGTATATCAAACAAGACACTTCGGGGGAAAAAAAATTAAAAATCATCCTCTACTTTTTTTTCTTTTACTTAAGTGAATAAACTTTAGATCTATATTGGTTCCATAACCATAGATTTTTAATTTGTCAGCCTGTAAAGACTTTTTGTAGTGTATTTTTATGTTTTCTCAGAATCTTAGAGGTGTGTGGAAGCAGCTGAGTACAGAGTAAACACATAACCATGAGACATTAATGAAATAAATTTTAAATATTTACTAGAATCAGAGAAATAATTGTCTGGGTTTTTAGGGTTTTTAAAATTCAGTCTTGCAAATCAAAAGAATTTGCAGAGAAAAAAAAAGGTTTTTTCCTCCCTTTAAAAAAAAAACTTAGGAAAGCGTCATTAATCTACAAGTATTTTACCATTATATGAAACATTGGCTTCTGCACATGCATGACACGTCTAGTTCTATATGTGTTGATTTAAAAGCTTTTACCAAACTATGGAATATAGAGAAACAATAAATTTCTGACAGATTGTTTGTGTTTAATTTGTCTTTCATAGATTAAAATATTATTGCTTCAGTGCATATCTGACACATGATAAAATAGAGACTGGCCCTTCTGAGGCATCACCACTGCCCAGGAATAGGCAGAAATAGCTAGGATTAATCTGCACATCAAGCAGCAGCTCCCATGTCAGAAAAGAAAAGCACAAGTCAACTACTCAGTCCCAGGGAGACAGCCAACAGAGGTTAAATCCAGGATGTGATTTCAATGCATTAATCCTACTACCACATGGGAAGGAAAAAAAACTCATGCAAACTTTTTTCCAACTTTTGCCTTATTAGCTAGAGTAGGAAACCCCCACTCATCATATTGTGAATTGTGAATCTTCCCCAGAACCCAACTCCACCCGGGCCCTGGGGGAACTTGGCTTTCCAGGTCAAGCACACAGAGCTTGCCATGTGCTTTCTAGGTACTGCAGGCACAGCATCAGAGCACTTGCAGCCTGTTCTGGGGAGAGGCAGAGACTGCTTTGTGCTTAATTTAATGCAACAGTCCCCCAGCTACTCAATTGGAGCTGTGTGGCTACTGCAAATATCTCATGTTCAGACTATGGAGGGGAGGGCAGAATGTGGCTTCTCTCCTGTTTTTGAGACCTCATAATTTTAAGCATAGATTCTGAGAGTTGCTTGTGGAGCCCAAGAGAAGAAACGTAATGGTGAAGGAATCGTATTGCAGCAGGAGCAGCACTGCCACATGGCTAACTAGCTGGAGCAAATCCTGCCACTGCTCTCCAGGCCCCTCCTTAAGACACAAGCAAACGTGGCTCAGCAGTAAGCTCTCCAAACCAGGGCTCCAGTTCTCAGATGGAGGGATTTCAAGGAAACTGACTGGGATTGGTAGGCTTTCTTATGGAAGTACTTCCTTGCTTTCTTCCTCCCTCTTCTTCTCCTTCTTCATTCTTTCAAGTCCCTTTCTGAGGGACTGGTTGCCAAGGCACTCAAAGACTATGCTGATAGGAATCAGAACAATCTTTTCTAAGCTTATTTCTTTTTAGCATCTGTACCACTAGCTTCATGGGCCAGACAGGTGTCTCTGACCGTGCCTTTCTTTAAAAATTAAAGCACTCTTAGTTTTTCAGGCTGTTTGGTGGTAGGTGCTATGTATTTACTCTGGACTAATAAGAGGGAAAAAGGAAACAGCATTATCTGTTATACAATGCCATTAAAAGGAGAGGCGCTTTCAAGCATTTTTCCAAAGTAATTTCCAACAATACACATCTTCATTCAAGAAGTGTGGTGCACACAAAGCAATTACTCTGAGTCAAATGCCACTGAAGGCTAAAATGGGAGTTTCACTGGACATCATGATTAAACAAGAGAAAACTGCTGGATTCCACAACAAGAGACTACAGTTGAACCAGTCCATCCCTGCTGCCTTTTATATATATGTGTCAGAGTAAGAGATATATTTAGTTCTTTAATGTGTGTGTTTAAAAAACTATAAGTCATGTGGATTTTGCTGAATGATAAATGGTTATTATGCTGACCAAAGGGTGTGCCCTTCTCTGAGCTTTCAACTTTAGGGTCCACGTTCATATGCTGCGAGTTCACACAAGATTCACTGCTTGTGAAATGCTGCACAGCACTGAGGGGAGTTAGAGAAGCCAAAAAACCAAAAGACTTTATTGGCAAAAGTGGGTTCTAACAAAGCAGGTAACATCACTGTATTATAATAAGCCCCCTTCTTTTCAGGTAAGCCTAGCATACTGCTGAGCGTTTCTGCTCAGACTTCCTCTGAGACTAACAGCCCTTTTCTTCTGAAGGGCTGCATGAAAGAAAAGAGTGGTTCAAATACAATTATTTGCAGTCAGTGATGAGTATCTCATAATTTTTCATAACACCAATAGGTTTTTAGTAGCTTCTTCTACCTCCTCTCTTTTCATTTTCACCCTCCCTTCTCACTATTTCATGATGGGGGAATACTCAGCATGAACTTTGCCTGGAGACTGAAATCAAGGAGTTGCAAGCAGTTTTAGTAAAAGAAAGGAGGAGGGGGAAATGGCTGCAGCTATAAAGAGCATTCGGAGAGCTGGAAAGAGCCTGTACTTCCCAACAGCTGCACCGCATCAAGGCAAACCACAAAATAGTTTTGCAGCAGCTCCCTAGAGCACAGGGGGAACAAAAGTCAGACAAGGCTGGTTTGGGTGTTAGTTTTTTAAATGGTAGAGGACAGGAAGGAGAAGGGAACAGAAAAAAACCCCTTCTTCTGTGCCAATATGACACTGTGTGTATGCATCTGTAAATATACAGGTAGCTGGCAGTAGTGCTTATTGTCATATGTTACATTGTCATATGTGATTTACATGCTGAGTTTTTAGGGTAGAATTCATGCACTAATCAATTGCAGTATTAATCTAATAATAGAGACAGCAGTAGATGTAAAGGGATCTAAGGATGTACATAATTTTGATTCTCCAACTAGTGACACTCTGAAGAAATTAGATTTAGATTACTAGTTACTCCAGATTAAAACTAGTATAAATGTCAGAGTGTGTCTTTATTCTCTTTCTCTGACTCTCCACAAAAGTATAGACCCTGTTGTAGAAAGAAAAAGATGCATTGATTGTCTGTGACATTGTGTGAAGTTATTTGGATACCTCTAATGAGAGGGTTAAGAAAACTAACTCCTCCCAGGACATGAAAAACTTCAGCTGAAATCATAAGAATGTCTGAGCTGAAGTCCTGTCTCCCTCCCTGCCCCCATTCTTCAGGCTGCACTATTCTTAAATAAACTATTTGGGTTGGAAAACATTCCTTGCATGTATTCTGACTCATGATTTCTCTGCTGCTTTAGAACCTTTAATTGCCAGACAACTAGAAAAAAGTTTCACTCTTCCTAATCTGCTGGGGAAAAAAGGCAACTCCTCAGTTCCTTGAGCACAGGGAGCTCAGTCCAAAGTAAGTCACCACTTTGGGTGCTGGCTGTTGCATGACATGTGAGGAGGAAACATGGGCTCTTTCCTAGATTTCCTAATTGCACTCAGATGGACATGAGATGATTCATAGCTGGTTATGAAGAACTCTTTCTCTCCAGCTTTTTTTTTTTATAGATTTTGGGACCAATCCATCAAAAAGTAGCTTTCAACCAGTTCTGAAAGAAAGGCTGACCACTCCATACAGCCAGCAACAGAAAAAAATTGGTGTAGCAGGGAGAGTTTTTTGATATTGAAACCAAAGGCAAAACATAATTTCATTTATGTGTTTACTTACCAAACCATTACATGCAGTACAGAATTATGTCCTCTCTCTCATAAAGAGAACAAATAACTTCCATAGGTACATAGTTTTAGATGGACACAGGTACAGATCCATACAAACAAACAGACATGTTTACATACCAGCTGTTTATGTCACTGTCAACATGCATGCACTCAGATCATGTAAATTGCAAACTAATACAATTTATCAGACCCCTTCAGGGAGTAGGGACAAAGTAATCTCATTTTCCCATGTTTGTCACAGATGATTTGTCATGCTCAGAGACACTGATCACAGCTCAGCTGGTGACAGATCATTCGTTAGACCACCTGTAGGCAGCAATTCACATCTTTGTGCTTGTATATAAAGACTTGTGAAGACAGATAAGGCTCTGTGTTTCTTCTGCCAGTCACAGTGACTACAGAGTATTTTATTTCAAGGGGCACTATATGCTTCATCTGCCATCAAAGGTCATGCAGTATGGTAAAGAAATTTTAATATCTCATAACAGGGAAATACAAGAGCTTATAGAAAAGGAAGTGAAGAATATTCTATATTAGCTGGAGCAAGCCAATTCACTTTACATCCAGGATCTGCAGCTGTCAATTATCAGCTGTGCAGACCCAGTTGTGTTAAGCAGCTCATAGAGAACAACCCAGAAATTAAATGGGAAGTGAGATCCAGTGCACTGCAGTGTTTGCATCCACTCCCCATTTCTGCCTGCTATTGCACCTCCACTCATGACCTGCTGCAGTCTTTCCCACACAGCAAATTGTTCCTTCTTCTTTCCCAGCTGCAACTCCCAGCTCATGAGAAGAGAAGCAGATATTTGATGTCAGATGAACAGCAGCCATTTCACAAAGCTCCTCACCTTCCTCCTGTCACCTTTCCATGCTGAGTGAGCCTAGCTGTTTTCCCACCACACAGAACCCAGATAATTACACACTCACGTGCTATGCAGGAAGTGTATGAGAACCCAGGTCAGCTAATTATGGGACAAGTCCTGGAACATTTATTTATTATGGGGCAAATCTAGAGGTTACAGACTCTTCTGAAGTGCCACTTTCTTTGAAAGGTAGTAATACAAGCAGGACCAGACCTCAAGAAAGATTACATCACACATGCATACATGCATATACCTTGGCCGTAACCCCCTCTAGGTCCCTCTCTGCACCATTTTCCTCCAATTTGTTTTCTATCCCTGCACTGAAACGCCAGATATGTTTACATTATGCCTACCCAAGAGACTTCTGTAAATCTCTGATCAGCCTGATCATATGGCAAATAGTTATTAGGTGGTTCTCTGTAAACACACATATTGTTCAAATTAGGGCTTGAAGACAGGGGCTTCCTGTTTGTTCTGGTTCTTTTACAGCCTTACTTGATGAGCAAAGCTCCTGCAAGTGACAATACAATCCTTTTCTGGCAAACTCGTTAAAAAGCATATGTAAGAAATACAAAAAATAGCTAGAGCACAACCACCTTGCTGTATCAAAGCTAATGTCTCAGGCCTTCAGAACCATAATCAGCCACAAATTTCTTTAGAACTGACTAATAAAGAGCAGGTCATCAAGACAACATCTTCTAAGTAGCATTTTAATGGGCAGACAACCTCTCAGATGCCTTTGTAGTAGAAAGATGGCTGAAAAGCTGAATTATATCCACTATTAAATTCAGATAGCAAGAATGCCTGTTCCCAACCTTGTTGTTTTACCAACTCAACCATAAATAAAGCCTACCATTCTACTGGGTGGAAGTCTAAATATTCAAGGATCCCATACAACTCTGGTGAGCAGTCTAACAGGAGTGTGCAGGTGATGACTGAAAGATGGCTCTTGAATTATTAATTACTTGAAGAGATGTAATGGCCAAGTGCAGGTAGGGCTGAGTGAACAGATACAACACTAAGGATTCTGACTGGCATTAGGGCTCAGCCACAAAGTCTACTTGAGCCAAAACATTAACATTTCTGTGTCACATGCAATTAAGGATGGGCTGACTAAAAGAAGAATATTTAGCACCTTTGTTAACTGCATATCTTCAAAGCCTCCACCAGCATGAAACTATTAGTGTACATCACACCTCTGCAAATCATGTAAATGAGGGCTCTTGTATGCATAATGCAGGGTCAGAAACAAGGACCCAGGAGGTAAACTCTCAGAGGTTAGCTGCTCTATCAGTGACTTCAGGTGGTGATAAATGCCTGTCCTATGGCAAATGCCATCATGCTCCCTTTTCATATATCTTGTATGCAAATTCTTCATTTGTTGGAAATCAAGAAATTATCTGGGAGCTAAATGACTCCTCGAAATAACAAGATTCTAAGGTCTGTTGAACTGGAAAATAGTGTCTCTGATCTGTGTCTGTTGACTATATTAATGGCCTGGAAACTGAATATTGGTGTATACAACACGTTTATCATGTAACTCATTAGTTAGATTTCAAAATGAAATGTTATTTAAGTAGTAATCCGGAGCATAGTGAGTAAAACGGCAAAATAAGTTAAAAACCAAGAGAAGAAAACTATGAAACTTATACTGTAGCAAGTATATGGAAAGGTATTCTTCACTTTTATCTGCCTAATTTTGGCAAGGATGTTGAGAATGAGAGCCAAAGTGTTGTCATTTTTAGCAGAGTGATTCTTGCACCAATGAGATTTTCTGGTGTGCTGCAATAAATTCCACCAGGTGTGAATGTAATCATTCTTTGTCTGTTATAAGTGAGCACCTGCTCGTTCTCTGATCCCAGCTTAAGAGCAATTGTTACTTTGGAGAAGTAAGAATGAGAACCCAAAATTTGTGTAAAAATTGGTACCATTGAGTCCAGCTCTTAAGTGAAGAACCTGTGATCTTGGCTTGGTTATAAAATTTCCTGTGCATTCTCCTTCCAGAATGAGGGATTCTAACTCCATGTGAAGCAGAACATAGATCTGTCCACAGCTGCTGTAGGAGATGAAAGCATTTCAGGATGACAACTGGTGAAAAGTTTTAGTCATGGAAAAACCTGGACTGACCAGGCAATGTTGTTGCTGAATACAACTTAAATATGTACGCTGCCTCATTTTTCAAAGTAAGATTTAAATGCACTTGAAAATTACCCCCACTGCCTGTGGGAATTTAGTTGCTTCAAAAGCTAATTTCAGTGATCTGCACTGTCTGAAACAAGCCTTTACTTGCACTGCTGCTTATTTTTGACTGTCAGTGCGCATACCAAGTGGCATCCATATAATGAAGGATCAGGTTGAAGGTGTTTCCTTTACCGACACAGATTTCTTTCCATTAAATTATGGGTTATATGTTCTTTGTTGTAGCTGAAAATTACCACTTGATATTGAAAACCACCATTTATTACTATGCTAATTGAAACTCAGGACATGAAGATAACAAAAAGACTGATTATTTTCCCATCTGCTGTAAACTGTTATAGTTGAGGGTTCTTTTGATGGTTTTGGTTTTTTTTAATTCTAATTTGTCAGCAAACTTTTCAATGGTTAATTTCACGGCAAGGTACCAATAATTTGGCAGTTTCCTCTAATATTGCCTGTCTGATTTTGATTGCAATAGTAATTGTATCAAGTAATAATTAGAGCTTTATATTATACTGTCCACAACATTCTGTACAAAGACATCTTCAAAGACAGACCAAATAGAGCCCATGATCATGTTTGGTTGCTTTCAGTTACTCTACTCATCTCTACTTTTTACATTTTGCAATGCATTCTTGATTCATGCACTTCTGAGCTCTTATCATTCCCAATCCTGTTGAGAATGTAAAAGAATGGATCTATACTGATTCTCTACAAGTGATATTCATTGCATTTTTGTTTTATCTCATATAGAAAATTCTGAAAGTTCCCAGGAGCCAAGGCTCTGTAGATGTCAATTCCATAAAGATGCAGTGCAACCTTTTAATACTGTGATATTTCAGCAATATTCTAAATAACAGTGGTACAAGCTTGGTATACCAGACACCATGTCCACATCACAAACTTATTTACAGTCTGTTTACACACATCCATTATTGTGTGTTCATAAACAAAAATTTTTCTCACCAGCACTATGTTAATTTGCTTGACTAGTATTTGCTGAGATTGATGAGCATCTCGAAGGACCACCTGCCTTTATTTCATCTTGCCTCTTGTTTTAGTTGAGAATTTTGATTTCCTTGAGCCAAATTGTAAGGCTGGGAAATAAAACAGGGAGAAAAACCAATGAGATGATTAAAGCTGAAATTAAAAAAAAAAAAAAAGTAAAAAAATTCTGTGATATAGTGAATATTAGCCTGGCTCTTCTGTTACTGAAGCCAGTGTGAGTTTCCACTGTATTACCAGAATGAGAACAGAATCAGAGCTAGTGTGGAAGAATGTTTATAACAGACATGCAGGCTTATGGCTTTATTAAATGAATTAGAGGTGAAGTCCAAATGATCTTAAAGTTTTCAAATTAGCTTTCTGATGTAAAGTAAATTAGCATATGAGTAATTTCATTATTTTATTGGATGAATTTCAGTGTCACAGAGCAATAGATTGAGTTGATAACAACATGAAAAGAGGTCAGTGTGTCCTGAATTTATTTAAACATGATAAA
Source organism: Vidua chalybeata (assembly GCF_026979565.1). NCBI lineage: Eukaryota > Metazoa > Chordata > Aves > Passeriformes > Viduidae > Vidua > Vidua chalybeata. The sequence goes on from NC_071530.1 coordinate 24,410,035, forward strand.
TTGGTTTGGCTTCAGTAACAAGCAACTGAGCCTTCTATCAATAGGTGAACTAGGCCTTTCCTTTTGACCTCCTCAATCCCTTAGTGTGTAATCTTTGAGAAAAGAAGAAAAGGAAGGGGAAGGGGGAGGGGAAAGGGGAGGAAAGGGGAGGAAAGGGGAGGAAAGGGGAGGAAAGGGGAGGAAAGGGGAGGAAAGGGGAGGAAAGGAAAGGGGAGGAAAGGAAAGGAAAGGAAAGGGGAGGAAAGGAAAGGAAAGGAAAGGGGAGGAAAGGAAAGGAAAGGAAAGGGGAGGAAAGGAAAGGAAAGGAAAGGAAAGGAAAGGAAAGGAAAGGAAAGGAAAGGAAAGGAAAGGAAAGGAAAGGAAAGGAAAGGAAAGGAAAGGAAAGGAAAGGAAAGGAAAGGAAAGGAAAGGAAAGGAAAGGAAAGGAAAGGAAAGGAAAGGAAAGGAAAGGAAAGGAAAGGAAAGGAAAGGAAAGGAAAGGAAAGGAAAGGAAAGGAAAGGAAAGGAAAGGAAAGGAAAGGAAAGGAAAGGAAGGAAAGGAAAGGAAAGGAAAGGAAAGGAAAGGAAAGGAAAGGAAAGGAAAGGAAAGGAAAGGGGAGGAAAGGGGAGGAAAGGGGAGGAAAGGGGAGGAAAGGGGAGGAAAGGAAAGGGGAGGAAAGGAAAGGGGAGGAAAGGAAAGGGGAGGAAAGGAAAGGGGAGGAAAGGAAAGGGGAGGAAAGGAAAGGGGAGGAAAGGAAAGGGGAGGAAAGGAAAGGGGAGGAAAGGAAAGGGGAGGAAAGGAAAGGGGAGGAAAGGAAAGGGGAGGAAAGGAAAGGGGAGGAAAGGAAAGGGGAGGAAAGGAAAGGGGAGGAAAGGAAAGGGGAGGAAAGGAAAGGGGAGGAAAGGAAAGGGGAGGAAAGGAAAGGGGAGGAAAGGAAAGGGGAGGAAAGGAAAGGGGAGGAAAGGAAAGGGGAGGAAAGGAAAGGGGAGGAAAGGAAAGGGGAGGAAAGGAAAGGGGAGGAAAGGAAAGGGGAGGAAAGGAAAGGGGAGGAAAGGAAAGGGGAGGAAAGGAAAGGGGAGGAAAGGAAAGGGGAGGAAAGGAAAGGGGAGGAAAGGAAAGGGGAGGAAAGGAAAGGGGAGGAAAGGAAAGGGGAGGAAAGGAAAGGGGAGGAAAGGAAAGGGGAGGAAAGGAAAGGGGAGGAAAGGAAAGGGGAGGAAAGGAAAGGGGAGGAAAGGAAAGGGGAGGAAAGGAAAGGGGAGGAAAGGAAAGGGGAGGAAAGGAAAGGGGAGGAAAGGAAAGGGGAGGAAAGGAAAGGGGAGGAAAGGAAAGGGAGGAAAGGAAAGGGGAGGAAAGGAAAGGGGAGGAAAGGAAAGGGGAGGAAAGGAAAGGGGAGGAAAGGAAAGGGGAGGAAAGGAAAGGGGAGGAAAGGAAAGGGGAGGAAAGGAAAGGGGAGGAAAGGAAAGGGGAGGAAAGGAAAGGGGAGGAAAGGAAAGGAAAGGAAAGGAAAGGAAAGGAAAGGAAAGGAAAGGAAAGGAAAGGAAAGGAAAGGAAAGGAAAGGAAAGGAAAGGAGAGGAGAGGAAAGGAAAGGAGAGGAAAGGAAAGGAGAGGAAAGGAGAGGAAAGGGGAGGAGAGGAAAGGGGAGGAGAGGAAAGGGGAGGAAAGGAAAGGGGAGGAAAGGAAAGGGGAGGAAAGGAAAGGGGAGGAAAGGAAAGGAAAGGAAAAGGAAAAGGAAAAGGAAAAGGAAAAGGAAAAGGAAAAGGAAAAGGAAAAGGAAAAGGAAAAGGAAAAACTTATATATACTTTGAATAACTTAAACACCACTCAGAAAGCTCACTGACTGCTGCTGTGGAGGTTTACCCCTTTCAAGAAGAATAAACAGACATCTCAGTTTTAATAAAGCAGCCTTGAGTCATTCTCTTGTTTGCCTTTACTGAAGGAAAATTGAGAAAAATTTTCCATTAAATTTTTCTACTGATCCATCTAACAGCATTCCCACAAGAGCTGCCTATCAGTTGCTCATTTTTGAGAATTCATGACCATTAATCATGCTGAGGATAATGGATGATGATTTACTTCAGACACAAGACAGCCACTGGGGAACAGAAACTAAATGAAACAGTAGCCATAGCTGTTCACACAGAACCTGTTTAATTCCCATTAAAAGTCAGTTTGCTGGACTACTTCTCAAATCCCACTTTGAATTATTCTAAAAGAGCTGTCTTAAAATATCAAAGAAGTATTAGAAGTCAATGGCTATGAGCTGTTTGCACAAAGAACAATGTTCCTGCTCCCTTAACATTTACTGGCATCCTATGGACTCCCTCTAAATTATGATCCCTGGAGCAGCAAAGTCATGACTCTATGTACCTGTGCCATGCTCTTACATCTATGTGTATCTTTAGTGCTTGTAGTATCTTGTAGTATCTTGTCTCCATCAAGATTTTTTTTTCTTTTTTTTTTTTTTGTTTGGTTTTTTCTAGGTTTTTTTCTGGTTTTTGTTTTGTTTTGTTTTGTTTTTGTTTTTTTTAACTAAGCTGTCAAGAAGAAAACAGCAAGCATGACACAATGAGTTGCAGTGAGGAAGATACATGGTACCACTTCCATATTTTCACCACTGCCAATGTACTACTCTCCTTGTTAATGAAAAATACTGACTAACCAAGCTAACATGTGAAGTCCACAATCATAAATAATTCCATTAAAGATAGCTCTAGGGAAGCTGATATGGCTACACAGCAGACATCAAGCAAAAACTATCAAAGGTTCACCTTAGTGCTGCATGAAATCAGAGACCTTTGTATATCCATACAAAGGATATATGATCTACAAAAGGAAGATTGAAGCCAGGCCATGTCACTGAACCAGCCCCAGTACTCATCCCACTGGGAAACTGCTTCCCTTCAGCACCTTTGTTGCTCACCCACTGCTGCTGTGTGGTTGGGGCATGCATCCATCATCTGAACAAATGTGGGAATGTTTGTGTTGGAACAGATGAAAAGAAATTAATAACTTATTTGTGCCAGCCAAAACCACTGTTGCTCTCCCTTTCACATCAGCTGGAGGAGAACTTGGATCTGAGAGCACACCAAATGCAGATATCCACCCTGGGGTATGAGGTTTGGGGACAGCCTAAAAGGACACACATCTTTCTCCAAATTCAAGCATTATTCTGTGTTTTCTTGTAGTATGTTGCTGGCCAGACAGTATTAAATTGCTTGGCTGGATAATTGTTTGGTGCCTCTACTCCACTCTGGTGAGATCCCACCTTGACTGGGGTGCGATCTCTCTGGGGTGCCCAGCACAGGAAGGACATCAACCTGCTGGAGTGAGTCCAGAGCAGGGCCACCAAGTTTATTAGAGGAATGGAGCACCAGAACAGGTCCAGAGAAGTCGTGGATGCCCCATCTTTGGAAAGTGTTCAAGACCAGGTTGGCCATGGTCCACTGAAAGGCTTTCCACAGCAAGGGGATTGGAACTAGATGGTTTTTAAGGTCCCTTCCAACCCAAACCATTCCATGATTCTATGATAATGGCCTAATGGTTGGCTGGTAAGTTTTGAAATAGTATGCAGGGAAAATGCTTCCCAGTATATGCATTAAAAAGTTACCATTTTCATAATTTTTTTATCTGTATTCTAATGATTTTTCAAAATAATGAGACATAAATCCGGGTTGACATCACCTGAAAACTCCTCTTTTAAAATCTGCCCTAACAGCAAATCTTGCAGACATTTTTTTTTTTTTTTTTTGTTATCATGAAAGTTCCAATTTAAATTGTGCCATAGGCATTACTGGTTTTAGTGTGAAATAGTTCCTTTAAACAGGTATGATCCAAAGGGAAAAGGAATTCTTAGATGTTTACTTGTTTAAGCTAGTTGATCAAATCTGGTATGCTAAGAGCTCCAAAAGCTTTCATGTTACTTCTGTTACTTCAGAAATACTTGTACTGGTAATGATATTGCACACCAGCAACCATTTGCCATGATTGTATTTTATGGAAAAAGTATTTCTGAATTCACACTATAGAACCAAAATTACTAGGCATTACCTGTTTAAAGAAGTACTTTTTTTCTTTCCCCCAAGTTTCTAAGATTATTTTTGCATGCTTAGATAGAGAAGATAAGCACTGTAGACTGTTGTCACAACAGAAACTGTGACAGTGCCTTTATGACAGAGATACCTTGCAGGAAGATCAGCTTAATAGGCCTTTGCCACTTACCCTAAAATCATTTGGTGTGGCTTGCATAACTGCTGATGTGAGATGGAATAGAGATTCCTCTCTTTCCTTCCTCATCTTTCCTTGAAATACAAAGACAATGGACAACTGAAAGTGAAAAAAAAATGGCCAAGGACTCCATAGGATCCAAAGGTCAGGTATGAATCTGAGACTGTTGTGGCAAAGCGGTCAGTCCTAGAGAATTTCATGTATGGATTTTTCAGCATGGTGGACTGCTGAAAAGCAACTGACATGGGAAAAGAAACATATCAATGAATTATTCTTCTGCATCTCTTTTTTTCTATCCATATACAACAATCCTGAAATGGCTGGAGCATACCAATAATTAATTTCTTTGGAAGCCTGAGGAATCTCATACCATATCAGCTATTTTTGTGTGTTGCTGAGCTTCTGGCTCCACATCTCCCTCAGCCACCTGCATTATGGGAGACGTGGTGATTGAAAATCCACGTCATTGCAGGGGTTTTCTGTTCTTTGGGTGGGAGCTTGTCCTTCCTGTGTGAAACTATGGGTAGGATGGAACAGTGGCTTAGTTTGATTTGGTCAGGATACATGTGCCTACATCCTTGCACCTTCCACGTATTTCTTTAATGGAAAAGGGCTATCATTTATTGAAAATGTGCATACAATAGGCTTATACATATGCAATTAGAACAGGTTCATCTCAGAAGTCTCTAATTACTATTATAAAAATTGGTCAATAACTATTCTGCTGATGCATCAGAGTCAAAATAAAGAAAAACTGGCTACAGAGTCAATGACTGATTTCAATGAACAAGTTGGAAAAAAAACCAAACAGTTCACTGAAAGTGGTATCAGGAAATACTTGGACTTGAGCCACAGTGCTTTGAGTCTATAATAATAATAATAATAATAATAATAATAATAATAATAATAATAATAATGTATTTATTATTTTAACTTGTTTGAAGGTCACTGAACTACTTTAGGTTTATGCTGGTATAAACTTCCAAGTAGTTATCTTCACTGTCCAGGTTAATTTAAAATCCTTCTTGGTCTAAATTGATACCATTCACATGAAAGATAACCTGAAAGAATACTCATGTACCTTTTATGCCGTATACTTTTATTACAACGCTCCAATCACATCATTTGTTGTGCTACCGTTTTGTGGTCAGACACACTTCGTTGGATCACCTTTTCCTAATGCCGTGGATTTTCCTATCCAAACTGCAGGCTTTTCCATTTCGTCGGCACTCTTGATAGCGAGGAACTGTCTTGTCCGCGGGGGCAGTTTCAGGCAGGCTGTCCAGCCGGGAATGGCCGGCTCGCCCGGACACGCGTGGATGCGTGGCACAGCAACGCTGCTTTCGCTGCTGACAGTGCCCCCTGAGACACATCGCCTGTGGGGTCCCCGCTCAGGTGCTCATCCATGACCCGTCTTTCCCATTCTTTCCCTACACGTGCCCCCGACGGCAGCTGATAAATAGGGGCTGGATACACGCGGGGCACCTCCTCTACGACGGGCGGAGGGCGAGACGACCCTCTTGGCTGCGGGGCGGTCAGGAGGCGGTGCCGAGCCGCCGCGGGAGCCCTCCCGCGCCCTCCGCCGAGCTCTCCCGGAGGCTGTCGCGGCTCGCTGCCGTGCCTGGGCAGGATCCGCCTGCTCGGCGACCCGCGGCTGGGGGAGGGAAGGGGAGCGAGGATGGGCGCCCGCCTGGCCTTTTCCGCCCCGGAGAGGTCCCCCCCCCCCCGACCCTGAGGCGGGGCTCCTATTTGCCTTCGCCGTTAGCTCTGCCCGGGACTCCCTTCGGCGAGCGGAGGGGGCCTGGGAGGGGGCGGCTGCCCTCCTTGGAGGAGCCCCTGGGCGGGGAGGCGGGCTGGCTGCGGCTGCCGCTTGGCTTGGCCGGAGGCACCACGTCAGCGTCCCGCATAGCGGGGGCCGCGATGCGCGACCCCAAGTGACTGCAGCCCCGACCCCGGTCCCGGGGCAGAGGAACGATGGGGCGGCCGGCCCTCGGGGGCACAGCGCGGGCAACTCCTCTCACGCCCACCTCGGCCCCCTCCCCCGCGAAGGGAGAAGCCGTCTGCAGAGCAGACGTGGCAAACAAGCCCGCCAGCTTTCCTTCAGCTGGGTGGGCGGGTGGCCGTCGCGAAGGGGAGCTGCCGGCAGTGCTCATCTCCTCCCTGCACCCGCAGAGTCCCGTTCAGCCGGCCGGGAGGCGGGGAACGCTCGGGGCGCCGGCTGCGGGCACTCCGGGCTCCCCTCGCACACACACGCTGCCCGAGCGGCCGCGAAGCCGGGAGGGGAGACGGGCAAGGCTCTGCCCACGCCCTGGACGGAGATGCTTCCCCGGGGAGAGCAAATAGCCGAGACGCGAACGGGCTCCGCCGCGGCTGCGGGCGGGCTGAGGGGGAACTCGCTGTCCAAGGGGAAAAGCCAGGGACCCGAGTGACCGTGCTAAAGGGGTCGCGCAAGAGGGTCTGGGGATGGGGAGAGCGTCGCCTTTTGCCTTTGGTTGCAGTGGGACTGTGGAGAGAGGCTGAGCTGGGATCCAGCGTCCTCTCGGCTCCCCCGGCCGCTTCCCCGCGGGGCGGGAGGCGCCGCAGGCCCTGGACAGCTCCCGCTTTGAACGCCGTCAGGGCGCTGCCAGCCGGCTGCCCGGCGAGGCTCCCGGCCGCACTCCCAGAAAAGCGGGGCGAGAGGGGGTGGGACGGCTGAGGAAAAAAAAAAAAAAAAAAAAAAAAAAAAAGAAGAAAGAAAGAAAGAAAGAAAGAAAAGGAAAAAAAAAAAAAAAAGAGAGAGACGACGAGTCAGATTTTCCTTCCGAAAGCCTCAGTGTCCACGTCCTCAAAGCATGGAACCAATTTAGCGTCGCCGCCCCCCCGCCGCTGCCGCTGCCAAGGCTGCTGTGGAGGGCTGGAGACACGGGGCACGTGATGGCCTGGGCGGCGCCGGGACCCTCCTGCGGTATAAGTACGGCGGTCCGGGGCTGGGTTAATTTAGCGTCCCTGGCAGCAGGTTTCTGCTAAGGTTGGAGTTACTCCTCGAGACTGTATGCCTGCGTCCCACAGGCGATAGCTAACCAACCGACTCGGCACCACAAGGAGTCTGCATGTCTTGCAACTAGACATGCTCAGCTTTGTGGATACACGGATTTGGTTGCTGCTCGCAGTAACTTCATACCTAGCAACAGGCCAACGTAAGTGCTTTCCGCTTGTTTGTGGCAGGGGTGGTGGCAGGGGTGACTGTCCGGCTCTGCGCTCTGTGCTTTGTCCCGACGCCCGCCCCACGCACGGCAGTCTGCGGGGAGTTGCTGCTTCCCAAACGATAGAGACCAGTTCATAAACTGCCATCTCCATCCCAGATCAGACTCTAGATTCTTTCTTTCCCTCAGAAAAAGATGGCAAATGGCCAACGAGATCCCCCCTCTAAAAAAAAAAAAAAAAAAAAAAAAGGAAAAAAATAAAATAAAAGGGACCACCTCCTCCCCAGACGGGCTCATACCTACAGGAGGACACAAAGCCTCACCTCCAGCGCAGATGCTGCGAGGAGATACAGACGCGGGCTGGGAGGAGAGTGCTTGCTGCGAGCGGAAGAAGCCAGGCTGCACTTGGTGGGACTTGAGGAGCGCTCTCCGAAGCAGGGAGCGGGGGAGCGGCGGCTCCTCCACCCCTGCCCTTCCTCCGCGGGCTCCCAGCGGGGCCGGCTCCGCGCGCGGGGCGCCCCCTGCGGGCCGCTCGGAGCCAGCGCGGCGGGCGGAGCTGCCGGGGGCTCCGGGGAGGGGAGCGCCGTGAGGGGCAGGAGGAGGGAGGCAGGGAAGGAACAGTGCCCCGCTCTAGGGCGAAAAGGGAGCGCGGCTCCCCGAGGGCGCAGCCCAGCTCTCCGCCTCTCGTTGGATGAGGATGTAGTGCCCCCTCTAAGCGAAGCGCGGACACACACACACACACACACACACACACACACGCACATACACATATCCCGCACACTGAGATGGGAGGGAAACGCGCCCCGCCACTCGGCTGGGGGCGAAGCAGAGCCTTCTTGTAGGGCAGCGCCCTGTGAAGGGCCCCCCGAGCCCCCAGCCACTGTGGCTTTGACCCAGCGTTTGGCCGCGTTCCAGGGCGGAGGAGGGAGGGAACAGCCGTGCGCTGCCCGCTCCTGGCGCTGGGAGCCCCCGGGATGATGCTCCCCGGGATGATGCCCCCCGGGTCGCCCTCGCCGGGGCGGGAGACAGCGGTGAGGTCGTTCTGGACAAGCATTCTGGGGACATTCCCCCAACCCTGGTGACGGGAGGCAGCTGCGCCTCCGCAAAGGAGGCGGAGCGGGTCGTGTGGGGGTCGCCGAACCGATCACCCCGCACTTTTCTCAGGGAGTTTGGGTAGGCTCCGTTGTCACCGTCACCTGCGGGCAGTAATGGCTTTAGTTTTGTGTTGGATTAGCACAGGCTCTCTGTGTGTACTGCCGCGGAATTTCCGAGCTTTCAGCATTTCAGCACTGTTACCTTTTTTCTGGACTGTGCGAATCATCTGAATTTAGTGTGATCATGAACTGCCAAAGTGACACGTTGTGGAAAAACATCCAACAACCTGTTAGTTAGTGGTAATGTTAAATTCAGGTGTGATGTGTGGCTCTTTTACTATAGTGAGTTTAAGTCAAAATAGATTTTTAATACCTTGAAATTAAGAAACTCAGAAAATTTGCTTCTCCAACTAATGAAAAAAGTGCATACTCACACTTAGCAGTACATAACACACAGAGATAGTTATTTGCAATTTGGTGTTTGTTTAATAGCTTCAAAGTGTTCCCTGTTTGTTACACAGTTTTACAGGAGAATGTAGAAATAGGGATGTTTGGCTAGAACCTTTCCCCATAAAAAGTAGGATTAGGCCATTTATATGAAAAATTCAGATCACTCCTACAATTTAGTATCTTCACATGTGTCAGTCTGCCTGGGTTTATTAATATCTTGCATGAACACATATGTGGAAATACATAGGTGTGGGGGGTTTTCAATGAAGGTATGTTGAAACATATTTAGAGCAGGTTTATAGTTGATATCTGCCTTTTTACTGTATCAGCCATGTTTCTTGTTTTGATTTAATTAGCAAGTCCATTTTGAATTTGAAATACATGGCAATTTCACCCTTGAGTCTTTCCAGTATAAGATAATCATCTTAACAGGAAGAAATTATATTAGGAAAATGTTTATTGCATTAAGGAAATCAACAAAATTGCATTTTGAATTAAAAGCAGCAAATTTAATTTTTAATTGAAAGCAAGTTTAAAATTTAAAACTTGCAAATATTTGAATCCCTGCTCTAACTATCTCTTTTTTTTCTTTCTCTTCTCTTTCCAGATGTGAGTCAGGTCAGTATAATTTTTTTATCTTATATGTAACACTCCAGTTAACAGGCTAGGCTTCTTTTCTGGTGGCAGTATTATTTTCTAAAATTCATTCCCAAGATGGTAATGGAAAAGTGGTGATTAAATCCTGAAGGCACTGCCTGGAAAGGTACCCACCCCAATTTCACAAGTGGGACGGCCTTTTTAAGAGACTGCCTTCATAGGTGTAGAGACCATGAGGAGAAAGTAACGGAGCAGTGCTGCTTGAACATTGTACCTGGCAGTTTGGATTGGACATGACTCTACTTTAAAGCTGGTTTTTACAGTCTAAATTTCATTCCTCAGTAGGATTATGAAAGACTTCAGGTGTGACTTTTTTTTAATTCTAATATTTTAGGCTGTAATAGCTATAAGATTGTCAGTCTTCAACACAACTTTTTAATACAGTTACATGCATCTTTGCTGTATATAACCACCTAGCCTTCAAAGTCGTTTTAAATCACAGGGTATAGTTAAATATATTGGACTGAGAAAAAGTATAGTTATGTAAGAAAATGAATTTAAGTTTATTCATTATTTTAGTTTAAAATACTGACAGACATTGTAACTTTTTTTTTTTTTTTAATTCTCTTCCTTATTTTTTTCCAGGCACCTGCAGGGCGCAAGGTAAGCATTTTTATTTTTCTTGTGTGGAAATAACAATGATATCAGGTAGTCTTCAGCAGATTAATATTTTGTTGAATATTGGATGAAAGGAAAACTGGCTACCCTGCTTATTTTCAGTGTTCTCTGAAAATAGCAGTAGTGCTGAGATGAATAATAGGAAAAAAGGGAGGAAATTATCAATGCAGCATTTTAACACCAGGGTAAATTCAAGTACTGAATCAAAGGTGCTTCACCTGTGAGCAGAACTAAGAACTAAACCTACCAAGACCTAAATAGCATCAAAGTATCATTCTTATTTAAACAGAGTTCCTTTGTAAAGAATTAAATGGATTGAATAGTAGCAATATCCATACGGGTCTAAAAGGCTAAATTGATTCTATATTATTTCTAAAAGTCACTACTGTCAAATTAGAACTAGTTATTCAGTAGAAACAAACCCCAATTTTGCAAGTACTTTTGTGGTCTGTGGAGTGACACTTCTAATTCACACAACAGTGGCAGTGGCTAATTATTTCCAGTAGGTTATTGTGGACAAAAATACGCTGTCTGCAGAAAATAGCTGTTGGACCTGAATGTGCAGCCCTCTTTTCCTTTTTAATGTACACTAATTTTTCCTAATGTATCTGTTTTCCTGTATTGTCCTGGAAAATTTCCACAGTAACTCACTGAGTGTTATTTTCTTCCGGCAGGGCCCTAGAGGAGACAAAGGGCCACAGGGAGAAAGGGTAAGGAACTAGATTGACATTTACTTGTGATCTTTGAACAGTAGTTGTTGAAGACCAGTAGGAAAAAACTAAGTTTAAGCATTCTTAAAGAGAAGAGATCAAATTATTGTACCTATAGAAGCTTGCATGTGGAATTTAATTAAAAAAAGAAACCAAGTTACATATGTGCCAAATTCAGCCTAATTATGGTCATTGTGCCTGATCAGATATGGTTGAGATCATAGGGCAGCCTAGCTCTTCAAGTGATGATTTGAAAAATGTTTTTTCAGCTGTTCACAGTGGAAATAACACATAGAAATGCAGAGGGAAAAGTTGACATGTAATCTTTGAATAATATGGTGTATGGGTAAGCTCTCTACATAAAACCTGAATAGACTAAGCCAGTTTTGAAGATAATTGGTTATCTGTGCCTCCAACGATGTTTTGGAAAAGCTCTTTTCTTGGCAGCTGGGCATTTGTTAACTACCTTCTGCTAGTCAAAGAGCATGTTATACTGCTGAAGGCTCTACTGTAAAAGTAACCATAAATAAGGACAGTTGAATAATTTAATTGTAATGTTCATTCATATTGCTCATATCTGCTTTTCTGGTTTGCTTCTGCATCATTGCTGCTTTTTGTAAAGTGGTATTCTGAACTTACCCGGGTTGTGTGTAGTTATGTGTATTTTTTTCTGTCATCTGAAAATAAAAATGCCATAGTACTGATGAGGGAGCTCTTGAAGATTCCTGAGATCTGTGTGCTGACAAATGTAATGGAAACTATTAGAAAGACTATATCAGTGTGGTGAGCTGGATATTTGCTTTGGGCTGCCGCTCACTAAATTTGTTTAATGAAATTACATGCTTTTTTTGTTCTGAAGGCAACAAGCCTAATTCTGCTCCTTTAGAAATACATTTATTATGGATTTCATTAAGTAGTGAACTGGGTCCAAAAAACTCAACAAATTAAATACCTCACATCAATTGCCATGGTGCCAAAACTTCACCAGCTTTATTTACTGAGGATGAAAGAATGTAAGGACAAATGTTACTGAACTGAACACAGGTAATTTCAACCTGTTGTAAAAGAAGTTCTGACAGTGGTAGCAGATGGATGGTATCAAAAATCTGTAGAAGAGCACTGCTAAACATTAATTGGATTTGCAATTATAACAGTAAATTGTCTATACTGATTTAAAAACTGGCATTGGACTTACTCTGGATCCATGTTAACTCATATCAGTAGGGCTGACCTTTTCTAATCCTCAGCTGGACAGCTTTAGGCTCTCAATAACAGCATCTGCCAGGCTGTGTGGGTCCGCATGAATCACTGGGGTTCGTAGGTCCAAAGTTTGTAGCTTAAGATGAAACTTCCCAATTTGGACATTATGCTTTGGTAGTGTAAATCCAATATTGCCCCTTTAAATCTTTTCAAATACAAAGCTCGAGTACATATCTGATACAAGGTGTAGTAAGGTAACGTAAAATCAGACTATATTTATTTTCTCAAGTTAAGCATTTATTGAAACTGTTTATTGAAATGTTAGGATGTGCTGTGGGTGCCTGGTTGTTAGTGAAGTTACCACATCAGAGATTTCTTCAGCCACTACTAATTTTCACTGCATAATTCTCTTTTTAACTCTAGGGTCCACCAGGTCCACCAGGCAGAGATGGTGAAGACGGTCTACCAGGTCCTCCAGGGCCCCCTGGTCCTCCAGGTCTTGGCGGAGTAAGGCATCCAAACTTTCTATTACCAGAACTCATAAGCTGTGCTTTGTAACCAAGATGAAATTTATATCTGCTGGAAAGCACTGTTGTTGAATTGAAGAGTGAAAGAAACATTCTCTTGCGAGCCATAAGAAACTGATGGCCCAGTTCCAATGAAACCCTCCTTGGGGTGTATCTATTCCATGGAAAATTTGGATTCTGTATTCAACAGGGACTTAGGAAGAAGAGCAAATTAAGCCTGTTATTGAGCATTACATTTACACAGCAATAATGTGTATGAGTTAGGCATCAACTAAATGAAACCAGTGCTGTTAAGTAGATGGGGAAAAGAAACCTTTGTGGTTGGATTCAGAGACAGCAACTGTATTGGAATAAGCAAAGAAGACGACTCCTTAAGCTAAAAATCAATTAAAAGTGCTATAGAATTTTAGAGTATTGTCCTTTAGAAATTTTTCTTTTTATCTGTATTCATATTGCAGTACTGCAACATTGCTGTGCATACATACTTTGTGCACTGGTGTCCATCATGTATTCTCTGCAGAATACTGAATTTAACTCTTTGCTTGACATTAGCTATATAGGGAGCATGAAGACATAGACAGTGTCTTACTGATCAACTTTAGTAAGTCCTTTTGCATGGAAGAATATTCTTTTTTACTTCAATACATTATTTTGCTAGTTGCAAATGTCAAACTGCTTTCATTGTTTATTTTTTTTATTTTAATATGTTAATGAAACAAGCAAGAAAAGGAGGTTTAATTGTGTTGTGGAGAATCTTTTTCTATTTTGATAAAATATCAAAAATCCACTGCAGTGTTTCTGAGGCTGCACACTCCTCAGATGTTTCTGAAACTGAAGGGCCCACCTCATGCAATAGCTACTCAGAGCTGCTCCATTAATTTTACTTATGCATATTTTTTCACTGCTTTGCTTAACATCCATCTTTGGAAATTAGGCAGAATAATTTAAGAATTTCAAGATAGTTTTCAATTTTAAATGAGCACTGAATTTATATTCCTAATTTTCAGTTCACACTATTGAATGCCCCTCTATCATTTCTGTAGAGATATTTAGGTTTGAAAGGGCCCTCCCAGTAAAATCAAGTCTTTTTGGAAACAAGTGAACAGAAATGTATTTATAATAGGGCTATATTTACTGAGTTATATGTATGCTGCTTTAACAAACCTCATAGCAAGTATAACAAACCAGATTATATTTAGATACAGAATGTTGATTATAAATCATTTTTAAAGTAAAGTTTTTTGTATTTTGATTTCAACCTTTTTATTATTTACAGAACTTCGCTGCTCAATATGATCCATCTAAAGCAGCAGATTTTGGCCCAGGACCAATGGTAGGTATATGACATAGCACTTGATAACTCACATGAATAGTGTGTTTAGGATTTTCCTTTAATTCAGCTGCATTAATGAGAAAGATAGTGTTAAAATTTGTGGTTTGATCATATATGGACTCAGACTGGAAACTGACCCTTTAATATAGGACAATGATAAGTGTTTTAAATATCTGAGGGTTTGAAATATGGTCTTAGATCTGTATATTTATCTTGAATATAGCACTGCTGGGTCTTGTGATTTAAATCTGTTTATTGACCACACTTTTATGAATCAATAAATCTCATAATCTGATGTTAAATAACACATGTACTCTGAGATAGTATTACTTTACCCATATTGAGTCAGAAGATTGTGTTTTAGGAATGAGATAAACTGTAAAGCAGACACAGGCCTAAAAAGTAACTCAGCATCTAGGCTCCCGTTGGTAAGGATTTTTCCTCCATGGCTGTACAACTCTTTTGATACCCTTCTGGTTTTTTAGGAAATTGGCTCCCACGTTTGAGTCTCAACAGCTGAATGTTAGTACTTGATACTGTAAGGCTGTTCTGAGGACTCTTTAAAGCTTACTGTATACTATGTACAAATGGATTTTAAGGGGTCTGTTGCCACTCCATGTGAACATCTAAGCCTTCCTTACGTTAGCAAATACTTTCAGTATACATATGTAGCAGAATATGGGTTAAATGCACCACACTCACTGATGTCACAGACAGTGCATCTGATGGGTGAGAAGCAGGATGAAAGATGACCAGAATTATTCTGGGTCAAGTGCTTGCTTCCACTTCCAAAAACACTCTAATATTAAATGGATTTTGGAAAATACTTTGGTATCCATTTAGTTATGAAATATAGAAAATAGGAATACCTTTAATCAAGTTCTGCCCTCAGTGTCTGATGATTAATCAGAAAACATAGATGAAGATTTATCTGAGATCACCATTTCTAGATTCCAATTTTTGAGTCAGTTAGGTTCATTTGACAGAAAAAGCAGTAGAATCTACCTATTGTGAGGAAGATTTAAGTTTCACATATTTATTTCATAAATAATATGTAAAATTCAGGAAGGGAAAAGTAGTTATAGAATATAATTTGAGAATAAATTCTCAAGAAATTTGAGAAGGGTTTATGCAGCACATATGATTCCGACTGTCTAGAAATTATTTTTCCTAGAATTACTGCATATTTTCATATTCACAGCATTGCTTTAACTTCCATGAGTAAATGCCTGTAATTAATATCAATTTATTCCTTTTAATAAAAGGTTTTCAGTCTTACGGAAAAGCTACATAAACCACTGAAAAGTTGGCATATGATTTTAATGTTGTAATGAGAAAATCTAAAAGATTTTCCAAGAAAGCTTTAAAACAAATTTAAAACAATTATTAAAACATAATTATTTCTGTTGAAACATCTCCTAAATAATTTGTTCGGGCTATAGAAGTCCACGTTAAAATCTCAGTTTACAATTGTTTGCTTGTTTAGTAAACCTTAAGATAACTGTTAAGAGAGCTCATCAATCTATGGAAATTTCCTTTTTAGAAGTGATTTTTCTCACCCTGTGTTTTCCAAATGTATGTAAATTGTAAATAATGTCAAGGAGAGTGTATTAGTGACTTATTTTGCAAGTGATATGAAGAAAATTTAATAAACACCAGGAAACAATGAAATATTTACATAGAAGTAGATAATTAGTGGAAATAGATGTATACACAATGTGTATAAGAGCCTTTTATGATGCGTTATGACCCTCCTCTTTAAAAGTTTCTGCACAGGAAGGGTAGAGGGAAGAATTTAAAAAAGAATGAACCAGGTCCCTTTCTAACAAGCCAGAATAGATTAAGATGATGAATCATGATGTTCACAGACATAGTGGTACATTTCTAATCATGCCTCTGGATTCTGTGGTGGTTGTTGCCATTAGATCTTTGCACTTGGCCTGCCTGTGCAAATTCATGCAGACCTCTTAACTTCCTCTAATTTCATTTGAACATTGCACAATGGGAACTGTGATGCTAGCCATGTTTTAGGTATACTGGGAACTGGTCTTATAGATGAGTTTATATAATTAATGTTCTTAAAAAGATCTTGTGATTTTTCTTCCCTAGGGTTTAATGGGACCCAGAGGCCCACCTGGAGCATCTGGACCCCCTGTGAGTACAGTCTTCTCTCTCCTACTGACATTGACATACCTTTAAAATTACAAATTATCTTGTTTGGAAACCAATAATATCTCCCTTATTTTCTAGGGTCCTCCTGGTTTCCAAGGTCTTCCTGGTGAGCCTGGTGAACCTGGTCAAACTGTAAGTACAGATCACATACAGACGCTGCTAGCACTAGGAATATCACACCAAAGTAGGCTTGTAATGCTTAGGCCCATTTCTCCTATCCATATGCACTTCTCTGAATGTTTGGATACTCCTGCTTGATCCTGTTTCAGGACTTGGAATCATGAAGCGCAAAGTCAATTAGCTCCAATTATGCCCCAACTCAAGTCAGAAAACAGTGGGAAGATGTATATAAAGACTGATGCTTCAAGTAATTCTCAATCTATTTTTGACAGGGTCCCCAGGGTCCTCGTGGTCCCCCTGGTCCTCCAGGAAAGGCTGGTGAAGATGTAAGTGGTTATTAAGTGTTTTTCATCTCTTTTGTGGTGATGATTCAACTCTAACAGCCAGATTATTGTTAAATTAAGCGTTCTATTGGCCACATTTTATACATTGTTATATAAATAAACCCCTGATATAATTATTTTATAGTACAAGAGATGCAGTATGCTGGAAATGTACAGAAAATTGGATAACTTCCAAACCACTCCGAATATGTTATTTAACTTCCTGAGTACCGGGAGAAGAAAACTTCAAAGTTAAGAATCTCCCTGTATTTATGGAAAAAGAGAAGCCTTGCCAATGTACTTTCTTTTTTCTTAGTGGTTTGTGTTGCTGTTTTATAAGAGCTTTCCTTCTTAGTGCATCTTTTTTGCATTTTTAGGGTCACCCTGGCAAACCTGGAAGACCTGGTGAGAGGGGTGTTGCTGGCCCTCAGGTGTGTAGTGATCCACTGGATACAATAAAACCAGTTCACTAATCAATGAAACCTAACAACCTTTCTGAATTTCACCACATTAGCAGTCTAGTAATATTCCTTATATGGATGAATACAATTTCAGCCCTTACCTGCAGGGATATCATATAGTTATGTTTTTATTTTCTTTCCTTACCCCATTCCCACTAAAGCTAGTAATGACTAACAGAAGTGGCATAACAGTGACAGAAGGGTGAGGAATTACATAGGAGCAGGTAACCAGGCACCTTGGCATAGAAAGTTTAAAAAAGCTTTGCTGTCACATGGTAATGCATGAAATTTCTGAGATTCAGAATGGGAAAAATCAGGTTGATTACTGTTAGTCTTGAAACAAGTCTGGTCCTGAGAGGTCAGGATCTGGATTCTATTTCTTCCTTGAATGATAATCTACTTGTTAATTTTATTGAAAGACTTAGTCATCATCTTTCCATTTAACTGCAAGGTGTACTATGAGAGGCAGTCATTCATGCACTGTGTGTTTTTAGGGTGCTCGTGGTTTCCCTGGAACTCCTGGTCTACCTGGCTTTAAGGGAATTAGGGTGAGTACATATATATACTTTTCCCTGAATATTTAAGACTAGCATTACTGCAGCATACTGAAAACCCCTGGAAATCCTCTGAAAGTGAAGAGTGCATGAACCTCTTCAAAGTTCTTAATATTGCCTGATATAAAAGACTAATTATTTCTGAAAAATCAGAAGATTATATTAGGAAATAATTTTATGTAAGAGGAAGGTTTTGTTATAAGACTAAAAATTTGCATAAAGCCATTTGAGAGAAAATATGTATCAATATTTATTTTTCTACTCATTATAGGGACACAATGGTCTGGATGGTCAAAAGGGACAACCTGGTACTCCTGGCACCAAGGTAAAGACAAAATATAAAAATGTAGGATGCATTTGCAGCTCTTCCTAGCAAAAGACATGTGAAGTCCCATCCAATCAGTTTTCCATGTTGCCATTAAACATTGCCCAGCTGCAATAATCTAGAAGTCAGTGGATCCATGTAGAACAAATACATGCACCTTGTCATGAGAAAATATTTCTGGGGCCTTAGTCTTGAGCCCTCAATCAAGTTGTAAGCAAGTTAGTGCTTTCAGTGAATAAAGGCTGCAGAACTGGGCTCTTAATGTTTGGCTATTCAGCAGCACTTCAGACTGATTTTGCTATCTCTGCTCTTCTCTGGATTGCATTCTATATTTGGGTAGGTTTTATTAAGCATGCTAAAATGAAAACATCTCCTTTTTCTACAAAACTCTATTGTGTGAGACACGTGATCAGTGTAAGGTTTCCTGCTAAAAAAATTGTATACATGCAGTGCTTTTCTGAGTTAAGGCTGTTTGATCCTCACAGTCTTTTTTCTTTTTTATCATCTTCATATTAGAACACATTTGAACACTAGCCTTCAAAAAACCCTTAATAATATATTGTGAAATGTAGTCTAGAAACATCTATGGTAAACTCTTTGTCTTTTATTTTTTTCTTCTCCCATTCCACCTCAGTGCCTAATATCAGCATTCTTGAAAAATTTGCTGTTGCATCATTGTGTTGTAGGAAATCCTGACTGATTCACAGGAGATTTGTGTTCATAGACTTCTAATATAACAATGAAAAATTCAAATACTAATTCTCCATCTTGCTTGTTTCTAAGAGCATAGCACTACTTGGTTATAACTACTTGGTTATAACTACATGGTTATCGTGTTTTTAGTTGTAAGATAACAATCTTCAATATCGCTGCAAGTTGTTAACCTTCAGAAAAAGTGTAGCTGGCAAAGTCTGTCCAGTCATTGGAGATTTAAAGCAGATAAAGCACATAAGTAAAGGATAGAACAGTTACTAGTAAAAGTGCTAAAAAATACTAGCATAATAAATCAAGGTTGATCATGATATAACTGTGCTGAAAGCAGCAATGAAGGCAAAAAGTTGCTCTCTTTGCAGCATTTAAGACTAGGTGCATTCAGGATACAAGTGCTCTAAGACAAATCTTGTCACTGTAGACCAGCCGAGACTTGTTGAGAAGGCTGTTGAGAATACAGTACTGAAGGGAGAGGAGCCAGCTATTAATGGCTGTTACTCAAATACTCAGTATTAATGGTCTTAAGTTAAAAATACCTGAGGCAGATCCTTATTTTAAGCCATTTGAGAGGATTTTGTCAACTTATACTAGGGCAAAAGAAAGCATCATTAGCTAAAAAACAGCTGCTGATTAATCTGCAGCTGACTTGCAGCTGATCTTGTAGTTGACTATCCAGATCCAATCTCTTAAATGTGTACCACAGAGTAAATATCAGCATAAAGAAAGGGGGTAAAGAAAGCGGAGCAAGTGACAGAACTTTCTCTGGCCTCCCCTTCTAAAAGGATTCCATCTGGCTGTGTTCCAGTATATGCAGGGCCAGTTGCAATCTCTGCACCCTCAGGACTTGATGTGCTATTATTGTATAATGTGATGCGGAAACATGGACAGTGCTGTCTTATAAAATGATACAGAAGACACAGGCAATGGGATCCAGTAGCTGAAAATCTCTCTGATAGTGTTAGACTATCTGTCCAAAGCATCCTTTAAGTAACTCAAGTCTCCAAACTTTCTTTTTCATAGGGAGAGCCTGGTGCCCCTGGTGAAAATGGTACCCCAGGACAACCTGTAAGTATCCACTGCTGCTGTGGGAAAGTATAATCTGATATATTTAGTTCAGCCAACATTTTCTTCGATATTTGTCATTATTGACACTCCAGATACCCAGATACTCTAATGTAATATGACTTAACAGAGGAAAAAAATGTCTATATATCTATGTTCAATGAAAATATATAAATGAGTTTAATTTTTTTTCAAGGGTGCTCGTGGTCTCCCTGGTGAGAGAGGAAGAGTAGGTGCCCCTGGACCAGCTGTAAGTGGCTTCCCATCTGTCTGTCATCATGTACCAGCCACTTACTGTGGCTTCCTCTGATATTCAGTTCTCTTTTCAAACTATTTATCATGTTCTTCCTCACAGGGTGCTCGTGGAAGTGATGGCAGCGCTGGCCCCACTGGACCTGCTGTAAGTTTCAGTCTTGCTTTTTGGCAGCCTGGTTCCATTAGGCTTTGTGCTTCTTTTCCTGTTTTTAGAGGATTTCTTGGGCTCTTAAGAAGTTGATTGTGTTAATGTTTTTAACATAGTTCTCTGTTGCTTATCAGAACATCACAAAGAGAATTAGTGAAACATAAACCCTTTGCAGACAGTATCATGAGAGCCTCAGGATTTATATTAAACACATCCATATCAAAGGAACCAAATATTCTCTTGTTTGCACTGGTGATTTCATGAGAAGGTTTTCCAGCACATCTCACTGGGAAATAACCAGAGCACAGAATTCTCATTTCCAGCAGTCTAACAAAAGAATTCTCATCCAAAAGCTAGAAACTTTCTTCTTTTTAACAGATACATATCATGCATGTGTTACAGACGGCTATTATTATGTACATCCTGTAAATTATATATGCACAACAGGACATAGCTTTGCATCTGCAGGCACTAACCTTTTTCATTCACCACTGATACCTGAGTTGTGAGCTAGTGTGAAAGGTCAGCAAGATCCAACTCTCCTGATCTGACTGGTAAAAAGTAACTATTCTAATAAGAGCTAATCCAATGCAAATTTGTCAGTTTAAAAGGAGTTAGTGTTGCCATAATTTACCCCTGACTTCAGTAAACCTCATTTATCTCAGCCACATAAATATGAGTACAAGGATATAGTTTTGAAAGTGTAAAAACAAATCTGGAATACACTAGAACAATAGTAATAATAGTTAATAGGGTTTTTTTCTTCCTACCTTCAAAAACTGAGTCTTTTGATGAAGCTGTATTTGGTTCTGTTTTGCCAGAGTAGATATTAATACCCCTTGTCACTTTAAGCACCTGTTGTGCTTTAACTGAGTAGAATGTGAGCATGGGGATGAATTTCTCTTAAGTTCTCCCATGTGGAGTATTTAAAAAATTTGTGATTGGGCAGTTAAATTGCAGGCAAATAAAAGTCTTGCAGCTAAGATCTGACATAGTAGAACCAAAATATTTTAGCTGAAGGCATTTTGAATAAAGGCAGTTGAGTTGCTATAGGAAAAATATTCTGAAGCTGCTGATTGCATAGGTTGTTATTCACAATGGGCACAGTGTTGCATTTTGCATTATGTCCCAGTGTCTGTCCCAGGCTGAAGTTATTTGTCACTTAAGGTTATGATACCTTAAATATTCTGCAAAGCAGTTATAACACTCATTTTTTAAAACTAAAACAGAAATAATGTTTTATCCATCTATCCAGTTAAAATTTAAAATGCAAATAAGTCATTGCAATCAAAATTCTGGAAGTTTATGCTTTGAAACACATCCAAAAGGAAATTTGGTCTTTTTTTTTTTTTTTTTTTTTGCTTATGCAAAACTAGTGACAATTCCAGGTACCCCCTTTATAACAGAGTAGGCTATGGAATGTTTGAAGCTAATTCCTCTTTGTCATACCAACTGACATGTTTTATTACCTTGGATTTGTGAGGCAGTTTTATTATAAATATTTCTAATTGAAAGATACTAGCTTGCAAAAAAATAGATATAGATTCCCAATATGAGTTGAATTTTTTAATTAATAATTGAAGAGAAACTATCCCTTTTTATTTGTATGCATTAAAAAATTAAGGCTATTAATCCATCAGTGTATCTTCTCTTGTAATGTCTAGTACATTAGAACTTTGTCCCAGTGTAATTATAAATATCACGGCAATAGGTAAACATAGTAGAATCAGTCATCTTGCCTAGCAGATGCCTGCCTCTGCTCATCCTCTGTTTGTTCTTTCTCAGGTGTTTGGCCTCAAGGCAAGGTTTTACCAATTCTTGCTTAATTTGCACTGCAAATGTTGTTTAAGCATTCACCTGGCTCTTAACTATTTGTAGTGAACAAAATCTGTCAGTTTGGGCCTGCAAAAGGCAACTAGTGTGCTGAAGGGGTAATGTGTGGAATTAGTAAGTGTGCATTTTTTTAATCTGGTTACTTCAACAAGCAAGATGTTTCTGTTGTCTCTGAATACCTTTACACAACTGTTTCCCTTTCACTTCCCAGGGCCCTATTGGTGCTGCTGGTCCTCCAGGCTTCCCAGGTGCTCCTGGTGCTAAGGTATGAACATCTGCTTCTACTGGTAATTTGATTGTGAAGATGAAATGTGCTAAGCAGAGTTTCTAGGCAGCAGAAAAACCCCATCCTCTATGAACTAAGAGTGCTTTCTTATTAGTTACTCTAGGGATTCATCCTCATCCTGATCTGTATTTGGAGAACATCAGATATGAATGCTAATTTAAAAGTCAGCACTTACTTCACAGCTGAAAATTGAAGCTGGGCAGGTTCAGGAAGACAGAACTCTTCTACTGCTTCCTAATTGGTGCACTTATATACACTTTCCAGGGGTGACATGAATCATAATAAATAAGCGAGGCAGCAGTTAAATCACTTTACAGAAATAGTGGAGGATAAAGAAGCTGTATTTGAGTATTGGGCTACTTCCAAGTCCCTGAAATTGCAATACAGGAATTGCATTGAAATTTTTCAGGTTTAGGGCAGCACCATTTTGCTCTTGTGGACTGTAATTTGTATTATTCACTCTATTGCTCAAATCTTAGCATTTTTTAACTGGGTAAGAGCGTAAATATTTTGAGTGACCAAGGAAGGACAGAGCACTTGAGGAAAGAATATTGCATATATTTCATTTACAAATTTTGCTGACCATTTGTCACAAAATCCATATCATTTTGTGTATCAGACAAAACTTAATCCTCTTTTAGAAGAAAAAAAAGTGTTTTTTTCTAGACACTTTAACTGCAGGGAAGATGAGAAAAAATTGAGATCCCATTCTGGTTATTCTTTTCAAAAGTCAAGACTTGAAAACCTTCTCTAAGTCTTCTCTAATCAGATGTAAACGTGGTTATAGCATATAGTTTCAAGAGAAGACTGTCTACATATTCAGGATGAACTCTGACTGAACTGCTGAAGAGAACTTGTCATTATATTCAGGTTCTTGTTAGTAAACTTAGGGAATACAGCCTTCTGAAAATAAAAGCAAGGACCTTTTTTTTTTTTTGTCATTTACTCCATTGCAAACACTAAATTATACACTCTGATCAGGCATAATTTTGCATTTTGCATCTATGCAAATGGCATCCGAAAGTGCAAGATAATGGCCAGTTAGGTCTTATGTACTGTAGCACCTCAGGCCAATTCTGGAGGCACATGGATGCAAATGAGACTGGAATTCTAATTCTGATTTTTTTGGTCAGCCTTCTGAATAAGCATCTGCTTTTCCCTGTCTTAGCCATTACCGTAGATGGAGCCTAAATAGACATCTCAACTTGAGTGCCTTTAAAATCAATTAAAAGCTCTCAGCTGCTTGGTTTCCTGGCCTCTGAAGTGGGAATACACAAATATGATTATCTTCGTGCCAGGCTGATAGAGGATTGCTTCACTCTTGCCATAAGGCTGTGTACACTGACAGAGGGTTCTGTCCTTCTCTCCAACAGGGTGAAATTGGACCTGCTGGTAATGTTGGTCCTAGTGGTCCTGCTGGCCCAAGAGGAGAGATTGGACTTCCTGGTTCTAGTGGTCCTGTCGGCCCTCCAGTGAGTAACTTGCCAAGCTTTATCTATTGTCAGATGTGTGCACTTTTGATTCTGAATTAACCAGTACTGTTACCTTTCTTAACAGGGCAACCCTGGTGCTAATGGTCTTCCAGGGGCTAAAGGTGCAGCTGTAAGTACAACTACACTCACTCATGTTTCCTCTAAAAAAGCCCAGTTCAGTTAATGCAGCAGAAAAGACAATGGGTTCACAATGCCTTTTCCCCGCTCTGTTGGACAGGGTCTTCCTGGTGTTGCTGGTGCTCCTGGTCTGCCTGGTCCCCGTGGTATTCTTGGTCCTCCTGGCCCTGCTGGTCCTAGTGGCGCTAGAGGACTTGTTGTAAGTAACCTCCTGTATTGCATGTATTTGAAAACCAGACACAGTGTCCATAGCTGTAAAAGATCTCTGGATACATTTTGCTATAGTGTAGACATCTTTTCTTGATGCACTGTACTAGAACATTGTAGTTAATTTCTGTGTCTCATTACTTGCTTTAGGTGCTGAGACTGAAAAGGTTCACCTTTTCACTCCCTATGAGTGCAGGGAGTAGTTGGGTTCAGTGATCCTTGTGGGTCCCTTCCAATTATGTGACTGTGCAGCTCTGTTCATGTTGATAGGACTGAGAGAGATGTGGCAGCAATCTCCCAGCTAGGCCCCAGTGGGTATCCTCAGTAGAGGAACCAGCCCTAGATATGTTATTGTTCAATACTGTCATTTCTAAGCACCTTTAACATGTTTGGTTTTGTGCCTTTTAAGTCAAAAATACAGTCATGGTCATTGGCCATTTTCATGATAGAGACATTAGATGATAAAAGTATTTTTTAAGTCATGATTAAGCTCTCCAGGTAGAAGAGAGATTTTTGATTTTTGGGATGATGCCTAATTCTGTCATCTCTTTTTGTTATGGACTCTAGGGTGAACCAGGCCCCGCAGGTGCCAAGGGAGAAAGTGGTATGAAGGGTGAGCCTGTAAGTATGGCAAAATGTGAAGGCTTTTTCAATCAAAAGCCTGATAATATCTGCAACACAGCGTCTGATATCTTGTTTTTCTGTTTCTTCAAAATAGGGTGCTGCTGGACCTGCTGGCCCTCCTGGCCCTAGTGGTGAGGAAGGCAAGAGAGGCAGCCCTGGTGAGCCTGGCTCTGCTGGTCCCCCAGGCCCTGCTGGTCTGAGAGTAGGTTTTCTTTTCATGTTCCAGACTTAGAAGCAAAAAGGAAAGTGAAAATCAATCTAGAGTCCCACAGGCAAATTAAATAATTAGGAGTAATTAAATTTACATTTAAGCTCCTAAGCAGTGATTATTTTCAATTCTGAACCTTTTGATTAGTTGTGACCAATCCCATTTTTGCTTTGCATTAATGCTTGTTTACTCTCCTATCCCTGAAGTATTTAGAGATTGCTTTGATTTATCCACTATATAATATTTAGTGAATTATCTTGTGATTACTCTTAAAAGTTTGTGATGGGATTTAACTGCTTAAAACAGAAAATGGGTGCACACATAATGGGAGGCAAAAGCTTTCAATTCAAGGATGCCAAATAAACTTTTCACTGGGTGAGAAGGCCATCCATGAACTTCATGTAGCTTCGTGAAGGAAAAGAATTCACAGGAAAATAATAAGAAAAATGGCAGTGCTTCCCCAGATTTTTTTTTTTTTCTGAGATAAAGAATTCAGTCAGTAACTCTCTACAGGGAATGTGGAACTGTGTGGGGCAGGTTGTGGGATCCTAGCTGCTGGCTAGAGCCACTGTTAGTTACAATGGACACTGAAAATGGTACAAACAGATTAGAATTTAAAGAAATCTACAGGAAGTGAGAGAGATTTCTTTCACAATACCTATTTACACTGAGGTGTGTGTGCTTAAAGCTGCACTTACTTCAAATTCAGTAGACCTGCTTGGAAGGCTGAAATCTAGTAGGCACTATACACTTCACAGGAAGATTTCTTCCTTTCCCTTTCTTGATTTGTTTTGTGTTGACTTGCAGGGTGTACCTGGATCTCGTGGGCTCCCTGGAGCTGATGGCAGAGCTGGTGTCATGGTAAGACTTTTGTCTGGGTCACTATTTTTGAACCATCTTTTATATACAGATCTGCAATGCTTTTTGCTACCTCTGCCTAATTTTATTTCTTTCTTTTGGTAGGGGCCTGCTGGTAACCGTGGTGCTAGTGGTCCTGTTGGTGCTAAGGGTCCTAATGGTGATGCTGGCCGTCCTGGTGAGCCTGGTCTTATGGGTCCAAGAGTAAGTTCAAACTCTGTGGATTAAGTGTGAACTACATAGGAAGAAAATTACTTATAATGGACAAAATTATTCGAAAATCCAACTGCAAAAATTCAGCATGTGTAAACCACAGTTAGAGCACATCCACCACCCTACTGAAAAAAACAGGAAAAAATTAGGAACAATTAAGAAGCATCAAAATGTTTATTGAAATTAGTTACTTTTGTTAGGGTAGCATTTGATGGCTATGGGATGGAGCACTGTCCTCTTGTACTGGATACTGCATTGACTTCTGTAAGGGGTTTCCACTTGTGATAATTTACAGAATGTGATCATTATGATCATAATTAAGGCGTGTGTGTTCTCTTTAATGAACTCAAAGGAAAGCAGACCCTATTATGTTATATAATTATACCCTAAATTATGTGAAATGGCTGATGTCAATTATTTCTTTTTTATTTTACAAATTATTTCACTGAAAACAGCCATTTACTTTTAGTGGTGTGGGCTGCAGCCAGATTATGTTTTTCTCATTACATTTATGCTCCTTATTCTTTCTCTTCATACCCTACCCTGTGAAGTAAAGGTTTGCAATGCACATATGAGTATTAGGCATCTGCAGACATTGAAACATACTATCCTCCAAAGCAGACCCTAAATTAGTTTCTCTGAGTAAAACAGGTGCTTCCCTATGCTGATTTTCAACTGGCATGGGAGCACACACCGTCAAATTTAAGAGTCAGTGTGCTTCAGGTGGAGATGTGATAACACCTACAGTCCTCTTTAAATAGTGTATATTGATAACTTGGCACCTCTGTGTATGTGCATGCATGCATGTGGAAAAAATTGTGGTTATGTATTGGGTGAGTAGGTTTCCTCCTGAAAACATGAAACTTTTCCTTTCTCAGGGTCTCCCAGGTCAGCCTGGAAGCCCGGGCCCTGCTGGCAAGGAAGGTCCTGTTGTAAGTACCTTGCTTTTTATTCTGTTCCCCCGTTGCATGGGAAAGAAAGAAGTACAATTGCATAAAGCAGACATCTCAGCACTGAGCTCTAACACAACTGTGTAAAACCAGCAAGATTCTCTATTGTAATACTCAGAAGATCAATGTGAAGATTTCCATTCATTTCTGTGTCCTGGGAGGGAAAGAAGAAATAGAGTTCTACAAAAAGGAGAAAAAGGGAGGGATGCATGAGCATGCGATGTATCAACAATGGTGAAAAGTTAAATTACATTTGCTTCCTGTCAGTACATATTTCTTCTAAAGCTGAAGTCTAATTAAATTACCTGAGCCATTTAATAGTATGACTTCTTTTTCTAGGGTTTCCCTGGAGCAGATGGTAGAGTTGGGCCAATTGGTCCAGCTGGTAATAGAGGTGAGCCTGGCAACATTGGATTCCCTGGACCAAAAGGTCCCACTGTAAGTACAGGATAGAAACTTTGTATTACTATGAAAGTATTTCCAGACTAATGTGTAGGGTCCCAACTATCATTAATCCAACACATCTCCCTATATGCTCCTGTGCTGCTCATTGGGTGGCATCTGCTTACATTCAAGAGCTCTGTTTCAAATTATTTTCCAGTTATCTAAAATATGATTAAAGAAATGAAAAAGCAATTTAATTAGCTTAGGGATATTTTGACATTGAAGTGATTAGAATAATATATGTCTATTTTATGATTTCAGTGTGTCCATTTTATCATTTCTGTATATTCACATCTGTAAAAGTTCTGTCAAGTTTGGCCATTAAACTAGTTTCAGAGTACTGTTACTTATGGAGCACTATCCAAAGCTCACTCAATTTAGAATAAAAGCTACCAGTGACTTCAGTGGAGTTCTTTACATGTCCCACAGAGGCCACAGATAACAATCATGTCCTGGACGTGGCTGTTGCTGTACATACACGCACATGCAAATATATAGTATATTGCATAGGATACTACATGGAGTGCCACGAATTACAATCTCAAAACATAAAGGCATCGAGATTTGAAAAGACATATATTTTTGAGCTAATCTAAGTGATCCAAAAAGACAGATGGAGCTTGTGTGTATTTTAATTTGGGTTAAAGAAATATTACAGTAAATCTGCAGTGAGAGTGTAAGTCTCTGCTTAGTAGTTTAAACTGAATCTAATATGAAGTGTTGGTTAATTTTTATACCTTTTTCTTTCAACTTCAGGGTGAACCTGGCAAACCTGGTGAAAAAGGCAACGTTGGTCTTGCTGGCCCACGGGTACGTGGATATATTTTATTTATCACCTTCCAAAGAGGAAAAAAAAGTAGATTTTCCAAACCTCTGCAATAAGATAGCATTGGCTTGTGCAAGTATGACTAGATGATGAAATTAGAAAAGCCCTTAGGAATGCATTATTTTTAGCCTCTTGTTGGTGGGGACTATTACTTAATGGATAAATGAAAACTCCTCTTCTTGGGTATTAGTTGGGTAATTAATCATGGGGTATTATCCTATGAAGAGGAAAAAATAGCACTCCCTGTCCTAATTCTTAGAGCACACTGTATGGTTTCTAATTCATCCTGTGAATTTACAACTTTTTACTCATAGTTGAAACTTACTAATTCTTCCATTTAAGGGACTGAAAAAAAAAAAAAGTCTTGTGTGGGAAAAATGCTATTAGCAAGGTTTCTATATTCTGTATTTCCCAAATAAGTTTTCTTAAATATAAATGTGCTGCAATAACTAAAACGATGAGAATTTAAAATTTTAAGCATCTTTAGTACCTCTGGCTTTGAAGTTCTTGAAAGTAAATTGTTAAGTTCAAAATACACAGCCAGAGACATTTGGTTTTGGCACATAATAATTTAGAAATATTACTCATATAAAATTAAAACTTTGATAATAGCTTTCTACTTGAACGTATACAGGGTGCTCCTGGTCCAGAGGGAAACAATGGTGCCCAAGGTCCTCCTGGAGTCACTGTAAGTAACAGCCTCCACACAAATCCAATTCATGATTTACTTTTCATTAATGGGACTTCCCATTGTAAAATCCACTTTCCTGTATTTTTTCTTCCAAGTTAATAATTTGGGGTTTTTTTCCATCCAGGGCAACCAAGGTGGAAAGGGTGAAACAGGTCCTGCTGGCCCTCCTGGCTTCCAGGTAAGTAACTGTGTGCTCTGTTCAATCTTATCTATGGTTCCCAAAGCATGAAGAGCTTCTGCCTTAACAATATTTGTATTCTTGTTTCTTTACACTCAGGGTCTGCCAGGTCCCTCGGGTCCCGCTGGAGAGGCTGGTAAACCAGGCGAGAGGGTGAGTGACGGACACAGCATTCCATGGATGAGGCAGGAATTGCATGAGGGCTGTATTTGCAATGCCACATGTGGTGGAGCAAGAGCCTGTTGAATCTATTTGCCAAAACAAAGCAATCAGGGTAACATGAAGACTTTAATTTGGAAAAGTCCCTTTTGCATTGGAACTTGCATCATACTTCCTTTTAAAAGTTTTGGTATGAAACAAAGCAAAGATAGCCCTTTTCTTTTTGGGCCTTAAGTAGCAATAAAATATGCTTCTTCCCCCAGAAGAGACAGTACATGAAAAATATTTTGCTTCACATTTCTTTCAAAATCTTCAAGGTTCAGTCTAACCTGCACTACTCCATTTATGTTTTTGCACCTCAGCTGGTTTCAGGGAATGTACAATGGCATCCAGTTGAGGTAGTTCAGTTGTAATTCATGCTCTAGCTGCTGCACAGTTGGTGTGAGATGTATTCTGCAAATTGTGCATCCTTTGTGTCAGAGTCACCTTTAACATTTATAGTTACATCTCGGTCCCTGTAAAAGAGTTTACATTGAATATACCTGAAAAAAGAGGTTGTAATTTAATAACTAATTCTTCAGATGAAAAAATATTTTCTAATGTGTACCTTGAGATACTGTGCAGCTGGAGGAAAAGGGCTTATTTCCATGTATGTAATAGATTGTCTGACAATTCAGCTGAAACTTCTCAATATACTGCTGCAGTTTGAGAATTTCCATTTGTTGCTAAGAAACAAAGTACAATTTAAGCAAGTAAAATAAACTTTACTTCTATATCTATTCTCTTCTAGGGTCTTCATGGTGAATTTGGTGTCCCTGGTCCCGCTGGCCCAAGAGTGAGTAACTCATTTGAAATTTGGTACAGACTATCTTAATAATGTGTTCAGTAATGATAGTAACTATGTACGTTTCCATGTTCCTCAAGGCAAAAAGCTCTTCTCTGTTACAGAATAGTGTATTGCAGCAGACTTCCAGGAATGAAGGATAATATTCTCTGCTCTTAGCAGGTGTCAGGGTATTTGAGTTAGGGTTAACACAGTTGCCAGTGCTAGTAAACTTCTGTATAAGTATGAATATTACCCAAATAATGATATCCTGTATTAACCTTACAATGAGATTGTGGATGATAAAGGACTGATCCTGCAGTGTTACACTGGGGCCTGATGAATATGAGGGTTTTCATCTGCAGTGCCTGTGCACACACCTTCTTAGCCTGACCATTTCAGTTTTACTATCCCTTGCTAAGCAGCTCCTACCTCCCCAGTACTGTCTTTGAATAGAGTGGACTGAAATCAGAAACCAGAAGCCATTAGAAGGTATTGCCTCCCAGTTCCCTTTAATTCTGAGCTATCAATAAACATCCTCAAAGAACTTTGTGTGGATGCCTTTCTGCATGGCAGGAAGATCCCATTTATGTAGAGCAAGGAGTAGTTTATAAAGGGCTCAATTAAGTATTTGCTTTCCAAATTCATCTCTAAAGAGATTGATATTTAACCTACTTCTGTTGCTTCTTCTTTTCTTCTGACTTCCAGATTAAATATATCCAGTGACAAATATTCCCATTCACTCTTATCAGTTATTTCAATCAGTTTAAACAGCACTTTTTGTTCCTATGGTTTAGTGCCCTGAGTCTGTATCAAAAACCATGTCTGCTCTAAACTCTCATTTTGCCATTTCATCCAAGCCAAGTTCCCTTTGTCGTAGCAGTAGCAGTTATTTGCCTCTGCTCTAGCTTGCCCTAAGCATCACATATCAAACCCTCAGTGTATTTCATCCAGTATTCCAAATTAGGCCTTACTGATGCTTTATACACAACATTATACTTCCTAAAAGTATCCCACTGGTTGTGCTAGATCATATTTTCGTTTTATATGTCTGTATCATATTGTTGGCTATTACCTTTCCCTTTCAGTCTTTTTCACAATTGAAGCCTCCATTTACAGCAGAATTTGCAGTTTTGATGCCTAAATAAATGGCCTGGTACTTGCACTCTTGATTTTTATCTCTTTGCTCTGACAGCCATCTAGCAGGTTATTCACTTCTTCCTGTGAAGTCTGCCAATCCTTCTTCCTGTTGACAAATGCTTCCTTTGTGATATTTGCATATTTCTTCTTTTTCTGCCTCTTTGTAATTAACTAAATGTATAAAACAAGTTAATTTAGGAACATCTCTACAATAGAAATTAATCTGTTGCATCATTGATGCTTTCTACTCGTGAGCTAACTCCCCTTAAGTCAATTCTTTGACCACATTGTAGTTCTTCTACAAATTCCAAATTCTCCAGCATAACTAAAAACTCCGTTATACCTTACTAGATTATTCACTGATGTCCAGCTTGATCACTCTGAGATATTTTGAGATATCTTTAGTAAAACTGGTGTTTCTATTTTTGTTAGATCTATTGTGCATTTAGGTTGAGTTTCTGGTTACTTCCATGTCTCGAGATCTATAAAGCAGAATTTGTCCTTATACCTGTTATAATGTACAGGTCACATTAGTAGGCTTTAGGTGTTACCTTTATTATTCTCCTGTCACCAGGCACTTGCCACTGCAAAAATAATTGTTTGCCAATTACTATCCCTTTAATTTCACTAGAATACATTATTTGTCCTAAAACAGGATCTCCATTTGATAGTAGGATGTCTGTTAACAGAACAAGCACAGTAGCCAAAATCCATGTTCAAGAAGTATTAATACTTTAGTTGTCAGCCGTTGTCATGATGCAAGACTTTATTACTTCATTTTGATATTCTTGTGTCAAAAGCTAGAGTCAGTTCTTATGACAAATTTAGTTAATAGCTTCCCAATTCTAATTAAAGGTTTATTCAGATAAACATGTGACACGCTGTCATTGCTCCTCGCCAGTGCTTTCAGCTAAAGAGCAATTCAAGGGAGCACTCAGATCAGACTGTCTCCTGTAGGGTGAGCGTGGTCCTCCTGGCGAGAGCGGTGCTGTTGGTCCTGCTGGTCCCATTGGAAGCCGTGGTCCCTCTGGCCCACCAGGCCCCGATGGTAACAAGGTATGCCTTTTCCAGCTGCTGTTGCCTTACTGTTGAATTCCTGATCAACGCAGTCCAAAACCTCTCTCCAAGTGGTGAAGTTCCATCCCACACTAGTCCACACTAATATTAAATGGGTTTATGTTTAGTAATATAGATGATGGGAGGGGAAATCAGTTTGCATACATGTTGTCAGCTGGGGATGCTGTTATACTGTTTGGAATAGGATCTGAGATTCTGACCAAAATTCATGCTGACTTCAGTTTATACCCACACCTACCTGTACACAGGAAACTCTTGTCTCTAGTTAGCAATATTTTCCCCCAAATATTAGGGCAATAATAAGTGATTGTTTAGCAAATGATGATGTTGGCTTGATGCTAAGTGAATCTGGGTCTTAGTTTTCTAGATTTCCATGGCTAGTCTTTCTGCAGAAGTTTAGTTTGGAAAATGGACCTAAAACCTCAGGAACCCACAGAATCAGAGAGCGTTCACATCCGGCATCTTCACTAGCTGGAAAAGTAAAACGTGTACAATAGCTCAAGACAAAAATGTTACTACTCACACTGTTTACAACCAAGTAGAATGGTGGGCACAACAGTAATGATGATTTTGTTCCAAACTTTGTGAGTGACTTGACCCTGACTTACATGATATGCTATTGCTGCTAGGGTGAGCCTGGCAATGTTGGTGCTGCTGGTGCTCCTGGTCCTGCTGGCCCTGGTGGAATCCCAGGAGAGAGAGGTGTTGCTGGTGTTCCAGGAGGCAAGGGTGAAAAGGTAAGATGAACAACTGGCTTGTTATTGCATGCACAAGTTTGAGATGCCTAAATTTCCTTAACTTGGAAAAACCTGCAGGTTACCCCAATGTGACGTTTATTTACAGTGAAACTGTATTAGGCAAAGGTCAGCAAGTAGAGGTTTTGTTGGTCTAACGAACTGACTGTCTTTTCTAAGATGCCAGCCTAAAACTTTTTAAAAAACACTATGTATTGACATGCAGATTAATGAAGAACGCTAGGCTGTATTAAGAAAAAAAAAAAGAGAGAGAACAGAGTGTTGATCTGTTTTCTTGACTCTAGTGATGGTCTGAAGATAACTTTTTGTTATATGAAACATGTGGCATTTGATGTGTCCACCCATATGACATCATTGTTTTTAATAGCTGTTTTCTTCATATAGAAGGTATAACATGAATACTTAGAAGCACTTTTACAGATGGGTATCTCTTGACCAAAAGAAAAGAGATTTTGAGGGGGATTTATATTCATCATTTGTAATATACATGGACATGGTTTTCAATTTCTAATTCCATTCTGAATTCTTGGTACCTGAGAGAAGCCAAGAAGGCTTCCCATGACAGAAGCAGGTTTATTCTGAAAAGCATGCCAGTACCCTTTCCAAACATTCACTTTGCCAGTCAGTACCTACTCAGCAATAAGAACAAAATAATCAACGCTCATTTCTCCAGAAAACCTAGGAAAAGGTTTTTGTATGATGTCTAAATAATGCACAGATACTCAGCAAACAGCTCAAGACTTCTTTCATACAAACTGTTGTGTTCACTACCAATCAATTTTTCCCACTGTGCGTTCCAGGGTGCCCCAGGTCTGAGAGGTGATACAGGTGCAACAGGAAGAGATGGTGCTCGTGTAAGTATCTTCTGGTTCTACTTGACTTTACCTTGCTACACCTCAAAACTTAAATAACTGAGAAGAATGTTCAGAACTTGCATTTCCCACTGTATTGCATTACTGCTTATATCTGCTCATTTTTGATACAAATCAATGTAATTTTGTTGCCCCTCATCCAAGGATGATTGAATTCAGGGGGAGAGAGAGAAAAGTGATCACTTCTCATGCATCCAAGCAGAGAAATAACATGAGCAGAGTATTTCACAGACCTTGCACAGCTGTTCAATGTAACAGTGTTCTTTTTCATTTTATGGGCTCAGCTCAGACAGCTAATTTTAAAGGCAGCCTTCAAAGTTACACAAAACTATCCTTAATTTGAGATTTCAGGTTCATACTTTGGGAAGGAAAGTAACAGAACAGGTTTTGGTTTATAAAATCATGTATCCTTTATATTGAGAACATCTGAAGGAAAGTTAGTTACACACTTTTTTCTAGGGGGAAAGAGAAAGCTTATTTAAAGTAGCTGGTCCTACTTACATTTTGTTTGAAACAGTGTCCTGTCTCTTGGCCTGTAGGGTCTCCCTGGTGCTATTGGTGCTCCTGGCCCTGCTGGTGGTGCTGGTGATCGGGTAAGTCCACTCTTTGAATGAAAAAATGCCTTGTTGATACAATTTACTCACAAATGAATATTAAAGATGAGTTCCATAAAAACCATTTCCATCTTTCTAGTTTTCAGCAATTCCTTAAGTTTTTCAGATCCAGGAAGCAAGAGCTTTTGAGACTATTCAGTGAAGCTTGCCATAGGATACCAAACCTTTTTCTAAAAGGGCAGGGAAGGAGATGCACATCTACATGGCAGTGGGTTATACCTGGAGATGATTCTGATTCAGCCTTGGGCTGAATTTTTCCCAGCTGAGGTTAAACTCCACAATCCTACTCGCACTGTGAGAGGAAATTTTGATACAATGATGAATAACCACACATTAGCTCAGAATGGTACTTTATGCTGTCTGAGAATCATTAGATCTTATTAATACAGGGTGGGTGAAAACCAGAAGCATTTTCAGTAACATCCTCTGTACTGGAGATCCAAGGAGACTCACTATATGTATCTGTACCACAGGAGCATTCCTGTTCTGGCTGCAGTTAAGCCATTTCCCATTGTCAAAATGTTTTGTCTGTCTTTTAGGGAGAAGGAGGTCCTGCGGGTCCTGCTGGTCCTGCTGGTGCCCGTGGTATCCCTGTAAGTTGTAATTTCTACAGTTACTCCTGTGTCAAAGACATGATGTTCAGAAAACTGCTTTTTTAAAGACCGTTCTAACCAGTCATCTGTTCTTTGTCCTCTCTCTAGGGTGAACGTGGTGAGCCTGGTCCTGTAGGTCCCAGTGGATTTGCTGGACCCCCTGTGAGTTTTGTTTGCACTTTCCTCATATTGATGCCATAACCTTCCTCTATTTCCTCTGCAAGGTTTTCAATTCCTCGTTTTGTCTGTTTTTCTGCCCACAGGGTGCAGCTGGTCAGCCTGGTGCTAAAGGCGAGCGTGGGCCCAAAGGACCTAAGGGTGAAACTGGACCAGCAGGTGCCATTGGCCCAATTGGTGCTTCTGGACCACCAGTAAGTGAATTGTGTCTTTGTGAAATGCATAGTTCTCAACTGTGCCATGCAAGCAATACATTAGCCTGAAAGCCTTGAATTCCGAGAAGGTAATGAAAGAAAGAAGCAAAACTTCAAGCTAGGCTGTGAGAAAAGTTACCATGCTGATTTTCACACATTATGTAAATTTAATCAATCTATTTATGTGGGCTCAGATTGTGAGTCTGGAACTGAAATGAAGACAAAATAATAACTAATTTTCAACTTGCTCTGAAGATCAGCAAAATCACTCTATCTTGGACCATTCAGGGGGTGATTGTGGTTAAGTTCTGAGCTGAGGACATTGACACTTTTCTCTCAAAGATGGGATGTGCTGTCACACTTTGATTTTCAGACTCAGTCATCCAGAAGCATGTGCAACTTTGTCTGTGCACCCATTTGCACATAGGCTTTTCATGTGCTGGCACCTTTATAGCCCAAAGTTGTATACTGCCTTACATGCATATTACTGGGGAACTGCTTGAAATGATACAGAAAGTCAGACCCACGTACTTCAAATACCACAAAGTGTTGCAGGATAGCGTAGCTTGGGTTAATTATTGTATGATTTTAATACCAATAGCAGGCTCTTGCACTAAGTGGCTGTATTAGTCACACAGTGCAAACAGACGATTTTATGATTTTGCCCTGTTTTCACATTTTGACTTCCAGATTTGTTTAGATGCATGTAACATTTGCAAGGAAATTAATCTGAATCATAAATGCCTTATGCAACTTTTCTCGGGCCTTATGATAACGATCCAAAATGTGTGTGAGAATTTAATACCCTGCTGTCAGGATAGGCAGCTTGGTTTTGGGCCCAGTCCTTCTGCTGGTATAAAAATCACCCTTAGCTTTCACAATAGTGAGACTGAGCCCTTGTTCTAAATAGGGAGCATTAATTATCTTTGCTTGATCCATCTCTCTTTTTCAATCCTTTATACTTAGGGTCCTGCTGGTGCTGCTGGTCCTGCTGGCCCTCGTGGTGATGCTGGTCCTCCTGTAAGTCTTCAGGCTTTTAATACTGACATTGTTGCTTTTCATGAAGTTATTGTTTCCTTTAAACCTAATCTTAATTTTCAAATTTGTTTTTAGGGCATGACTGGTTTCCCTGGTGCTGCTGGAAGAGTTGGTCCTCCTGGCCCTGCTGTAAGTAACTAATGAAGAAATGTAATGGGAGATAAGTCAGAAGCTGCTTTCCTTAGGGATAATCCTAACTTTTGTTTCATTGATGTGAATCATAATTGCACTGGAATAACCTCAGATCCTTATAGAACTGGATGAGAAAAAAAAATCTAATTCTTCTAACTCCTAGAGTACAACCTATGCATTTAATTTGTGAGTTTTATCAAAACATCTATCAAGCATCCCTATGCTTCTTGAAGTACCCACCATTTTCAAAAATCAATGTTTATTTGCTTTTGTTCAAATCAATGGCTATGCAATTACTCATGATGGAGTGGAATAAGAAGGTCATGTCCAATCTGCAGAAAAATATTAAGGTTATTGTATGTCTACATTTTCTAAAGTACCTGCAGTCCTAGTCCCTGTCTTGAGCAGGGTAAACTCACTCTGTTTTGGAATGTGACTATTTTTTATTTTTCAGCAAGAAATTCTCATTCTAGATTGACATTTGTAGCCTTTTCAAAGGTGTTTCCAACCTTTACCAAAAGGCACTTCTTTTCTTAGTTACTCTAGATTTAAATAAATTTAAAATCCCATTATCCAAAGCAAATAATCCTGTTGAATTGGAAGATACTGGGTTTTTTTTTTTTTTCTCATGGATTTTATAGTTGCAATTAATGTCTCCAACAAGAGACACATCTATATTTTCCCACCAAATTTTGCCACTTTCAGCTGCCCAGAGTTTAAAAAAAAAAAAAAAAAAAAAAAGCAGTCAAATTCTACTGCTTCCAGCTCTCCACTGCTAACAAAGCAATAGAAGTTGCTGCTTTGGAGCAGCTGATGACCTGTTTATTGCAGGGGACTATTTCTTCACATGAACTTAAAATGAAATGTTATCCTCGGGTCTATATTGTAATGGTATCATATTCATACTCAATCCTAGGGCATCACTGGTCCCCCTGGTCCTCCTGGCCCAGCTGGCAAAGATGGTCCTCGAGGTCTACGTGGTGATGTTGGACCAGTCGGCCGCACTGGTGAACAAGGTATTGCTGGTCCACCTGGTTTTGCTGGTGAGAAAGGTCCATCTGGAGAGGCTGGTGCTGCTGTAAGTTACTGAGTATCACATCTCGTTAAATATGTTTCTCTTCATGTGAATGTTATGGCTTCTGAGATACTTTTGGTGTTTGTGAAGGGCTTTTCAACTTTATGCACAAATTTAGCAAAGCCTTTAAGTAGAAGTTCCACTGAGACACAAGAAATTGTTCATAGGTATGCTTGACAAACATACTATAAAAAGTGAGCCTGATCCCTGGATCAGGGTTCTCTTTCTCTTTTTCTCTTGTGGTGAGTTGTATCTTTCTCTAACTACAGAAGAAATTGATATTTAGTTTGAGAAAAGGAAGTACATCTTCTACACTGAAATTGATCCTCATGGATAGAAAAACAAGTAACCTGTGAATATCCATTTAGAATAATCTCAATTCATAGCTGCATCAGAAACTCTGATTTGTGGGGATCACAAGGTTAAAGTTGTCTGCCCACAGGTTGATGTAGAATTATGCAAATAAATTAATTACTTTTGAGTATCTTTAAGCACATCCAGAATTACTGGCTTTTTTTAAAAGTCATACATGTTTCTGTCTTATTGAAGTAAGCACTTGTGTGAAATACCACAATTGTTACTCAGCAAAAAAATTACAGAAATTTCTTCTGTGATCTGCAAAAATTGTAACCAAGAATGCAGTTTTCAATATCATTGTCTGATGTGTATAAAGAATGTATGTTACATTGTGTAAATGTATGTTACATTGTGTATAAAGAGTGTATGTTACATTTTTTTTTGTCTATTAATATAAATATTAATCTCTTCATATCATAGGGTCCTCCTGGTACCCCAGGTCCTCAGGGTATTCTTGGTGCTCCTGGTATCCTTGGTCTGCCTGGCTCTCGGGGAGAACGTGGTCTTCCAGGCATCTCTGGAGCAACAGTGAGTATATGATTAGTTAACTGCTTTAAACAGATAACATGTAATTAAAAAGGAAAAAAACCACACACAGATGAGGTCCTGTCTTATGGGAAGCCAGGGAGATGCAGGTTATGCTGTTTCCACTGCTGTTGGAAACAGAGGATATGGACCTACCAGACGTAGATCAGTGGAAGAAATTATGGCTTGTTGCAGACAAACCAGAATTATCTGCAGGTGAGCAAATTTCTGAATGTCAGAAATGTCAGAAATGTTAAGAGGTTTCTAGCTGTAAGATTTAGAATGAAGATAATATTTTATATAGGTTGGTATGTTTCTTGTGTCCTGATTCTTTTTTCCTTCCCAAACTCATTGCAGAGAAATGTTGCTCTTAGATAAAAGCTAGAAGTTCTGTAAGACTGTTTTGTGTGGTATTATAATGTCACATTTTATTACAACTGTTCCTGTATTAGGGTGAACCTGGTCCCCTGGGTGTTTCTGGTCCTCCTGGTGCCCGTGGTCCCTCTGGTCCTGTGGGTTCTCCTGGTCCAAATGGTGCTCCTGGTGAAGCTGGACGTGATGTAAGCTGGTTTTTTATCCTCTACAAGTTGCTTTTTCTTTATTCTGATCCAAATACAAATACTCGGAAAAAGTGGATGGAACTGGAGGCTGTTCTGCTAGCAAACTTGAGCAATGTCTTTAGAGAAAATTATATCAGGATTTTTATAGACATGGATTCCTATGCCCAACTAGGTGACAGACGTTTTAAAGCACAAGTTGTGTCTGAAATACATCCTGAAGTCACTCTCAGAATCTTTTCGCTTTTTACATAAATGCCAAGAAAAACGGAACATGCATATCTATCATGAAAGTATAAAAATTGCAGCCTTATCAGGGAAGCTTATTTGATAACCTGAAGCGTAGTTAATATGTTGTTAATACAAATCTTGCAGAGACTTTGCAGAATTTCAAAGAGAACAGTAATTTAAAAATCCTGAACTTTGTTTCATTGGAATTTTCTGAAGGAAAATGGATTTTTTTTTGGACACAGCCTAAGTGCTGAAGTGAAATTAATATTCACAAAGGAAACCATTTAACCTTATGAAGTACCACAGCAAAGTAATTTAGTTGTGGCTATTGTTTAGGTTCTTTTCCCTCCACTGGCATTTTTCATCTAAAAAGAAAGTCTCAGTTTTAAAAGAGTGCAAGCTAGTGAAGACCACTATTATCTTAGCCTTTTCATTTAGAGAAATGTTGCAAAGCCCAGTAATTTTTTTCTTTACTGAACTTTTAAAACCTAAAATATTTAGTTTTCTCAGAACATTAGTATATTTAAGGCATTTGAGAATGGCATGTATAAGGAAGAAGTTTTTTCTCTTTAAGATTTATATTATCCTACCTCAATATCTTCTTATTCTCACTGTGAGCAATTAGACTGAGACACAGTTCTGTGTGAGATGAAAGGTGATGGAATTTAGTAATTTTTTTCATGGTATTTTAATAGGGCAATCCTGGAAATGATGGTCCGCCAGGCCGTGATGGTGCTCCTGGTTTCAAGGTAACTTGTTTCTTTTTCTTTTATTTCATTATCATGGAAGAAACATTACAATATGTGTAAGTCAGTAATAACAATGTGTCTCCTGTTGCATTCCTTTGTTCCCAGGGTGAGCGTGGTGCTCCTGGTAGTCCTGGTCCCAGTGGTGCTCTGGGTGCTCCTGGTCCTCATGGCCAAGTTGGTCCTTCTGGAAAGCCTGGAAACCGTGGTGAACCTGTAAGTTGATGAGATGATGATATATCTTAACTTTCTAGATTAAAGTCTAAGAGGACTAAGACCTGTCTATAATATATACAAAGTACATCCCACCGTTACAATGTGTAGATAATAACTTCACTTTCTCCAGAGATGCGTTGAGCATGACACTCTCATTAGAACAATATACAGCAGTGACAAGTATTCTCTGTTCTTGTTTCAGGGTCCTGCTGGTGCTGTCGGTCCTGCTGGTGCTTTTGGTCCAAGAGGTCTTGCTGTAAGTCTGATTTTTAAATGCATTACCACATTGATGCAAGAAGAGAAAACATGCTTTATAAGTAAGGACTCGTAACTGTGATCAAGGGGCCCAAAAAGTAATGTTTAAGGACCTGAAAATATTTAGGAACTTAGAATCTCAGTTAGCATTCTCTTTGTGGGATCAGTCCTGAAGCTTTTGGGATTGGCACTCTTCCTGGGTGTGTTAAGGGGATGTCCATTATATACATTGGGATATGACTTAATGTAGAATATTAACACTTAATTCTTGCTTTGACAGAAGTATGTTCCTTAAGCCTTCTAATTTATTCCCTTGACACCTATATCCCTTCCTAGGGCCCACAAGGTCCACGTGGTGAGAAAGGTCTACCTGGTGATAAGGGGCCTAGAGGTCTGCCTGGCTTGAAGGGACACAATGGATTGCAGGGTCTTCCTGGTCTTGCTGTAAGTTAATGATTTTCAGGGTTTTGAATATAATGAGGAAAAAAAAAACCCAAAATAAGGTCTTACCAGTAAAGAATTACATCTGTGCAATACGATATGTTAATACCACTTACTCCACTCTGCAGCACCTTTCAAATGAAGAGTCATAAATAGTCTTTAACATTCAACATTTTTTGTACAAAATGGCAGGTTCTGGTATTGGTATTGGAACTGTGACTACCATTAGTTCCCTTGAAGCTCAATTGCATTTGGCTAACAAAGAATTTAAAAATCTTCTACTTTTGTTTTAGTATTATTTCTTATTTTGGCCAGAAATCGTAAAACAGTTATCTTAGAAAAGCTGAAGTAATTTGTGGATTTTCTTCCCTTTAATTTTGGGTATCAACATTAGGAAGTCTGACTTTGTTTTAAATTCTTTCTGATCTTCTTTGAAGATCAGAAGAAACAATATAAAGAATTGTATAGGTTATCCTCATAAATATATTTTTATGCCCTCTCTCCTCTCTTCCCAAAACAAGCATTTTATACCCTAACTCCACTAATAAATGTCATTAGCCCTAGATTCCCATTCTCTGAAGCCAAATACACATTACATACATTTCCCTCTTGAATCAAGCAAACACAAACATGTTCCACTGCTCTTTTTTTGATGACTGTGTATCTTTCCCAATAGGGCCAGCATGGTGATCAAGGTCCTCCTGGTAACACTGGCCCTGCTGGCCCAAGGGTAAGTGAATTACAGAATATATTCAAGTAACTCCCATTCTCTTTCTGCAATATTTATGTATGCTCTCATCCATATGAATCCCTATTGGTAGCATTTTTAGTGTCATTTAAACTGTTCAAATTTCCATTTAGGGTCCACCTGGTCCTTCTGGTCCTCCTGGTAAAGATGGTCGCAATGGTCTCCCTGGACCTATTGGCCCTGCTGGTGTGCGTGGCTCTCATGGTAGCCAAGGTCCTGCTGTGAGTATAACCTCTTTTTTTGTTGATTTAACACATTTATGTTATATTATAAGCTTAGTAATTAAATCACTTCAGAAGCCTAGCAGTTTATTAATGCACATGATTTTATTTCTTAAAAAAAAGATATTTAATATTAGGGAAATGTTTAATAGACCTGAACTAAAAGGTTTTCTTTGCTCCTTATGGCCAGAGTGCAAATGAACAAAGGAGATGTGGTAGTCCTGCACTGTGCATCTTCCATTGCTTCAACCCATAGCAGTCACCACAGGGCAAGTCCATGTGTGCTGCCTCCAATTAGAGCTGAGGGTGCCAGGAGTTAACCAGGAGTATGCATGTGTGGAAGCATTTCATTAAAAGCACCATATCTCTAACAGAATGCTTTTCTTCTGCTTTTGGAAAACTTCAGGGTCCTCCTGGTCCTCCTGGTCCCCCTGGCCCCCCTGGTCCCAATGGTGGTGGATATGAAGTTGGTTTTGATGCAGAATACTACCGGGCTGATCAGCCTTCTCTCAGACCCAAGGATTATGAAGTTGATGCCACTCTGAAAACACTGAACAACCAAATTGAGACCCTGCTGACCCCAGAAGGCTCCAGAAAGAACCCAGCTCGCACCTGCCGTGACCTCAGACTTAGCCACCCAGAATGGAGCAGCGGTATGTTAGTGCCAAATGTTTGTCCTTTCTGTCTCAGGGAGCACTTCCAGGGCATTAGCTTTCTTCAATGAAAGGTATCCTTGGCCATGTGGCAAAAATACTAATTGACCAATGAAGAAGTTCTTTCTGCCTCCACTGAAAATAGTTACATCCTGAAAAGCTCTTTGTTGATATTGTTGCACATTATTGCAATAATTTTCCAAAATAATACAAAAATATTTAACCCTTGCTTTTAAATACAGTTTCTTATACATTAACAATCCAAAATATCTGTAGCCCATTTTTCACCTTAATATTGCACCTAGCTGTGATATTTATGGCCTGAGTTCCCATATCAGACAAGTGAATATGAACTGCATGCAGAGTTCATGCTGAGTGAACCATGATTCACATTTCTTCCCTCAACGGCAGGCTTCTACTGGATTGACCCCAACCAAGGCTGCACCGCAGATGCCATTAGAGTATACTGTGATTTTTCAAATGGTGAGACTTGCATCTATGC
Organism: Vidua chalybeata; assembly: GCF_026979565.1. Lineage (NCBI taxonomy): Eukaryota > Metazoa > Chordata > Aves > Passeriformes > Viduidae > Vidua > Vidua chalybeata. The sequence continues at coordinate 24,453,171 of NC_071530.1, forward strand.
CAACCCTGACAATATTCCTGCTAAGAACTGGTATATCAACAAGAATCCCAAGGACAAGAAGCAGCACATATGGTTTGGTGAAACTATCCATGGTGGCAGCCAGGTAAGTGATGTATGGCAGGGTGATTGTTTCCTACAGCGCTGTCTGAAGAGTTCTCAATTCGCTGACTCTCAGAAGCAAGCAGATAAATTAAAGAAAAACATCAATGTTTTAAATTGGTATTTGTTATATAAAATACATACAATACTATTCCTGGGAAAATATTTCTATTACACATCAGATTCTGAGTGCATGCCACCATAACATTCAGAATTGTTGCACATTAGATACTGTCCCAGCAAATTGCAAATACATCACTTTTGTACAGCTAAGAAGCCTAATTCTTAAATGAAATTGAGTTGATATTGTGATGAAGTGTCTAAGATGAGACTTAATCACATTGGATCAGAGCAGTCTAGGGTCCTGTTTCTTAGAGGGTCAAAAAGTAGATGCTGTAAAAAGAATATAAGAGTGAAGAAAATATTTGTACTATCCACAGACACTATTATATTAAAAAAAGTTTCAAAATTCTATCAAAAAAGTTTTCACAGTTTTATTGAGACAGGCATTGTTTGGGTGTAGCTGTGGGAACAGCAGATTGTCTTCCTTGAACTTTACCTCATCTTGTCTCTGAATTCATATAAACTGTTAACACCATACCTTGGAACAGAACTCTACAGTTCGACAACATCCACTCATGTCTGGTTGTCAGTCTACCTCCTCCTACTTTTATTTCATATTCTTTAGCTCTGGAGTGGCAATAGAAAAGTGACTGCAGGCTTCTGATTCTTTTTTTAAAGTTCCTAGCTGTCATGGTTTAAGCTCAGATAGAAATTAGGTACCACTGCCACTTGCTCAACTCCTCTTTTTTCCCCGCAATCCGCCGTAGTAGAAGGGGGCGGAGAATCAAAGAAATACTGGCATGTTGACATAAAAACAGCTTAATATTTGAAAATAAAATATAGTAACAATGGTAAATAATAATGATAATAAAAAGGAAAGCAATATGTGATACAAAATGTTATTGCTAACCACCTGATGACTGGTGCCCTGCTTCCTGAACTCAGATTGGCTGCTCTTTTGGGTTACTTCATCCCAGTTTATATACTGGGCATTATTTTTTATGGTGTTAAATATCCCTTTAATCAGCCCAGGTCACCTGTGCCAGCTATGCTCCCTCCTAGTTTCTTTTGTCCACTTCCTCACTGGCAGAGCATGAAACGCACACACAAAAAAAAAAAAAAAAAAAAAAATTGTCCTTGACTTAAGATAATCACAACTTGGCAAAATCCAAAACATCAGTGTGTTTTCAACACCATTCTCATTCCAAATCCAAAACACAGCACTGTATCAGCAACTGAGAAGAAATTAACTCCACCCTAGCTGAAACCAGGACACTAGAGCAGCCATCACACATTTTCATTGCAATATATTCCTTTCCCCCACAATACAACTGACTGGGTTCCTCTCTGTTTTTTCAGTTTGAATACAATAGTGAAGGAGTGACCTCAAAAGATATGGCCACCCAACTTGCCTTCATGCGTCTGCTGGCCAACCATGCCTCCCAGAACATCACTTACCACTGCAAGAACAGCATTGCCTACATGGATGCAGAAACTGGCAACCTTAAGAAGGCTGTTGTGCTGCAGGGATCCAACGACGTTGAACTACGAGCTGAAGGCAACAGCAGATTCACTTTCAGTGTTCTTGAGGATGGCTGCTCTGTAAGTAACACAGAAACCATGAGCATGGTGCCTGCCCAGGCCTAAGCATGTGATTAGGGATAGAGTTGTGTTTTAATTCAGAATTAGATTATTGGTCAAACCAGCAAAATTTTGCCTGGTGAAATTACATAGCCTACAAACCCAACCATGGTAGATCCTTAACAAGTGATAAGGAAGAGGTTACAAAAAAAATCCTACCTTGTACTGTACATGTGGCCAAAAAAAGAGTTTTCAGAGGGACCAGATCCAAATTCTATGTAAACAGAAGCAAACAATGCACATGCTATAGAAGGGGTCGGATCATTAAGTCCTGAAAGAATCAGGCAGGGTTCTCTTTGGATCTAACATCAGTGACAATAATATGGTAGCTTGCATACAGCATCACACTGGACTACAGAAGATTCAAGTAAATATTTTCTCTCTATTGGAGATCTAAATAGTTGGATGTGGGTATCTGATTTGCAAACAATACAAGCAAAATTAATATGAAATTATTTCAGAAATTATCCATTCAGGTGAAACAATTCTTAATACTGTGAACAATGCAATAACAGCTGCAATGAATCTTCCCTTACAGAGAAAGAACAATGAATGGGGCAAAACAATCATTGAATACAGAACAAATAAGCCATCCCGCTTGCCCATCCTTGACATTGCACCTTTGGATATTGGCGGCGCTGACCAAGAATTCGGTTTGGACATTGGCCCAGTCTGTTTTAAATGAATGAACTAAAAATTAACTTAAAGCCTCTCCCAAATTATTCTCTTGTCATTTCTTTTTATAATGAAAGCTGACTCCTTCCATTTCTTCTGTTCATCTACTTGCTTAAACTCTGGGCCAAAGAGAAGGAGAAGAATTGATTGGAGCATTGTGCAATGAAATTTAATACAGCCCCAAATGGACTTGGAAGTCTTTCAAGATTTAACACCTTGTTTTGGGAAATGTCAACCTTTGTAAAGAAAAAAAAAACAAAATAAAAAGTCATGAAAGTTTGCACCACTTGTGGCCTTTGAATATCTTCCACAGAGGAAGTTTAAATCCATGACTTCCAAAGGTTTAAACTACCTCATACACTAAATCAAGAGTGATCCACATCTTTTGTAGGAACTTCTCCATACAATCTGAGGTATTTTCAATTCCACTCAAAATACAGTGGTGCTAATTGCATAATTACAGAGTATCTTTCCAATACTTGAACTTTGATGGTGCTAGTAGCATTTAAAGTATTGCTTCTCTGTTTCTTTGAAGTCTGTCTTAAAACTTAGGATGTCCTGTCTCACCCACAGCTTAAGCATGTGGATAATTTTTCTTCCTCTTTGTCTTCTTCCTCCAAAATCAGGTGTTCCCACTTTCAAATTTCATTTCAATCTTCTTCTATGGGTAAAAAAAGGTCATCATTTCTCAAAAAAAGAAAGAAAATGTATTTTGTATATGTGAGATGTTTAAATAAATTGTGAAAAAATGAAATAAAGCATGTCCAGTGTTCCAAAAGAAACTGTTTAATTAATTATTTGCTTAGGTGCATTGGAGATTCTCACACCAAGATTTTAGCATGATGCTATAAAACATTTTGTAAAAGCCTCAAAAGGTTGCCTACAACTCTCTTAAGGGTGTGATTGTCTACTTGACTCTTCATTTCAACACTAACTTCTGAGAAGTTCTCAAGAAACTCACTCAGTGACTCTGTGCCTCAAAGTATGAGAAGTTCAGGAGCAGAAATAATTCCATCCTTTATTCCAACTACTAAGTAGGATTAATGGCTGCAAAAAGGATCATCATCTCACTTAAAGGTGGAAGGAAAATGAAGCTTCTCTCTTTCACTTGAGGACAGAAAGCTCCTGGCTGTTAATAGAGCTGTGCTGGCTGATGCTGTACTGTAATCAGCAGAACCATGCCTGGGCACTTTAGAAAGAATGTGCAGAAGTCTATGCCAAGAATCTCAAATTTAGTTTTTTTGTGAGGAAGGTTAGTGTTAGGCCCTTACAGTTTGTTCAGTTGTGTATGAGTCACAGAACCATATGCTTTTACTAACCTTAATAATTTACGTTCACACAAACCACCATGAGAAGCAAAGACTTTTTCTCTGAGACCATTTAGAAGACTACTGAAAACCGTATTTGAACTGCAATTCAACAGCCATGTTTTTGTAGTTGGGAAGGTGTTTCAGAAAACCCACAGAGGATCATGAAGACAACAGCAAAAGCATGTAAGGCAAGAGGTGTAATGGCCAGACAGAACCCCCAAAGAGTGGCATGAAGAAAATATCCAGAATAAAGTCTCTGTAACCTGAAGAAAGCACCACTCCAAAGATTAGCAGCTGAGAGTCTGAAGGCAGCTCCAAATGGTACAAGGGGGAATAAGCACTAAAATCTGTTTCTAAAGACTTTTTTTTTGTTGTTCCTGCTTGCAATGAACTGATTAAGGAAAATAGGGCAAATATGAAAACATGATCTTGGGTGCAGCTGCAATGTGCCTGCAGCTGTGTGCTGAATTAGTAAAAATCGGAATTTCCATTTTAAAATATAACCCATTTTTTCTTCACTGAGTAAAATATACTGTAGGTAAATACCTGCATTTACTCAGTGAACCATGATGATTCTTAAAATATTATAAGCTTTTTTTGTGCCATTTCAAAATGTTTGTTGTTGTAAAAACAGTAATTCAATATTTGAAAACAGTAAAGACTTTCTTTCTTTGTATAGATTAACTACAAGATGGGAAGTTCCTCCAAGGACTGAAAAGCTAGAATTTCATCCCTCAGGTTATGCAATTCACTAGAAGGTATGCAAAGGTTATTGCTAGGATAAGGGACGTAGACCTTTATTGCCTAGGGAGAAAAAATACCTCAAAGCACAGCTAAAGGAACACTTGAGTTTAGAAAGGAAACTACACCTAGCAAACACTGTCTCCTTTTGTCATTTTCTGATTCCTCCTTTGCTCTCTGTGGTCTATTCCATGGCATGTCCTCCTAGGCAGAGAACACTTTCTTTCTATCAGCTCACTGATAACATTCAAATTATGTGTTTTCAGATCTTTGTTCCAAAAGCAGCCTCATTTGGAAATTAAACCTGAAAACATACATAGTGTTTACCTCACAAATTCCAGCCTCATTCGCACTGGACAGATATTCAGTCTGCCTTGCAGGTTTTCAGCTTATCAGAACTTATTGCATGATCAAGTATTTTGCTTATGCTACGTACAATATTGAAGAAACAGTCTTTCAAAGATCATAGCTGTAAATAAGAGATAAAGGGCAGACAGGGCAGAGAGCCTTAATATCGTCTAGTTTTGGGAATATAAGATGTTGAATAAACTTCTGGTAAAGTAATCTTAATTATTTTTCAGAGTGCTCTGCCTCCCAATAAGCATTATCTTTGGAGAATTTCATTATCAGCAGCAGTACATCTAGAGCATTATCATAAATTAGCTAAAACTACAGATTAATGTTTACATTTGTAGCAAGAACAAATCTTGGAAGGAAAGGAAAACAGCTGGAGTAACTAAGTGAAAGGCAAAGTTTGCAGCAAGCCCTGGCTATGCTGTGCCAGAACAGAATTGCTGGAGAAGCTCTGTAGAGCTGGGTAGAGAGACAGCTGACGTGTAGTGCTTGGTTTTGATACAACCGTGCAAACCAAAGTACTGCAGCATTCAGACCATTTTCCTCCCTGGAATCTGCAGGACATGTCTCTCACCTGCGTGATCAATAAATATATTCTGTCTATCAGCTTCTCTTACCATCCCCCCAGGAGATGGACAGAGATTAAAAGGCTCCTGTCAATGTGTGCTTCAAATTGCATCTAACCTGACTTCTGATGTCTCCAGTGCAAATATTCCTTTTTGTATCCATGCAGTTTCCTGTTACAGCAGGTTCAGCTGGCAGCACAAAGGGCTCTCTGTAGCATGTGCTTTTGCATTAATATGGCCTAAGTAAATAAAAACTAGAGACAAGGAGAACACCATCAATGGGACCAACACTGAGCAAAAAGAAACTCAAACCATGTAGCACAGTTCTAGAAGGGGCAGTTGCAACTGCACAGCCCCATAGGGAGAAACACTAGCCACTGCCAATTATCTTCAGTATCTGAGTTTATCAGTCTAAAATATGAATACTGTGCTACAGACAAATGTCCTTTAATACAGGTGAGTGACAAAACAACATTAACAGACAACATATCTACGCTTCCACCACTCAGGTTTAAGTTGAAGCTTTTGACGTGACTTTTGATTCGTTTTCTTGTAATGATTTCAGAGGATTTCCTAGAATCTGCCTTCCTACCACCCTCTTGATGCAGTGTTTTACAGTATTAGAATCATGTATCCAATTCCAATGAGATATTAGCAAGCTTAAACAAAGCTATTAGACATGCAAACAGGAGTAACCCCTAAATAATTTAGCTTTACTCATGCCTCATTCTGAGCTCATTGGAAATCCACTATTTTTCTATAGGGCTCCCCCATGAATCTCAGATGCGTAATGAATGCAATCTACAGTGCATAAACAAGGAAAATACTGCATGCCTATATGCTAAGGCTGGAATGCCTTTCCTGGAAAACATGTGGTTGGCTATTACATGAGCAAAATTTCCTACATTTCTATGAATCCATGCTTATATATACACTCCAACTGCTCAGGAAATGATGATTCTCATTAAGGCAAATATAACTATCAAAACAAACAAATGCATCATTTGAATATTATTTTCAACACAAACATTTGAAATACATATAATAAATTCCAATAATTATTATCAATGTCTTACTGTGTTCAAGCTACAGAAATTGGACTTTTAGGTGAAATGAAACTTTTCCCAAATGCCAATTCTGAAGACACAATGAAACAGCAGAGCGGTTCTCCAGCATTTTCATAGGCGTTGTGCACCACCTACTGCCTCACATACTAATTACCAGCCCCTGAAGACTTTTTCTAGGGCTTTTATTCCTGAATTCACTGTCATTGACAGAATCACAAAATATTCTGAGTTGGAAGGGATCTACAAGGACCACCTAGTCCAACTCTTACATAAATGGTCCACAGAGGTATCAAACTCACAACCTTGGTGTTATTGGCACCATGCTCTAAGCAACTCAGCTAATCTCAGGGTTGTTGCTGTCAAAATCTTCTGTGCCAAGACTGTCCTATAGGCTATTTCTTCAAAACATCAGCATCAGAACTCACCCGAAATATGCACTAACATATGAGAAGAACACTCATCCAAACACAGAAGCTCTTGGAGAAAACTGCAGGCTCACTCAGGGCACAAAAAAGACAGTAATTAAACTTACTGTTTTAGCTGTTAGGTGCTGTCAATCTGAAATTGTCTTCTCTATATAGCAGTGTAAAGGACAGGGTTTTTTTCTTCATTAAATCTTTCCTCCATAATGACTGTTAGTTTTTCTGTTTTTCAAGTTTATCCAAAGGGATTTACCACTAGTTTTTGATTAAGGTATTTAACATCTCAAAGTGTAAGTCCCTGCTCCCAATATATCCCAGCATAGTCTCTACAACAGTGTGACTTAGAGGAGTCACCCAAACACAGTGTGACTTAATTTGGAGAAAATACTTTTCATTACTGTTTCTAGTTAATAATGAGCTCCCTTCTCATTTATTTATATATTTCAGCATTTAACAGGGAATAAGACTAATTCCTCAATTTGAAAGAACATCCATTGCTATTATGGCTGTCTGTACCTGCCTCTATACCACACTTGCTTTACCATAGTCATCTAAAATCTCAATTCCTACAGCTGCCCATAGCCAAAATTATTTGTCCCCCAGATTCTGCAATGAGATCCAAAGGATCTCCATTTATTCTTCTCAGGAACAGCAGAGAGCAAACCACACCCATGAAGAGCACCTGCCTCACAGTAGACAAAAAGCGGAATTACAGTTTTACTTCATTTCTCTAATCTACTTTAATTCTCATATAGATACAAGAGATGCATTAGGTACAATGGATACAGATACAAGAGGTCCTTTGAACTTTTTCAGTTCCATATGTGATTCTGGAGTACAGTTTCTAATACTTCTTCCATATAGTTCCTGTAACTCTTAGTAGTCTCCAATTTTCTGGAGAGATTAATAGCTAAGGTTAAGAATTAACCCTGTGCAGATGAACTGGTGGTTTGTGCCTAGAGATGACAGTGTCCTTGTCTGGCTCCAAGTGAGAGGAACCAGCATTTCATCTCCCTCCTCCAGTGCTGGGATGCCCTCAGCTGCTTTGGGAGTATGAGCACTTTGATTCTCCTGGAGATTCAGGAGCTACATTCCTACCCCCCTCTCACCTCCCTCCTGCAAGTTAACCATTAAATACGTATTTTGACAAGCACATCCAAGAGTAAGCAATACTGCTTAAAACACCTTGCTCATGTTTAAGGCAGTGTTTCTATGGCCCTATATACAATATTACCATCTCTATAGCTTTTACTGTTGTCTGTACATCAGGATCTCATACATCTCTTTGTTGTAATAAGACTTGGGTATCCATTCCAGGTGTGACACCCTGCTAATAAAATTATGGGCCAGGGACTGACCTATGGATTAACTGAGTTTCTCTCATACCTTCTTTCTTGGTCCATAGCAATGTTCTTACTTTCTACTTATTCTCTGCTGCAGAAGCTTAGTCTAAAAATCCATTCTCTATGTTAACTCTATATAAATACTGTGGAAATTTCATATGTAACAACTCAGTAGCTGTTTTCTGAGGGCTTTGTCTGAAAACTCCTTTACCCCTTTTCCTCTCACATGAAAATGCACTGCTCAGACACACTATGGAGACTACTTGAATTGATTTCTACTGACTCCTTCATCTGTTTCTTAGTATGGTTACGAAGTTTAATAGATTTTTTTTTCTGTTAAACTCACAGCCTTTTACAACCTGCAACTCTGAAATTTGGGACAGCATGGCTCCTAAAAAATACAAATTTTAAATTCATTATCTGATATGATCTTGATCTACTGTGTTGAAAACCAGCTGGGATTTGTATTCCATTTCCAAATTGCTTTGCATGTACCATAAAAACAGACCTGTGGAAAGACAGCTATGTGAGAGAAGGGTAGGCTCATAAAATAGAATCACAGTATCATTGAGTTTTAAAGGGTGGGAGTGGACCTGAAAGTTCATCTAGACTTGGCCACCCCTGCCAGGGGCTCCTCCCACTACACCAGATTGCTCAAGGCCTTATCCAACTTGGCTTTGAACATGGCCGGAGTTGGGGTACCCACAATATTCTTAAGCAATGTCTAACTACACTCACACTAAAAAATTTCTTCCTAATATCTAACCTAAATTCTTTCTCTTTCAATCTATTATACCCATTATTCCTTGTCCTATCACTACAGCTCCTGAAAAAGAGTCCACAAGAAAGCTGCTGAAGGATAATGGGCTCCAGTGGTTTCACTGCATATGGATTTGTTCTGGTTTTGGGCTTTAGAGAAAGCCATACACTGTTAGTTAAACCTTTCAGTTCAAGTATTTTTAAAGCACAAGGAAAAACAACACATCAAAGAATTAGATCTACCTGCCAGTCATCTGAGCAATTATAAAGTGTGCTATGCACAGGAGATTTAAAGCTAGGGGCAAAAAACAATAGCTGTCCTGTAGATTCCAACTCACCAGTTACACAAAATTTCTGGAAATGGCACAACTATTCAGTTACCTGTTAATTCCTAAATGACAAATCTTTGTTCAGCCTGAGGTGCACAGTAGCCCATGTTGATATTTTGTATATATGTGTTTACATTTCAACGTCATAAAATAACACAGATCCTTTAGAGCTCACAAGCAACACAACAGAGCACCATACCGACAAACAAATAAGACAGAACAGGGAACGTTGCAATATTCTGCTAAAATGAAACTATTTCTATGCAATTTCATTTTTAAATAATGATGCATGGAAATAGTTTCGTCTGTTAATCATACTTCATACTTCAGCAAATTAGAGCTTCAGTGAACCTGAGGTTAAACAGAGAATTCCAAATTTCTAAAATTTCAGTGAATGGCTAGGTTTGGAAGAGACCTTAAGATTAGCTCATTCCAATTCCCTGCCATGGCAGAGGAAAAGGAAAAACACATCCCCGGGTGGGCTCGAACCACCAGCCTTTCAGTTAACAGCCGAACGCGCTTACCAATTGCGCCACAGAGACTCCCTTGGCACTGGAATCTTCATAAGGAAAAATAATTTTCCTACCCAAAATAAATTTTTGTTCCTAAAAACATTGATTTCAAGTAGCAGATATATAGTGCAGAGATGCTAAAAGAGAACACGGTCATCATATGGCATCGGTATTGCTGGCAGCCAGAAGGAAAGGCTTATAAAGCTGCACAAACACAGCAAATCTTGCACTGTGGCTGTGTAGGCTTCCAAAGGTTGTCCTGTAAATATAAAGAATTCTGAATTTTAAGAAGGCACAACTGGGAGCACAAGGGAGAACCAGAAAAAGGAACAATATGAAACAAAGTGTTCATGAAAAAAGAATAACTCAATTTGAAAAGGAACTAACAGTGACTGCCATTTTTCCTCAACCAGGAGTCAAGAAAAGAGAGAGGGGGAAATAGAAAAAACTTACACTTGCATATCAAAAAGCTCATCAAAATCAAAATCTTAACCCATTACTTTGATGGATACAAAGCTTTGAGGATAAAAATGCAAGCAGCTGAAAGAAATATCATTTGTATTAGTGAGCTGAGCTGGGTCCCAGCTCCTTTCTCAGGACTGTGTAACTGCACAGCAATTACACACCCCATGATGCAGAAAGGCATGGCCCCCTGACTGTCCTTAATTAAAGGGGACAGATGACTTAAATATTTGCTATCTGCCCATTTCCCTTCCCTGTCTTCATCCGATCCATCTTTTTTTCAGACCCACAGAAGCCTGAAATGAAAACACTAATAAGCCTCAAGTTATAGAACAGCAGATGTATTTATCTTTTAGTGATAAAGCTAAATATGGCCTTTGTACATGTGATTTCATAATTACTTCACTTAATATCAGTCTGATTTTAGCACAGACCATTGAGAAACCATTTTTATAACTGTTAAAAAATTAGAAATCTGTAAAAGCAGTAATTGCTGATAGAATTTCCAGGATCTTACAGGTTTGAGGGCTGTTTCAGCAAAACAAAAATATTTGTTTCAGCATTTAGCTACAAATTCAGTACTCAGGCTACACTGCTTGATTGAACAAGTCTACTAAGAAAAAGATTTCTTAGACTTTGTACTCCCTCTTCAGTTAATGCAGTCAAATATTTGCAATAGGTGGCTACCATGCATACACATGCCACATGGAAACTTGATTCTTAGGGAAAAATTTATTATCATTATGAGGCTGAAAACCCAACAATTAAAATGTCTGATGCCTAAGATGCCATCATTTGGCAGGTACCCAGAAGCTGCCCAGGCAAAAGCTGTATAAGTGAAAGAACTACACCGCCCAGGAATCCATTGGAAATATAGCTTTATTTCTGGAATTACAATTTGACCAGAGCAATCTGGCAATGCTGCACCATTGAAATTAAGAAATTATATGGTTTGGGGTATGGCAGATCCTACTAATTAATTAGTCAACACTTAACCTGTGTTAAGTTAATGTAGGGAATATTCTACTTATTATATAACAAACAATATGTTCCTTATGAACATATGATCATTTCCCTTATGAAACTTCAGGATTAGAGGTTAAGTGATAATATTTTTTCTAGCTCTGGTGCTTATACTCCTTGCTATATATACTTATGAAAAATTAATTACACTCTTTTAAACATACACAAACTCAAAGGGGAAAATATCACATGAGAATACTCTGCTATTCCTCTGAGAATATTTAAATGTCAGCTCTCTGTTACATCTGACTTTATACTACAGTAGCCAATTCATCTTCTTACATGCTCCCAGTCCTTGTGATTACATTGTGCTTTTGCCTGAGGACAGTAGCTCCAACTTGAGAAGCTACACATGGTTGTAATACTGAAAACAGGAAAAAAGGACATCTCCTGTGAACTCAGTTTATCAGCAAACTCGTAAGTGCATGCCAGGTTTGACCCATGGCACAAAGTTCTCCTTCCATTTATGCTGAGCCTGCCAAGCAAAGTTGGGAAACATTAAAAGAAGAATTACCTCATCTAAATTACACCTGTGTAAATGACACCTGTCCAATTTAAATTTATTTTCTAAATTGAACAGAAAGACACCATTCTTCATGGTAAGTCATTCACCTTATTCCAGCTTACAAGTAAATTACCACCTTATGTATTCTCGCAGTTCTGCAGAGGGAGGGTGAATAGTTTAAAATAGATTGGTTCTCTATGAGTGAGTGGAATTAGGTGGGATGAACCCCTTCATTCCTGACTGTTATTAGATTGATTCATAGAGGAAATAGAGCAGCCAAAAACGACAGTAATGACAGCGTCAGTCTTTACTGATCTTATGAAACACCACAGCCTCTTATGAAAATAATTAATCCAGTTAACTCAAGGCTACCCCTGTAGAAAATACATATTTGAAATTCTTCCAGAGGCATTTTGCTTTTAATATTCATACACATTATCCCACGTGCACAGCAGTGTCAAATCTCCTCCGCCTCTCAAAGGAAACACTTTTCTCTTCTCTGGGTCTTCTCTCTGTGGCTGCTCTAAGTGTTCCTGTCCCACTGATGGCCCTTGATGCTTCCAGAAGAGCAAGCAGAAAGCCAACAGGAAACTGTAGCATTTGCAAACCAAAAGCTGAGATTTGACTGATCAGAAGAGCTAGCAGCCCTCTGGTTTACTTTCAGCACTCTAAGTTGATCAGCACACAGAAAACAAAGAAGGTACACAATTTACAAAGCTGCTTCTAGCTAATAATAGTTCATTTCTGGAGTTAGTTTTATAGGGTACTTTGCAATACCTAATTAGCCTTTTCAATCAAGCCTTTTATATACAGTGGTTTTGGTGTGAATTACTTAGGTATATGTCATGATGCCAAATTCAATTAGCTTGTGAAAAACAAGGAGGAACCTGTTAGAAGTGAGATCACATGGCAAACCACTTCCTAACTCACAGCACTTCAGCCAAAAGCTTCTGACTGAATGAAGGGAATCTTAATTATTAAACTCCTAATAAATGTCTCCAAAGAAGCATGGAAGCAAAAGCAGATGTCTTGCTCACACCCATATAAATATTTAATATACACAGGGGGATTATCTTAATTAAGAAACTCAACCTGCAACAGTACCAGCATGTATTTGTACAGTCCTAAAATAACACAGTTGAAATCCACACATGGAGTTTTCAGGAATTACTAAGATCAGTGTTAGGCCTTCATGGTGAGTGAGGAATGCCCAGGGACTTCCAGCAGCAGGCAGCAGATCTGAAAAAGCCCTCCAAAGGCTGCAGGACAGAATTACTATTTCAAAGGGTTGTAATTTTCTGAGATATATATATAAACAGAAGTATGGTTGTTTTGATAGAATTAGTTCCTGCTGCTCTTTTAGAGAAAGAAGATGATTTAGTTGAAGATCCCAGAAATTCTCCTGAGAGACAACCTTGTTGTAGAAACTTGAATTAATTTTTTGATTTTGGGAATAAAATAATAAATTAAATTTCCCTGCTTAAGCATTATAGCCACCCTAACTGAGAAGTTGAGTCAACACCCCAGGAGCTCTGACAGAACCCCATGCTTTCTGCATCTTATAGTAACAGCAGTAATTTGAGTAAGTTTTGAGGAGCTGCACTCATGGTCATAAAGGGACCTTGCAGACTTGCCACATAGCCCTTAAGCTTGACATATTTACATTGGAGAATGAGACAGGCTAAAGTAAATATGTTTTGGTTGGATGAAAAGTCTCACTTGTTCATGAACAAATGTTATATAAACAGATCAAGAAGAGTATCTGTGGTCCTCAATGACTGCAGGAAAGATATATTTCATAAGACTGTAAAGAATCATTAATGAGCAACAATGCAAAAAGCTACAAAATATTCTAACTAGAGGATATGTTTAAAAGTCTTTAAGTTGCATTTTACACTTTAGAAACTAATGAGAATAACCACTAACATGAATAGTTCAACAATTTAAACAAACTTTAACAATAAAGTTTGTTCACAGTAAGAATGCTGTGAAAATTCCTGGCTTTTTGAATGAGGCATGAGAAAAAAATAATGCATCAATGAGAATTTTTCATTTATGGAGTAAAAGAATCCCTACTACAACCAGAACTGGGGGGTTGGTTTGTCCGGATTTTTGTTGTTGTCATTGTTTTAGTTTGGTTTTGTTGGAGTATTTCTGGAAAAACATAACCAAGTAACTACCCATCTGTATACTTGGCACCATTTTTCTCTCTCTTTCCCCGAGAGAATAAACCTGAGCGCTTTAAAATAGTCAAGTGTTTTTATTATTTAAAAAGAATACTGAAAAAGTGAATGAATCAACAGACAGACTTGAATAAAAGTACAGACTATATGTTGGCATTGGTTGGATACAAATGGGATATACATTGAAAGTAACGGCACACATCAGAATAATACTTAAAACTCCAATTTTGTACGTACATTACATTATGCGACTACATACTGCACACATTTCCTAAGTTTTATATTTGTTTATATGATTTATATATGGTTACTTTGTCGTGTGGAACTATCTTTCCTGCGACAGCCTGCCCTGCTCCAGGCCTGCAAGGTTTGGTGGCAGCTTCCCAGCTCCACCGCTGATGAGGGACTGGATTCGGAGCCCAGATTTCCTGCCCAACTCAGGTACCTGCTTGTGGAGAAGCAAACTTTCCCTTCATAAATCGTAGCAAGGTTTGATTTCAGCAATCATTGCATGCATCCCCCGAGCCCAGGTAAATCTATGGGAGACGGCCTCTTCTCCCAGGCAAATAGCCATAGGATGAGAGGGCATGTGATAAATTGAGGTGAATAATTTGATTCAGCCTTTTTAAGGTCAATTAGAATTTTATTAATTACAGCAAGCAGTAGCAAGCAAAACAGCGTTGGGTGGGTAGGGGTCTCCAAACCGCCCCTCCTGCAGTGTCCCACACTGCAGTGCCCCACACCCCACCCCCTTATTCAGTTTCTTTTTATAGTTTCTTGGAGGTTTCTTCATTCGTGTCTTTCGCGATAGTGGTGTGCGTAGTTTGATCATCTCTCTGCGTCATTTCTGCGTTGTGTCGAGGCAGGTGATCGCTGATTTCACAATCGGCTCCGGACAGTGATGGGCGTACCTGGAGCACTCCTACGTTGTCTAGTCCGATGGCCGTTGCCTGGTGGTCGCTGATTTCATAATCAGCTCCGGCCATCCCCGACATCCTTAGCCTGTGTCTGCAAAAAAGCTACAAAAAGCTCCCTATATGGTGATTAATCATACTTGTAATCTTGCGGTTTTGTAGCAGTTGCTACAAGCTAGTATAAGGCTAGTCCCTTATACTTTAATTTTTATTTTTCCTCCTTTAATATTCCAATTCTTTTGATGAACAAACAAGTTACCACAGTTTATCACAGGCACAGTCTTAAAATGCACCCCAGCTGATTTATGTTTAACAGTGGGAAGAATATCTTCAGAGAAAAGGGGATTATGGGCTGCCCGGGAGGTGGTGGAGTCACCATCCCTGGAGGTGTTTAGGAAAGACTCCATGTCTTTCCTTAAACTCAGTGACATGGTCCAGTTGGCATGGTGGTGCTCGGTCACAGGTTGGACTCGATAATCCCAGAGGTCTTTTCCAGCCTAACTGATTCTGTGATTCTGTGTGTCAGCTTGCTTGTTCAGTTACCCGCGTTCAGAGGGAGAAAGCGTATCCCAGCCTGGAATGATCTTGTCAACAGAAGAGTGACAAGTGTTTAAAAATCGCATTATTTGGAACGAAGCCCTCACTGTCCAGTGCCCGATACGGACCGTGTAGGGCACAGACCCTCGCCCAGTTCCTCATTCACGGAGCACAGTCCCCAGGGCGTCTCCGCCTCGCCGCAGCCGCCTCAGCTGCGGTGCTCGGGCCGAGCGCGGTGGGATCCCGTTGAATCCACCAGGAGCCACCGCATCCCCACGGCGCCACGGGGCGGGGAGGCGAACGCTGGGGCCGCCAGCTGGCGGCCGAGGGGAAGCGGCGGCACCTCGAGAGGGGCGCCGGCTCCGCCCCGTGGGCCGGGGGGCGTGGGGCTGCTCTCGGCCGCGGCGGCGAGGACGGCGGCAGCGGCAGCGGCAGGGTCCGCGTTGGCCGCCGGCGGGGACCCAGTGCTGCCCCGCCGCGCCCGCCCGCCCCATCGCACGCTGTTGTCATGGAGGAGCCAAGATGGCGGCGCTGGCCTACACCGGGGGCAAGCGAGAGATCAACTACTACTTCAGCGTGAGGAGCGCCAAGGCGCTGGCGCTGGGCGCCGTCCTGCTCCTCACCGCCTGCCACGCCGCCTCCCGCCGCTACCGAGGTGAGGGGGCGGCCGCGGGCGCTCCGCGGGGGGCCGCTGCTGCCGGGCAGGGAAGGCGGAGCCCCGGCGGAGCTCGGGAACCGCGGCCGTGTAGGGAGGGCGGAGGGACCCTCCGCCCGGGGCAGCCGTGGCGTGGCGGGTCGCTGACTGCCGAGGGACGCGACCCTGGGGGACAGCGGGGACGCGGCCCGCGGGACCCTGCGGGCCCGGCCTGGGGGTCGCCGCAGGCCCCGCCGGTCGGGCGAGGCCCCGCGGAGTGAGGGGGGCGAGCGAGTCTGGCGGGGCTGTGTTTATGCGGTGTTTGCACTGAGAGCTCGCCGCAGCTCCGGGGGCCCGGCCTGCGGCAGGTGAAGCTGCAGGGTAGAGGGTGACTTCTTCCCTGTCACTTGTTTCCGTACGGCATGATTAATGGCTCATTACCTGGCAATTAGTGGTTAAAGTCTTAATTGGTACGAGATCTGGTATATATTGTTTCACTCGTTGAACCATCGCCTCAAACATAACGAAACCGGCCGCTTTGGTGGATGAAGCGCAGTAAAGAGCTGTTTGGCTTCACGTGTTGTCGGTGGCCGTGGACAAGCTCCGGGCACCGAGCGAGCTTGTGTCGCTGTGGCCGTGACCGGCTGTGCACGGGCGCACCTCGGTTACGGAGCGCTGGGAGCTCTGCTCGTTCCTCCTCGCTAGGGGTGTTTTGGCCCTGAAGCAGAGAAACTTGGCATGATCCCTAAATGCAAATGCAGTCGCTGAAGGATATATTTACTTGTTTCTGTGTCACGCTGAAAAATGTGGTATGTTTTTGTGGGTAAATGAAAAAGTTGATCTGTAGGGAGATGACCGCGGCTCTGTTTGTTGGAGCACAACTGGTGTCGTGTTCTAACACTTGGCTGGCAGCATTAAGCACTCAAGGCTGATCGAGGCAATTCATTGTGGAAATGGAAAAAGGGGTAGAGATCTTTATGTTTAAATTCCCTCTAGCTGGCATGTCTGTAAGTCAGATAAACTGACTAGTATTAAATTGGAAGACTTGGAAGCATTTACTGAATTCTAGAGTAGATCAAGCATGACGTAATTGAACTTGCCTGTTGTGCAGTGTTCCTTAAGGCACAAAAGAGTCACAAAACTAGACAGAAGGAGGGTGGCAAATTTTTCAAGAGGGATTGCAAGACTAAGCAAATGGGGACTGACATATCAAGCAGGTTACAAGGAAAATAAAATATGCATAATTTCAGTATATTCTGTGAGAGTTAATGAGGGGGGTGAGTCTCAGATTGCAAAATGGTGATAATCTGCTGGCCTTTATGTAAATTGATATAGTCAGTATGAATTGTTACAAACCTTTCAAGTTTTTTCACCTAAGGCTTTTAGTTTCTTGAAGCAATTAAAGAGTAAGAGAAAGGTTTTCCCGTAAGTGTTTTAAAGGCAGGAGGACATGGAGTCATAGTGAAAACAGACTTACCAGTTTGGACTTCTGTGAACATAAAATGTTCAAAAGAGAAGTTTAGAAAAGGAAGGTGGGAAAATTACAGCAGATGAATATTTAGGATACATAAAAGCAGAGGTGCTTTAATTGAAGAGATCATTCTGCAAGCCTGTATTGAAATCAAACAGTTGAAATTCGGCAAATGCCACAATACTTTTGACAAGTAAAGAAAAAAACAGAGGTTTTCACTGATAGTGCGCAGCTAAAGCTCACTGGCACCTCACTTATTCTCAGTGGTGTTGGTCACCCACTCTTAGTAGTGGTGTGATAGAACTTGGAAAGTGTGTACAAAAGAGCAACATAAATGGCAAAAGAATAAAACAGCTTCTCTATGAGAAATAATGTACTAAAATTCTGTAGCCTGGACAGAAACCTAGTAACTTCTTAATGTTCTGAGATGTTAGGAATTATTGAGGGAAAGTAAATTTATTCTTACTGTGCCATAACACAAAAAGTATCAACTGACAAATGAAATTAGGTAATACATTTTAAATGATCACAAGAAAGCATTTTCTTTTACATATAAGACATTTTACACCAAGATTTTTATATCAAAATATCCCAAAAAGGCTTATCCTGATTTCCAGAGGGTTTATGATGTAGGGCTGCAAACAGGTTCAAAGTTGCCAGGTTGTGAAAGCCAGGCTGTGTCACGTAAGTGATTGCTGTGTTTGTTGTGCTTTTATACTTCCCCTTTTATATTTTCCTGTCTGATTGTCATTGCATGTAAAGGTTTTAGCTAATTTTGGCCACAGCCATGCAAGTACATATTATAGATAGGAGCAGCCCAGTGTATTTCCAGTCCAACTTGCCTGTATAAAATTTACTTGTTTGAAAAAATGATCTGAGATTGTGGAAGGTCACATTTATGTTCAGGAAGACTGTTGTAGGGGTCACCTACATTTTTTACAAAATGTGAATAAAGAGAAGGTACTGTCTGTCTTTAATTTGGAAAGAGTTAAGTGGGTTGAATGTTTACATATTATCCAGTGAAGTTAATGCTTTGTGGTTTTCAGCTGTTATATTTCAAAGGTACAGTCCTAATCCTTTCTGGAAATAAGAATTTATTTAAAATTTTGCATTCTTAAAATCAACAGTATTAGACTCTGTTTAAAACCACATTTTTTTACTTTGAATAATAGAGAACAATTGAATTTCCAGCTCTTTGAGAGTATGTATTTTAGAGAAAGCTTTGTGAAATGTAGTCTGCTCTGGTGCTGAATGAAGACACTGAGATTTCACCATTTCTATTGAATAACCATGATTTTGAGGAATGATAAATTAGAATAATGAACATAAAAAATCAGAAAAATTATACACTTTGTATAACTATAATGTATGTCTAATTGAGCATAAAAGTTAATGTGTTGGAAGGATAATTTACACAAAGAAAGAGTTTAAAAAGAATGGTCTGTTTTGTGTATACAATGGCACTTGGAATTCTTTTTCTTGGGTTTTGGGTTGGGTTTTTTGGTTGGGTTTTTTGTTGTTTGTTTGGTTTTTTTTTATTTTAAGATCTCATTGATGGTTAAGAAGAAGTTGTGGTATATTAAAATGAGAATAGTTCTTTGGCTGCTCTTTCACCTGCTAAATCCAGAGTTGAGCTTTTCTGGAGGCACTGTCTGGTTTGTAACCTCCTCTTTACTTTCTTGGCTGCTGTTTCAATTTTGTTTTATTCCCCTGCTTCATCTTCTCCCCTTATTTTCTACAACTGTGTTTAAAGGAAGATATCAAACTTCAGTAATAGCCTGAATGAGTTTCAGGAACTTTCTAATATTGCTCAGGGCCGTAGTAAGATAATCAGTACCTGGAGTTGGGAAAGAAGGCATAACGTCTTGACATGCAATGTTGTCTCTATGTTTGAAATGTATACAGTGTGTGATGTTGGGAATGTTACTTCAGTGAAGGTACTGTAGGATGAAGGGTTGATCTATTTATGGGCAGTTATTATGGAGGGAGTGCCATGGAGTACAGAGGTCATTACCTCTATGTAAGGACATCCTCCAGCCTTGAAAACTTGATTGAGAAAGAAGTGATAGTGGTCTACAAATCATGACAGACATAAGTCCAAACTGCCTTGTCCCATTGAAGAGCCAGGGAGTGCCCCAAGTAAATCTAGTAGAAACCGTATTTCAGATAAAGGCAGATGATTCTTCAAGCATCAGGTCTGGATATAGGAAACTCTAGAAGGATTCTGTGGGTGCGAAGAACTTGAAGACTGCATGTCTATTGCAGTAAATCCTTGGAATGAACATAGTTGGGAGAATATTAGGTAAGAATATAATGTTTATCTGCCCTCTGCTTATTTATCTCTCAGCATCTGTTTTTCGCCCCTATTGAAGATGGAATACTAGGCTAGACTGACCATTGGTCTGACCATGAATAACTGTCCTGATTTTCTTACACATCTTTCTCAGCAAGTTAATGGATGTCAGAGCAAGTCTGATTAGTGGTGGATATTATTTTACGAAGTTCACTCTTACAATCATTTTCATACATTTCCTAGTTGTTATCATCTGCAAAGTGGGTGACTTCATATCAGGAATAACTCTAAACCACCTCATTATCAAATTCATGTTGCTTTTGATTAGGTAGATTTTTTATTATTCCTGACAGTTTCGTTTTTTATGCAATTTACTTGAAATTATAGTTTGCATGAGTTTGCAAGTTTGAGAATCAGAGAAATTGTGTTGCTTGTAAACCAAGGTGTGAATTGAATTCAGTAAAGTGAAGGTTTCACAGAAAGTATTAGGTAGGGGCAGTGGTACATTGTTTCTGCCCAAGCCAGAACAAGTCCCTACCATTTCATTCACAACCATTTCCCTGTTTGTCTGTGCTCAGAAATGCCAAGTATGACAAAAATGTTGGAGAGCAACTTCTCTTGCAGTGAATGGGTTCAGTTGTGTTCAGTTATAAAGCCGCAGAATCTGACATGGAGTTGGGAAGATAACAGTCACTGATCACATAACTGAGATATTTGAAATTTAACAAGACCTGGAACATCAGCACTTGTAAAGTGATTAATCTTAATTAGCATAAAGCTTATTGACTGGATTGAATAATAAAAGATAAGTGTAATTCAGAATGATCAGTGAATTGATATGTAAATGTATGGGTTTTGTTGTTGTTTTTTATTTTTTTTGTGTATTAACCCATATCACCTGTTCTAAGGTGACCACATGACCCTATGTCTTAAACAGGGAGATGTAACAGACTGTCTTGCAAACCTTGTGATGAGTTTTGTGTTCTATACAAGATGTTGTACATGGTGATTCTGTGTGTAGATTACTTTATTCAACAGTTGTATTCTTTAATTTCATATTAGTGTATTTGGGTTAGTAGATAGAGTGGATTGGCGTCTCTTAAAGGAAATGCCATTCTAAGTCACAACATCTTTCTGACAGCAGAAGTGGGATCACTAACATTTTGTGGATGGGGTGGGATTTACTCAACAGTATTGTGTAATGAGCAAGAAGGCAACTTGCAGGAACTTGTGCAAGATGTATTTACAAACAGTTAAATTTGTTTAGTGCTGTTGATTATTTCAATTTCTGTTTTTCAGGTATCAAATTATTTTTTATAATAGCAACAGAGCTATGTTTTACATTTCATGTGTCTGAATTCTAATCTTAATATAATATTTCAAAGGTGGTGATACATGTGAGTATCTTCTGTCCAGTGGGAGATTTCTTGGAGAAAAAGTATGGCAACCTCACAGTTGTATGATGCATAAGTATAAAAATAGGTAAGGAAACTCATGTCTTCTGTTCATCTGGAAAGGAGTCATTGTTTGACTGCAGCTGTAGTAGTTGCTGTAGTTGTAGTAATAGTGTCATCTATTGTTCACTTTATATCTGATTCTCTAGGCTTTCAAAAATATGCAACATTTATGAGAAAGAAGTCTTTTCCAAGTACTGTATCTGTATGTCTACAGTGTCTACAGTGTTTACCATAGTTGTATTTCTGTATAAAAATACAAATAAATGTTGTGTTTATATAACAACATTGTTATATATATATAAATGTATATAAATGATGGAGGTACTGGCACAAGTTATGGAGAACCACATGGGGCTGCATGTGTCACTCTCAGATTGCTGACCTTACGTGTCAAATTGCAAGTAGAAATATCCCAAATAAAATTACCTATCACTTTTTTCACTTCCTAGTAAGAGACCTCTTTTTTTTTAGAGTTATGCTGTATATTAACATTTTGAAACAACTGTATTTGTAGCACACATAATAGGAAAACCTGCTTAGTTGTTTCCCTGATACATTAGCAGGAGAGTTCATTTTCAATTCTATGTAAATTGCAATAAACTGTTTATTAATTCAGCATGTTTAAAAAAAATTAATCATGCCTTAGAATAATGTTTAGAATTATCTATATAGCTCTGTAGATTTTGAGAATACTTCTTTCTAAGGTACGTATTTTCTGTAATGTTGCTGTTTTGTTTTACAGTGAAGCAAAAAATTGCCTCATAGACAAACATGTTGTGTTTATAGGAGATTCTAGAATTCGACAGCTGTTCTATTCATTCATAAAACTGATAAATCCTCAAGTCAAAGAAGAGGGAATTAAGGTGAGATAGCTTGTTTTGGTGATTGATTTTTTTGTTTCTTTCTTCCCAATTTACCTCATAAATCTTGTCTGAACTTCAAAAAAGCAAATTATATATTGCTGACCTAGCCAAATGAAAGGAAAAGCACAGAAAGGTCTTTTGAAGAAGAACAAGATTATACCAAAATAATTGTTTGGGTACACATGAGATAATTACGATCTGAGAAGAGAACTGGAAGCTCAAGAGAAAGCTTGCAGCAGCCTGGGAATAAATTAATGAAAGTGACTTGTCTCATAGCAATTTATGCTTTGTGTTTGGTTTCTTGATGAGAAAATTATTACACCTTTGTGTGTTTTTAAATAGTAGTAATTCATGCCTTCTAATTTGTCATTTAAAATGTCAGTTAAATTGCTGATCTTATCTGTTAATAAAAATCCTTGGGGCAATGACAGATTTCCAGGTCTAACTTGAAGCTTAAACTAAAAATATCTTCAAGTCTTATCTTCTTTTTGATCCCTGATGAAGAGCTGTCTGAATTTTATAATGTGAAGTATGTAAACTGCAGCCAGGTGGAAGGAGGAAGAAAGGATTTAGGTGTATCGTTTGTTGAACAGAATGCTGATTTCTTTTTCTATATGATACTTCTTGGCACATGTCTTCATAGATATATGTACATACATGATGGAAAGGACACCTTTCAACAGTACATCAGATTTGTCAATTATTTAGTAATTCTGACACTTAGAAGTGCAAGCTGGCAGCTTGTCCAGCATGCAGCATGCAATCACTTCCACCTGTCAAAACAAGATGTTTGATTGATCTAAGAACTCTGGTTTTCCTAGTCCATTGGTTAGGTCGCTCATGCTGCCCAAAAGTAATGGTGTGATGATAGAGTGCTGTAATGGATTTTGAGTGGAGAGTATTTTTTGTCAAGTGTTATTGAAATCAAGATCTCAGTTTGAAAAAGAGATGTACACTTGTTCTTATGGACATAGTACCAAAATTAATACTGTATTTTATAATTTTGAAGGAGTATTGTGTATGCATATCTGACTCCTTCCTTTCTGGTTTCTTACAATTTTCGCTCAGAAAATTTAATAATGCATTCTGGATTTTATTTCTGCCTGAGATTATTTTCTTTTATTCTTTAATTAAAACTGTGTTGGTTGTTTTGTGTAAAGGAGATGTGCAGATGAAAAGGCTGGAAAAAGGCAGTATAAGAAAAGAAAGAGGAAAAGTCATACATTTTTCTTATGTTGGGAGGCTAAATTTAAGAAAACATTTTATACCTTTGTAACAGAATGAGCAGAAAGCATTTCAGACTTTGTTGGCTAGATTGCTTCCAGGAAAAATAACAGTTTATTTTAGTAGCTTGTTTTATCAAGAAAGCAACATAAATATTTTGCATGAGTATGCTGACAAGTTTATACAAGAAAAATCCTTTCCACTGAAGATAAATATTGCAAGTTAGCATAGGTATGTAAATATTTTGTTTTCATTCTGAAAGTTTTTCTTACTTTGTTTTTATTGTTTTGGGGTTTTTGACAGCATGGAAATATACCATTTGAAGATAAATCTGCTTCAATTAAAGTGGTAAGTTTTTATCTACTGTTAAATTGCAAACCATAACCATGTTATTATTTCATACAATATAATTGAAAATGCTGTCAGAGCTGAAAAGTTAAAAGAAGGTTAAGACAATTGACATTCTTTATAAATATTTCACAGTTGTTTCACAGTGCATCTTAACATACTTAACATGTATTTTAAGAGAATTTGGCATGGAGTACTTGTGTTGTGGCTTAGTTTTGGGCATAAGCTCTGGAACTGTGTATAATTTTTGTCAGATCTTACAATTTGGCCTTTCCAAGCATACCCTTTGCCAAGAAGTTTACTCTTTTCATGCTGTAAAAATATATATCCGAGTCTCTTTGGATTGGTAATTTTTAATTGCCATTGAGTTTTCTATGCTATTCCAACAAATATTCCTTCCACTGTTTTTGCACGGAGAAATAAGCACAATGGTGATTATAATGTGGATATTTTAAAAAAGAAAGTACTTGAGTCTAGTTTTTCTGAAGGACTCTGTTCTCCTCTGCCCTGGCAATGGAGATGCTGTCCTCAACAGTTTTCTTTGCTTCCCATGACAGCTGTCAGCAGTGCTGGCATTGTGCTAGTCATGTATTTGTTTATGCCCTGAAGAAAACTCATTCTCTATTCACCAAAACCAAAGCAGCAGTGTGTTTGCCGAGTTGTCTGAATGTGGGTTTTCAGTACTTGTTTGTGTACTTGGTTAAGATTTAGGGTACAGAATAACATTTTAGGGTGGTAAGCCCATAGCAGTTTAAGCATGTGCTGACCTACTCTGTTGGCCCTCACAGTATGTTCCCGTGTTTGTGCAGTAACTAGCACAGGTAAGCTGTGGAGTGGGTTGTTTCAGGAGTCAATTCAGCCAAAAAGTTACTTTGTAGGATTCCTTTTCAGTCACGTCTGATGTGGTTCATCCTATGGTTATCTGAATGCTGGAAAAGATGGGACAGAACACAAGGAAGGAGGAAGGGACTGATGCAGTGTGATTTACATTGGGCTAGCCTGACAGAGTCATATCTTCAAAACTCCTTAGCCACCAAGATTTGAGATGGCAGGTCTGGGCTTTTGGGAGATGTCTGATAGTTAATATATTCCCAGTCTGCTACTTCCTTGTTTTGATGCAGTGTTGCTCTTTGACATTATTGGCATGGTAGCTGAATTTCCATATTCAGACTGGCCGTGACCCAGTAATCCAAATGTGGAAAATACTTGACCATCAAAAGAGAAGATTACTGGGAACAAGTGGAGAGTTTAATTTTGCCCTTTCTACTCATCACAGTAACTCTTCTGTCCTTCAGCCACTGTAGAGGACGGCATGATTGCTCACAGGTTCCACAGCCAAATAACGAATTGACAGTATTCAAGTGAACTACCAAAATGTAACAATCCAGAGAGGGGAAGACAGAGATTTCCTCTCTGCTGATAGTGTTTCAGCATTCTGTTACAAAGTTTCTTTACAACAGTTTCTGCATGTGTAGTCCCTGCCATTTCCCTTCAACATGTATTTCTATACTATTCAATAGTGCTGTCCTGAGGAGTAACAAAAGCTAGGAAGTAATGGCTTTCCCTGGGAGACATAAAAGCACTAGTCTAGACTGTCCTTCTAGATGAAAGCTGAACACTGCTCCAGCCATCTAAAAGAATTGTTAGGTTTTGATTTTGTTTGAAAATTATGATTTCATGCTATCAATTATTTTAAGCTTTGAAACAAAGAAAATCTGCTAGTAAGGATGTGGAAAACTGAGCAAAAAGCAAGTTCTAATAAATTATAGATGTGACCTTATGTGGATTTTTCTGTGATTGCAGTAGAAACCCAAGGACATCTCATTTGGCAGACATTAAAAAAATACCTTCTTGGTGAAATTCCAATTCCTGAACTACAAATAAAAATTTGTTGTTTATGAGGGAAATTTTTTGTGGATTTGTTGGCTTCTTCTCTTCTTTTTTTTTTTCTTTGCTTTCTTCCATGTTGGAGTAAGATATCAGGCTGTTCATGCTAACTATAAGGAAATCACACTCTGAGCCAAATGTTTTTCCTTTACAGTCGAATTGATGGTAATTAGTTTGTTTTTTTGCATTTTTTGGTTTTAGTCTACTGATTGTCTTTTAAGCTTGCAGAGTAACTCTGCCTTTTACTTACAGGATTTTCTGTGGTACCCAGAAGTTAATGGCTCTATGAGGCAACGTATCAAATCTTGGACTGAGGTTTGTTTTAAGAGATCTATAATTTGACTTTATAGTGGTGAAAAGGGGATGTTTACTGCTGTACATGTTTCTGGGTATCTCCTGGTCTTCCAAGGATGGTATCACTTGGACCTTATAAACGCCTAAGCCTAAGCAAACTAGAAAAACCCTACTTCATAGGAGTAGGTTAATTAATCCGATTAAGAGCTAAAAGAATTTCAGTCTGGTTTGGCATTTTACTTCCTCTGTGGCTGCAATGACTCCACTTTAATGTGAACAAATAGTTTAATCCTTATGGGTCCATTCCAATTTGAGATATACTATGATTCTATGATTTTGTATATATGTTAATTTGAGCGTTTCAGAGTGAAGGGCAAAGGTAATTTGCAAAGTCAAGAATTCTTTGATTTTACTTGTTTTCAGTATCTCCCTCAATTAGCATACTAATTAATTAATGTGTTTCAGTTATGGTGCAGGCTGTCATGTTATTCTGTGCATAACTCTGACAACAAGTCTGACATTTACAGATTGCCAACTAATTTTTTCTTGTTTCTTCCTTTGTTGACTTTTTAATAGCCTGGAGTTATTTAGTAGTAGCTCACAGTGATTATTCTGTTATCCTGTTGATCATTCTTGTACAACACTTTCCATCAGGATAGCTGAAGTTATCATTTGGTTTTCTTTTTCTGTGGTTTCTACAAAAATTGAGAGCTGCTGGTTTTCCTTGCTGTGCTGGGATAAAACTGGTACTGAGGACTATTTGTTTTCTTGTTTGAGTACACTGGCCCTTGTCCTACACAGAGCTGTCACACACCTCTGGGGTGACAATGGGCAGTGCAGTAGCTCTAACGGATGTTTGACAATGCTGAGACTGAAATAAAAAGTTCAATAGTGTGATCTACAGTTTACTTGACCTTAGAAGAAGATGTTTAAATAGTTTTTAAAGAGAGCTTATGCTGCTAAATTGATCACGATTATAGGTGCTTTTTGATACTTCATGCTTTTGTAGATTCTATTATGTGAAAATTCGGGTATCTTGCATATATCAGGTGTATGCTCTCTGCGTGTATCTGCAGTCTACTCTTTTGTAGCCATTAGCTGATGGGCAGGTGAGTCACAGTTAATGAAGATATGAGTCTTAATAATAATTTAAGAATATTTTAAAATTAATTCCTTTTTTTTTGTTTGTTTCTTAGGGTTCTGTGGCAAAACCTCATATAATTGTAGTAGGAGCTGCCACGGTAAGTTATACATATATAGGGGATTTTAGTGAAGAAGGAAGTTCTTGTAGGATAACTTTAATGTTCTCAAGTTGGTTACATGATCAAGTTGTTAAACACAATTTAGAGTAAAATATCTATTCTCAGTGAATTTGCTGTTATAAAAAGTTTTAAAATATCAGGTATGCTTTATTATACCTGTGTAATGTACAGAACTTGCTTTTTGTCAGCAATACTGGTTAATAAGCATTAATTTTCTTTAACCTAGCTAATAAAGCGGATTTAGTTAAAATCAGATTATTAATTTTAAAAGTTAAATCAAGTATTTGCATACTAACTGAAGTGTATTTTTAATACACCTTTTTCAGTCACAAAATTCTACTTTTGAACATGGCCCAATTTGGGATGGTCTCTTTCACCACACATCTCTTTTATATACATATATATGTATATATATGGGTAAAAATCATAATTTTACATGGCTAATTCAACAACTGAAGTGGTTGGAGTTCTGGAATCTTGTTGTACTGGAAGATTCCACCACTGATCTGCATTGCAGCATCACAGAAAACAGGGCTGCCAAGTACCAGAAGAGGTGTCCTAACCCATCAGTTTACCACCAGGCAGGACATTTCTACCTGTGTTGCACTTGGCAAGAGTCAACCAATTCTTTAAAACTTCCAGGGATGGAATTCAGCAGGCCCCCTTAATTGGTCTGCTCTAATAACAAAATCAAATCAAACAAATTATCATCTCATTATTTCCACATTTAATGTCCCTTACTTCCAAATATTTGGGAATTGGAATTTGGAAAGAATTAGCTATTTTATTTTCATAGGAGCTGAAATGTAAAGGGGGGGAAATGTGTTGCGTTTAAAACAAAGTCCTTCAAACACAGTTTGTTTTAGGGACAGTTGAGGCACTTCACCAACTGGAAACTTGTGGCTATGCCCATCTAAGGATGAACTCCCTCAGTTTTAAGAGGAGGTCATGTCTGTATGTAGCGCTCCACACATTTCCTAAGGTGTCAAAAATTCTCCTTTTCCTTTAGGTGAACCCTTAAGTTCCCTTCCTCTGTAGGATCCACATAAATATTTGGGGTTCAGGAATTGTAGTAAGCCTAGAATATAGTTTCTCAGTCTGAGACTGTAGCATTTATTACTAGGATGAGTCATTGTATTCCATATAGAAAATGCCATTATATATGGATAATGTTCTGGCATGCAGAAGGTCAGGTCGCAAAACTACAGTACACTTAGCTAAATAATTCCCTTTACTCGTACGTATTATATTAGCCATAGCTTGTTGCCTTTTGTGGACAGCAGGAGATAGAAATTAACAATATGCAGGGGAGGCTCTGCTGTTTTTAACACTAGTATATTTATATAAAACATTTGATATGATTATCTAGGGTTGAACAAAGATAAACATCCTCTATTTTAAAGGACTTCCAAAAAAAATAAAAGCTTCAAAAATCAGACATATCAGCAACCTCACCATAACTAACACTGGTGTGGTAACCTGCCACTAGATTAAACTGTTATGTGCTCTTGGACTTGCTTGCATTTTGAAATTTACCTATATATCTTTTAACTTAGCTCTTGGGTTGATCATGCTATTTTGGCCTGGACATGTCTGTCTTAAGATGTCAACTACATAACACATTATAAATAGAAGTAAAGTCTTATATGCTGGAGGACCTCCAGCTCTTACAAAAGCCAGTTGCTTGCTTATTTTGGGAAAAGAAGCTTCTCTGAGAATGTCACTACCATGCTCTGCTTCTTAGTTCCTGACTTCATATTGTATGGAACATGCTGCTTTAACTGTGTGTTAAATACTGTTGGTTTTTCAAATTAAGTATTTAGCTACTGGGAGAAACTGCTTGTTTTTTTCCAGTGTGAATTCTCAGAGCAGCTGTATGTTATTTGGTTTCATGAAGTATTAATTTATATTGAATAATATTTTCAGGAATTGCATTAATCAGTGGACTTGTCTTAGGATGAAATTTTTATGTGGCTATTTAGAGATAAATAGAGTTTGCTACATTTAGGCTGATTGTTATGGTTTTGCTTTTTTTAGTTTTTACTAAGTCCATTGAGATACAGTAACACTTCAAAAAAAAGCTGCCTCAATTTTTCATACAGTGTGGGAAATAATTTTCAAAAGTTAGGAGGAATTCTTGAGTGGCTGTAGCATTCTCCCAGGAATTTCCTACAGAAGATTAAACCAGAAATTAAAATGGCTCTTGTTTGGTTTTTTTGGTTTTTTTTTTCCCCCTTTGTGCATATCTGCAAAACAGATGGACATATTGGAACTTGATGCCACCATCATGTTTTGTTTGCATACATCTCTTGCTGTAGTCAGTCTAGAGGGGAATTGATTGAACTGGCTAAAATTTTTCAATAGAGCAAGACTGGCTTTGCTACTTCATTGCTGGGTAAAGCCAGGAAACTTTGCATTAAAATATCTTGTGTCATTTAATTTATGAAAAGTCAAATGTACACATAAGTTGAATGTTAAATACTCTTTATTTGGATGATGTGATTGAATGTAATTGTCTGTCTGGACAGCTGCTTGGTCCAAAAGAATTTTTTTAGCACTTTTGAATAGAAAACTGAAAAAATCTAGCTATATAGAAATAATAAAAAATAGCTACTAATGAAGCAAGGGAATACATTAATTAAGGGTCCTCAGACATACATGTTCTGAATTTATTTCTTTTTTTCTCCAGTGGTCTATCAAGATTCACAATGGCAGCAACGAAGCCCTTGCACAATATAAAATCAATATCACTTCAATTGCACCGCTTTTGGAAAAATTAGCAATAAGTAGTGATGTTTACTGGGTCTTACAAGGTAAAGTAATGAACAGTATGTAACAATTTTTAACCTCACTGTCTGTCGAATCATTATGTTGTAGGATATTGAAAACTTAATCCATACTGTTTACTTGCAGATTGAAAAAGGTGTTGGTTGAGCTTCAGTCTCTCCTTTCTTGCAATCGTAACTAAGCTGATACCTAAATAGCTGCTGCTACTGATAAAGATTTCAAAGCTCTAGCAGGAAAAACTTCTGCCTTATGAACTCTTAATTCTTTGTTAGCTTACTCTCAGACTCAACATGGCAAGTCTGTTCTCCCTGTGCTGTGCTCCATACATACTTTCTGGGAGTCAAGAACGCAGGTGCATGCAACAGCAGTATTCCTGTAGTTTTGTTCAATTGAATTTTGAGATTATACTAATAATAGAAGAGGTTGAACAAGTGCATCCTCTGTGTGTGTCTAGAATGAATCAATACACTCTTGAAAATATGGAGAATTTAAGTCTCTAGAATGAAACTTGTTTCTCTACACTGTGATGAGAAATCATGGCTCACAATGAGTTATTGAGATTTTTATTATATCACCAAGCTTAGATTGTTTTGCTTTTCTTCAATAAAACTAAAATATTTCCCTGAAACTGAACAGTGAGCTCATAGGTAGAATGTTCTCCTGGACATAACAGGACATAACATTTTCGATTGTCATCACCTTAGTTAGAAACATAGGCAGATTTTGAGCCCTGTTAGCAATATACCCAGCTGTACTCTTACTGTCACATCCAAGTTCCTATCAAAGATGGTTCTAGAGGTAAATCTGAATCAAGAAATTAGTCTCCCATTCCTTTCAAAACCACATTTATTTATACCAGAAGCAGTTAGCTGTCAGACTTGTCCCACCATGGTGCTGCTAAGGACCTAGTCCATTTACATAATCTCTGAGTTCTTTAATGGCCGAAGTGGGAGGATAAGCAGTCTGTACAGAGTTGTCAGGACATTGATTATCCAAACATAGGCATGAGGTACCTAAAGTAAATCAATCTGCATCTCACAGAGTGTGTCACAGCAGGAGCTTTTCACAGGAACTTAAAGACCTCTGGTTGACCTTTTGATCTAGAACCCCATATCACTTTCTTTTAAGCTTTACATAGTTTCTGAAGCCTGTAGGCAAATAAGTTGATTTTTTTTTTCTGTAAAACTGAGATTCTGCCATAAGTTAAACTGGAATCAACAGGAGCAAGTGGAATATATTTTTTTTTCCCCACAGGAGAAAAGAAGGTTTGAGAAAGTTGGTGGGTTTTTAAAATGTGTCTATTCTGCTGCCTGTCTTCTGCCCTTTTTCCTTTGGAGTCTTTTCTTGGGCAATTCCATTGCTGAGAGAAAGCATAAGCAGCTCTGCACTTAAGCATTATCTGCTTTTCCTGAATTCAGAGAAGTTAAAGCAAGCACTCATATCTGGCCAGAGCTTTCTAACCTACAACTACATATGCATTAATAGGGAATGGTGATAAGAACATTTTGTGATAAACAGCTCTGGTAACTGTAGCAGTCATTTATTCCTTGCTGTACATTTTTTCTGTACAATTAAACAATTGTGACCTCTTAAATGAAAGTAGCCCATGCAACTTGAGCTAAGGAAACTCATTGATAAGTATAAGATTAATGTGTTCATTCTTTGTCCTTTGAAATTCAGATCCTGTTTATGAAGATATGCTGAGTGAAAGTCGGAAAATGATCACTAATGAGAAAATAGATGCTTATAATGAAGCAGCTGTTCGTATTCTGAACAGCAGCTCCCGAAATTCCAAAGCTAAAGTTAAAGTGTTCAGTGTATCAAAATTGATAGCGCAAGAAACTATTATGAAGTCTGCAGATGGCCTGCATCTCCCTGAATCAAGCAGAGATACAGTAAGTGTTTTTATCGCTGGTCAACATTAAAAGTATTAATTGTAAAACAAAATCTGAAGTGAATGTTCTGAAACTGCAAACAGTATGTATGTAATTCATACATTCAATTAATTCCCTGCATTCATCAGAGAATTTTGTTCAGAAAATTCCAGTGGGTGGGAGTCCAGTCAGTTTTCTAGGGATTTTAAAAAACATAATAGCAAACACATTAGTGCATAACTATTTTAAAATAGCTGTTAATCCACTAGATCTTTTAGATCCTGAGTGCAAATTTCATGCTTTCATGTGTATGAATGAGTCAAGGTTGTAATGACTCGTAAAACAGTGCTAAGAAGTATGTCTTAAATTTCCCCCTATGTGTCCAGAAAATTTGGTTTGGTAGGGAGCATGAAGAAGATAACAAACACACAGTATAGATCTCCCTGGTTGCATGGAGTGCCTCTGACTTTATTTCTTCTCTTTTACTAACCAATATGTATATGTATGCAGTGAGCATACACTTTTCAGCCTGCCCTTTTTGTGAAAGAGCTCTCCCATTATGTCACTTCTGGTTCAATTCCTTTGCAGGTTTAAGTTGCTTTAAAGTACTGGATGAACTAAGTGTCATCTTACCACGTTTCAGTCTCACTGTCGTGTTTTAGAGACTTGCATTACTGTGGCCCTTTAGAAACCAAGTTTGTGAATTGTTTTTCATTTATAAACCTTCTACAGCTGGTAGAGAGAATCCTCCTGTTTTAAGATTAGCCATTTTGCTTACCTCTGGAAGTTCAAGTATTTTTTGTTTGGAAGAAGTGTTTTGACTGGACTGTTGAATGCAACTAGGCATATCGTGGAACTGGAAGATTTTATTTTTGTAATGATAAGGAAGAATTGCATGTCTGATGTCAGTGCATGATGCAGAAGAAAATTTCTTTTGATGAAAATGGTAACTTTTTAGATTAGAAATTTTTTTTTTTTTTTTTTTTTACAGAATGCAATGATTCTTATGAATGTCTACTGCAATAAAATAATGAAGCCCATTGATGGCTCCTGCTGCCAGCCTCAGCCTCCTCTCACTCTGATACAGAAGATAGCTTTCTGTTTCTTTACTTTGTCCATTTTTGGATATTTAATTATCAGCTTAATTCATCGGAATAATTATCGGAAGAACAAAACATGCACTGATTTGGAAAGTGGAGAGGAGAAGAAACCTGCCATCAGCACACCTAACGTTTCTACTTTAGAGATGCTCTTACACTGCTTTTGCAAACTTGGTCTAATCATGACCTATTTTTATCTATGTGACAGAGCAAATCTTTTCATGAAGGAAAATAAATTTTACACACATGCATCTTTCTTCATACCAATCGTCTATATCTTGGTTTTGGGGGTATTTTATACTGAAAATACCAAAGAGGTAATGATCACCTTGACATCCCACTTAAAATGTTGTTTCCCAAGTTGTATGTAAAATAACCAATTTCTAAGTATTTAAGGTTAATTTTTCAAAGTCAGTATAACTCACCCGCAAAAAATGCCACCTCAAGCAGTATAACGTTTGCATAGAGTTAGATGCAAATGCTTTTTGAAGCCATGTGAATGTCTCCACTTTAGTCATTCTCGCTCTTTCAAACTGGAATTGATCAGAGCTCAACTGAAAGAGAATTTAAATCATGTTAAATCTGTGCCCACTAGACAAGACTTTTACAGTTGAGACCCATTTACCCATAAATTGGTTTATTGTATGAATTTTTTCTCCTCATTTTGTAGATGTTCCTTGTTCTTTTTGGAATAGCAACACTCTTGTTTTGTTTTACATTAGACTAAAGTGTTAAATAGAGAACAGACTGATGAATGGAAGGGCTGGATGCAACTTGTTATTTTGATTTATCATATCTCTGGAGCAAGCACTGTAAGTGATTTGAATTTTTTTTTCTTTTGCTTTTAGGGGGTATGTTATTTCAAAAGAAAGATAGTGTAAATGGGCATTAGAACTGAATAGAATGACTAAATAATGCTATTGTTTCTGTAGTTTTAAACATGGCATTAGCAGAGTTAGTTTTTCTCTAACTGTAGATTTGATTGATAAAAACATTATATATGTTCCTTGACCAGTAAAAAAAGTGTTTCCTCTGTGTAGAATATTACAATAATTTATTTTTAATTGGTGGCAACTTGAAACTGTTGAAGGTGAGCTTTCAAAGAGCCCTTCTTAAGTCTCTCATAACTAGTAATGGAATATGGCAAGTGTAGAGCAATAAGTAGAAAAAATTGATTTTAACATCAGGGGTTAGGACACCAAAAGAGCTTAGTAAGAAACAGGGCAATGTATTATAGTGTTTCTTTTCTTAGTTACATCTGATTTACTGCAGTGCAGAAATAGCATAAAAGAGAGGGGGGAAAAGGAAAGCCAAAAATACTTACATGGACATTTATAAAAGGTACTTTATTTTTCTCAACAGTTTTTGCCTGTGTACATGCACATTCGAGTTCTGGTTGCTGCCTATCTGTTTCAAACAGGTTATGGGCACTTCTCATATTTTTGGATAAAAGGGGACTTTGGTGTATACAGACTGTGTCAGGTAAGAATATCTGCCTACTATTTTTAAAAATAAATTTGTCAGATAGCAAAATATTCATAATATATCCATACTCCCTAAATAATGTGACATCAGATCACTTAACCAAGGTCTAAACAATAAAAATGGCTGTTGTGTCTATGTAATCTGAGCTTAATTTGTAGTGTTTATCTAAAACAAACTTAAACTATATAAATGATACTTACAAAGTAAAAAATGCAAGTTTGTACACTCTGAAATTACAATACAAATATTTTCTAATAAATAGCAATGGAGATTCCATTGCGGTAGCAATTTACAGTGTATAGCAATATGTAAGTAATGAGCCAGGTGGGCTTCCAAAGACAGTGTATTGGAGCCTACATTTATTAATAAAGAAAAATAATTTTCACACCATAACAACACTGACAACATACCTGGTTTTGTGGCTTTCCTCCTAGGTTTTGCAGCATATGCTGTAGTACTTTAATTTTTTTCTAATACATATCTTTTATTGCCATTAGGTCTTAAGGTGTCCTGTAACTCAGGTCATTGTGCCTATTAAATGTACATTTACAGCCTGGTGATGGCATTACCCTGGCTTTAACTGAGCTAGCCTAGGTAGCTTTTGGGGGTGAAAAAAGAGATACGTTAACAGCATCCAGCAACTCGACCACTTGGTCCCCAGCCTGGGAAATAGTCAGATAGGGTTAACCTTATTTTTATTGCAATCTCTACCCAAGCAGCTCAGGGTAGGACAGGTCCAGAACCACATAATCAGCCTGCAGTCTTACATTGCCTTGCTGATGTTCCCCGTGCTACTTTATCCATGTTTCAATGTAAAATACATAGATATTTTTGTACTGTGCTAAAATAACATGTCCTCATCTTTCTCAGCTTTGCCTCCCAGTTTATATATGCTCTGTCTTCTCTCCTCTGACAACCCCCAGGTTTTATTTCGTCTCAATTTCTTGGTTGTGGTACTGTGCATAGTGATGGACCGACCTTACCAATTCTATTATTTCGTGCCATTAGTCACTGTCTGGTTTATGATCATTTATGCCACCTTAGCTGTATGGCCTCAAATTGTCCAGAAGAAAGCAAATGGTAAGATTTCTTTTTTTCTTTCTGGTATAAAACATGTATGTTATTACAATGATAACATGCAGAAATGGCATCGTTAGTAGATCTCAGTCTCTTTGTTAGTGAAAATGTGCTAAACAGCTGCTCACAGAAATAGAGTTTGTCATAGGTGAATTAGGTCAGTTGAAAAATATAACAGCTGATGACTAAACTCTGCCTCTGGTTCCAGTCAGATTAGAATACTTGTTAATAGGTTTTGATCATCAGGAATGTGTTTTACAAGAATTGTAATTTTACTGAATGGAAATGAAAACCATAGGTTGCACTGCCTGTGCTTGCTGGGGCTGGGGCAGTGTCTGTTGTGCGCTCGGGGTGCAGTGTGAACAGGAAGTGTTTAGACTTTCTCCTTCTGTGTTGCCAAGGTGTCTGTCCAGCTTGAGCACCAATTCTGCCTTAGCTGATCAAGTAAGAACTTGGGGCTTTTTATCCTAGTGTCTTAGATTAAATGAGCTATCAGAAGTATGTGTTGTGGTACAAATATTTTAAATAAAAATTGAAGTGAAATCCCAGTTTATCTGTTGCAGTTCATTGAAAAACTGTAAAGCATGTGGTAAATGCTTATTATTTAACTTGCCTAAATTAGAACTAAAACCTTAAGAGCCTTAAATCCTCATTCCCTGGTGATGGAGGAATACCACCATTTTATAGCCTGAAGATATGACCATGAAATATACCAAATGCATACCAGGAATAGATGCTGCAAAAATACACTTAAAGTATAGTTTTACAAGCTTTCTTGAAGGCAAAAATCTTCTATTTTTTTTTTTCTACAAAGGCACTTCTCTTCCAGAAACAGAGAAATTACTCTTGTGTACTTTGGAGCAATAGTGTACTGTGAAACTAGAAAATCTTTCAATGATGACTTTCAGTTGTTTATGATCCTGTTTACAGCTGCCGATTTATATGGTCGGAGGGGCAGATGATGTCTATTGCAACGCTGAGGTTTGGGTAGAGCTTAGTATCGGTTGACAGCTTTGAGGAGTAGTTTCTAGTCTTGTTTCAACAAGATACTTGTCCTTAATGACCTGCAGTTGAACTTTGGAGTAAAGCTGGTATCTCAAAGTTTAATAATATTTACTCGTTTCACCTGACAAAAGGCAGACATTTTTATGTATATATTTAATTACATTCACTTAGAATAAGGACTGCCTGTGCAGAGTGTTTGGGAAAGCAGAGGTTTTAAAACAGTGTTTCTGTTTGAACACCTAATTTCTCTTATTTATTTATTTTGTCCTCGACTTAGACATGAGGCTTAGTTTAGTCTTAATAGCATTTTAGTTGATGTGAATGTTTATTTTAATGTCTTAAAGTAAAATTTAAATGTAGATAGTGATAAAATATTGCTGGCAGTATTTGAACATTTATTTATGAACGGATTATTACAAAGCATAGCTACACTAAATAATTGGCAGTTATTACTTAATGTGTCCTGGGGTTTGCTATTGAAACATTAATGACAGTATAATGATTAATTTATTTCTTCCTCAGGGAACTGCCTATGGCACTTTGGCTTACTGCTGAAACTGATTTGCTTACTGATATGTATATATTTTCTGTCATATTCTCAGGTTTGTAAATCCTGGCTATATTTATCCTTAACGACCTAAGGGTATATTATTACCTGTCTCTACTTTTGGATGTGCTCATAACTTGTATATTTGCTCCAGTATCATAAATACAGAAGAAAAAAAAATGAACCTTTTGATTTCTTCTCATATTTGAATTGGTGTGGGTGTTGGAAAAACCCACAACTGTGTCTTTCTCATTGGTTTGTTATGTTTGACATATTTTCAATGTACTACTGTGAACGTAGTAAATACAAGGGCCTATGCTTTTGGGTTTGGGGTGGGGTTTTTTTATGTGCTTAGAGTTTCTGGGTTTTGTCAGCATATGAGGATGCATATGGTGATATGGTGATAATGAAGTTCTGTGTCTCTTAGAGACCTAGTGTTGGCTTTGATACCACATCAAAAGACTGGTTCTCAGGCTAAGTTAGCAACTCCCTGCATGCTGTAAGTGCAGCTGACAAAAGTCAGGACAGAGTTTGTCTCTCCAGGATCTTACAGGGGGGTTGTGTGGTTTTAATCCCTCACTGGTTTTCAGCCTGTTGAACTGTAGTCTTGGTCTGCATATTCCTTATACGGAGTGCATATTCCTTATCACAGCCTGTGGAATGCATATTCCTTATCACAGCCTGTGGAGTGCATATTCCTTATCACAGCCTGTTAGTGGATCTCTCCCTGTGAAGAGCAGTACAAAATGGAAGGTGTGCAAATACTTAAGGGGAGGCAAAACTCAAACTCGCTCTCATGTGAAGAAGTTTTTTTCTTTTCCTTTTTTCCTTTTTATCTTTTGTGGGGGAAAGACTTCTAAGGAATCCTGAGTTTTTCTAGTGCCATGTAGCTAGTGAAATAAGGGTAGAATAATATTAAACATGTTATTGATTTAAATTTAGTAAATACAGTTGACGTAGTGTTAATGCTTTTTCCATATTTATCCTTTACAGGGTGCATTTGAGAAGATATTTTCCTTTTGGCCATTGTCCAAGTGTTTTGAACTGAATGGGAATGTCTATGAATGGTGGTTTAGGTGGAAGCTGGATCGCTATGTATGTAACATCTGCATAAATTTTTACTTGTCTTTTAAATGTGTGTTTTAATTTGTGGGAAGAGGGAGGGTTGTTTTCCTTCCCTCCAGAGAAAACAGGAGTTTACCCCAGTGTTTAATAAAAGACTAAGTTGCACCCACTTCAGTTCTGCAAATGTCTGTCATTATCATCTTTAAAGCCTTGCTTAAAAGATGGAGGTTGATTTATTTGCTTCTGGGTTTAAAAAAAATGAAGGTCCTGGATCTGTCTTTTCTCAAAAATTTTATTGCAAAAATTTAACACCTGTAGCACTTCAGGCTGTTGAAAGACAAAGAAAATTACTGTGGTAGCTTTCTTAATAATACTTTTTGGAAGTTGTATCAATTAAGGATATATTTATTTTAAGGTAACATGAAACATGAAAATCAGGGTCTTGGTGCCCAAACCAGACTACTCTTGTACGTATTTTTAAATTATTTTCCACTGGGAAAGTGCTTTCCTTCCAAGTGTTGACCCTTCAATGTGGGGGAATAGAACAGGGAAACTTTGCACTTTTGTCCTTTCCTTCTTGGTAAAGGGAAGTAGAGTTTCTAAGATGAAAGCCTTTAAGTGCTGAACTTAACCCTTAACAGGATTGGTCCCACCTGTGTCCCCCTGGGGCCTCTGGGAAGCGAAGTCTGGGTGGCAGAGCGTTGTCACACCCGGGGCTGCCTGGCAGCAGCACACCCTGTCTGGCAGCCCATGCTCAGTGCTGGGTTCTGTGAGCACTGTAGGTTGGGTGGTGCTGCTGAAGAGTAGAGCTCAAAATAAATACAGAGGACAAGCACTGTGTGGGCCTGAAATGGCCTCATGTTGCCAGCTGATGAGAACTTGGCATAAGATTGTAAAACTCTCTGTTGAAGAATTGTGTCTGTGAGAGAGGGAAGCACTTGTCCTGCTTCTTGAATGTTTTCACCTGCCAGTTTGGGAGAAAGCCAGAGACTTGTGGTTTTTCCCCAGAGAAAGCCTTTTCAGTGGTGTCATAGATTGCAGAAGGGATAGTAGATACTTGAAAGCTTCTTGAAATTTCATTGTCTTGTCTTTAATGCTCTCTGAAGCATTAGTAAAGTATCTTTATTTGTAGGTTTTGAGTTGAGTTAAAAATGTAGTCTATGACTATCTCGTGTAGAAAGTCTGGTTTTGTTTGCTTCAGTAAATCTGGGAAAGGACCTTTTGAAACATAGCTACTTTATCTGGTAGCATTTCTATTAGGAGTTTATACCTGAAGTACTTGTAAAAGCCATGAAATGTTAATTGCATTCTTTTTGTCTTTTGCAGGTGGTTTTTCATGGAATGCTGTTTGCTTTTATTTATCTGGCATTGCAGAAACATCAGATGATATCAGAAGGAAAAGGAGATCCTCTTTTCTCCAACAGAGTTTCAAATGTTTTATTATTTATTTCAATTGTGTCCTTTTTGGTAAGTATCTATTATAACCTAGTATAATCAGGTTTGTAAATATCTGAAAAATAAGTTTTCTGAAGTTGTTGTTTAGTCAGTAATATCTAACAAACCTTGAAAAATCAAATCTTTATCTGGAGATATTTCAGCTGGGTTTTTCTGTACAGCCCTACCTATCTACTCTATAGAATATTTTCTGTTCTGTCAGATGTAGATGAAAACATCATTACTCTTTCAGTTTATTTCAAAGCTTAAAAGAAAATTGGATTTTTATGAAAATAAAAATAACATCATAAAAATAACATGGTAGATAACACAGCTCTTATTCCCACACTTGATTGCTTTGTCTATTTTTGATGAAAAAAAAATTGTATTAAAAATTATTTACCAGATAAGTATTCATTAGTTGCAAAGAAGAATTTGAGAGAAACACAAAGGTTAAGTCATGTAGTTTTTTTCTCTTAGTGTCCTGCATCTTAGTGAACCAATTAATGCTAAAACAATTCAAAAGATCATACTATTGTTTCATTTTTATATGTACATATAATTGCTACACAGACTAATTTTTTAATGTCTTTTAGACCTACTCTATTTGGGCTAGTAGCTGTAAAAACAAGACAGAGTGCAATGAGCTACATCCTTCTGTTTCTGTGGTGCAGGTAATTATTAGTCCTTTTGAGTACTGTGATAGAATGTAGCCTGTTCTTATTTGAGCTTTTTAAAATTTTGTTTTAAAATATATTTGTGCTTTTGCATGGAATGTCAGATATTGAGCTTCATTCCCATGTCTGAAAGTGAATAAGAGTTAAGCAGTATTAGTCAGTTTTTCATTGCCTTTAAGCACTGAAATTGCACACTGTGATTGTGATTTTGATTTATCTGGATGTCCTTAGTGTAGGTTTCATAGGCACCATTTAGGTCCAAACCCAACTTTTGACTATTTGCATAGCAGTGGAAAAGAAGAAAGCTGTGGAAGAGAAGAAAGGTGTAGAAAAGCAGAAGTATTTGGGAGGTATTAGTGTAGGAAGCAACCTATGGGACCCTGTAGTCACTTCCAGGCAGAGAAGAGGTGGGCCACAGAGCTATGCATGTAGTTTTCTTAAATTTAGATGTTCCTCTTGCCATGTCCCCTGCCCCACTATACCCCAGCTGTCCCATTCTGTGCCCTGTTTCTTTTCTCATTATTTTGTCCAGCTCTCTTGAGAGGCAGCAAGAGTGACTTAGTTTTTAATATTATTTTGTCCATCTTGACACCCTCTCTTTAAAAATTGAGGGTTAACTGAAATTTGTGGCCACCTTTATTTTAGGCTGGCATGGTGTAACATGTTTTGTGACCATGCCTGGGAGGCATGTAGTAACACCTGTCAGCATCAAGGCCATGATTCTACTGGAGATGTAAATGTGACCTTCTATGCTGTAAGCATTTGTGTACAATATTTTTACTTTCAATACCTACTTTGTTAAGTATAAACTACATGGATTTTTGTTTGCTTTTTGTTTGATTTTTTGTTTGCTTTCTTATTAGCTTTTAAAGAAATTTTAATGCATGATGCACTTCACTTAGTGCAGTGAAAATAGATACACCTTTTTTATGTTTGTTTGGCTTATCATCCACAGTCACATTCTTTGTTTTACCTTTTTTTTCCAAAAAAAACCCCAAAGATTTTAGCTTTCATCCTCATCAGGAACATTCCTGGATATGTCCGATCTGTGTATAGTTCATTCTTCGCCTGGTTTGGCAAAATTTCTTTAGAGGTAAGTAGAATGACCGGAAGTACAGTGAATTAAAACTTAGAAATGTAAGGTGGTGTTATTGTCTAGATTGGACTTTAACATAGAGAAAACATTTATTGGCTTACTAAATACCCTGCTGTCATGTTTGACCTCATTTAGCATTTTAACTTTGGTTGCACTTAAAATTCGTGGCTGAAATAGCAGTCTCACAGTAGCAAGCTTAATTCTTGTGCTGTTTTAGGGGGTGGGATGATTTAAGGTTGTGAGAGTGGGGATTAAATGCTTGAGTATGCTGTGAGGTTTATGCAGTTGGAAGATGAAAGTTTAGGCCAGTTGAAGAATTTGCATTAATTATACTAACTAGTGTAAGTACACTTAGAAATGTGTTTGCCCTAGAAAGCTTTTTGAAACTAATAAAGAAATGTAAAATAAACCCCTTCTTAATGCAAGTGTTACCTTGTTCCATTGAGTGCATATTTTGAAACAGTAGGAATTCTCTTGCTTCCCATTTTATTTGCTGTTTAGTGATAGTAATTGTGGCATTTTATTGTATTGCTAAAATACATTTCTAGGTCATTGCAGTACAGTGTATATGGAGTACAGGATCTTGTGGGTTTTTAAAGGATCACATTTCACACTTCTAATTCTGGGTGGGCTTTAGGTGCTGATCAGCTCCAGGGAGATGTGAATTCATCAGCTGGTGAAGCATTCTCTCTTATTTGCAGCATGTCAGTTCAGACCCTCACCAGAAGGACAGTAACTGAGGGAGGCAGATTCTTCCCTGCTCTGATGGAATGTATCTAATGTTCCCCTGAGCCTGTATTTGGTTAAGGGCCAAGCAAACCCACTGTGATTTAACAAGGTCATGGTTTTGTTTTGTAGCAAAGACATGTGGAAAACAGCTTCTAACTTAAGCAGAAGTGTGTCAGTTGATGCAATAGTAATAATTATATGTTTTTTGGTAAGTAAAAATATTTACATATATAAGTATTATTAAACACTTTTTTTTTTCTTTTAGCTCTTCATTTGCCAATACCATATTTGGCTGGCAGCAGACACAAAGGGGATCTTGGTGCTCATTCCTGGATATCCAATGTTTAATGTTCTTGTCAGCACTTTCATATTTGTGTGCGTGGCACATGAGATATCTCAGATCACTAATGATCTAGCACAGATTGTGGTTCCTAAAGATAACTCAACTCTGCTGAAAAGGTTGCTATGCATAGCTGGATTTTTTTCTGGACTACACTTCTTCTCAGCAATGCAAGATCCATTGAGGCATTAGTTTGGAAACTTTCTTCAGGTTTACTTTGTGTCTGCCTGAACAAGAATTCTCAACTGGAGGTACAAGAAGACCTTTAAATTAAGCGTGTGGAAAATGTATATAGTGGAAATGTACATATTTTGTGTGGAAATAGCCTTCTCAAGTAATCTGAGAAACAAGAGTGCACTGTACAGAATTGCATGTGAAAATGAGTCTTTTCTACTGGATGTTTGTTTCTGTTTACATATCTGTTGAAATGAGACACGAAGCAGTGCAGTGGTTGAGCAGTA
The DNA here is from genome assembly GCF_026979565.1 of Vidua chalybeata. Taxonomy (NCBI): domain Eukaryota; kingdom Metazoa; phylum Chordata; class Aves; order Passeriformes; family Viduidae; genus Vidua; species Vidua chalybeata. The sequence continues at coordinate 24,496,086 of NC_071530.1, forward strand.
TCATGGGCACATCGCGGGATTCAGCCGGCGCTGGCGAGCCCAGGGCAAGGGGCTGCGCTGTTCCTGCTGTTCCAGCGCCTGGCACGTGGAGCACGCGCTGCCGACCTCGGCAAGAGCATGTCCGGCACAGCCGAGAGCCTCCGGAACCACCGCCAAGGCAGCGGGACCAGGGCAGTGCTCTGAACACAGCGGTAACTTGCTGGTTAGAAATTAGTGTTTGGGGTGGAAATAGTAATACGTTGTATGAAACCCTTGATATGTGGGAGTAAGAAGTACTCATCAATTCAGTGGTTGAAGATTATACACAAGTTTACATAATGTTTTATGAGAGTTTTTTTAGAAATTTAAGATGTGTTTAGCAAACATGGTGAATTCTGGGATGAAATTTTTCTATAAAGAGAATTTGGGTTTTCTTCCTAAAATCATTTGCTTTTTCATAAATTTTTCACTAATTCATTCAACTGTGTGTAGTTCTGTGTACAGTCCCAGTGAACAAACAAATGAATAATTTTCACAGATTCAGTTCAAGATGGGAAATTTTTGGAAGACCTTCCAACCTTTTTCAGTCAGATGGAATCCCATCAGATCTACTCCATCAGATCTTAGGGGAACGGTGATCTTTGACCCTCTCCCTGTGTTTGTAGGTGACCTTGAATTAGGTCTCACTAGGGAACTAGTGCCATATTCTATGCTGTAATAACATTTTCATTTAAGAGGATGCAAGTCAGTCTGTTGGTATCATGAGGAGCAGGGATTGAGTGGTCAACTTTGTTGCATGCAGATGGTTGAGTCTCAGAATTACAAGTGAAATGAGATAGGAACTGTTTGGAGAAAACTTTTTCCCGTCCTTTTCAGGAGTGCCCAATCTTTCTTACTAATTTTTTTCCTTTAGCAAAATCCTTATAATTGAAATAAACAGTCCTGCAGTGTGGCAGTGGCAAGCTGATGTTTACATTCTACTAATCAGTGAAGTTATGGACATTTCTTGGTTGGTTGTGGGTTTGTTTCAAGTAATAATTTGACGTCTAGTTGCTTTTTCATTTTATTATTCTTCTGATTATTTGTTAGCAGTCAAAAACATGAGAGCAATATTCTTTTCCAAGCATATGTGCAATTATGTATGATTATAAACAACATGAATACTAATTTGTACCATATATACAACCATGCATGTTTTTGTTCTTATCCCAGGTAAAATGTTGAATTCAATCTTGCAGCCATGAATGAATGAATGCAAAACAAATTTATGAAAACAATTACTTCAATTTTTATTTTTTTGTGTGTGGTGGAGAACAGCTTCTTTTAAAGAATGAGCAGTCATTCATCATAAAAAAACAAAAAAGAAATAATTGACTTCCCCCAAATTCAGCAGTTTTACTAAGCCTGCCAGCTGTTTTCAAGATAATGGAAAGATACTCAGCTGTTTGTTCTGTGTGCATATTACTTCCAGTGCTTGGGAATTTAACCTCATTGATCAATACATTTGAGTGACTGAAGGAAAGAGTGTAGGTGGACACCATAGTGGGGAATAGCAAGCATACCTTTCATCTATGCCAGTATTATGAGCAACAGGGAACTGTGAGCTTGAGAGATAATTTTTGTTTTGTTCTTCACAACATAACTGTTGTAGATATAACTCTATTTATCTGTTGTACAGACTTGGTTAAAAGATTTATTTTTAATGTTTGAAATAATGCACTTGTTTACTATTACTGTATGTGGGATAAATATATTTTCTTTTCAGGTTATGTAAAAATATGAAGTAATTTAAACATTAAATAAAAGTGCTGTGGATGCTTCTTTTTGTAATGGGACCAGCATCATTTAAGTAAAAACTCTCTATTGCTTCTCTCTAGCTGTGCTGCAGTTCACTGTATCACAAACAGATGCAAGGCAACAGATCACAAGGCAGATGCAATGCAGGAATTGCTCTGCACTAAATGACACTGTCCCTGCTCTGGTGAAATTACAGCTCCAGTAGCCAAAGCCACCCCAGAGCTCGGGGGCCCTCAGCAGAACTCCGCAGTGGAGATGTCTGATACTTTTCCCTGCCAGGAACTCTGCAGCAGAGCTCTGCAGGAAAGCAGAAGAACTGACTCAGCTTTTCTTTGGTCTGGCAACCAAGAAACCAAGCCTATCTTGAAGACTTGCTTGAGTTATGGAATTGAGATTCTACTTGAGCTACTTAAATCCCACTCTCAGTAGCAGGGGCTCCTTAAGCAAAGGAAGTACCAATCTCTTTAATCTTGTGACCAATGACAAGACACAAGGAAATGGCCTAAAGTTGTGTCAGGAGGTTCAAGGTTGGATATCAGAAAAGGTTCTTCACCCAGAAGCTCCCCAGGGAAGTAGTCACAGCACCAAATCTGCCAGAATCCAAGAAGCATTTGGACAATGCTCTCAGGCATGTGGTGTGACTTTTACGGATGGTCCTGTGCAGAGCTGGGAGTTGGACTCAATGATCTTGATGAGTCCCTTTCCCAACTCAGCATGTTCTGTCATTCTGTGATCCTGAAAGCTCCTGGTTTTATAATCAGGGAGATATATAGTTCAGGTGCCCACTTTAGATATTAAGTGCAGCAAATCCTCTCCCTCCTCTCCAGTTAGGACATGTGTTTAGGCATCATCCCCAGCTAAACAAACCCTGCACCATTAGCTCCACGCCAGGTCTCAGACCTGACCATGCAGTATTGTGGATGGAACATTAAAAACTGTAACAATGTTGTTCAGGCACCCTTTTGTAAAATAATCAGGCAACAACTTTGCTACTTTGTGTTTTCCGTTTTATTAGATGATACATTTCATGTTTGTACAAAGAGATGTATAGGGCTTTCTGTTTAATTTGGTTGCAACTTAATACAATATCCATTCATATTGCCATCATATAATGTTAAAGGAGGCTGTGAATTTACTGTCTTAATTATTACTAATTCTTTAGCCATTAAGTGTCTTTAACCAGCTTATAAATCTATGCTTTCAGAGTAATTGTTTTAATAAGTAAAAATAAATAATTTGTTATTAAACTTACCTCAGATAAATGAAGATTTCAATCATAAAATAGTTCAGGTATTCTTAATACCCAAGTGACTTACATCATTAGATTCTTTCCAAAATAGGTGGAGCCTGCACTGCTACAAACAAATTCTTTATGCATGTGTGTAACAGTTTATTTCCTTAAATATATTGGCACTCTTACATTAATACAAATAAGGTGGGAGCAGCTCAACTGGTACATCCATTGATTGTCATGTCATCCTGGAGTTATCAGAAATTATTATCATTCATACCCAGAACTATTTACAAAGTTTAATCTTACGTGGTATTAAAAATCATTATTTAAAATCCATTCCATTCATTTTGGTTTCTAAACACTGACAGCTGATACATCTGAAAATAGTAGTATAAACTAATAGAAGCCAGATGCTGATTGTACTTGAAATTTTTTTACAGCTTGGGTAAGAGATGAAAATGTTTAATTTACTATAAACCTCAGTGTGCAGTTTAGTGATTTGCTTTTCACTTATATCCATCCAAGCTGCTGGAAAGAAGTGGGGGGTGTCTCTGAGGAGGCTGACTGACTGGTGAAGTCTCTTTCCTGGTATCTTTTGGATGAGGTAGGAAGGCATGATGGATGCCACTTGAAAAGTGAGTAGGAATGGCTCTTTATTTCACCTGTTTCAGGAACTGCCTTTAATTTCTCAACTTGAATGCCTGTAGCTTGAGCTACCTCTCGTGGTCTAACAGCCACCGGCAGGATTTGCTGCCATGTCCTGTGGGCTGTGCTGAGCATGCAGAGCAGCTTTGTAAACTGATACTGAAGGTTTGACAATATACAAGTAGGTACCATGTACTGAGCACTGCTTGTCTACTTTGCTGCCATAGCTATCATAGTTGGTGCTCAAAATTAGTCTAAAAAGCAGCTCAGGACTTCTTCTATCTACTGAAATCCTGCATTCAGGTCCGAGCCTACAAACACATCATTGATGCTTAAAAACTAATGTAAATTAAGGTTCTGTGTTTTGACAGAACTGGGTCATAACTGTAAAAAGGGAAAAACAAAGACAAACCAAAAAACAAATCCAAGAGCAACTACTTTGGTCTTTTTACAAAAGGACCTCTTTTTATAGATTCCTTTTATCCTCAGTCTTAAATTCCAAAATTATTCAAATTTCTCTTAGCAGAGACTTCAGGAACCTCAGCTAAGGAAATGTAGCCAGCACTTAGCAATTTTAAAGCAGACGCAGTTTTCTGCTTACAATGCAATGTCCTGATGAACATACAGCTTCTGAAAGAGAAAATATTACAGAAAAAAGACAAAGCGTAAGTGTCAGCTTAAAACAATGCCATGTTTTGAGGTAAAACCCCAAGAACTCTTGGTGTCAGCTGTTACAGCTGCAGACCCTGAAGTCCTGTGTTATGTCCTTAAATTGAAGATTTAAAGAAGCATCAGAAATTTTATTCAAAGATGGTGAAAAGTGTCAGTAGATGAATTATAGTTGTTTACTGGAAAACATGGAAACCCCAATTCAGATCCTTTTAGCAAAGTCCATATGTTGTTAAGCTTTCAGCTGCATGGACAAATGCCTCTCAAAGAAACCACCTCCCAGCAAAGTATGCCTTTAATTAAGTCCTCTGTAAGATGTGAAAATATAATCCCTGGTTTACTGGATATGTAATTCTCCCACAACAGTTTGCGCTCCAAAAGAAAAAAATAAACAGCATTGGAGCTCTTTATTGTGAATACCACAAAAAAATTTAAAGAGTGTTTTTAAAGAGTTAGTCCAAGTATACTGTACCAAATTAAACACTTGCTTATTTGCAGACATTAATTTTTGCCTACAATAGTTTGTAACAGTTTCTTCTAACACAACCAGGTGAATGAATGGACAGATTTTAAATGCTTTATTGCTTACAAGTTTTGAAATAGCGTAAATATCTGTTAAAAGAACAGAAACCCAATTTTTATCATGAGACGTTTTAGTTATTTTCTCTGGGGGGTTATTTATTTATTTTCCAAAAATAACTTTGCTCATTATATTTGGTAATCTCTAAAAAATTAATACCTAATATATGTGCAGTACTATTTCTGAGCCTCATCATGTGGCACAAGATCTCATGCTTGTACACTACTGCTTTTCCTGTGCAAATGTTAGGCAATTATATCATCCCATTAACAGTCTGAAATCCTTTCAATCTCTGAAGTTTTGATTTCCCTGTTAAAACTTTCAGGAGAAATGACAAGACAGAATAAAGCTTGATATTTATTAATACATATATATATATATATATATATATACACACACATACATACTTACATATATATGTGTATATATACATTAAAGATTACTTCCTGAATGTAACAAATATAAAAAGTTATCAGTGTTTACAAATTGTCAAAAATGTCCAAAGTACAAAAGGATACAGTACATCAGTTATATGGAAGTGATTGTACTCCTGGCACTGAAAGCATCATAATACTGTGAGCATGCACAATATACACCAGAAAAACTCATGCATCAACCAGAACAAATAAGGAAGTGAGACAATTTGCTGCCTTCTTTGATTACAAATTCATTGCTTCTGTTAGTTTTCTTTCCTCAGGAATACCATTTACCTGCAAAAGAGATGAGAATTTATATAATCCACCAGAGGCACATGACGCTTCAACAGTACTGATCTGTCAACTGTGAGCACAGCACATAAACAGTATTATCCTTTATCAACAACTACATTGGAGAAACACTACAAGTACAACCTGGATCAAAAGACAACATATACATGACAAAGCATTCTTCTGGGAAGGGAGAAGGCTGGGAAAATATTGTTTAGCTGAGAATTTATCTTTCTATTTGGGATCGAACAGACTGCATAGGGAGGTTGAGGCACAAACCAGAAAAGGTGGTACATGGTGTACATGCAATATTTAGTCTTTTATATTATAGGAATAACCTTTTTCATCTAAGCACCTTAAACAGTCATTGTGAATTCTGCCTTTTGACAGAGAGACAATTATAAAACCTAATGTATATGTTCATATTGGAGATCAGTAGCAATTTTCATCACTGTAATAAATATTAGGTGTGAGTGGCCACCTCTCAAATAATTCTTTCCCAATTCACTTTTAACTTTGTGAAATAGTCAAGTATTATGTCAGCTATTAAGTCTGCCTTTTTACATAAGGTTAAAATAAAACTATTCCTTACGCGGGATTCAGATAGTTCCTGAAGTGGACAACAGGTATTATCCATAGTCTGCTCTTCAAATTAATAAATATGGTTTACTGAAGATTTAAAATAGAAATTTCTTATTCACAGCTGTGACTGATAGCATGTTAAATTCCCTGAGTATATTACTGTTAGTTTTCTATAGGAAAGGAAGAGAATTTAACAATTAATGTCTCATTCTATAGATTTTTTGGCCTTAGGTGTTCTGTTTCTCTAAATTTCTTACTTGAACAGATCAGTAAAATTGATTGCTAAGTTTGTACTCATCCTACTAAAAAACTCTTAGTAGTGCCTGAATTTTGTTTTAAATTGTTAACTTTCTAAAAATCTAACATTCTGGCAACAGGAGTTATGGATATCCTTTCAGAAAAGCAGCAAAAGTCGCATGCCATCATGTCATGTAAGTGCTTGCAGGGTCACCTGTACATCTGAGCTACAAAGCAAGGTGTCATTACAAACTAAGGGAAGAGGAGGAAACACCCTCTGTCCCAAATACTACCCACCCCCACTGGATTTCTGAGAGCTTGTCACAGGCAGCATCTGTGATGAATATGAAAGAACAGTTGTATTCTACAAAAATAATGTACTGCAGAAAATAGAGACACAGGAGAATTTTTAAGATCTAATTTTAGGGCAGTTTTTCAGTGCGACTCAAAAGTGCTAGCTTGTATTTCATACCTTTGCAAAAATGCCTCACTGCTGTCACTGTACAGTATTACCAGGTGATTTTGCATCTTATTTGCTGCAAGACAGACTGGAATTCTTGAAATGAAACAGTCATAGCAGAAGAGCAGCACTGTGTGACATTTTTATTTGCCTTCTAAACAGCGTGAGTGAGAAGAGTTGTGCTAAATGTTAACCCAAACCAGTGCTGGAGGCTCTGGATCAAGGCTTTGACTACCAGGGTCATCCACCATTTCTAGCCTATGTACAATGAGGAATACAAATGGCAAAGATACCAGAACTGCAGTCAGACTTTTTATACCTGTGTTTTTAATTTCCACATAACAAAACCCACATGGAGAGAAACAGCTATTATATACTTGCCTCAAATCTTTGAAATGTTGTCATACGAAATTCTCCTTTAATCCCCGAAAGCAGTAATGAAGAAGAAGGATTTTCAGTGAAAAGAAAGAGTTGCTTATGTAACTCCTAAGTTAAAACAAATCTTCTGCTTGGAGCTGTAGTTCCCATATTATGTTCAAAACATATGTATCTCTCTAGAGTTTTGATTAAATACCTCTTTGAATATTTAAAAATTACACTTTGCCTCTTCTTTTTCCCTGTGTGGTCCTTACCCTCTCTCACATGGCTATGGCTGTAGGTTTTTCTCAAACCTGAGACACTAAGTAGAGAGGACAGTCAGCCTTAGGCTGATGGGTCATTCCTGACCTCAGTTAGTACACGAGCATTTGTGAGAACAATATAAAAGTGATGACTACGACACAGGAAACCTGAAGCATGGATGCGCCTCACCAGAGATTCCCCAGAATCAACACTTTGTCTAGTAACTGTAATAAAGAGCTCCTTCTTCAAAGCGTAACTAATACTGGTGGGAATTAGAAATTTAGATTTACTATCAAGTGTCAGAATCCGAACCATGTAACTGCATTTAAGAATCTGGCTGTAGCTTCATCTAACAGAAAATTATTTATATGAGGTTTCTAAGTTAGCTGAACCAAATCCCAGCTTCTCATGCAGAATCCTAACATAGCATTTCTTCCTTGTTTAATTAATCCCATGCCAAAATTTTCACTGATGTATCAAAAAAAAAATCTAGAATGACAATTCTGTAACACTTTACTGTATTTGAAAATTATTTTCACTGTCCACAAACTGTATGCATTTTGACTAGTGTCTTCTCCACACTGTTCACTTAATAATTACAGTATTTTCTGAGTACTGACCTGCACTCTGCTGCTGTGGAATCTGAGTCTGATGTGGCAGGTTCCTATAAAAAACCATTTAATATCTTTAATGCTTCCATACAAAGTCTGAAGTGTATGATGAACGCTCAGTATTTACACTTCATTTTTTTGCTTATGAAGCAATAATCTGTTTTCACTATGCAAATACAGATGTCCAAAGGTTAGCCATGACCATGAAATAAAGACAATTAGTGTTAAAATAGTTCTTATTTCACTTGTCAGCTACGTTCAAAGGCTCAGACTTGGCAAAATGCCAGAGGCTACAAAAGTCACCATGAGTTTCTGAAGTTCAGCAAAGTTTGGTTTCTGTAAATGAATATTCCATATTCCTTGAATACAGCAAAGGAGACAGCATTTGCAACGTAGTTATTGGCTGTGGAATGAATGGTCAGCCACTTCTACGTGTCAGACCAGTTCACTTATCAAGGCAAAGTTGCATTTTTGTGCCCTGCTTAAGTGTCTATTTTAATAGCTACCAGATACAGGTGTTTTTACAGAAAGGAATTAAGGGTTACAATATAGGTGAAGCAGATGTACAACTCAAGAAAGCTTTTGGTACAAGATTTGGCACTCCAGTCATAAAACCTGCTATTCTGAATAGAGAAGAAGCTGCAAAAGATGGGGCAGAGCACTCTGCAGCACTTGTACAAGGAATAATTTATACAGCTGTCTTTTCTGGAGAATTTAGCTTCTGGGACAGGGAGAAGAAAACACTCCTGCAGCATGGATCTACATTGTGAAGGGAATTTAGGACAAGCATGTGTATATTAGGACTGAGTTAGAGCTGGCACAGGACCAGTACCACTGGGGCCATGCAGGCCTGCCAGCGGAGGAGGCACCAGCTGGAGCTGGCGTTACCGCACAGCACTGGAAAATGCCAGCCACTTCTGAGACCACTGCCTGAGATCTGCTCAGCCCCAGGCACCTCAACCAAACCTTTCCAGTAATGCCTCTTTGCTACAGCTCTATGGACTTCTTTGAATTAGAACATATGCAAGCATTGGTCTGCCTCACTAGTATCACTAAGTGAAACTTAGTGTCTCCCTCAAACATAAATGAATTCTAAGGAACAAGAATTAATTATTTTTCTGGTTTCTGTCTTGGAAAGAGAGTGGCAACAATGGAAACAGGAGAGAGCTATGAGCATTTTTTCTTGGCAAGCCTGAATTATCTGTGTAATGAAGCATGTTCTTCTGTTCAATGTCAGCGTTTCAAACACAAACCATGTGTGACAAGTACAAGACTAACCACTTACAAAGTCTGGATTTTCTGGTATAAAACTACTACAAATTTGGTGGTTAGTTTTAAACCAGAACCCCGAAGATATGGGTCAAGAGACAGGGTGTCTAAAATAGAACAGTTGTAATTGATTCTTCTGTCAAAAGTAGTTTTTCTCCAAAACATGCACAAATCCAACTGTTCCATGCCAAGCCTCTTGCAAGCCTGCAGACTGAAAGCCAGCCATTTAATCTTATAACAGAAGGCCTTTCTTCCTGCTGGAAATGCAAACATCAGAGCAATCTTGAACTGGAGAGTCATTAGTGGATCCTCCCACAGTGAACACATTTCGGAGGACAAGCACTGGAATGTACAGTGAGGTCATGCAGCACAGTGAGCATTAAGGACCAGAAGCGAGGTGAACACTTACTGCTGTGTCTGCATCAGAGGCATGCTGGTGTTGTCGTAGCTGTCCGTGTGCAGGGGCGGGACGATCTCGCCTGTCACGGGGTGGAACACGGGCAGCGTGGAGAGTGGCCACGCGATCTCTCTGTTCTTGGACATGTCACGAAGCTCTTTGGTTGATTTCTGTATAGCACTGTGGTGCACCAACTGGATGCTGTGTCAGAAGGAAATAAAATAGTGAATACATACTATAAGTGCTTTATCGAAACAGAGAGAATTTTGCAATTTTTATTATTATTAAAGTACAAGGACTTTGATGCATGCTACAGACTACAGTTGAACAATTACAATCTTCACATAGTTAAATTAATAAATATTTGATTTATTTAATTTTTAAAGGCAGTAATTATTCCATTAGATTTTTCTCTCTGAATAGATATTTTTCATAGGATTCAAGACTGTGCAGTTTGTGGCTGATGTTCCATTTATTTGCTGCAGTTAAAGTTTTGGTTAACTCCTGATTCTTGTGGTAGATTCATAAAAGCTTGTAAATCAATTTTAAAACACTCCATATTATAGGCACTGGATGCCTTCCAGGATATTTCTTCTCTTGTTCACTGCCTTTAAGAGACAGGTTGGAAAGTCCAATAACCAGGAGTATTGCACATTAATATATTTATTCTAACAGCACTATTTTATTTTGAATTACAGTCTTTAATTTCAAACCCTTTTTATTCTGGTCTTCTATCCTTGCCAAGACTCTGATTTAAAAGCAGCTTTCACATTTATGAATTAAACCATGAATTAGAGAGAATGAAAGAAGATTATGACACATATGTATGAAGCATGACAAGCTACTGAGAATGAAAATTAAATGGTAAAAGAAAAATAACAGGAAAGAAGACACTTACTCTGGTGTTTGCATGTTTCTCTTTTCCCTAAAAACAAAACAAAATTTATGAATTAAATAATAGCATTGATAGTTGGAACATTAATCTATCTGATGATGAAAACAGTACATGATGTAGAAATGCTGACAAGGTTATTGCTAAACGCAGCTTGGCAGCATTTGCAACAGGGTTTATGATGAGGCCTTGATGAATGCACGTAGAGAGATGTGATAGTGGTGACAGACACACACAGACACACACACAGGGGAATGAAAAATGAAGGTTAAAGAACAAGCTTCTGGCTAAAAGAAATTCTGTGACAAAATGAAATTGTAGTTCGAGTAAGAAATGGCAGAAATCACGTTACTTGCTGCTTTCCTTTTATGTGTTTTTCTTTTATAATATGTCTAAATTCAGTTAATCTCCTCAACCAGGTTTATGTTATGAAACTTAGCATTTTAGAAATTCCTTAATATTCTCCTGAACCAATGAACCTTTATTAGTATTTTATTTGCTGGGGGCATTTTGGAGAGCTATGCACATGTGGAGATTTTGGGGAGTTTTGTGCATATGTTGAATATTTTAACCCTTTCTAGAACAACTAAAGGCCCTACATCCACTGGCTTGGAAATTAGTGCATGTGCTTAAGTATAAAATAGTTCAGTATTACAAGCAGATACCTTTTGGCCTGTTTTAAATGTTTATAATGAACTGAATGGAGATATTCTAACAAATAACCTTCTATGCATTATAATCTTAGAAAAAATCAAGAGTTACTTATTAGCATGTTAAAATACTCACACTCCTTCCCGTCGGCAGCACATGATATAGGCAAGTATTAGAAAAAGCACCAGTGCTATTGCCGAGGGCACTGCCAGTGTAATTAGGAAATCCGAGTAATAGTCTCTGCTTTTCAGTGTATCAGAAGGTGGCTTGTATTCTCCACCATCAGGTAATATTCCCTCTCCACGAATCACTTCCTGAAAGGTGGAAACTTGTTTTGTATTGTCAACCTGATACCCAGGGAAGAAAAGAATAAGAAAGACAGACTATTAAATAACAAAGTAACATAATGTAAAAACAGGCAGGTATTTAATTAACCATAACATATAAAAAGATCCTTATTATTCATTTTACAAATTCTATAGAATTTAATCCAAACACTTTTTTTTTAAATAATAGAAGCTTACATTTTATGAAGATTCTGATCAGTGTGATAAGTTATGTCATAATGTTACTACTCTCTTTTGTGCCTAGCAGAGATACCATGTCTTTTACACATTAATTTTAGGCATATCTCACAAAAACAGTATTTGAGTACAGATTCGGTAAACATCTTTAGTGCAAACTAATTAACTGATTCTGATTTCTTTTTTGATTAATTAATCCATTTCTTACTAGTCTTCCTAAATAACAATACTGTCCTCTCTTGTATAAAGGTGGCAAAAATTAAGAGTCACATACCTACAATGTTCTTCCTCCCCCTTCTTCATTTCAAACATTATATACAGAGCTCAAATGAGGACAGCTCATTGTCTCCCTCACACAAATTCAATTAGCCTCCAAAAGCTGCATTCCCACTCACAATCTGTGTGTGTTTGTCTGTACCCAATGATCCTAGAAATACAAACCTCTTTTGCTGCTAAATTTCCTATCGCTTTTGATCGCCATTCCGAGATGACTTAATTTTCTGCATCCATTTTTTTGTTATCTTCAGCTAGATGTTACTGTCAAATTTCATCAGTGCTAGCTTTAAGATCATTAATCTCCAGATCATTAATACAAATAAAATATATTTGCTTACATGCTTGACCTTTGTCTGACTTTTCAGAGAAGAAATCTTGCAAATGATGGTCACTTCTTTATCATTTACACTTGAAGTCATAAAATGCTGTATTACAGCTTAGGCAATGGGTGAAGAGATTTTTATGAAATTCCCAAAATCCTGCTGAGCTTCAAATGTGTGTGTGCACAAGTACACATATATGTAAGTGTTTTTTACTAAAAAATTGATGCATTCTCTGCTCATTAATTCCACAGTATCGTCTATGTTAGGTACACTGAGTTCCATCTGGCTGCTTAGTTGAATCTCAAACCCTAGCAATGCACAAAAAATATCTATTTACTGATGTGACTGACAGAGGTCCATACACAGTGTGAGAACAAGCTGTCAGAGAGCAGCTTCAAGTGGAGCATTTATTACATTGCCCATCCTTGCAGAATGTGGAACCCCCCCCAACTTACATCCACTCTTTATTTGGGTGCTAACTGCCAACATCACTCATAAGCAGTGTGAGGATGAGGACATGATGGCTCTATTTTCTATCACTTGTTTAAATTGTGGATATGGGAAACAGAGCTCAACTCCCAGCCCATAGGGGAGAATTTCCTGTCTCTCGGCTTGCCTTCTGAAAAGCAGACTGTGATTAGCTAGAAGGAAGCTTGGCTCCCTTTTCCCTTTGATGCAGCAGGTTACAGCAGAAATGCTGCTGGCAACAGTAAACACCCCTAAGACAGTTTAAATTCAGTTACTGTGGCACACGGCCAAAACGAGTGCTGAATTCCAGAAGGTTGTGTTATAGCTGCTGCAGAAAATAACACTTCTCTGAAAGCCTTTTCCTGTTACACATGCCAAGGTGATCTCTGCTTTTCTCAAACCAGCGTGACAATGCTGCTTCATGATTAGTTTATGAGCCACTGCCACTATCAGGGTTTTTTTTCTGAAGAAGTATTCCTAACCAGCTTCTTTTCCTTCTGCATGGGCACAGCTGACTGTTCTTGCATTAGTGCACTATCCCTCTTCTGCTTCTTTTAAAATTCATCCTGTTTTCCAAGACTGTTTCTCCAATTTCTCAAGACCTTTCTGTCCTTCAATGCACCTGCAGATCCTTTCACTTTCATGGGGAACTACATATTTAATTTAATAAGCACATTCCATCATCCAGAGGAATAGCCAGGAATTATTATTCATTCTGCTATGATTATGGCTACCAACTAGCTCTCCACTATTTCCTAGCTTCATCTAGGCCCTGTTCCTGAGCTTGCTTGTGAGACAGTATCAAAAAACCTTACCAAGAAGGAATGACATGTGCTGTTCCACCTTGGTTCTACTTCTTCCTTGTAGAAGGAAATGGAAGACTTGATATAGTTTGTTCTTGTCAAAGACCAGCTGCCTTCTGCTATTTTTCAGGTGCTGGTATTACTGTGTACACTTGGGCCTTTTAAAATTTCTCAATGGAAAGCCAATGAAAAGCAAATAATCTGGGTATTCTTTTGAAACAAGTATTTTCCAACCTTTCAGAACCTTTCCTAATTTATAGTATATAGGCAGAAAGGACTGGAAGTTATCCATCAGTTTTGTGTATGAATACCTTTCCTTATACTCAATAAGTTTTTTCCATCCAGTGTTTAACACCTCCCTTTCAGCTTCCTCCTGGGTAATGTCTGAAGCAGCTCAACAACCATCTAAGTTTATTTTATATACCTTCACCATCATTGTTCAGATTTATCTGAAACATTCTCTTCCAATACTGTATTTTTTCTTGATTTTCCTTACAGGAACTAAAAAAAAACAACCTTAAAAAGCCTCTTTGGGAATTATTCTCCTTTTATAGCAAATAGTCTAGTGTTTGGTTATCTTTTTTCTTGCATTTGACTGTGAAGAATGTTCCTATTGATTATTTAATTAGTCAACATTACTTTAATTCCTTTTTCTATTTAATATTTAACATAAAATATGTTTTAGACAATATTCAGAAATAGTTTTTTAACAGCATAGTATTAATTGGTCAGTGGAGAATCAGTATCTGAGAAAACATGTATGTATGCACACACTTTTTAGTATGCATACATACTAAAAAGGAAGTGTAACCAGCAGCATCAGCATTCTGAATTAATGAATTACACCTCTCATTACTTTTACTTTTTTAAGCCCTGGAGTTCTCTGGCCCTTTATAGAATTCACTGCTAGTGAAAACAAATACAATGATTTCACTGGGGCTCAACTCTAATGGAATTTAGCCAACATATCAAAATCTTTTCACAGTCTTAAGAGTGTCTGCTAGGTGGAAAAAAATATCAGTCACAATAAAGTGGAACTGGTAACGCTGTCTGACCAAGCTGGGAAAATTCTTACCTGTACTTCTACAAACATCACTTTTATGCAATAATAAAATAACTCACCAGAGAGATTTTACACCAGTCAATATGGAATTGAGTACGAAATTTTTTATCACAGGTTATTACAGGCTCCATTTCTTGACTGCACCTCAGCTGATTTTGTGGGTTTTCCACTTCTCGTAAACACGAAGAGAAAGGAACATCTGCCCCAACCATCACATACACACTGCAGAAAGAGATGAGTGACAGACCAGCAGGATGTCTCACAAATCCCCAAAGGACAATGATGTACTCTTCCAAATATTATTGCTATACACAGTAAAATTCAGCTGTTACTTAAAGATTGAAATTACTTCTTAAAATCATTTTCCTTCACACTATACTTTTATCTCTTTAAGTATACATGTAACAGACTGAAATCAAAGGACTTTCCTAGCTGGTTATTACAACATATTCTGGTTTGCTTCTTAATGTAAATGTTTCAATACCATCAGTTGTGCCAATTTCTATGAAGCTAAAGAGCTCCATGTGTAATCAGTACTATTTTTGAAAATTGTATTAAAATAGCATCATTTTGTTTTAAGGAAATCTTTAATCTTACTCATCATAGATTTTTTAGAGTTTCTTCCCATGTTTTCGAAATAAATTCATAATAACTAGTTATTGCTAAACCTAATACAGATATGAACATGCTAACACCCAGCTGCTTCTGAAAGAGGCCATACTGTAGCTATGTATGGCCAACAAAATTTGCTTCAGAATACTGAAAGCTGAAGGTAAACCTAACACTTGATTTAGCATTACCATACATAAAATAAGAGCTACTACACTGATTGTAATATTAATTATCATATTTTGTATGGAACACTGCGGTAAAATACAGTCTGCTACACCAGGTAATAATGTACCAATGGATTCTGTAACAGAAATCAGGTCCCAGTTGCCACTTGTTACAGTAGGCATTATCTAACTAAATATTGGAAGTGTAGCCATTTGTATTAAGTGACTCTGCTATTACTCTGGCTAGTATAGAAGTCACCTTCCTTCTTTAAATATGTTCAAAAACTCCAGAGACACAAAAGGGCTCTGAAAAAAGCCAGTATTTTCTACACACATCTCATATTTTGAACCTTTATCCCTTTCTTAGATACTATTTGACTCTGAATTATCCAAAATGATCTAAAAATAACTAGGCATCTTCAGTTTCACCAGGGAAAACCATATTTGAAAAAAACTGAATCCTTACTAGTTTCCTGTTAAATACTGTTCAGAACAATATTTATGGTTACAAATCACAACTGGAACCAGTCCATTCCAGCAGTTTGCACTCAGTAACCTCAGCTCCCCAGACATCTTACAACTTTCAGAAGAAAGTCAACAGTGCTCTTGAAGCACATAACTAACTCACTTAGTGAGTACAGCTAAAAATTACACTGTTATATGCAAACTGCTCTCAGAAATTGAAGTGTCTCTGCTCTACCATAACTTGCTTCAAAATTTTGAGTTTAATGAATTGGGAATGGTTAAAAATTTGAAAAGCATGTCAAGTGACTACTCAGAAGTAAAACTGGGATTACAAAAAAAAAAACATATTTACTACCAACTCATTTATAATTAATGGAATTTTTTAATATTCCTTAGGTTATAACATCCATATATAGGAACTGTGCCCTGTTGTAGTGGTTTCTAACACAATAAACTCATATTATAACTGGGGCTCAGAACATGAGTAAACTTTTCACATCTAATTCCAAAACATAAAACAGCAATTGCAAATTATCTAGAAAACTTGAAAAAATGTTAGGCTTCTGAGTAACACAAGAAAAAAAAAGTGAAGCAAAACCATCATATTGACACATGCTTACCCCTCTTTCATGTCATTAATGGGAAGTGGAACTCTCCCTCCCCTGTCAAGGGCTGAAGTAATGTTTATAGCATTCAAGCGTTCTGGCTGCCATACATTTTTCACTGCTCCAAGGAAGTCACCAAGAACTTCACTTGCCAACATTTCTTCTACATTCATATTCCTTATGAAGAATTCCGCTTGATACGGTAAAGGAAAATCTACTTGTGGTGAAAAAGAGTGTTGCATTAAACAAAGGCTCCATAAATCCAAAAATAAATCTTCAAAATATCTGGAGTAATGATTAATATAACTCTACTTTAAGATTGATACACTTTTTCAAAATTCTTGTGTTTGAATTAGCTAATTTTGAACCTATTGTGATTATGTTTAATTCAATAGAGAGTACCATTAGCTGCTACTTGAGCTGAAAACCTTCAGTTATTTATCAAACAACAGGGAGATGAAGAAGCAGACTAGAGGAAAAGAGTCTCAGTTGGTAAAACTTCATTAAACTTCATTAAACTCATTACATGAGTGCTAATCTGGGGGTCAAAACCAATCTGCAGCAACAATGGATTCCAACCTGTGACACTCCAGAATGTAAATATGATAATGAGAACTAATTTTAAGGTCCAAATGTCCATATATGCCATAACCTGTTGTTTTCTGACTCTGCCTACACAATTGTTCATTGCATAAGGTACACACAGAACTAACTAAACAACATGCAGAAAGAGAGTGAAATCCTTCATGTAAGGTCCCTTTGAAAAGACAAGGGAAATTTCAAATTAGAAGCAGTTTAATGAAAAACAAAGATGCAACATTTTACTGCGCGTGAAAAAAGCCATTCCTGAATGACAGAAATAATCTGGATTAAAAAATCAAAATTAAAACCAGGAAAAATTCTCTTATTTCTCCCCTGTGCCTCTGTGTTTGGTTTGAACACCAGACAACTATTTTACAGTATTTATCTTCAAAAGGAGAAGCCCATAAGAGAGTTTAGCTGATTTTGCTGATAGTTAAAAATACAACCAGCTATATTCTGTACATACCTTCTGCTGACATTATATTAATGATCAAATTGTGTCTCGCTGTTTCAAAGGTACGCCTGTTATACGCGGTGATCTAGAGTGAAAAAGATTACAAGACAATGCAAAAATTAAAATTATATAAATGAAATATCAGTGAAAGTTAAATTGAAAACTTCAAAATATTTAGCAGTTTTTAATTACTTTCCCTCCTTATTTTGAAACCTATGAACATTTACTAAATGTTTACTAATATAAAATTTGAAAGGTAAGGTCAATTTATTTAATGCAGTACTACCTTTAAGTTAGGATATTGGAATTTTCTTGACCAGTCCATAGCCAAATAAAATTAATGAATATGTGAAAATAATATATTTTAGTCCTGATAGAAATGTTCTGCCATACATGTGTATTCTTTCTCTTCTGTTATCTTTAAGAACCACTATAAGGACAGATTGGTTTCTCCGTTTCCCCACGCAGCCTCCAATCCCCCGCTCCATCAATACCGTAAGATCTAAATTCATCGCCAGCTCCTAGGAAATAAACTACATGGAGAGGTTTTTTGAAGGAAAAAGTGTTGTGATGCCAGGAATTCCCATTTTTGGGGCTGCTATTTAGTTTTAGCTCTGGTCCCAGTGAAGTCTCACTCCATGTATGGATTCTAAATAATGCTCCAATACAAGTAGATTTAAAAAAAAAAATCCTGGAATCTGTAAATGTAGGGGAAGTAAAAACTAGGAGGTAGATGCAACATTTGTGACTCTTATTTTTTGAAACATACACCTTCATGAATAAAATATGCAAGGATACTAATCTAAAAGTTAAAATATCTAGGATACCCGAAATGCACGCAAGTGGTTACTTCTCAGTGGTGACTGTACTCCAAGGTTGTACTACGATTAAGTGATTATTCATAAGAAATACAGAACAAGGCTAGATATCAGTATAATTAAGTATTATCTTCTCTACCTTTTTTATCCCTGCAAGGTGATAAATCTTTCATGAAATAAACTGAAAAAAACTAATTTTCTTTCTAATTTTAGATTTCTGTTCACTCATTTCAAGAGCAAAGGAGAGGCAGAGGAGTGACAGAACTATGTTGCTTCTCAGCAAACAGAGCCAAAAACCACTGTGACATTGACTATTAAATAAATAAAAGTAACAGATGTTGCACCTCTTGTAAAGGATTTGAATGAAAAGGAAAAATGCTGCGGTGTACTTACTGCAGGTTTGTTTAAGTGGAGAGGGAAAAGCTTACCCAACACAATCAGATCTCATTTAACGTTACAATTTCATTATAAAATTAACAGAAAATAAATTTGAGATTTCTCTAGTCCTAATGCTGCTAATTTTTCAAAGGGTTTCTTCAACTGCAGTTGAACCACCAGTACCCAGAAAATCAAACCCCTGGTCATACAAGCTCTGTACAGGAGCAGGGAAGTACCCACTGTGAGCCTGCACGCCAGCAGTGGGAGCTGCCAGCGTAACCCACACAGCACAGGAAGGCATGGCAGAGATTGCCTCTGTCCTGAATATTCATTCAAACACAAACTGTCTTCGCACAGCTTTCAAAGGAGCTTGAGCTCAAGAATATTACCTGCTCTACTGCAGTGCTATGCATAATGTTAGGCTCTCCTAATCATGAGGTCTCCTCCAGTTCAGTGAGCTCCCCATGACATCCCCTCAGGAATTATAACATGATGGAAGTTATATTCAGGCCAGGAATATGCAATCCCTCATCTCAGAGGGCACTAGGAAGAGGATCAAAAGCCATCTGACCTCCTCACACACCACAAAATTAATTCAAAAGCCACATCTAAGACTGGAACTGCAAGGAATTAATTTGTATGCTAGGCAAGATTTACTTCAAATATGGCTTGGGGTCATGCTTAGAATGGAGCTCTTGATATAGATCCTAGAATCTAAAAGCACATGCCTTTTAAAAACTGGCAATTTCAAATAATGGTTTCCTCTAAATAAAACTAAGCAAAGCCTGCAAGAACTTATGCGCATGATCAATTCTCAGATGGTATTAGTCCTGCTGAAATCAAAACAGAATCATGAGCATAAAATTAAACATGGGTGAAACTACCTGCAGTATAACTTAACAATCAGAGCTATCATTCTTGAGGAAGAAAAACTACATCAAATGCAACTTAGGAAAAAAAAATACTCATCAAGGGTTTAAGACAAATATACTGCTGAAGCAGCAAAATGGCTGGAGCAAGTTAATGTGCAGATTTCTTAACACTGAACCACACTGTGCCTGATTTAGTCTGCTACCTATTAAATACATGGTAGAAAACATTGTCCCTTTTCCCTTTTGAATTGCTGCTCAATGAATAATTAGTGCTTTAAAATATTTGAATAGTTAACTCTCAAAAATACAGTTTTGTCATTGTTACACTCATATGAATTAGATTCGTAATAGTGCTAACTAAAATAAAACCTATAAATAAACATGAATAATGAACAAGGTTTGATGAAAAATAATTGAAAAAAAACAAAAACCAATCAAACCAAAAACCCCAATCAAACCAACAAGCAAAAAAACCCCACAACTGCTTATTGAATGAACACTTCCATCTAGTGGGGAAAAGACTGACCCATATTTAGGTTGAATGTTACAAAGTTATGATTCAGTTATTCTTCAAGTACAGTTGCTTACAAAGTTTTTTTTTTTTGCTCTGTATTCTGAATAAAACTTTAATATGAAATAGTAATTAACTATTCAAAAACAAGAGGGAACTTGTTGACAGTTCTGAACTCTAAACCAAAATACATATTTTTGAACTTTTGAAAGCAAATACCTCAATGATGGTTGGCTTGCCCACATTTTCTAGAGTTGGTGAGCCATACAGAACTCCATCACTGTATGGTGTCCTTTGTATATAGCGTAGCCAGCCAGGTCTGTCAGGGTAACCCATTAAATTGGTATTAAATGTTATAGGATCATTACTTATTTCACCTAGATAAGAGAAATTATATTAGAATATTTACAAGAAAATGTTAAATACTTTGATTTTAATTTTTCAACTAAGTAGTCATATTCTGCTTTCACTTGTTTTCTGAATCTTTCTACGATGAAAAAAACAATTAAAATTTGCTAACTTTACCATATCAGAAACAAGTGAACTATTACTTAGCACTTCTAGATATTAAGAAATTCATACCTGGAAAGTGTAACCAACTGCAGACATAAATGTGCAGGTACTTCCTAGAGTTTTGGCTGAGTGCTCATGTTCAGTAACTAGTGGGTCTTAATTTTAGAGCTCAGTTCCATCTCAAATTGAAGCATCTAACCTCCTTACAGACAAAAGCACAAAGGTTTCAGTCCTTTAATTCACCCTCCCAACTTACTTTTATTGATGGATCCGGTACTCAATGTACTGTAAAGAGCAGCTCCATAATCAATAATGCATGAGAGCTTCTGTTAGCATTAGGATACACATACAAGTCTTTGGCACCAACAGCCTTGGCAATCATTTTAATTTAGAGAACAAATTAATTCAAAAAAGGATCAGACATTCCTGTGAACTGGAGCCACTGCTGGCTACTAAATACAGTGGTCCAGCTGTTAAAGCCCCTCAAGTCAAACCAGTACCTTGGTTCTTGTGGTTTTTATTGATACTCTTATAAATTTCTGGATTTTACTTCAGTTTATTTTAGCTTTTGTAAATGAAATCAGGTCTGAACACTACCAAATCCTCACCACCAAGGCAGTGTCCAGC
Organism: Vidua chalybeata; assembly: GCF_026979565.1. Lineage (NCBI taxonomy): Eukaryota > Metazoa > Chordata > Aves > Passeriformes > Viduidae > Vidua > Vidua chalybeata. Next base: position 24,517,475 of record NC_071530.1, read on the forward strand.
TGAGGCACAGAACTCAAGTCAAATCCATTCTGAGCCTGCACAGACACCTCTGCCCTGCACTCCAAACTGGCTCTGAGAGTGCAACTGCATTATAGGACAAGTGATGAAAGAAGACAACAGCCAGGCTGGCCCAGAAAGCAGAACCGAGCCCAGTGAAGAATGAACAGCTCTCATCTCCTCCAGAGAGGGGCAAAGAGACTGACATGTGTTGCCCAAGGGTGACTAGTCTCCAGGTACACATTTCCACATCTGGTTGAGTAAAATGAACCAGACCAAGCCAGTACTTAGGTGTAACATGACTTCCCTCACAATTCTCTCAGGACATCCCAGTAATCTAATCTACTGCAGAATCTACTATCACAGAATTCAGAATTACAGAATATTCTGAGTTGAAAGGGACCCACAAGGATCATGGAGCCCAAGTCTTAAGTGAGTGGCATGTACAGAGCTTGAACCCACAACCTGGCATTACTAGCACCCTGCTCTAAACAAATTCCCAGCAGGGAAATGATTTGAGGAAAATTCTGAAAGCCACCTGTGACACATTCTGGTTTGCCCTTTCTTTGTCAAGGTAGGCTATGGTAATGATACAGCTCAGCAGACAAAAATAAGAGTACCATGATAACACCTGACCTCATAAGTGTGAATTTCTGACATAATCACAATTGTCTCTGGGAATAGCAATTTCAGAGGATCTGAAACCAGATTCCTATTGCCTTGGAATCACATGAATGTCAAGAGGCTGCAGCTGTAAGACAATCCATCATTAGTAAAATTTCCAAGCTCCTTCCACCTATGTGCCAAAACTGAGAAAAAAACTGAAACAGAGGCAAACTTCACTCTGCTAGTCACCATGGCATAAATGAAGACTCAGGTATCTGTGTCAGGAAAAACACTCATTTTACAAAAAGATTAAATTTTAAAAACATTTGGGTTTACTCGTGTTTACTCAAAACTTAACCAATGCTAACAGAAGCTTATTTTTTCTTCAAAGTGAGTCTTAGAAATAGCACTCTCAAATAAATTAAAAAGTTTATTAATGAAACAGCCTTTGATTATGTGTGCACTGTACATAGGTTTTTCCTATTTTCCTATTATAGGAAAATAGTCATATTTATATAAGCTGGATGCATTTATTCCTTTTCACTGTTGATAAGCATGTGTGGCTGAATGCTCTCTCTCTTCTCACCCCTACCAGATTGCTTACACATATTCTAACCTGTGATAACCAGTCTTTTAGCTTTAGTATATAGCAAGACCATACTTAAGAAATCACAGCTCCTTCTCTAAAACTGATCTGTCTGCTAACATTAAACTGTTCCTAAAGATAGGAAGAAGGCTGAAGCAAAAGGACTATTCTTAAAAATAAAAGAAAACAGTATTATGAAGTCTCATATTTGATTTAACCTTCTATTTTGTCTTATATTTACTATATGCTTTCACATTGCTCCTTCATATAACCTGATAACATGCTATCTCTCAAACAGCGACCAGATAGCATTTTTAACAGACAATAAATTTCCACAATTTCATATTTAATGCAAAAGTGAAGAAACACTTCTTAATATCAGATATATATAATGGGTTACTACACCTTCCCAAATTAAGTACATTTTTTCACAATACACAATTATATGCATTTTTTTCACAAACAACCACAAATTAGAATATTTTAGAAGTTTAGGACTACACATTTTCTTTCATTTGAAGATATTTCAATAGAAACTAAAACCTATCTTGTTTATCTCATATGTTGAAACACAAGGTATGCTAAATAGACTTCAATTTTTATGACAATATTTTTTCTGTATCTGCATATAATATGGAAGATCTTAGCATCTCATACCAGGCTTTGGGTAAGGAGGAAATTCCCCCTTAAAGTACTCTCTCTCCAAAACATGAACAAACAGAACTCCAGCAGAAGGGTATACATTCCGATCAGAGTGCACCTTAGACAGAATTGTGTACACTGAAAAGCAGAAGGAGAGATAAGAGACAGAAAAAAGGCAAAAATGAGACATGCTCTAGGTAACTTCATGCATTTCAACAGCAATGCGGGCATCTGGGAGAAGGAAAGCAACAAATATTAGGCACCTGTTAATAAGATTTTTAAAAGGTTACGTACATTTAAGAACAGAACACAGAGCAAACCCTCTCTTTGCCCAACAGGATCCTTTCCAAGGCTGCAATAAACAAAACTGCCTATCTCAAGATTCCGAAAGTTGTATAAGCTCTTTTCTTTTATAGTAATTAAAAAAATGAGGAAGGCTATTTGTAATTTTATAGTTGGTTTATTTTTAATATTACATTAATAAAAGTACATTAAATGAATAACACAGTCATTTTTTCCTGATATTTTACATATAGAGAAAGCAAAAGAGGAATACAGAGGAACCTTACCAATCAACAGTTGTCATTCCCCACTGAACAGAAATGGCAGATTTTTCAATTCTTGTGCAGAAAAGGACATAACAACTCACTTCAGCTGATTTCTATGAGTTCTTACAGCTAGACTTTCTCAGACCACCAGGGCAAAATACTCAAACTTTGGTTAGAGAGCACTTTACTGAAGATGTTGGGCTTGTATTGAAGGATAAAACAAAAGAACAAGGGTATTTATAGGCCAGTCAGGTGAAACTGATTCCAAACAAAAAAAGTGAAGCCATGTTTTACAGGACTGAGAATCAAAAATGGAAAGAAAATTCGAAACAATCAGCATACATAAAAGCGATAGGGTGGGTTTTATTTAGTACAAAATTCACTGACAAGGGCATAGCTTTTTTAGGTATAACACATTTGATGCAGAACTACATATATATTTTAATGAATTAGAAGAATTAAGAAATCATTACAATAAATGAGATGATAAGAAGCCACTTTATCAACAAATTTCAACATGTAAGTATAAACAGAGAATACTGATTTAGTAGGTGTTTCTCAAGGTGTCTTAATAAGATTGATTGTAGCTCGTATGACTAATTTTATTACTACTGAATTTTAATTTAATGCCCTGAAAGAACTGATCATTGCTAATAGATTTTGTCAGTGAGATGAAGATTACAAAAGTAGTAGATAAAGATAGTAAGCCACAGACAATCACACACAGCTACCAGCCTTGCTTGCCAAACTGGAAGAAACTTCATGAGAAATCACATCTCCAAAAGCAAATTATAGGCCATACAGCACGGAGGTGCTGACACTGGGAAGACAGACTCCAAAAGAGAGTCACTTCAGAGACATTGTAACAAACTGATAGGAATAAACTTTTAGGTCCCAGAAGTGCAAATTTCAACCTTGGATCAATAAGCAGGACACATTTGAAATGTGGATAAATCTCATGTAATTCTTCAATGCTGGTGTAATTTTTTTAATCCTGGTATAATTTCTCCAGCCTTATAATTATACCAACTTTCCTACTTGAGATCTGCTTAAAAAGGCACCATTAATTAGGCATTAATCACAGGCATTCCAGCCCTTGCACCACGTTCTCTGAGTGGAATTTCTCTCACCTAATTTTAGATGTCTACAGAAACAACATCCACCACTAAGTTAGTCAGGCTCCTTTTATAGTCAGTGAAGAAGAAACAGATGCTTCTAGGGGTTGATTTATTTGATTTCTCCTGTAAAGTGAGATGAATCATGTCCTAGATTCCAGGCTACACTAACTAGATCTCCATGGACTGCAGAGGCATCTGAGAGGAGATGCAAACATCTGTAATGTAGACCTCCACATTTAGTTACGTACTCCCCACCCTTCAGGCTTAATGTTGCAGAATGTGTAACTCTGGATATACTACTGATCACATTCCACAGCATATGCTTTTTTGAAAACCACTTCTAACACAATACTGAACAGAGCACCTTTCTAATAATTTTATCTTAGTGACAAAATTAAAATGATCCTGAAATTTGAAGTGTTACAATCCTGTATGGTTAATAAAACAGTTACTGTAATTTTCATTATGTAGACTTACATACAGTAACATCACTGATTTACTTACTTAAAATTAGTAAATTATTATCCAAACAACCTCTGCATTCAATTCTGTGAATGAGCAGTAAACAGTACAAGGAAGTTCACTAATTTCCTTTAAAATGTCTTCAAGAAAAGCTGAAAAAGTAACATTAATAGAACAGAAGAGCTGACAAAAATATGATGGCTAGCTGAAAGTGCATCAAATACCTAGAAAAGTTTATTTTTCCACTTCTGATACTTTTCCTCTATGACAAAAATCCATTTCAAACAGGAAGAGCAGTGAAAAAGAAATGTGCTTTTTTTCCCTCAGTAAGCAATTCTTTCAGGAAGAAGTAAGCATAATAGAATCAGCAGTTACTGAAAAAAAAAAAAAAAAAAACATATAGCACTTATTTTGTCTGCTATAGGAAACCTATTACCACCACTAAGTGCCTGCCCATTCCTAGCAATGAGACATTCCCTGCTGCTGAAATAAATATACCAGTAAGGATTTGATGCAGATATAAAACACTGATCTTGGTGGAAGTCTAGAAACAACTCTCAGAAGGAAAAATCCCAGAAACCTGTTTTATCTTGTAATGACAAACACATCAAAATCACCACAAGTATGGTGATAAAAAACTGAGAAGTTCTTGCCCTCCTTGTCAAAGATGTCCTCTTTGTTTCCCCCCCAAGAAGTTTCTTCAAAACCAGAAGGAAAATGATGAGTCTTCAGTCTACTACAGCTATCACTAGCTTTTCAATAATGAAACAAGTGAAATGCTACTTTCTTCACAAGCTTTTAAAACCCTCAATTATTTTCATGAGCCTGAGACAAGATGAATGTGCAATCATCATCTTGGGTGATCTAGGGATGAAACAGAATAGATACTAATAGATACTTAACAAATAGATACTAATCTAATACAGCAGACTGCCAGCTGTGAATTGTCTGGGCAAATTCCCTGTGGTAGGTAAAAGTCTCAGGGACTGTGAAAAGCTTCTGTAATATTAATCATGGGAAATTAAAAATCTTCATTACTTAGGAACACATCAGATCCCTGCTAGAATCAGCTGCCATTGACAGCACTGCTTTCCTCTTTCTTGTTTCCAGATCACTTGGAGGACTTTCTGTAGATTCCAAGATCTCCTTATAGGTCTTGAACACAGACACAGCCAGGAATTCAGACAGGATTTTATCAGCCTGCATCTCAGAGCCTGTTACCAGAAACAGAAAACCCCAATCTCCAGAAATTTCACCATGTTGGTTGCAGCCTGTATGCCGATGATCCTCAGTAAAGAATTCACCTGGAAATTTTTGGGTTTTTTTTCCTAGAAATTGCAATTGGTTCTCTCCCCACTGATATTTAGCAGATGAAGAACAATCCCAGAAATAACTTGATCTGGAGGCCAATCCAGAGTGCCTGCCTAGATGAGCAACAAGTGCAAAGCTTCTTCTCAGCCAGTGTGCACTAGCTACAGTATTTGATGTGTACTTGCATAAATGACAGTAAAATAGTCTTTTTACAGTCATGCGCGAGAAGACTTTTTTAAATTGTTACAGAGAAGTTATTGTATTAAGCAAACTGCAGAAGTGTCTTCAAGCAACCAGCTATGATAAGAAAATGTGCAGTATTAGGTATAAATACAGCCATTATTTCAAGCAAAGCTACAGGAAAAGTCAGGGAAGACTAACAAGAACACACAGGTCTGTGAATATTTGAAGATTGAAGAAATGTAAAGTTTTCCAAATTACTTACCTTAAAATAGCACCCTACTCCTGAAACAAGGACATGACTGGAAAAGCAAGAGTAATATTAAAAGCAGGTTTGCTTGAACCAACAGGGTATTTAAATTTACAACCTAAACTCACCATTCTTCTGAGCAGCCTTTATTCTGCTGATAACATAACTGTGGGCTCGCTTAGTTGTCCAGTTAACAGTTCCATTATTGCCATCAGCAGAGCTTAGCAAAATAGCTTTTCACAATAAAACAAATGCAAAAAAAAAAAAATTAGTCAGATCAACAGACTGCCACAAACAATCTGATCAGATGGGATCAGACACCTCCTACATCATGTTTTAGTTTTAGTCAAGATTTAGGAACCACAGGTCAAAAAACAGAGGTGTTTGGTTTGAATATATAAATATATAATAACCTGTCCGACAATCATCTTTTTGACACCCATTTTTCCAAATAAGCTAAGTTTACACTAAATACATAAACCTCTGCAGACACTTCTGCTGACATAATTGTAATGAGAACAAAGATAAAGAAGACCATTCTCTAATAAATATGTTTGCACTGACAAAACCTCACATACAGGCAAAAATATATAAAGTAGCTTTCACTGGAGAGGTATATTTTGGTCAAAGTAGGAAAACTAAAGTAAGCAAGCTTTGCTTTTATAATGATGCTCATATAAAGACACATGGGGCTGATTGCCTTGCAGGCATAACCAATAATCAATTTTGAAAAAAGAACCCATTAAAAATGTCCGCCTACATCCCACACAACTAGAACACAGCCTGAAATCAGCTGGATACATGCAGCTGAAGGTGGAAGTTTTAAGTGCAGTGAGGAGCAAATGATTACTGGAGACAGAAAGCAGCTGTGGAGCTGACAGAAAGACTCCATCTCACCAGCAGCAGAGATGCCTGAGAAAGCTCCCTTCTCACTTTTTGTTCCTGTTCTTCTGTGATGAATAATAGGTATACCAGCTGTACAGTCACATGCCAGCTGAAAGTGCAGAGGGAAGGAACTGCAGTCAGATGCTAGGAAAGTGGCCATAATGAGTAGGTATTTTTATTTTGAAATTGTTTGGGAGTGAGAACTCATGTCAAACCCTGGATCAAAGATATTTTTAGACTAGCATCTTAATATCCTTGTAAAAACAGCAATACCAGAAACATCAAGGAGCAGTACTTGTGTACAGATTAACCCGTTTGCAGGAAGAAATGAACACTTATTGGAAAACATGCACAGTACATGAAAGAAACCTAAACATCTGTGGAAAGTTCTGACCTCTTACACCAGGCAGCTATTAAATTAGTGATAAGACATTGTTCAAACAGAATTCAGGAGGCCAAACAGATCTGGCTTAAGCATTAATAAATGTACACCACACTCAAGCTACAAATGTAGGACAGATATCTATTATTGATAATTTACACAAAACATCTAAAACTGAATTGAGAATGAAGTGTAATTAAAAAAATGTATTTTTAATGCACCTTTAATTTTATTATTTATTAAATCTAATAATTTGATTAATGCAATAATTAACATACCAACACAATAATAGTTCTAACAACTTTTTCCCTGCTGAACTGATCTGCACATATTGCAAGTCTTAATATAATAACATCCTAGGGACTGTGAAATTTAATACTGCATAGGACTTTGTGTAAATATTAGTAATTTATGAAAAACTCAAGAAATTCTTAAAAAGATCAAATAAAGTTGTTCCATTATTCCAACAGGATGAGCTGGGTAATCAGAGGCTTGTCAGCTACAAACCAGCACCAGTACCAGACAAAAGTAATTAATACAAGATTAGATAACTAAATTATTAAATGAAGAAAAGTATTAGCATTATCACAGTCCTTGTCAAAATTATTATACTTATCACAGTCCTTATTTAATCCTTATTAAGGATTTAATGCATCTTTTTAGACACTTGTGGTGAGCCCACAAGTTTTTCCTAATAAAGACAGCAATAATGACATTACCCTTAACTACACAGCTTGTCACTTAACACTTCAATTGAAAAAGTAGATACTAAATCATTTTAGCATATTTAAATGCAATTTAAAAAAGAAAAAAAATACAAGTTCCACAATATGTTTTTCAATATAAATGATCAGTAAATGTCTTTCATTTGGGTTCCAAGTTGTGCTAGGTTTGGCTGTGTGGATTGAAGGAGGTACCTGTCTACCTCTACATGCATTTCATAGAGGAACTGGAAAAGAACCAGTATGCTTATTTTCAGATCCTAGAGTTTATAGTGTGAGGTTTTCATATATATCACCATTGATTTGATTTCAAGTGACAGATGTGAAAATCAAAAGAATAGGGCTGCTAAAACGTTGATTTCTTATATGAGCTTTCTAGTGGGTCTCACAAAGTTTTGGCACTAGCCTTATGTAACTGGGGTGGAGAGAAGAGAGGCAGGATAGAGATGGGGAGGGAGACAAAGAATGACTTGTATGTATCAAATATACTGATAGAATTTGCAGGTAAAAACAAAGGCTAGGAGACTGACAAATAAGGCTAGGAGAGCTGACAGAACAGTCTGCATTGTCTGGTAGAAAGGTGATCAGCAATGTGCAGTTCAATAGAATAAAATGTAACTGCACAGCAGGAACAAAGGCAGCAGCATGCCAAACACATACTGTGAGCACACAATTCAGGGATGTTCAACTTGGGTAACAACCTAGAGATGTAAGTCAGGCTGAACAGAGCTTTCACCAGAACACTGGCTAGAACAGCTGACATGTAAACAGCAACATCAAGGAGGAACATGCAGACTTTATTTTTGTACTTGACACAGATATGATCACTGTTCAAATGCTCGGTCTAGCAGAACCTTCAAGTAGCAACTGACAACACGAGGAAGGCTCTGGGAAGATCTGAATATGATTAAAAGATGACAAAAGAGACCTTATACTACAGAATGCAGGGATTCAAACTATGCATTTTATCAAAGAGACAGTTTAGAATTAATTTAATCAGCCTTGTACTCACGATGAAAAGAATGCTAATAGTGTCAGGTTCTTCAGTGTGTTACACATGTTGCCACAGTTGCTGGAGAAGCCACCACTGCCTTCAACAGCAAGAGCAATTCATAGCTCTGTGCCTGGGACTTGAACATGCCCAGGTGAAGCATATCACAGTTTTTTCTTCTTTATGCAATTATATTTTCTTTAAATTATTCTTTAATTATAATTGTGCTGGTTATAAATAAAAATCACATTTATATTAATTTATATTCTTTTTTTCCCTTTTTAAAGTATATTTGCATAATACTTAGCCACTAAATATTTAACAGAGTGGATACCCACAACAATCTCTGACCACATAACAATCAGAAAAGGACACTAGTACCATGGACCAATTTCACCTTCCCCATTTCTTTACTGCACTCTGATCTCCAAACAGTATCCTGCACCTCTACCTATCCTTTTACTCCTTCTTTGAAGCAGCATCTCAAGCCCATCTCTCCTACTATTAAAGCAGCACATAGCTCCAGCTATCAAATCCAGCCACTTCCCCTCTCTCCTACACCTCCACCTTCCCCTAGGACCTGACATAAACAGATGTTTGTTACTTTGATGCCACAGGCCAGGGACTCGGGCCATGCTTACACTGCCCCTCTTGTGGCACAGGCCCATTGCAAAAAGCTACCCTTGCACTCCTCTACTGCATATGCCATCTGGCTCAGTCCTTCCTCTGAATTCTGAGCTGGAAGTGCAGATCCATACACAGCACATTTTTTCTGAAGGACTGCTGATAACTACACAGCAAAACAGTTAGAAACTGACACCATAAGTTGAAGTGAAACATCTGTGAAGAGAGAACCACCTGCAAGTTGCTTGACCGACAGCTGAAATCAAAGCTTGTAGCCAGACAGTTACTGAGGATCCACTGGTGGCCACACCAGATACTTGCCCAGTTGGTCATATGCTCCATAAAAGGAGGCAGAAGTTGCAGCACTCACCTACTCTCCCTCCTCTTCCAACTTCCATGCACTGTCCTCTTGCATACTAGGTACTATATGGCAGAAATTTACTATTAATTAGAAGGGATTCTCTCAGTGGAAATTCACATTGAGACTGGGTATTTTTTAACCCTCTTCAACAACAGCTACTATGTTAGAAACAGGAATTAATTTGTGTTAGTTCTCCATTGAAGTTTGCTCAGATCCCATCTACATTCCTGTTATTTAAACTGTTTAAAAGTCCAAATCAACCCCAGAAATGTTTCTCGGCTCTATTCTTATTCATCTTTACTCAGTAGGCAATAGTTTTCCATCTGTTCCTGTGCTATCCACTGGTTACTGTAACATCAGAACATTTCTCCTAAATCATTCAAGGAAAGTAACCAAATAAAGCATTTGTCAGTCTCCCTGTTAAACTTCAGTATTTGCATCCATGGGAATGCTACAAATTAACTACTGGGAGAATAAAACCCTCCTGATTCATTAACAGTAGCATTTACCCACCACCACCATTCCCCCTCCTACTGCAGGCCTGACAAGAGAACCAAGTTAGGTTAGCATTTCCACAAAGGTGAGGAAAACACTGTCAGTTCCTGTGATTCCAGCCCGAGTGTAACCAAGAGGTATGGCCAGGCCACCAGGATGTCTCCTACATTTCTATCATCTTTTGATACAAACTATCAGGGTATCCCAGCAATTGCACTCCAGATTTCTGAGGTGGCAATTGTTCTGAAAGACTAAGGGATTCAGAAAAGCTGTTGATTTCAATACACTAAGATTTCTGTTTGCTCAGTAGGTTGTTCTTTCTAACTTCTCATTTTCATGGCTTGGAGTGTCACTAAAATAGCCTACATTTAAAAGGCATTTTGTCTATTTGTGCTGCAATTGTAACAACATTTAGACACAGATTCAAATTCCTATGGAAGTAATCAAAACTAGCAACTCCCTTCTTTCATCTAGAAGTCTGCCAAGGAAGACACTCTAAACTCAGTGACGGTTGTAAATTTATCACTCTCTATTCAGGAAGAATCCAAAAGCTCTTCAGATACTGAAAAAAACAGATACTCTTGTCTAGGTTTTAAATTATTTTTTCTTTGATTGGAAATAATCTTTCTTCTAAAGAAAGGGTTTTACTTCAGTGACTGCAGTTCCTGAAGTACTTTAATGAACTTCCAACCAAATCTAAAAACATTAAGGAGCAAAAACAACCCTCTCTACACACTGAACAGTTACATCTTCTGCCATAAAGCTGACTTCTTATTGTCTGGCCTTAGGACCTCTAAGATATCTCCATGTACTGCCTATAAATAATGTGTTTCTGTAATGAAAAGCATATTAATGGAACAGCTACTTTTCCCCTCCTGTAATTACTTATTCAAGTAAGTACCTATTGACAGTAGATTGTCTGTATTGACCTGGCTCACATTACTAGTACAGACAGCATCTTCATAGGCAGGCAGACATCCAGAGGCTGTCTGGAAGGAAACCTGCTTCTCTGCCCTTATGCTTGCACCCATATCAGGAAAAAGGGCAGGTGTGCTGTGGTGTTAGTTTGAAAACACCAGACCATCTGTGAAATGTTCTGCCTCCTTGCACAGGGTGCGGCCTAGCAGAGGAGTGTTGCCAACGGCACTTCTGCTGTCAACAGCAGGACAAGTGCAGGGATCTGGTTCAGCCTCCTGGATCCCCGCCCCAGCCAGCGATTTCACAGCTGTTTTAAACAGGCACGTCTGCAGCCCTGCTCAAAGGAGGCACTCCCAGCACATTCTTCATCACCTAGCACACACCAGTGGAAACAATCCCATACCAGTCCTGGGCAGTACATACACTTCACTGAACTGTTTTTGTGGGTCGACTAGTTTTGAGCCAGGTGACCCAATCCTTAGTATCACCATACGCGTTATTTGTCACCAGGGAAAGCAGCAAATAATCCCTAGCTGTGCAAGGTCTGGAGAATGCTTTCTGGCAGCAGTGCAGCCTCATGACAAATTAATGTGACCACATAACCACAGCTTGCAAAGTGAGAACTAATGAGCTTCTTCCTCATTTTGACCCCTTTATAGGGAAAGGAGAATACAACTCCATTGCTCTACAATTCCCTATTCCTGGGATGAAACAAGGGTTCCAGGGACAACATGGGCACTGACAACTAATTCTAAGTGCAGAAATACAGGGCAAAACCACTGGCCACAGTCACTCAAACAAAGTTTTGATAACCACTCTCTCTGCAGATACACAATATGGGGGCAACTCATCGCTCTGCCAAACTAATATGACAGACAGCTCTACTAGTGTAATTTAGCAAACTTCTAGGAAGTCTGTTACTATAAAGCTAGAGTCAAAGAACGCCTAATTAGTTTCTAGTAGAAATGCTTAATCCTATATATCACTTCTTACAACAAAGTCCCATGTTTTTCTAGCAGTGAAGCATCATCAGCTTGCATTTGGGAGTCAATGCCTTCAATTTGACTACTATACCAGACCCCTAGGAGCAGCTGAAATCACTCTTACAACCTTTAAATTCTTAATTCTCATGAAATTCCTGGATGATGAAATAGTATTTTGCCTCAAGAAGGACAGGGAGAAGTGAGAGGCAAACAACCCCTCTGACTTGTGACAGCAGTTATCCTCCTCTAGAAAGCCTTTTTTCATACATCTTTAAGAAATGCAAAAAGCATAAGTTAACTTTCTTCTGTAGATGAAGTGCTACAACATAAATGGAAAAAACTAATCCATATTAGTTAAGGAGAACTAAAAGAACTCTATTTAGAAGTCCTGTGCTACTTCTCACATGCCATTTTGTCTGTCAGATGTCTCTTGCCTTATTAAGTAATGCTGCAGTACTTTACAGTTTACCTAAGATCAGGATTCAAAAGAATGGATTTTCATTCTGGGCAATGCATCTTTGAGCCAGCAGACAAGACTGGAACTTCTTTACTTAGGAAGAATGGAGGGGAGCTCAGGTGAGCTCCTGGGACAGCTTCATTCAGATCAGGAACATACTACAAATCTTCACCTTGCCGAAAAATAAATTTTATATTGATATCTCTTAAAAGAATGTAACTGAACTAAAGTTCATTCCTCCTTTTTTACATCAGTTTCAAACCACATATTCTTCTGTTTTAACTAATGAAATCTCACTGAACCAACCTTAGAAAGGTCTAAGTGGAAAAGTTATCATGAAAAAACTTTAAGACCTCTTCCCTTACCATGTAGCCTGGAAAGGACTTGTAGATTAAGCTCACAACTCAGCTTTTATAAGGTCATTTAGTTGACCTTTGTAAAAAACATTATTTCAGTTGATACTGAAAGCTTATTCTCAATTGTCCTAGTTCTTGCTTGGTTGCTATGCCACAATCAGTCATGGAGGGGAAGGCAGAAGAGGTAGGAAAAATTTCCAGAAAAGGGAAAAGCAGTGTGTTGCATCTAACAAATGAAGTTTTATCCTCACATTGAACAACTTCGCACTTAAGTTCTTACCACATCTTTAATATATCCAGTGCCTCCATGTCAATTCTGCTACCAATAACCTATGACAAGTATGGTCATAAATAAAAGAAGGGTACCTAGAGGGTACCTCCTCCTAGGGTATTAGGAGGGTACCAGGAGGGTACCTAGATACTATTCAAGAGAATATAGAGCAGACTGCTTGCAGATAACTCACCACTGACCTCTCAGAACTCAAAATAACCCAAACAGATTTCCTGCTGTTAACTTACTCCTGGTGTAACAAGTCTCACAAAGGCAGTCCTGTGGCTGGCCTGCTATTAAGTGTTAGCTGTTGGATGTATTTCACTGTGAAGAACCTTGTAGGTGAAAATCCTAGCTACTGCATGAAAGCTATTATATAGCTTTCAGGGACCAGGATCAAGACTTTTTCTGAATTCCCAATTCTGGCTCGGTTGGTCTAAGTGGTCAAGATGGGAAATAACGGAGAAGAAGGGCAACACAAAAGACAACCCCGTACTCACAACAGCCCGTCTCTCGCGTCAGGCACCAGGTCGGGGGACCAGAGGAGCGCAGCGGGCCCGGCCCAGTCCTCGGGAGCGGAGCCTCCCGCGCCATCCAGCGATTCTGAGGCAGGCCTGGCTCCCGCGCCCCGCCGGCAGTCCCGCTCCGGTCTCACCCACCGCCCCCGGGCTCCCTCAGCCCGGGCCCCGGCCGCGTTCGGGCGCGCCCGCCGTGCCGGGAGGGGCTGTGGCGGTCCTGGGGCGGGGGCACGCAGGCCGCATCCCCGCACCGCCTGTGGAGCGTCCTCTGGGAGCCGCGGGAGCCGCGGCATGGGGGGATGCTGGGACAGCCCAGACCCCGCACTGACAGGGAGCACGGAGCAGCGGGAATAGGGCGCGCAGCGAGCCGCAGCCGGAGGGCGAGGCGGGGGGGCGGTTCCGCCGGGAGGGGACACCAAGCCCAAGCAGAGGGAGCACCGCGGCGCAGGCTGGCCGCTGCGGGCGGGGCCCGCCACCGCTCGCCGCGGGGAGACGCGCCGTGACCGACCTGTCAGCAGGAGCGTGGTGAGGGCGCTGTGCGGCCACGGACCCGCCGCGCAGCACCGCATCGTTCCCCGCTCCTCCGCCTGCTGCTGCCGACACCACCGCCGCCGCATCCTCTATGCCGCCAAGTACCGCTACTCCTGCCGCCCCCGCCGCCTCGCCCCGCGGCGGCCGCAGCATCCTCCCCTTCCCGCCCCGCTCCTCCCCGCCCCGCCCCGGCGGCCGTCTCCCGGCAGCGCGGCCGGGAAATGCTGGGCATGCCGGGAGGAGCCTCTCGCCGCCATGGCGGGGTGGGCGCGGGGAGTGGGGCTGCTCGGTGCGGGCTCTGCAGGGAGCAGGCTCCGCGGGATACGGTTCCCCTCAGGACGCGGGCAGAGCGCTTGTGGCCCCTGGCGGAGGCGGGGGCTGCCCTGCCCCGCCCCGCGGTGCAGATGTGGCGGGACGAAGCCGTGGTGACCCGGGTGGAGGGGCAAGGCAGCGGCGGAGGTCCCCCGCCCAGCCTAACCCGCGCCTTCCCTTGGAAACCCGGCAGGGGAGGGCGGTATCCCACGCCTCACAGGCTTGCCTGGTGCACACGGGTGTGCTTTGCTCTTGGAAAAGATCGTGGCGAAAGCCCTCCCAACAGCAGGTTTTTAAACACCTTACTCTGTCATACTGGAGAGGGTCCACCAGAGGGTTAAAAAGATGATTACGGGTCTGGAGCATCTCTTATGAGAAGAGACTGCAGGAACTGGGCCTCTTCAGTCTGGGGAAGACTGAGAGGGGAATCTCAGCAACGCGTTTAAATATTTCAAAGGTGGGTGCCAAGAGGATGGTGCCAGGCTGTTTCCAGTGGTGGTCAGCAACAGGATGAGGAGCCATGGCCACAAATTAAAACACAAGAAGTTTTACCTCAGCACGAGGAAGAACTTTACACCGAGGGCAGCAAAACACTGGAACAGGCTGCACAGAGAGGTTGTGGACTCTCCCTCTCTGAAGACATTCAGGACCCACCTACACACATTCCTGTGTGATCTGCTCTAGGTGACTTTGCCTTGGCAGGAGGTTGAACTGGATGATCTCTGGAGGTCTCTTCCAATATTAACAATTCTGTGATTCTGTGACACCAGCAGTAGGGCACCTGGCAGGCTAACCTAGTGCACACAGATATGGCTGTGGAGGAGGAGATCACAGCAAAAGCCCTTGCAACTGCAGTTTTCTGACTAACTTACCTTATTTTAAGCCTATATCCTTACTCCACATAAAGCTGGTTTGTTTCTTCCAGTGTTCAGCAGCTGTTCCTGCAGCTGGTGGAATTGTGAGTGGGATGTCGGGAGGGGTTGGTCAGGGTCCTAGCTCCAGGCTGACCTGTGTGTGGAGGCTTGCATCCAGTTTCCTGTGTCAGGTCTGACCATTCCATGCTGTTTCACTTCCACTGTCTGCATTATGTTTTCTGGACTCATTACTGATTTTTGACTGTCATTTAATGTCTGTGGCATAGCTCAAAAGCTATGGCAGTCTTTGCTGAGCTGTGAAAGCAAATCTCCCTGTGGAGGATGGAAGAATATTGTCAAAAGTAGTTCTTGGCAATGGTGATGTATTTTGAGAGTAGGTGTATGTATATGTCATATATAACTGCTTAAGACACAGTGTTATGTAAATACTGCATTTTCTTCCAGGGAGCTACTCTCTCTCAGCTTTCTGAATGATTCATATAAGAGTAGTCCCTGTACTAGAACTACATACTCCACAACGAAAGCCCATCTCAACAAAAAGATCAGTTTTTACTTTTATTTTCTCACTCTAGTGGACTGCCATGTTTGCTATTTGAAAATTGCAGTAAGTCTTCCATTATCCATCCTTCATTTTTCATAGAGAATTTTGATTTCTCATGAAATTTCATAAGCATTTCCACTCTAGCAAGCCAAATGTATTTGCAAAAAAAGTAATAATAATTCTATCCTTTTGAGATTTGGAAGAAAGAAATATAATCTGTCTTACTCAAATTGTATTTACCTTATTGAACTCTTTATAAGCTGGGGAAAAAAGACAACTGTAGAAGACTTCACCCTATCCATCTTTAGTCTTGTTACAGCTCTAAATTTCCATTAATCCATCTCATGAAGGGGAACTTTACATAGCAAGAGCTCTTCAGTATAAATACTCTGCCTGACATTAAGATGCAAAATAGTCTGGTGTTTTAGTCAGCCAGCTCATTATCCTAGATAAAGGACTTTTTTTCTTCTCATTCCACAGAGACTTTCAGAATATATTTAAATTTTAATTTGACTACAAAGATATTTAAGAGCAGAAATCACACTCCTTCCCTTACCTGTGCCTAGAAGTACTGTTCTGTTTCATGACACTTTTTGATTTTGGGTAGGCCTATTTCCTCTCTGAAATTAATGTGATTTTTTTTGCTCATTCCCTTATGTAAGTATAGAAAGCCATACAGATGCAGCTGTTCCATAAGAATCTTGGATAGCCAGCTCATGCTCTGATGGTAATGTTTAGAGTAACAAGTCTATATAATATATAGGTAGCTCTCCAACACTAATTGTAATGCTAGTGAAGTGTCTGATTTTTGTAAACATCTGTGCTGTCATCAGCTTATAAATTACCATTTTCTTTCCAAGTATTCCATGTTGAAATATTATACACTATAAAACAGTCACCATCATTTTAATGTAGTAGCAGCACTATAATAGTGCTCAGTGCTTTGCCACCTTTGCATAGAAAGAAAGTGTCCGTTTATCTAAAATATGTTTGTGATGTCCTCTGGAGAAGAAAAGGTCATGGACATGGAAAGCAGTGCCACAAAAGCCTGCCTTGTCCCACTGCTTCCTTCCTGGCAGCACTTGTGTGTGAGTGGATATCTCTGTCTTTTTTATAAGTGTATTTGAGGCTGGCATTCCAAATCACACATCACTGACCCAGCCCTGCAAGACAGACTGACTCACCTGGGAAACTTTGCCTAATGCAGTGCACTTAAGAATCCTACCCTTACATTCCTAAAATGAAGTGATATTAACACAACATCTTGTTTAAATCAGCCACCAGTGATTTGATATTGATTAGTAATACTCCCTCTGTAAATATTTCTTTCTCCTGTAATTTAACAGACTGCCTGTATTGAAACTAATTGAAAGGGAACAGTGATGAGACATTTTTACAGAAATTGTTCTGTATTCCATATTTACTGGATTTACTTTGGCAAGGAGCAGAGCTGGCTTCTAGCACTACAATAGTTTTTAGCTAAAGCTTTTTAATTCCAGAGTATATACCCCACATTTTTCAGGAATGCAAAAGTAACAATTACTGTTTCCTCATGCATTTTGCAGACGTCAAAGGTTTATTTTGTTGTTCAGACACATTAGGAGGCTGATTTCATGGAGAAGGAATACAGCCTAATCCATTTGCCTCTTTCTTTTAGAGCACAGGTCCTTTGAGCTTGATCTTTATAGGTGCTGAATGGTTGCAAGTGTTTGGTGTTTCTGGAGATCAGCCCACCTAAACAAAAGAAGAGCAGTCTTTTTTTTTTTCCCTTCCTTTTTTTAGGCATTCTTGTGAGAAAAAAATATTTTTATATTGTTGTATAGCTTTCAGTAAGGTTAGCAACTACTATACATATGTCATTATGTAAGACATAAACAGAACAACTGCAATTCTTGTTACAGTTTGCAAGTCCTGAGGAGTTTATAATACCACCTTTCATTACATTCCAAGGATTCTTATTTCCATTTGTACTTCTGTCTTTCTAATGTTTACTGGAAGCCTTTTGGCATGTTAATGTAGTAATTTGTGACTACAGTACACTATTTGTTTTCATGCAGTGTTCAACGAAATGTTTTATATGCAGCACTGCTACAGGATACTATATACAACAAAAAAATCTTTAAAAATTGTGAGGTTAAGAATTTTGGTATTATGTCAACTGCACCCAACAGATGCTTATTGGAACAAAGCACATTATTTAAAACTTCAGAGTTGAACAGAAATAGATTTATGAGCTCTGGTTTTAGCTGATTTAGCCCATGTATTTTATCTTTTACTAGAATTTTAAAGTGTAAAGAGGAGTTCAAAAGATCAAATTATATAATATATATTTTATATGTACTATATATTATATAGCAGTTATCTCTGGAATCTGGCATATATTTTGGAAAATACCATGTGTTCAGAGAAAGAAGGTTATCTCCAAATATAGGAGTGATAAACAGGAACAAATTTTAAAAAATAAGAACTTGGAAGAAACAAGAAGTGCACTGTAAGTTAAAACAGCCCACAAGAGTCTTCAGTTTGCTGAAGCAGCACTTGTATAGCCAGCAGCCTTATGTGCCAGTAACTTTGGCCTTATTTTAGAGGTTATAGTTTCACATGTCAATGTAGATCTTCTGGCTTTTAAGACAGGCTCTACTGCATCTAAAATACTGGTTCTTGTCAACATTATAGCAAGCTTTACACCTTTATATGTTAAAGTAGCCCATATTTGCCCCTCTCTCCCTCTTCAGGGAGACTGTCAGCTAGCAATGAATAAAATAATATCGAGGTGTGCTTTTCTTTTTTGAAAAGCTTCAATTTCAAGCATATTTGCTGCTGGGTGCTCACTGATGGCTCATACTACAGATTAAAAAAAAAAAAATACTGACTCTGCTTTTCACCACAATTTTTCCTGTGCTCAAAGCTTTTAGGGAATATATTGGTTTAAAACATTAATATTGCTATCTGGGATTCAAACTGCTATTCTTGAAAAATACAAAAATAGCTAGGCAGTGGTATGTTTGCTTTTTCTTTTCTTGTTCTGTATCGGGAAAAGCTGCATCCTGTAAAATGGCACAGAGAATAAATACTGTACATATAATGATTTATCACAGAGAGAAAAATAGTACTAGAAGCATCATCTGAATCTCTTTAAATGTCTGTCTGTAGTACTCAGATTAGTGGGCTTCTTAGTCCAGTATAAGTAGGAGGAAATTAATATTTTCCTCATCTTTTCTGTGAGCTCTGCCATTCCTAAACTGCTGGGTTTGGCTTAATTTCTTGTAAAATCTCCATAGAGAAGTTAGTTTGATTACTAAATTAGTTAAAAATTCTATTATTGTGTCTTCATTGTTCAACAGTTCTTACAAAAGTTCCCTGTTTCAGCCTTTTTTGTAATCCTCAGCAAGACAAATCTCCCCCACTTGAGAAGGTAAATGTGAGTGTCTGTTCAAAAGCATTTGTGAAATACAATTATCAGAGTTAATGGCTGAAAAATGAGAGCTTCTAAATTCTGCTAACGTTTCTTACCAAAGCTATGCACCTTTTCTGGATAATGTAACTAAGATACTCAGTACTTCAGAGGTCCTCTGTGTGGAAACAGGAGAGTATTTATAGCTTGAATTAACTTTTTTTTTGTTGTTGTTTTCTTTTTAACAGAGCATAGACCCTGGAGTGCAGCTGCATGATGATAGATTCCCTGGCTACACAGAAATAGCTCAAAAAGAATTATTAGAGAAAACAACGGGCCAGATGAGCACATTGGCAAATGCAGAGTGAGTAAATCCTAATCTCTGGCAAAAATATCCATCTGTTGTCCCTTGACCAGATAATTTATGACAAAATTGACTGGAAAGGACTGGCATTATCCTAGAACCAGTATTTGTAGTGAAAGCAACTTACTGTCTGTGAAATGTAACTAGACTGAAAGTTGCACATTCTTGTTAGGGGTTTCTTGTGCATCGTCATAGTTGAGACTGTATTTCTGTGAACTTAAGTCTTCTGTTATGTTTGGTGCAATAAATCAAAGTGGTGTTTGGGAGAAATAGTTCCCATGTCAAGATGGAATCTATGAATAATTTGGGGAATGGAACACACCTAGCAGGAACTCTTGCAAATGCCAAACCTTGGATGTCAGTATCATGTTGGCCAGGTTATATAACACATAGATCCAGCCTCATTAAGGATTCTCATCCCAAAGAAGTGGAAACGTGGGCAACACTGAGCAAGGTGTAGTTCCTTCTATGGGAGTAGTAAACACCCAGAGCTTAAGGCAACATCTTTGAAAAAAACAAGTTCATCATACATCCTTGATGAAGAATAAAGGAGGGTGTTGGATTTTTACCTAGAGTAAGCTCTTGCCAAGAGTGTGGGAGTTGCAGAAACACCTCAAAGGAGCAGAGCAAAAGTTTGCGACAGGTGTGTTATGTGCAGATTTAAGAAAATAGTTTGATGAAAAATAGGATATTTTCAGCCTGAAGGCAGGAAATTTGAAAGTGATGTTAGGAGGAAGGGCCAAGGTTCACACAGAACAAAGAACAAGTTTTTTTCTCTGTTCCAGAACAAGTTTTGCTTGGAGGAAAAGTGAAATACTTGTATGTTTTCTTTTAAATAAGTATCATGTGGTCTCCAATGTGTTTATGTGAGGTATTACCTTATATGGAGAAATCCAGGCTGAAAGTGGCTCTTTGAGGGTAGCAGTTAAGAAAGACTAAAAAGATAAAAGAGCATGCCACAGAGTACAATAATCAGATTTACATCCAGGAGAACGTGGAGGCTGGAAGGGTGGAATGCAGCTGTAGTTTCAGGATTGTTGAATGTGGTTCTGTCTAAACTGGGATCTGAAGTTGTGCCTTATCTAAACATATCATAACTAGTCTTGAGTAGTGTGGAGTTCATACAGACAATCTTAGCCAAGTTTTGTGTCTTGTATAGATGTGATTTTATGAGATGTGTATTGACTGAGAGCAGCAAACATGTACACTTTTTCCCCCGATAATAAGTAGCAAAGGAGACAGATGTTTTCAGTTTTCAGAAAAAAATGCCACATATAAACAAGGTTGTGCTCAGGTGGCTGTTGTTTAACTGCCATGTCTTCACACATGGAGTGCTTACGTCTTTTGGCAAGTAAGACCTGTTTTGTTTAGGAGAAGCTAATCCTGTATCACTGTGTTTTGGCTTTCAATTCAACTATCTAGCAGTTGCCAGATGTCTCAGTTTATAAAATATTACAGATCCTGAGGGGGAAAATGAGTAACAGAATTACTGAACTGCAGTGTTTTATCTGGAGAGGTAGAGGACCAGCCAGCTAAAGGCAGGTGATCAGAGAAACTAGAAGTTAATCTGGGAAGGAATAGCCTAGAGAGGGTCTTGCCCTTTGCAACTCTCATTAACTTCAGAAGGAATTGAGAATTTGGCACTCTGGAAAATTAGATAATTTTAAATTTGGGTGCCCAAAGAGTTAATGCATTAGTCTTTTTCTGAGCATTCATTTTTCAAGATTTTCACTTACCAGTCTTGGGCAGGTTTTTAATTTTCTGTTTCACTATCTGATGATAGTAAATCATGTGAATGTTAAAATATCCAAGGTAGATGAAGAGTATAGGTATTGCAGTAGACTGTAAAAATAGTGCTTTTATGTCATGAATGAAGGTGGGCAGTACCACTGTAAACTGGGAATGCTGTTAAATGTATGTCTGTAAGCATAGGGAGGTAGTGAAGGAAGGGGTAATGTGGAAGTCAGAAGTCCTGTGAGCCTCACCTTTAGAAGGTGCAGGACTGAAAATTTGGCAAAGTTTTCCTTAATTGTCAGATTTCTGTGTCTAGTCTTATCCATACATGCTGCTGGCATGCTCTGCTTTGGATCAGTAGGATTCAAAATTCTTCTTTTCAGCTTCTTCTGAAGGAAGAAGGAAGGTGATTTCTGACTCTTCTAGGTTTGCTCCTCTGTTTGTCATGTGGAAATAAACTACAGCTTTCTGGCAGCCCACTGGTTTTGCCTTCATGCAAAGTGTTTGGATTATGTGAACCTATATTATTATACACTGTTTTCCTGGATTTTTTTAATGTAAAAAGCTGAGTATTGTAAATTCTTAGAAACACATCAGGTTAATAAGTCTGACCACAAAACATCATTAGTACCTGACAGTTCTGGTTTCACAAGTCTTGCAAAAAATAAGCCACATAATGTTTCTTCAGGTTTTTATAAGATTTTTTTAAGCATTCACATATTATCTTTCAATAAATCCTAGCTATCTTGATTTGTAGTAGGAAAGAGATGGAAATTAAGTGCAGCATTATTACAGATTTTTAAGTCAAATTGTGCTTGTGATCTGTCATTTCCATAGTTTTTGCATAGTTGGCACATCTGCATTTTAAATATAATTGAGTTTCATTGCTCTGATGTGTTTTTCTGCAAAATTAAAATCTTCATCTTTGTTATTTTCTCCTGCAAAGCAAATTCTATGCCAAATACAGACCATAGATATGAAACTCCTTGATTTAATATTATAGATTGTATCTGCTGACATTCTGAATGTTTTCATGTTTTAACCAGTCAGACCTCCATTTTCTCCAGCATCTCTGAATTATTTTGAAAATTTGTTTCGAGTCTTTGTTTAGCATCTGTATATCTTCCACCTGATCAGAACTTTTATCTTTAAACCTCTCCATTGCTTTCCTTCAAATGTTTAAAATGCAACCTTAATCTATGCATACAATTTTACTACAGACAATTGTACAGGTTTAAAATAATTTTCCAACTTTTAATTGGTCCTTTGTCAATCTCTTCCTTCTTTAACTCTGCAAGATTGTGTATGCATTGTATTTCCTTACATGTATTAAATTTACCCTGCTCTCTCCAAAATGTTCCTGCAGAAATGGAAATGTTCCTTGCTCCTTTAAGTATTGATTTGTGAAAATTGCAGAGCAGTATTTAGACCTCTCTGCTTGTCTGTGTGTAGTCTCTCATGCTCTCTTTTTCCACATGATGTAGTTTGGCTGCTGGAGTTGTATGCCCAGAATGATGGCAGGAGGGATTAGTGCCCAGGTTTTGGAGGTTCGCCTGACTTGTTTGTAATTGTCATCCTTTCTATGATATATACCCCCTTTCTATGATATATACCCTTTCTGTATCTTCTTGTGAATACATGTTGTCACTCTGGTTAGTTAGGCCTAAAGTGGGGGAACTAAATGAAGAAAAGTCTCAGGTACCTTGTATATGCCAAGACAAAAGTGTTTATTTACCTTACTGAAGGTGACAGTTCTGTTTATCTTTCGGAGAAAAGATTTTAACCAGCAGACTTGTAATAACCTTGCTAATGAAATAACGAGCTGTACACAACCAGTGGAATATTCTGGAATGCAAGGAAAGCACATTGTGAATACACAATTTTATAAAGGTTAAACCACTCCAAATTATCTATCTGGAGAACAAATTTGAGTATTTCCCCTGAAAAAGTAACATTCCATTTTCAGTATGCGCCATCCCTTGAGTTGTAAGATTGTTGCCACCAGACAAGCTAACGATACAAGTCCTTTCATTTTATTAGAGGTTTGTTGATTGGCTTTTATTTGAGGGAGACGGAGGGTAGTTTGTATTTTTGGCAGGAAGGGAGTTATTTTGCTTTTACAAGGAATAGATGTCCTATATTATATGAACTGAAGACATGTGTGTTCTCAGCAAAGTGTCAGAACAAAGACAAAATCTCTGCATGAGAGAACTTACTGTGTAGGAGGATCTTTATGTAGCAGATCAGCTGCATTAAGGTACAAATTACAGTATTTAATTCCCCATGAAGTTGTAATGTGAGCCTGTCGCACAGGCAGTGTAGAAAGCTGTGTGCAAAAGTTCTTGTTTGACTCAGGAATACTCAAACCCAACTTTCCTTGGGGGGGAAAAATGCCCAAAAGATGTACATAGAATAATGATTTATATGGTAGTGATATATTCTGGAAGGAGACAATGGAAATTGGTTGCAGGGGGTAGGATTTGACTTTGCATGAATGGAGTCAGTTTCTAAGTGCCAATACAATTTAATATAAGATTGAAAGAAAAACATGAAAGATCAGAAATAACAGGATAAGCACTACTGCAAATATTTGCTTGCTAGGATGGAGGAAACTAGTGAGGTAATTCATGGTTTGTAAGAGGGGATGCTTTTGTGAAAGGGTTTATAGCAATTGCAGGAGTACCAAGCAGGAATTAGAAAAGGCAACAGAGGAGGTAGCAGTAGTTTAGGAACTTCAGAAGATAGACAGTCAGAACTCGGGCAAAGGTTTCCCCCACAGGAAGTGAGAGAAAGAACTTGCTTGTTTTTCAAGGATGTATTATAAAGGGGGAATCAACAGGGCTTGGCAAAATACTCAAATAGGTAGGAGAGAAGAATAACTACAAAATGATAGATATGTTGTTCTGACAAACAGTAGGATGCTGGAGCTGTGAAAGCACAGAAGAGTGGTTTTGAATAGCGCAGCTGCTGTGAGATTATAAACACAGTCAAGTATTAAGTATAGTTGAACAGAGCTGAATATTCCCATTGAAATTTCCAGACTGAAGATCCTGATATTTACGTAGGTGTAACTGCAAATTATGGCCTTTCCTGTTTATGCTTTTGCAACAGGTACAAAAAACCTTTGACAATCATGTAACAGAAGTTGGTTTGTAGGGAACAAATACACATTTTTTCATGTGTGCAGGAAGTATAGGAGATATGCTTAAGTGTGACAAGACAGGCCCTGGCTTGTGATAAGAGCTCACATGATCAAATTCCTGTTTGACTGACTTCAAGTGTTGTTAGTGCAACTGTCACAGTATAGCTGAGCTTTGTCTTAAAGCTTTAAATATTGGGACAGGAACATTCATGGAACATAGCAGATTCTCTCTCCATAAGATCTCACTGATTCACAGATTCCTGTAATTCCTAAAGAAATAAAAGGAAGTTATGTTTAGTTTTACTTCAACTGCCTACTTTGAGTTCAACTAGCCGTTATTCATGAAAATATTTGGTATTCTACAGAACACAAGTCCTACGAGGAGCAGCTGAGGGAGCTGGGGGTGTTTAGCCTGGAGAAGCCCCAGGGAGGAATTTAACTGCTCTTTACTGACTATCTGGAAGGTGCTTTGAGCCTGCTGAGGGCTGACCTCCTATCCCGAGTATCAAGGGATAGGACAAGAGGAAATGGCCTCAGGTTGTGCCAGGAGAGGTTTAGATTGGATATTGGGAAAAAATTTCTTCACTGAAAGAGTTGCCAAGCATTGGAACAAGCTGCCCGGGAAAGTGACTGAGTCACCATCCCTGAGGGTATTTAAAAGATGTGTAAATGTGGTGCTTGAGGACATCGTTTAGTGCTGGATGTGGCAGTGCTGGGTTAAGGGTTAGACTTGATGAAGTTAAAGGTCTCTTCAAGCCTAATCAATTCTATGATTCTAAGATTTTTGCCAGAGATGAAAGATTTTCTGTCACCTCCTTTTTAATGTCTGTGGCTTGAAATCTGTCTTAAACATTTTAGCAAAGCTTTGTCTTTATGAGTTCATAGCAAGAAAAGCAACATAAATTATACTCAAAATTAGATTCTGTAGAATAATTCTGAGAATTGTGCTGCCAGCTAAGTTGTCCTTTGATTTTAAAATGCCATTAAATCTTGAATTGATATCTAGGTTCAAAGGCCTGTTTGATCTGTTTTTTTTCCCCCTTCTACATTTTTGATGAGAAATTAGACACTTGTAACTACTTAAATTTAAAGATAACTAATACTATTTAGTCAGTAAAATCATGCTTAGAGTTAAAGCTGCTGAAACCAAACCTAAATCCTGCCTGCCTCTTTTTGCCTCCTGCACCTTTCCAAAAATGATAAGATCTAATGCTTGCCAATTCTGTATTATTATAACATTACATTATAATATATAATATATTGCATTATTATAAACTTACAAAGCACAACAAGGTCCAAAATTAATTCTGTCTCCTTTAAGTAGCCCTGTGGATGACTGCTATATATGCACAAAGTAGTTTTTGCACTGTTCCTTCTGAAATTCAAATGCAACTTAAAATATTTCCGGCCCATGACCAAGATTTTGCACATTATAAAATGAATGAGTTCCTGTTGGCAATCATCACAGATACTTATATTTTCTGAAAGAATAGTAAACACTTGTTCTCTCTCTGCATGACTGAATTTCACAACAAAGGAAAAAAGTTCTCTCAATCTCCTTTACTCAAAATTAGCTTCAGATTGTGTAGGAGACTGTACAGCCTTGGTCAGCTTGTTGGGGAATAAAACTAATTTTTCTCACTGGCAGTTTGTAAGTTATATTGCAAAAGCAGGAATTAATTCCTTGGCTGTTAATCACAGACTGCTGGAGTTCAGCATTTTCTATATCACAACAGTCATCCGCTGTTACTTTTAACAAGTCTTTTCCTCACCCAAACAGAAGTGTCAGAATACTGAAAGCCAGTTACAGGAATACTTAATTACCAGAACTGTTGCAGTTAGTCTAGCACTACTTTCAGAGTCCTCAACACAACTTTAGGTTATTGGTGCTACTTCAATTTTATCTAAATTGCAAAGCACTGAAGGATATTTTTAGAAATGCCTAATCCGGATTTTAAGCAAGTTTAATTGAAACTGGAACAACTCAGCTTTTTGTGTTTCATAGCAGCTTTACAGACTGTGATGAGAAAAATGGTTGTTTTCTCAAAAAGCAGTGTCAGTGCATAAAGTAGATGCACACTGGAATATCTTCTCAGATACTGCAAAGAAAGATAGCAACTAGTAAAGCATAATACTGTAACTAAATCACATGAATGATGTGTTATAAGAGATCTTATATTACTCTCTGACATTTTAGGGGAGAAACAAAAGATGAGATTTTGTTCAGGCCATCTAAGTAAACATTTTCAAAACTACATTTTTACAGATGAGTGTGTAGATTTATGTCTAGTCAAAAGGATGTCTTTTTGCATACTCAGCTGGCTGAATTTTATGTCTCTATACTCACTTTCTAATAAAAAAAGAGAGAGGCAGGATCACACCAGGCTGAGACAAGTCTCCTGAGGTGAGATTAATGCCTTTCTGATGGTGCCTATCTGTCTTTTCTTGAGGTCTCTGACAGTTAAATGGCTAAACTTAAGTGAAATGAATGTCTTCCACAATGAAAACCTCCTTGAGCAAGTATCTAAAAATGAAAGTGATAGATGATGTATTCTTTTAAACTTACATCAACAGATCAATTTTTTACTGCTTGCTTTTATGATAGTATCTAGGAACACTAGATATGCACAAGGTGCTTGAGGCTGTATAATCACAGAATAAAAAGCCAGTCCTAACTCTCAGAGTTTACACACTAAATATAAAACAACATGACAGAAGAACACAGAAAACAGAAGGAGCAAAAAGGGTAGTGAGAGTGCCTGGGTCAGCAGTAATCACCACCCATCAACAATCCAGTAACTGAGAGTTTTGCAGACTTTGTAACAAGAGCATTACCATGTGACTTGGAGGTTGATGGGATTGTAACTGTGGGGATGTTTCAGAGAAGAGCCTCTGAAGGAAAAGGATCATGGAGACATATTTATGGGAAGTAAATACAAGGTCATTGTGAACTGATGGGAAGTTTTGACCCTAGTTAAGAGCAGGGTTCCAGTGTTTGGCCACTCTCACTGTCAAAAAGTGTTTTCTTATGTGTAAGTGGAATTTCTGATATTTTGTGTCCATTGCTTTTATCCTTTTACTGGGAACTACTGAAGAGAGCCTGGCTTCATCTTCTTTACACAGTCCCATCCAATATTTGTACACACTGACAAGATGCCCCTGAGCTTTCTGTTCTTCAATCTGTTCTCCAAGAACAGCCCTGGCTCTCCCAGCCTCTTTTATGACAGTTGTTTCAGTCACTCGGTCATCTTCATGGCACATCACTGGAATTGTTCCAGTTTAATGTTTATGTCACACTGTGGGGGCCTGACCTTGCATCAGTACTCTGGGAGTGTTTTACCGATGCTGAGTGGAGGGAGGGGGACCTGTCAACCTGCTGGCAACATTTTTCTTAATATAGCACTGAAGGATGCTGGTCATCTTTGCCAACACCCTACAAAGTTTGGCTTGACAGAAGCCAGAGGGTTGAAGTAAGAATATAGTGAATTTTTGATGGTACAATCCCCATGTCATTAATAGTCCAGTTTTCTCAGTCACCAGCTGTACCAGGCATATCAGCCATGAGGTATTGGTAAGAAAAGTTGCTTTATACAGATGCTATTTCCATCACTAGAGTGGTGTGTATGACTTTTGTAAATGAAAATTTCATTAGGCTCAAGAGCACCTCCTGTTGAAGCTGAGGATATGAACCAGAATCTTGTGATTCTGGAGAACAGCTTAATCTGCTGACATTTTCTGGATCCTGAGCTGAAAAGGAGGCATCTGGGCCAAGAGAGGAATACAGACTGCCTCTTGTCCTGTCTCCTCTCACTGGATGAAGGAGAGCAAAGATGGCATCTTCTGGGAGAACAAACCAAGTTGCATGATATGGGGAGGCTGGAGTGCAGAGTGGGAGATGGAAGGGAAGGAGTAACTCCATACCAGAAGGGAGATGGGAAAGCTCCTGTGTAAACCCTGGGCCAGCTCTCATCCAGGATGAGGAGGAAGGCAGTTTAAATGCGCATAGGGACAAGGCAGGGGAACTGGGTGGAGGTTAAAATAGAAAGCCATATGCTCCCTTCAAATGTAGATTTGGTGTCATTTCCATGGAAGATGGAGGTGAATTTGGGTGTCTTTCTCACTGGCCTGTGTAGAACCATTATTAAACTTACCTAGGTGATGTGAGAACTGATGACAAGCATGGAAATTTCTTCTGAAATTGGATGCTACTAGTGATTAAAACACTTTGAGGTAAAGACTTTTTAGCAGTATAGACAATTTGTCTGATCCAGAGTTTTGTTCACTAAGCTACTGCTCTTTCCTGACCTCATGAAATGGCACTGCATGGGAGCTACACAATTCACATGTAATTCCAAAAGATGGCAACCTTAGACTTCCAAACTGGGGCCTCTGCTAAACAGCTCTACAGCTCCTAAACAGTTCACACTGGTGAATGTTTGAAAATTCTGTGTTGTCCCAGACTGAGCTTATTTTATCCATCTATTCTATTTTTCCTATATTTCTACATATAAGACAAAAGATATGTGATTCAGTTGAAAAATGGGCAACTTCTGAAATGAATTTCTGTGCCTCAAGGAAGGGGAGGTTAGGAAACCATAGATCTACAATCTCTGTTTCAGACTGTGACTTCGATTATATACAGGAGTGAGGCTCTGCTATCAATCTGTGCAGAAGCTCTTGTGACACAATGACAAAGCAGAGACAGATTGGCAAAAAATGAGAAAGGAACTATTTAATCTGATGAATTTTAGTATACTTGCTCTTGTTTTACAGAATTATTAAGCTTTATTCCCATAGACCACTTGTCTTGCCCATATCAGTGTACTTTTAATGGCAATCACTACCATTGTGAAACTGCATAACTCAGAATAGATACACTCTTGAGACAAGATAAGGTAAATAGTTTTCATACTACATTCATTCTCATGCCTTAAAAGATTCATCTTTTCTCTTGGTTAGTACTTATTTTCTGACTTGATCTTTGTGTCCAGTTCCTGCCTTTTTTGTGGTTTTGTGTCCACCATGAATCTTACTTGTAAATAGTTAATGACAGAAACTTCACAGAGAAATTAAACAAGAAAGTCAGTTATTTTAGAAATTTTTATTAAATCATGTAGTTACAATTGCAGCTGAATTGACAAAACCAAGAAATTCTGATGCTGAAGTCTAAATTCTGTGGTTTTATGACAAATGCTGCTTTTGCATTACAGGATCATTGCTGGATGGAAAATCAAGCGTCTTGCTTATTTTCCAAAAGTCATGTTTGGAAATGATCAGCTTGAAAAAAATCTATCTTGGTTTGGCTTAAAGCCAGATTTTGAAATTTCAGCTTTCATGAAGTAGAAATGTCTTTCTTCAAGCAGCCCTAGCAGCAGGAACAAAATCTGAGCCCCACTCCATTTTACGCAAAGCTTTTCACTTCTGTAGTCATTCATCCCTCCCCAGGCCAGGGATAAAAAAATTGATCTTTATTTGGTTGTGCCAGTTCCTTATGATTTTCCCTTCCTTACTTATACTGTGCTGCTATGAAGGGATGAGTATTGGCTTAAGCTATTGCTGTCATTCCTTCACGTATGTAGCAGAGCTGGGAGAGATTTTTGAAGGCAGTTTTGCTGCTTTTGTGCAGAAAGCTTGTGATTTTAGTATTGCCCGCTGGGCTATTTTCCTCCCACAATGTTGGTTGATCATTCTATTTTAACCAACTCAATATTCCAGTAGTTTTGTATCACATTACTATTACTCTCCTTGGTTATATTTATTGCTTGCATAGGTAAGATTTCAGACAGGGATCTTGTTTTACAAGGTTTATCCTGTGCTACAACTCTCATTACTGAATGCCTGAGCACCTCAATGTTCACTATATTTATCCTTGCCAACACAGTGGAATAAAGCTTATGGGATAAGCTTTATGGAATAAATAAAGCTTATTTTTTATCTATTTTTAACAAAGGGAAAACAGTGGTTTGTAGAGGCTAGAATTTCATCTAGCCTTCAAAGGGAAGAAATAGTAGGCTCCATGTGCATAATTTCCAGGTGTTTGGCACCCTAATTACCTCTTAAACAGTTGGGGTGATGGATGTTGCATATGGGGAAGAGTGATCAGAAGGCGCCGGCATTCTCAGCAGGAAGCTGCTCTGAGCCAATTAGCAAGAACAGGGATGTTTCAGGACCTCCGCCTCCTTCCACAGCTTTGGCATTTAGCTCTCTGTGGGCTGGAGGCGCCTCCTTCCTTTGGCACACTGCCTCTCCTGCGAGTGCATGCATGCTCTGAGCTTCGGTGCATTTACTTTATCCTTTTATGTCTTTTATTTAAAAGAAAAAAACCAAACCAACACACAAACCCCCACCAAAGCCATGGTGGTTTCCCTCTTCCTCACATCCCTTATACGTGAATCAGTAGCATAAGCATTGTTTGAGAAGGCTTACTGTTCACTCGGGCATGGGGGAATGCCCAAGTTAGCAGGCTGCCTGGGAGGCTGGAGCTAGGCAGGGAGCTGTGCTGCAAGGCTGTATGAGTAAGGTGGGAGTCTTGGGGCCTGGAGGAGAATGACTTGTGACTTGGCTCTCCTGGCAGGGAGGGAAGCAGAGTCCCACCTTCCAGACTTGTTTATGCATTTTAAACGCAACTCCAAAACAAGTCCAAGGGGTCCAGTCTGTATTTTTGTTATTCAGGTGACAGCCCAAGCTACTCAGTGGTGAATGTGTACTCTTTCATGTCTTCTGCTCCCCTCCCTCTCTGCTGTGTCTGCCCTCCCTTTAAGCATGTTTTTAAGGCAGAAGAGAGGAGGTGAGAGGAGCCTCCTCATGCTGAAGAGGCCTTTAACCCAGGTGTCTCATGTTTTCTTCCAGTGAGTGCTCTAACCAGCAGGACACTGTATGAAAATAAATACTTGCAACAATTTTGTCCTCTCTGTCTGTGTTTTAAAAGAAAATGTTTACCTGTTCATTTTGTGAAGTATTCTGAGCTCCAGCTGTAGGCTAGGTGTGTTTGGAGTACAGGTAACGGCTCCTTAGGGGCCAGTGTCACCTGGGATTTTTGGGTCTAGAATAGGCAAGTGACACAACTGCCAAGATGTTTCATTTTCAGCTTATACAGAAGCAAATTTTTTAGAAAACTTCCAGGTTTAAGTGAAAGGTGCCCTTTGGAGTAGGCACTTGTAGATGCCTGGTTTATGGTTTTGGAATTGCTATACAATTACATAGGTGTTTAAATTATCTGTTATATGTAGTCTGAATTGAGTAGGGTCCCATGTTAGTGTCCTTCCTCCTTTTCCTGTCTCTTTGCCTATTCTATTTTCAAATCTTTAAAAAAAAAGATATAGAGTAGTTACTAATCATAATTTCTGTAATACTTTACCTTACAGTCATGTCTCTGTAATATTGCTCATTATTACAATTTCTTTTTTCTAACATCCATCTTGTTTTAAATCTGTGTATCCTCTTTCTATAGAACATAATTAGATTCAATTGTAAGTATACGGGTTTTTAGGAAATATTGTCATTATTGAATCTACTGCTTTCATTCATCAAGGAATACACATTATAAAATTTTGTATTTAAGCCAACCCTTTTTTTCCTCACATTTTTTTACTGTAACCTTTTACCTCTGTATTTTTCTGTTGAAGATGCAGGGCCAGTTTACTTCTTGCTCCATCAAATTAATTTATAGTACAGGTACAGTGAAACAGTATCACTGTTTCAAGGGAGATGGTAGATAATCTCATCCATAAATTTAGCTAGAGCTTTTCTCAGAAAACATTGCTGGACTAATTTCAGCCTAACAGTGTACTCTTTATTTTATGCTGATCACATTTGTCTCTGTTCAGATAAAATATAATTCTTTATTCCAGTACATTTTTTCCCTACAAAACCTCATGAACTAAAAGTCAACGTGGCAAAATACTCACTAATACTTTGTTATTTGGCAAAAGTGAAACTAGTGCATGATTTGCTGTCTAAGGTCTGGACAAAAATTGAAAATTACTTAAGATTTTCCCCTTCAGAAGTCTAATGCTCTCCATAATTATTGTCATTTCTGCTGCACACAAAGCCCCTCTCAAACTTCACTGGGGATAGTTTCCATGGGAACCAAAGAGTGAGAACTGATGAGTCTTGAAACAGTCAAATAATTATCTTCCTTTTTACCAGTGAGCAAAGATTTACTTCTCCACTGTTTAATGGAAGGCACTAGAGCTTATGTTTTGAATGAGGGGAGAAAAAAAAATGTGAAAGGAGACCAAGTCTGCTTTGTATACCTGAAGGGTTCATTCTTGCTGTATTAAAAGTTGAAATCACTATGTTCTCCTTGTAGGGTTGTATTCCTTGTATTCTGCTCGTAGACTCCTGAATGATAGAAAGGGAAACTCTCTGTAGTGGTCATGAGAAGGTGAGTTAATTATATATGTGGAAGAGATACAGTCATGTCATGAATGCAAAATTTTAGAGGCTGGTGAATGATCCTGCAGAAACCATCCCTGGGGAAGGCTTTCCAGGAGCTGGCATCCAGAAACTGAACTGTGCTGGTTTTTGCACTGTGTTGAGTGCCCTCTTACCATGCCTGAGTGTTAGCTGCAATGGGGGTTGTTTATTGCAATTTCATGGGAGGGAGAAGAATCCCTCAAGAGTGATGTAAGGTAATGAATAAAGTCACTCTGAAGTCTTATGAGGTGCTCTGCTAACCTGGCCATTATTTGGTTGCCATAGTCATAGTCATTTGGATTATTTTCCTGAAATACTGAGAAAAGAAGGGAACACTGCATTTCATTCTTGTGAGAAAAAAAAATATGGAAAAGATAGAGAAATGTCTGCCCTCTTTTAGATCTGTGATATTGTTATGAAAGATGACCTCCAAAAAGAGAAGAAAACGGGTTCCACAAATCTTGCAGCCAAATTGCAGTTCTCTAAAATTGTTAATGCACAGAAAAGACCAGAAATGTTTTCTTACAAAGAATTAAATTTGGCCAATAAGCTGAGTTTTAATATAGCACAATTTAAACTTGAATTATAGGAGGGTAAATGTCAAGGTATGTTTTTTAAAAATTTATCTTAAACTAATTTTTATATTCTTTACCATCATTTGGTTTTCCAGTGGTTTTGGGTTTGAGTATTTAATATATGCCTTTGTGTAATTACTTTGATCTCCATTTCACAAACATAAAGAGAGAAGAAGGAAAAGTGCACATAGATTATTATCACAGTGCTTGGAATTTTTTTTATTCTCTTTTGCAATTAGTTGAAATAATAGAACCTGAGGGAGAATGTTGTTATTTTTGTAATGTGTAATATATCAGATATAGATGTGATTAATGATCTAATCCAGCGATTAAATTAAGAAATCCCACTTCTGTCCCTTACCAGTAATTACTGTGTTGGAGACACTGATGGCAGTTACTGTATCGAAAAATGAGGACTTAAATTCTAATTTTTTTTTCTTAGCTTGTGCATGAAGCTAAGCTAAAACACGATGCTTGCTTTAATAAAAAAAAGCATGAAAATTATTTTTTACATTAAAGATGTATTTTGGTGGGGTTCTGAGATAAAAACCCAGGTGTACTACTGCTAATATTGAAGAATACAGGAGGAGGATGGGGTGGCAGATGAAGCACAGTTATGCTGTGTCTTTGGGTCACTTTATTTTGCCCCCCTTAGCCATGCACAAAGAGACCCTGCAAGCAAGTTAAGTGCAGTTTAAATGTGCAAAATAGTGTTCAATTTGTCCTTGAATTCTAGTATCAGATTTCCTACTGTGTGTTTTATAATGTCTTCATGTTAAATACTGCCCTGTACAGCTCTGGCAATCGAAGGTAAACACAAATAAAGACTATTTCATGTTTTTAATGCCTAGAAGAGTTTATTCACTTCTTACTGCTTGTGTTTACCCAGTTCTATGCCTGCCTCAACTTCGAGGAGAGAAGAACATCACAAAAATTCTTCATTCCTGTGACTAGGTGACCTAACTGAAGTTAGGCTGGGAAAGAGACTGCTTCTCTTTCCTACAGTCTGCAAACCAGGTGTTTTGTGGATGAGGTATGTAACAGGCCGCCAAATACTAGTATTGGTAGGCTACTTAAAGCTGTTCCCTACTGTTCTCTGTGCTGGATCCCCAACTACTGACCACAGACAGTAGTTAAAATGATTATTAGAGGAGAAGCTGAAGGCTATTACTACTAATGAATCATAAATTTCAGTCACTTATTCTTCTGGAGAAAAAGGGCTGCTGCTTATTCTGAAGGTCTGGGTGGTGTGGGGAGGAAGCATGTGATGATATTCATCTGGGAACAGCAGAAATGGTGGTGGTTCCCAAACATCTGATAGGAAACAGTGGAACAAAGGACAGGGCTGCCACAAGTGCCATTTCATCACAGCATGCCCCAATCCAACAGAACCGTTTCCTGGGAGATGGAACAACACTGCGTGCCTATTAATCATGAGAGAAGCTGTCTGCTGTTCTCACAAGTCCTCCAAAACCTGTCTAACTCGAGTGGGCGAGGATCAGCCCATCCATGACAAACTACTGCAGCTTTATCCTACATACTGTATATTATCAAAAATGTTATGTCTGCTCTGAACAAAATGTCCAAGTGTGATAAATGTGGGCAATGTTCCAAGGAAGTGGGCTTGTCTTTGTGAGAAAATTATACTTAAAATCAAACTTTCAAGTTAATTCATTGTAATCAACCTAATCTACAGGCCTGCACAAGACACTCATTTTTTTTGGTCAATATTGCTGTCACACTCACTGAAATGAATGTTTTGTGCAGATTAGTGTGCTGTTAACTAAATTGCTTTGAAATCTCATCAAATTTCCTGTGACTTTCTCCTGTAGCTATGGTTATATGCTGTGGTCTTCTTTATATTGAACCCACTCAGTTTCCTCTGTTATTATAAAAATGTAGGTGCTTTAGGAAAGCTTTCAGTGAAGCAACAGGCATCTTCTCCCCTCCCAGGAGAGCCTACATTTCTAGAGGTTACAGAAGGACTTGTGTAGTCCTGACTGTGAAAAGTACAGCCATACTCTCCTCAAACTGCATAAGGTAGGCCTCACTGCTGGAATGCATCTAAGTTTGATATGGTACAAGCCAGAGTTCATGATACAGCTCTTTTCATTGTTGAGAATCTTGGTAGAACACTGCCAATGGATAATTCACTCTTTTGTAAAGTGTAGAATTCCAGCAGAAGGCAAAACTATCAGATCTACATTCTTTTTCTTACACCTCCAAGGAAAGAATGAAAGTTTTCTTGGTAAGTAAGCTTTTCATTGAAGAAATACAAACATCAAATACTTTAGAATCACTAAAAATCTGTCCACTGTGTGCTTATTCTCTGATATTATTATTCTTCTTGATCATCAGTGATCTACATTTTATTGTGTTTTACTATTTGAATTGCATTATGAGATGAAAAACTTGAAGGCACTTTTAAAATGTAGGTTAGGTTAGAAAAAGCACTGTTCAGAATATCACAAGAGTCATTTAAAAGAAGCTTGTTACTGTGACATTCATGTCTAACATCAATGTGCTGGGGTAAATTTTTATCTGCAAGGACAACGGTAGTAATTTTAAATTTAAAAAAGAAAGAAGAATCTGATTCCCAGGGAAGGGCAGTAGCATGAAAGCAGTGACCCAGTGAGAAAATTCTGCCAGCAAAGTCTTTGTTACTTGTTTATGTAGTCTTATGTAAACAAAAATATTTCAATTGTTTATTTAAAAGATGCAATGTATGATTTATGTTGTCTCTTCCAATTGTTTATGTTGAATATATTTTACTTTACAGAAACCTTTGAGGCAATTATTCAATAATTGGGCAAGAAGTAACTTAATGACCATTAAGTAGCCCTCCAAACAAGATGTATCTTTTTCTGCAAGTTGTTAAATTTATGAAAGGTAAACCTAAAAGTGTAAGTAAGTAAAGTTAAGTAAGAGACAAAAAGAGTGTGCTACATGTCAAAGTAGCTTCTCTTCTACTTTTACAATTGTGGGGAGCAGCTCAAGAATTACAATCCATTTATCATTATTTCCAGCTACTGCTTGGACTTCTACATTCCTTTTTCATTTCTTAGGCAGATATTACAACATGTATGACATAGCCTAGGATTATTTTTACTACATAAGCATCATACTGTTTGTGTCTGAAATAATATCAGGTATTCCCTTTACCATACCACTTCTTGAGTTAAACTTACTGAAGTCACTTTTTTTAAACAAAAGAAAGAGCTGCTAGATCAGAAGATCCTAGAGCAACTGGCAAGGAATTTGTTCAGGACCAAGCAGCACCCAAGAATGAGCTATAATTCAGTATGTTGGAAGCATAATCTTCCCCAGGACTGATCTGTTCCTGATTTTACTGAAATGAAAGGCTGTCTTCTGCTCAGTTTTTGTAGCAGAGGAGTTAGGCTTACAAGAACTCAGTAGATGCCCTGGTGATACATGAGTTAGGCTGTTGCAGCATGACTCAAGCAATGCTGACTTAGGCTAAAAGAGGATCTACTCTAATAAGCAGGGTTATGTTTTTGTCCTTGGTAACATGACTGTGACTTACACAGCAATCTGACAGGGATTTACACTGTGCTCTTTTCAAAACGTTCCTACAATGTATTTGGTTTGCATGGCAAGGCTTTGGTAGCAGAGGGCTACAATTGTGACTTCAGTGTGAAGCTGATAGAAGCTTCTTCTGTATCTGACAGAGCCAATGCCAGCTGGATCCAGGATGGATTCACCGCTGGCCAAGGCTGAGCCCATCACTTGTAGTGGTAGAGCCTCTGGATAACACAGTTAAGAAGGGGGGAAAATTATTGGTGGAAGCAATTGCAGCCACATGACAGGAGTGAGAATGTGTGAGAGAAAAATCTCTACAGACAGCAAGGCCAGAGAAGAAGGAGGGGGAGGAGGTGCGTCAGGCACTGGAGCAGAGAATCCTTCCCCTGCAGCCCATGGTGCAGCCCATAGTGAGGCAGCTGTTCCCCTGCAGCCCATGGAGATCCACAGTGAAGCAGAGATCCACCTGCAGACTGTGGAGGACCCCATGCCAGAGCAGGTGGATGGCCAAAGGAGGCTGTGACCTTGTGTGAAGCCCATGCTGGTGCAGGCTTCTGGCAGGACCTGTGGCCCCAAGGAGAGAGGAGTCCACACTGGAGCAATTTTGTTAGCAGGGAAATTCCATGGGGGACCCACACTGGAGCAGACAGCTCCTGAGTGATTGCACCCTGTGGAAGGGGTGCACTCTGGAGCTGGGAAAGGGTTTCAGGAGTCCTTCCCCAGAGAAGGAAGGAGTGTCAATGTATGATTAACTGACCACGAACCCCATCCCCTGTCTCACTGTGCTGAGGGGGAAGGACGTAGATAATTCAGGGTCAAGTTGAAACCAGGAAGAAGGGAGGGGTGGGGGAAGGTGTTCTAAGATTTCTTTTTTACTTTGTTTTTTTATTATCCTACTCTAATTAGATTGGTAATAAATTAAACTTATTTCCCCAAGTCAAGTCTGTTTTGCATGTGACCGTAACTGCTGAGAGATCTCTCCCTGCCCTTATTTCTACACACCAGCCTTTTGTTATATTGTCTCTCCTCTGTCCAGCTGAGGAGGGGCGTGATAGAGTGGCTTTGAGGGGCAGCTGGTATCCAGCCAGGGTCAATCACCAGCACTCCCATGTAAGCTCTCAGAAGACTGAATTTGGAGCAGTATTTTGGGAGACTTGTATCACTATGTTTCAGGCCTTCCTGACCTCTCAAAACAATGTCTCCAGGGAACAATGCTCTGCTTGTTTACCCTCCCTCAGTGGCCCTATGTACCTATGTACTTAACCCTTGCCTGTGTGCATGGGTAAAGAGAACAATACTGGGAGCTCTGCTCTGCCTTGTTTGGGCAAGCAAAGCTATAGACTTTGTAGTCAAGGGGGACTGAGATGGCCTTCTCCTTGTTTTCTGTATCTAAACATGGCACTCTAATGTGGGAGGTGCAGAAACCTTTTGCATGCTGCTCTCTGCTCTATAACCATGTAGAAAAAAGACCACAGCTTTTGTGGTAGGATAAAATTATGCCACAGGAAGGGCTTAGTAGTTGTCTTTCCTCTGTGTGTTTATTATGAGCTGTGATTGACTCAGCTAAGAAGCAGGGGAAAATGAGAGTTTCTACATCTACCTACTGTGATGAAGGTTATGTCTTCTGTTTTGTTATTGATGGGAGTTTTCAATATACTGTAATGATCTACATGGCCACAACCCCACAGCAGAACTCCTGATTTTGGTCTATAACCTTTTCATTCAGTAAGTTTGAAAATAATTTTTAAAATATGTAGAATTTTGATCTGGACTTCATTGATTTTGTTTGTACAGTCTTGGCTAAACAATGAAATAAGAACATAAAAATAAGCATCATCACAATAATTTCTGACTGCCTGGTATTGGTTAAATATACACAATCAGCTTTCAAAGTGTACATAGAAATAATTATGGCATAGCCCAATCTTTAAGAATTCAGCTTTTTGCTTTTTTTTTTAGAAAATGCTACCTCACATTACCTTATGCATGTAATTCTGCACATATTTGAGATAACAGAATCAATTACACCTACATAAAGGACGTAAAATAAATAAATAAACAGACCAACTCCCTTCTCAAAAAGCAACACAGAACAAGTGGTACTTCATGAGACATGAACAACTTTCTAATTAACATGAATGGCTACTATTAGAACATTTTAAGGCAGCTTAGCCTGCAACAATTACTCTTTTAAAACAGTCTGTTTTGTGATGAGTTACGTTCAGCTCTCAGAAGGCAAAAAGTTAAATAAACATTGTCACAATCATATCCAAGATTAGCATGCTAATTAAAAAAATAGAGTTCTCTTCTGGAACATCTATTTTTCTTCTCCAATTTTGAGCCTTCCATGAAAAACACAGACTGCTCTGTATGCCTCCACTTTAAAATTTCTTATGTTACTGATGAATCAGTTAGTGAAAAAATTATGATTAATTCCTAGAAAAAAAATTCTTGAACTTCCCCACCTATGTGGCCTGAGGGTCATACCCCTACTGACTTATGTCCTAGCAAGCTTTCTCATTTCATCAGCAAGAAGTTCTTAATTTTCTTTTCGATATTGCATCCACAAGGATCTTGTTATTGAGTTATTGCTGAAATGGAAGGCATGATCAGACTCAAGATTTCTGGCATTGCAGTCTGACTACAAGCACAGCTGGTAAGTATCATGGGTAATCACATATTCTGTGGTACAAAGTATTCCAGGGAGTTTTAGTTTGAGAAATACTGTGTATCTTAGTAATGGTATTAATTGCAGATGGTTGGATATTTGATTTAAAGTTTATACTTTTCAATCTCACTACAAATGAAAGGGAAAAGGCAAAATGTTATACAAGGCTACATGGTCAGTGATTTCCATCAGTGCTGAATCAGATGGTTTACATCTACTAACACAGTTTGACAAGGAAGGAGAAAGAAGTGGGCAGGAGGCTGATTTTCACAAAGAGCAATGCAGCAGAAGTCATTCCTTGCAATTAGATGGTTTGATAGAACAAAGCCTTCAGTGAAAGAAGGCAGAAAAAAAAATAAAGGCTTCAATTCTGAGATTCTGAATCCTTGAACTTTCTGCTGGTATTGCTTGCTAGACTTCAGACCACAAGGGCAGAAAGAGTGCTATGTATGAATGGGGAAAATAGTATAGACAATTTTTCTAAAACTTATCTGTATGAACAGGCCCATAAAAATTAAGGGGGTGAGAGGAGCTGATGAGTTGCACTGAAATCCTAAAGTGACTTGTCCAGCCTGTCTTTTGATCATAATAGAGTTTTTTCTTTTTTCTTTGGTAACTTGAGATAGTGTATTTGGAAGGATGCTTTATTTACTCTTTTGTATCACTACTGCATCCCAGTTTTACTCAGCATACTAAAAGAAAAGTCTAAGTGACAATATATACATTTATATTTCCCTAAAACATATTTTCCTTCTTTTGCCTTGTCCCCCACCACTGTTCAATATATTTCCCAATTTTTGTTCTATTGCCAACACGTAGTTCTACTGACTATTTAGTGAGCTCACTATTACAGCAGTACTAAGTGTAAGCTTCAGCAAATCTGTTAAAAAGGTAAGTAAGAAGTGTTTGGAGCATTTAAGACTAGTTGGACGTGCTCTGGTCAACAATCAAAAGGCCTAAAAGTAAGTATTTTAGCCTTATGCATGTATTGTCCATATTTCTACCTTTACAGTACAGGTTCAAAGTCTTAACTTTCAAACAAGCCAGTGCTTTCTGCAGTTTGGGGGATTTGCAGACATTTCCTTTTCTAGTAATCAGGATACTTCAGTGTAGTCAGAAGGACATTTGCCATTCTCTTTAGTGATTCACAGTGTTACTGAGTGGTCTCTAATGTTTAAACATAATGAATTCAAGAAAGCTGTAGCATAATTTGATGATTTAAGAATCTTCATCCTGATTTAAAAAAAACAGGATTTGGTGTCTTGATACAATATAAATTTGTAGTAAAGGCAGCAGAATTTCATTCAGTGTTTTCTTTTTGCAGTGGAAAAGATTTCTTTCCACATTTTTTTCTGGTAAGTTGTCTCAGTTGTCCTTTTAAACTTAAAACAGGTAATACACTACTGTGTCCTGTGTTCTGATACTTAGATGATTTTTGTATTGAGAAGTCATTAGAAGTTTATTTTTAACAAATGATCCATTCATGATAATGTCACCATCTGCTGTCCAGGGAGGATGAAGAGCAATGAAAACGAAAAATAGCAAAATCTCAAACTCACTAGGTACAGACTCCCTTCAGCAATCCACAAATCTTCAGGCACCTGGCATGGACTTGGCAGCTTTGTAATTGGTGGGAAGTGAAAAATGATCATAGTTAAACTTATGCCTGGCATTCTCTTATTTTTTAGAAAGATAGTGAAACAGTAATGTGGTACTCACTTGCAGACATGCATCTATGTATAGCTTCAGCTGGCCTCCCCAGAGCACTTAAACTGCTGAGAACATCATGCATGGGCGAACCGTAGTGTTAGAGAATTTGGGATTTATTAAACTCCCACTTTCTCAGCTGTTTCGGGCACTGTGTTCTTTTTCCTTCTCTGAATGGCACTGAGCATAACCAGTAGTAGCACCATGAGTTACTACTACCTCATACTATATTAAATATCCACTTTTCTTGCAGTGATATAATGAAAGAATTTCTTTGTCTAATGAGATCAGTCTCTTCATTGCCTGTATATGCTCTTGTAGAGGAATTGTGCAAAGCTAATTAAGTTCTCAAGTACAGGATACAAGGAAAATGTTCTCTTGTCCTCCCCCTCTCCCAGCCCAGTTATTTGCCTGTTGTTTCTGAGTTCTTAGTGAGTCCTCTGCACAGTCTGGGGGGAGCACTGCCATGCAATCATTCCTTTGTTCCTCTGCCTGAGCTGCTTCCTTCCTTTTTATTTTTAAAAACTTCTTTTCCTGTTCCAATTACAGGACAAGCTGGAGTTACTGAAATATAAAGCAAAACTGTTTACCTACAGCTGGGATTATTTGGGACTGATTAGGTGGTGTCTCTGCCATACAACCTACATGAACCAAAGCCAGTGATTTCATGCCTGATAGTCATCTCAGTCAAGGCACTGGTGGAACTCTCAAAGATGCCTATATACAAGTGTGGGCACATGCTAACTTCTCTTTTGTTTCTGTCATTTTATTCCCAGTCTGAAAATTCCACTACATCCAAACTAAATAAATAATAAGGGTCAAGTACTTTTGCTCCTCATGCACTCTTTGTGTCTTCCCTCTCAGATCTGACAGATTGTTGGCAGTTTTGTACCCACCTGTATTTCCCTTCTGCCTCTCCCTCCTCACATCTATTCCTAAATGTGATTTTTCTTTCACACTGCATGATGTGAAACTAATGCAGACTGCCGGGTAGAAGGTCTAAACTAGTAAATTAGTTTCCCTTCATTCACCCTTCAGTCCAGTCCTCTCCCCCGCCTTCTTTACAGCCATTTTTCTTAGATGACAAGATAGTGCTCAGAAGAGAGGTTGGGCATTTGTACAAGGTGAATTATGTAGAGCAATGCCACACAGCACAGAGGAAAAGCTAATAACATGACCTCACTACACAGAATTTTCCCATAAATTGAATTTTTGGGAAGTCCCTGGTAAAACAGTTGAAATTCTGCATCCTATTTCTTCTTGATCCTGCATCGCCTCCCATTCACTTGTTGTAGACTCTTGATTTTGGTATGTTTGCTTCTACTGAACTATGAGGCAGCCTGCTTGCAGTACTTGCTTTTGCTGTCTAGACACCAGCACATAAAAAATATTTATGTCCAAACCCTAATATCAGCTTATTTACTAAGTGATCTTGTTTTTCTGCTAAAGTGTGCATGATTCTACACCGAATAAATGAAAACACCCACCTTAAAAGGAGGCACTGGAATAATCCCACAAGCCCAAGTGCCATTCAACAGATGCACCCTGGAGCTCTTAGGTCTCTTTGTCATTTCACAGTTAAAATACAAATGGCCAAATCAGATATTATTTG
Source organism: Vidua chalybeata (assembly GCF_026979565.1). Taxonomy (NCBI): domain Eukaryota; kingdom Metazoa; phylum Chordata; class Aves; order Passeriformes; family Viduidae; genus Vidua; species Vidua chalybeata. The sequence continues at coordinate 24,560,551 of NC_071530.1, forward strand.
TCAAGTGAAAATGGAGGGCAGGTTGTATGTAAATATACCCTGCCTTGGTAGCAAGAGTGCTGTTTGCCTCTGGTTTCAACAGAACCTTCTCCTTCTGGTGACCAGGATACATTACTGAAACCCACTGTGCACGTCTAGGCAAACACTTGCCAGTATAGGTTACAGCTTCTCACTTTCTTCTGGGGCTGCTTCTCTTCTGAGAGAGTGTGCATCTACTTTCTGTGTTGCATGAGAGTATTTGTAAAATAACGCAGCTTTCCAGAAGGCAGCCCTTTTCTCGAAGGACAGGAAGTGGAGCTTCCAAAAAGTGGAAGCTTTCCTTTTCCAGCCATCTTGACAGTGAAATGACAAGAGGTTTCCTTTGTCTAAAGATGCATAATGTACTTGCAGAGCTAACGGAATATAACCCTGCAGAGCAATAGAGAAACCCGGTACTTTTCCCACCTTTTTTTCCCCGCATTTTCCCCCATGGTGTCTCCAGGAGGCCCGGACAGCGCTGTGCCGGGGCTGGCACCGCCCCTTTCAGCCGACGGGAGGCGCCAAAGAGCTGCTGGTCAGCGCCGCGTTTGGGCTCGGGTGTGAAAGCCGCGGGGTTTAGTGAAACATCCCCGCAGCTCAGGGTCAGACTCGCTGTTCAGCACCGGGGCTCCTGCGCGCGCTTTTCTGTTACCCGCGCGGTTTGAAGGTTCTGCTTCTGCAAAACTGGCTACCTTATAGCAGCTATTGCTGGGCGTTTTGTACTGGGCAATGGCCCAGACGGTTCGACAGCTTTTCTCTTCTGTATCGTGCAATTGCTTGTTCTGTTTTATGCAAATATTTATGTAATCCTTTCCCTCTATAATGCTATACTAATTAACAGGAGTTTCCCTTCCTTTCTTAAAGATGGTATAGTTAAATCTGTAGACTTTAATTCATTAATTATTATGTTTTGTGTTTCAACCTGATGGCAGTGTTCTCATTTTTCATTTCAATGCGGTGATCCCTTCTGGATTTCTTTTTCTCTTACTCCAGTGCTTTAGTGTTAGCACAGAACTAAGGTAACCTATATTTCTACAGTGCAGCACTGTGATATTGTTTCTATGCTTTGGCAAAGAACACAGCTTTTCCAAAATAATGGAATATTTTTGGTTGGCCGATGTTCATTATGTGATGCCATGCAGAACACAATAATAAATTACTTAATGTTTTTATGCACTAAATTAAATTGACTACCAAATCTAGCTTTAAGGGAGTACTTTCACTTGATGGTGTGTTAGCAAGACAGTACCTGTAAGGTAAGGGAAAAGAGAATCAAAGTACGTGACAGGTAACCAAGGCAAGGAAACCAATATTTGGGATTACATTCTATAAGTGACATATAGCTGTTTTGAGACAAACAGCTATTTTCTCATTTTTACTTATTTAAATTACTAGAGTTTTATAAAGGAAAAAGAATAAACAAATTACACTAATGTACTTGTAACAAGCCTATGTGCATGTTACCAAGAGGGTGTGGAACACAGACTACTAAAATGTGAACTCAAATAGAGGCATAATCATCAGCTTCAGGGTGGAGCAATCCAGACAAATTTTTCTGACTTGGCAAGAGATTGCACGCTGCAAGGCAGCAGTGGTGTGCTGTATTTTGTGAACTCTGGACTCTGTTTCTCTCTCCAATAAGTCATCTTCTGCTCTCTCTACAATGTCAGTATAGGCTCCAAAGTGTCACTGAATTTGAGCAGTGAGTTGGAAAGAAGAACTTGCTGTCTTCTCTTCTTCATGGCCCAAAATGTTACCTGATTTGCCAAGGCAGCAATTCCTGAACTCAGTGATCAGATTTGCTTGTGTGTTATTTACTGACAGTGTCAAATACACTCATAAACTCTGATCATGGAGTATATTTCTCCCTCCTAGTACACTCCTCTCTTTTCTCCCAGTTTGGCTCACTAAGTGAGCTTTAAGACTAACAATGGATATCTACTGCACTATCTTACAATAGGTAAGAATACTGCACCATCTTACTCTACTATGTATCTCAAAATAGATAAGAAATATTCTAAGATAATGCTTTTGCACAGACTGCCAAACCCCATTAATTTCTGGATTCTAGATTCAGACTGTAAAGAAAAACTGCCTTTTCAATAGAAAATCAATGTTACAATAAGAAAATATTTCCATGAAGAGATAATTATTTAATTATGGTGAGGCTCTCAACCATCTCTTACTTCTGCTCTTCTGGTGTGAAATAGTTGAATTAGTAACATTTCCAAGTCTGAATCTTTCCCAATGATGTTGGAAAGGAGAGTTTTCTATACCATGTATCTACATATGATTCTTACCTGATGAATCAAGGTATGACACAGTTACCACTCACCTTGGAGGATCTTACTCACTTTGTCAACTGTTTTATGTAATCTGTTTTATGTGATGCTTCCTAACAGTTTTCTTGCCTAAACAGTTTAACATGAAATGTGTTTTGCTGGGACTTATTTTTAGCAAATCCTAGCAGATGAAATATTTTGTCTTTTCCTTTTCCATGAGATCATGTTTTTTTCTGCAATTAGCTGCCATCATTCTAGTTAGGCTGGTAACTAATATCTGTCTGTGTTTGGTGTAAATGCAGAGCTCAATATTGAGGGCTCATGAGGGAAAGCTGCATGAAATACAATTCTTTTGACCATTCTTAAGATACCTAGCTTTTAATGAAGGCACAACAACCATTTCAAAGTAAGCAGTTGTATGCAGTGTATATAATTCATGTTTTCTCCTCTTGAAAATTTGATTTTATTCTAGCCATAGCTGTGCATTTCTTGAATAATTTAAAAGAATGTTTAAGAATGGATGTGAAAGTCTCCTCAGAGTAACTGAGAAAAGGCTGTGCTAGTCTTAGTTTAGGCCTTCATATGCTAATATTTGCCTTTCTGATAAACTGCTAGAATATGCAGTTTTGTTATCATTAGCAGACTTTCTTCAGATATTTCAGGACAACGTTTATTTTTTGTTTTTTTGTTTTTTTTTAATGCTATTCTTGATCTTTCAAGTACTTTGACATGTTCTATGTAAAAACAGCACAATCTTCTGAAGTTGCCAAATTAGTGATATTAATGAGCTCCCATTTTTAACTATTAACAGTTTCCTATATAAAACAATTACACTCACAGCAACCACAGATTGCTTACGTTTGAAACTACAGTTATCAACCTATTATTATAGCTGTTTGTTGTATATTTTAGTCTCTGCTACTCTGGTTATAGGGAACCCTGACTTGAATGTACCTTATCTGCCAAAAAGTAAGTATTTCATTCAGACCAGATATTTTTCTTTAAGCTGGATTACTTAATAATAATTCATGGGAACTGTGAAAAAAATAGAACTCAATTCTCTTTATGTTGTGATATGTATATGGAAGAAAAAAACCACCTCACCACTAATGGATTGGCAGGATAGCAGAGAGAGGATTTCTTGGCCAGAGATCAGATTAAATAAATAGTTTCCATTTCTACGTGAACAGACAGACTTTATCTTGTAAGACTTGAAAGACACTGACAGGAGACAAATGATGGAATGACTTATTTCTTTTGCCTGAGCCATGTGGAAAAACTTGGATTGCTGTTCTGCTGTGCAAATAAATCACAATCACAAAAAAACCTGAGTGGCTTAAAAGCAGAGAAGTGACTTGAAACAGCCCATCAGTGACATCCAAAGTAAATATAGCAAGTAAAATATTTTAAGTAAATATAATTCACACATATAGAGTAGACAGAAAATCAGCTATTTTCAGTATTATGGGACTGCACCAAAACTGGTTTTAAAAGATACTGGGTATAATTTAAAGTCATGCCAATAAGATTAAACAACTTGGGTCTCTCCCTGAAAGATGTAAGAACTCAGAATCATTTGAATTGAGTTGTTACTGCATTGCAAGTAAAATGATTGTCATACTCTGTCATATGTAAATACTAAGTGGAACAGATTTTAAATCCCCATTGGTTGGGAAATTGAGTAATTCTATAAATTACTCTATAAATTACCAGTGAAGTTACTCTGATTTTATACTAACATAGTAAGAAGCCCCTTGGTCTCTTATCTTCTCTAAAGTATGCTGTGTAGCATTTTAGTATTGCTCAGGAATTAACAAAAATATCAATCGTACTTTAGCAAAGCCTAAAAATACTTTATAGTCAAATGGATTATCACAAAGGTACTGAAAATGTGAAAGGACACACAATTCTGATTTTTATAGTTAGATGCATAGCCATGTTAATATATGAAGAGATTGTCTTAAAAGGTAACATAACAATTGAAATAAAATACAATTAAATATCTTAGACATTATAATAATAATATTGTTTCACATGGGCACTGTATAAATATGGATGTAGATTGAAATTTTTTGTAAATGATTATAATGTAAGTTTGAATAACTTAGATGTCAGCAACCAAAGCTGAACATCTAAATAGGGCCCCAACTGTCTCTGATAAAGCAGCTAAAATTTCCAGTAGTTTCTGTACATCTTGCTTCTAATGAACCTGGGGTGGTATTGAAGGAACATGACATTACTTAAAATAATTTGGCATTAGATTCTGTTTCAAAGCTGAACATTTATGTTGTCCATTAACAGCACATTTTTAAGGAAAACATAAATGTATTATATTCTCTCTCATTGTGGAAATCTTGAGATTTAATGTGCATTGCTTCTATCAGCATCAGTGAGTTGTGTAATTTCCTTACTTTCTACTCAAATATAATATAGAGGTAGTTTGCACTATTCTGCCATGAAATAATACAACTGTTCTCTTAGGTACATTATGGGTAAGAAGTGGCCATCTTGTTTGCACAACTTCTGTTAGAATATTAATTTAATGATATTTGTGACTTCACTTATTTTGGATATTTTTCTAATTATCTTTATATAATTAGATGTGAATTAGTCTCTTTAAGATTATCTCAATTGTTTCATTGATTTTTTTAATGTTTGCTTGTGTCCCTTTTTTGATTGTGTGTGGGAATTACACAACTCTTAAAGATATATATCTGGTATATGCTAAGGACTTCAACCACCTCACATCCTTAGCAAAAATCACAAAGGAAATAAAATGTTTAAATTTCTGCCTTATGTCTCTATTCTTCTTCAATAATACCTGAAGTTCTGTTAACAAATTTTTATCTCCAAAAGTCAAGCGGCTCTCTAGGTGTTCCTACAGCTTCATGTCTACAAAATCATACCAATAGAAAGACACTGACAGAGAGGCTGTGTTGGTTTTTGGTTGGACTCCAACAAGGCTGGGCCTCAGATTTGTTGTAATATCTGATGTTTAGAATTTAATAGGTGATGTCTTGCTTAGTTGCAATATTTTCAGTCCTTGTGGAGTGAATCACCTGTAGGACTTCTTATTGCAAGCAGCTGTGAAAAAGTAATTCCTTCATTCTTCTGTTTTGGAACACTGTCTTGGAAGGGGAGTTTTTTGTGACTGCTTTGGAAGCTCAGGGGCTGACTATATCTTGGTTCATTATATTTTTCATCTGATCTCCTTTTCTCCCTGCTGTGTTGGGTGCTTTAGCATGGCCTTGCTCAGCAGCCCGCAGGGCATCCAGAATCCCCCACCTCCTCCCGAGGCTCCAGGAGCCTGAGCTGGGGCCATGCAGTGTGCCTGGACAGGCATTGCCAGCAGTGGGAAAAAAATCTGAAACACCCTCACTTCTGTTCCTGGCCTCTGGGGTATATATTTATCAAAATGCTGGTTTTCAGTCTGTAAGTTTTGTTGTTTGCCCGTCAATATTCATGCTGGTTAGTTAAACTTTATTGAGGCAAACAGTTATGTGCTGCATCCCCTTGGTACAAATTAGGTAGAGATTGACACCTGTGAATGCTTCAACAGTATGTAGTACCAATGCCTCAGTTTCATTAAAAGTAATGAATTAAGTTTGTGGATTTATAGACCTCATTTTTTTATTTCCAGTCACCACTGTCTTGCTTCTGTATACATAATAATTAGTCTTCCGACTTTGCAGGGTACATCCCCAGGCCATTTTCTGGATATTTATGCAGTTAGTTCAACGAACTTTGCTTAGGAATTGCTATGTGATTAAGAGTCATTACCTTCTCGGATTGCCCATTTTAGAAATTACCTAGAGATTTCATGTTCTGCAATTAAGTTTTCTTATTACTTTTATAAAGCCAAAACATATTTGCGGTGAACTCGCCTAGCTAACAAACAACAAAGGCTTTGTGGTTGCGCTTGTGCTCCAAGGGTGATCCTCCGTCCCTGTCAGCAGCTGCCAGAACAAGCCATGCCCACGGATGTGAGCGGTTTGCCGGGGTTTGTCACGAGCAAGTTCCTCGCTCGGGCAGCCTGGGTGAGTGGATCAACAGCGAGGGAAGGAACACGCTGGCTCCTGATCTATAGGGAGTTCTCCGTGCGCCCGGTGCCACCCGCGCCCCGCGGGTTTCCGGCAGCGAGAGGGAGCGGGGGCTTTCCCGGGACCCGGGACGCTGCCCCTCCCGCGCGGGGGCGGGCACGCTGCCTCCTCCGAAACGGGCGGGTGCCGGGCGGGCCCGGTCCGCGGGGGTCAGCCTGGAAACGAGCGTTCTAGGGGAGGGAAGAAGGGGATAATCCGGACCGGGGGCAGCCAGCGGGACTCGACGCTAGCGCCGCGGCCGCGGCCGGGCCCGTCCTCCGCCTCTCGGCAGTCACCGCCCGGGGCCGGACTGCAGCGGGCTGGCCGCCTCCCCCGCCCCGCCGGCGGAGCGAACCACTGCGGCTCGCCGAGGAGGTGAGGCACCTGTCACCGCGGGCGGCGGCGGCGGCGGGCGGCCCCGCGGCGGGCGGCGGCGGCGGCTCTGGGCGCGTCCCGCGGCGGGGGCGCGGCGGGGGCGTCGGCGGCGGAGGGGCGGGCGGCGGGCGGGAGCGCGGCCGCGGCGGCCGCGGCGCCTCATCCTCCCCCGCGCCGCCGCCGCGGGTGTGCGCGCGGAGCCGTGTCCGTGCCCCCGCTGCCGCCGCCGCCGCTGCCTGCAATGGCGTTGAGGAGACGCGGCGGCTGCTGCCTCCTGTCAGGCGGGCGGCGGCAGCGGCCGCTCTGCGCAGAGGAGGCGCGGGGGCAGCGCTGAGTCGGGCGGCCGGGGGAGTCCGTCGCGGCTGTCGGCTGGGTAAGGCAGCGTGCGCGCTCGGGGGCAGAGGCGCCGGGCTCCGCGGGGAACAGCGCTGGCACCGGGCTTTTGTTTCGCGGGGGCGGCGGGTGCGTGCCCGGGCACTGCCCTTCCGCGAGGTGCTGCCGCCCGAGGCCCCGCGGCTCCAGCCCGCTGGGGCGGCACGGCCGCCCGAGGAGGAGCCGCCGCGGGGGCTTCAGCGCTGCCCTCTCGGATTTATTGCCTTCTGCGAGGGCTGCTTGGCTCGCCGAGGGTCTCTGCCATGTCGCCTTTCCAGTTGCCCGTGGCGATCGGCGAGAGGGGAGCGGGAGCTGCGCGGGGTCGGGCGCGTCGCTGTCGGCGCGGCGGCCGCGGGCTCCCGGCACCGGCACCGGCACCGTGTGTGCAGTGGCCAGAGTGAGGCGTCCCCGCCTCGGCAGCGGCGGCGCGGCGGGGCGAGCGCTGGGAGCAGGAACGGAGGGGGAAGGAGAGGGGGCTGGCTCGGAAAACCCCCGGGGTGCCCTTCGCCGGGCTGCGGGGGCCGGGGATGAGCCCCTGGGGCCGGGGCGCGCGAGCGGTCCAGCGCCTGGCTCCGTTTCTGCATCTCCTCCTTGGTGCCTCCAGGGTCTTACAGACGATAAAACCTCTGCCCGTGACAAGGGGCAACTTTCTCTAATGGGATTTCACTTCCTTTACCCTGTCAGCTGAAGATGTCAACTTTGGGCACAGTTTTTGTATTCCCTTGAGCTGATGTTTAATTTGTCTTTCTAAGCATATTATCTTTGATCGCATTTCTACCATTATGTTTCTTTGAGAGAGCAAGGATTGTCTTGCAGTGCCTCATATTTCATGTCACATTACCTTTCCTTTGCATGCATATTTGTGCCATGATACTATACTTGTGAATGGAAAGCTATGATTATTTGTTCTTTCACTATGATGTTATAGATTGTAAATTATGCAACAGTAAATTTGAGAAAGTCTGTAATGCCAAGTTTTCACATGTCTGTGCAGTGTTTGTTTGTATTTTTTTTTTTTGGTAGTTTTTTGTAAACATGTCAAAAAGTGGTAAATGGAAATTTGTGACAGACTTAAAGTACCTGACATGGTTTCAGAAAACCTCCTTTCTATTGCAGGTTAAATCAGCCCTTGTTCTTGAGAGTCCTCAGTCGTGCTGCTTTGTCAAAATTGACCGTGTGCATTAAGACATTTGCCTCCAGATGTGTCAAGTATGGTCCTGCTGAAGGGCAGTGGCCCTTGAGGAAAAACACTCCTCAAGCAGAATCTCTGCTGTGGCAAACTACTGAGAGCGGTACTGCAGAAACTATGCAAGCAGGTTTCACACTTCTGAAGTAAACATGATGAAAACAGAGTCTTCAGGAGAAAGATCCACCCTCCGAAGTGCCTCTCCTCACAGAAATGCTTACAGAACTGAGTTCCAGGCGCTGAAAAGCACCTTTGACAAACCGAAATCAGATGGAGACCAAAAAGCGAAAGAGGAAGGAGAGGCCTCCCAGAGCAGGGGAAGGAAATATGGCTCAAATGTCAATAGGATCAAGAACTTATTTATGCAGATGGGCATGGAGCCCACTGAAAGTGCTGGAGTTGCCCCTAAAACCAGGGGAAAGGGTGGCCCTCCATCACCTCAAAGACGAATTAGGCCCAAAGAATTTGTAGAAAAAGCAGATGGTTCAATCGTAAAGTTGGAATCGTCCGTCTCTGAAAGGATAAGTAGATTTGACACTATCCATGATGGTCCTTCCTATTCCAAGTTTACTGAAACTCGGAAGATGTTTGAGCGAAATGCTCATGAAATGGGACATTCAAATCGCTATTCCCCAAAGAAAGAGAAAATAATTTCTAATGAACTTCCAGATGAGTGGTGCAGCTCTAAGTCTCACAGAGGCAGCACTGATTCACTGGACAGTCTTAGCCCAAGGACAGAGACTGTCTCTCCAACTGTGAGTCAGCTCAGCGCAGTTTTTGAAAACACTGACTCACACAATGTAATCGTAGAAAAGTCCGAAAGCAACGAAGAGTACTCTGTAACTGGTCACTATCCACTAAACCTCTCATCTACTGTCACAAATATCTCCTCCTCAGTTGCAAACCTTGAGGGTTTCAGTCCTTTGAAAGAGTCCAGCACGTGGTCTCCCGCAGTCAAACAGAGTACAGGTGTGATGTCTGTTGAGAACTCTCAGCAGACTAACACGCCCTTAACACCGAGACAGAAAGTGTCCACAGGCACTTTGGCAGGTTCAAAAACAACTGAAGAAATAAAAAAGACCACAGAGGCAAGTGCTGATTCTGTTGAGAGTTCTGCAACAAGTCAACAGGATTTGGTTGGTGTGCTTGACAGCGAAAGATCTGTGGACAGCTGTGCTAGGAGTAAGTCAAAAACAGAGACGGGAGTTTTGGTGCAGCAGAAGGAACAGTCAGAACATACAGAAGGTGTCTTTGACCGGCCTGAACCTGCAGAGTTAACAAGAAATGTAGCTTCAGGTGGTGATTTTGCCACAGATGCTTCTGAGTCCCATTATGATGAGGAAAGTGAAAAAGATGGGCATGAAGATGTGAATAATTTTCAGAGTTCCCATGTGTACATGCATTCTGACTACAATGTGTATCGGGTACGATCCAGGTATAATTCTGACTGGGGAGAGACAGGTACAGAACAGGATGATCTGGATGACAGTGATGAAAATAACTGTTATGAACCTGATATGGAATATTCTGAAATTAATGGGTTGCCAGATGAAGATGAAATCCCAGCCAACAGAAAAATACAGTTTAGCCGGGCTCCAATTAAGGTAAAGTTTCTTATGTTCCTTTTTTTTTACAGTTTGGTTTGTTTTCAAATGCAGCCCTATTTGAAGGAGATTTTGACATTTGATCTTGCCTCCAAAAAGATTTCAGAGGATCTTTTGATACATGTCTTTATTGCAGTCAGTGAACATAATCTTAAATGAAGTAAGGCAGCTGAGCTCTGATGAGCTCGTGTCATTTCCTAGATTTTCTGATGCCTGACTAAACCAGCAGAATTTGAGCATGACAGCTGGGCTTGTGAAGCTCAAGAATTTTGCCATGCATATTTTGACTTCTATGACTGCACTGTAACCACATTGTGAAATGTCAGTGTGGGTATTTGGTGATTTTTGTGCTGCTTGTTTGATTTCATATGAAATCACAGCTTCTTGAGATTGAAAGGCTCTTCCTCAGCTCTCAGCAGATTCTTAAAGTACCTGTATTTAGAGACTGTGTCCTGAAGTACAGTGTGATCTTGTAGTAGAGGACTGTTAATATTCCACATCTCAATCAGTATCATCTTTTGTAGTAGCACTTATTTAAAATTTTAAAGCATTTATATATATAGAGAGAGTGTATCTTAGTGCTACAGAAAGGTGAAATCAACTGACTGAAATACCTAGTGAAGGGTGTGCTTTTTGCAGAGCTGTTATGGTTTGTTTTTAAGTACCTTGAAATTACCACTAAGAATGTTGTTTCCAGTACATTTCAGTTCAAGAAAGAATAACTAGTTAATGGCTTGTTAAGTTTTGTTGTACCAGCTTTTCACTGCTGAGTCTCAGGGTTAAATATAAAAGCATTTTACTTCCAAGATGATTTTAGTACATGTGTGTGATGGTTTGACCCTGGCTGGAGATGCCACATGTCTGTAATGGACAATTAAAAACCATAGCAATTGTTGCAGAAATGGCTTCTTGAAACAGAAGTATATCATAGAGTACTTGAAATGTAAGTACACATTAAAAATGTGTAATTGAAGTTGACTGTTTTCTTTGTGTGATTTTAGCAATGAAAATTACTAAGTCAATGAACAGAAGTGCCAGTGTTAAAGTAATATTTACAAAATCTGCATTCACACTGCCTGTGGTTTAAAGTGGGGTGGGATGTGTATTGTAATATGAAATTTTCATCTGAATAAAGCAACCAGATTTTCATGTCTGTTTATCACAGAGTGGAGTAAAAAGAACTGTCCTACTTCATGCTTTGAAAAGAGGATTTTTACACTGAAAGAAAGAAAATATTCCAAGACAAGATAATGGATTTTTCTTATAATTTTAGTTTGTTAGTGTTCTATTCAGGCTTGCATCATGAACCAAAATTTCTAAGTATTTTTGTTCCCTCCTGATTGTTCTTATATTTAAAGTACCTGGTTTTCTTGAATTCTTGAGGGGAGGTGAAGTGGGGAAAACCTTGATTGCAAAGAAACTTGTCCCCTCCTTGAGCTGCTTTCCAGCATAGGCTAATAGACAAGATGTACTAATATACAAGATGATGTTCTCTCTTCTGAAAGATCTACCAGTTGTTTATGATGGTTCCAGCAGATGAAAATCCAGAAAGTGACTCCACTGATTTTATTCTTGAGATGGTCAGACTTTTCTGCTGTTACTAAAAGAGCTAATAGTGACATTTTTACTTCAGTGTATTGCTGTTTGAATCATGCTGTCATGCCAAGTGCTTTAAGAGTATTTTCTCAATTATTTGTATTTTTTTTCTTTTCAAGTTTTTCATGCTATGTTCATTTCAGATTACATATTGTACAGAAATAATAATAGTCCATTAGGAAAATGCTCTGAAAGTAATTTTTGTAAATAATTAAAAGATTACATTTGTCATGGGTTTAAGCACAAAGCACTCTTAAAAAGCTTATCCAAAGTAAAAGAATCATTGCTTTAATTATTCTGGCATCTTTATTGTAGCTAGGAAGAAAAAAGCATAAAAGCTGTGCTGGGAGAGAACATTGTAGGAGGGTTTGAGAGGCTTGGGATATCCCCTGCTTTTTGTCCTGGGTGCCTCCAGTGCATGCAATCTGTTAGTCATGTGCGGAAGCAGAAGTGAGACCATGTGAAAGGCTGGCCCTAGCAGGAGGAACTTCTGCAAAAGTTGTGGAGAATTAAAAGCTGCCTCTGGAGTGGCTCTCCCTTCTCTGTGCAGTTTCCTCGGCAGTGTGACGCTGTGTGAGCCAGGGCAGGCTGCCAGGGTCATCAAGTCACTGCCTGGCCACACTGCCGTGGGCAGGGACCCAGGAGGGGCAGCTGGAGGAGCCCCTGGAGGGTCCTTGTGGCTCCTGAGTCTCTGGGCTCCTGCACTCCTCCTCCAACAGGGCTGCCCATGGGACACACTGCTGGGAGGCAGGAATGGCTCTGGCAGCAGGTTTCTATGCAGCGCAGCTCTCAGTGAGCAGTGCAGGCAGCAAGAGGGACTTGTGTTCTGTCCCCTCACACAGTGCCAGCAGATGAACTTACCAGTCACTGCCCCACCTGTTACACAGAGATGTTGCATCTGACTGAATAGGCAGCAACTGTTTAGGAATTTTTCTGTTCTACACAATTTTTTGTGTTAGTGGGCATGACTGGTTTAATTAATACTTAGTTGAACATCATCTCATGCATGGTGTGATTACAAGAGAGGAAAATACAAAGCAATACAGGAGTATTTTCTGAACTGTTGAAAACTGATTTGTCTTTATGAAAGCGATGCAATTAGTACTCGACTATTTTGTTAGGTAGTGGTGTGCAAAGTCCAACCCAAACTCTGGATGTTCAGCATTGATTTCAGTATTGTGCCTTCACTCTCCTCCTACAGGAGAACTCTGAAATAATTAATGAAGTTGGTCTTTGAATGTGTGAACTGTGGAATCAGTGGGTAGTTATTGCCATAAAGTTGTTACTTGAAGATCTCAACAGGTTTAGGTAAACATCTTTAGACTACTTTTCTATGTGACTTCTTCAGGCAGACATGTAAGAGACTTTTTTGTCGCTCTAAGGGAAATGCTGAGGACTATGAGAAGCAGTGAAGTATAGGCAGAAGGATAAATAAATAAAATCTTACCAAAATGATAAAGACTGAAATTTCTTGTGTCCCAAGCAGGAAAAAGACTCATTTATTGAGAAACTCACTATCAAGAGGGAAGACTCAAGTCAATGCATGCAGGAAATTGTACTGTGTTACAGTCTGTAATTTTGCTGTCACAGATCCCATGCTCCATGGGCCATTTGCTCTGCTCTAGGATTATGGGATATATTTGCTGATTTCATCTCTGTTGAAAGTCCCTTTAGGAGTAGGTGACTGCCCAGAGGCCACTGCAGGCTTGGAGAGTTTCTAGGTATTTGGAGTGTGTATTGCTGACATGAGCAATTGTGTGTGTGTGGGAGCTTAAACCAGCTTGGTGCTGTTAATAAACAGGAGTACAAAAGGGCCCAAGAGTGGCTGTGGACAGGAGTGTGTTGCAGAACAAGGGATGTGAACATTTCTGTAGCTGTTCATATGACTGTTTATGTAGTGATATAGAGGCTTTTATCAGCACTGCCCTGCTCAAGTGTTGAGATACTGTGTTTGTGCTCAGGGATAGAACTGAAGCTCTCCAGGGCAAGCGTAGGAGGTGAAAAAGTTAAGTAAATGGGATAAGGAAAAACATACCCTGGTTTTTCCAGGGATACTTTCCTACCAAAGAAACAAAACAACACCCCCAACCCCACCTCCCCCCCCGCCCCCAACCCAGCACTCACTGATTTATTGGTCTTTCATTGGGTTTCGCAGGGTTTCCTGAGGGTTGGGTCAAGTACTGCTTCCCAGACACTGCTGGCTACTTGGACAAGGTTTGCCTGTAAAGCAGAATTCATTAGCTCGTGGCTTTCCACACCCTAGCAAATGGAAATGTATTGATTGTCCAAATCATAAGTAGTTTTTTGAGCCATGCTTCTTCCATCTTGGGTAGAATTAGGATGAAGAGCAATGTTCACCTTTTCCCTTTCCAAGTCCATAGTTTCTGCTGCCCTGATAGCTGCATCTTCAGTTAGTGCCTGATTTCTGGCACCAGGTACACGTTAAACCATTTAAAGCTGTTAACAGCAATTTGTGTCTCCTGCTGAGCTTCCTTTTGCAACCTTCTGCTCCACTGACTCTGTCCTACCAGCCAAGGGGTTGGGTATTATGTGATCAAACCGTATGGCAGACAGCAGGGGACTTGTGGTGCTGTGAGGGGGTTTGGCCCAAGCTGCTGCTGCTGTTTTTAGCATTCTCTAAAGCTTTCTTAGGGTGCAGTGGTGAAGGGACATCTCTGCAGACCTCTCTTGAGTTTTGGGGGTAGGTGGGAGAGAAGGTAACATGAAAAAAGATACATAGCAAATGGCGCTTCCATCCTTCAGCTAATTCCATATGAAGAGAATGTAATCACTAGTACCCATGCCTCCTGTTGTGCTTCCTCTCTTTTGTCTGGCAGCATGACTGAATTTTATACCCCACTATATTTCAGTTTTCCAGATCATGTCTTGTTCAAATGGTCTTCCAGAATTGGAACTAGTTCTCTCTCTCTCTCTCACCTTTGAAGAAAATTTACAAGTGCTGTGATTATAGTTAGTGTAGAACATAAATGAAATTTGTATTTAACAGTTGCTTTGAAATTTTTTTACAAACTTCTTATAAAAATAATTTCAAGGAATGAGTATTTCTTTCAGTTATTCCTCATTTCTGAAGGGACCTGAAAGATCATTTAGGTCCAACCCCCCTGCCATGGGCAGGGACTCCTTCCACTAGACCAGGTTGCTCAGTTCCATCCAGTCTGGCCTTGAACATTTCCAGGGTTGGGTATCCACAGCTTCTCTGGGCAGCATGTTCCAGTGTCTCACCCACCCTCACAGTAAATTAAACTTACCCTCTTTCAGTTTGAAGCTATTCCCCCTTGTCCTGACACTACAATCCCTTGTAAAATGTCTCTCTCCATCTTTCTTGTAGGCTCCCATCAGCTACTGCTGCAATTTGGTCACCCCTAAACCTTCCCTTTTCCAGGCTGAACAATACCAATTATCTCTGCCTTTCCTCATAGGAAAGGTGCTCCATCACTCTAATCAACTTAGTGGCCCTGCTCTGGACTTGCTCAACAGTCCATATCCTTCCTGCACTGGGGACCCCAAAGCTGGGTGCTGTGTTCCAGGTAGGGTCTTTCTCCCCAGAGCAGAGAAGAGCAGAGGGGCAGAATCCCCTCCCCTGCCCTGCTGCTTTGGATGCAGCCCAAAACCATTTGGCTTTCTGGGAGGTGAGTGCACTCGGCTGGGTCATATTCAGCCTCTCATCCACCAGCACCTCAAAGTCCTTGTCAGGGCTGCTCCTGGTCTCTTTATTCCTCCAGCTTTTATTGATACTAGGGGTTGCCACAACAGAATGTGTTCAGGAATGTAAATAGTGGCGGAGAAAGAATCTGAAACAATCTGGCACTAATTACGTTGGAAATATTTAATCTAAAATATCATTATTCTTTATATAATAGCCATCATAATAAAGTATGCTGAAAGCACTTTCAAGTCTTAGTGTAAAAAAGAAGTATTTCTTTGCCTGATGCAATGCTCACTATTGTATTTACTTGTTGTTAAAATGTTGATGAACTATTTTGGATCATAGGAATAATAAGAGAAAGTTACCCATCCACAGGCACTGTACAGTCCAAATTTGTCACTTCTATGTGTGTTTTACTTAAATGAATATTGAGTTGGATTTCAATGATCTCCACATTTTCCACCCCCAGTGAGCCTGTGATTCTATAAATAAAGTAGTCACAGTGCATGTAGGACACTTGTTGTTTAAGGCCAGTATTGAAGACAGAAGTTGCAGAAAGATCCTGAGGCTTTGTTAGATTTGAAATGATTACAGAATCTGAGAAATTAATCCACTTTTTGAATGGGTTAATTATGAAAGCTTACAGATAAAAAAAAGATGCGTAGCTCTTTCTGAAATAATTGAAAGAATATTTTGTTTTCCTTAAATTTGGTTCACTACTTCAGCTCCTGTGTTCATGTAGAAGCCTAGAAGATAAGAGAACTAATATGTGTCCTCAGACACAGACAGCTGAATAGCTGTAGAGCCAACCAAGGATTGTTGGTAATAACATTCTGTGAGAAAGATAAGAATGTTTCTGAAGAAGGGGCCATACAGAGGAACGGCAGCCGTTTGCTGAGACTAATGTTCTCGTTTGGGATCCTGGAGATAAGCACAACACTGTACAGCACAAGTGCAGGAATGAGGTTGAGAATGGGGCCTGAAATGTTGACCAAAGGCCAGCCCAGTCATCAAGACTGGTCAACATTTGGTGATCATAAAGACCAGCAAAGACTGGTAAAGCCCTCCAACCCTTTCCAGGAGCACCTAGAAAATCAGACTGCCCATGGTAGCTAATTGGCATTGAAAGTGAGAAATGTATCTCCAGGGTGGGCATAATTTACTAATAAAATTTTGTAAGCTCTTACGGACCCTCTGACATTTGTTGTTCCTTTTGACCACGAGTATCTCTGAGTTTTGGATGCTCCCTTCCCCATAAGGGTGGGATTCCACAGTGCATGCTTTGTTTACTGCGTTAGGAGTGGATGATAGTTTTGGCTAAAGCATGAAACTAAATATTAGGTAGGCTTAGTCTCTGACTCCTGTAGTGTTGAATATATCACCAAACTTTTATGCTCATATTCAAAATTCATAAAATGGGAAGCAAGCTGGTAATTAATTTAATTCATCTCGATGTGTCAAGTATTTTCGTGTACAGAGCTATTGGCTGGGTAGCTTGGAACATGTCTGTTCTGCTGCATAAAATGAACTTAGGCTTTTTTCCAGGTATTGTCAAGTATGGGGAATTCTACTGACTTTAATATTTAAATGTGTTGTACTGCAGGGATTGTCCTAACTTAGATTATTCATGAAAAACTGTGTAAAAAACCAGGTTCTTTGCTCTGGCAATATGCTCTTAGGGAAGATGTTTTTATGAAAGGCAGAACCTTTTATATGTATTTGTCAAGGAAAGGAATGAGAAGTAAATATTAAGGATTCAGAGGCTGGATGCACTCAGATAACAAATAGTGAGGGGATAAAGCATTTCAGAAACTACTGTTTTGATTCAGTCACTGTGGTGAACAAGGATACCTCATAATTGCTGTGGAATTTTACACCTTCACCAATGAGTGTTTTGCACACTATTTCAGGTGCAAAAGGGTTTTTTTAAGTATATGTGGAATTATTTGGCTACAGTAAATAGAATAAAGTTATTTCCCTGTTACAATATGCTGTGAAGTCTTTAACTCTTATATAAAAGTCATAATTTCACTACTAATTCTAGGGATCAGCAATTCCTGGGTGCAGTGTTCACACACGTAGCTCTTGAACTAAAAACAAATAATGTTGCCTAAAACCTGGGTTTCATAAGTATTGAGGGCATTCTAGAAGGACTGTGTGTAGAAACAGAATTTGGATTAAATTATTTGCATCAGAGGTTTATGTGGTTTAAATTGAAAAGGGTTTCCAGTTAAAGGTTTTGAATTTCAGAAATGCAGACTGAGAAACTGTAGGGAAATGTTTTGAAATTAGCTGAACCAAAGAGCAAAGGGAAGTCTTAGATTCAGAATTAGAAAAAGTGCGTAGGATTTTCATCCCAAGAAAAAGCAGACTATACAAGCAGAATGATTGCAGACCTAATCAGAAGAAAAGTCAGCCAAAGAGAACATCGTAAGTTAGCCAAGAACTTGGAAGGAGTGGCAAAAGTGGTTGTTGAAAAAATGAAGAATGTCATAAGAGTTCAAAAGTCTTAAATGTGACTAAGAAGTTGCCAGAAGTCAAACTGAGTTTGACCTTGTAAAGGAAAATAGTCCGAGTAATAAAAAGCTATTCATCCATTACAATTCAACAAGAAAGGAAGGTGAGAGTTATGCAGTGGATATGAAGTTATATTATCCCAATTTATTGTGGAAATTCATATAGTGAATTGAAGAAGAAACAGGTTCCTAGTGCTCAGGTTTGTATGGGGCTGGGTCAAAGAAGCTGTGTTTTAGAAAATCTTGCAGCACATATTTCAAAACTAAAAGAGCACTATCAAAGTAGAAATGGTATTTAACTGCAGAAGAGCAAATTTAATAGTTGTTTTTCAAAAAGTAGGAAAAAGTTGGTTCTGGCTGCTTGAAAATTATTATTTTTTTCCCCATAGCAAAGCAATAGAGAACACTTTTTAAAGAATCAGAGGCAGAGAGGCAAATGGAATACATGTAAATGGATTTATCAGAGGTGGTATATGACAGACTAGATTAGGATCTGCCTTTGATAAGATAAAAGACCTTGTTAAAAATTTCAGTAGTTCTGTCTCAGGAAGTTGGAGCACACTAATGACACTTGCTTTTGACGGAAAGTGGGGAAGCCTTATCATTGCATAGGATTACAGTAAAATATGGGTGACTGCGAGGACTTGAGTAGTGGGGATGGATTTATGAGCTAAGAACTTTCACAGTAAACTAGTGACTCATTTGTAGGGGATGACAGCTAAGGAGAAAGCCGCTCTGACTTGCTCCCACAGAATGACAGCAGCAACCCGTGATGTGATGCCACTGTGAGGAAGGCAAATATCATTCAAGATAACATGAAGCAAAATATTTTGGAAGCAGTAGGGAATTATGGGTGTCATTTTAAAACTCACAAAGGAAACTTCATCTGGACCGTGTCTGATGGATTCTGCTTAAGGCATGTGGCTTTGCAGGAAGAGCTGGAGCAACTTGATGCTCTTATGTGTCTTTTTTTTGGTTAATTCTATCCTAAAACAGGGGTCTTAAGAAACTTGTCTTGCTCATTGAGTGATGCACAAGGCCTGAAAAGGACCATTATTGCATTTCTGTATTCAAAAGAAAAGGCACCTGAAAACTAAGTGGCAGCATTCCACTTTTAAGATGGAATTGAATGTTTTCCAACTAAGATGAAAGAATTTTAATAGAAGGCACTCTTCCTACATTCCTGATAGACTACTGTGTTGTGTAGCAGTGTCTGTTAATTTTTTAAAGTCTTGTGATTATCTTTAGCTCTGTTGACCTTGAAGGCCAAAAATAATCTATTAAAAAGACTACCAGACATTCCTGTAATCAAATGGTACAAAGTAATGTATGTTATTCTGTGGTGTCTTTTTTTATATAGAAAGTGTTCTATTGGGAGAAGCTAATTTTACTCGAGTTACTTACAAGAGTTGATTCAAGATACCCATCAGATCACTCAGATAATTCCATATGATAAAGTTAGTGGAAGGTGTGAGTACAGAATTTATCTCCAAGACCTGTTTACCGTGTGCTGTTATACATAAAGCTGCGCTTCTTAGTCTATGCACATCCGCAACTTCTGATGTTCCGCTCTGTAGTTTCCATCTGCCTTAATATTCGGTGAATGATCTCAAGGGCATCTCAAGATGCTGGTTCACATTGGTATCCTCCAGTGTTCAATCTATGCTGCATGTAGACCTAGGAACTTCCATTTAATAAAATCACTGTATTTCGCATTAGTTGTTTGAAAGCAATAAACTATAGAGGCTTTTAAAAGTCATGCTATCAAACTCCTCTCTAATTCATCTCATTCATGGCCTTTATGATACAGCATTAGGATTTTTTTATCTAGCTTGTAATCATCTTTACATCTTTATAAGCTTGCAGTCATCTTTAAGATGGATGGTGATATATTTAGGTTCTGACATACTCTAGATTCCTTAGATGTGTAGAATCTGACATACCTATTCATTCTGCCTTCTTAAAAACCCAAAGATACTTTCTCATTAGTGTTAGCTTGAGTGATTGCCCAGTAGATTTCATTGTGCATGGACCATTTAAATAAAATATTCAAAATATGGTAGTGTTGTATTTTTGTATTTTTTTGCAAGGGCAAACCAGAGAGAGCACATTAATCCAGAGGTTTAGAGCACTCTTGAAAAAAGCTGGTAATTTAACAGTGTGGAAAAGTGCACTAATGCAAATGAGAATGTTTCAGTATGACATTTGATAGGGACTACCAGACTGTATAGCTCTTTATTCCCCTTTGCCCAGTCATTTTCCTCTGAAGTAGTTGCTCAGTTTTATCTTTCTTAATTTAGTAGGTTGACTAAAAAATGTTTGCTTGATATTTTGCACATTTCTTTCGTGTTAATATTTGACTTGGGGAGGAGGGAAATACCATAAAAGAGTAAAGAGAGGGGCTCTTTTTTTCCTTTTTTTTTATTTTTCTTTTCTCTCTTTCTTTGTGTATGGCCACTGAAAAATTCTCCAATCTTAACAGCTGTAGATCCAAAATAACTGTTGAGACTTACTGTGGTTTACTGCAATGCATTCCACAGTCATTACCAGTAAGTCTTGACCATTAAAAAGGGGAAGTTGTGCCTAATCAACCTCATAACCATCTGCAAAGAAATTACTGTCTTAATAGGTGATGGGAGAGCAGTGGCTGTTGTGCACATTCACTTCAGTAAGGCTTTTGACGTAACATATTCACAGAGAAGCTTGTTGAATATGGGTTAGATGAGCACACAGTGAGATAGGTTGGAAACTGGCTGAACAGAGAGGTGGGAAGCCACAAACCTCATCGAGTTCAACAGAGAGAGGTGCAAAGTCCTGTGCCTGGCCCCATGCATCATTATATTCTCGGAGGCATTCCAGAGCATGGATCCTCTTCAGCTTTGCAGAAGAGGCTCCAGGGTGCTGGACAACATCAAGTGGAACGTGAGTCAGCCATGTGCTCGTGTAACAAGGAAGGCTGATTTTATTCTGGGCTGTATTAGCATGAGTGCTGCCATCAGGTCAAGGGAGGTGATCGCTGCTCAATACCACTGAGGGCACATGTGGAGTTCTGGGCCCTATTCCAGGCTCCCCAGCACAGGAGACTGTAGAAAGTCCAGTGAAGGCCCATTAAGATGATTACAGGTTTGGAGCATCTCTCCTGTGAGGAAAGGCTGAGAGAACTGGGACTGCTGAGCCTGGAGAGGTGAAGACTCAATGGTGGTCTTATTAATGTATATAAATACTTGAAGGGAGGGTGCAAGGAAAACAGAGCCAGGCTCTTTCCAGTAATGCCCAGTGACAGGGTGAGCACCAGCTGAAACACAGGAGGTTCCCTGTGAACATTAGGAAAGTCTTTCCCTGTGAGGGTGACTGAGCACTGACACAGGTTCCCGGAGAGGCTATGGATACTCCATCTTTGGAGATACTCAAAAGCTGTCTGGACATGGTCCTGGGCAAGGAGTGCTATGCTTGAGCTAGGGGGGTTGGACCAGATGATCGTGGTAGATCCCTTCTAGTTTGAGCCATCATGTGGTTCTGTTGCTTCATTTAGATCAGAGAAAAACCATTTTCCTAATAGTGAATTTTGGTAAAGGAAGCAGATAAATTGCATCCCAGATAAATGATCTTAATGTTATTATTTGTAAAATATACTAAAGTGACTTCTTGTATTATTTATCAGGTTTTAAGACTGCATGGTTTTGCAAATCCAAAGGTGGTGCAGGAGCTCCAATAGGTTTGATTGTAATATTTAATGTTGTTTAAATCTATTTTAGTAAGAGTTAATTGCATAAGCTTAAATTCTTACTTTGTAATAAAAGATAGTTAAGTTTAAGGATTGATACTAGACTTCTAATGTTTCTTGTTAATGAAAAGCTAGGCCCGCCACTGCTAAGAAGGATTTTAAGGGGTTTTTTTGGGACATATTTTGTTGTATGCATAAGCAGATTGACCTAACCTTCTAAGTAACGTTTAATAAGGCAAAAGATTTTGGGGAAATATTTAAACTAATTTAATTATGAGTTTAATTTTTATGAGGAAAAGGAAAAATTTAAAACTGCCTATGCAAAAATAAAACTGTTGAGGAGTAATGTTCATTTGCAGCAGAGGAAAAGCCCATCAACATTTTGCATGTAGTAGTAGCTGAGGTCTGGATGGCTGGGGTTAGCCTTGATTGGAGTGGGAATTCCTTCATTGGAATGGGGATGTGATCTGATGCCCAGTTGAGTCCAAATTCTCAAAAGCTGTGGTTAAATGAATAAATATTCTTATCCTGAGCTGTACATTTTAAGTGAAATATTTAAATTACTCACTTTGTAAATGTACCAAGTTGCTGATTTTGTCTAGTGTATCTAGTTTATCTCTCCAGTTGTGAAGGAGGGAGGCATTTTGCTGCACTGCTAAAGCTTAACAGCTCTCAGAAGAGAGATGAATGTGCATGTCTGGAGATGACCAACAGCCATTTCTGAAACATAAGAGACATTAGTAAGAAGTCTTTTGAATACTTCTTTGAAAAAAGGGTATATAAGATAGCAAATAGAATAAATAGTTTTCACTCCTTTGGCTTAAAAGTGGTTCTATTGAAGCAGGCCTCTGTTGCCCTTATATGATTTGGGTTATTCATTTTATCTTCCTAGTGCATAGGGTCACTTGTGTCTCTAAGCCCCAAAGAACCACAGTAGTTAATCTGTTCCATTAAGAGCTCCATGTTTCTGAGTTTGAGAAAGCTGGATTTAGCTTGAGAACACTGTGCTGCTGGAAGCTAAATCCAGCAGTGAGAAGCCTGGGGGCTTGGCAGCAGTGGTGGGCGAGCAGGGGTGGTCTTGTGCCCCAGCTGGGCGATGGGGTGGGGGCACAGGCTGGGTCGGGGCCAGGTCAGTACCTGGCACTGTGCCCTGGCAGGGTCCTGCTCCAGCTTTCATAAGCCAGTGGTACTTGGCAGCACTTCACTTGCAGCCTTTAGGACTCAAAGAAGCCACAGGACAGGTTTTTGGCCTTTTTTTAAGAGCTAGCTGCTTCCTGCTGCACCAGTAGTCCTTCAGTATAGCATTATCCAAAATACACAGTTGAACTCTTAACTTCACCATTTTGCCTCACTTGACTACCTGATGCTACCTGAGCATTGAAGAGATTTCTGGGTTTTAAAATGTAGTCTCTCTTTTTCCTCCTTTCCCCCTGGGCCCCCCACCCCCTCCCCTGCCACTGATTTTGGACACATCCAGAGCTGCAGTTTTGTGATGGCCCAGGACAGAATTTCCCTTTCTATCCTCAGTTTGCTTGTTTTCTAGGATTATATACTTGACATTTTGCATTGCATTTAAAAAATGGAAAAGACAACAAAGAAGCTTTTAAAATAATTTTGTTTACAATTTTTTCATTGTTCTATGCAGATCCTGTTCATCATTTGAGTCAAGAATTTAATGTGGTACCTTCACCAAGTTTTTGTTGCAGCATTATATGTTGATTTTGTTTATTGTATTTTATTATTTATAATGAGTAAATAATGTGTGAAATATATAGCTTCATATCCATAGAGGCTCAATGAATGCTGTTCATTTTTTGGTTCTTGTACTGTCCACAGATTATTCTCATCTCAGGCTTTGCTTTTGATAGCTTGATTCTTTATTGTGTGAGAGACAAATAAAATCTAGATGTGCCATATGTTCTAGCACAGTTTTCCTTAAAACTGTGGCTGAGACCTGAGAGGAGAAAAAGTGTTTTCTGTCTGTGTTGTGTAGTGCATCTGCTTCATCTGACCAACTTATAGGCAAATCTACTGCCACCACTTTTGAGAGGATACACTTGTACACCTAGAAAAATAAGAATTAAAAGAACAAACTTATTTGTGTATGCAAATACTTGACTAATAAAATATTGTAGTGGTAATTCATCAGAATGTTTTGAAAGATAAATTTTTGTCTTAAAAACTCTGTAATTTATTCTTACATTACAAACAACACTCCCAAGGGTGTGGGGCTTGCTTTAGCAGCAAGAATTTTTGCAGTACAGGGTAAGCCTGCCAGGAGGATGTAGCAAAAGTCTGTTAAAGGTAAATATGTCATGACCTCTCTGGTATTAGGTATTTTTTTTTGTTCTCTTTTAAACAAGAGTGGTACTATAATCATGAAATACTAGATGAAATTCTTTGTCTTTTATTAGCACTAGAATTCCAAGATATATCATCACTTGGTGACTTGATGAATAATAGCTGTCATTTAATGACTGGCTAGGATTACTTTGAAAATAAAGGTCAAAATTTTATCTTTTATCTCACTACTTGAAAAAAAACACTAGCAGTAGATGAAAAGGAGGACTGTCTCTCATACCCCTTTCGGACCTCAGATTTTATTATGTTTCTAAAGTGAAAAAAAATTCAATCATACAAGAAATTACATTTGAAACATTTTGAAATAACTGCTTCTGCTTACATCTGTATTAGTCTATTTGGTGTAGATATCAGTGTCACCACCAGAAATAAGATATTTTTGGGACTCCTAGACATTGTGCAACTCTTCACTATGCTGCTGTCAGGAACTTGATCAGTAAATTAGTTTAGTAGTACTGGTAACAGATTTCCAGGGATTACCAAGGATTACACCACCGACTCTGATTGAGAACACTGAGCTTGCATGCAAGGATTCCTGAGTGCCCATTACTACAGAATACAAACCATACTGCATAAGAATGGCAGACAATGGTGCAGGCCATGGAGACCATCACTACAGCATCACTGAGTCCTGTGTCATTTTCTGCACCATTTGAAATAAAAAATAAGTGATCAGTGTGCATTTGTAAGAGGACACCTGGATAGACCTGATGATGGCAGTGACCTAAAGAAATGCACAGCTTTTAATTTTTTTGATCTTATGGTGCATTCAGCAGTATTGAATAGAGTGGGCATTAGGAGAGTTACAAAACAGATGGTGCTTCCTTTTCTCATGGATGTGTGACAGCAAGCAAACTTAACAGAATGAGAAAGTTTGGAACAGCCAAAACTTCAGAAGTGACAATGTTAAAAAGCTTCTCAAATTGAGATGACTTAGGGGAATTTTTCTTAAAACTGGAAACATGATTATGATTATTAGAAGGTGAGGCTGAACCATTGCAAGAATTGCCAGTGGGCTTGCCACCTATGAGACTGTAGGATATTTTTTAGCATATTGTAGGATACCTAGCAGTGAGACTGTAGGATATTTTTTAGCTACGATAATAACAACAATTGTGGGCCTTTATTCTGTGCTTTGGCTTCATTTTCCCAAAGCAGATAGCCCTGGGAATTGTAGTCTGTTATGCAAGGAGCCTAAAACAGTGCACTGAACATGTAGTCTTCTGTCTAATTATACTAAGTACTGGTGGGATGTTCTCTTCATCCGCTTACTCTTAAGAATTGTGTCAGAAAATGGCTGCTTCAGGTAGATCTCTTAATGAAACTTTCCTGGAAATAGTTTCAATGTCTATTAATATTCAGAGATGCAAAGCTTGTATTAATAAAGGAAATTACTTACAATTCCTAATTGTCAGTACATTGCATGGATAACTAAAAAAAAATTGTCTAGTTTTTGCCTGGCAGTTTATAACAAATGGCACAGATTCATGGAAGAGGCTGTAGTGCCTTCAATTGAAAGCAGTTTTTTAGTTTAATTACTAGCCAGTGAGTCTCCTTTGTGTGATCACATCACACCTCTAAGCTGATCAATATTATGTTTAGCTATTTTCTAGCACTTAATGAGATTTCTTACTGGTCTTAGAGTGCAATGTACATCATCTAATGAAGGCTAGAAACTCTGCAGGTGTGTTGAAAAACTGCAATAACATTTTAGTAAAAACTTTTTCTGATCCATACAATTAATAAAAGATCAGGCAGAAGGGGTAACCATCTTTGGAAGAAGTGCATAGGAAGGGGACTTGGACCTCCATAATTTTCTAGAAGAGCATCTACCTAAACACTGCACCATAGGTTATATTGTGTTCTTCCATCATTTCAGTTCAACCTGGGACCAAAAGAACTGTCTGTACTGGATGATTTTGCAGGTTCTGGTACTAGGAGGAACACAAGGGCAAACACAACTGTGTAGCTTAATGTTTAGACTATTTCCTTTAGGCACTGAGGAGGCAGCTTTAGGATCTGAGATATGTTGAAAGATTTGTTAAAATGAAGGCTAAGGAGTTGTAAGTTTTAAGGAGAAATTCTTTGATGTAAGGGGAATTAAATTTTAACTCCCATGTAATGGATGAACATTACAGGCACTTGGCCTTTTATATGGTGATCACTACTGTCATCTTCATCTCCTGGATAGGCTTTCACCAAGAGAGTTAGATCTTCCTTGGGTTTTTGATCAAATGCAACAGTCACCTGCCTTCAGAAGGCAGGTGTAGGCTTTGAGCCTGGAGTAAAGGAGGCATCTGTTTGCAGTTTGCAGCTTTTACTTGGGCTTTCAGCTGGAAGAGGTCAGAGAGACTGTAGTACTCAATAGATTGATTCCTGACCCTAGGCAGGGCCTTGGTCAGTGATTGTGCTTACTTTGTGTAGAGCCACCCCATTGCAACTGAATTTCCCTTTGGATTTTGTGGGGGGTTTTAAGTGATCAACTTCAGGTTTTTGATTTAGTCTGTACATAAATATTGTGGTTTTCTTTGACAAACTGGTAAGAATGTAAGTATTTTGCTGAATTGGAGTCCCCAGTTAGTGATAACTGATACTATTTTTGTCTCAAGCCAGAATCCTCTTCTGGATACTTCTCCATCCTGTTTTCTTCAGTCACAATATGAGTTGAAACCTGCCTTTTTTTTTTTTTTTTTTTTTTCTGGTTGTCTCTCCCATTATGCTCTTTGAAAGCGGTGACTGGGAGGTGAAAAAGGCTAACATTTAACTCCACTACTCTAAAGCAATTTCAGTGTGGAGCATTCCCCCAGGGCTAGGATGGGGGGAGAGAGGAGAGATAAATAAAACATCAATGAATAAAGAAGCTAGAATAATTTTAAAACCAGGCTAACCAGGAGAGGCTTTCTTATTTGTGTCTTGAAGACACAGTCAGGGCCTTATTGAGGTATTCACTTCGTGGCTAGAATGTCTCTTTGTCTGCATAATGAATATAAATGAACACAACGGATAGTAGGGAGAGAAACAGTCAGAGCAAGATGAAATAGCACTGAGTTATGCAACAGGGATTAGTGGAAGAGGTAGGAGTAGAATTAAGACCTTCAAGTTTTAATGTAAAGTAAAAACTGTAAAACAACTTTTGGGGAGTCTTATGATACTTATGAATGGATGTCACAATACTACAGTTCAGAAGGAAGATACTGCTCACTGTTTACAACTTGTGCTCACATACTTACAAATAAATGAAGTACAAGTGAAATCCGAGGAAGGAGCCTGGACCTGCAGCCCCCTGTGCTGGAGCCCTTGCCTCCAGCCTGCACTGCTGCTCTCTCCTACACCTCTGTGATTTGAGAGAACTTCTATGCTGTCCTCAACATCTCCAAAACACACCTCCCACTTTCTCATAGCTCTTTTCTACCTGTGAAGTCAGGTTTCAGAAATGACAAAAAGGTAGGTCATGTACTGTGGACAGAGTTGTACCTTACATGTAACTGACTGACAAGAGTGGACTTGTTGGCAATGGTATCTTCAGCAGAACTGAAACGGAAATTAATGCAGAGGAAGTAAAAGAAAGTGGCTTCAACCCGTGGTTTGAGTTCCTGGTGTTTTTATGATAGTGCTGACTTTCTTCTCTGCAGCAGTCCAACGTGACTTGATACTTCCTTGAAAATACAATCTTTCATGGATGTAATTATATGTTTGGCCAATAAAAGTTGTCAACAAATTACAGTTCCCAGAATCTGTTCTTCTTTCATTGCTGTAATGCTATCAAGTTATGATCTGGGAACAAGAGATTTAAGATGAGGGGACAGTCATGAGGAGTATGTGTATGTACTGCTGCAGGTAGCAGTATAAATTAGGTGTACCTGGATTAAAATTAAATAAGACAGCTTGGTACCAAAAGCAGTCTAGTTGTAGCTGTTTGGTGCCCAATAAAATACTAATTTACTTTACAATGTCGTAATGTATTTTTTCTTATTTGATGTGTTAAATAAAATAAGCCAAGTAATTTTTCCTTACTGAGCCCGCCTCTCCAAATGCTAATTGCTGATGGATGATTATAGAATTTACTTATTATTATGTACTACTCACAACAAGAGATTGTGAACTTATTTGATGCTTTCCCAGATTTTATTTATGGTAGTTCAAGGATATAGTTTAGAAAGCGTCCATTTGAAGACAAAATTCTTTTCGTGATTAGATTGAATATATAGGGTCTTGCATGTAACTAAATAAATGCCTGTTCTCTGTTTATCACTGGATGCAAATGCAGGTTTCTGTTAAGCTGGTTTTCAAAATACAGTATTAGAAGAATCAGAGATTTTTCTTTTAAATTTGGAGGTGATGGCTGGTTCACTTTTATGTCCTTCTGTAGAGGCAATATATTTGTTTTATGTCATTTACAGATAGCGGCCTTTTCTTTTTCCTGTGGTGGTTTTAAGCATGTTTACACAGAACGTGTGGTGACTCTTCCTGTGTTAACCTAAGACTGAGGGTGCAGGGAGGCTTGATGCAGAGATGTTAAGCTGACATAATCATTCCATCCCATCACGAAGCTCTTTGGACTGCCAGTCTTTTAAGTGCCTTATGGGATGATAAAATCTAGAAGGGTTTTTTTTGTGCTGCTGTGTTCCACAGGCTTTGATTTGAGTTTTTTTCACTTTGTTTTGCTAAATTTTGGCAGATAGAGGACAGTAGCATTCTGCTGTCAGTGAACTACACAAGTTACCAATTCTTCCCCACTGCAAGTCAAGCTAAAAGTTTGAGGGGTGGTGTTGCATTTTTTTTTTTCTCTGTGTAGATATCTTAAGAAAGTGTATTCTGTGTTGTTTTCTGTGAGTAGTTTTCAGAGGCATTATATAATGTGGAGGATTTTGCCTTTGAATCTACACAAGATATTTTTGCTATTATGTGGAGTTATCTTACTGCTCTATCAAACTTTTTTCTGGTAGTGCAAATTAAGAAATTAGTGCACAAGAAGCGTATGAGAACTTTGTGTGATCTAGGACTATCTGCACTGAGTGCAAGTCTTTTTTCAGTTTCTATTCTTACAGAAACTCCTGGATTTGTGCAGTATGTGATGGTGTTTCCAGCTGAGAAGAAGCTTACAGAATTGAACTCTGAAAAGTATTTCAGATATTATGAGCTGGTCTTTCCTCTCCCAGATTTTTTCAAAAGCTTTCAGAAATGCTTTTTGGAGAACTGAAAAAGAAAACTTTGAATTTCCCATAGTATAGAGTAACAAAAGTGAATCAAAGTGAATCCATTGCATATATCCATTGCATATACATCACAGTGATGTATTTAACTACCCAGTCTAGATCTTGACACAAACTGTCCCTCATGTGTCCATTCTGTTCTGTCCTTGGGCTCTGGCTGTACATCAAGAGTTTCTGCCCCATCTGGGAAACAGCAGATGCTTAGCAGCAACTCAGCATATTTTCCAGAAAGCCTCTCTTCCACCTTTGCTGAAGAAAATAGTCATCTCCTCCCTGTGCAGACTGGGAGTAACTTGCCTGTTTTGCATACAAAATAATTTTTTTTCAGTCTGTTTGTGTGCATATGTGAATGCCCTCAGATAAAAACCTTGCCTACAAATGTGTGTTGATTGTGTTTTGCCTTGAGTTCAAATTTCAGTGTGGATTGATACTATAAATGGATGTATGTTGTGCAATTTGTGTAGGAGGAAAAAGTAAACAACACCTAGAAGGTACCATGTAAGGCCAACTATTTTTATTTCTCAATGTTATGTTTTAATTTGCTCTTAATTATGGGTTTCTCTATGGCTGAAACACTTGCGCCTTCTAGTTTTTGCAGATTTGCTGAATCATGACATCCATATAAAAAAATTACAAATGTCAAGTACTGTATTTAAGTACTGTGTTTAGTGATAATTAGGTTTGCATATAGTAACAATAAACATAATTTAAATATCAGAATTAATAAAAAATATAAACAACATGTAAAGAAATAATAATAACAATAATATAAATAAAATAGTTTTTCTGCATTGTTACCTCACTGTATTTCTAGAAATGAAATTGCCTAAAGCTCTAAAACCTAAAAAAAGAAAAAAAAGCCTTAACAGTCTCCTTAAGTTCAATTTTGTTGCGCTTACCTGTTTTCAGTGGCATTTGTAGTGGAACTAAACTGGGGAGCCTGTGGAGACCTAAAGCCCATTCTTCTTCCTTCTCAGTTGTTTTAAACACTGTCCAGGTTTCCTGTCTCTGACAGCCATGCAGCAGAAACTTGGGAGGCAGCCTGGGTTGCATGGGCACTGAAGAGCTTGATCTGCTCATGCTTGTGGTGTTCAGGGAGAAGCACCATCTCCTCTGCTCCCACATCAGGTGTTCAGGCACTGTTAATGAACTTGCAGTTCAAACATTAGAAACACTCTTCTAATCTAGCCTGTTTCACTTGTGTAAAATAAGTACATTTTAGGCTTATCTAAATAGATACAGTTCATCAGGTTCTCTTCTATTTCCATGTGGTACCTCCTAAATGTTTTGAGTTCCTTATCACCCTGATGACTTCTCCATGGTTGGCCCAGTTACCTTGGAAACCAGTTCACCTGCACATCTAATCTCTGAACTGATGAAATAATATGTAGTGCTTGCAAATGAATTTGAAGAAAGCTTTCTCCTTTTTTAATTGAAGAATGTTAATCTCTTTGTTGCAGAAGTATCAGAATTTCAGAGGGTTTTTGCAGGTTCAAGTAAAATGTTGTACTTGTTTTTATTTGTAGTCCTTGAAAACCTGGCAAAGAGAATTAACCTTACCCTGTATTTTGAAGTAGGTATCTCTTGAAACCAACTGCTTGCAAATAAAAATTTAAAAAATATGAAGAGGCACAAAGCTGTTTACTAATGGGTGAGGCTAATTTATGCAGCTGTTGAATCAGTGTTCACCACCATTTAACTGCTTGGTGATGGTTCAAAAATGTCTCCTCATACAGTTGTGCATAGCTGCTGCTCAGTCACAAAGAGAAGATAAAAAAAAGTAACAAAAAGATAATACTTTTTTCCCTTTAGCTCCTTCTTTAGTTTTCCACATGTAATTGCTGGCATTGTGTTCATCTCCATACTATTAAAATTTCAATTTATAACTTATATAAACACTAGAAGTTGTATGCTGTTTTGTGATCACAACATAAAAGCACAAATTTTTGTCATTATCTTCTGAAAATGTGTTGTAATGATCAAGACTATTTTTTAAGGTTTTATCTGAGATGTGGAAATGAAATAATTTTATTCTGAAAAAAACCCAGAACAATATTTTATTTTCAGTGTAAACTTACTTATTAATTATTTCTGGGGACCTTTCCTGAAAATTAAACTATTCATAAGAGAAAGCACAATCTGACACCAGAGTTCATTGTGGTGTCATGTTTTCTAAGCAGAACTCAATGCTTTTGCTTTCTGGTGTATTTCAGATTTTGACAGGTTATGGAGCAAAATCATACATGGTGTTTCATGAATTATCTTTTTAGAAATTAATTTAATTTTAAGCATATACTGAATTGTGGTAAAAATACTCTCTTTGCAGTGATACAGTAAGTAGTTGATCTGCTGTTTCTCATTCATGCATTTTTTTGTCAGTATGGTCATCTGCTTCTCCCTTTTTTTGACACATTCAGGTCATTGAAGAATTTCCTGGGGGTGCTGAGGGCTTTCATATATTGTTAGATATGTTTATTCCAGAGTTCAGGTAGCAAATTTTCATCTTGAAAATTTAGGTAGACTCAAAGAGTTCTAGAATTTTAATAGGTTTTGTTTTTCCCCAAAGCTTTATCAAGTTTGCAAACTGCTTAATTGGAAGGAAAAACATGAGAGAGCAGGATTTATATACTTAGCTGAAAAGAAATGTAGCTTTTCTTGTTTGATTAGTCTACTTATGGTTGCATGCTAAGATTCTAATAATTAGAGACCAAAGATTTGGGGGCAGAATTTTGGAAGGAATTTTGTTAGGGTTCGTAGGAAATCTCTCAAAAAATGTAGCGTCTTGATGGCAAGTGTGTGTGGATTCTTTTTCTCCACATGCCTCTGGGAGAAAATGTGTGTGGATTGTAAGACTTGTACTTTTCTGTTATTTGAGAAAAAAACCCAGGATGTCTGAAATCAGAAGAAAACATGCCACACACTGAGATGATAGATTTTCAGTTGGTGTGGATTTACACTGAAGCAGATTTAACTATGTTCATTTTAAACTACTAAAGTACTGAATATGAATGATGTGTTTTAAAAGCATTAAAAAAAAAAAAAAAAGTAACAAGAGTAGTTAACACGGATTCACCAGGGGAACATCATGCTCAGGCAGCCGCGTGCTGCCAGTGATGAAAGGACTCTCTTGGTGGGTGAGGGAAGGGCAGTATATTTTGTCCACCTTGATTTCATGAAGGCTTCCAAGAGTCTCCTGTAACATCTTCACAAAGAAGCTGACTAAGTGGGGGCTGAAAACTGATTGCCTGACTGAACTGAGAAGCACAAAGCCTGACCTGAGAACAGTAGCTAGCAGTGTACCCCAGGGGTCAGTACTCCTGTGCAACATCTTCAGCGGTGCTTGGGATTATGGAGCAGAGTGTACCCTCAGGAAATTTGCTGATGGTGCAGGTCTGGGAGGAGTGACTGATGTGTCAGATGGTCACGCTGCTGTCCAGAGGCACCTCAGCAGGAGAAATAAGTGGACAGGAGCCTCATGAAGCTTAAAAAGGAAAAATGCTAAGTCCTGCACCCATGGTGAACAACATAGCAGTTTATGCTGGTGGCTGCCCAGCTGGGAAGCAGCTTTGTAGAAGAGGACCTGGGGGCCTGGAAAGCACAAATTTGAACATGAGCCAGTGATGTGTCATTTGTGTGTGCCTAAGGAAAAAACTGTTTTACTGTGAGGGTCACTGAACACTAGTACAGGGTGCCCAGAGAGATCGTGAAGTCTCTCTCCTTGGAGATGTTCAATTTGGGATTAAATCAGCCTTTTTAGTGTCCCAAGGCTGCTTTAGTTAGATGGTTCATGTCTTTCTCTTCCATTATGGCTTGGGCTACACAGCTGGGCTATGTGTAAAATAATTCACTGCTGCCAAGTGATCCCATGTTTGTTGTAGCAAGTCAGGAAGTAGGAAGACCGAAGTACCACAGGAGATCTTCTACCAAGGAATATTAAATCTCATGTTATGTTTTTGAATTTTACATATGATTTATTATATATAGGTGAAAGTCAGTTTTTTATGTCTGCGATTGCATGATCTTCTCTAAGGAAGTTTTTATATTTATTCCTTTTTGCAGTGCGCAAGATTCAAACACTGTCAAATAGTTAAAATTATTGTTTATTGACCTCAGTTACTGATAAGGGTTAAACTAAGCTTGTGCTGCACATACTACTTTGCTTTCAGGAACAGATACTGAATGTACACTGAGAAGACAAAAGGTCAGGCACCAATCTTGATCTCCTTTGGGAGACCTCGGTGGTGCATCCTTGCCTGTAGTTTTGTGCGTATTTTGTGAAACTCCCTGTGCAGCATACTTCAACAAACCATGTATCAATGTTCAGTGTCTTCAGTGCCTTTTAATTTAAGGAGATATTCCTCAAATCAGCTTTCTGACTACTGCTCTATGCTTATCATACCGGTTGATGAAAAGATACGTGTCCCCTACTGTGTAGGTTGCTCTCCTGTTACAGTGCCAATTTTGTACGATTCAGGAGTTTGTAAACGACTAGTTAGTTTAGGTTGAATTCTTCCTGTATTCTGGCAGGTACTTTACATTGCTCTGACAACATAAAGACTCAACAGAGCTGGCAGAAATGACCTGGCTTTGTAGATTGAGTGTGTCAGGTTCTTGTTGATGTAACTACATTTGCAGCGATTCAAATATGAACTTTTTACTGCTATGAGTATTTTTTTTTCAGATTTTAGCAATGGATCCACCTCTCAAATTCAGGTGCTAGCCTGGGGAAAGTCTTCAGATCATCTGGTTAATTTTATAGCTGAGCTGAACATAACCTGTTTTTCTTACCCTGTAATTTTAGTTCATTCTTCATTCAGGCATTTCACAGTAACTTTTCCTAACAAATTACCTCGTTAAATTTAGTAAATAAGACCTGTTCCACTTGGCTGCTTTTACCATTGGTTGTATTAAATAACTAATTAGATGCACAAGCCATTTAATAAAAAAAATTACACTCTCTGTGTTCTATAAGCCAAACAATCTGACAGTTTCTGTAGCAGCTGTGAAGCAAGAGTAGTTCCAATCAGCAGGAAGACACTATATTTCGATATGGTAGCTTTTAATGGCTTTGTCAATGAAATATTTTGAAGCAGCATTTTAATATCTGCATATTATTTTATCTCTCTGCAGTTATTTGAAAAGCACACTCTGTTTTTCAGTTAATAAAAATTATAGCCTCAACATTTGAATTCTCATCATTTTGCTCATCGAAGCTTTTGCTTGCATCATTTTCCTGATGGATTAAGCAAAGCAGATGCTCTTTGATCATAGCATCTGTGCCCCTTATTTTGACTTGAAATTTCAAAATGTGCAGTTTCTGTAAAGTCTAAGCAAATGCATTTCTTTTATTGGTCTTATTCAAAAGAAAGCAGTTTGAAGACTATTAAGAGTATTAGTGATCTACTGTCAATGTTCTTGACATTTAGGATGTATCATTGTTTTCCTCTTTCTGTACATGGATGCAGGGTTCTTGGGAACTGACAAGGAGTATGACTACCTGAGAGAAATGGTTATTTGGTTGTCCATTAATGAAAGGGCTTTGGAGTAATTTTGCAAACTGGAATGCCAGTATAGGTTGGTCTGACCACTAGCTGAGAGTGACAGAAAATACAGGCAGATTGTGATGATGACATTCTTTTGATACTGACAGAAGAAACAAAAAGCAGAAGAAAAATAGCAATCATATACACACGGTCAAGTTTTGAGGGTAATGAAGACTTTATAGGCCAAGTGTTATAAACTAATATGCCATTACTTGTTTTATGTTGTTTTAAATGGTTCTAGACTTGTGTCCTACATGGATACAGTTTGTGGTTTGGCACATTAAATTGTACCCCAAAGAAGCAGACAGAAGCAAATTTAGTTGCTGATGCTTAAATTACACAATACACGAGTCACTAGCTTTTAGAATAAGTACTGTAGTTCTCAGTACCTGCTAACAATTAGGGGTTTAGGTTTTCAAACTCCTGGATTTGGTTTTATTTGCTATTTATTATTGCCATAATTTTAAACAAAGCTGAATGTTGTAGCCTTCATGTCTTTTCCAAAACTCTTTGTACCTCATACATAGGGGTAAGTAAAAATTAATTATTCTTGGTTCATCCAGCAGTGACTGAATTCTGCTGGTCTCAGAATCAGCATGAAAAGAATGGTGTCAGTGACCTCTCCATCCTTTTTTTTTCCCCAAAAAGGGAAGAGGAAGGTCTGAAGTGACAGACAGAAGTTTCTATTCCTCTTATGTATTTAGGAACAAAATAATTGAGAGGTGTTAGGCAACCATTCAACAGCTACCAAGGGCTGAACTGGGGAAGATCCAGAATACCCTGGAACTTACAGGGATCAAGCTGTCCCTGTGGGAAGAAAAGGGTGAGTCAAAAAAATCCTGATTTATTCTCTGTGTGTAAACCAAATGTTGCCATTCTTGTTGTATTCAGAGTTTGTCTCAGTATTCACTCCTGTTCCTTGAAACCCTTTGCTAACTGTCCAGCATATTTTACTTATGTTGCTTCATAATTCACTGTGTAGCATTTATTAAGTAGACATTCTCATTGACAAGTAGAAATTTCTTTATGTTTCTTCCCTTGCACCTATTAGGAGAATGGTGCTGCTGACAAGAAGGAGCAGGAAGCATGGCTAACTACCCACAAAACGGAGTATTTAGTTTTACAGTGAAGATTCACATTTGCCCTCTCCATTTCTAACCTTGATGCCAGTTCAAGTCAAATCAAGCCTGTGCTTATTGACTTGCCAGAGTTTCCTGACGGAAAACATTACTGTTGGCAAATTACAGAACGGCTAGGAGTATCAGACGAAATAATTGACGCTTCACTGCAGTAATATAAATGACCTAAATACCCAGTTCTAGTGGAGCCTTTGGGTCTGTTAAAATTTTAGACCTTGTGTAGAGTACAAATTGCACACAATGTAAAAATGCCACCATAACAAAATATCTAACAGTCTTTTAAGGAACTCTTTTAGTAAAAAATATTCTCAAATAAATGTAAAGCAGTTGTAATTACTGTTTTGTTGATGGCTAGTGTCATCTGTGTAACCTCTTTGGAAGAATCTTTTTCATCTTTTCAGAATGCTGGCACATCCCCAAGGCTATGAAAAATTGAGTCTGGGGATGCAGGAATTAAATGCATTTTCAAATGCTGCTTTTTTCACTACATCTTTTGAATTAATTTTTCTTTCTTTTTTTTTCTAATTTAAATAGCTCATTTTTTTACGTGCTTTCTAAAACTGAATAGCACCTCCTAATTGTAGGTGATTCAGGTTTAACCTTTTTCCTATACAAAAGTACTGCCATGGCTTGTAGAGATGTTGAGCACCCAGCTCACTTGCTAATTTCCATGGGAGCTGGAAGCGTTCAGCTTTCATGGAAATAGCAGTCAAGATGTCTCAAGCAGAGGACTTAAAAGCTGTTGCTCTAAAAATGGAAGGCTGCTTTTGGAAACGCAGTCCTATATTTGAAGTGGCTTTTTTAGCTGCGTTAATTTGCTCCCTTTTAGTTTGTTCTGAATCAGCTTCACTGAGGGGAGCAGGGTAGGTGTGCAGGGTAGGTTTCAGGCATGGATGCACCAAGGAGAGCGTGGAGGATGGGAGAGGAGTGCCTGGTCCATGACTGTTTGCTCTGGTGTCCCCCACTGTGAGTGCCCTGGCAGTGCACTGTGGCTCTGGCTGCGCAGGCTGATCCATTGCAGACGGGTTTTAGCGGTCTGCGAATTTAGCTAAGCTGAATATGAAGAATTGTTTAAGATGCCATGTTTGAATATGGTGAAGTGTAGAGGTGATACAGGTTCAAATTAGAGGCAGCTTTGTTTTTCTTGGCGAATTTGTACCTGTCAGAGCCCCTGTGTATGGTAGGACTCTGATTCTGGTTCTAACTGCGCTTACAGTAGAGCAGCTATAGGGATGAGCTCCTTGGGCAGGTTGACTCCGTACAAAGCAATGTTTATTGAGCACCAGAGTCTGGTAATGTTGCAAGGGAATGGTGCTTCTTTAAAATCCTGCCTGGTGTTGCTGTAGCATGCCTACATGAGATCATCATTTAAGGTAGTTATCAAAAGGAGGAGTTCATCAATGGACAAGAAAAGTAAGTAAGAAGCTGATGTCCAGGATTTCCTGCTTTTACTTACCTGATTTTCAGTTATTAATTGTACAGAAGAGCTGCTAGGCAAGAGCATGTGTCTGCTAATTTTGCTTTGGCACTTAAATAATGTATTTAGATGTCATTTGAAATAAAGCAAATTTTAAGCGCTGAAAAGAGAGGGAACAAAAGGAGTGTAGTGAATGTAGAACTGAGAAATGTGAGGTTGGTGAGCAAGTTGAGGTCAGGACAGTTGGTGTGACGTGGTAGCCTTCTTTCCTGCTTGAAGGTGAGTGGAGAGGAGGTAAAAGAGGAGGCTTAGAGCATTTCTGAATTGTAAACTACAATACTAGCCATCTGTCAATTTTGAAGTAATGGAAAAAGAATTTTTTTTTCCCACAAAGGTTTCACATGGTTAATCTTTTTTTCCTGTTACTTCAAGTTTCAGGTTTTCAAGTTTTTTAATTCAAACTTGCTATTTTATTTCTAGAATTAATGTATGTATTTTAACTTGGATTTATAACCTCTCTTGATGCTTGTTTAGCTATACATCGTATGGAAATTCCTATCTCTCATTACGTGTATGGAGTCATATGTATGCCACTGTAATGGGATTTTTAATTTGTGTTTCCTCCTGCTCTGCTCAGCCAACCATAATACCTTGGAGAAATATTCTGTCTTGAGGGAAGGAATAAAATTTATGAAATAAAATTATTATCTGAGATCTGTTCTTGAAGGTCATCTGCTATACATCTGCCCTGTTTGCTGCCATGACAGGGATGTGTGTAGATGAGAAGCAGGGTGAAACTCTCTGGTTGAATCCTTTCCTTTCCTCACACATCCTATTTAGCAGCCTGTACCTGAACATTTTAAAGGCCTGCTGTGCTGCATTACTTGAAACTACAGGTCACAACTAACAATTATGCAAGTTAATTACTCTTTCTTCAATTGTGAAAGGCTTATATAAGTGTTTCTTTTTAAAACATGTATAGTTGGTTGCCTTGAAGAAAAAACTGCTATTGTTTGCAGGAGAACACATTGTATAATAGAAGTCAAAGCAAGACTCTACCCTGAAGGTTGCTCTCAGAGATAGTTTAGCCCAGATCCCCTAAAAATAAAGTCCTTTAGGGCAGCTTCATGCATACTTGAAACTCAGCTGCATGACAAGGAACTGCATTTTCAAACATTACATTTTATTTCAGGGACCCATGGTATTTGATGTTTAAAAAAAAAAAAAAAAGAAAAAGGAATTCTTTAGATATCTTGAAACACTAATCTTCAACCAAAAATAGTATTACATGTGTGGAGCATTTGGAAATATTGGATCCAGAGTAACTTGGAAAATTAAAACCATTTTCATTTGGCTGCTCTGAAACACCTATTCTAATACAACACAGATAATTTAAAATACAGTTATTTCCAGGTTCAGTTTTGAAAATGTGAAGTGGTTAAAAAAACCCCACTAAATTCAGTACAAAGCAGTAATTCCATTCTCTCTGGAGCCAATCTGGTGTGTAACACAGCTCCTTTTGACTTTTACTATCTGTGGGTTTTAATGTAGGTGGAAAACTTTCCACAAAATAATAATCTAATAGTACTCAACATTTTTAAAAAATGTTTTTTTCCCCCCACCAGATTTACAGCCTACACAGTGAAGTTATGTACTTGAATCATGAGAAAATGTAATTTAGGAAAGCAGGAATTTACTGAGTATAAGGTCTCAAATAGCAGAGGGGAATACATTCTCAGTATTGGGCCTTTATATAAAAGGAAAAAAAAATGTTAGTAATCACTTACTCAGTTATTTCTTGAATATTTGCAAATTCAAATAAAACAGAAAGTACTGTGTGGATGTATGTTTCAGTAAAAATCAGTAGGTACCAAATTTACAGATGAAGCAGTATAGAAGTAGAAGCTTTGCTAATCTATATAGACAAAAGTCATCTTTATGACCACTGATAATAAATGGGATCCAAAATAGGCAGTGGTACAAAACTGGTGTAATACTATTGGCACAAAAGTGTTTTCATTCACCTTTCTATAATGACTGTAGTACTCAAGGTATTTTTTAAATGTAAAACAAAACAAAAGAGGAATCCAATTTAGAAAAATACATATGTATTTAAATGTAAGTTCTTAAAGCAGTATTTTGAGGGACGGTATTTTTTATTAAACAAACAGCATTATTTTTTAAAAGTATCAAGACTTCTTTCTTTGGATTATCCAGCTGGTTCTAGTTTGGGTTTGCATGTGTTTTAGCTCAGATTTTCCCTTCTTGACTGTGTATGTAAAAAGTTTCAGTTGCTTTGTTAAACTTCAGGCTGATTATCCTGTTCACAGGGCAATGAGGATACCCTTAAGCTTGTGCAAGAAAAAATAGATTTACTGTAGCCATTATAAAGTTTTTTTTAGGTGTAACAGATGAGGAGTCTATGACGATGGTTACTGAATCTGCATGCTTCTGCAGACCTAGTTTAATGGTACTTTGTCTCACAAGCTATCTGAATGGAATAGTAAATAGTTCTTGAATTACAAGTACATGTAAATAAAAGACCAGGTATAAGATGTTATATCATGATTTGGTTGCTTCAAGGAGTTCAGAGCAACTGCTCTGCTGCGGACACTATGAGGAGTGGAGTGTGCCGCTACATCTTGCTACTGTTTCAGCCTTGTCTTAAAGGTAACATGGAGTAAAGTTTTTTAAATTCATGGTTGCTCAACCCCCTGAAGTTTGCCTCCCGTTTTGTGGTAGAAAATGCTAAAAGAAGCAGCTATGTAGCCTCAGGTTGCATGTGCCTGTAATTATTACTTGGCATCTATCACATTCCGTGAGAACTGGCTGCTCTCAGAGCTCCAGAGTGCAGTGACAGCAGCAATTTTTTCCAGTTGCTGATACCAGAATTTCTGTTAGCAGAAAGTGGGTGCATCTCCCACTACTCCTGCTAGTAGTATAGTCTGGCCGAGTTGCATGAATTAACTCCCAGATATTGCTAGAAAGAGCAGAACAGAAGTAAACTTTCATAATAATCTAGAGTTTATTTTGGGAACTGGATTTAAAATGTTTCATTAAAACTCCTGTTAGCATATCTGTTGGGATGTCTTCAGGTTTATTTTCAATTCAAAGTGTTCTAATACAATGAGCTTATTTGAGTTTCTGGGTTTTTGGTGATATTTTATTCTTTCTTGCAAGGACACCTTGCTAATTCCTTAGAATAAGTCTTTTAGTATTATTTTAGACAGCAGAGTGCTTTTTGGTTTGTATTTCAACTGCCACATATGCCTAATATCTTTGTCAGTTCTTTGGTTTATTTGAACTGCTTCAGTATCAGACTCGATAAAATTTGCGTGCAAGAACTCTAAGGCCATGTTTTCTGTCTTGAACCCTCCCTGGAGTCGAGATAAAATGCAGGTTTGAAGACAGGTTGATGACAACTCTTGATGTTAAACAGTGCAGCTGTCATTTGCCAGAAATGATAGTAGACAAGCTACTGGCACTTGCTCTTTTGTCCCCTAGGAAGTGTTAAAAGAAAGCAAGCCTCCAAGAGAGAACTTTCTGGAAAACATGGGAAGAGTAAGTAAGAAAAGGAGAAGTATATTCAGTATGTGCAGCTCCAAAATTACAGCTCAGCAGGAGGAAGTAACTGGAGGTGCTAAAACCAGCTCAGCTTCCTAAACTGCAGTAGATCAGGACCTTGAAAGACAATTAGCTGTTTGTCAAGCACTGTAATTTCTCCCCTTGTTAAGTCATACTTCTTTCTGAATTGTTGGTAATTGATCACACAGTTCATAGTTGCCAGTCTGAATGCAGTGGAAGCAGTGAGAAAAGCACAGCCTCAGGAAAGAGAGCAGCATCCTATTTGCAACAACCTGTAAGCTTCAGCAGGGCTTCATCAAGGTTGTCTGGAAGTATCACACAAGCCTCAGCCTCATTCCTCTGCAGAAGGAGTTCGAGGAGTTTGTTTCATTTTGTTGGTTTGTTGTATATGTCTTAAGTTCTCAAGAAAGAATATTTCTCTGACAGGGAAAACAATTTTGGAGAGAAGAATTTGCTCTTAGAAGTTCCTCATTGAGTTTGTTGAAAAGCGCAGCAAAACCAAAACAAAGATGTTTTACTTTTTTTTTTCTTCCCAAACTACCTTCTACTAGCTATAGAGATATTACTGTGTATTGGTTTAAAAGAAATAAGGTAGCTCTAAATCAAACTTTCCATTTAAAAAAAGAAGGCATTAGTAAACAATGAAAAATATGTCTAGCTTGGTTTCACCATGGTTTTTGGGAGATAAAGAAGACAAATAGATACTAAGTAGAATGCAGAATTAATCCCAAAGAGTGCAGCTACTCATCATTCTTCAGGTTTTTCAGCTAGCTGGCTTAGTAAGTGACAAGTCAGATAAATTAAATGAGGTCTTCAGTATTCTTTAAACATTGGAGAAACACATCCCTTTCTGTTAGTATTACATATCCCTCCAGTAAATGAAAAAGCAAAAATGGATCTGGCTGTTTATTTTTGTCCAGGTTGCTCTTTTAAATCAAATGAAGGTATATCTTCTGCTCTTTCTCTGGAAAAAAATTTGTATGAGTTCTTTAAAATGTGTATCAGAAGAAGGAAAAATTCTGAATTTCTGAATTTCTTTGTAAGTACACACAGCCAATTTTAGAATTCAAGAAAGACTCTTGGTATGAATCAGATGTATTTCCTTGGTTATTGCTGTTTGGCTGGTTCTTAATAGCTTCTAGTAGACACTGTAATGATGTACTGCTAACCTTGATCTTGATACCATAATTGTTTGAAATGGAAAATTGCTTCAAATGCTGTGGATGGCACAGTGGGAAGCAGAAGAAGCTCTTTCACTGACATTTTTCTAAATAACATTTGGAAATTTCCAAATAACAGCACCATTTTTTTTCCACGTGCTGTACTGAGAAATATATAATGCTCTTCTAAACCTTCTCCTGCCAAAGAATACCTTCAGGGAGATCTTTTGTGTTGAGAGTGGGCGTTGAGGCCCCTTGGCATCCGTGGCTGTGGTGAGGGCTGATCAGCAGTCGGTGGTGCCGGGATCAGCCAGCGTCCAAGAGCTGTGGCGGAGCTACCCCGTGGTCCAGGTGTGGTGAGCTGCTGGCATCAGAGGTACAGGTAAAACGTTTCCTCCAAGGAGAATGAGGATTTGGTCTATTCCCTGATGCATTTTATTTGGAGATGGAGAAATGAACACAAAGAGCCTGTAGCAGAGAAACAAATATCAAAGGAAAGTAATAATGCAGTCATTGAAGAGAGGTAAGAGAAGTTTGTTGTTGGAAAGCTTCCAGGAATTTTGGGAAATAGTAATTTCAAGAAATAATTCTTACATTTTTAGGGGGGAAAAAGCACTAAATAACTCTTTGAGGCCATTTGAAAGAATACTGCATGAAACAATAGAAGTTTTTCTCTTTAATTTAAGACCTTAGTTGGAATGCTAAGAATTGCATTGTGTAATTAAGGGTAGGAAGCATGTACATGCTCATGCACACAGATAGTTGTATATTATACAGAAATACCTGGAAGGCACTGTAGAATAAGTGTATATATATGGATTTATTGAAGCATTAAGTGAAACCTAAATAAGAACAATTTGTGATGGCATCCCTTGGGCAAATGTATCTGTTAGTAGAGAACTTTATGCAGTTTATGCTTTAAAACAGGTGGAAAATCTCTGTATAGATCATATAGAATTCTCTGCATTAAATTCAAGCCTGAATGTTTACTGCTGTTTGTTGGGAATTCAACCATGATGAATACCTGACCGTTCTGTCTTTAAGGATTTTACATAGAAGTGCATGGAGAGAAAATGTCTTCGGGCAAAACCAATAGGTATTAATACTTAAATAATACTTAAATAATGTGATCTTGCTTAAATTCGAACTCTCTTATATACTCAAGACAAATAATTGTATTCACCACAAGGTAAAATTTTATCACTTTTTTTTGGGGAAGGTGGATAGAGAAGGATTTCTCTCTAATAATTTTGTTTAGTACAGTAGAGGAGCTGGCGGAAAGTATCAGTACAGGAGGAAAATATTTTACATTTTTATTTATTTGTGTTTTGATATGTAAAACTTAGAGTTTGTGTTGCAAAAAAACTTGTCTGAGATTGTCAATGAAGACAAAAAGCTGTGTGAAACAATGTACTTTTTCTTTCTGATTTTGAATCAAAGCAAATTTGCCTTTAAAAGTATCAGTATCAGAAGATATTAGTGGTGGAAAGAGGAATGGTGATGTTAGTTCAAGAACCACTTTCATATAAGAATAACTGTCCAAAACTGGCACATATGTACCAAACAGGCTTTGGAAATCACTGGACATTGAAAAAATGGCCAAACCATTTGTGAGCAAAACCTCCGCTGAAAGCTTAGATGCTGTTAGAACTTAACCTTGAAATTTATGCTGTAGCTCATGGTAGGTTTTTTTCATTTTAAGCTCTGTCCAGGAGCTATTAATTTAGTTGTGAGAAATTGCTTCAAGCTGCAAAGCTTTGATTTTATATTTTTTTAATATAGTATATCAAGGTGAAAACCAACAGAAATTGGTTCATCAGGTTTTGAATTAAAAAAGCCGCTGACACCAGGAAATCTATAAAAGCCTGGTTGCAAGTCAGTACAATCTAGCATTAAAAAGATTTCAGTTCAGACCTGTTACAAGTGAACAGATGATAACTGTTTTTAGCTAAAAAATAGGTAATATATTTTTTAAGATTTCAGCTAAATCTGTGGAGCAAATGCTATGCTACAGAATATGTATTCTAAGGTCAAGGTGTGGGGTGCTGCACTGCTTGCTCACCATGAGAGGGAAACAAGTAGGAAAGACAAATTAGCTTTACATTATTAGTAGTCCAAGAAAAACTGTTCCAGTGTGCTTTACTTATGGTTTCAAGTGTCTTGCTATGGACTTGGAAGAGTATGAACTGATTTTTCTTGTGATTATAGTTGTGATTATAATCAGCCTTTTAACTTGTTCTGAATCAGTTTCTGCCTGATCACTGTACAGATGGGTGAGTCTTGTAGGAACATAGGAGTTGATCAAAATTTTTTTCCCCTCCTAAAAAATAAATAATGGTTTGCTTGGACTCATTTTCCATATCTGTGCCTTTCACTGTGATCAGTAAATTTCTGCTTTCTTTATCTATGATTTTCAGCTGTAGTGTACGCTTTATCCTGCCTTCTTGACCTGTGAAAGAAACAGGAGCGTTTCCAGCACACTGTGTTCATATCAGCATAGAAATCCCTCATCTTGATTGTAGTTCCTGCCAGCAGTACAGCCTCCTGCAGTTCATACAGAGCTTTCCTCCTGTTTGCCCCACAGCTCTCCTTGCTGTTGTACCAGGATGCTTTTCATATGTTGGCTTTAGTGCAGCCTGTGGAGAATGGCATGATATCCTCCCTGTGTTCACTTGTATACGGGGCTCATGCCATAAGGAAAGCAAGTGCTTGCTCAGCCATTCTCCACTGCTGGGCAGTAGAAGAAGTGAGTCCTTTGTTTGAAGGGTTATACAGTAGTTAAAAAAGAAATGTATATTTCAGTGGTATTTCCCTTTTTAGGTTTTATTTGTACAAGAAGATTTCAGTCCTGCTCCAAGAGTGGGCTTGAAGCGTGGGAGGTTGCCTTGCCTGCCTTCAGATATCAGAAAGTGAGCTTGTCTGTCTGCTGGGCTGGGGCTGCCTGGCAACCTCCTCTGGCACCTGCGTGGGTTCCCTGCACTGCTCCTGGGGAGGTTTCTCAGCTGTGGGCTGGAGATGCTAC
Source organism: Vidua chalybeata (assembly GCF_026979565.1). Lineage (NCBI taxonomy): Eukaryota > Metazoa > Chordata > Aves > Passeriformes > Viduidae > Vidua > Vidua chalybeata. The sequence continues at coordinate 24,605,410 of NC_071530.1, forward strand.
AGCCATTGTTCAAAAAGGAAAGTCAGCTTCCTACCTGAAATGATGTGCTGTGAACACTCCTCCCCTGTAATGTCATATAAGGAGAAGAGGAAAATGTAGAATAAAAGAGAAGAGCCATGAGGAATTCAGCAAGGCTGAGTGGTGGAAGATTGCAGAGTCAGTACAGGTAATGCAGATGAAAACATATGAAGGAAGAAAGGAGCAGAAGGGAAACAAAGCAGTTTTCATAAGGGTCTCTTTCTCTGGTCCCACCACACTAACATCCAAAACCATCTTGATAATCTTATATGCAACTTTAATTGTCAAAAATAGTCAGTTGTAATATTGGTTCACATTTGGGGTTTTGAAAGACCACCTGAGCTGGATACTCAGTTTTTTTTACCAACATGTTTAAAGAGCCAAGAAAATGGACACCTTCCAAAGGATTGATATTTTAACTCGAGGTGGGGGGGGGGGTAACCCATGTGTGAACTCATGAATGCCACTCAGTCCTGCAGTATTTTGTCTTTTGGATGGTGCTGATTGTATCGAGTCATATAAGCCAGTTTAACACTGTCCTTCTGAATCCTGTTTACACAAGGGTTTGGATAAATCCATCATCATTTCTGTGTTGCCATTGTCACTATTTTTTAGGCTCAGGCACCGTGTTGACTCATGAACATAGTCCCAGCTGCAGCATGGCCCCTTAAGGTTTATGCTGTGCTATAAAAAGCATTTTCCCTGTTTCTCCAAGTGCTGTAGTGCATAGCGTTACAGTTTCTGAAGCAGATAATGCAACTGGTAAGAGGTGTTGTGTAAGACTTCAGTAAGTATTCCAGAAATAGCAATTCTTTTAATGCAGATAGGTCTTCCCACTGGGACCCTGGAGCGCTGGAGACACAGCTTGGGTTGCTCTTGCAGATGCTATTTAGTTGGCATGGCTGGAAGGAGCTGCTTCTTCTCTCCCTTCACTTTGGCAGTCTTTTCAGTCCATCTTTTTAGAGCTGCAGCTGCATTGCTCTTAGCTACCCAGGCAGACCTGAGCCACTGAATTCACCTGAATAAAAAGTAACCTTGCAAAAAGAGGAGTTAGTTATTACAGACACTTAGAGTTTGGTTTGCCTGGCACAAAGCAGCAAATTCCTGCTCTCTTAGGCTTTTGGATGATTCTTAACATAGAGAACAACTGCAAAAATCAGGTGGCGTTTCTGCTCTATCTGCCGGAAACACACAGGATCAGATGCTGCCGATATTAAAATCACAGTCCCTTTTCAGGAAATCTGACTCGGTATCTTTCCAGGCCACCAAATGCTATTTAAAGAAGAAGCAGACAGAAAAAGAAAAATACCAAAATACTACAGAAATTAACAATGTCCTGAATTAAAAGTAAAACTAGCAAACTTCAAGCTGGTTTGCATTAAAGTCAAACAGTGATTCTGAAAGCTGTGCTAGAATTCATTCCCTCAAGATGTGTTTGTGGATTTTTTTTCATTAATGTTTTCTATGTAGTAGATAATTTCTGCATCATCACATTTTTCTGTTAAGTCCTCAGAAGGTAAGAGTGATATCAGTGTAACAGAAGATGTTAAGGGATTCCTGTGTAGAAGGAATTTCCTTTTATCTAAGTAAGCCCCCTCTATCTCAGAAGATTGTTTGGTATCTTTAATTGTTATTTACAGCCTTTCCATGAGATCTATGGACTTGACAAAGCTATTAGGGGAGAGGAGTGTTGGATGTATTCATTGATGTGTTATCTATATGGGGAGTCTTGTTTTGTTTTGCTTTTCTGCAGTAACTGCCTGTTTTCACAAACATCAGAGCAAAAGGCACATACAGGATGTACAGGAAGCACAAAAAATAGTTTCTTTTTGTTAGAGATTGCCTCTAGTAAATTGTCACAATAAGCTTTCCTACTTGCTTTTGCAATGAGGTTTAACTAATCAGTAAGACTCTTAAACTTCCAAACGTGAAATTTCAATGCATTCTATGGCAATTACCTTGTAAAAAATGCCTTTCAAGAACAGCAGCAGAGGTCATGGCATGTTCCTTTTCTGTGTGTGTTAAGGAAGAACATGAAATATGTGTGAAATTCATTTAATATTTTCAAATAAGTCAAAAAGAATCCACTCTTCTTGGGAAAATACAGGACTCACGTGCATAGCCAAAGCCAGATACATAAGATCTTGAAGATACATTGTATGGAAAGTAAACTCCCCCAAACTGTTAATTCTTTTTTTTTACTGGAAATTAATTTTCTAAATTAGCTTTTAAGTGTGTTACTGTTATTTCATTGACATAATGAGAGGTGTGAGATTTGCCTGCACTGAAGTATGCATAGCTCAGAATTGTAATTAATTTAGGAATGGACTTAAGCAGCTCCCAAAACTGGTATGTTAATTAAAATATTTGAAAAATAAAGGCCATTTTTGTGACTGTTTTCATAGTTTTGCTTCTGAGTGCTAATGTGATTGCTATAATCTAGCGACAGCTGTCACAAAGAATTAATTATTATTTGTCTTTATTCAGTATTTCTAGTGTGTAAGTTGCTTGTTAGTATAATTACTCCTGTTCATAGATTCCATTTGCCTTCCTGCCAAAGACTTAGTGGCATATTTTATTTTGGCAATTTTATATCAGTCTTTTACATCTTCACCTGATATCTTGGTTGTCTTATTGTCTCTTTAAATACACATACAGTTCATTGTTAAAGATTTTGAGATGTCTTTGCTGGTTTGCTTCCTTCTGTTGTGCATTAGGCTTCCTTGTTCTTTTTTTATCTACCTTAAAAGCCCAATTATATCCTTTATCCTTCTCTGGCATGTGTTTCTGGTTTTTTGATTTTTTTTTTTAATGGCTGACAATAGAAGGAAAGAAAATGTGGGGTGTGTAGCCTTGCCTCAGCCAGCCAACCCTTCAGCAGTTTTTCAGCACTTGCAGTGATACAAATGTGGGTTGCTTCTAGACATTTTAGCATGTCTGTCAGCCTGAGTAGTGGGATGTTTACTGCGTGACTATACTGGCTTTAAACAACAAAGATTTTAGAAGAAGGGTGGGTAGGAGAAACAGTGACTAGAGCTATGGCACTTGTCAGCTACTTGAGGTTTACTGTGTTCATGGGAGTCATCAGGATTTTATAAACTGAAGCATTCTGCTGAGATACTGAACTGCAGGTGGAAAATTAGAGTCAGTAAAACAACTTTAATGGAACAAAATTAACTGCTCTTCTGAGTTAGGGTATTCCTGATTGTGGAAAGCCTTCATGGTGGCATCATTGGCTTCCTGGAGCCCAGAGCGGGGTCAGGATTACCACCTTGAAACAGGCCTTTGGTGCAACAGACATCTGCAAAATCTTTTTGTTCAACCTTATGCACTGCTGCTGCTGAGACTGAATGGCACATTTAGACCTTTGATTTAAAACCAGTTGCTTCCCATTGGAATATGGGTAAGTCTGGCCAGTATTCAAGGGACTGTAGTCAAGGTCCATCCCTAGGGTGGCAGCCAGCAGTGTAGCAGCCAGACATGTTGCTCAGCAGCATCCCTGACAGGGAGCTCTTCTCCCTGGGTGGATAAAATCATTAAAAGAGAAAAGGTAGAAAGAAACTGGTCTGTGGGAAAGGGATGAGGAGAGGACACAGCATCGGGTGAAACAATGGGGAGACTGTGGGTTGTCTTGCTGAAATTGTTCTTCATAATTGTGGTTCTTCCTAGACTGGAGTGTGAGACTGGCAGGATCCTTGCAGTCTGTGAAATGATTTCTAGTTTGGGGTATACCACTCTTTGGATTTTTGATATTAAAGTGAAATTCTCAGTGAAGTGCGGTTAATGTGTAGTGTTTATAGCAAGGTTTAGTGGTTGATTACATGAGAGAGGTTTCCTTTTATTTTTGTATTTTTTTTAAATAACAAACAATCTTTCATTACATTTCTGAGATTAAGTATCTATTACTGCACTTGAAGAGGAATCAATGGACTTCCTTCTCAATGCTCAAGGGAGAAGAACATTGTGAAGTGGAGGTCTAATTTAGAATAAACACATTGAAAACAGAAACAAATTAAGCAAGCTTTCTGTACTGGGAAGTCTCTCACTGACTTGGAACGGAAGCTGAATTAATTATTAGCAGGGGAGAAAATGTACTTTACAGGTGTCCTGTCTGCCTGTCTTCCCAAATTCTCTTTCATAAGGAGTTTTTCTGTCTCCTTTGGCCAGCAGCCATTCTTCTTCCACAGCCTCCCTGCCCTGGAGTGTAAGCCCTGTGCTAGCTCCAGAGTTTGAAAGGATAGACTTCCTTCTATGTGAAAGGGCTGGTAATGCATATGGGAAATTTTCAGTAAAGATTTGCTGTCATTCATGTATATATTGTATGAAGTAGAAGCAATGCCCTTATTTTTGTTACTTATTGCTGTAATTATTCTGGAAGTCATAACTGGCTATTGCCTTGGATTTAATTATAATGTGATTTATCCATTTAAAATACCTTGACTGCAGTTTACTTCTGTACTATGAATATTAATTGTGATGTGCAAAACTCACTAATGTCCCTTAAGAAGAGGAAATGAGACCATGCAGGCTCTCCTTTGCATTCCATAGGTTCAAAGAATTTTAAAAGAGCTTGTGATGAGCCTGCCACCACAGTGTACCACTACTCTCCCTTTGCTCTGCCAGGAAGGATCCTTGCAATTTCACAAGTTATCCTAGAAGTCCCTTTTACCTTTGGTGTGGGTTTTTTTTTTTTTTACTTTTTTTTGCAAATAACAGCTACATTAACTTTCTGTTCATGGCACAAGCTATGTAAATGGGTCTAGCGAGATTATCACAGAATTGTGAGTTTAACAGCTTGCAGTTTTGCTTTAACGTTCATTTATGTGTTTGCTGGTGCTGTGATAGCTGCCTTTATTTTGTCATGGGCAGTTCAGCTACAGATCAGGCAGATGTTTTATTTCTGCATACATACAGTTATGACCGTGTCCATGCACACAGTTATGCCTATATTCATCTTAGATGAATTCATTATTTAGATGGTAGCTCCTGTTGTAAGCCTTGAGCCAAGTCTTTAGCGTGGTGGTGCAGATGTCCCTTGGTGATGCTGTGCCAGGGTGATGTACACAGGATCTGTTTCATTGCCTTTAATGAAAACTATGAGAAAGATTAATTGAATAAAACCACAGATGGCATTCCATTAAATTGGATGCTACCAATTTACAGTAATGGGGTTGGGGTTTTTTTTTGGTTTTATAACCTTTTGATCTCTCAAGACTGTTTCATTTAAAATAAGAGTCCCAGGCTACCCTAAATGTTGAAGCAAAATCAGATACTACAAATACAGGAAGGGGGAAGAAAATTAATCCTGCAGTGAACTGTCATTTTCAGATGTTAAACATCCCTGGGAAAATACAGCCTTGGGACAACATTTCTCAAGTTTGCTCTAGTATTAGTCATAATTTATTAGGGTTTGAATTTAGAATAAATTAATTTAACACCTTAAAAACATTTAAGAAAGTGACAAATACTGGCATTTTCATGCATTATTTAAATATGCATATAGCAATACAGATGTCAAAGCATACAGGCACTTTACCCTGCTTGCAGTGATTGTTTCAGTTTCTTTTTAATAACAAGTTGAGCATAAGAATGTATATAAAAATATATAATAAATGAATAAATTAAAATGTATTATATTTGTGTCTTCCACTAGATTTTAATTGTGATTTTAAAATGTAGTTTAAGAAGTTTGATGAATAAAACATTTCTCAAGCCAAAATATAAAAGCAGCAAATAATTTTTGTGTTTTTTTTAACAATAACTGTCTCACATATACACAAGGAATCTACATTAATAACCCTTTTTTAAAAGCACATGATGAGTAGGTATTGACATGATGTAAGTATACCCTTGCTTCCTTTCTGGCAGATTACCTGTGCTTAGCTTATATTTGTGTATTGCACAAGATATTTATATAGTTGTCTGTAGCAGAAACTTCTGTAATATTTTTATCATGGTACCTAAGAGGTTTGCTAGACTTCAAAACTGGAATAATCTAATCCTGAAATGGGGGAAATGGAGGATGAGTAAGATCAAAATCAGATTCCTCTTGTATTACCACTGAGAATTTGTTTTTATGGTTAGTCTATTTTAATAATTACAGGACTCATGCTAGCTTGAGAATTTTATTTTAATTACAATTCCCAGTAAGATTTTTCATGTAAACTTGCTTTTCCTCTCACAGGTGAGTTCCTAAAGCCCTTCTCCATGTCCTGCAGGCAGAACCAACACTCAGCACAGACTTGGGTGAAGGAGAGGGAGTTCAAAGAACAGCTGTTAATCTGTCTAATGAATAAAATCCTTTGTAAGCACCGTCACATTTTGAAAAAGAGTGAGTTCCTGCATACTCAACAGATCTGGTTACCCTGTGACAATTACAGTGGACTATTGTAGAGAGTGAAAAGTCCTTTAGAGACATTGAAGCATATAATAATGCACTGGAAGTTGGTTTTAGTTTGTTTCAGTTCAAGGTTAAGTTTTATGGCACTTCTTTCTTCTGCATATATTGAGCTCTTCTTTTATTTTATAGAGCTTTTATGGAAGTTAATTGCATTTGATCTGACTTTCTGTCCTGCATATCCCTTGTTATTACAAGTCCTAAGTAGACTTTCGGTACGTCTTTGTTTCCTTCAAATGACCATACTCTGATGTCTGCAGAAACATTTCTCCACAAAGCTGTATCTGCCCTATGAAACTGAGCATGATGTGAGCACTGGGATGCAATCATTCCTACTGTTAAATTGCTGGGGTTAGTTATGTACTGCTATAGATACAGCCTGAAACCTCAGCCCTTTTGTGAGTACCAGCTCTGGTAATGAGCAGTGGCGTCTCAGGTCAGCAGCCTATGTTTGTAGTGATTTTTGAGAGCTCAGTGATAGGGGAAGGGGCTCATGTGTCTGGGCCAGAAAGGGGTATAGATAGAGAAGGATACAAAGGAAGCTTGTTGAGACTTGTCATAAAGAAGGGGAATTTCACATGACAACTGGTGAAGTGAAAATGAGCAGAGGCTGTCCTTTATTCCATCACTGCCTTTCCTGGCAGTGTTATGTTTGGACAGGAGAAGGACCTCACAAATCTTTTCCTGTCTCCACCTTCTGTCTCTCATCCTTGCCTTGGGCTGGTGATGGTATAGGAACGCAGCACTGTCTGTGCTGGCTGCGGTTTTAGCACTGGTGCCAGAACTGCAGCACCATGAGAATCTTGCAGTCAGGCTTGCAGGTTTGCTTCCAGTCTTCTGTTACTTCAGCAAGGACAGAATACCATCATAAGTATACAGAATTTTGGATAAAATGTGAAACTTCCACTAATGGATCTGAATCTAGTTGCAGCACAAGGGCTTCCACTGCGCTTTGGTTTAGCAATATGTCTGGGACAGAAGGTCTCAAGATCCAGAGTAGCAGCTTTAATTAACTCTAATCTAGTTTATTTTTGTTTCTTGGTATCTGCCCAGGACAGTAGATACTTTTTTACAAAATGAAAGAGGTTTCATTTATTCTTGTGAAATTAAGTTCAGGCGCACAGTAAATTTCGTACAAGAACTTTTTTGAAATATGCTGTTTTTATAGCTTGGCAGAAAAAACTAGGAACACTGCAAATTGGAGAATTTATAGACACAGTATGAGGACCTGTTTTTTTTAGGAGTCTAATGTTTTGTGCTCTTCCCATGTATTTTGAGAGGAGTCTTTTCTGCACAAAGGGAGGATTTTCCCCAAGAAGTGGCAGTGGAAAAAGCTGTGATAATGCAAGAAGCAGAAATGCCATGCTAGGGGGAAAGTGTAAAGTGTATGAGCACTTAACTAGTCTGTGCTAGACAATGGACTTTTCATGCTGAAATGCATGCTAACACTGGAAAATTTGGAAAGGTTGTCTTTGGACTTTTCTGGATGTTTTAAGCAGAAAAGTCAGTCTGTAAGAAAAAATACTGTTCAGAGACAATTTTTACCAATATGAGATTAAAGAGATTATTCTAAATATGTTTTTAGAAATGCTGTATAGTGTTTTATTCTGTCCTTTTATTCCATAACCAATTTTTATTTTATAGCCTTCCCTTTCGTTTGTACTTCCCTTCACTCTTTATCCTGCTATCCACAGTGAATATCCTACTTGCGCTGGATACAGTATTGCTAGCTTTTTTTTTTTTTGGCTTCTGAGTCATTTTTGGAATGGACCAGTGAAAGACATTAAAGCTCATGTTTTTCTTATATGTTCCTTGGGGAAAGTGCATCAATGATGATGAAAAATAAATGCTTAAAATTTTATGTGAAACACTTGACTCCCCCACAAGTGTCTCTTGACATCCGGCTGGGCTGGCAGTAGCCAGCCATGGTAGCATTTGAAAAGGCACCAGTGTTTCTCTGAGCAGTGATAATGTAAAATGCAGATTAGGAGACTGTAGAAGGGTAATCAAGAATACTGCCATCAGCCACAACTTGATATATCCCTGCTCTCCCAAACAGCCAGGGGAAAAGAGGAAGGAATACCTGCACAGGGTAATTAGGAATAACAGTGACCTGAATTCTTGTCTTTTGTCCTCTCTGTATGTAAAGACACAGAAAAAAATGTGAGAAACTCCTTTTTTCCATTTCTTGACAAAACTTGATTTATAGCTTCCACTTATTACTTGAATCTATCATAAGAAATAGTGCTAATAAATTGTAAACAATGTATCACTGCCCTGTGTTTAAAAAAGGAAGGCAGAACAGACAAACCTTTACTTAGTTACTGTAATTGAGCTTTCAGTCTTTAATATTCCTGTTATCTACTCATCTGTTAATGTTCAGGAGAGTACCTCCTAAAGAGATTATCCACTTCTTTCTGTTTATAGCTGGATTACAAATCATTAGCAATCTTTAAATTCCTGAGTATAAGGAAGTGCAGTGAGAACTGTGTACACGATATTTGATTCTGTTTGTGGGAAGAACTAAGTTCCTAAGCCACTTAGGTACTGAACAGATGGAGGGAGAGTAGGCTAAACCATTCCTGATATATCGTAGCCTTTCACTGAACATACAGGGTTCACTTTGGACTAAATTTAGGCTTTTGTTTATTATGTGTCTGATTAGATCACAGTAACCTACAGGACACAATTAAAAATTTTTCTAGTGGTGATCAGTCTTCTGATTTGGGCAATATGCTGTCTGTAATGTGAAATGTTCTTTGCATGAATCTCTAATGTGTTTTTTTGAAACATAAAATTCCCACAGTTTTCCATATTTTTCATTTTCATTTAAATAATTATATCACTCCCTGAAATTATATTTTCATTCTTGCAATATCTGTATAAAACTTAAAAACATATACCAAATACAGCTTTCTTAAATAGAATTTCCAGCAAAAAGAATCACACAAAAGAAAATTCCATGAAAGATTGTCTTTTTGTTGGTAGTCCCATTTCTGTAACCTTCAACTTAGAGATGGCACACTGAATTTTTATACAGGTTTCAGATGTTTCAGAAATAAGTCATAAAATCTTCCCTAAGATGGAGTTTAGGTTTCCTGATACATGTTGAAGAGTTGTGCTTGTCCTGTGTTTCAGGAACTATTTGCAGGATGCCATTCAAAAAGAGACAAGGTTCTGTGATTAGGAATCCGTCATTATATCCCATTAAACTCCGTATCACAATAAGGAATTGTCCAAGGGCTCACAGGAGGAAAAGTGGGTCAAATAATAGTTGATGAGTTCCATTCATTACAGCATTAAATGTTTTTGACAGATGTGCATTTTTAGTCTCTTTAGGACATACTGTTTTTCATTGAATGTAATGCAGGAACTATGTGTGGAAGTTGGTGCACAGTAGTGGAAAGAGAAAATAAAATACATGTATAGGTATGAAGTTTCTTTAAGGAGAAGTAATTACAAGATTTACTTTAATGAGAAACCGTTAGAGAATTATCCTTTACTCCTAAGAAACAATTCAGAACAGTGTTTTAAAATTGTCAGTTGGGGATTTCTCTTGATAACCAGTGCTTATTACCTGATGCATTGACAGAGAATTTTCCTGTGCCCATGCACAGGAGCATGGAATGGTGTCACAGCAGATGAGCTTAGAAGACATGTGAGAACATTTTTTCCAGCCCTCACTCAGAGCAGGTGGAGGCAGCCCAATTTGCTCAGGTCTCAGCCCATTCCAATTTTGCATCTCCCCAAAGTCAGGGAGATTCTGCAGTCTTTCTGGATGCCCTGTTCCCACACTTGGCATTGTCACACTGATTCTTTCTTACTTCTAACAGAAATTTCTTACATGCAGGCTTTTGTGTGTGGCTTCTTGTCCTTTCCCTTGGGAGCCCCAATCCCTGTCTAATCCCTGCTGTAAGGCAGCTGGGGGTGGTGCTGAGGTCTGCCCTTGCCTGCTGTCACCCACGGCGCGGTTCGGAGGTAATCCCACGCGTGGGAGGGATGGGGTGCTGGGAGACACCAGCCATGCACCTTTCAGCACAGCTGCTGGCCTGACCTGCTGGGAGTTCACCGTGCTGCTTGGAGAGAGCATTCTTTTCCATCTTGGAATCTGTTCTGGGAAGCTCTTCAAATGATCCCATTCTAGGTAAAAAAACCCATCCAAACAAACAAAGCAGAATAAAACAACAACAACAACAATGAAAAACTCCAACCAAAATTTAAAAAAACAACCCACAGAAAATCTAATGAGTACAGCATCTTTTATTTTAGATACATTACTGATTTATTAATTTTTTATCCAAATTTTCCTTCACTTTTAGCTATATTTACATGTGGTTTATTTAAATATTTTGTAATACATCTAATACATTATTTAGTAAATATTTAGTAAATATATATTGTAAGCATGTAATATATTATTATTAAATATCAATATAAAATGTTAAATATTTATACATAATGTATAAATATACAAAATTGAAGTTAAAACACCAAAATAACATACCTATACAATTTTGAACTATTCTAGAGATTGATACGAGAAACCTGTATTATATTTACATTGATTCAGTGTGCTTTTTCTTACAAAGTTTCATTTGTTGAGGGAGATTATTTTTAAGTTTAACATGATGAATGTAATTGTCCTTCTTCCACTTAACAAATATGTTCCTTTATAGGTTATAATGTGAGATAATTGATGAACACAAAATCACAGTCAAAAATTGGTCAGTGCCATGAACAGTTACGTAGATTGCCATAGGCTCTTCCCTAGTCTAAAGGGAGGATGTGGCATTTTTAACATATCAAATAAATCAATCAGTGCATTAGGATTAGCTAGTGTCTGATACCTAAGAAAAGGATATGAATAGTGCAGCATTAGCTTAATCCTGCGGCCTTCTTTCTCCCATAAAAATGTGTCAAGGGACATTTATCCAGTTTTACCATGTTGAGGGATGGATCCTAGAGCTCTGAATTTTTCTCCCACATGAAGGCTATATAAGTTTTCTATCCATAACAGGCAATGCTGAGGTTATTTTTCCCTAATGTATGGATGTTTAATTATGTCTTGAAAAAATGTTTTTATTGGAAGTTAGTAAAGATGGAGTAATGTCATACTAGAAGTATTTTTTGAAGAATACTTGTGTAATAGAGATCATCAAACTGAACACTAGTTCAGTTTGCTGTGCAGACACATGATGCTTTTTAATTAAAAGGTTGCATCACCCCCTGGTTTTTGCCTGTTCTCTTAAAGTCCTTGAATAAAGGAATGGGAGTGTAGGACTCAGAATATGAGGGTTGTTTGCTGCTCAGCATTTAAGCTTTTGCTCTCTGAATGACTTTTGGGAATAAGTTTCCACATATGACTGTGATAATACTACTGTTTAAATAGTTGAGAAATTAAGTTTGTTTCACTTGTAATATATAAATGCATATGCAACATATACAGAATGTACAAGCATAGTTGATTAAATGATCATCTTGTAAAACCCTTTTGCATTTCCTTGGTTTTGAGAATCAGAAGTGTTTATATTTAAGTTATTCTTTGGCTGCTTTCAAAAGTCTGCATTACGGAATTTAGCCATGCAGTTTTTTTCACAACTGTGTGCAATAAACCCACTTGCCAGAGTAAGTAAAAGGAAAATCACAAAGGGGAGGAATATGTGATTAAAATATAAATTCAATTCTCTGGATACTGTATGCAGCTATTTAATTAAGAGATTATCTGGATAACTGAAGAACAGAAATAGCATCTGTTCTAAATTGCATCAATGAATATTAACTTGTGTTAAGAGAGAAGAGTTTAAAAAAAGAAAAGTAGAAGAGGCAAGAGTATGTTCTTGTGTCAGACTGTCGATGAGGAAATCACATGGTTCTTTATGAAAGGCTAACTTTTCCCTCTTATTTATTGATGAAGAGAATGAGCAGTGACATAGCCTTGTTTAATTTATCTCTGTGTTTAAAAATACTGAAAAAAACTATTAGTAGTAGTCACTGATAATTTCAGGAGTATTTTATTTGTTGTGGTCCATTTGCATGCTTGGGTCACATGGCAAGACAACAAAAAGAAGTTTCTTGAGGTCTTTGCACATCTCCTGTTTATGTACCAACATTTTTCCCTTCCCTGAGCATCATTGCCTTTTCTTTGCAGTTTGTATGTTAGCAATTGGGAAATTCATGAGCCAGAAAAGCTCAATTATACTTCAGAAGAGACATTCCTTGGAAACAGATACAGCTATGACTTCTCTGGAAACCATTGGGGTAGTTTTGGTGCTGGTGATCAACCTTTGGAAGAACCTCAAAATTTTCCAATTCAGTGTTTACTCTTGATTCCAGAATAAGAAAAAAAAAATATCTGCTAGCTTAGCAGGATTCTTCACCTTCTGAATATTGGCCTGATGCTGATGGTGTTGAAATGAATTGTGGAAGTCTCTGTGATGTTTGGAAAGCAGCTCTGAGTGCCTTTAAACTTCCTGTGATGTAAATGGGTTTTCAGAGGATTGAGCTGGTTTGAGTGTGCCTGCATGAGTACAGCAGTACAAGAGTACTTTAGATGGAGAAAAAAGTGATAGTCTGAACATCTCCTTACACTCTCATTGCTACAGCTGGACTAGTTTCTGTATTTTACTCAGCTGTTGAGAACCCCAAGGGCTGTAAATAGCAGTGATTCAGTGATGTTCTGTCAAATACCTGACTCTCATTATAATTTTTTATGGACAAAGATGAGATAGGCTTGGAATTGTGTGGGTGGAAGATCCATATGGGCTGAACAGCATTTTTTAAAGCAATTGCTTGGTAGAATCACATGTCCCTGATCTATTGTTTCTTATCATTCAATTTGTTTCCTTAAAAAGTCTATCTAGGTTGGTTAATGAATAGTCTCATTCATTTAGTTACAGTCTTTTTTTGTACTTTTTGCTGGGTAAGCAAAATGAATTGGGAAGCAGCAAAAAGGCAACAAAAGGAGGTATCAGATCTATGAATCTTGTTTTACCCATTTTAACCTTTTAAAGTTCCATACCAATCAGGGTGCTGGTGACATCCTCTGGAGACGATTCTGGCCCCTTTGGCTAAACCTGGAGCTCTTAAATATCTTCCAGTTTGTCCAGTTTGGCTTTCCCTCAGCAAAAGCTTATTGATTCTAAAGTCCTGTAATTTTTTAAATTTAGTATGTACCACTGAGAATTTGCTTTTAAGTTTGTTTTTTAAATTTGGACTTTGTTTCTGGTAATTTATTCTTTTGCCTTGTACTTCCAATGGTGTCTTCTTCGTAGACACCTCATCTACACCATACATCTTACATTTCTTAGAAGGGATTTGGAGGAGCAGGTGAAGAAGTATTAACTTTTCAGTCTTTTTTTTCTGTTTGGGAGGCCCCATAGACCAAAATGGAGTATGATGTGATTTGTGTGTATTTGCATATAGTTTACGCAGTAGTCTAGGTTATGCTGGAACATAGTAGGGGAGTATCATCAAACCAAGAATCTCTCAGTGTGCCTTGGTGGCTTCCAAAATCCCTTTTCTTTGTAGCTGATTTTTCTTCAGTTGTCTTTATTTGAAAGAAATTTTTATACTTAGTTCACACCAAAACTTACATAGAAGAGGTATCTGACACTTCTAATTTTATTTTTATCAAAGCTGAACTTAAATAAACTCTGTATCGTATAGGTGTATAATATATGACTATATTACATTCTTTTTAAGTCTTTCTGATGCCATTTTACCTATTTCAGTACTTACAGTCATAGACTTGCAAGGGAATGGAAGGTCTTGATACGCATGTCCACTAGCCTACCTGCTTGGTTAACTTTCTGTGCAGCACGAGGGACACTGAGCCCACTGTGTTCCTTGTGGGATGATGGAATGCTTCTTTCCAAAAGGGAGAGACATTAGACATTAAATTCTGATACATCTGAAATGTAGCAAATATTTTTTTATTTATTTAAATAATATTTTCTTTTCTAAAACTACCTATTTTTATTTCATCTATACAGTTTTGACCTAGAATCCAAAGTATGATTTTTCAGCTGCGTCAGGACATGGCTGATTCTTTCAGTCATTTTGCTGTTAGATAATGCTCAGCATTTCCATCTGCCAGGCTTTGCTGGACTTACATACTATTTTTCTGGAATTTAATTTCTCTTAGAAGTACTTCGATATCTCACCCACTGCTTTTCTTCTTTTGAAGTTGGCTTTTGGATTTTAAACTTCAATCAGCAAATTGAGCTGCTACATCCCCTCTGGTCAAAACTGACTTCTGCAGCTACAGTCTTTGCTTTTCTCTGGTACTGAGCCATCCTGCAAAAGGTGTACCCAGTACTGTCTCTCTTCAGTCTCAGTCTCAGCTGGTACCCTGATGGACATACTGGATCTGTCCTCACTGTAATTCGTGGTGAGGTCAGGCAGGGTTTGGATGACTTACTGAGTGTTTGACAAAAGCACATCACTGGACTGCTGGGATACCTCATCCCACCTGAATAACCAAACTGCCATCAGAAAAAAGATGTGAAAAACACAAAGTCATACTGTAGGGTTCTCAGCATTTAGGAGACCATTGCAGTAATGCTCTGGAACAGATTAAATGTTCTTTTTTTCTTATAAACATAATTTAACATCTTATTGAAGAGAAACAAATGGGACTGAGTCCATCAAGAACGCCAGTATTTCTCTTACTTTATTAGTCACTACCTGCAATCTGCCAGATTTGAGGTTTCCATTTCTTTCACAATAATTTGATGCTAAGAAGCTTTATTTTACCATTTTATTAATAATGGATAAAAAGTAGCGAAGAGAATAGTTTGTTGTGAAACTACTGGCTGCTTTTACTACCTATTATCTTGTTGGGTATTTCATAGCCATCTTCCGTGTTGTTTCTAGCACTTGAGAAACCTGCACAGGGACTCTCCTGGGTTCATTAAATGCACCGCATTGGTTTAGAAACAAAGCCCTCTCAAACAAAATTGAAGCTCTTGGTTTTGTATGGTGTGATCTTTAGTATTTAATGAACCTCACAAGGTTCATGTCTGAAGCCACGGAGGAGGTGAGATACTGTCATTGCTCTGGTGGCCTGCATTAAGGTTCTTACACAGCAGCAACAGGCCTTGGAGGTGGTAGACAGAGGATTTATTTCATTGTAGCTGTCAGTGGCAAGCTCTTGTGGTAGGAGGGCAGCAGTTTGAGGTACCTTCCATAAGGGAGGGTTAAAATAGATTTAATTATTTTTCATTGCACACAGAGATTTTAATCTAGGTGGTTATCATGTAGCAGTAGTCTCTTACTGACTAATTTCTGGTTCCATAAATAAGTCCCCAGTTAATGAAGCACTTTTGAAAGGCAAAATTACAACCTTTGCATTGTTCTTACTGCTTGGTAGTAAGTACCCTCATCTGTTTCAGCAGAAATCAATATAAGCCATAAGACAATAAAATATAAGCTGTAAGACAATTAAAGTTTTGGTAGAACAAAGAAGAGGCTTGAGTATGAAGAACCACTCTTGTATCTAAAACGTATTTTATGTACCTGTCAGGGAACCTATTTTGTGCATCTGGTTTTCAAGCACCTACCCTGCAAAAAGCTCTAAAAAGTCTGCTGAGATATAAAATACAAATTCATACAATACAACAGAAACATGATGGTTCTTCCATAAATTTGCCTCTTCTTAGTTAGAAGTCATAACATTAAGACTCAGCAATTACTGTTTGTATTTTTATTGTGCCTTTTTTATCCAGTTACATTATGACATTTATCAGAAATAAAATTAAGTTTAGGGCATGGAAGATGGAGTATGTTCACTATTTAAAAGCTTGAATTTAAGGCAAATTTTGACAGTGACTGCTTTTGGCAAGTCAGGCGTTTAACCTAAAGGTAAGTAAAGTAGGATTAATTTAATACAGTTTTTATGGGGCCTGCCTGATCAGATAAAATAATTCTTAAAACTTGAGTTGAAGCAATGTTTTGTATCTTTCAGGGTAAATAGGCAATAACATGCATGATATATTCAAGTTGCTTTAAATTCAAAGAACTGTCAAACAGTTTTCAGTTAAATGTCATAAGATTGCCAGTTCTCTGCATCCTTTTCTGTGACAATCACCTACTGTTGATGTTCTGTATGGTACCAAAACGGTTTAGACATTATGCTTAAACTGGCATTTGCAAATTTAAGTAAAATGTTAAATGCTCTATATTGTCCAGAGTTGCAGTTGCAATTTAAAGCTTGACTGCCTTTTTCTCCTTCACTGTTTTCTTTACTGTTCTCCTTTTTATGGTAATCTTGTGCTTCTTGCAGTTGGAGTGGTGCTCATACTTCTAGAGATTTTTGAATTCTTAAGAGGCAAGATTTTCCTTTTTCTTCAGAAAAAAAAAAAAAAAGTGGAGGGAATCCATTTTATATTTGCACAATCCTTCTGCCAACACTTTATGTTATTTGGTGACCCAGCAGTGTTGCCTGCATGGCTCATTTGTGGCTATTAGGCTCAGCTTTCACACCTGAGAGTGGATGGACTCCTGTGCTCAAGCTACAGGAATGCCTTTGTGCAGCTGCCTTGTGTCTGGGGCTGGTGCAGTTGGTCATGAGCAATGAACATGTTTGGATAATTCTTCACGTTCTGCCATGCACTTTTATTGGTTTTACTCCTGAAAAATCTGTGAAAACATTTCTTGCCGCCAAGACTAAAATGGTTGATAGCATCGTTTTGAACACTTTACTGCAAGGAATTGAAAGCTAAAACTTTATCTGATTATAGACAATACTGTATTTGTGGTCATTTAGTTTACCAGTACTGTAGAAAAGGCTTTCAAAATTTGTCATTTCATGCTATTTTCTAATTATTTTATTTGCAAGGAAAAGGCGCTCTTTTGTTGAGATTTTTTTTTTTTTAGAATCTTAGAGTGTTTAATCAGTAACAGTAAGGTTAAAATTAAAGTTTGCGGGATTGAAGTTTTACCAGCTTGGCTGTTTTGATGTCCAACCGTATATTTATTTTCCCACACCACTTGTATCTAACTCCCTCTTCCAGGACAGTGGTTTTATTCACCACTGGGTTTTTTCCAGGGGTAAAAAGCAGCCAGGAGTTACATATCCTTTGTACTAATTGTCTGTCCTACAGTTTTCCAGTCAATGTTAACATTATCATTTATGTTTTTCTTGACAGTACTAGCCTTTTGTTAATAATATTAATGAAGGATTTGCAAGGGCTTCTTTGAATTGTTTTCTATTTTTCTCTAAGTTTGATTTACAGAGGGTTGATTAAAAACAATAGTCAGGCTCAAGGAAAGAAGCCTTTCAGTATTGATGGGTATTCTTGAAACAAAAATTACAAAATACTGTTTTAGAAGATGGGCTTCTAAAAAACTTGGGTATGTACATTTTTTTTTTTAACTTAGGTATTCATAAAAATAGCCAAGGTGGTATGTGTAAATATATTCCAGCAAGGTTTTGTAAGATTAATTTGCCATCTTCCTGTAGTTGTCCATTCACAGCTCTTATTTTAGGCAAGTCACATCCTTACCAGTTTCCTTAGATGATGAACACTAGCTGACTGAAAAATATTTAAAGGTCATTATTTTATAGAGATATTTGATATGTTTTCTTTATTCATTACTAGAATGGGGTACCCATTAAAATCATACTAAGATAACTGAAAGGCTTACTGTATTGGCTTTATAGCCTGTCATACACAGATTACACCCATTTTAATCTGCTATCTGGAGTATGTCCAGCTTCTGCTAAATGGTGTCTGTTTTACTTCTAAAAGAAATGTGCAGCTGTTTGTAGCCAAAATGCAGTTACTGTGAGTGACAGCGATACCAGCTGTGTGCTGCACACTTCAGCTGCTGGAGTAACTGAACTCAAGAGATGCCCCTGCTCTCTTCCCTGCATTGACACAACATATAGAGAGGTTCTTCTGTAGCTTTTATAGTTCTATGTCACTGCACAGGATAAACAGCACTTTCCCTCCTCTGCTTGGAGGACAGAAATCTGGACAGAAAGCCATCCCCCATATTTTAGTTTCCCTCAGAAAGGTGAAATGTTTGTCTCGAGCTTCACTTCTCTGTCTGAAGCAGGTCAAGAAGTTGCATCTGGAAAACAGAAAGCTCAGAGGGCTTAAGTGAGTTCTAAAAGTCAATGAGTTTGCTAGCTTCCACAGACTTCTCTGCTGCTGACATGTGGCAGGAACAGCATTGAGCTCACATTTAATGCTGTGTCCCTCTTTGTATCCAGTAACAGAGGTCTAAGGACATGGTGCCCTACCTGCCACTCTGCCCAAATGCAGCGTGCAGCGACTATTAAGAGCATTCACAGAGGGATGTTTGGTCAATCCCAGAACAGTAAAGCAAGGTGCTCCTGTGGGGAAAAAATAGACCAAAACTCTTTAAAACAAAACCCCAATCCCAAAATGCACATGTAGAAGTGCATCCTCCCAATTTCTCACAGCAGTGGGTGCTACACTTTGCATTCGTTCTCCACGACTTCAAATCCATCACAGATTTGTGTATAGATAATGCTTGTAAAAAATTTGAATTTATGCAGTAAATTTGGGCACAAAGATTAGAATTGTGTAAAGTCTTCAGGCGAGCAAAACTCACTGCAGTTTCTCTGCTCATTTTGTACAGTACACAGGGTAGAGTGAAAAACAGCTGTAATAGAGACTTCCCTTGGGGTTGATGAAATTAATTTTGCTATTGTTTTCACAGGGGTAATATCTTTGTGCCTGATGTCATAACAAATGTTGAAGTTGAAAAATATCCAAAAATAGTGTTGAATTGAGTCACTTTAAAAGTGTTTATCTTGAATCCCCACTTTGTGGCATTATTACTGTAGTCTCATCCCAAGCTAGCATTATTCATTAATACTGGCTTATCCCTATGATCCGTCATTCTCTTTGTCTATTCATTTGGATATACTTTGTGTGCACCTCTTTAACCTTCTGTTTCTTGCTGCATTAATACCATATTTTAAATTGCACTTATAGCTGGTGTGTTTGAACCAGTTATGCTGTCAGACCTGGGAATGCCTGTTCTTGGCTTTCATTGGAGTCTGTTACCCCACCTACCATATTAGGAAGCATTAGGAAGGCTAAATTCCTCTGGAAATACAGACTGTCTCATTTTTGAAGCAGTGGTGTGATTAATTGTAATGTAATACACTAGGTATGGATGCTTAATGGATAAACATTCTTTTGCTTACTCTAGGCAGTTTTGCATCTTACCAGAATGCAATTCATTGTATTAAACAGTGTGAATGTGAAACTATCATTAGCAAAAATGCAGGAAGCCAAAATGAATTCTGCCCGCAGGTGCAATTAAGGAATTGTTAAGTCTACAATATAAAGTAATTGAGTAGTGGTCTAGCACTGAGAACGTGGCATGGCACTTTCTGTTTGAAAGATGTTTACAAAACACAGCAAACCTTTTGCCGTATTACAGAAGCTTTTCTGTTAATCCTCTTACACTTGGCCTGTTTGTCCATTTTTATACACAAGCAATGGCATTAACAGGCTCTAGGTCTGCACCACTCCTACCAAATTAATGCAACACCCCGCTAATGGGTCTCTTTTACATCACTGCATGGTGATGTTAATGTGAATACAGCAATAGGCTGCTAAAGGCTTTAGATTCCAGAGAATCATAAGCGTTTTTGTTACTGTACAATATCTGCTTGTACTAGAAACTAAATAGAAACTCTCTGTAACACGTGCCACCTGAAATTGTGGAAATATGTTTACCCTGTACAGGAGACTGTTTGAAGGGCTGTCTAATACTGAATGTCATACTTGGTTATTCTTTAACTCATAAGCTGTGTACTCGTATAATTAATAGAATATGTTTAAAGAAGACTTTATTACATCTCCTGAGTTTTTCTTAGTAGAATATAATAGAATTTCCCCCTCTCATCTTAAGACTGGAAGCATTATTTTTGGTAATCTCATCTCAGTTAAAGAATTCATTAAGAACTTCTCATTAAAAAAAAAAAAATCCAAACCTCTCTTGAGATTTTTAGAACTTTGTTATTGTGAAAGGTGATGGTGGGACAACTTTAGAGATTTATGAGGGCTGCTGCTATGGTCTGGTATGGAAGTATCCCTTGGTCTGAGGCAAGGCTGTAAAGTCTTCTGGTTTCTGTCACTGTCCTTCTGTCCTTCTCCCTTCCCCCAGCCTTTGCTGTTTCTGCAGGAGTATTAGTAAGGTGGGCAATTAGTACCAAATGCTGTAGCTGCTAGGAATGAGACAAGCTATGTGAGAGAGTCATAAAAAAACCTTTGGGAAAGTTGCAGTTTTTCACCCTAATAAAGCCCAATGGGATTTGTATTGATGATGTAATATTGAGAAAATCAGACTGTTTCCATCTAGTTCTTTTCTTCCATCTCTGCTTTCTTCTCTGCTTTAAGTGAAGAGATAGATAGCAATGTGTGCTATTTATAGCACATTTAAAAGATTTTTCTATATATGTGTATATAAAGAATTGTATTAATTTTTGTTCAATTTGTAAAATAATATAACTTTACAATAAAACTCAGGTTGGATGAATTATCTCTTCATAGTTTACACAGCAAGTGTTCTGAATTAATGCCTGTGATTACTTTTTTGTGTCCTTGTTTCCCTTTGAATTATTTTCTTAACATATGTAGCATCTGTAAAGGAATAAAAGAAATTGCTTATGAAATCTTTTTGATGGGGTCATTTTTAGTGAATATACAGGTTACTCAATTTATCCCTGCAGAGATTTATTTTAAATAGAATGTTTTATGCATAGTCAACATTTTGTTTCAAATGTTTGCCTCTGAGAATATTTGTGGCATTTTTACTCTGCATTTAGACCTCTTCACTTGTAGGCTGAGGGAGGGTGAGATTGCTGGCAGAAGAAACACTGATTTGTTGATTCATGGTGACTTTGCTACTGTATGGCAGTCTGTACTAATTGGTACCAGAAGCAGCATTTACTCTTGGCTACCTCATGTGTCACACTTAAAGGCAGAAGAAAAATAGCACCATCAGTTAGGATGTAGATTGGCAGCAGTGCAAGGATCTGGAAGAAATACTGCAGCAGATTCAGGAATAAATGTCTAGGGACAGAAACTGGAACTTTGCTTCATGCTCTCTTATCTGTTTAGAGTTGTTTGGACACCAGAGTCGAAATTTGAGCCTGTACTGTTTTTTAATTAATTTGTCAAACTCTGCTCGCTTCAAACATTCTCCTTTGTGTGCTTATTTCAATGTTCAAAGAGACAATGAATTCTTGAGCATGCTAGTTTGTTACCTTGGCAATAGAGGGAACTGCCAAAAGGGTGATAAAATATATTTGCTGTCATATTGGAAATTCATTTTCTTCTTAAATACTCTTCATATTTTTATATCTTTTTGTATAACATGGCTGGAGGAGTGCTCTCCTGCTTCTTTGTTGTGCTGGTTGGAGACACTCTCAAGGTGTAGGCAAATGTTTTTACTTTTCCCTGAAGCAGGAAAAGTCAGCTAAAGACATTCAGGTTTGTAGGTCAGTACCACACTGTGGTAAATATGAAGGTGTTAAATTGCTGTACCCACATCTCTAATTTCTCAAGGATCTGTGAAAGTCTGGCAGGAGGGACCTTTGGAGGAACCCTGAGCTTAATGGGAATGCAGGATTGTCTCTGGGCTCTTTTCCCTGCAATTGCCAAACTACTGAAGTGAAAAACACAAAGCTTTTTTTTCTTAATGATTTTTATTCTCTATATCTAAATAGTTGATAATTGACCAAAAATAGATAGCAGCAGTTGCAAAGTACATTTTTGTTGGTAAGTTACAGTAGTGCAAAGTAGAGTTTAAAAAAATTCAAGATCAGTCAAAGGGATGAATTACATATGAAGTGAAGTGTACCTGTGAAGTACACAACACTTAAAAAGTCTCCTTGGGAATTTTATATGATCAGTAAGACTCAGGGAAGCCACCTCACCAGTCATCTATACCTCCCATTACACCGTTGCATCCAAGCTGCTGCATTAGAAAAACCAACCCACTATCAGAGAAGATTTAGACCCAGGTCTGCAAAACTCATCAAAGAGAATTGACTGAAAATTGTTTAGCCTGTACCATTAATATAAAATAGGACAGTATTTCAATTTCCCTTTCATATTAATGGTTATGAAAAAAAAAAAGCGAGAAAGAAAAATCTGCATAGAACTATAACTCATCACTGTATTAAAAAAAAAAACAACCAACCAAAAAAAAAATAAAATAAAAAAAAAAAAAAAAAAAAAAAAAAAGAGAGCAGGAATGTTCAGATAAGGCTGTCTGGATATCTTTGTCAACTTCAGGTTTCAGTGTACCTTGCTGTTTTACTCACTAAAACAATCACACAGCAGCCCTAATAGAGGTACATCTTCCATGTGAGCTGAGGTTTTACTCTTCAGTAACAGGGCTTAATTTTACTTGCTAATTACTCTGACCTGTTTTAACTAAGTAACAGCATGAAGTTTTTACGTGGGGCATGCTTCTCATTTACAGCTACAGTGATTTTGTATTTTTCTGCTATGTAGACAACTAGCAATGTAAATTGTAATAAAACTAGTACCTCAGCAATAAAAAAGTACACACTGAATAAGTAATAGGTGGATATAAACAATAATTTTCACTGATTCTAGGAAACTACTTAGGAAACTAGTGTTTAAAAAAAATTGCACCAAAAGTGAGCCAAGTAGCAGGAGCAGGGGAGATGATCCCTGTGCAGTACCCCATAGGCAATTTTGGTTCTGTGTTTTGGCCCAAAATTGCAGTGTATAAAATGTAAGATACTGGTTTCAGTGAAAGAAGCCTAACAGAGGAGTCTGGCTGGTTCTTTAACTACTTAACCATGAAGTAAATGCACCCTCATGTCACAGGACTAATGAATGTGTGTGGTTAGCCCATGCATTTTAATGCTGGTGTCCCACCACGAAATGCCGCTGTGCCACGGTTTGGGTTTAGGACATGCTGTAGTGCACAGAGGTGTATGGATCCAAACTGAGATGTGTTGGCACTGCTGCAGGACAGTGACAATGTGGTTTTCTACTACAAATGGTCTTCATGATGTTCCAACAGGTAGAAAACTTGATAACTTGTTCCATTTGTCTAAAACATGAGTACATAGAGATAATACTTCCCAGTTTGCCTCGATAAATTGAACCGTTTGTCTGTGTGTCACGGCAGCTGCTCCTGGCTTGTGATATGTGTGAAGAGGTCTCTCTGGAATGGAGAAGTCTAGGGCCCAGATACTTTTAGGATTTTAGAAACATAAATCTGCTGTGCAGGTCTCTTTGCCAGAGGTTCAGGACACTTAAAACAGATCTTTCTCTTAAAGAGCTTTCTGAGGGAAGCCCCAGGCATGGATTTGATGTTAGACATGCAGTTTCTTTCAATATTGCTGATGTCTAATTCCCATCTGTGTCTTGTTCCTGCAATTGCTTCTTGGGAAGATTTGTCTCCTGGATGCCTCCTTGCTGAAGCGTTAGTGACGGCTGATGCCCACACAGGCTGCAGGGGAGCATGAAGCCAGGAGAGCTGGAGGAAGCCTCCTCACTGACTCACTGCCTTTGACTGTGGCAAAGCAACCACTTTGCAGAGAAAAACTTTTTAAAAAAATAGTCAACAAATTCAGACATTGCCAGAGCTTCCTCTCCTCCCTGAAGCTATGCTGTAGAAAGATTTTAAAGCAGAAGGTAATGGTCAAATTGTGATTTCTTTTCCTCATTTAGCTTCTTCAGCACAGCCAGAGAGGTTATCCTCAGTGCTTCATTATAGATAATCTAAATCTACTCCCTTGCAGTTTGAATCTCTTCCCCCTTGTCCTGTCACTACATGCTCTTGTAAATAATTTCTCTCCATCTTTTTTGTAGGCTCCCTTCAGGTGTTGGAGGCCACAGTTGTGTCACCCCCTAAGCCTTCTCTTTTCCAGGCTGAACAACCCCAATTCTCTCAGCCTTACTTAGATGGGACAATTTTTATGTTGCACCATTTATAGTATGCAACACTAATTGTGGTTGATGTAGCACCAAGCTGGTTAGCCCATGGGGAGGATAGCCCATGTGATTCTTTAGAGTTATCTTCATTCTAACTTGCCTAAAAAAAAAATTTAAAACTCCTTGTCACTACCTACTGGTTACTGTTAGCTAGATTCTGTAAATTTTTGGTAGGTAAGAGCTACAGGAAAGCACCCCAGACTTAGGCAACTTTGCCTTTTTTCAAGATTAATCAGTTTTTGTCCTTCTGATCTTACTCCTAAAGATGGAGTACTAAAACAAAAATGTAGGGTTTTTTTCTGAATTAGTCAGCATCATATTTTGATAGTTAGTGACATGTCTTCTCCAGCTTGTCCTCTGCCAAAGCGAAGCAAATGATCTCTGTGTGTATATGCATGATTTCCCTGGGGATACCACCCAGGGTGCCTAACAATTATACTGGCTTCTTTGATATTACAGTTTGTTACTATATTGGTGCTGGATGAATCACTGATGACCCCTTTTTCTGTCACTTTAGAGAACATAGAAGTATGTTCTATTAACAGCAGTTCTTTAGGGTTTGTTTCAATGTGTCACCACTGTTGGCTTTCTGTTTTCCACAAGTGCTGTTTTAAATCCTAGAAAATATCGCAAGTGAATTCTATGGAAAACTTTTTTTTCCCCTAAATACTTGTAGTGGTAAAATCAGAAATTAAGATACTATATTGGATTTTCATGAAAAAGAGCTTGCTTTGTAAGTAATGGTTTATGATGTGACTCTTGGGGATAGCCCTATACAGGGCCCAGAGTTGGACTCTATGATCCTTGTGGGTCCTTTCCAACTCAGTATATTCTGTAGTTGTGACTTTACTGTACTGGCTACTTGGCCAGAGTGGCAGTAAAACCAAATCTGTCAAATGACAGGGAATGGGAGAATTCCCAAGAGTCTGAAATCCCACGCGCACTCTAGAAAACACTTCAGCAACAGACGTGGTGAAATAGCTCTACTTAAATCAAGTTAACCATACTGTGAGAAAGAAGTTATAAATGTTTATCTTATTTTTAGTGCAGTAAAATCTTGAGTGACACTTCTCATGACTGTACTGAGCAAGCAGTTCATTACTCTGGTGGATAGACTGTTTCAAAAAGAAAGAAAATTTCCAAGCACGAGTTTTCTTTACTTCAATTTAACGCCCAGAGATTTATCTAATAGAATCAGTCAGCCATGAAATGTGATTGCACAAAATGAGATAAATAACATATATACAAGAATATCCTTCTTCTTCTTCTTCCCCTTTTCAGGGGGAGACAACTGCCTTGTTGAAGGCAGTGGGCAAAGTTATATGACCAGTGTACAAAAGACAGTGAGTTAATGCCAGATAGGAAACACAGAGCTTTTTGCATTCAGGGATCTACAATCTCAGAATGAATGCTTAGTTGAGTTACTACATAAGAGTGGTGTGATGTATTTGGAGACATCTGATAACTTTTAATCACCAACAGTATATTTAGTTTTCTTTTAGTGAGATTATCAAAATACTCCAAAACAGTGAGCACAATCCAAGAAGCCGTATCTTCTGTCTAATCTGATTCAAGAAAGATCATCCCAAACCCAAATGCAGTATATGATTTGATGCTTTCAGAGAAAATTATCCTGAAGCATATGCAGTAAAACTTCTACAATATTCTCATGCCAGTCATTGAACACAGGGAAAAGGATGGTGCCAGTTAACATGATGAAAAGAAATCCAGAAATAAATATACTCATTTTGTGACATAATTTTCCCCTATACCTCTGTCTCAGCTGTTCTTTGTCTCCAGCAAGCAGTATCTTCCTTTACCTTCATGTAACTCATCTCTGTTCACATTTGAGGTACAGGTCTCTTTCATCATGTTAATAAATGAGATTATTCAAGTTAAATTCACAGCTGTTGTTTTTAACTTGTACTTGTTTACATGTCTGCTGCATTTCAAACCTAGAGGTTTATGGTCAAACCTTAGCTCAGTAATGTTTTAGTTGGGTCTCACTCAGGATTGATCCTTATTGATTGGTTGATTTCAGCATCAGTGAGGTTGGGCTTGATCATGGAACCCTTAGTGGGTAAAAACTGCTGTCTTCAACACCAAATCACAGAGAAGGGAAGCTGCCAGGGAAGTTGTACCAATTTTTGATTGCTGTTGACTCTTCCAGCTGTTTTTTTCTATTCTTTAGTCAGGCTAGAAATGGTGGCCTTGAATTGCATTACTTGTTTCTCAATGTGTCTTTTCTCCAATCTTACAGATACTAAAGCAGCATAAAATGTTCAGCAGCACTGGACAGCATTATGTGTCTTATTTTACTTATGCTTTGCATGTATTTATGAAGGCTTTCTAGGAGCATAATGTAGTTAAAGCATCCTTTTTTCTTGCATCATAATGACTAAAAATCCATGTGAGATAGGTTTCTTGTAAATTATTGTAAAATGTTTATCATCTCAGTCTTCTTGGAAGAAAAAATGAATTAAGTGTTTCACATTGATATGTAATACAAGACTTAAAATTCCTATTGAGTTGCTACTATCTTTTCTGTTTCAACCACTACTTTATGTAAAACTGAGAGGGCTTTTTGGTAGCCATAACATAGTTAATAGACTACAGTAGTATTTAAAAGTATTTTTGTATTTCAGCTTCAATATATTTACTATTTAAAATAAATGAATGTGTACTAACAGCTTTTCAGGCAGGTGAAACCCGAGGTGGCAATGACCCAGCTCCTGTCACTGCACTGGGCATCCAGATGGCATGTGTGCTCCATCCAGGGACATTGTGACAGAGCCTCCAAGCAGGGCTTCTGGAGAACTCTGGAATATTTGTGTAGCTATGTAGCAGGGTGCAGTGTTTTATATTGTAAGAGGAACAGTGATAAAAGAAAATGTGGCTACGCAATGATGTCTTCTGTAAGTTGTCTGTAAAGGAGGAAGAGGAAATGTGGGAAGTTGTTTTCCTTTATTTGAAGTGATGAATATGATATATCCATGGGACTGAAGCTCAGTAAAATTATTATCACTAGTAATACATATTCTTTACTTACTGGCAAGTGCAGACATTTTAATGAATTAGCCTGGCAAACTCTGATCTCTAAAATATGAAAATATGCTTTTCCTGACTAATGTTTCTGAAGGTCTGAATAATCACTGATTGAAGGCTATGTTGAAAGTATGATAGTAGTGTAAATACTGTAATCAGGTAATGGCAGTTACTTAAATTACTGCTTTAGAGATGAAATAAACCAGTAAATCTGGTCAGTTTAAAAAATACCAGTGGCTGTGTATATTGCTGTTGCCCTGATTTTTAGAAGTGTTAAGTTTTCTTTTATAGTTCTTTTGAAAGTTTTAAAGAGCTCATAAAACTTCTTTAGCCTCCTGATAATGTTTACATATTTGAGAGTCAGAGTTCCCACACAATTTCATGTATAAATAGTTTACATATTTCTCTGTGGGTGGAGAGAAATGACTGATTGATCTTTGGACCAGTGTGGTTGGAGAGGTGGTAATTCCATCCTCCAATCCACGGTCACCTTTGGAATTCTATAAATACGAAATGTTTGAATAAAACTTGCTCTTTTTTCTCTTTTGAACTTACCAAGCTTCTGTGTACTCATTTCATGTCCAATAGTGACATACTGCTGTTCTAAAAAAGTTAATACATAATATGGAACATAATCTCCATGATATTCATAGGTAATGTAAATGTAGATTAGTAATCTTCAAGTCAAGCTTTGTTTGGATGAATATGAACTGGATCTTCATAAGGCCTAAGGACTAATACAGAAACACTATACAGTTTATAATTTCAATGTATTTGACTCTGTTAATGTTTATTAATAGTGCATTTTTAATTAGTTAAATCAAGTATTTTAATTGTCATATGCATAGACCAATGTAGACATTAAAGATTACCTTTTGAATTTATAATCAAAAGCAATAGAAACTTACACTTAATTGACTTTTGCAACCGTACTTGTTCTTCCTTGAATAAAAACCCCACAAATTTAGAAACCTGAAGTTTGAATGAACAGGAGAAATTTGTCTTTTAAAAGCCTTTTCAAACTTTGCAATATCACAGGACAAAAGTAGTAGCTAGTTTAATAATTTGGAAGTCTTTTTTGGAGTGGGTAGCTAAATGATTTTTGATCTATTTCCACAGGTTTTCAATACATACTCTAATGAAGACTATGACAGGAGAAATGATGAAGTTGATCCAGTGGCTGCATCAGCTGAATATGAACTTGAGAAGCGTGTGGAAAAGTTGGAGCTTTTCCCAGTTGAACTAGAAAAAGGTATCATGTCTGTGTATCATTTCCACTTCTTGTGACACTGACCTACAAGTTTGAGGAAGTCTACACATGTCTACAGAGCCTGTCTTGAATTTCCATGAATTGGTTGTAGCCACCTTGGCTTTTTGGATTTCAGGAATTGTTCAGAGAGGAATTAAAGAAGCAGCTCAGAGACAGGCAGTTTTTATCTTCTTAAGAGAATTGTTTGGTGACACTCCCTTAACATGTTTTTACAGAGTGTTTGATGTGATATGTTCATTCTTCACCAGAGGAGTAAAAATCTTGTCTGTTATTCTAAGCTCCTCATAAGGCTGCAGATGATACTTTTTGTGTGTAATTAAAATGGTAATCAAATAGTGTTCAAAAGGAAGCAAAATAATATTAATGTTATTGACACAGAAAGCCAAGAGGAAACAAAGCATGAATGTTCACCTACCAAATACCTGTACAGATAAATGTAAGACATTTCTGCTTTCTCTTGTCTCTTTCACAGATGAAGATGGACTTGGCATAAGCATTATTGGAATGGGAGTTGGAGCTGATGCAGGCCTTGAAAAACTGGGAATATTTGTCAAAACAGTAACAGAGGGTGGGACAGCAGAAAGAGATGGCAGGTAAACTAGACTTTGTATTTGGAAATTTTATCAGCAGTAGTTACTATAAATTATAATTTTCATAGGGAATAGTTGTTTGCTTAATGTATGTCATGGTAATCCAAGCTGTAAAGTTTGTCAGCTTCATTGGTAAGGTCCAAATACCTGATGTGGTTATGAGAAGACACTAAATTGGTACCATGAGTTTAAACTTTTAAAGAAGAAAAATTTGCCAAAGATATGTGTTTGTGACTACTGAGAGCCCAGATGCTTTAGCATGAGTAAAGCTGCTGATTCCAAACTCTGTGTCACTTTTGAAGATAGTTCTGATTCTCAAGGTATTGAGCTCGTACCTGTTCTATTGGCTTCAAGCCAGCTTTTGATAGGCTATACTTAAAAAAATAATTCTGTTCAACATTTGGTCTCTCTGCATATGATGTCCTTACAAAGAGATCTTGACAGGCTGGATCGATGGGCTGAGGACAGCTGCATGAGGTTCAATAAGGCAAAGGGCCAGATCCTGCACTGGGGTCACAGCAGCCCCAGGCAAGGCTACAGGCTGGGGGAGGAGCAGCTTGAGAGCTGCTCAGCAGAAAAGGACTTGGGGTGACAGGCAGCTGGATATCAGCCAGTATATGCCCAGGTAGCCAAGAAAGCCAAAGGCATCCTGGCCTGGACCAGGATCACAGTAGTGTATCCAGTGGCACCAAGGCAGTGACTGTCCCCCTGTGCTTGGCACTGGTGAGGCAGCTCTTGAGTGCTGTGTCCAGCTCTGGGCCTTTCACTGCAAGAGAGACACTGAGGTGCTGGAGTGTGACCAGAGAAGGGGAACAAAGCTGGTGGAGGGTCAGGAGCACAAGTCTTACGAGGAGCATCTGAGGGAGCTGGGGGTGTTTAACCTGGAGAAAAGGAGGCTGGGGAGACCTCACCACTCTCCACAACCACTGGAAAAGACATTGTAACCAGGTGGGGGTCAGTCTCTTCTGACATGTCTCAAGAGAAAGGGTGAGAGGAAATGGCCTTAAGTTGTATCAGGTGAGTTTCAGATTAAATATTGGAGCTTTTTTTCACTGAAAAAGGCATTGGAATAAGTTGCCCAGAAAGGTGGTGGAGTCACTGTCTCTGGAAGTGTTGAAGAGGCATCTGGATGTGGCACTTGGGATGTGGTTTAGGAGTGATTGAACTGCTTAGTTGATGGCTGAACTGGATGGTCTTGGAAGATCTTTTCCAGCCTTGATTATTCTATGATTAAGGAAATAATTAGTGTATCTGAATGTTTAAACTTTTACTAAATACTCCTTTGAACTTTACTAACACAGACTCTTACTGTATGTTTCTTATTTTGGGTAGTCTTCTATGCTGGAGTTCAGTTTTCACACCTACAGCACTGAAATTATAATAATTGATTGGAATAGGAAGCTGTACGATAAACCTTGCCCACTAAAGAATTGAATTGGTGCGTGTAGTCCTATGTGCTCATATAAAACCTGCTTGCTTCTAGAATTGCTTATTTGGTATGTGCAAGCTAAAGAATTCCTTTTCAACATAAAATATTTCATATCATATGGGGCACAGTTATATTATACAACACCTGCCAATCTGTGTATTATACAATACCTGCCAAAACCAAGTCAATCTCTTCTTATTAGGAGATAGAAAAAAACTTTACTATGTAATCATTTAATAATGAAAAGGATTCTTAAAAGTCTTCAAACCTGTTCAATTTTTGATTTTGTCCCAGTGCTTAACTTTGTAAATTTTCATGCCAATAAAATATTACTTCTCTGCATTCTCCTTTTCTGATTTTAACTGTTAATTTGTTGTTATATTAGATTAGTCATAAACAATATGAAAATATTGTTTATAAATAAGAGTGGGAATAAACTCTTAAGATGTTGATGATGTCTTCTAAAAAATACATTGCAGTAACATGTTCCTTGTTGAACACCTCTAATTTTTCAGCCAGGCAAAAAATTGTTCTGCTGTGGAAACCCCACAAAAATTTAAGCAAAAGACTCTAGAAGTCAGGGGGTTGCAAAGTTTAGTAACATGGCTTTGAAACTACTGAACTATGTCATCTTCTAGATTGGACTTGGAGGTATCTTTACAGATGTTGGCAATAAGATATCAAGTTGAAGGCCAAGTACTGATTCATCATAGGCTTAAAAATTATGAAGGGAAATGAAGTTGACACCTCAAGATGTCATGATTTTATCCATTACTTTAAATTTAAGTGAATGTTTTTCTGAAGGGTATGCTTGACCTCAGCTAGAAGGCATTAAGCTCACGACTGTATTCCTTGTGAAATGCTCTGATTGAAAATCAGTCACTCACTGCTGCTCTGTCATGATCTGTAATTTCTTTTCATCTCATTATTCACATGTTTGAGTGGGCTACAGAAGTTAATGTTCCATCATAAGTCTCTTCTTTCATTTCCCTAGATGGCATCTGAAAGGAACTTGTCAGCTGAGAAAAAATAATATCGTCCTTTGACCATTCTAATATTTGTGTTAGTTTTCAACTGGCAGAATGTTCAGTCAGCCGAGAAATAGGACTCTGATTTTGAGGGTCTGACTGATCATTCACTTGGGAAAGGGATAGATAATCCTCTCAGTCAGGACCAGACTGTTCTGCATAATAAAGTGCATCAACTGTAAAGGGTCCTGTTAACTTCATCTTTATGAATAGCCTACTTAATCATTAACACTGATAGCAAAACAAAGTCTCCAACCAGAAAATAAAACTACTTCTGTAGCTGCATCAGATATTCTGAATAATCATATAGCAATCTTCAACCAGGTTCTTCTGAAGCTACAATTTAAAATATTACAGTATGTGTAGGATAGTTGTTCTGTTTTTATTGAAAGACCTATCAAAATATGATACAAAGTACTTGTCTCCCATGGAAATACAAAATCTATGCAAAGGGATTTCTCAGTGATTTAACACCACTGGCTTGATTCATGCTGCTGTAGTTGTCATATTTAAAGGTTTTGTGTGCCAGTATTTGACCAAGGAGGGTGCTTCAAGATGAATCCAAAGGCAAGCATGTTGATAAGTATTAGGAGAGGTTATTAATAGTGTGAAAAATAGGAAATCAGTCATTAGACTGAATGTGAAAAATTAGACTGACTATGAAAAATAAAATCTTTTCCTGGATCAATCAATCAATAGATGCTTCTTTCAAATTATTGTGGTGATGAGTCATTCACTTTATAAAGCATTTTGATAGCATTGGGAGCAATGGTTTTGAAACATTACATAGTTCTTAACTTGAACTCTAGAAGATGTCTCTGCACAAATTAAATTTTTTTAGTTCATCATACAGAGCAATTGTGCAAATAATTTTTTGAACTTTAGTTGGTTCGCTTCTGTAGTTGCTACTTCATTGTTATCTGCAGGCAGAGTTTAAAGTCATGAACATTAGAAAATAATTGCCAGAAGAATTACCAATGTTATTAATGCTAAAAGCAACAAAATTTCTATAATTCAGACTTTGGCAACCTGAGCCTAATTTTTCATTCGTGTTTGAAATCTGATTTGACAGACAGAGGAGGCCTGGAGCTCCTGTTGGAGTAGGCTCTAACAGGAAGGCTGCCCTTTGTATGTTGATATGCATGTATGCTCATATATAATTAAAATATATGTGTATATAGAAAGGAAGGAGTTTTGGAGAGCAGCGACCATAAAAATGAGAGTTGGAAGTTAATTTAGGAGATATACAAAGAAGAAAGAAGGCAATACAAAATATGCCTAAAGGACAAAGAGAATTAGACTGAATCAAATTCGAGCTGCTTATGAAGTTGCAGGCAACAGTTCCCTAATATGATGTTTCATCACCTGAAGTCCTGTACCTGTGTATCTGTATGAACAATGCTAGTCCACTGTGTGATGATGTACAGTGTTGCTGCTGTCATCTCAAAGGAATCTGTTATTCCATCATTTTCAGCCAAGAAGGGTGATAGTTTCCCATTCAGTAGGCACCAAATTCTTAATTTTTTTTCCCAGGAACTCCTGTGCCATCTGATTGCACCTTGTGTTTGCTAAAGTTTAAAAAAAAAGGTCAAAATTAGGTAAATATTTATGTGAGTGCTATATTTCTCAAACGTTTCAGTGAAAATTGAAATAAAATTCTGAGCTCAAAATGCCTAACATGATTTTCAAAATAGGAGTTTATAGGCTGCCTTTTTCAAGGGAGATCCTGCCTAGAGCACAGTGATATTCTGTAGTGTGAGGCTGCCAAAGAATAAATACTGTATTTCTTACTCATCACTGGAATCCAAAGAACAGAAGATGCTGCTTGAACACATGTAAAACTGCAAAGCATTTCCTCAGACTTGACAGAGAAATTAGTGCTCCAAGTCCAAATGCTTCAAACATTCTGTTGAAGCCTCTGTTTTTTGAAAAGAAATCTTTTCACTAATAAATCCTAAGATGTTAAACACATTAATTTAGGTATTTTCATATCATTTAAATAGGATTTTTTCATAGCTGTTCCTTGGTTGCTTTGTAAACTGTGTTGTTTGGATCAATAGAATCCATGTAAGTACTTGAAAATTGCTCCCTTTGACTAGTTCTAGATGTGTTTGGTTTTTAATTTGAAACTATTAAGAGATCGTGCAATTCTAAAGAACAGTATAGCAGTCATCTTCCAGGGATTTGTAATCCAGAGGAGTCCAGTGCCTGCTTTAGGGATTTTGTAGCAGGGCTTGCTTTAGATAAAAGCAACATGGCTTTCAATCTGTCTTAACTTTTTCTGCATTAAGCAGTGCATCAGCTGTAAATAGGCGTTTGGTTTCAAAAGGAGAATCCTCATTAAAGCAGTCCAAGGTTTCCTGATTGTGTGCAGCAAGATCATGCTTACACTGGGAATTCATCTTTTTGGAGCAAGTTAGATGAAATACCTTAAGATAGTATGTCACAATTGGGTCTGATACTTAAGTTCTTTTTTCCACAGATGAGCAGGTTGTTTTAGTTAAATACTACATTTTTTTTCCATTAGCATGAAATGCCAGAGCTGTGTCTTACGATGTTTTTCAAGATTGGCTTAGGAAAGAATGATATAAGAGCTGTTCAAGTATCTCATTTAATTTAATTCACATGACAAATTCAAGAGTTTTTGTTGCTCTTTCCTTGTATTTCTATACAAGGAAAGAGACTATATAATTAATTGATGATATTAACTGTAATGGTAACTTTGAAGTTGAATTTATGAGATGTCTGTGTGCAAAGAATTATGTGTTTTTCATATTTACCTCAGTCATTTTCTGACTGAATTTTTGTTTAAGGTCAAACTAGAAAGATCTCCCAAAGTTTTGCTGAAAATTTGCAAGAATTCATACAATTAATTATTTATTTGTGTTTTTTCCTTGAAAGGATCCAAGTGAACGACCAAATTGTGGAAGTTGATGGCATCAGTCTAGTTGGTGTTACACAAAATTTTGCTGCAACTGTTCTTAGAAACACCAAAGAGAAAGTCCGGTGAGTATTTTAGAGAGAAAAAAAGAAACATTAATTAATACTTAAGATTACTTGACTTCCTTCACAGGCCGTTCAGTTTGCCCAGGTAGAATCAGGGGCTTTTGGCCTCTGTGTCTTCTCTCCTTTGATCCTAAGAGAGGGATCAAATACAGTATTACGGTTTTGTTTTGGCTTCGATTTTTAAAATATTACCACCAAGACAAGCTGAAATTGCAGACAGATGATGACTGTGCTCTTGATCACTAGTCTAGATGTTCATGGGCTTCAAGCTGTTTGTTTTAGTTGGAATGATGAAGGTCATGGGTGTTGGTCAGTTGGAAACTGCTGCCAGTGATCACTTCCTTGCTCCACCCATGGGGACGCTGACTGTGCTCAGGCTCCAGGGTTGGAGCAGGAGGAGATGAGCACTCCAGTCCCTCAGATGCCACCTCAGAGGGGAGAGTATTGGATGCAGTAGTGATAACAGCTGCCAAATTGGGAAAAGTAACCAATATTAATTAACTGAGCTCCCAGCACCATCTGTGGGTTTCTCTCTGCACCTATACTGTAGTTCAGTGAAAAGTGTCCCTGTGGAAGTCCATAAAACAATGAACAGTCTAGAAAATGTAACATATACTGCAAGTACACTTCTGAACTTGTGTGAATGTGAGTGAAAAGCTATCAAATGTCATTAATGAGAACATTGTTTCCCCAGAATTGGTTTGCCATTTAAAACCCTGTGCAGTCATATAGTTTTTTAATAGCTTGTTAATTTCAGTAAAGATTCAACTCTACAAAATAAATCCAAAAATATCTTTGGCATATTGTAAAAGCAGCAGCCATTCTGTAGTCACCTTTTGGTTCTCTTTCAAAATCTTCTCTAGGGAGTACAACTGAATTCTTTAATTAATGAGTTCAGAGCTGACTTCTTTTGAACCATGACTAAACTATGGGTGGTAATATATGCAGACGCCCTCAGATGGTGGTGCTATACGTTGGCATGCACACTTCCACTATAATTCCGTAGCTGATCCTGCATAACATTGAGGAATAATGCTGGGATGTGGATTATGCAAGGAATCTTGGGGGTGGTTGATCAATCTTTTATTTGAGAGAGGTTATTTAGGAAAAAAAAAATGAGGAACTGTAGTGTAATTATAGGCGAGTATATTTTTGTGTAGCATTTACATTTGAAGTTGCACCATTACTATTTCTGCAAAGACTCACACATGCTGTGAGTGTTCCTACTGACTAAACTATGAAAATGAGTGTATATTTTATTACATTTTCTACAGTTGGGACCTTCAAACATAAAATCCTTATGACAGAGAATAATGTGCTCCTGTGTTTCGATACATAGAGCAAATGTTATGTATATTCTGTGTTTGATGTTCTAGTTCAAAATGAAAAAGGAAAAAAGAAAGCGCTCATGTAAAACATGTATTGTGTACATTTAGAATCAGCTTCGTTTGTGTAATTATTAGTGCATAAGTTATGGAATAGAATACTTGCTTCCATGGGAAAATCATGGAGGAAGGAAAAAACATAAAGTGATTTTCATACAGTGCTCCTGCAGTCTTCTCTCAGGAAATAAATTACAGTGAGACTGGTTGCAATCTAGACCCTTGTCACAAAACAGGGAGCTGAAAAAAGT
This sequence comes from Vidua chalybeata, assembly GCF_026979565.1. Taxonomy (NCBI): domain Eukaryota; kingdom Metazoa; phylum Chordata; class Aves; order Passeriformes; family Viduidae; genus Vidua; species Vidua chalybeata. The sequence goes on from NC_071530.1 coordinate 24,641,792, forward strand.
ATTTCTTCATTGCTGTTGAGCTCACATTGTCAAGCATACTCTGCACTGGGATCATTGGCTTCTGACAGGTCTCATATATCAAAGAGATATTTGAGTTTCTTCATTTTTCCTTGTAAGATTAAGATACTGAGTTTTCATGGAAAAAATGACCCAGTATGTTAGTGTCAAAACTAGACCAAAAAAAACCATAAAATAATATTCAGTTAATAATACATTTTAAATACTTCATGAGTTACAATATAAAATAATACTAAAATATTAATAATGTATACATAAAGAGCATACCATGTGGTTGGCAGCATCTTACTAATGTGTATTTCTAATTAGAGGAAAGAAATTGGTAGAATTTGGTGCAACTTCCTTAATTTTTTTTTTTTTAATTTTAAATTTCATGGAAAAAAAGTGCTCAGAAAGACTTCTTTCTGCTTTATGCAAGCCGGCTGAGAAATGCATGTTTTCCTTGGTTTGTGATAGGCTGGAAGTGAGACTTGACAAGGCAGCCAAGCCTTGTGTGGCACAGGCTCCTGCTTAGCTTCTGATCCAGTCCTGGATGGTTTTGTTGCCTGATGGTCTACATTGGTTTTAGTTGCACTAAATGAAAAATGGTTCCAGACAGCTGTTTTTTGGAGACAGATATTTCAGGATGCTTGGTGTTTTGGCTTCAATACAGGTTTGAACATTTGCTTGTAAAGAAAGTAAGAGCTAATATTGGTGAATTTAGATATGAAAGGAAATAAGGTATTTTTAACTTCCTGACTGTTTTTCTTCTGACATGTGACAAAAGAGCCCTGCCTGCTGCTTGTTTTGTGGAGAGAACAATTGGTTTCTGAAGAGTCTCTTTCCTTCTGTGCTAGGATGGAGAATCCCTCATCTCCACCCTCTTTGGCAGACAGTGACAACCTCTGCACTTTAACTGCTCCAGAACATTAGGGACAACATGGGAGGCTCTGCTGGGGCAAAATGACTTTCTTGCTCCCATCTGTCAGCTCCTGCCTGCTGGCAGTGCAGGGAGCAGTGCAGGGAGCAGGGCTCCTTCCTGCCCTTTGAGTGCACCATTCCTGTGGCTGCTGCTGTTAATGATCCATGTCACTGTGGGAGGCAGGAGCAGAGAAAGAGGTTGCTGCTCTATAAACCTCTCCTGCCTTTCCTGAGGAGGATGTCCCAGCTGAGCTGCCAGTGTGTAGGCAGTGTACAAGCACACCTCACCTGATCCAAGTCAAGGCAGCTTCACGAACCCTTCCTTCACAGGAGGAATCACATTCACACTTTCTTGCATGTCTGCTGTTCAATAGTGTCAGCTTGATGGGGTTTATAGAACTGCTTTAATAAGCATAGCTATCTTTGTGATCATAGCATACAAAATCCGTGCCTTTCTTCTTCCTGGTGTCCTGTACACACAGAGATTTGTGTGCCTTTCACTGGTGTTACTTCACTTTTATATCCCACAGCATTAGGTATCTGAAGTAATTTTGTCCTTAATCTAGTCAAAGTGTATGCTGGTTTTTATAGCAGGGTTTAATATGTGAGATCAGTTGTAAAGAGGGCACACTAATGAATAGAATGACATTAAAGCCACTTCTTAATTATTTGCAATAAATGCAGTCAATACCTCTTCAGACAGCTTGCATAATACCAATACTTTGTGATTTATTTTTCTCCTTTGAGCCTCTGAACACTTTGAGTGATACTAACAGTGGAAGTCATTGACCTAGAATAGATTTTTGCAATTTTTCTACCAGAAAAAATGTATCCAGACTGTCTGCAGCTGACATAGTAAAGAATTTGTGAAAATGAAGACATGGCTTTTACCTTTTGAACTGTTCTGGGTGAGGCTGAGAAGAGGTGAAAGAGGAACAAACACAAGCATCTGCAATTATTTTATCCATTGTTTGCAGTATTGGATTATGCAGCAGAGTCATCATACCATAATGAAGGATCATTGGCTCAACCAGTTTGACTTCCACAATGATAATAAATTATATTATTCTTTCTTAAAATGTTTTCTAGAAAGATAATCAGTACCCAGCAGATGTGCTCTGGTAGCCTGTGAGGCAAAGGAAAGAGATGAAATTCTTTCATAATCCCAGCTGGCAATCAGCTTCTGTTTTTCAGGATGAGAATTAGTGCCCTCGTGACTCTAATCAGGCAAATACAACTATGAATGCTATTTCAATTGAAGTAAATATCAAGTCTTCTTTATAATTTTACATAACTGTTTAGTTTACTAATATCTCATATTAGTAGATTTCAGAATTTGATTATATACAGGAGGAATTTGAGATAAGATTTCAGAATTTGATTATATACAGGAGGAATTTGAGATAAGTGTTGTTTTCAATATTGTTGACTGTTGCCTCTGCTCTAAGATTAATGGCTCAGAGGGCAGTGCCATACTAATACCACTAATTATTCTGTGCTTCTTTTGACCCCATTTAGGATGTAATCCATCAGCTTGAAGTTTGCAAATGGTGCCTGCAGTCATAAAAGATAGGATAAGGAGATAGCTTGACAGTGGGAATCCTATCCTGTCATGGAGTTATGTTGCTTGTAGTCTCCCCATGGATGTGATGCTGAATATCAGACCTGTTCTTTGAAGCTGCTTGGGTGATGTTAAGCCTTTGTGAGCACACTTTCTTCCCCTGTTCATCATAATGAAGGGGTTCTGGGAGACCCTATGGTCTCCACCAGAGAAAGCTCACTCAAAGAGCTGTATGCCTCCAGGGAATTTTATTTCTTTTTCCTTGAATATACTCACAAGAGAAAAAATCTAGTTCTTTCACAGAGAAAACTTTATCCTATTATCATACTTACTGGATACAAATATCTGTGCTCACACAGCTCTGGGAAAGGCAGGTCCCTGGAAAGGAGGACATGGTTCTTGGAAGACTTATTGGATTGATAAGGAGAAAGGGTCTTGTATGAGAGAACCATCAGAAAATCCCAGTTCTTCATATGCTGCTTGTATGCTTTTAGAATTTTTACTTTCCTCTGAAAGGTTGCTTTTAAGGAAGTTAACCAAATTCAGTGTTTTACTGGAGAGGCAAATTTTAAATTCTGTGTCCTCCTTCTGTATCCTGTTGTATGAATGTGACTAAACATTTTCTTGGCTTTCCAAACTGTTGCTAGGCACTGAGCGGATGCTCTCATGGAGCTTTCTGAGTCAGTTCTTGATTTTTTTTTTTTTTTTTAATTTTTTTTTTTTTTTTTTGATTTTTTTTTTTTTTTAGGGAACCATGCAGAACCTGGGCAAAGCCTGTTTGGTTTATCATGACTTGTACCACTGTGAAAGTTATTAATTGTTTTAATTCTAACCTGCCAATGAGTTTACCTGCTTTTGTTTATTTAAATTCTGCTGAAATGCATCAAAGTCTTTCCATCTTAAATAATTGGTTAGCCAGTTTTGCCGTGTCTAATTAATCTTCTAGATCATTAAAGAGTGTGTTCTAACAACAGCAGTGCAAATATCTAGCCCTCTGGCTATTAACTATCCTGTGTTCTAATAAAGAATAATTTATTGCTATTTTTTTTTGGTTTTTCTTATCTGGAAAGTTTTAATTCAAAACAGGGTTCTGTCTCAAGTTAGTTAGTTCGTAGCCTAATTTTTTTATCTTGTACTAAATTGAAAATGAAATCTTTCATACAAATTACAACTTTTATATAGCTCTTATGCAAGGAGCAATTAAAGGGTAAAAAGTAAAAATAATTGATTGTTCATTAACATCAACTTGAAATGTCATTTATTTCTTCCTTAGCTAATTCTTCACCCCATCTTGAGCTGAATTTTTTCTGAAAAATACACTGTTTCCTAAAATAGTGTTTGCATGCCTGCTGTTAGTTTTGTTTGCCACCACAGCATCTGGAAAGGCAGTTTATACAGCCAGGTCTTTGCAAGAGCTGAGACAGTGCAGGGGGCACACGAAGTCTGCCTCAGGACCAGCCAGCAGCAGCGTGCCCTGATGGGAGCGCTGTTGTTGACTGCAACACTGAGCAGCGTGCCTTTGCTGTGACTCCCTTGTCTAGGTAATAATTCTCTTCTCCCAGTGTGCATGCCTGTGCAGATTTTCTTTTGCTCCTTCTGACTTCGTCTGCCTGTGTTCTTACCCTGTGAAACAGTTGGGTCCTTTAAAATTTTCTCCAGGCATTCTCCATAGTGCAATCCACATTGTGGCAGAGGCAGGACTGCTAATTACTGGGTAATGAGACAGGACCCAAACCAAATGACACCACGCTCCATGTCCGCTTCAGAGAGCTGGGTTAGGTTATCTGTTTTCTGGCTGGGGGTTGTGGTTTTGTTCTTCCTTTCCTTGTCTATTTCTTCTTCCTTGAATCCAAGTGCCAGAGCTGAGGAAATAAAAAGAGAAGGAAAGAAAAGCCCTTTGCTCTGCAATGCTGATTGCTGAGCTGGGACTTCATGCTGGGCTGCTTCAGAAGCCATGTGTGCTTGGTGCACTTTCTGCTTCTTTGATAAACCTGAATTGTGGATCCTGCAGAAACTAAATGTGTAGTACTAAATTTCTCCTGTTTAATCCACTGTGGTTATACCAAAGATTCCATAATATGTTTTCTTTCTGGTTTCTGCAAAGTACTCCTACAAGCACTGGTAGTTGTCCTGTAAGACTACCAGGAGTAGTGTGCTGAACATGAAAAATTACTCAAGAGCCCTCTGACCCCTTAGCATGGGTGAGATAAGACTTCATTCATCACTGCTTAGCTGGTTTATATTCCTTGGCTGTGCCTGTGTAGTAGACAAGCTGTGCCTTGGACTGTTCTTTGTGCTGAGGCCAGCTGGCACCAGAGTGGTTGGTGCTCCTGCCCTTAAAGAGTTGTACCTTTCTGAGCAGGATGGCCATATCCAGACTGGCCATTGGAAACATCCAAGCTGACTCCTAGCCTTTGCTAACTCCTGGGCTATGTCTGAGTATTCTTTAGTAGAATATTAGTTAACTTGGGTCAAACTGTTTCCAAGACTGTTTCAGTGATGGAAAATACAATTTCAATATGATGACCAGTTACTAGTACTTGGAAGCATTCCCTGGCACTGTGTGATTTACTGGCATAAACATAGCCCCTGAGTCTTTAGTTCTTGCTAATTTGAATTTTATGGCAATTTAAAAAAAAAATATTTGTACATTTGGACAGGAAATTATATGTTTGAGTGTGAAATATATGAAGAAATATTCATTTAAATATTTTGTTTGAATTATAAACTATTTTTCTAGGCATTGGAGCATGGCTTTTAAAATTAAACATAACATGAATGAGTAAGGTTTAATGGGGCTAGATTTCATTAGGAACAGCTTTTCTTTTCTTTTCCTGGGAAAAGGAACAACTTGACAGGTTTTGAATTAGTTCATCCTCAATGTGGTTGGATCTAAACATAAACTACTAACTCTGCAACTGAAATATCATCATATGTGTTTATTTAGCTAATTTTTTAATTCCTTCATCCAAGATACTATTTTGTGGAAGCTCCAACACAGTTTTGGTGCACCTTGATTAATGGGATGCAACATTGTGGCAGCTGGGCAGAAATACCTGCTGTTCATCCTTGCAGGATAACTTGCCAAACTATCTGGGTGGTGCTGTAGTAGCGTTCAGCTGGACTGTGCTCTGAGGATGGTCTGTCTTGCCTAGAATCTGGATCATGTAATCATCCAGATTAAGGACATGGTCTGAACTCAGAAGCTTGCTGGTGACCTACCTGTATTTTCTTCCTGGATTTCTTCCCTGTGGATGCCAGCAAGGATGAGAGTGAGGGAATACAGATCTCACCTGAAAAAGCGGTCTGATTTTTTTTTAGAAACATGGCCTGCTAGCACTTGTACCTTCTGAAGAGAGGTGTCTGCATTCAGGTATGTTAAAGCACAGATTTACAAATGTGTTTCTTTGAAGTGGTCATTCCCATAAGAGTCGTGTGGTGCAATAGCAAATGCTGATTAAATTATCACCCTGTATTGAAGGAAACCTTTTAAGCAAGGAGAGTGTTGGAATACTGTTGGGCTGTCTGGAAAGAGACGGAATTGATTCTTAACATGCACTCACAGAAGAACAGAGCAATGTAAGGACCAAGAATCTGGAGAGGTGCCAAAACATTGAATCCCTTGGCTAATTTTGAAGCACTCTTGAGTAAAGGTAATGTGTCAGTGAGGCCCTAGACTAGAATTGATTTCTGGAGCAATAATTAATCTAAGTGCACTGATATTATTGTGTGGGTTTTTTACATGACTACCTAATTGTGTGACTCAGTATCCATTTAGTGTTGATAGCAGCATAGTTTATCAGGGGCTTCTATCCAAGATGCTCTGGAGAGTCTGCTGAGGTTTTTCTGATGCTTCATCTGTGATTTTGCTGCTCATCCACCAGTACCACTGATACCACTGGTTGCCCAGAAGGCAAACCACATCCTGGGTCAGCACCAAAAGAGGAATGGCCATCAGGGTGAGGGAGGTGATTCTGCCTCTCTTCTCTGCCTTGTGAGACCCCACCTGAAGTGCTGCATCCAGCTCTGGGGTCCCCAGCACAAGGAAGATGTGGACTTGTTGCTGTGGGTCCAGAGGAAACCACAGAGTTGATCAGAGGGCTGGAACACCTCTCCTGGAGACAATTTGGGAGTGCTGGAATTGTTAGTTTTGGATCACTTATCAGTTATCTCCAGGCAAACCTTTTTTATTTCCCTCTACTAGTCCTCTTGGTTCCAGCCTAGTAGCTTTAAAGATTGCTGTGCACTTGCCTATTTCTGATGAAGGGATGGGCTAGGTGGATTTACTGACATAAGTTTGCACATGAGGTAGATAGGGTAACAAAGGGCTGCACTTACAGGATCTTCAACAGCCTGCAGGAATGGGCTGACAGAAATCTTATGAGGCAAAGGCTGATGTGAGTCGGGCATCTGGAGCAGCATCCCTGTGCAACTAGAGCTAGAGAGCAGATGTGCAGGCAGCATCCTGGGAAGAGGTGGAAAGAACATCTTCAATTAGAAAGAAAAGAATGGAATGTCAGGTGTCTTATTGCTGTCTCAGCTACCTTCAGTGAGGTAGAATGGATAAACGCAGATTCTTCGTACTCTCGGTACAAAGGGACAAAATAACAGGCAATGGAGAGGAGTTGCAGCAAGGGTAATTCTGATCAAGGCCATGACAAAGTTGGCCTTCTTTTCAAGTCAGAGCCTTAAGTTGGACTGGTTTCCTTCCAAGTGAAATTATTCAAAGAGTGTTTATGGCTTTCAGATCATTTCATATCAAGAGGTATAATGGAAGCTCATAGGTTGTGAATTCCTTATGTGCAGTCAGTGACTTCTGCATTTGAGAGTGCTGTCTGGGAGAGGTTGATCTTGTTCATTGTAACCACACAAATCCCGGCTTGGGTTGCTGTGACTAAATAAAACTGCTTTCTTAACAGGGTTCACACTCCTTTTAGCACTTTGGATTAATTATGTGGCTGTTAACCTAATGGAAGCAGCCAGAGTAGGTAATTGAAGACATCTTGAAATAAATGAGATAAATGCTAGCTGAAGCAGCTTCAGACTTCAAAGCTCAGAGGAAAACCATTTTAAAAATCATAGAATGGTTTGAGTTAGAATGGACCTTAAAGACCATTTAGTTCCAACCCCTCTGCTGTTGTCATGGTCACCTTCCACTAGAGTAGGTTACCCAAAGCCCCATCCACACTGGCCTTGAACAGGGATGAGGCATCTGACTGTAAAACTCCCTGAATGAATTTCACTGTACATTTTTTACATTTGTTCATTTACTGTACCAAACTGTATTTTAGGAAAGGTTAGAAGAGAAAATTTTGAACACTGTTACAGCAAACCCCCTATTCTTTCTTAGAATGTGTTTGCTGTATTCTTACTTCATTTTTGTTGGATTTAAGGAAACCATGCTAATGTATTTTTAAGTGAGCACATAATTCCTGAAGTATTTTCAGGAGAAATCATTAACTCATTTCACTAAAAGTGTGTGCTGCAGAACTTTAGTTTTGCATCACAGATTTGGTGCCTTTGCAATTTTTTTTTAGTACCAGTTATTTTCAAAGTGACAATATTTTTTAATTTCATCAATTTTTTAAATAATGTTTCTGGTTTCCATAGCTGATAAAAAAATCAATAAGTTATTTCAAGCAGCACAGGTCTGCTGATCCTCTTTTAATAAAAGCTGGACATATGCAGAAGGCTGTGTATCAGGTGTGCTGTAAAATATTTAAATCATGGGTTGCAGGAGATGTAGGAGTTGCTTCCAGTTTCAGTAGAATGCTTTTCTTAACCACCACTACTGTAATTAATTTTCAATTTCTCAAGATACATAATTCTTTTAGATACTCTAAAATCCATCTTAATTATGTTTCTAGCTCCATCCCTGTTCATTTTAACCACAATCACAAAGAATATTTCACGGCTGGTAATTCAGCTAAATTGCATGTAACTCTTGAGTATCAAGGGCAGTTCATACCCTGCCTCTCTCCTTCTCCTTCCTTCTTTTTTGCAGACTTCAGAAAAAAATCACTAATGACCTGAGATTTAGTACAGTGATGGCTGTATCACAGATTCGTGGGGTTTATTTTGCATTTGCTGGCTTTAATAATCTAGGGAATATTATTGTGGTGTGGTATAAAGGCTGTAAAATGCTCATTTGTCTCATATCTAGAAACATGACCAGCTTCTCAAATACATTATTGCTGACAGAATGTATAGTTCTTTCTTATAATACCTCTAGCGCTTGAGATTAACTAATGAAGTCTGAATTGCATGTGATTGATTTTGTTGAGCCAAAGTGATTTGAAATATATAATTAGCTACTTTGTTGAAGTGTGTGCATTATGGTTCAGTGACAGTGGTCAGTTAATCACAGCCTTATGTCTCTTTCATATTTAAACTTCAGATTATTATATTTCTTGTATTTAAAGCTGTTCTGTGAATAAACATCTAATTCATGTGTTGAGTTTTAATAACTTCCCCTGCTTTATGGTTTTCTCAGTTATTTTTATTCAGCTCTCTCTTTAAAATGTAACTTTATAATTTATGGTTTATTTCCATTACCAGTTAAGTATAATTATATGCATGGTATTCTTAAGATTATGGAATGTACAATGAGAAAAAGTTTGGTTTAGCTAGTAAAAGCTGTAATTGCTGGGAACATATTATTCCAATTTACAAATTTACAATTCTTTCTTTAGAACTTACATCAGTTGTAGATTGAATGCTTCAAAAAATTGTTTTGGATATGCCTCACTCTAAAGCAATAAATTTTAGTAAGATAGAACATTGCTAGTATATTTCTATTTTGGAAAACATTTGCTTGAAACTTTGTCATTGCTTGGAGGCTTTTATTCATATGTCATCAGACAGCTTCAGGTATCACAGAGTAACTTCATTTTTATATGTGATTCAAGCCTTGGAAATCACATCACTGTGAATTGTAAGTGTCTTTGGCATGAGAAAAAAAATTAAATTAATAAGGCTTCATATTTTTACATCCTACCTAATTTTGTTTATCTATGTGAAAATATTACTGCATTACAGTCTAATGTGTCAAAAACCACTTCTGAATTATCAGGAATTAGCAGACTTCGGATGCATTATATCTTGTCTATTCTAAGTTTTCGGTGTAAAAGGTGATTGTATGAAGTATTTTGAGTCTTGTATTTTCCAAGGAAGGTGAATTACCAGGCAGAGGGCCAAAGGGAATCCGATATTTGCATCACTTTGTGTGGTTTCATAACTTTCCACATTGAGGATCTCCCTCACGTGTTTACAAATGTAGTGCGCTCTCTACTATGTGTAAGTAATATGCTCATGCATAATTTTTTTTAAAATGTTTTTTTTTCAATACAACTTTTTTCCATATTTACTTTTAATTTGTTTTTACATTAGAGGAGACAAACAAGTAGCAGATACGGCTTAAATCCTTTTTTTACTTCCTTTAGTAATTTCAAAAGTTCATTGTTCCTCCCAGTTGAGTCTGAAAACATGACTGGTTTAGTCTTTGTAATACTTGGCTCTAAAATCAAAATTTAGAGGAAGCAGGATCTGTCTGTGAGTCAGTATGCAGAACAGATGAAGTGTAGGGGCCATGAAGAAACATTCTCTTTCTTTCAGCCCAAGGTCTTTGTCATTACTGAGAACTAATGTCATATTTTGTAACAGTGGGATGTGAGTGCCAGACTGTGATCTGTTTTGATCAGGATTAAAATGCTGATGTTATTGCCTTGATTCTCTTCTAGTTTCTACTGTATTGACTATCAATGTTTTTAAGCTAAGACACTTTCTTGCAAATTATTTTCAGAGCACCTTGTGCTATTATTTCAAATGGAGTTACTCATTCTCACCTTTCTTATCCTTTTGGAAGTAATTAGTAGCTTGGATATTTTGATGATGTTGAAATAATCTCCAAATTGCAGTCCTTTCTGTAGTGCCTGACTTTCAGAATCTGAAAAATTATTTGTCATAGGAAATGGACCCAGGGTCATCCACTGTTGGGAAATTGGTTTACACATGGATGACAAATGCCAAGGGATTTTAACAGTGATAGGCAGTACTAATGAAAAGAGTTTTCATACATGAGATATAATGCACATTTCTCCCTCTCATTCAAATAATAAATTAAATTTGTCATTTGAGCCAAATGTTGTGGGAACAAATAATTTACTATATCTAGTGTCTCAGTGTCACTTTATTGTGCTTTTCAGCTCTACATAATATGTCTTTCATCTATAATTACCTAATTATCTTTCTAGCCTTCTAAGAAAATAATTCTTCAGCTTGACATCTTTAAATTGTGCTTTTGTTCAGTAATTCACAGTGTGTTGGTACTGTGTAATGGGTGTTTATGATTAGTTTGGAGATAGCAACATATCTAAATGTGGTTATGCCACTGTGCTAAAAGAAAAAAAAAAGGGGTTACAATCCTAACCAATTCTGAGTTCTAGCTGCTGAAAGCAAGACTGAGAAGCATTCTTGTAAGTCTCAACCAAGAAAGAGGCACTTCCCTTGTGTTTTGTTAAGCCAAGGAAGTGTGTGCCCAGTGTTCAGCAGTAGCTAACAGTGGAGAAAACGTTCCTTAGCAACAGAAGCTCATGAAATAAAAGACAGATTTAAATGCAGCTTAAAATTAAGGAAATACCGTCTGTCAGATTTTAAAATGTGGAAATAGATTCCGTTTTCTAGACCAGAGAAAGACAGATATAAAAGCTCAGAGATGGAAGAAGTTTTAAGTCAGAGTGAGGCGGAGTTACTGTGATGCTTGTTCCTTTCACTAAAAGCTGCCACAAGTGCGCCTGTGCTCTTACTGTGCATCCATAACAGCCTGGTCTTCTGTAGCCTTCTGGAAAATACATGGCTCTGAAGAGAATGGAAGTGATTATACTTTACTGAAACTTGGAGTGGTGGCTTGTAATGGTCCCTTCTACTTTGCCCCTCCTGTCATGTGACCAGACCTGTCATGGTCTGATTGCTCCTACTCCTGCACACAGTGCCCTTGTTACAAATCTCATCCACAGAACACATTTGAAACAATCAAAACTATGCATCTTTGGAGAAAAAGGCTACCCTCTATACTAGAAATGGCTAAAACCATAGAACGTCAGTAAACAGTAGGAGTAATGTTTTTTCACTAATGTTTTGTATAGGTTTGTAATTGGACGAGAAAAACCGGGACAAGTGAGTGAGGTTGCGCAGCTGATTAGCCAAACTCTAGAACAAGAACGCCGCCAGAGAGAGCTGCTGGAGCAGCATTATGCACAGTATGATGCAGATGATGATGAGGTAACAGACTGTCCAGTGTTTCACTATTTGGTGTTTTTTAATGTTCTGTTTTCTATTCCTAATTCCTTCTTTTTACTTACCACTCAGAGGTCAACTTTTGGACCTTTCCATTACCTTTGCTGATGATTTTTATGGATTTTGATGATGAATCTTAATTGAAGAACAAATTTTTAGAAAAAAAAATTCATCATGGATTTAAAGTGTTTGTTTTGTTCTAGAAGAGCAAATATCAAGTTGGTTGATGTTTTTGTAAGCATTCCTCTTCCTTGAAAGCATATACCTTTCTGAAATAAGGGAGTAAAGTTTGGTTGGTTGTGCACAGAAACAAGTACAGTTTTGTGAAAGCTGGTAAAAGTTCCCTTCTGACTTTCAGAGGGCTTGAGGAAGTTGGTTTCTTTTCTAGAGGAATTTATATTCTTCTTAAGTCAGAATGTTTTCTGAAATTCTAGGTAAGACCCCTCCTTCCACACACTGTGATTTTGTTTCTTTTTGAACAGATATTCCTCAGGATAGAGAATTAGCCTACCTTTTCTGAAATGTATATTCATGCTTACAATTAGTGCCAATACAAAGGTTTTGAACGTAACAACTCTGTTCAGTAAAATTTCCATAATTTCTTTCCATTCTCATAAAATTCCTAGTATGCCTTAATATAAAGATACTTGGAAATATTACTTTGAGAACTTTTTCAGAGACTACTGCTGTCTGTGTTACTCCCTAAATTAGCTGCTGGGTTTTGTAACAAACTGCTTCCATATAGCTCAAGCATACTGTCATCATTTCACATCATCTTGAGTAATATTATTTGAAATGCTAGACTCCATGTATTAGTGTGTTTTCATCCTGGGCCAGTTCTTGGGGTTTTTTTGGGGTTGGGGTTTTTGTTTTTTTTTTTTTTTTTTTTTTTTGTGTAAGGGAACAGTAGATAAGGGGAGATAGAGAATTTGTGATATGCATTTATTTCAGGTTAGTTTTCGTTTTTAGGAAAAAAATACTCTTGACATAAAATCAGAATGTACTCAGATTTTGAAACATGCTGTTAAAATAGCAATATGTCAGAACAAAAGACTAAGTAAAAATCCTGTCTGGCCCCAGTAAGGCTTTCACTTACTGTAATTTCCACTGATATTAAGAATAAAAATATTTCAATATATCTTAGAATTAATCCTGTCACTGGGACATATTTAACTCATGTAAATAAGAGCTGTACATACAACTCATGTAAATAAGAGCTGTACATACATGCATATGTATGTGTGCCTGTGGGAGACCATGAAGGATAGAAAAATCCATATCATGTTCCCTCCTCGAACTACAGAACCGTGCAAGTCTCCTAACTTCTCTTTAGTCTAGAATTAAATTCAAGAGAAGTTTCTTGAAGGAACTCTCTTACAATCTCTTCAAAAACAAAATGGAACAACTAGGCTTTGGGAAAAGAGACTTCTCATAACTCATCACAGCGTGCTGTAGATGTCAGGGTTTGAAGACTTTCAGTACCATCTCATGGTGAGCATTGTCTGATTGCTTTCATACAGGCAAGAGAGGGGTGTCCTAAATGCCTGATGTTTAAGTCTTTCTCAGTGTGTACTTGCATGTAAAGGGGTGTGTGCTGACCTGTGTTAAGTGATTGATGCATTACACCTTTTGTCTGTGGGACACATCCACCTGCAAAAAATCTCAAATGTTTGTGTTTCTTACCTGCACGCACCACACAGGTGGTGTTACTCAAGATCTGGCAATAAAGAAAATGTTGTTAAACCCCTATTGATCAGTACTGATCCTGGCAGTACTTCAGCCTTCAGTAGGGATTGTTGCTGTGAAGGTGCTGATGGTGACACTCACACTGATGGCCTTGAAGGTGTTTCTCAGAACAGTACTGAAAGAGGACAGGGATGAGTAGGTATCAGGTACTTTTTGTCATGTGCCTTGCAATTAGGTGGCTGCAAACTCTTAAGCGCTGTACACTGCATAAATTTTTCACAAAAGATACTAAATTCACAAAGTGTTTTCTGTTGATAGTGCTTTGGATCATAGAGAGAAAATAAAATTGCGCAAGTTTTTCCCAGATTTTTCCATAATTAAGAGAGTTAAAGGTATCTTTTCTTATTCTAGCACTTCACTGAGGATGGTGACCATCTCTGTGACTATGACATGATTTTTGGCAATGGCCTTTGGAGTGCAGAGGAGAGTTTTGTGTTGCATACGAGGAAAGGAGGAAGAAAGGAGAAGACATTTACCAGGGGAGATCCAGATGATCTCATCAATTATCTCTTTTGGAAGGAGAAGGAATTAGGCCTGAGAACAAATGCAGTGCTTAAAAACTACATTGGGATCACTGAAGGTCACACCCATTTCCTACTTGATGCCATACATATATATATCTGGGACATGGGTGGTAAACATTTTCAGAATAAATGCTGGGGTTTAGTTACTAAGATATGCAGGGTAGCCGGTTCCTTTTTTTTAATTACGAGACTTAGTAGAAATAGATTTTATTGAATATCTGCAGTAATCTGAATATTACTATTTTTTGGCCACCTGACTATGCTGTCCAGGTCTACTCACATAACTTGCACCATTCCCAGATAATTGACACAATGTAAACTGTGATCTAATGCACATTAGCCACAGTTCAAAGACATTTTTGGTCACCACAAGCACTTCTGCTCCATTTACTGTCAAATATGAGCATTACTTCTTTGAGCTTACCTTGCTCTGTGTGGACAAGTCTGGCTGGGTTTATGTTGCTTCCAGACACCACCACCAGCCCTGCATTCTTTGGCTCTGGTAAGCAGAGCACCTTTTTGGCAAGAAAATCTCAGTTTGCACTGGCTGAATGAATATCTACAAATGTACAAAAACCACTACTACCCTTTTGAGTCCATTTCATCAAAGAAATAGTGACTCTGACTGCTTGGAGTTCAGGAGTATTTGGATTGCCATTGTAAGGAGTTTGGCATTGGGGCAGCACAGAATTATACACGAGTTGCTCAGTCTCAGCGCTGTCGAGTCATCCTGTTCATTTTCCTGCACTATTTAAAATATAGTAACATAGATCTCCAGGTAGTGCTGCATAAATAAACAAGAAAATGATCTTGAGACTGCCAAATTCTGAGACTCAGAGACTTCGCCACAAGTACAGCAAAAACATTTTAAGTTTTCCAGAGCAGGAAGTCAGTGATCTTGTTTGAGTCCTGTGGTCATGGCACATGACTTGTATTTGTTAGAGGTGGTTAAACCACAGGAAGAGAATGTGTGCCAAGCACGTGCAGGTTCTGGTGTTTTATCTTGCTGTGTCACTAGCTGGCTGGATTTCCTCTGTTTTGGAGCTTCTGAAAGTCTTCATAGCCCAAGGAGTCTGTAGGTATTTTAGAAGGATCCAAGTTATTTAAAAAAGCAGTCTTCTGAGACAGTTTTGGTTTCTGCCAGCTAGTGGGCAGTGGACTTGAGTTGTATACTAAATTTAGAGATGCAGTGTTTGCCTACTACATTCTCATTCCATTGCCTTGCAGGAATGTTGCCTGACAGATATTTGTTGGGGAAGATTTACACTAATACATAGAGTTTCTAAAATACATATAATTTACTGTGTAAGTAATACTGAAAACTCATCATTTACTATATAAATGCCCTGCATTCCTGCATTTCAGAATCTGCTGTCCTGCATGGGCTGCAGGACATCACAGGGTTGCAGGATGCTTTCAGATGCTCCTTCATTTAAATTTTTGCATGGAAACATAAAGCCCTTGTGCAGAACTGATGAACATGAAGAGAAGATGGATGTTCACAGTGGAGTCCATGCAAAGACCAGCAGGATAAGTGTGCATCAGCTCACAATTTGTTGTTAAGCTCCTACAAGCCAAGCACTTGAGCCAGTAGTATCAGCTATTTCTCAAGTGTTACATACAATGGGCAGCACTGGCATTTCCTAGCAAGTCTGTGCTAATCACAGTAAAGCTGGGAGAGTATGTTACCTCTAGATAGCCTGATGCAGAGTTTGCTCATCACCAGTTTGTCTAGCTTCCTAAAAGCCCACATCCTTTTAATTTGTAGCAGCCTGTCAGAAAGTAAAACTCAAAGGCTTTGAAGTAGGCACTGTCTTTGTATTTCCTACTTAGTGTGCTAAGTGTGACCTGAATCTGTATCCTTGACTGAAACCTTTTGAATTCCCTATGTTAACATAGTGTTCTGTGCACATGAGTCAAATTCTGACATTTCTTGGAATTTTGATTTGGACTTGGTATTATCTTCTTCATGTTCTTTAGCAAATGACAAGTCACATAAAGCAGATGACCTGTTCCCCAGAAGGCTGCATGGGTTGATGAAAATGTGAAATGAATAATATATTGCAGGATTCTGTTCACTCTGTGGCCACAGACAAGTAGTTTAATGCAAGTGATGTTTTATAATATCGCTAATAGTCAAGCAAATATTTTTTTCATTTTAAATTCTCATTCATTAGGACATGCTGAGAGCAAAGAGACATTTAAAACCATTGAAGAAAATCTTGACACATGCAAAAAAAAAAAAGGTGGCAATGCACTTGAATGTCTTAACACCCAAAGAGTACACTTACTTAACCAAATCTTTCAGAGAGTACATTTTTTCCAACATCATTAATATGATGCACTCCTGTAAAAGCAATGATTAATACTATGCCATTATGTTTTTCTTCACTCTTTTGAAAGAATTAAATATAAGCCATCAAAGAAAAAATCAGATGAAGAGATGGGCTTGAGTTATTTTTATAGTTCTTCAAATGGTGTTCCCTGATTGTGGGAGAGTTTCAGCGGGAACAAAAGGTGTAGCTTGATGCAGCCTTTGTTATGGTGATTTGGGGAAGGTCTGTCTGCATTATCCTGGCTGGTGCTGCAGCTCCTTCTTTTATGGTTGGGAGTGTTAGGCACATTTCAGAAATTTACTGTTAAGGCAGTTAAACAATGCAAGTAACACATTTTCCCTTTACAAGTGGAAAATTGCAGCTCATGTTGATAATTTCATGCTATTAGCTGTGATTGCATATGGCAAAATGGAATGGCTAATATCAGAAGCTATTGCTTTGGATGGGACAAGCTTAAGCCCTAGGTGCTACTGAAGTGAGAAAGAGGGCTTTTACACGGATGAATTCTGCTCACCAACACAGAATGAAGGGTCTAAGATTTTCCTTCAAGAGCATGTAAGTTTTCATTGGCTATGGAGTTAAAAATATTATTGCTGTTGCCAGCTAAGGAAACAAAATGTATTGCAGGGAACCTGAGGGAGTTGCAATGACAACTCTTACCTTACAGGGCTTTGTTATTTGAAGTAAGACAATTTTTTTTCTGTGCCTTGCTGCTCCTTGTAAAATAGCGAATTTCACATTCTAGCTAACTGGCACAGTGTCTGAACAACTACCATCTGGTAATTTAATGTGCAGCAAAAGTCAGCAGAGGAAATTTTTTCAGGGAAAGTATGTTTCATGTAGTTTATGCTGTATATTTCCTCAATGTATACATAGGTTCTTTTCAACCTGTAATTTGTTTTTCATGTAAGATGAAATCCCTTTATTTTGAAGACAAAAGCAAAAGTCCCATTTATTTCTGCTTTCTGTAATGTGTTCTTGTCCTCCTGGTGTTTTGTTTACTTGAGCTGTGCTTTGCTTTGATAGCTACTTTCTTCATTAATTGAAGCAAAAATTACTGTGCTCATTGACACTCATTATGTACAATTTGAAGCAAGATTTTCCTTTTTGTTCATTTTTAGCTGCCTGATGTTCTTCTTCAAACACTCTGGCTCCTGAGGCCAGTAAGAATATTGTCTGCTCTTGAATTTTCCCCAACAATTTACTCCTTCATGTGTGTTCATTTTTAGATTTTTATTCAGTACTTCTTCTTAGCTTAAGTCTTTGGAGAAATCAGTTTTAGCTAAATTCATCTGTTTTATTCCTTTGCCAAAATGGGTGAATGTAATTGGGATTTTGTATTAATGTATTTCTTTAAAATGCTCATGTAGCTGTGCCAGGTCTGTTTTGTTTTACATAAGCAGGGCATGAGTTTACTGGTTAATGATCCTGTTTCTGCCTCTTCTTTGCATGCTACAGAGATTTCCTTGCCACTGATGATGGACCCACCAGGATTTTTTTTTAATGCAGAAATTATGGTTGTGTATTACCTTATTTGTTTCAGGGATAATGACTGCAAAATAGAAAGTACATGGACTGTTAGTATTTTGTCCCCACAAAAATTAATTTCTCTGAAATCTCAGTGTGACTTTAACAGTTAAAATCTTCTTGTTCTTCTGGTTGCCCTGATGGTGTGTGAAGGTGGCATTACATGCTCCTGGAAAGAGCCAGGAAAGTTAGCAGCCATATTTTCAGTTTAGACAGCTACTGCACATAGTCAGGGACAATAAAATAGAAACAGAAGTTACTACAGATGTAGTGTAACACAAGATTTTTTTGTGTGTGTGCATGAGATCTAGACATGCACAATTTCAGGTGTTATTTTGTTTAGCTATAGTGCTTACATGCCTGAAAGCTCCATTGAGATGGACTATGTATTCTTTGCTTCTCTTAAATAAGGAAAGAAGAAGCAAAACCAGCTGTTAGCATTTTTTTTTATAGAAGACTATTGAGATTCTTAGGCATATATGCTTAGTAGGCATGAAGTATATAAAATAAATGGTTCCTGTTTATTTCATTGGAGAATATGTTACTATTTATAATGGCAGCAATAATTCACCAAAAAAAGTGCCTCGCTTTACAGTGACTATATTAAAGTCTGGATGTGCATGTTTGTGACTTACTTTCTTTTTAGTAGTTCTCTCAACATCATAAAATTTTATTAAACTATTTTATGCTTTCTATGTGTTTTGGCTTTGTTTTTTAAAACTTCAGTGGTTTAAAAAAAGAGGAATGTAGGTTTTTCATGATCTTTGAACGTTCCTTTTAACCCAGACCATTCTATGATTCTGTGTGCTGTCTGTGTGTCCTGTGCACCTAGAGTCAACATCTTTCATGCACTGCTTTTTAGAGAGATTCACATAAGCCTGAACAACAGCAGAGAAACTGAATTAAAGTAGGAAGCTGAGGTTTGAACTGTTGTTCAAACATCTGAGTTCTTACCTCTTGTTTTGAAAAGTCCTTTTGTCAAAAAATTACACTAAAATTAGATCATTTTAGCACTATTGGGAATATACTTCTGATAATAGTATTATGTTTCTTCATCTTAGAAACTGAAAACTCATGAAAAAAAACTTTGAATAGTTTTGTCAAATTTTTGGTGGTGTTACTGTATAAACATGAAAAAGACTGCACCGGTCCCCCCGCCCTTCCTTTTCCATGTATTTATTTAGTCCCAGGCCTTACAAATCCAGATGTGGTCCTGAGGGAAGTGTTTGCTTTATAATGTGTTTGCACAGTCATCTGCAAGCCAGCACTGTTTGTGATCCGTGCATGCTGTACTCCAGCTCCCAGAGGGAGCCCTGCAGGAGCAAGGTGGTACCATTCCCTTTAGGGATGGGGAGAGATGAGCACAGACATGTGTGCAAAAGACTGAGTAGGCAGCTTGGGGTTCAATACTGCAAGCTTTTTCTTTTCAATATTGTTTTGGTTTTTTTTTTGTTGTTGTTGTTGTTGTTTTGTTGTTTTTGTTTTGTTTTGTGTTTTGTTTTTGTTTGGTTGGTTGGTTTTTTGTTTTGTTTGGGTTTTTTGTTTGTTTGTTTTTTCTTTGTTTTTTGTTTTGTTTTTTTGTTCTTGAGATACTGATTGCAGCTTACGATTTTTCAAAATCCTGTTTTGTCAGCAAATTGTTTGCACCTCATGGTTTACCAACACAAGAAACACCCACATTTATTGTTCCAAACTAGTTCAAAGCAGCTCCTTATTCAGGGTGAAAATTGAGTAAACTCTGGCTTCAGACTCTGAACTTGTTTGACTCTGACACTTGGTTTCTTTTCCCTACCGTTGTCTTTCTGCGTGGGTGTAACTTTTCTATCGTTAATTTGTTTATAAAGAACAAACCAGTGATTTTTCAAATTCAACATGGAATATCACTGGATAATTACTTCATCCAGATGACTTTACTAACAAATAAACAAGATCCTGTTGGTTGTATTCTGTGTTTTTCCTGTTTGGAAAAGATTCTTTGTTAAATCTGAAATAAATTTGGAGAGTTCTTCCAATGGAAAAGAGGTCTCACTTGGAAAAGGATGAAACCATGAAAATACAGAGCCAGTAATGCTTGAGAACTGAGTTATTAGTGCTTAAGACACTGTTTTCTCTTCAGTCTTAATGTACTGAAATACTACTGTGGAGTTATATTTTTTCTGGTAGAATTCATCAGTACTGGGATTATAGCTAAAGACAAAGATAACCTTTTTGTATGCAGAATGCTGTGATTGCACAGTATGTTAATTACACTTTGAATAGTCTCTGCTTAATAAGAAGATAACTGGAATTTCTTAAATGCTATAAAATTAAGACAGGGGAATATGCTACAGATGAAGAAGATGAAGACATGGGACCTGTCCTTCCAGGAGGTGACATGGCTATTGAAGTGTTCGATCTCCCTGAAAATGATGACATGTTCTCCCCCAGTGATGTGGACACCAGCAAACTTGCTCACAAATTCAAAGAAGTAAGTTATACATCAGAAAATACTCCTGAAATACATCACTGAACCAGATTTCTAATTATCTCACTGCTTGGGGTTTTTTTCTCTTGAAAATTGGAGTGGTTTTTAGGTTTTTGTATGCTTAGTACTTTGAAATGATTCAAAAATTTCTGCTTGAAAGAAGTAGAACTGGCCTTTGGAGATATTTTGGCATCAGCTTTCAGGTGACTGTTGTATTGTTGAGGGCAATTTATAAATTAATTTTTCAATACAGGAGTTACTCTGCTTCAGCACTTAGTTTGACCACATAGAAAAAGTGCAAGTTAGTTCATCACTAGCAGGGTGCTGGGGTTTGGGGTTGGTTTTTTTTGGCTTCGTTTGCTTTGGTTTGCTTTGGTGTTTTAAGATTCCAATAAAAGGTGATTGGAAAAACCAAACAACAAATGTTAAATTTCAATGAAGAGAGACATGTGAAACTCATCCTATGCCATTACACAGTAACTCATCAGTGTACAGCCATGTCGTGTGTTTGGCCATGTATTTAGAAAGATGCTCTACTGGGGAAGCAGCCATACTTCAAAAACCATACCAAGTTCATGGTTAGGGAGTACAGCATCCACCTGTACTAACTGTGGTGTTCATTGTGGTCATTGAATTAATATAATTTCACATACCAAAGTGTGGAGGGACATTTCTTCTGTATTTTTAGGCTGTATGCTTTTGATGTGGCTTCTTTTTAAACTTTCCTGAATTCTCATGCAAATAAAGATATGAAACAATGGATGTACCTAAGCTTACAGTAATGGGCTGAGTGATGGCAGTGAAGAACTCTTTTTTTTTTTTTTTTTTTAAACACAGGGAGATGGAAGGGTTGAAAGTAGCCAGAACCTCATAGGAGATTTAAGCAGCAGAACCTGGGCCCAGATAGGAGTTTTAAAATACCAGGACTGCCTTTTTATCCTTCTCCACATATCCTCTTGCCTTCACTCAAACCAGATATTTTATCTTGCATATTGTTACTACCCTCTAATGAGAGTCATGTGTGGCAAGTAATCAGTCAATGAGCAACCAATCTTTCCCTTTTCTTCTGATAGCCCTTGTAACCATTAGGTGCCTGCTGTTATTCATTGTTGGTTCCTGAAAGTTTTTTACACTACTTAAATTATTATTTTCTCACTCCATATTTTGAGTTTCATGCTCTTACACGAATTAGCAGAACATTTCACTTCATTTTCTAATACTTTGCATCATACATAGAATACATAGTCTCAAAGTGGTGGGAAGATGTTACCATTCTTCATGTGCCAGCGAGTTTTCCAAGGCTGTGCAAAACACAGGTGCAGTGATGGGCAAGGAACTCACCTTTGAATGAACCCCCTTTAAATCTGTGCTTGAATACAGTTTCCATAAACTCGGGCTATTGCCATACTTGAGCTTGTCCAGACTGATTTGAAGTTATTTGCAGACCTGTCTTCTGTAAAGGCCTTAAAACGCTGTTTTAGAGACCAGATGAAGGTACTTTGGGATCCTTGAGTGTAAGTGTAGATGAGAGCCTGAGAAGAAAACATTAAATGCTCCTGCCTAAGAGTGGGCTCTTTGAGCAGCCCACGCAGTTACTGCTGTTCTGAGCACGCCGCTTTTGTTTCACGGATTGTCATTAGGAGTACACAGCTGCGTTTTGTTGGCTGATGCTGAGTGAGTGCATGTATTTTTCTTGGTATTTGCCCTGAATTCTTTCAACACTGGAGGACTTGTTCATGATCACACTGCACAAGCCCACACAGTGTTTTCTGGAATTGTATTTAAAGAATAACTGTTCTTTCTTGTTCTTACTCCAGAGATTAATGAAAGTATTAGGCAAATGGGTAGGACATAATCTTTAAGCATAATAGTTTGACCTAATTAGTTGAATTCGGTCTTTGCAACAAAAATCATGTTCCCATACTCTGAGAGCACTCTTATTTAAAATGCCTTGCTTTTGGAATGAAAGTCAGAAGAGAGATGGCCATTCCTGGGTGAATCACTGTACCTTTGAAAGTCTTGTTTTCCTGGCTGAAAGCAGGAAAGATAGGACTGATTTTTCTTAACTGCTTTGAGAGAAAGAGCTAGAAATTTTATTTTAGCTGTGATGATTGAAGAGAGACAAGATCTGTGGGGAGAAGGGACATTTATGTAAGAATTCATTATTTCATATTTTAATGAAATATATGACGAATGGATGATCATTATATGCAAAAATATATAATGATTACGTAAAAATTGTCATGGTGATTATTAGATTCTATTGCATACTTTCCTTCCCAGTGTACTCCTGACATTTTAGCATTTTCTAGACTTTCATCCCATTCTACCTTTTGCAGTCTTGATGAATTAAATCCATTTTCTCTCTAAAAGTTACCTTTTATAACAAGTTGTATTGTTTTGTAGAAAATTAATCAGCTGTTCAAGGCATACTTGAATAGGAAATGTGCCAAAAATTACTCAAAATCTCTTTGTTAAAGTGAAGCCTTCCAAATTTTATATTGACTTAAAAGCCAAAAAATAAAAAAATAAAAAATAGTATCTGCCAAGAATTTGTCTGGCATTAAATAGGACATGGAATAAAGATTTCTGGTCCCCTGTTAGTAAACTTGCTTAAAAAATTTTAGCTATGGAGTTCAGATTTTCTTGCCAAATAATTGACCTTGCCTGTTGTTTAGTCTAACCTATAAATGTGTTAGCATTTCTCATCTATTCTACAAGCATAATTAGTTCTTTTTTTTACACATTTTTCTGTTAAGCAGAAAGGTGTCTTCTTTCTTCTGCCTCAGTGGGATCTGCTGTACCATGTACTGATTCAATGATCTGACTGGGTACTCAGTATTCATTTTTTAAAACTCAATAACAGAGAGCACAAAAATAACTTTTAAAAACCATCTGTACCTGAGCAGCTAGTCATTTATGCAACCATTTGGAGTTTATTTGTATGTAATAATAAGCTCTTTAAGTGCTCCGTATGGATTTATGGGGTTTCAGAAGAGATGGGAGTAGACTGTCAGCAGGTAGCCTAAGGCTTTGAGTCTTGGCTTTTTGATATCATTATGAAGTCTGAAAAGGGGAAAATCTAGCTCATCCATTATTCCCCTGATTTTATCTCATTCCAGAACAGTATAGCAGAAATAAGCAAGGGCTGGACATTTTATAAGCACCATCTTGTTTTGAGATGGTTCTTTACTAATTTGTCACTATTAACAGGAATGCAATGGGGAGAAAAAACAGTTCTCAATCTCTGAAATTGTAGCTCAGAGGTTGGAATGACTGAGCTCAAAACTTGCAAGTAACCTCATGCAAATGCTAATTGAAGTATCTCCTTTTTTTCCTCTAATATGTATATAAAAACGTGTGTGTCCTTCTCAGCTTCCTGGCCTACTAGGTGCAGTAGCTTCACTGGCAACTTCTTGCCATTACACCAGCTCCAGGGCTGCCAAGTGCCCTGTTCCCAGCTGCACTGGTACCTCTCCATCCTGGAGCAGTAGCCCTGCTCCCCTGTGATCCATGGGTTACCTGTGTCTCTGCAAGCTGCTGTGGTCAGGTTTCTTTTGAAATGAAATCTTACATCTGCTCTCACTGAGCACAGGAAGAGTCGTAGCACTTTTCAGTGCAAAGTCAAAAAGTGAGCATAAGTAACAGATGATTGTGGGGACTAAAAGTTCTTACAGTCTCCTCTGGAAACCATGACCAAGAAATGAGTGTTGGAAGGAAGATTCCTAAATGGTGAATTGGTGTCTCCTTATTCTGTCCAGCATAAATTGAGGAATTCCCCACCTCAAAGGACTAAGTTTATTCAGTAGATTAATTATGGCTGATTTGCAAACTGTATCTGAGAGTGTGCATTTCCTATGCCACAAAAAGCAGCATTCAAGAGACTTCATGAAAAGGGAATTTCTAAATTGGTTTAGAATTTTTCAAAGATACTTGTACTGGTCAGCTCAGTGATAACTCTGTTACTTTGAACATTATTCCTCTCTTTGAGAAGAATTTCTCCTTTGATTAATTTGCACATTTTCTTACTAACAGCTGGTTCTTCAAGAATGTAGCCATTGCTTCACCAGAGGTGTCAGTTTATGGTTCAGTACAACGACCTCATATACTCTATTAGTTCATATAAACTAGTCCCAAAAGCTCATGTTTGTCTTGTAAGAGAAGTAACCTGCATGTAAAACATGCTTTTCTGTAACTATTCATTCTATTCATAAATAATGGACAATGCCTTATCTCCAGCGCAGTGCTGGCTCAGGCTGTAATTCACTTTTTGACCTTGCCCTCAGCTCCATACCCAACGTACCCAAGTCACT
This sequence comes from Vidua chalybeata, assembly GCF_026979565.1. Classification (NCBI taxonomy): domain Eukaryota; kingdom Metazoa; phylum Chordata; class Aves; order Passeriformes; family Viduidae; genus Vidua; species Vidua chalybeata. The sequence continues at coordinate 24,666,475 of NC_071530.1, forward strand.
GATCCAGTGTGAGGTTTTGGGGCCTGTCAGTAGTTTGTCCATGCTGCCTGCTTTAAATAGTACAGCAGCAGGGATTGGGGTGCAGGCCGGTATTGGGTACATGTGCATGATCATTTCCATTTGGATTTAGGGTTATGCTGTTGAACTGTGGTTCGGTTTGTACTTCAGAGTGTTCCTGAAGCCTGTGAACAGCAGACCTTTGTGGCAAAATTAAAGGTGCTTCAGGACATTGCCTAATACACTCAGAGTAGTAGACTGTAGTAGACTGTCCACTCCACAGGGACAGACTAATGTAGGTTAGTACTGAAGAAATCCCGCAGCAGGTGTTGCAGGTGGGTGCCAGGTCCTCCACACCAGCCCTTTCCCTGTACAGATCCCCTGTTGTTGTGGCTGCTTGGTGATGTAACTACCATCTTTAGCACACTGCCTGGGCTGTTAATCTGCTTGCAATCACTTTGTTGCTTGAATGCTGTTGCTGTTATTTACACTTCCCTTGTTTAACTGCCCTCAGCTGAGATTAGCTGGCTTGTGCAGAGTAACTCCAGCTATTGGTGAAGGATAGCATCAGTTTACCTTTCTTCTTGCATGAAATAAATGTGTGGAATCTTCCCTCAAGGTTTTCCTGATTTCTTGAGTTGTTAAATCACTTATTTCCATATTTGCTTATTTGTAATGTGCCTGCTTTAATCAGTGCAGTGGGACTTTCAGCACTGGGACATATTTCACATTCACATCAGAGGAGAGCAAAGCCCAGCAGGATAACATCTAATTTTTTTTAAACATAAGACATTTGGTTTTGCTAAACAGATTGGATGTTCTGATTTGAAATTATGAGTGGTTAGACGGCATCCTATCTTTAATTAGGTTGCACAGACTGAGTCATTTTGCAAGCTAGACATTTTAATTTACAATCTACTGCACTGCAGCACTCTTCGGGGCCTTCTGCTATGTAATAAGGTATTCAACTTGCAGCACAGGCTTTAAAAATACCGGAGTACTCTCTGTGACTTCACTTGTTTATTTTATGTTTTCAATTCTAGTTGCAAATCAAACATGCAGTTACAGAAGCTGAAATTCAGAAGCTGAAGACAAAGGTAAGAATCAATATATAGTTAATACATGATGGCTTTTTCTTCATGCAAAATCAGATCTGAAGATGTATCTTTATGTGGGTGGAGAAGTCACCATCCTTATTAAAGGCTGATTAAGAAGCACAGCGGCTCAGCTAAATCTTGTCTTGGTGTATATTCTTTGTTCCAAGTTTCGAGTAAAAATCTTAAGTGCTGCTATTAAAAGAAAGTGCCAACTTTTGTAGCTTCAGTTAAACATATGTTTTAAGGGGTATCATAATGACTAAATGGCAGATTGTTAGTTTTAAAATTCTGATGCATTTTTTCTGGTTTTAAAATTATATTTGGCTTGAATATCCAAGTTGAAGTTAATACGTTTTTATTTACCAGTGATCTTAAAGTATCCCTACAGTACTTTCAATCATGGACATTTTTTAAAAACCTGATTTTTTAAAAGGTATTTAATAGAAATTATTTTTATATGCAGAAGAAAATGTGTTGTTTCGTATTGTTGCAGTTCTTTTTAAAAGATAGTTTAGGAAGGAAAAATATGATCCGTTTAAAAGAAAACATTATCTCACAATCAGTTGCTAGTTGATAAATTAAATTTGCTGTAGCAATAAAAAAACAATTGGGTTTTTTTGTACTAGGGTAACCTTTATGGGAACCTAACTGATTATTCAGTTGTTCAGCAATACTAGGTTTTATAATGACAGCCTTCTCATTGAGTCTGAGTACATTATAAGGGACATAAAAATAAGAAAAAGAGAAAATTGTACTTCATGAAAAGATTTTTGATTATTATTGCTTTCCAGCAGCATTTGCACTCACTATTATTTTGTATTTTGCATAGTGTTTATCAAATCTGCATAAATTACTGTTAAAAAAATTCAGAATGCAACTGTTTCCTGTAAGGACAATTTTTCTTGTCCTGTCTCAGTCCAGAAAGCCAAAAATCTTTGCTTCCTCTGTTTTTCAGTTCCAATCTAGCAATTGGAGCCACAGGATCCCTTGGGATTGTGCCAAGGCCCATTGACTTGATGGCATCAATGTGTGGGTGTAAATATTCCTCTCTGCAAATCCATTTGCAGACTTAGGGTTAATGTGCCTTATAGTGTTGAACCTTTTTACCTCATCTTTTCAATAGAGCTGAAGAAAATGTGACTAATTTAGGTATAATACTAATAAAGCTGCAAACAAGTTAATTTTTTTGGTGTGTATCATCCATTATGTTAGCAGAACTGCCTAGAGCAAATTAAGAACTCTTGATAAATAAACAGGGATGTTAAGGCATATTTTGTTTACTAAATTATAGGAGCTAAATCCCACAAGATGCTGTGTAACCCTACCCTTATCCAGTGACAAACACTGAAACGTGCAGGTAGCTTCAGTTAGCAAATGAGAACACTAAAACAAAACAAAAAAATCTGGAAATCAAATTCTCCCTCCTCAAAATAAGAAATGTCATCATTTTCTCAAAGTGTGTGAATGCTTTATAGTACCTGAGTCACGTGCACAAAGCAAAATGCATCCCATGTGCTGGCTGATTAACCCTGCAGTTTGCCTGAGTACTCCACTATTGACATTTTTAAATGTCAGCCAGTCAAATAGGTTAGTATAACCCAGAGAAGCATAGAGGCTGTACTGGAACTCTGAGCAAGAACTCTGCTTGGGTTTATGAGGAAGAATAATACATGTATCAGCCTGTTTTCTTTGTCCTGGAACACTCTTCCCACTGCTAGTGTATTGCTATCATGGTTACTGATTTACTGATTCTCTCTATTTGTGTTGTTTGAATTAATCTTGAACTATTAGGCTGCACTTCGCAGCTTTTTATGGACTGCATCTCCACTCCTTTGTTCAGCTGCAGGCTGCTGAGAATGAGAAGGTGAGGTGGGAATTGGAGAAGACCCAACTCCAGCAGAACATTGAGGAGAATAAGGAAAGGATGATGAAATTAGAGAGTTATTGGATTGAGGCACAAACCCTGTGTCACACAGTGAATGAGCACCTCAAGGAGACGCAAAGCCAGTATCAGGCTCTGGAGAAGAAATATAACAAGGCAAAGAAATTAATCAAGGATTTTCAGCAAAAGTAAGCAGCTACACCAGGCTCAGCAAATGACTTAGTGGCCAGTTAGAAAACATGTATGTGATATATTTTGAAATATGAAACCCATTGTTAAACACCTGTAAGGTAAACACTATTTTCCACTTTTTTATTCATGAAAAGCATGGACTCCTTCTATTGTGGAAAAATGCTAGTATTCAAGCTGTAGTCATACTGTACCTGAATAAAGACTTAGTCTGTAATATTCCAGGTTGGTATGTTTCAGAATTAGGAGGTAGCTCGATGTAATTGCAAACAACTAAGAGTAATCACAGTAAAGCATTTGATTAGCAAAGTTTGCAGCAATTTATATGGGTATTGTATCGTCTGGATTCATTCCTGCTGTGTAATTATGTAACATCAAAAAGAGTATTGTTTTGTTACATTTTACATTTTATTTTTCTTCTTCTTGTAGATACCAAGAATATTTGAGCTGAATTGAGCTAACTGATGATTTCCTGGCCCCCTCTGTTTCATGTGGTCCCCTCTCTCTGGTGGCTAGCAAGAATAATAACATCTTACATTTCTATAACAGCTTCCATTCCCCAAATTACTTTTTTTTTTTTTTGCAGCAGCAGTTATTTCATTTTCTGCTGAAATACACTTATTTAAAGAGGAAAACGCAAAGACATACAGCAATGTCAAGTGATAACTGGGATTGCAGAAATGAATATACTGTCCCATTAAAAAGGGGGTTAGATTATCAAAATATCATTACCTATTTTGGAATTTTGTGACTGTTCCAAAGCTAGTTTGTATCCTGTGTGCTTTCTATGACAAATTTCTTTGATATTCAAAATAAAAAGAGATAGGGCAAGTCACTAGAATGAGTTTGGATAGCTTTCTATTGACATTCTGCTTTATATTAGTAAAAGATCTAGTCAGTTGTTTTTAAATACCTCAGACTCCTTAACTGATGTAACATATTTCCTTTAGAAAATTCAATTTGTACCTGTAAACTTAGAGTTTGTCCATTCTGTGAAGGAGCACGATCATACTCTAATAAAACAGAGACTTTGCTCTATGTCCTACAACACAGAACAGCATAAACTAAGCTACGTTGGTTTTGTTATAAACACAGATTACAAAAAGAAACCAGTTTAACTGTTTTGATTATTAGTCAGAACTGAGATTTTTTTTTTCCAGATAAGTTGCTCTTGCCATTTTTATATGCCTAGCATATTCACTTAGACTAATTGCTTAGGGTTTGGTCCTGATTGCAGTTTCATAGTTCTTACTAAGTGAGTGATAAATTATTTGGTAAGGACAGATTTTTCTGATGAGTAGAAAAACATTTTTTTTTCACTCTGATTGCTTTGATGACTGCAAATACATCCTTTTTTTTCCCCTAAGAGAACTTGACTTCATCAAACGCCAGGAAGCTGAACGAAAGAAAATAGAAGATTTGGAGAAAGCACACCTTGTAGAGGTTCAAGGCTTACAAGCTCGTGTGAGTAGCATTTACTCTAGTATTTGGAGAATGAGACAATTCTGTGTGATATTCTGGAAAAACAGCATCTAATGGGGAGGGCGTATTGGGGTGAATATTGTTGGTAATACCGCATCGTATTTCTTTCAGATACAAGACTTGGAAGCAGAAGTTTTCAGGCTAATGAAGCAAAATGGAAGCCAGGTTAACAATAACAACAACATTTTTGAAAGGCAGACATCTTTTGGAGAAGTTTCTAGAGGAGATCCAGTGGAAAATCTAGATACTAAGCAAGTAACCTGCCTGGATGGCTTAAGTCAAGGTTTGTGTGAACCAAACCATAACTCTATGAATCACAGAATCATAGAATAGTTTGGGTTGGAACTACTTAAAGATCATTTAGTTCCAATGCCCCTGCCATGGGCAGAGACACCATCCACTAGACCAGGTTGCTCAAAGCTGCCTCCAACCTGGCCTTGAGCACTTCCATGGATGGGGCAGCCACAGCTTCTCTGGGCAACCTGTTCCAGTGTCTCACCACCCTCACAGTAAAGAATTCCTTCCACATATCTAACCTAAATGTCCCTTCTTTCAGTTTGAACCATTACTCCTTGTCCTGTCACTAGAGTTCCTGACAGTCCCTCTCTGGCTTCCCTGTCGGGCCCCTTCAGATGCTGGAAGGTTGCCATGAGGTCTCTGCACAATCTTCTCATTTCCAGGCTGAACAGCCCCAACTTTCTCAGCCTGTCTTCATGGGGAGGTGCTCCAGTCCCCTTATCAACATCATGGTCTTCCTTTGGACTTGATCCAACAGTTCCATGTCCTTCTTAGCCTGGGAGTCCCAGAGCTGGATGCAGCACTCCTGGTGGGAGCAGAGGGGCAGAATAACTTCCTTTGACCTGCTGGGCACCCTGCTTTTGATGCAGCCCAGGATTCCTAGAAACTCTCATATTATTTATTTCTCTGTTGAAAAAAAAAAGCAATACATTATGAAATGAATTAATTTCTAGCAAGCACAGAGATGTTTTATTAAAATTGATATTTTAGCAGTCATTTCATGTGTGGACCCCAACAATATTTCCTTGCAAACAAATCCATATGAATTACATTTTTAACAAGTTATGTGTATAAAGAGCTAATCCTGATGAAGTGGTATTAGGTGATACGCAGACCTTGTGCAAATGGTTTCCACAAATCTTCACAGACCTGTTTTTGTTTCTGTCAAGTGTTAATTTTAATGAAATCTCTGAAGTTCAGAAAAGCACTCAGGATGACAAGAAAGTCTGTATTTCTGCCATAGAGACTCATTAAGTGTTATAAAACATTTAATACTTAGCAGTGCTGTTAACACAAATCCTTCCAGTAGTTTGTTTCAGGAGAAGAAATGATGTCTTCTTCACTTGACTCAGAAAAATGATGCTTACATGTACTGTTGTAACAATGTCAACACACATCTATGGCTCAAGAGCTAAAATCCAGGAATTTGTACATGTAAAAAAAAAAAGAAAAACCTTTAAAATTAATTCTAACAAGTTGGAAGTTCTTAGTACAGTATTAAAAATCTGCATGTCAATGCTTCAAAATTATATTTTCTAATTTATGCATTTGCATGAAAATTTTCAAAGGGTTCCCTTTTTTCATTCCAAAAATGCTTTCCTGGAGAAATGTCACCAGTGTTAATTATTTCTGAGTGTTAGACTAGATGATCTCTAAATTTAAACATCCAAGTTTAACCACATGAATACAAGCACAAATTATTTGCTAGGAAAAATTGGTAATGATTTTTTGAAAGCAGAAGCTGCATAGTTAGACCTTCGATTCCAGGCTGCATTTGTAGTTTTAACAAGAGGAAAAAAACTTTGTTTTTAAAAATAAGTATATCTTTAAATATGCTGCAGCACTCTTTGACTTCCATATACCTTTTCCAGTAAATTCTGTGTCAGTTTCTGAGGTCTGTATCAGACTCTAACATAGTGATACTTGCTCTGCAAAGAGCCTACGTCTCTGCATCACTCTTGTTTAAACCTGTTAAGAAAAGAACTTGCCATCAACCCATGGATGTTTACAGAGGAGCTGTAAAGGGCAGGGGAGTTGTCCACAATGGACAGCTGGACATGAGTAGAGTCGCTCTGGTGCTGTGGGTTGTGCACACTGCCTTTGTGGCATTCACATAGGTGCTCCAGTCTCTTTTCTGGCTCGTGTTTGGCAAGTATAACACATGCTTCTTGATCAAGCCTTTGCATTTGGTTCCTGGGGTAGGACTGCATGTAGACAGCCACATCCCAGAATTTTGTCCAGAAGTTTGCAGATCTGTTTTCCAACAAAAAAACTAGGGTATGTAAAAATACAATATTTGAATTAAAATTGTATCAAGTATGTTTTTGTTTCAGTGTGATCTGAGGTGTTTATTGCATTCTTGCATGGTTGGGGACTTGGGAAGAAGCAATGGATGCAACCTGATGGTTGCAAACATTTGAGTAAAACTGTTCCTGACGCTGCCAGTGCTCTGGCTGTGTTCAGCATCCTGCCAAGACTGCACGACTCCTCAGGCTGTAACATAACCTCACACTGAGCTTAAGGGGCTGCCAGTAACATTAGTGGAACTTTAAAAGAGAAAATCAAAACTACCGTGGCCCACATAATTCTTCCTTTGCTTTGCCAGGGAATACTAGACTATGGATTGTGTTTCCTTTACAAATATATGGTTTATTCTGAGACTGCAGCAGTATATTGTAGCCTTCTGGTTTAGTGATCATGAGCTGTGTCTGCAGTAGACAATCAAGCTGTTTACTGGCAGGAGTCAGTGGTTTGAAATCTAAACAGTTCAGTGCTGGGGCCAGCTTTGACAGTCTCAGACTTTGACATCTCTGTGCAAATTCCCATCCAAGCCACTTTATGTCTCTGCTTTCTGGGTGTCTTTGGATACCCAGGGATGCATCAGTTCACAGAAGGAGATTTTAAATTCTGTTAGCCTGTCTAATGGAAAAACAGTGGGAGTACAGGCGAGCTCTTTCCTGCTTCACAGTGGTACTGAAATAGTTCAGATGGAAGAACGTTGGAGTCAAGTGGTTGAACGTTTGGTGAAAGAAAGTCTCATTACATTGACTCTGAGAGTGAAATAAGAACTATTATGACTTTTATGTGAGAGATTTTCCAGACGCCCCAGTGGGTTGGGAGATTACTGCAGCATCATGTGAGGTTGTGGGTTTGTGCTGGGAGCTGTGAGGGCCAGCCACTCTCTACAGAAGAGGTAGCTGGGACTGGGGGTGGCAGCACTTGTGGCTGGGGCAGAGACCATCTGACAGCAGCCCAGTTCCACTGCAACAAAGCAGGGCAAGATGGGGTGGAGGAAGTAGTAATTTCCAGGCCCAGATGGTCTTTTGCTTTAAGAAGGCCCATATGAGCACTTCTGTAAATACCATTTGCAGTCCTATGTTTATAGTTTGCATAATTTCAACAGTGAAACCAAGGGATGTATAGAAGTCTGTACACCTGAAAGAACAAATACAAGCAGTTCATGCTATGGCCATGTGTAGTTTTCCTGTGAAGTACTTAGGGCAGAAGCATCATTGCAAGTCAGACAATGCTAATTATTCTGGAGTATCATGTGAAGTAAAATTTAACTCGTATACACAGAAGAAAAGCAGAAATATCTGTAAGACCATATTTTAATTTATTAGTGTATTCTGAATGCAGTATATTGACAAGCAAATGTATCTAATGGATTACGGTTTGGTTTTCACTGTAAGGGTTGAAAAAATTGTTGAAACTGTAAGAATCTATTCTTTTTCTAGTATAAAATACAAAAGCACCTTTTAAAATGTTTTTAGTCTTAGTCACTGCAGCTTTGAAAAATGTTAAATTTGCTGCAATACTCATATTTCATCGAGTGGATGATTCTTAGCTAAGACAGGTACAGCTATGTCAGTTTTAGCTGTAGAGGCAAGTCATATATGAAGTGTTCAGTATACTTTGCTCATGAGACATTCAGGAATCAGGTGTCTTTGAAGCCAGGCAAGTAAGATGGTTTCATTGTTCCATTCTTTTATATTAAATACTTCTCCAGTTTTCACGTATCATACAATGATGTTTGTGCCCTGCTGGAGGGGAACTCTCTGCAGGCCAAGCACATGCAACTTCCTCTGCGGGAGTCTAAGTGGATCTACTTTCAGGGCTGGTCCAGCTGGGTTTGTGTGGTCATCTCTGTAACAGTGGGATTGCTTAGTTGAATTCTTAAATATCTGCAGTTGATTTTTTGCTGTGCACTTGCTGCATCTGTACAGATAAACTTGTTCATGCAAATAACTTTTTGTGGGGGTACTATAGGAGTTACAAAGGTACAGGTACCATTAAAATGTATCTTTTCTAATCTAAATTATTCTATGATTCTATGCAACGTGCATGTGCTTGCAATTGTTTGTACATTTCCTTCTCTTAGGAAAAAGTAATGAAAGATACTTCTGTTAAACAGTTTCAAATCACATTTCCATACAGATTTCAATGAAGCAGTTCCAGAAACAGAGAGACTGGACTCCAAAGCACTGAAGACTCGAGCTCAGCTCTCGGTGAAGAACAAGCGGCAGAGGCCCTCCAGAACGCGGCTGTATGATAGCATCAGTTCAACTGATGGGGAGGACAGCCTGGAACGAAAGGTGAGAAGGGCTCTACCCTCTCTTTCCAGCTTCCTGTGGAGTGCTAGATTGCCCCTGCAAGTCATTTTATCCTCTGTCTTTATCCTTTCATTGTAGTACAGGCAGTATTTATTCCTCTGTGGCCAGTCTGCTGTGAATGTACTTGAGTGATGTGCAAGTCCAGTCTCCTTTTGAGTCAGCACACCTGTTTTTTTGGTTCTGTTGTGTTTTAACTGGAATCCTGGTCTTTTTGATTTACATATGCTTTATAACGCAGAGCGGGTCTTTTCATTTATGCAGGAGCTGAAAGGAGCTTGAATTCTGCATTTCTCTATTTGTTAATTTATTACAACAATTGATACAATATTTGCTCATTGTTTTGTCCTATTCTGACTTCATCTGAAAGCAGATACCAATAAACAACACGTGTTGTACCAATAAACAACATCAAAGGGTAATGCCTTGAACTGCTACAGCATTTCGTACAAATAGAAAGCTAAATAATGAATAAAAGAATTGCATGTTCAAAGTAAATCTTGCTCTGTTTGCTTACTAAGTGGTATAACCTGCTTTATAATCTCTTATACCAACAGCCATCACACAGTTACAGTAGTCCCATGCACATTTCAAAATCACCACTGCCCTTATGCATGAGAGCATCCTCACCAGCATCAGATTCTGGTGCTTCCTCCCTCTCCCCCGTGGCTAGCAGTGCAGCAATCTCACTTGACAACCTATCTGAAAACCAAGAAGAAGAACAGCACCACAAGGGAGGTGTCCTTTCCCCATATGCTCGGGGGGACACTCCACTTTCCTCTCCTTCAAAATCTGGGCACAGCTCTGAAGCATCTCCTTTGCATCACCCAGCTGGCAGGAATATTTTACAGGATAAAGGTATTACTGTTTCTTTTACAATAAATTGATGCATCATTTTGCTCACTTAACAGCTATCTACTTTATTATCTTTTGTTGTGCAGTAGTACCTTAGCAACTAGAAGGTCATCCTCTTGTAATTTCTTTTGCCTACCTGGAAGTCAAAAACTTTAAAATGTCTTGTATGGTGGTATAAGAAAAAGACAAAGTTTAAAATGGGATAGGGAACTGCTTACTTTCTTTTTTTCAGGCTTTCTTGGAACTCAGTAAAAAAAACAGGAGGAAATTGCCCTTAAGAAAATGTTGTATTGTGTTTTTTAAAAAAAAAAAAAAGTTTTTTGACCTTGGGACACCTCCATATTAGAAACATGCTTAACACAGTGTACTTAAATAATGTGATTTTGGCACTGCTAAATGATTTTTTTGGAGGGTGCGGAAAGGAGTGTAAAGCAAGAACAGCAGATTGCAGCTTTTAATTGCTAAGAGGAAGCAAAGTCTAGGTTTAATGACAGGTTAGTTGAGATTTTTCATTTACAGAAAAAACCAAAGTAATTTCTTGGGGAGATTGGCCTCACTGTTACTAATTTGATTCAGACTCTTGAAAGGCTAGGTGGATAAAACAGGATACAATCATATGTCACTCAAGTAAATGTCTCAGATGCCAGTTTATTATAAGAATTAACAATATGATATGTCACAGAACACTGAGCTGTCCTTTTCAGATGCATTTCAAAGTCAGAATTAACATTTGACACCACTTCAGCATTCTTAGCAATTCACTTTGCATTCTGTCACATAACTTAAAATGCATAATTAAAAAATTGTTCATAAGTGGGGTGTCTGCAGGACGAGGTATAGATAGGTTTATAACAGACTTTGGCATGCTTGAATTAACTGAAAAGAGCAATTTATTGAAGATTTGTGTTCGTGTGTCTGACTTGTTACTGATTTAAACCCTGTTTCTTCTTCATCTTTATGCAAGGCTTTCACATAGGTTCATAAAAGACAGCATTATGAAACTTTACTGAATTTAGGATAGGTTAATATATTGAGAGAATTTTTACATAAGTTCTGAAATTGCTACTTGTAACTAGGTTAAATTGTTAAGGATTCCAAGTTAAATTCAATATTTGAGTTTTGCAAGTAAAAAGAAGGGTGTGAATATAAGATAGTGCCTTTAGAAACTCAGCTTGAATGTGTGATTGGTTTGTTAGGGAAGTCCTAAATCCTGCACTTCCAACTTATGTATGAAAAATACTTTGATAAAAAATTGGTAGAAACTAACCTTGTAGTGTAAGGAATAGGGCATTGCATTCCGCCCACTGTGTCACACTTTCCATTTTAGGTTTGAAAAACAATCTTTGTCTAAATATTGCTGTCATGCTTTCCTCATTGTGACTGTTAAGTAAACAACCAATGCTTTTGGGTGTGTCCAGGTTCTGCTGAGTAATACATAAGAATTAACCAGAGCAATATAATTTCAAGTAAAAAAAATCATATTTAGTAAGTCCTACTAAAAAAGGAAACATAGTAGAGCAGTTGTTTGGCATCAAGTGTTGCAGCAATGCTATTTTAAATGATTGTTAATTTGGCTGTTAAACTCACACAGCTCAGAAAATAAAAAAAGACATTGCATTTTTTTTTATGTGTTCAGGGGGGGTTTTTTAGAGATGGAAAGAGAGCACCTCTGTGGACATGCACATGGCCATGGGTTAGTCTCTCAATAGCAGAAGTGAGCATTAGCAAGCTCACATTTGTGTTTTCATCTTTTTTTACGAGATCCTGCAGTGTTGTGGGAGGGGCTGGAGTGGCATGAGGTTAGTTTCATTGCAAAATGATGAGCTTAGAACCACAGCTTTTTCATGTATATGTGATGACTTAATTTTCTTCAGTTCTGCCTGGTTTGTGCAGTAGCATCATCCTTTGATAAGGCAGCGAGGTGACCACGGTGGGCAGTGCTCGCTGACATGAGGCTGCTGCAAGTGCTGTGTGCCAGTGGGCAGGGAGACTGGGGTCTACTGTCTTCCACATCCATCAGCCACACATTACTGCAGCTTTCAGCTGAGGTGATGGATTAAACAGCTTCTGTGTGATTTATTCTGAGAAACCAGCTTTCCCTTATTTTCTCTGAAGAATTTCAAGGAGCCGGGGAAGATGCACCGAACCAGGGTGGCCAAAGTCCTGTCCTGCCCAGGCAGGGCACCTACAGCTCTGGTTCTTGGTTGCTGCCATGTGCAAGCATTGAATAATTCCTGCATGCAAGACCCTGTAGATTCTGATCCACACTGCCGCTGAAGCTGGTTTTGGGACCTAGGCTATCCGTGCTCTATTACATCACATAGTCAGCACAAATATTCTTCTCAGCAAGTCATCATTATTTAAAGGGCTCTGGCTGGCCCCAGCTGTGTGGGAGGGGGATCATAGGGGTATAAGAGCTTGAACAAGAAATTTGCCATTCTAAGTAGCTGCTGTGTATTCCAGCTAAGCTCTCCAGGCTTGCTTTTTCTACTACAGCAGCAAAACATCCATCTACTAAATGCTTTAATTATTTGCTCAACACAAAACCACTGGACTTTATAATTTCTTGACTTTCATTAAGAAGTTTCTCAAAAAAAACCCACTACCCCTTGCCCTGAAAGCCACTTGCCTGTGAATAGCTAGTATGAAAATCAATGTTGCAAGTTTTAATTCTTGTGACAATTTTGGCAGTGGTTAAATGAGATGCATGCATTAAGGGTGAAAGAGAAACTGTTAGAAGAAACAGGAAAGAAGTGTGCACAGTGTAGGGTTGATGCAGAGTGTGCATTGCCTAAAGTTCTCTACCTCCTTGGGTAGTGGATTTCTTCTTCGGAGACTTCATCTTGCTTTTGTCATTTTTCGTATTAATTTCTTTTGTTTTCTTTTTTGGAATGGAATTGCTTGTTAGTTGTTCTTGAAACTTATATTTTTTTAATATAAAGACTTAGGTTGGTGGAAATAGTATGGCTTTTAGTATGGGTATTGCAAAAGGCTTATTTTCCTACTTTTCAGAGGATTTGAGAACCCATTAATGGCACATTAAATTTTTTGCTCAAATGAAAACTTGGGCAGATATTATCTACAAAACAACACACAAAGTTCTATACACATAGTTGACTATCCTGTGATAGTGCTGTGGTACTTTGGGCTAATTTTGAGGGTTCAATTTAAGTCAGCAACACTAGGAGAAATCCACAAACCCAGCAGTGCTTCCAGTTAAAAGTTGTGGATGCCTGAGGTCACATTGCAAAAGCCACCAAACCACAAGTGACATGAATGACTGACCTTCATTTGCTTCCTCTAGGGATTTGGGAACACTCTTTATGTTTAAGAGTCACAGTGTCTGAACTTCTAAACACACAGTAGTGTGTTTTCTTTTAGCTTCCCTATAGATTTCACATGATGTTTGCCAGACTCAGATTCACTGTTTTGGCTTTATAGGTACTGCAGCCTGTTTCCTCTTTAGGATTTAATAGCATTGGTAGAAGAGATCAAAAATTGACAAATGCCTCAGGGCAAATTTATTAACTAAGCTACATTTAGGTTTTGGGGAGGGGATGGTTGTTTGTTTTTTAAATCAGAATGGTTAGATTTTAGGTTACACGTTCAGTTTAACAAAGATGTTTGGGCTAAACTGATTAACTATTTCTTAGCATGCCTATCATAAAAGGTACCCTGGGCTCCAAAATAGAAAAAAGAATTTTAGGAGTAATTTCGGAAGTAAAGCATACATACCAAATGAATTCTGTACAAAATAAATGTAAGCAAACCTCTGCTGAATTTAAAAATGGATTCACTGGAATGTTTGCCTATAAATACTTTGTGTTGTTCAATTTATTATATATTCATTAAAACATAATCAATATTAACTTTTGATTTTCTTTAATTAAAATTTTTGTGTATTTTTTAATTCTGAAATTATTTATTTTTATTCCTGTTTACACCATCTTCCTAAAAATGAGAATTCTCCTAATTAAATTGTGTACTCACACACATGTACATGTATGGGTATCTAATTATGAAAAGATACATAAAGTATTCTGGATGGAAAGTACCAATTAAAATTAATAATGTACATTCTTCCATGTACAAATATATCCTAGATGGTGCCACAAGTGCTCAGGCAACAAGAACAACTAGCCCTACTATAGGGCATACAGAAAAACTAAAGAGAAAACTTGCAGATCTTGGGTAAGCATTTTTTATATTTAAAATACATTTTCTTCTTCATTAAAAGGATTGAAAGTAAATTTTCTAAGATGTTTCCTGATCTTTTCTAATATTCTTACAGGGCTCCCTTGAGAAGGAGTTCAAGCAAGGGCAAGAAGCGGAAAGAGAAAGAAGCTATTAGGGTGGCCTGTGGCAGTAGGTACGGGTGAGAGACTGGGGATGCCAGAAATTGTGTGCCAGAAACGCTGGAGAAACCTAATGATCCTAGTAGATGGAATATTTACAGTCCCACTGACTTCATAAAGAAGTGTTAAGCTTTGAGATAACCTGAGATTACAAACCTAGATTCCTTGGCTCACAAAAAACTGACATATAATCTAAAGCTACTTGGAGGTTTATAATGTCATAGAATCATAAAATTTCTCAAGCTGGCAGTGACTCACAAGAATCATCAAGTCCAACTCAGTCACTGCTGCTGTTGCATGCACTAATGGGATTTGCAGAAATAGATTTTCAGAGCAGCCTTACAAGATGCACCCAGTCTGTTAATAATGTCCATGAACCAGAAACCTGGGCAAAATTCCACATATTATTTTTTTTAAAGCCACCCTAAGTGAGGTTGAGCAGCAGCTGTTCACTGCAGCCTTGCAGCACCCACACTAGTAATGCTTTCAGAAGGTTTTTTTTTTTTTTTTCTGAAGATAAACATCTTAAGTTGAAAAATAGGGAAAATGCTGACTGCATGTCACATCAAGAACTTTCAGGCAAGGAATTGTGAATTCCTTGTGAGATATGATGAGACAACTTCACCAGCATCAGAACTCTGAATAAATAAATGAATGCTACAACTACAGGAAGCAATCTCTGCAAAAGCTAGTGTAGATTTTTACTGAAGGCCTCTCCTTACATATGAGTCTGACAAGATCACAACATGATACCTGGTTCCAGGTGTGAAAGACAAAATAAAGTCAGGAGGGCTAAGCAAACTTAATATGTTCCAAAAGTCTAGAAAGGACATAACAACTCAAAAACTCTGCACATAACACAGTGCAAAAAACCTACATGATAAAAGAGCTATTGAAAGAAAGCAAAGTTTGACTGCTATTCAAAAAAACATTGTGGTGGGAAATCTAGTGCAGCCATTTGTGCAGTTCTACTGACAGTCTGCTATACGGAGAGCCAGTGACAAGTACATTGTGTAGCTTCATAAAATCAGAAAAGCAAAAGAAACCTTCCTTAGTCCCTCAGGCACACTGTGCTGAAATGCAGTAGTCTGTCTCAGCATACATTTGTACATTTGTATTCTGCAAATATCTGGCAGAATCTTCAGTGATCTTAGGCAGCAGTCATCACCTCTCTGCTGGTGTCAGAAAACCTGTCCCAGTGCGTCTGCTCACAGCTGACATGGAGTCAGTGATACTTGCTGCTGGGTTTCCCTAGTGACAGGGAGAGGTTTCTTAAAGAAACCTCTCTCTAAAGAGATTCTTAAAATCTCTGCACTTTATGTGGCTGTGAGGCAGCTATTGTCCTTAGCAGGGTATTTGACATTATGCAGCATTTAGATACCAAGCCACAGGGTGGGGGAAATGAATGTATACTTGTTTGTAAGACCTTGAATGACCCTTATGCCAACACAGGATGTTGCAGATGTTTGTGAGATCTTACAGGTGTCTTCTTTAGAGAGAACAGATCTCAGTGTAGAGATTAGTTGCTTATTAGTCCATGTGATAAATCAGTTGTCTCGTCTTTAAATATTTCCTTAATACAGTTCAATAACTCAATTACTATTTGCTAAAAGCAGAGTTTAATACTGCTTTCAAAGCTGAAGTTTGTGAGCGTTTGTCATTCTTACTTGACCTCTGTTAACGGGAGTGTAACTCTTTCAGCATAACTTTTTTAACAGGCATTTCCACTTCTTTTGTTATTAACTCCAAAGCATTTGCCTCCCAAGAAATGTGAGGATGTTCTCTACAAGTCCAAAGCTGTATAAGCTCTTTGAAAGAAGGAAGATGAGGAAAAGACAGCATCCTGTTATAATTATGTCTGTTACAGCAGCTGATTGATGTAGAATTAATCATGTTGTCAAATGAGTGTTGCATGCATTACTTTGCCGTTTCCAGAACATAGCTCTCAGGATATGTAAATAAATCCCAAGTTATTTTCTGAAACTACCACTAATGCTACAGATATGAAAAAATACCCCATTTAAGTAAGGAGCAGATATTTCCCTGCCTGAAGTTAGGTGACTTGGGCAACAACATTTGTGTTTACTTTATAGGTTTAAACAAGATTAGAGGATGAGAAGGAAGTAAAGGACTGGGTCAGATGCAACAGCCTTTCTTTTAGTTGCTAAACGGAGTATTTAGTTGCTAAATGCTAAACGGATTGTCCTTCTGCTTCCATAGATGGGGGTCCTTTGACAGCCTCACTTTCATCCATACAGAAAAGAGATTTCACAAAATATGTGTTCTAGTATTATGTTATAATGATTTAGAAGCTGTCCAGAAGGAAGATGTTGAGGTAGATGTACCTATGCCCCATTTACACATGGCTGCTAATAGCAGTGGGATTTTAATACTCTGAATAATATATATGTTGATGTAAATAATATGGTTCTATGACATATGCATAAATTCTTGGAGGCAGACACTTTGCATAATTATTTCTAATTTATGTACTGTACTAATGATATGTTATATATATATTCCTTATATATAAGGAAATAAAATTTAGGCATAACATTATAGGCGTTATAATTTAGACATTACCTTTGGCTTGATTACTGCAATCTTTGTTATTAAAAAGAGAGGATCTGATAAAGTCCCATAGGTGTTTCTTTCATTTTTCTCCATCAATATTCTTAATATTTAATTAATTTTAAAGCAAAATAATAGTGTATTTAGCTGTTGTAACAAAGGAACATCTCCATAGATGGATACAGATGCATCTGACTCATTTTGCCTGTGCTCAAAATCCAAGCCAGATCTTCTCTGGGTCAGTGCTGAGTCTAATGATTTAATCATGCTGAGATACCACAGGGGCTCAGAAATGCACAAACACAACGTGTGGCTTCTTGACAGGAGCTGGTTCTCATCTGAGCAGTGGGAGTATAGGCATTTTCAGCTGGCATCTGTCTCCATTTGCTGGGTGTACGTTGTCTTAAGAAAGCTTGAGTTAGAAAAAGAATCAAAAGAACATGCTTATTTTTCTTGTACTGAAAGAGATATTTCAGGCATGCCCCTACCAGCTGCATGCCACTCAGTTCTTTAGTCACAGCTACAGGGAATGTCATTCTTTACAATTAACTGCCTCTGTGGCATTTGTTTCCCGGTCTTTTATAATCTAATGCATATTCCTGCTCCTTTCTCTTAAACAGGACTGTCAGAGAGATGCTGCAGAAACCAGCAAACACTAAATCTTTAGCAGAGCGATCCTCCTCTCTCCCACACTGTGTACCATTCACATGGTATGGAGAGAGCGGCAAGGGATCCAATTCTTCCAGCAACCTGCCGTCGCCTACCAGCTCAACTGAACCTTCCTCTGAAAATTTAAGCCCAGCTAAAAAAGGGTCAAAGGTAGAAAATAAAAACTACCTTATTCCCACTGTGTTGAGTAGCATAATTGGCTTTGTGATTCTGGAAAAAAGAACAGGCCAATATGTGACTACTACAATAAACAGTGCATGGTGTTCATTGTACGGTAACAGCCCATCCAAACAGAACATCTCTGTCATTGTACCATTCCCTGTTCTACCTTTTTTACTCCGTCTTAATGTACATTATTCCAGTAAACTAACTGTGGTGTGCTGTACCGTAACAAAAACAAGTGGTGCCAGTGGAAATCAGCATTTGGATCCACTGAACAAATGCTAGATTTGTGTATTCAGTTATAGATCTTCTCTTCATTCTTCAGGACTGGTAGTGGGAATACCCATGTTCAAATGAGGTGTTTGCAAGCGAAGAAATGCTGTATGCTGTCAGTCATCTGCCTTTTTTCCCCCAGTAATGAAATCTGTTTGTCATGCATGCTGGATGTTGGATTTAATTCTCTGTATGAGGATGTTTGAACTGTAAATATGAAATACTGCAATTTAATACATCTGTGTGATTCCTTTCTATGTGCATGAATGTTTCAGCATGACAATTCCTTAAATAACCCTTATTTATAGTATTATACTTGGCTTTCTCATGTTTGTTTTCACTTCTGGAAAATATTTCTTTGCCTGTAATTTCTTATGATTTATAGCAGTTGATTTTTTTTTATATTTGTCTGGTAAAAAGAAACAGATCTGGTTCTCAACTTTGTATTGGAATATGAATCAGAAATCTAATTTCTCTGTCTTCTACCACCAAATGCATGTTCATAATAGCAGTTTCTACAAGCATTTCATACTTTTTTTGATGCCAAAAGCTGGTGATGTATTACTTCTGCTGTGCTCTTGGCTATGCAAGATCATAGCTGTTCTTGTGTTACCTGGCAGGAAGAGCAGCACAAGGCTTACAGCAGTCCAAATCAGCTTGATAGAGAAGACCACCAATGAAATCTCTGAACAGAAATTATTTGCTTACCTCTTCTCTTTTAGGGAAAAAAAATTTAGACCCATAAATCCTATTTATGTATTTAAGCAAACATTGTTTAAATATAATTTTCAAATGGGGGAAAAAGCACACCCTTTTAGGTAGTATTAGGTTGAGGTTGTGGGGGCTATCCTAATTATTATGAGGCCTTGGCTATCTTGTGGTTTTGCTGTAAAAAATTAAATTTGAAAAGCTTAAAATCATTGTAAAGCTGAAGCTTGCAGAAAATAGAGGTGAAATAAAAATCAGAGTACTTAAAAAAGAAAAATATGTTTTTCACACAACAGGAGGTAGAGCTGTTGAACTCCTGGCCTAAGAATGCTGTGTGGGCTAAGGAAGCAGCTAAGGAAGCTGCTCAGATTTTCTTCTTCTCTATAAAGAGCTGGGAAAAACAGATCAGGAATTCTAAACGTAGGTGAGAGAAAAATGGTCACAAAAATATTCTTATGTTCTCTGTAAAGTTTGCAGGCTCTTAAATGAAGAGTTTCTGTACTGCTATTCAGGCTTTCAAAGCACAGCGTGATACCAATATTTAGTTGGATTTCCAGCAAAACTAAGAGGACCAACACTTGATATTTTTGGAAGTCTTCCTGTTTACAGGAAAGAAAGGTCAAGTATTTGAGGGGGGCAGATAGAAGGTTAACTTTTTTTGTGTTGTTTCTCTTGTTTAAGTTTCTAAAGTGAAGGTCAAAGGTGAATTGGATTTAATACTCATTTAGATGTTAGAGTAGAGAGTAGAGGTCTCTGTATTGTCAAGTGTGTATTCAAGTTAAATGGAATATCATGGTGTCCTTAATCTTTGATATATTTTGTTTTTTTCATTGTTCTCCCTCTAGTGTGAAATACTTGTTAATTTTTGTCATATTCTAATGGCAGTTTTGTTGTATTCCTGAAAAATTTGTGCCTGCTTTTGCTATTATTTGCTGTAAGATGTGATGTGTCTCACTGCATTGTTAAGAAAAAACAGGGTTTGTTTTATAGTTATTAGTTCAGTAAATAATATTCAATATCCAAAGATATTTGTTACTTTCAGTTTCAGTTTTTTTTTTTCTAAAGGCACAGGCAAAGAGGGAGGATCCTTTCACTTTTCAAGGAGATTATTTGGGACTCAGAAGTGGATTCACAGCATATTCTCCTTGCTCTTTCAATAGGAGTTTTCACTTCTCTCTGTTCATTAATTCTCTGTCCTATTCTTTGTGCTGCTGCCTGTGCTACACTTCTCCTAAGTATTTATAGGACAGCAAATGCTAGTGATTAACCTGCAGAAGCAGTAATTTAGCTCCAGGCTGAGATCCAGCATCTTAAGAGTCTGGAAATTGCTTTTAGACACCTTTGATATTCATTGAGGCATTAAGCTGGCAAAGGTGTCTCACGGAGTAGAGAGTGGTAAAAATACTGTGCATCCTGTAAATAGTACCACTATAAAACATTAGGCTTCCTCATGTGTATTGGTTTGGTAAACGATTGAAATCACTCCTGAGCTATGCCAACATGGAAAACAGAAAGCAAATTTCCCTTTTAGATGCATCTAAACAATAATTTGTTCATTCTTACTCCTCTTTTTCTCCGCAGAATTTCACGTTCAATGATGATTTCAGTCCCAGCAGCACAAGTTCAGCTGATTTGAGTGGTTTAGGAGCAGAACCTAAAACACCAGGCTTCTCGCACTCCTTAGCACTGTCATCAGATGAGGTACGCGGATGTAATTGTTTAATTTGGGAAAAAGTTGTTTTCTTTTTCCTATGGAATCTCGCTTGATTGCTCAAATAATAAAGGAAAGGTTTTAGGCAGTAGGATTTGAGAGAGAAATTAATCTTGGTTTCTAAATTTCTAAAGTATGTACATATGGACGTAGATGCAGATATAGATATAAATACACTAAACTAGGCCTGGGACAGTTTTGATATACCAAGCATACAGTACAGTTTGGTAAATGTAGTTGAGATGTACGGCACCTTCACCTACCCCAGTTTTTACCCTGGTAGAATGTGCATGCAGTAATTGTGTGTTAGTGTACCTGAATGTGTGTGTATTGATTATAACGTGTATGTCTTAATCCACTTTGCATTCTTTGTGCTTGCTTTGCACAGTGGATTTGAAATCAATTACTCCAAACCAGAGTTTTTCGTAGAATGATAAAGTAAAAAGGCGTTCCTAACCTTGTAAATTGGTGACATATTTGAGCTGAATACAATGTATTGAAAATACTCTTCTTAAGATATTAATTTTGTAACTCAGTTGTGGGTAAGGTTGTACAATTTGACAGTAGCTGACAGCACATCCTGTGGAGTCAGGAAACTTGTGCATTTGTTCTTTTACAAACACTCCATAAGAACTTCACATTTTTCATGAGAGATTTGAGCCAAATTGTTTTTACTAGAGAGGGAGAACTTGAAGTATCTATAGCTTCTATATAATTTTTTTGTTGTTTTACAGATAGGTAGGGTTTTTTTTATTGCCTGCATGGTTTACTTGGGTTTAAAGAATGAGAGCTGTTCCGTGCAACTCTATTTCCCAAACTGCAAGTCTACAAACCAAACCATTCTTTTGAGGTTGCTTTTACTGCAGGTAATTAAGGGCAAAAATTTATAACAAAAGGAGACAGCACAAAGGTCTGCATATGCTGTAAATTACGGCAAATAGCAACGTCATCACTCACACTTTATTTAGTGTTAGTACTTTCTTGATAATGCGCTTCATTATCTTACCATATTTAATTCCCCGTATGTACTTGAATGTGGCAATGTCCTGTTCTGAGTGGTATTGAATTAAAAGCTTGAAAATCCTTTCATTTTGCTTGTTCAGCTTTCTACTTTATTACTTCTAAAATGCCAAGCCTGAGCAGGTCCATAAAAATGAATGCGTTTTCTCCATCCATGTTTGCTGTGTGCCAAATTGCTGCCTCCAGATGAGGCAGCATCTTTGGCAAGAGCTGCCCTGGAAACCTCCCCGGCCACCCTGGGCAGGGAGGAGGCTGGTGCTGCTCCTCAGCCTTCCACAGTGCATTGCTGCAAGCACTCCTCCGCTCTGGCTTCCCGAGGAGCCCCATCAGCATTTAAAGAAAAAGAAAAAATGGAAGGGTGGGGAGGGAACACAGTTCTTGCAGTCGGTTCTCCTCTAATTAAGGAACTTTTGCTCTTGGAAATTGGAGCCATCAGAGAGGTTCCCACCAGTTCTAGGGTATCAGGATCAGGAACTCCAGAAGGGTTTCATTGATGAAGTGTCATATTTAGCTGCCAAATCATGTGTGTGGTGAGCTTTCAACAGAACCTCTTTGCTTCTGGAAATAATTCTTTTTAAAGAAATCTTATTGGTTTTAAGTAGCCATATCTGTTTGCATACCTTGGTGCTGCCATTGCCTGAACTTTTACATGCTGTTATGTGTTTGGTATTTTGTTTCTATAATGCTTTTCTTTCCTGTTTCTTTGTTGCTCCCTCACTCAGAGCCTGGATATGATTGATGATGAGGTGAGATACTAGCGTGCTGTTGTGGTGAATCGTGTGACCGTCATGTGGCAATGTACTGTCTTTTCTGCAGAGTCACATTTCTTGTCTTGTGGTGTTGAGTGGCAAATACCCTTGTTGGCACAGAACACACAGATGTCACTGACTCCTCTTTCCTTGTCTTGAGTTGCCCTCTCATTGTTGATGGGAGTTTTCAAGGCCACAGCAAACTGCAGTTTTTGTGGTATGCTGGAAGCAGAAGGAGTGTCAAAGCAAATCTACCAGACCAAGCATCAGCTGTGCTGAGCTCATGCTGGCAGTAGCAGAAGAAAAAGATAGTGTCCAGCCTGACAACTGGACAGCCAGAAGCTGAGAGAGCTCCCAGCACCATCTAACCTAATGTAAAAGCTTCTGTAACAGCAGACAGCTGCTGCAGCCTGTAGCAGCTGCTTTGCTGACTACAGCCAGGACAGAATCGCTTTTGTTTCAGGCCCCACTGGCATATCCGTGGGTGGAATAAAGTGGCAGAGCAGGGACATGGGTCTGCTCCAGCCCTTTTTGGTGGGGTTTGTGCTCTCACCCACAGCAGCACAACGTGGTGAGAGCAGGGCCAGGGCTGCGGGATCACTGTGTGTCCCGTACCACTCCTCTGTGTCATCTCGTAATTCTTCTTCCATAGACAGTATCAGTCTCTCTAGCTGTTTGATATCATCACTTTGAAGTCTAGAGTGGTTTTCTAAGGGTTTTATTTTCCCCTGATACTTTTTTAAAAGCTTAAACAAATAATTAAGATCTGTGAATGAACCCAGGAAGTGGAATGCACAATTCATTGCATCCTTTAGAAATCTGCTAATTTGAAGGAAAAAGTCTTGTGAGGGAATGGGAGCATACATGGTTTGAATTGTGCCACCTGGCCATTTCAGTCCCTGCTTGGGTTTAAAGGAAGGCCAGTTCCTTTTTCTTCTATGATTCTGTAGTTCTTTTTCTTCTATGATTCATTCTTAGGTGTCTGGTTAGATCAAGATGTAATACAGCAGTGTGTGAAATTGTTATTACTGTAGTGCAAAGATAGTCCAGATACCTGTGCTCTGATGCTGGCAGTTTGTGCAGAAAAATGTTGTTACTCATCTGTGTTACCCTTTAGTAATAACGTGGAACATTTTTGTCACAGATCCTTGACGATGGACAGTCTCCAAAGCACAGTCAGTGTCAGAGTCGTGCTGTTCACGAGTGGAGTGTGCAGCAGGTTTCCCACTGGTTGATGAGTCTGAACCTTGAACAGTATGTTTCTGAGTTCAGTGCCCAGAACATTAATGGGGAGCACCTCCTTCAGCTGGATGGCAGTAAGCTCAAGGTAATTAACTGACTGGGCTTCAAGATAAACTACAGTATTTTTAATCACTTTACATCATCTCAAAGGCAGTAAGAATTCATCCAGAAAGCAGCGAATCCTTGTGTATGGAGTCATGATAGGCCAGAATAATAAACAGAAAGTATAAAGCCACAGCAACAGTTGAAGAAATTCCCATATGCACTTGGATTCAGAAGCTTCAGAAATGCAAAGTCTTTGCTTTGTGAAAATTCTTGGTGTATATAATGTACCCATATTTGCATGTGCAAATCAAACAGCAGTGCATGAAAGTGGTATTTGCATGCACATATTTCTCATCCAGCTCTATTTTGTGAAAGGGCGATTCTGAGAAGACAGTGAATAGACATATATCAGAAGTAGCAAGGGAATAATGGATTCATGGGATATGGGAGGCATAAGCTGATACCAGTTGCAGTATGTTAGAACCAAATACAGTTTTGATGTATAAAGTATGCGTTGTTTCTTGTAGTAAAAATATGGGCCTGCTTCAGTCAAAAATAGAGGATGGAGTTGCAGGAAGCTCAGTAGATCTGAAAGTCCAAGTTTGGTATTTCACTTCTGATTTTTCTGGTTGCACTTCACTTACTCTAAGTGTCTTAGAAGATTGCAGGTGAACTTTTGACTAAGGCATAGCAGCGAAAATTTGGAAGTCTTGTTCTATGTGGACTTACATGATTTTAATAAAATAGTTTATTTGCCTTACTTGATCAATGAAATCAACATTGGTGGTAGCAGTGAGGTCTCGTCTTTAATATTCTAGAAGTGGAAAGCATGAAGTGTAGTACTTGCACATCAGTGATATATCGGAGTCTGTGACAGATTGACTTTGTTGTTACAGTCTTCTAAGGAGAATTTTTACTAGAATATGAAAATAAAATGTGGTTAATTAAACCATAAGAAATTCTTCTAAATTTTGTTTTCCTCACTTCAGGCTCTTGGTATGACATCTTCCCAGGACAGAGCAATCATTAAAAGAAAGTTAAAGGAAATGAAAGCATCCTTGGAGAAGGCTCGCAAAGCTCAAGAGAAAATGGAAAAGCAAAGGGAAAAGCTTCGAAAGAAGGAACAAGAGCAGCTGCAGAGGAGATCAAAGAAAACAGACAAGTGTTCTTCAGATGCAACAGAGGGCACTAATGAGCAGTGATAAGGAGAAGTGTTGCTGTGTTTGGCAAGTGGAGGCACGTCGAGGAAAGAGAAACTCTTATCCACTCTGATGCCCCTTCAGCTTTCTTGTGTTCATCACCCAAGATTGTGTACAGAGAGACGGGCTGTACATAGAATGACTAGGGAAATTTATATTGTGTCGTTTTCTTTCCTGCATATCCAGTTCACGCTCATTGCTGTTGCCATGTGAAACAATCCCAGCCCCTCAGTTTGTTCTGTTCTTGTTGACAGCTAACTGATTCCATTTTTGTGTGGTGGTGTTTCCTTCAAACTACTCTTCTCTGTTGAGCTCTATGTGTTTGGTCACTTCAGTAACCAGCATGATGCTGAGGAGCATGTCCACTGCTTCATCTCTTCTGAATAGGATGGCCAGTCAGCATGGTTGGGGAACATTTTTTCAGCTGGATAAAAGGAGTTGTGCTCTGTCTGATAAGACTTGACTTAACTTTCTGACCAGAAGTTCGTCTTCTGTATGGTGTTTGGATACTCAGTTCAGTCTGCTGGAGTAAGTTTCACCTTGCGTCAGTACCTTCAAGCAACACTGCTCTGAAAACTGTTCAGTGACTTCTTATACACTGGAGATAAAGACAGGAGAGTCAATATTCCCCCTGGGTAAAGGACAGGAGGTGAAACTCTTACTGTTAACTGTACAACAGTTAATCCAGGAAGGAGGCAAAGCCTTAAATGGTTATGTGGGTTTACATAGAAATCTGAGGATAACATTTATCCTTTAGATACCTGAGCAAGGATGAATTTCTAACTAGAGCACAGCATATAAATCTGTATAAATTGTATTGTGCTCCCAGTGTGCAGGCAACTTTCTTATACCACACTCCACTTTTTTTCATGTGTTTCATACAGGAAACTGGGTTTATTTTGTTTCAAGTTAGTTTTTCCCCAGGAAGAACACCACATCTTCAAATTCATTCTCCAGTCAGTAAACACTGGGAGAATAAGCTTTGTGCTGTGCTATTATGAAGCTGGTATTGGAAACAATTATCAAACTTGAGTTTGCTGTAGATTTTCAGTTTTTACAGAAGTGCACTTTAAGAAGAGGAAGATGAGTGATCCTGGTTAAAATTAAATTCAGTACACTGCTGTTAAGGTCAATGCTGCCATGGAGGCGATGGTTACTTAATCCAAACCTCCCACGCTTTAACTGTTTTGATTGCTATATTTAAAGAATATCCAACCAAAACCCAAGGTTTTGGGCTTTGCCTATAAAATGTTGTGATGGTTTAGCAGTGGTCATACTTCAGGGATTTCTGGGGTGTGTGAGGCCATGGATGAAGCCCGCTGTGCAGTTTTGACTGTGACTGAAGCAGTGTATGATGTTACTGCCTCAACAGCAGTACTGAACTGTACAGTATTGCTTCAAAAGAAGGGACAGACAATGGGCAGATCTCCACAACGAGGAGCTGCTGGAGCAACTGCTCCAGGCAGGAGCTGACTGCTCTACAGTCAAAGCTAACTGTGTACGGTTGAGAAATGTCACTTCCTACTCGTGCAGCCTGCAAGTGGCAGTCTTCATCTAGCTGTGCAAACCCAGAAATTGTTTAAGATGGTGATGCAAAGTTAGAATCTTGAACCTAAAAATGCCAGCTTAGATTTGAAAATTCCTCTGAAGAAAATGTGTGTTTTAGTTTGACCTGGCTTCTCTTCTGCTCTGTACTTTATTGCATTCAGATTTGTGTCTGCAAAGTTCTCTGAAGCTCAGATTTGGAACACTTAGGGTGCGCTGTTAATAGTTACGTTTCTCTTGATCCTAATAATTTCTTTGACATGTAAAATGGTCTGTGAACTGAGAGAGCCTAGTTCATTCAAAATTAATACACAACAGATCTACTTAGCATTAGCTTTATTTTTCCTTCCAAATCCAATTTCTACAAGTTTTTGGTGTAAATTTTATTCAGATCTAAAATTGAAATTATCATAAAAGATACTTGCTGATATTTCTAAGGGCTTGTGCTACTTTTCTTGATATAAGCCACCAGCAGCAAAACACACCTGCTAACAAAAAATTACACGTTGCAGTAAATCCTTCTGTGTTCATTCATAGGAGAAAAAATTTACAAATGTTTAACAGCCTCATAAAACTAGCATTACTAGAGGTTACCTGGAAGAAACTGGAAGTTTAATATTTTAAATACAATGTTGATAAATGCATTAGATGATGATTTTCTTTTTAAATTGTTTACAGTGTAGTAATGTTTAAGTGGTTGTATATAATAATCTAAGGCAATGTCTCTGTTTTATGTTCTTTTTTTATTTAGAAACCAGAGCAGACTGCTTGGCATTATGTATTGAGTTTTCATTCTGTCTTCTTAAAATGGTGCCTAGTTAATCTCTTCGTAAATCACGTTCTTACTCTGCAGAATAACTAATTCAACTTAAGTCCTCTAAGTATTCAGGGGATTTTTAGTGCTTTGTGATAATGTTATTTTGTTATTCTCAGACTAAAAACATCAACAAAAGTATAACTTCAAAAAATCTAGTGGGTTACATTTAAATTGAAACCATTAAAATGCATTTTGATCAACATGTGCAAACGAAGGAAACAGAACAATGACAAGAGTTTTGCTGTTCTTTCTGTGATAAAAGATTTATGTGGTTCCTTTTATGAAATATGGCAACTCAGTCTTGGGAAGTGCAGAAATGTCACCGGATAACAGACGTGAAGCACAGTTTGAAACTTTTCTTGCTATTCTATAGGACCTTTAAAGTTGTGTTGCAATTTTTTTTCCCTTGTATTGTATTATGACTTACAAGAAAAAAAAAAAGATGGATGTTTCATCATTCTTAACTTAAACTTCCTGTAAACCAATGCTAAGTCAGACTATTGTGGGGCTTAATGTAACAAGAAGAAACAAATTTTCTGTGCTGAATGGCTGGACTGCCTTTTTCACAGTTTGGCTCACCTGCAGGCATAATGTCGCCCACATTGTGTATTTATTTGTGGAGCTACAGCTCTTTTTATTAGGCTAACATGCCCGGCCACCAATGAACTGCTATGCAGGCAGTGTGGTGCTTCCACACCTCAGGACGTGTGTTTGTGTCATGGTTACACCTGGGTGACTGCAGCAGGCTGGCCCAAGTTATTTTCTCCCTGCTTAGGGTGGTAGGCCAGTTCTGTAAGCTCTAGTTCTGCTCGTTGCTGCAGTATTGCAAGTTGTGAATATATAGAGCCTCTAAAAAGGTGAAGAATGGAGAGTTAGGAAAAAGTGGAAGTCTCAAAAATAGAAAATGAAATGTACAACACTGCAGGTTACTTTAGTCCTAAAAACCCTAGTGCTTATTCTGAGATTGTGAGGAGAGCAGTGGCTCCTTGTTGTGTTCAGATCAGCCAAACATACAGACATTATTCACTTCCAGCTTGTATCTTCCCATTTCTTCACAGGTGGGCTGCTTCACCCGTGCAGCATCCTGTTAAAACTCCCTGTTGGGTTTCAGTGTGCCCAAAGAGACCAGGCCCAGGGGGTGAGGAAGGAGCTGCACCCCTTCACTGCAATGCACAGTGTTGCCCACTGTCTGCATTTCACCCACCGCCCTAAACAGGTCCTGGTGGGGGCTGCTGGGAGTGGAGCCTGTTGAAGATCATGGGTTAGAATTACACAGTGGAACAGAAGCCAGTAATTAAAAGATGAATGGCATTAGATGTTTGTATTTCAGTGTGTACAAATACTTTTGTATTTTTTCAACTTCTTAAAAATTTTTTGCAATGGCATCTCTTTTGCTATGACTGTAGTCTGCTGCAGGGATACCGCAAGAATTGAACTTTTACTAGAATTACCGAGCAGCTTTCCTCTAATACTTGCCAGCCCTTAGCTGTCATTGACATTCAGAGGTGCTTGACACCTGAGATCAGGGTTCCTCATACTTTATTGCTTCCATCAAAGCCTTCTGTCCTCCTGAGCTGCTACACCTTCGCCTCCTGGCTCATGGACCAGTAAGAGGTGGGCAGTGTAATTTTTGAGAACGAATTGTGTTCCACTTACAAGAGAAAGAAGAAATGCCACTCTTGCATGTAGTGCAGAATACTGTTCTACAGTAGTATGGAAGAGGATCATCATGTAGTTGGGTGCCAGTGTTCTAGCAAGGAAATACATTTTTTGTGGTTTTAACCCCAACTTTGATTTTTATTGGAGCACTTTCAGCAGTTAGTTTCTGAGCAGGATGACAGGTGAAATCCAAGGAGACTTGCCCACTCAGTAGAGTGGAGTGTGGGTCTTCTGCAGATGGCACAGTCCCTTTTGTCAACCTTCCTGTAGATTTTACTGGACTTTTTTCTGTACCTGTGAAACTGCTTTTTCAAAGCTATAATATAGCTTAGTCATGACATTGAGCCCTCCAAACCCTCAATATAAAATGAGCTTTCTGTTATTAACCAGCTGTATCAACTGGTACTGTCACTTTTAGCATTAAGAAATGATTTTAAAAATGCACATCTTACAGAAAGGTTTGGTGGTAATGCCTTGGGCTGCCTGTTCCTTTTGGAAGTGTGGATGGTGTTAAGAACAACCTGTTTGTGAAACCTGCACAAGTTAGGCAGGTCTCTTCTTCCAAAGAGGTGAGGAGGGCTCACAGCTCACGAGGTCAGATCCAACCCTCATAACCTGGGAGCCTGCGGCTCCTGCTGGGTTTCCAGCAGGACCTTTGCCACTGCCACCAGTGGAAGTGGATTTGGGCCCTGTGCAGAAGTGTCTGAAGGAAAGGGGGATTTCAGGGCACCAGACATAGGAGTAACCAGCCTATTTGGAAGTGAAGAGTGCACAGTGAACATCTTCTGACTCTATACTTTCCCATACACATTCACACAACAACTGCTTTCCTAATTTCCAATCATACTGCAATGGTATCTCACTGGTCACTGACAAGTGTTACACATATTGCTAGAAGACCAGGCAGCTAAAGGACTAAAATGCACTGTGCTTACTGTAAAAATTGGCTTCTTAATTGCTTCTTTTTATATGGTTGAAGAGATAGTTGTGCTTCAGATTTTTTTCCTTTTTCTGTTCTTTTTTTAAAGAGGTCAAATGTATATGAAATGCATGTTATCCTGAACTTTTTGTTTGGACATCTTGGTGTCTGATCACCTGCATGAAGGACACAGTAGTGCCATGTCTGAGCTTGTTCTCTTGTGCTTGGTTGATACGAACTTCTCTAGATTGTTGAGTTTTCCCCAGGATAACTTTGTTTAACATTTAGTTATTGGGAGACATCAAAAGAAAACATCATGGTGGCCCTTTGTTTTCTTACAGTTGAAATACAAACAACAAAGCCTTGTGGTTTGAAGTTAATTTGTTAGTGTAAATAAATTTCTTGCCAATGAGTATTATTGTTGTTAGACAACGAATGCAATAAAAAGAGAAATCCTGAATCTTTATTAGAATTTGTAATGAGTCCTCACTTTTCCGCCCTTTTCTTTGTCATTCCAGAAGAAATAAATGGTGAGGACAACCAGACAGCTGCATGGGTCAGGCTAGGGGGTTGGGGGAATATGTACCTTGCCCTGCTTGTTCTTTACTTCCTTCTACTCAGCCAAAGATTATTTTAATCCCAGTTCTTGGCCAAATTGGCATGATTCACAAGCCCCCAAATGGGTCTCATTTACACTCTGTAACTATATAGAAAGAAGTAAAAAAACACATATATTAAGGAAAAAAATGGTCTTTTTTCTTCTTATGAAGGTGAAGTGTAGCATGTAGTCTTTTGCTGCAGGTTGATGTAAAAATAGGCTGCTTTCATGTTGATACTGGTCAATGTTTGTGTGTTTAAAAAATCTGGATTGATTTTGTTACATAAAAACATTTTAGACTCAAGTGTAGATTATTTATAATGGGCATTTTATACATTCAAAGTACAGCAGTTCTTTTACTGAATATGTTTAATAATTCTTTTATTTATTTGATTTTAGTAAGGCATTAAGTTAGGGAAAATCAAAGGGCACAGACTGTGCAATTTGTATAGTCATTTCAGTGGATTTACATCCGGCAGAATCTAGGCCAAACACTGTGCACTTAATCTGTCTAACCCAGTTTGTGTTTCCCAATGACTAAATCATAAATCTTACCTTCCACTAATACAGCACCACCTGCAAGAAGATAAAAAGAATCCTCAATTCATAAAATCATTATCTTAATTAGAATAGATACACTAAGATGCTCCGGGTCCACAACTGACATGTAAGATGTGTCTGCTGAGCAGCTCCCTAGGCCTGGAGCCATCTATACATGTGTCTTTCTTTTTTGTGCAAGTTGCCTCAGATAGCTGCAGCTGGGTTTTGGAAATGCCCAGAACTGCTCCAGTTTCTACAGCATGTTAAAGATGATGGGTTATGCTCTCCTTGGGCTTGCAAGCCTGGATTTTCCGTGTGCAGATTACTTGGTAATTGGGAGGCCAGGCTTGAGCTGCATCTTCCACCACTGCTGTTTCTGCACTGAGGCTGCCAGGAGGTAGAAGCTGTACCCCAGCGTGGCTCTTGCTGCACAACACCTGTTTGCTGTCTGTGTCCTGCCCACCTGAACACTTGTGCCCTGCTCCAATTCCCACCTCTGCACTGCAAGGCTGGGATACCTGGGGAGGAGGTTGGCAATGGGCTTCCTGCCCTCCTCACCTCGGGTCAAAATGTTACTGTCAGTAACAGCAGATAGCTATGATGTCTCTCCTCTCAAACGCTGTAGGAAAAGATAAAGCCCCTCACTTGCCCATGGTTCCATTTGTAGTAAGACCAACGGGAAAATCTTCAGCACAGGAGCAGTTTAGAACAGAAAAAAAAAGCCAGTGATGAGTGAAGACAGTCTTGATTTTGTGAAAGGCCAAAACCAATTAAAAAAACAGAAGTTTGACAAGATCCAACAGCATGTAGGTTTGCTAATTTGAAGATGTTTTAAGCAACAGTAAAATGTGAAAATAAATGTTTTGGTGGGTTACTTCTGCACTGCTGAGGGAAGTGGCTGTTGCCCTTCTACGACCAGAGAGTAAGTCCAGGACTCGCAGAGGGAATGACTGGCATTTCAGCTGCATCACTGCTACTGATACGTGATGTAACTCTTTAGAACATAGCACTTCAGAACAAAAAGTGGCACAGTCCTAGAATAATCACTTTAGAATGCTAGTGCAAGCCACTGATGGCTAATCACAAATTAGTGAATAGCCCAACCTCTCCTTACTATGAGAACTTCCTTCAGAGCAGTTCTTTCAGCTTGGCCTCCAGGAACGATATCTGTTCTTCAAAGCTGAAAATGGATTACAAGTTCCTGTAAGGAAGTACTTAGGAGGAAAGCTGAAAGTGTCCTGCAGGGAGAGAAGTTGCTAAGGAAGGAGCGGCAAAGCCAGAGTTAGGTAATGCCAAAGTACAGCGAAGGGATAAGACAAAAGCTGCCCTCATTCAAGGTTGGCTCTGCTCTGTGGAAGGGCTGCACACCATGGGCAGCAAAAGACTCAGAACTGTGGTCCAAACAGATGAGTCCTTGTCACCAAAGCCTTCATGGGCAAACAGTGAAACCTGGGCAGCGCTCAAGTCCCCAGAATAACTGAGCATTTTGGAGAGGAGCTGTAAGCACAGTTTGTGCACAGACCTGCTAATGCAGAGCCACCCCCCAGAGACAAATCAATTAGCTGTGTGATTTACTGCCCCAAGTCTGCCCCTCCAGCCATCACTGGCCCCTGCAGCAGCACATGCTATTGGGATACAAACATCACAAATGGCAGGGGCACTGTTGGTACGTGGGCGTGTTTGAGTGTCAGCAGAGGGAAGCTGCTGGCCTTTGGAAGGGCCAACATGCCACTGGCTGTTCTTCAGCCTCACACAGCTCTTGTGCCCAGGGACGTGCCTTACACCACGGTGTCTGTGCCAGTAAGCCAGTGGTGGAGGGTTCAGGGTGGAGCAGAGGCTTTCTAGGGGCAGGAGGGGATGTGGCAAGACCCACAGCCCACTCAGCATTGCAGAGGACGTGGGATGACACCGTCCTTCCTGTACAGCAACATAGCCCTGGCACTGACTTCCTGCTCATTAGAGCTGTCCCTTTTGCTCAGGAAAGGAGCAATTACTCTTTTCCTACCAGTAGGTGAAAGACATTAGGCTTGTTAGAAAGGAAAGGTGCAGGAGCCAAGAGGTGTCAGTACATATATTTACTGTTCAGGGCCCCTGCTCACCCAAACCTCAGCCTGCAGTACTGCCTCTTCTCAGCCAGAACAGCAGAACACAGACAGAGGAGGGTTTGCACATATTTCACATCCTATCTCAGTGTTTGAGCCACTACAGAGCAGGTTAGTTGGTCTGTCTTAAAGGCAGAAGCACTCCTGTGTTTTCTGGACTTCCCACGTACTCTTCAGATTAGAGGGGCTGTGGCTGATGCTGGAGCAGAGGCAGGAGGAACAGCAAAGCCAGCTTAGCAATCAGCACCCAGGGACTGGCTCTGGCTCTTTCTCCTCCCATGCTTGCACTTCAGGAGCAGCCTGTCTTTTTTCTCCACGGTGGTGGAAGAACTGCAGTGAGGAAAAGCTACTGCATCAGCTGAAGGATGCAGAGGGGCATCCTTCTGCTGTCTGGTGGCAGCATTTGGAGGGGCTGCCAAGATGCTGAAAAGGGCCAGTGCAGGCAGGTGCAGGCAGCACAGTGGCAACCCCAGCAGGAGAGATCTCACAGAGCCTTTAGCTGAATGCCAGCAATTCTCACAAAACTGGAGAGCTGATCACAGGTGGGAACTCAGAAGGACAGGAAGTGCAGCAGGAGCTGCTCTGAGGGTAAGGGCATCTGCAGTAATGCTAGAAGAGCTCACTCCATGAGCTCCAGCTTCAAAGGACACCGAGTTCAGTTCATTGCAAATGACTGCTAACATAATCCCAAAAACACTAGCTGAAGGAAACCTGGGGGGCTTTTGGTAGTGCAAAATGTCAGTAACTGATGCCAGGTAAACATGAAGGGCTGCCTGATGCACAGCAGTGCTGCAGGAATCAACTCCACACCAGCTGAAATTAAACACAGAATATGTGTGACCATGGCTCGGGAGAGTCACTGCAAAGCACCCAGAAATGCTCCCCTTGTGGTGACAGACAATAGGAACTGCAAATGCACTTCCTGCTGAAGGTGTGCAGATGTTTCCCACTCTTTAAGAGAGAGAAAAAAAAAGCTTTTCTAAACTCCTTTTGAAAGACCCAGTCAGAAACCTCTCCAAAGTGATTCCCTACTCTTTTCTCATCGGATTAAAACAAATTTATGAAACTGAAGTAACATTGGGAAATGGCTTTTAGTGGGAAGGGGAAATGAATGAGACTGAAATGATATTTATTCTCCTTCCAGTTATTTTGGAAGCATTAGGGAAAGCCAGCAGGAAGGTTTGGAAGAAAAACCCCTAGCACAGTCCCTGGGAAGGCCCAGGGGTCAGTGACAAGAATGCGCACCACACTGGTAGTCAGCAATTCTCATTTACAAAATCAATTTTCTCATGGGGGAAAAAAACAACCAAACAACAAACCAGAAATCCAGCCAGCACATACTTCAGTGTCTGACAGTTTAGTCATTTACAATCTAAAATTGAACTTCAAGATTACCCTATG
Organism: Vidua chalybeata; assembly: GCF_026979565.1. NCBI lineage: Eukaryota > Metazoa > Chordata > Aves > Passeriformes > Viduidae > Vidua > Vidua chalybeata. The sequence goes on from NC_071530.1 coordinate 24,700,890, forward strand.
TTAACAACATGGGGTCCTCCCCATTACACAGATAAACTAATTTCTCACCTTCAATTCCATGTCCTTTACTATTTACTATGAGACTATGAAGTCTCATTTTGGAGAGGAAGACTAAAATACATTTCCATTACTGTAGTTAACTTTTATTGGAACAGTCTTGCTGTTAGCAGATCTAGCAGAAACTAAGTGAGTTCCCAAGGAATTAAATCCTTTCCACAGCAGCAGGTCTTGCCCGTGACGAGCTATAGATCACAGTAGAGGGCTCTGTGGAAGACTGTGCCAATGAGCAGTTTTCCCTCGTAGGTGGACGCCACTGAGCTTCCCTGCAGCACAGAGCCGTTGTCAGCGTAGACACGTGTCACCACAGGCTTCTCCGAGAGGATGTTCTGGATGCGCAGGACCTGCCAGAGCGGGAGGACACATCTATTGAAATGGTCATGGGGGAAAATGCTCCAGGGAGAGGCGGACCATCAGCATGTTAACTTAAACAAATTAGTTAGGATGACCAGCTGCTGATAATTGCAACCACGTGATTCCCGTGAGAGGGCCTTTAGTGAAGCACGGTCCACGAACACTGATTTTTTTTTTTTTTAAGTTGTTGTGCAACAGCTGTAAGGAAGTCAGGCAGTCATCCCCACCACTAGGAATGTGCGCATTTTTTTCCAGACTAAGAGTTAGTTAATATCTTCTTATTTTCATATTTTTCCCAGACAGAGTAAACAACTGCCTAGTATCAGAAATCAACTGCTATTGAACATGGTAATTTTGAGAAGTGTCTTACAGGAAGCTTCAGACAAGGCTGAAATCCAATGGACAGCAGCCAGCTGCACTCGTAGCACTATCGCCCTGATGCCAGTACCTCACTGATTTCACAGAAAGAAGAATTACAGTGTTACCTACAGATGAACCACACTTGCACAAATTAATCATTCCTGTGGAAATGTTTCTGGTCACACTTTGCACTCAGTCAATTATGTTTAGTTTGTCAAAGAGGTCCTGGCTCAGTAATTAATGCAGTTCATCAGAATCTGTGTGCATGTCCACAGCTGCAGAGAAAGCAGCCTGAGGAGTCCAAAGTGACTGAGCTACTGGTTGGAAATTATTTAGTTGTTGCCCAAGGATCTGAATAGGTGTTTGTTAGTGAGTATATGCTGTTCAGGCTCTCACTTGAGAGCAGAAGCCAGCTTGGTCTTTGCTTTAACAAAGGCATTCTGTGCCAGGCACTTTCTATGAAATGCAGTTAAGTTATACCAGCATAATTTGAGCAAAACAACTTTCTGGCACAGACATAGCCAAGAGACCAGTGATGTCTCCCAAAAGGCACCTCAGATGCAGGAAGATTTTCAGGATCATAGTAGAACAGCTTCATCCCATTGGGATGACATCCTGCCCAGACGTCTCCAGTGTGAGGGTCAATAGACAAGTTATCGACCAGAGTGTCCAGCTGCAGTGTCTAGCCAAGATAAAGGAAAAACAAAAAGTTAAATCCTGGAAGTAAATCCTGGAAGAAAACTACAACATAACCAACAGACTTGTCTAATCTGACATAACTTAGACTGGCTTTTTTTTTAAGAAATACTTTTCCCCCCACTTCTGTTTTTCTTTTCCCCTAGTATGCATCATCCCCACCTCTGTGCTATGAGAAACCTGCTTGCTGCTCTAAGCTTCTCCATCAGCTCATTCACATCTACACACCTCTGTGGATGCTTTGAGTGCTCTGAGCCCCACTGCCTGAGGCAGATTTCCACTACAGCTCAACAGCATACCCAAGGATTCCTCCCTGGTTGTTGGTGGGAGGGTGGAAGATTTGAAGCTCTGTAACGGGGTGTGCAGACACCTCTGCAAACACACAACAGGAGCTGCCCAGATCAGAACTTTACAGATGATCATGCTGAGATCTCAAGCATTCATTGAAACTATTCTATCCAAAATCCATATCTGCCTCTTTTTTATAGAACAGCAGCACCTTACCTTCACATGGGTTAAACTCCAGTTAGCATGTTTTTCCATGACATAGACATTGTGATCCAATACATCTGCAATATAGATGTACCTTCAAAAGAAGGAAAAGCACCTCTTAATATATATGAGTAAGCAGACACCAAAACTAGACAGTTCCTCCTGTACAAACCCACACACAAACAGACATTGCAAGCCAGCCACAGGGCACTGAAGCCAACCTGCTGAGCAGCTCAGCTACACTGAGGTGCCAGTATAGCTTCACACTGTGCCAGTTTTTCCATTATGACACTGAAATAAGCCTTGGAACCAGAAAATCACAATTACAATTTTTTTTTTTAATCACCTGTCCACACCATAGGACTGGTTGATTCAGTCATACAGATGTAGGACTGTAGAGCACTCCTCCCCATTAATCCTTGCAAGCAAGACACACAAACTCCTGTATCAGCTGGTTAAAATGCAGCAACTGTTGACCTTATTGCCTATAAAGTACCACACAATGCAGCAAACACTGCTGCTAAACACCGAGACACAAAACTTCTGTGCTACAAACACTCTGCATCACTTGTGTTGCACAGGCAGCACCTTGCCTTTCATGAACCAGTTCAGGCACCTGACCACAGAGGTACCAGGTGTACAGATTAAGATCTCCAGATACTTCTGTGTGATAAAACAAAATCTAATGTAAGGAGAAACTTACTTTCTATCAGGTGAAATGTTAATTCCATTGGCTGAATAAAACCCAGATGCTACTTCTTTAACTTCTTTTGGACTGTAGTAAACAACATTTGACCAGGTTAAACCCAAGAACATTTCTAAGAACATCAAGAGGAAGTCAGAGAAGTAGTGGTCATTGGTAGCATAGAAGCTATCTGGTCCTGTGGCTACTATATCATTCACACTAAAAAAGAAATAAAGAGATGGAGAAATTAAAAAAAGAAAAAATTAGAGGTATGAAGGAGCATTTTAGGACTGCCCAGAATACAGTCAGGACATGGTCATCAATACCCATAAAGAGGCTGCAATTATAGATGTACTTCAAGTAGTCACCAAATTATTTAGACCCTTTTTACTTCTATTTTCTATGAGCCAGGACAGTGCAGTGCTGAGACCTGAATAGGGCCATAGGCATGCTAGAGATCTGACTACCTGTCTGTAAGTACATTGAAATAATTTTTTTATAAGTAGTACTATTATTAATATTATTTTCTTTTTCGTTACATTCAAGTAGAAATCAGAGAACAAGTAAGTGTTGTGACAGCTTTATCAGTCTGGCTGTTTATTTTACAATCATATTGCAGCAGGACAGACCAAAAAAAAAAAAATTTGTATTCAAAACGAGAAAAACAGAAAAAGCTAAATATATGTTTATTTTTACAGTGTAGGAAATCCAGACACTAAAATACCTGGAGATTCATATCTGTAATAACCTGAGTGTGGGTTACATGAACAAAGGAGAAATGGATGCCAAGCTAATTCACTGGCATCAATCACAGCAGCACTTAAGACTAATTTAGTGATACAGCTATTAAAAATCTAATTTAGAGGAGAGATTGGAGAAACACTGCTTTTGATTACACAGATAAATAGTAATCAGTAAGAGAAACAGGGATGCTGGTTAAAGAGGAAATATCTTCTATTAATAATAGCCTAAATCCAAAAATCATCCTACATTGGATTTCACCAATGCAGCCTGATCTGGAGGAAGACTGTATTTGAGTCCAATACCTTGTCAGAAGGTCATGTTGAATGGTTTTCAGGTGTACAAGAGAATTGTCATCTTCTACAAATTTAAACAATTCTACTGTGCTCTTCTGGTGGGGATGGTTCACAACAAAGAGGTACACGGTGTCGTCTTGAAAAAGAAATGGAAACAGCTGAATTCTCTGCAGCAGTTTGTGTGGCTGAGCACCCCCAGCCCTGAGGCAGCCTCGAGCACAGAGCACGTGCTCAGTCTGGTGCATTTGTCTCATGGCTCTACAGAGGCAGAGGGATGAGTACCCACATTCTGCAAGATGCCTCTGCAACCGGATCCAGATCTCCAGCTAACTTTTCTCCCAGGCTGGCTCTACAGGGAACTGCTTTGTTAATAATAGATTTTTGCTATTTCTACCAAGGAAGAAAGAAATGACCACCTCATCCTTATACCCAAGTCACTGGGTTTTGCAGTCTGTGAAACAGCCCCAGCCAGCTGGAAGAAGGGTTTGTGGCCAAGGCAGTTTGGGCTTTTGGGTTTGTCTACCACATTCCCTGGGAGAGTGGAAGGAGCATCCTTCTCCTGCATTCTGTGCAAGGCTGCAGTCCATCTGCCCAGCCCTTCTGGTAGGACCCTACATTAGCCACCACTGATTTTTCCAACACCTTCCCTTAAAGGGTTACTGTATGGGGATGCAGGTCAAGCTGCAGCAATAGTTTTCTTTATATCTGCAGAATTCTACTTGCCCTGCTAAAACCCCTAATGAAAGGACAGAGGAAAAGATACTTTATTAGTAATCAGAGCCTGACATAGTAGAAGGTATCTTGGAAAAGAGAGCCTAGCTTGCCAAAGAGTAACGGAGGTTTTAGTAATTCACAGAGTTGATAATTTACTACTTTGCCACAAAAGTTTCCATTCTGGGCACTAGTAGTCAGTGAATGATGTATCTCCTCAAAACACTTGAACCCAGCGTGAGACACATGCAAATGTAAAATCAATTTTCTCTGGTTTTCAACTCTAAATTTTACCATGTTTTCTTTCCTCTTAATATCCAGGGCATCCTTCTGTTTCAGACAGACTGAAATTATGTGCAAGTGTGTTTCCTTGACCAACTGACATTTAGAAAAGAGCAAAACAAAGGTGAAAAACCCCAAACCTTTTTGTGTCCCAGCAAGAATCACCATTTGGGGGTGCAGGGCAAGGCTACAAAGGGATTCCTGATTGTGCTCTCTAGGCTGATATTTGCCATCATCTCGAGCTCTTTACCTCTGTCTATATAGGTGCTGATTCCATGAGGGTTAAACGAAGCCAGATCAAACCCTCGGCTGATTCTCAGTTCCACTGCTCTGGGATTGTCTTCATTCAAATCCATCAAAAATATTTCACCTGGCTTATCTGGAGCAAAGCTCTTTAAGCCTGGATATTTCAAGCCCTGTAGAATCCAAACATAAGAAAATAATTCCTGGGTAAAAGGTAAACAAGAGAATCACAGGGCTGAAAAAGCCAGGGCCTTGATCGGACTTGCAAGCACACATGAGGATGTCCCATGGCCAGCCATCCTAATTGCAAAGAAAAGGTTGAAAACCTATCTCCTAAAGGCTAAAAAAAAAGTCAGGAACAGCAAAATCAATACATAAAATTTGACTTTTTTTTTTTTTTTAAAGTTAGGCAATTAACACGGCTTCTTAACATGACAGAGGATTGACATTTCAACTTCATTTCAATGAAGTAGCATGAAAGAAAGCCAAGGTTACGTGGCCAGGTAAGTCAGTGCAATAGGATACCTGTGTCAGAGCCACCAACACCACTTCTGTGTCAAGAAGCATGCTTGCTGAGGGGAGCGAATGACAGCTAAGCCAACACAAGACTGGGCTGTTCTTTTGGAGCCAGTCAGACTTGTAGAAAAGAACCCCTCCTGCTGTTTTCACCTATGGCTTCTGCAGTTAAGGAAGCAGGCAAGCCCCAGCATGGGAACTTACAGAGCTGATGAAAGCCAGTCCATTGGGAAGTATATCGATGTCTTCTGAACCAGTTTCTGCAAAACAGAGATAAACAGGGGTTTTCAGGTGACATTAAGCATTTCCCATTGAAAAAATCTCCTTTTAATTACAATTCCAGCTCTCATGAATGACCCTTTCTAGTATGACAGCACACACAATGACGTTTGGTGGAAAAGTTTGGCCACTGCATTAAAAGTGGTAGCAGAAGACAGCACATCAAGTTAGGAAATAGTACCAGGGTTCATCTCTTTTGGGGGCCCAGGAGTGCCCCTGCAGTGGCCAGGCAGTCTCCTACCCAGCTCCATGTGCCCCCAGATGTTGTGAGATGAATCACCAGGTGTGGGATGAATCACCAGTTCCTGAGGATGTGTTCAGCAGCAAGCAATTAGTGTGAGCATGGAGATTTCCAGGGCAGGACCATACCCGTGACTCAGGCCTCAGGCTTGCATAAGGCAGCTGTGGGAATTGTGCACACTAATTCTCCTGATTGAGCTCGGACACTTCACAAAAATGGATTATCAAATATTTAGTTAAAGCTCTCAAGTGACAGAGAACATACTATAACAGCTAAGGGCTTTCATAGTTAGACCTCACTTTCAACTAGAGGTAATCACTTCCAATATTGCCAGTTCCTGTAGCTCCTGTAATGTTTTTCCCTGCTAAGAAAGGAAGATAAAATAAAAACCCTTTAGTAAGAACACTTGAGCAATTTTAGACTTTCATAAAGCACTCTCTAAAGAGCTGTTAGTCCAATGCTGAAGGCCATTTGCCATCTCACATTTCCAGCACTCCCCAGAGAAGCCTCCCCTCTTTTCTCCAAATCACCAGCAAAAACAGCATTTCTCACAAGTCACTTTCCAGATGATGAGGGAAACCACTCAGGAGCACTTGCTTAAAGAAAATTCTTCGGCAGGTTTTCTTTATCAGAGCCATCAACACAAGCTTTTTCCACCCAGCTTGTCCCATGTCTCCAAACCCCATCCTGCTTTGCCATAACCACATGAGAGCCTGCATGGGTCACACAATCCCTTGCACCTCAACACCTCTTCCCAAGGAAACACCTGCAAATTTGAGCTGGGTTTATTGTTTGCTTTTAAGCAACTCCTATTTATCCAAGCACTGGTTTGCCTGGGCTGTAATTGGTCCTGGGATTACTGACAGCCTCTCTGGAGAGGAACCAGAATGCCAAATTCACCCATCCAGGAAAGTTGCTCCCTACCTCAGCCCTGGGAAGATGCAGTGGCACAACTTCTCACTTCTGGCCAGAGCCAGCTCCTCCTCAACTTCAGGAAGTTCCTGCTCCATCCCATGACAGCAACAAGCAGAGTATCCCTGCCTTCTGAAGAGCAAAATGTCTGAAGATGCATTTTGGGAGGAGTCAGCTGTTATCCCACCCTGGGTTTTGGTTCTGAATTTTGACTAACTCAGGCGGGAGACAACATCTGCACTGATGTGTCCAGAAACACTTAGAGTCTGTATTTACCAATTAAAGTTTTGAATTTGGGCTTTTTTTTTTTTTTCTTTCTCAGCTCAGCTTACACTCTGGTTTGAGCCACAAACTCCTTTCCCTTGCCCCAGTCTCTCCAAGTCTGGGTTAATTTATAAAATGGGGTTAGTGGTAATTCTCCACTTCCCAGGATTGCTGCAAGGCTAATAGCATAAATAAATGCTGAGAGGCTCAATTGCCATGGTGACATGAGCTGGACAGACAGCTTTTACTGGCAGCACACACTGGTGAGTGAATAAACAGAGATATAATCATTTATCGCTACTGAATCGGCGAGGCTGCCAAGCAGAAAGATGAGCAGGCTAATTGGGAGCAGATAATTAAAAACTACAAGCTTCCGGTGGAAGGAGCGCACTGAGAGCCCTGCACACAACTGCCTCAAGAGAAACTGCCCAGCAAAGCACATTTTGGGCACTCCATGGCCAGGTCCTGGAATGTGTGGAAGCCAGTGGCGTCAGGAGAGCAGTGGAATGCTGACTCAGCACAGCCCTGCTGATCCAGCACTGCCGAGGAGGGGCTGCAGACACACAGCCGGCCCAGGGGAGCTCAGGGACTCTCCTGCATGCCCTGTTTTGGGTGGGCTCTGTGCTGCTGCTGCAGGCACCCTATGGGCCAGGAGAACTAGGAACTGACTCCTTAGGTATCACTTGTATGCACTATGTTGTTTAATCATACCACTGAGCCCAGCTTGTCCATGGGGTTATCTGAAGAGGTGGCATTTAAGAAAAAAATTAAAATAGTGTGAAAAACTGCTGCCTACTTTAGAAACATTGGCTTTTTGTTGTTTTTTATTTTATCTTAGTATGATGTATTCTGCAGGTGTATCTAACAAAAAAGCCCATCTGGATTTCATGTCCAAAAGTGTGACACTGTTTTGCCCATACCCCACGAATTGTTGCAAGATACAAGTATTTCTAGCAACATCTGTAGTAGCTTCTTGAACTTTAGGAATTAGTACAGGAGATATGGTTAGTTTATTATAAACCAGTAACATGATGAGGCATCAATAAAACTCAGAAGCTAGTGTTTATTCTACAAATATAGCCTTTCCTACATATTTGTGAATGAGGCTTAGGACAAGCTGAAATTTTTGTTTGTTCAATGTTTGCATCTGTGCTTATATTGCACAATATTTGAAAAGCAGAATATATTAAAGTCTTTAGAAAGATACAGAAAAGATGAAACTGTGCAGAAAAAAAAGGGTCCACTAGAGAAGTCTTCCATTTACTCAGTGTTTGCTTCACTTACTATAGATCCATCACTTATAATTCATAGACTGTAACAGAGGTCTGTTCCTCTATGTACAGAATGAATAGATTAAGATTATTTTGCTCAGATCCAGCTGATCCAGCTCTGGGACCTATGTCACATTTAAGAGTTCAGAAAGACTGATTTAAACATTAAAAAAAGGACAGATTGTTAATTCAGCTTTATCCTAGCATTTTAAAGGAAAAAGTCCCAGGAGGCCAAGATGTCCATGTACAAAGACATCCTTAGACAAAGTCACCCATGCAACTACAGCAGAAGCCCATGTCTGAGCAGTACTACCTAGGCAGCATTTAAGCTTTACGGATCCTTGGTCACCCTGAGTGATATAAGCCCCCTGGACATTTGAGTGACATTTGAGTGACCATGCCAACTTTTAAGCTTGCATAATCCTTTATTACTTCTCTTTCTGCCACACTGGACCTGCTAAACTAATTTTTGGCATTTCTATTTTTCTAACGAGCAGCAAACTGCAGAGCAAAGGCAAGGCAAGGTGCAGTTCCCTGTGTGAAGGGGCAGTGTTAGAGGAGCCAGCAAGAAGCAGAAATGGAGCTCTGTAAATGGATCCACTGCCTCTAAGGAGAGGCAGGTTCTCAGAAATAACCTAATTCACATGTAAATGTCAGGCACAAAAACCAAGATACTGTTCAGAAATTAAATACAACTCTATTTGTCTTCTCCAGGTTTCCTTTTTTCCTCAACAGAACAATCATGTTGCAAAAAAAGTCTTATAAAGATTGTAATAGTGACATGCTTAAAAAATTACTCAGAAATTATTTTATATTAATCACCACCAAACAAACATCATTCATAGTCTTGTATGAGTAAATTACAGCTTAATCTAGAACACCTGGAAATTTTTTAATGTAATTTTTTCTCTACATATTTTCAAGCACAGGAACTCTGCATATACACATTCACAGCAGCAATTTGACTTTATAAAGATGTTTAAATCCTGACACAAGGAACAATCAAGATTTATGAAATCAACTCACTGACTCAGCAAGCTCAAAGGCAAGGCTGTAAAAGCTCATCCAATGACTTTTTACACATGAAAAATCCAGACAAATTTCAACATAATTTAAGCCATTTCCAAAAATACTAAGGAGGGGGAAATCCTTAGCCATCAAGCCTGCATTGATGTTTTTTGGGAGAAAGGGAGACACAAAAAAGCAATCCATTTCAAAGCTAGCAATTTCATATACTGGTTATCCTAAGTGGAGAGAAAAAAACCAAGACATAAATATTGCTATGTGCTGAACACATGGCCCAAAGTACAAAGTCAACATTTCAGCCACTCTGTTAAACCTCTCTGCAAACTAGACTAAGATGACAAACATGACCCCTCGCTCTTTGGAACCGCACAGCTGCATTGCACAACAGCCCGAGCTCCACCCGCCACCGGCACCGCGGCACCAGCCGGCTCCTAAATATCCCCAAAATGTGGCGCTAAGGAGAGGCAGCCTGGCTGGCATTTAGCAGCCACTCCTCTGCCATGTGCCTATGGCCTTCTCCTAAGGCTTGCACCCTTGCAGCACTTCCCATCTCCAAGATGTAACCAGCTGACAGCCACCTGCAGGTACCTGCCTGAAGAGCCAGCACTCCCTCATCTAAAAGCCAAATCATTTCCTAAGTGGCTTAGCAAAGGAGAAGTGTTTCCAAGGTACTCAGTTTTAAGAAAAGGAAAATAAACTAAATACCAACTTATACCCAGCTAGTTTTTCAGTACTATTTTTCCTGCAGTTTCCCCCTGTCTCCTACTCCAAGTCCAACAAACCAAAGTCAAATTAGCACTTTGTTTTTGGGATCAGGCTTGGAAGCTGGCTTTAAGAAGCCACTACAAAAGAAGGCTGGACAAAAGCAATGCACTCAGTTATTTTAAGCACGTACCGATCCCTTTAATGAGCCGGCAGCTCGGGAGGCTCACTGGGGCTACTTCCCGTGAAGCATTGAGTCTGTTCCTGCAAGAGGAAAGAGCAGGGTTAAACAGCACGCAGCCAGTTTGAAAACAGGTAACTTTCCCAGTTTTCAGTTTTATTGTCTGCCACATTGCAGCAACAAATCAGCCATGAAATACTGAATAAGCAAACTCCAGAACCAACAACACAACTGCTCCAAATCATTGCAATGGTTACACATGACCAAGGATTAAGTGATTCTTCCACACTGAGTAACTTCAGAAACTTCATCAACAAGCTTTCATGACCCACTGCAGCTCAGATGATAAAATAACCACACTTTCTTCAGGTTTCAGACACCTAAATATAGAAGCACCCTGCAGTTAGGACCAACATTTCACATGAGGAGAGGGTAATTTTTTACTGCAACCCACTGCCTATTTTTGGTGACCAGCAGTTGTACTTTCTTCATTTTTTGTCTACATTCAAAGGTAGCAAGAGTACTGTTGCAAGGTCAGGAGCGCTCTTTTCCATACAACAAGCAGGACTTGGTAGTATGGTTTTCAGCAATTACCCTGTACCCTCCTCTTCACTCCTGGCAACCACCCCAAGCATTACCCTTCATCAGTGCTTATTTCATTAATGAATGTGCATGAAATTCCACCTCTCATACTTCATTGGACAAACAGATACAGACAGGCACACAGAAGTTCGTATTTCTCAGTTTCCTCTGTTCCAAGTTTGCAAATCTGCATGACCACCTCACAGCCAGGAGGTTTGCCCATGCTGGTCTGCAGTGACACAAGAAAATATGTTGTATTTCTATGTATTCTAGTGTGCTAGAATATATTTTTTTTTAATGCCCAGAAGGAAGCATTTAACCTAACGTAGTAACTCTTTTGCATGACTATCATATGCATATGTTGAAGCTGCTGCTGCAATCACAGGAAATTCTGAACGCAAAGATCCCATGGCAAAACTTGGCCATGTTTATGTTATGGTTTTAGGCATAAACATAAACTAAACAGCAGTATCAGTCAGTGATAAGAAAAATATGTGACACAGTTGAGCACTGTATGGTATGTCAGTTCTGCATTTTTTAAATCACTTGAATATGAATTGTAAATCGCTTCAATGTTGTATCACTGACACGGGTTGTTAATATAAGGCCAAAATAAAAGAAGAAAAACAGTAAAATTGCAGACAACTGCAAAGGAAAGGAGCCAAGTTAAACCCTCCCAAGCCCTCTCTCCCAGCACAGGAGAACTGACAGAGAATCACGCTGGCTCCCAGCCCACAAACGGCACAGGAGGGATATCTCCCTGCTTCCCCCTTACCCACTGACATCCTGGCACAGCCAAACCCACCAAGCCCTCGAGGGTGGCTCAGGGGGATCCTGCCTGAAGATGCACTGTTGCCTGCTTAGGACTTTTCCCTTCCCTATTTTCACCAGCTTTTCCCAGGCAGGCTGCAAGCCACCCCAAGCCAAAAGCGCAGCAGGAACTCAGCCAGCAGCCAGCAAGGGATGATGATATCCCGACAGCATTCCCAGGGAAACACTTCATGGGCTGGAATGAGAGTAATTCAAAAGGACACCAGTCACAAGCCTGCAGCATATATAGAGGCTTTTCCAAAATGTGTCAGTTTATCTAGCTCAGACAGCCTCAGCCACGCAGCCAGATGGCCTAGATTACTAACTGGCCATACTAAGGCCTGGAATATGGAGGACCCGCAATATGTGTGGGATGCAACTTCAAAGAAAGCAAGAGCTTTTGACTCTTGGTGCAAGTCCAGTGCATGGCATCTTTTCCCTCACCGTTTCTCTTTCCAGTTTGAGTCCTCCACCTGCCACCCTGCTCCATGGGACACAGACCACAGGCCTTCCCTTTCCTTCAGAAGGAACCCATTGCATATTCAAAGACCTCTCTCTCTTTTAGTTTTCCTCATCTCTAGATTAACCAGTCATGAATCTCTTGGGATTTGATTCTGGTGTTTTTTAACAAATTCAGAAAGAACTACAGAAAGTCTTTGCTGGATTCTTGCCTCTGGGTAGGGAATGAATAAAAGAGTCCCTTGGCAAGAGCTAACACCACCCAGAGTTTCTCCTCTCAAGACTGTGTTAAATTACTTTTAGAGTACTTTGCGATCTGAAGTTGTGTATTTCCAAACTTGGCAGCTGTCTTAAGACCAGCTACTTGTACATCACAATTTGCAGAAAACACAGTACATAGGAAAAATCCACAGAGAGCTACAGAGACAGGGGGATCCTGTTTCTTCATGGAGATTCTCCTTTACCAGATTCCTAACATTTCATTTGTTCATTGAGTTTGGAGGAGAGGTGGAGTCCTCTGCTCTTCATAGCACTTTGGCTCACCCCACTAAAGCCTGGGAATATCTTCCAGTTCTGCTATCCCAGCTTATGCAATCCAGGAGGGCCCCATTACCACTGTGGCTATCACCAATAACATTTGTGGTGGATTTAATGCAGCCATCATCCATGCCAGGTAGCAGGGTCCAGGCAGTAATGCTCTCCTTCTGTAATTAGATACAATTACTATCTACCCAAAGTTCAATTAGCTGGATGTCATTGCTATGAAATCAGGCATTTGGGGTCCTTGTGAACGTAAACAAAATTATAATTATTAAGTCACCTTCCAACACAGTAATTCAGCATCACTTTTGTGACCTGAAAGGACCAGTTACACATTCAGGAGCTTTCAGGACAGAAACTGCTGTGCGCACATTCACACCTCACAGCATGAGGTGTGTGATATGGAGCATGACATGGCTGGGTATTTCAGCTCACAGTAAGTGAGGTCATAGCTTAGAATCACCAAAGTCTGGGCTCCACCAGAGGAAACCTCATGTACATAGGGGCTATTGTTATCCAGAGTTAGCTTTGGTAGAACAAAGTTTCTGGCAAACTATTTTGGGTTACTGTTTGGCCAGTCGGCAGGAGATGAGGTAAACTCACGAACAGTGCTTTTGGCACATCTCTGTTAATTGCAGGCTCTATAAAAACAGAGATACTACCCCTGCCCCTGGACACCTTCTTCCCTTGTCCCCTTGCTCCCATCATCCTGGGGAGGACTTCACATCCACTCAGTGCAAAGGGCATTTCCTCTGCATAAATGGTCCCGAAGTTAGTTAATGCCGAAATTGGATGAAAAGGGCATCACGGTGCCCGTATTTTCTCGGGGGAAAAACGGTTCCCTTGATAATATTGACGGCAATGATGGTGATGATGAAGAACCCTTCCTCTCTGGCTGACACTGCGCTGATGCAGGGCAGGTGCTCGCTAAGCTGTGCCCGAGTCCGGGAGCTGCGGTGTCCTCCCGCTCGGAGGGTGGAGGGAAGCGCCCGCCGCCCCCGCCCGGCTCAGCCCCGCACCCGGGGGACGCCTCAGCCTCGTCCCGCCCCGCCGGCACCGGGACCCGCAGCTCCGAAACCCCACCGGAGCTCACCCACCGGAAGGCCAGCAGCCGCTCTGCCGCCAAGGCTGCCGCTATCCCGACGAGAGCCACCGCCAGCAGCTTCCCCATGGCCGCTCCCGGCTCCGCCGCGTCCCGTCCCGTCCCGTCCCGCCCCCGGGCCCGGCGCTGCCTCCCTCGCCCCCGCCCCGCGGCACGGGGCCAGGCAGTGCCTCTCTGCAGGCTCCATGCTACGGCTCCCGTGGGAAAGGCAGCTGGACCAACTTCCAGCTCCCCTATAAAAAAAAATGTGTGATTGTACAAAAATAAGTGCGTCAGAAAAAGTGCGTGATGCGGCTTCCGCGTACACCTCTGCTGCGATGTACACACTAATAAGTGTACATTCATACCAGAGTTTCCCCCCCAGATGGTGTTTCTTCCACTGCCACCCTCCCACCAATATCTTTCTTCTCTGTGCAGGAGAAAGGCTGCAGGACCCACCTCAGAGCTCCAGGGTTTCTCCATTCAGCAATCTGCTTTTGCATCATCTTCAGCGTTGGCCACCCTGTGCTTTCTGCTTTTTGGAGGAACACACTTGGCAGGCTAATGACCTCCCTCAGCAGTTATTTTTCCCTGCCATGCACAGTGAATGTCCTCATCTGCACACATTCCTTTGCACTTTTCTGAACATCTGAGCAATCATTTAAAAAGGCTTTTCTGCTCTTCTTGCCCTTGCCCTTGAGGCCAAACAGATGCTCCACACTTAGTAGTACTTCAAGTAAAATGGGTCAGGGAAGAGGAGAGACTCTAAAATATCTTTTCCCCTCAGTTTTGGAATATTTCTTTTCCCTTTTCTGGTCCTTGATTACTTTGAAATTATAGCTAAATGAGGTTTTTTGGGAGGAATGCATGGGCTTGTTGTGACCCAAGTGTAAGATCTGGCACTTGGCCCTTGCAGAACCTCATACCATTGGCCTCAACCCATGGATCCAGCCTGTTCAGATCCCGCTGCAGAGCCTTCCTACCCTCCAGCAGATCAGCACTCCCACACAGCTTGATGTTGCCTCAAACTTGTTAGATCTCCACACCCAGATAAATATATTAAACAGGACTAGTACAAATACTGAGCCCCAGGGAGCACCACTCATGACTAGCCATCAGCTGGATTTAACTCCATGCACCACCACTCTCTGGATCCAGCCATCCAGACAGCTTTTTCACTCAGTGGACAGTGTACCCATCCAAACCATGAGCAGTTTCTCCAGGAGAATTCTGCGTGAAATGATGTCAAAGGATTTATAAAGTCTGGGTAGACACACCCACAGCCTTTCCCTCATCCACTAGGCAGGCCACTCTGTCATAGGAGGAGACAGGTTGTTCAAGCAAGATCTGCCTTTCACAAGCCCATGCTGGCTGGGCCTGATCCCCTGCTTGTCTTGCACATTCCATCTGATGGCACTCAAGATGATCTGCTCCATGGTCTTCTCTGGCACTGAAGTTAGGCTGACAGGACTGCATTGCAATACTCCAGTTGTGCAAGCCTCCCCACCTTGTTTACATGATGGCAACTGTGTCATAGTTTTCCTGCTGCATAATGAATTCCTGCTCCTCCTGTTTATTGCCCGTTCTGCATGCACTGGCGCAGATGCACTTCATTTGGGCTGTTGTTCCCACTGCTTTCTTGGGGGTAGAAGCCCCGAGTCTTGCATGAGCATTTTCACACACTTGTGTAGTTTCTAACACCTCAATGACACCTGCATCTTTGCTGCTGTGTGGATCTCCATCCATCTCCTTCCCCCTGCCACTGAGGCAACAGACTAAAGGAGCATGTTAGCACACTATCATTGGTGCAAGTTAGCACACCATCATTGGTGCATGTTAGCACACAAACATTGATGTACTGCCTCCAGGCTTGTCTCTATCTAGACTGGTTTTATCCCCTTCCCCTTTCAAATCTAGTTTAAAGCTCTTCCAGTGAGCCCTTCTAACTGGGCAAAGATCTTTGAGATCAGGCATATCCCATCTCTCACAAACAGACTTGCTGCCATGTAGATTGACTCATGACAAAAAAAAAACCCCAGATTTTGCTGGATTCTTGTCTCAGGTTTCACATCAAGACCACTTTCCTAGCATAGTATTTTTCATTCATTTATTTACACTGCAGTTTAATTTGCAAACACACATACTGGTCACTGTCCAGAACTCAATTTTGAGAAAAGATGGGAGCAATTCATCTGATAAAATGTCAGTGTCTGCAGGGGAGGTGAAAACATCGGAGCTGGTCATAAGATTGCAAGAGTGGCCATCCTGTGTCAGATCAAGGGTTCAGCTCAACAGCTAACAAAGACAGTAAGCCTTTGGAAGAGGGCTTAGGAAGAGTAAGGAAATGGGAGGTAAGTTGGATAAATTGCCCAAGTTTCTTTCCTAGCTCTTAATTATTTTTTGCTCAGTATGATAAGCTTTACCATTTTACTTACTCCTAACTGAGTTATGATTCAAGTACTTTCCTGCCATTTCTTTGAAGTGAGCTGTGCTTTTACCACCCTTCTTGCTGATGTCAAGCCACCTAGGCACCCTGTATGGTCATGGCAGGAAAACAGTTACTTTGAGGTAGCAATTCATATAAAAGGTGCCTAAAATAGCTCAAGAAATCTCTCCTAGGAAGTGGACGTTTCTCTGCATTCATTGGAAAGGAGCCTACAGTGGCTAATTCAAGTGCAGAAATCTCCTCTGCAGATGCCTGAAGGTAGATGGAATGAATCTCCCTTAAGTCTCTGCTTATCAAGTCACCCTTGACTGAAGGAAGACTCTGGGCTTCACAGCAGATCCCAGCCAGCCTGGGGTCTGCCCACAGGCACTGTCACATCCACTCTGGCTTTCCCTCACCAGCACCCCCCAGCTGGCCAAGTGGCTGCTGGAATGCTGGAAAACTCTTGATTGCTTTTTGGTCTGTTGCAAATCCCTCTGTGGTTGCTTTGGGGCACTCAGGAGAGACCTGGGGGTGACCTCCTGCCACACAGAATAATGACTAAAAGCAGGAATGAGTTGTGTGTGCAGAATCAGCTGGAGAGGGATATGTACCAAGCCTGGTAGTGGAGGAAGTGAGCAGAACAGGGAGACAAGAAAAGTCTTATGCTAATTTAGTAATTTAGACTCCTGTACAGTCAATGAAAGAAAAGAAGCCCTCAGTAAACAAGTCCAAGGGTGGATTTTATCAAGTAGCACAAGTAGCAGACTGTAGATGCCTAGGCTTCCTCTGTCCCTGTCTCTCCCAACTGATGGAAATGAGACTGCTTACTGAGAAAAAAAAAGGGAACTTTTAAATTACTGAAGGCAAAGGGAAAATTTTCTACTAAAAATTTTAGAAGTCTTAAGTCTTTCACTTGTAAAAGATAAGCCCTTTACATGTGCTTCTCTATCTCGTATCATCATCTTTTTTAACAGGTAAGATACAGAAGCTATGTAAACACAAATTTGGATTTCACAACTATTTCAAAATGCATCATTCTTGAGTCATTAATGAAACACAATATGTTTTGCCAAACAAATTTTTAAAAACCCAAAAGTCTCTTTTTTTCCAGATTTTACTCTCTCCTATAGTGATATTAATCTGAAGTAAATCCACTCATATCTGCATTGCCAAAGTATTTACAATGAATTTACACTAAAGATTAAAGGTCAGAATATGATTCTAGAGCACTTTTGAGGGGGGTTATCTGACTAAATACAAAAGCCTGCAATGCAGGTGTGATAATGTTAAGTGCATCCTTCAGTTCATGGAGGGCATTGAGGGCCTCAGGCTCTGGAGGGCATTCAGGGCAAATCTGATTGACAGTTCTGAAGGAGTCAGGCAGTGCTCGGTGACCCCGGGCTGCTATACAAATACTGAATGAAATTCAGAAGAGGGCATGTGGGTGTGAAGATAAAGATGTTGCTATAGTTTAATGGTAGAAACAAGCAGAAGATATCAACACAGTGTGGAAAGGTTCAAAGAGAGTCTAGTGAGGTCTTAAACTGAACTCAATGGTTTTGCTGAATTCAGATCTTCAAACTGGGTTAATGTAAAGGCCACATCCATCAGATTGCTGCTGACATGCAGGTGCTGAACTAGCTTCAAGGAAAAATAAAAACTGGCAGGCAAGAAAGATGTTTCCCACAAAACTGGGCAGAAATCACAAGCAAAGCCTGTGGTTTGCCAACTGAAAGATGAGCAAAAAGGCTTCTAAAGCTGCAATTTGTGGAAATGACAAGATTCTCTACAAATGCTGTGGCCTAAGACCACTTTAACCCTGTTAGCTGATCAAAGGGAAATTGCAGATGGCCTGCTCAGATATATCACCAATTTCATACACCTTGCATTCTTTAGCCCTGTTATAGTTGAAAGCCACTTCTCAGCTCCCCATTCAAAAATTGAGAGCAGAGATTCCTACAACATCTGGGCCATTGCCACAGAGCAAGACAAAGTCCCTATTCACACCCTACCGCTGCACATAAATAGAGTTAGAAAGCAAGAGTTCATTACTATCACCTAATAGAGAGATTGGTATCTCAAGGCATTCAAGAAGACAGATACATAGTACCTTTTACAATGAAAAAGGTAAAGACATTCCTGCAGTGACACCAAGGTATATTGATTTTCTCAACTGCTGGGAAAAATACCTGTCACAATTGACATCAGCAGATTTGTGGGTGAGGGTGTTGAAAAGGCTTTTGCAGAAACAGTCTGACAATTTTAGCCCTGTCCTGCTTCAAAGCGAGCGAGAGTCTCTACCTGGCCTTTGGAGAGCTGGGTGAAGATTTCCAGCACTGCCAGCCATGAGCAGCCCAGAGGCATCTGCATAAATTTGGGTATCCAAATAAGTTTCTGAGTATATTTTGGTTCTCTCATGATGATGTGAGGTAATGAAAAGGTTCTTAGCAATGACAAGATGTCAGAACACGTCACTGTCAAAAACAGCCTCAAGCAAGGCTATGTCCTAGCCCGGCTCTTGTTTACTGCCTTTATGCAGCAGGTTTTGTTGCTGCATCTGGAAGCAGTGGCAAAGCAAGCTGCTTTAATTATTTTATAGGAGGCAGAATTGCTAAACTGGAGAGATGCCAGGCTAAATCGAAAGTCAGAGAGGTCCTCTCGGGCAATCTGCCCTTTGTGCTGACAGGGTGCTGGGTGTGCAGGATAGTACTGGTGGTTTTTCACTGCACTGCCACAGTTTAGCCCTGTCACAAGCATAAGGAAATTAATTCTGGGGTTTTTTTTCAGCCAGAAGCATGCTGAGCCAGTAGTGTGCCTTGGCAGTACAATCCTTCAGTCTTGCAGGTGACATTCTGCTATCGTGGCAGCAAGCTCCTCGAACACTGTGACTGATAATTCAGCTGAGGGAGAGGGCCATGTGGCTTTTGAAAGATTAAAGCTTTGTATAAAAGCAAGGAGGTTCCTGACTTCAAAGACAAGTAAAGGAGAGCATGTTCCTGTCATTATCACTCCTCTGTACAGTAGGACTCTCAGGCAATACACAATTTCTCTGACTCTCAACCCACTCTATGTGCACTACTTTCATGCACTTGCAAATAAAAAAGCCAAAAAGTCAATGTCCTGAATGCTGAGATTTGATCCATTGTCAAATATTAACCACTGCCAAAGACTCTTGCAGTCTTAGGTACACTGGTGTGAGCATTTGTGCATATATCACATATATGTGTTGCACATAGTTGTGTTTTGGGGCAGAAAGTGAAATACAGTCTGACATAACCGTATAAAGATATAATTCATGTGGAATCATAAGCTATTTAACTTTTCTTTTAAGCATAAACTATGAACAGATAATGTGAAAAAGACTGTAGGACCTAATCCAACACATACAGAAATCCTTGAGAGCTGCTACATCATAGTCTCTCCTCTGTAAACATGTGCCAAAGAGCAAAGAATGTGGCCTTGGTAGTGCCAGAGCCTTTGTAGCATCCAAAAACAACACCCTCCACCCCCACCTTCTTCACTCTGCTTTTGTGGAGGAGGTGTCACATGAGTGGCCAAGAGAGAAGGCACCCACGGGATGTTACAGAGCACTGTCAGATGTAGACATCTATCTCTCTACCTAATGCAGCTCAAGAGCACGCTGTACATGAATCTCATTAGGCTCTGATGTATCTTCTAGAAGAAGGTAGACTTTGTCTTTTCTGCCTAATATCATCACAAGGAAAGCAAAGTGGAGCTAGATGGTACACAGCACAGAGTATTGTACACTTGACACCCAGAAACACTGTATTTCTCCTCATCTCCTTGGAGTACCCTGGGTGACTGCCCCCAGCAGCCATCCAGCAGGTAAACAGCTTGAGCATGTGGTATCAAAGCCACTAGAATTTGGCTGACAATAGCTTTTAGGAGACACTGTACATATTTTTTCAGTGGTTCACCTTTTGTTCTAACATGAGCAGAAATTTGAAACTTAAAAGCAAACAGCTGATTTTTATGGTATGATAAGAAAGCAGCAGTGATTGTATTTTAAACCCTTGATTAGCAACTTTGAGAGAAGCTCAACATTTCTGATCAAAGTATGAAGGTACACATAGAGCTGACCATGTTCCTATTTTTTGACGACATTAATTTGACTTATAAATACAAGCATAATGAAAAAGAAATAAAGCCAGGTACCTTAATCTTTCAGCAATCCTACGTACAATGGTCAGAAGGCTGTAGAGCAGTACCACCTGTTAAAACATTCTTGTGATCTACTACTAAGGTCTCATCTCAATATATATACATTCTGATTTTTAAGAATTCTACATCCATATAAGTGTGTTTGGTGGTTGGGTTTGGGTTTTTTTTTTTCCCATTAGCAGCTTCAAAACTTGTTGAATTCATGTTTTCTTATAACCTAGTGGCACAAGTCTCCAATTCAATAAAATTGCACATAGTTGGAACTTTCAGCACTTTCCTTTAAAGCCTTGGTGGGGCTTCAACTGCTGTGTAAAGTGTCTTCACTGGCACACCTAAGTGCTGTGCAAAGCTCAAAAGAAAATATAGACAGATGAGTCTGCTGGCCCCAGGCTGGCCTAGGGGCTTCTCTGCACAGCAGGTCAGATGGAACTTGAGCACCTCCAGAGAGCACATAAAGGGAGACCTATTAACCCTGACATCCTCAGCTGGACACACACCACTGCCTCTGGCTTGCAGCTTCCTCGAAGTTTTGTGCCAAGAGTCTAATTTTCCTCTGAGTCCTAAAATGCCTAAAGTCTCCTGTGTTTTATGGAGCTGGCACAGACACTGGTCTCCAATTCCTACTCTTTTTCTTCCCCTAGGAGTACGCTGGGCACTTTTAGGTGCAGATGCCACTAGATTGCCAACACAGCGCCATGGATGTCTCCCAGGGTGTTGGTCACAAGCAGCCTTTGGGTGTTGGGAGGGAATGGTTTGGGCAAGAAGTTCATTACTGGCAGCCACAAGCCTCCTTCCACCCCTCACATGTCCTGGGGATCACAGGCATCAATGGCCAAACTGGGGCAAACTCAAATATTTAGGCCTCTTCATCCTGGGGTAGTTTTCTGTCTTTGAGCCACTCTGCTTTGGATATCAAACAGCAGTCACAGAACTGCAGATCATCGCAGAAATTTTCCTCTAAGTGTTTCCTCAGAGACTCACTGCAAGCACTTCAGATTGCAAGCACTTTGGGTATTTACAGTCATTTTTGCAGTACCAGCTTTCTCAGAGTTTTTAACATGTGAACAATGCATATTACTTGTAAGAAAATAATTCAGAATTAAATAACAATGGTTTGGGGAGATTTGTCTTTTAGTGGGTCAGTTTAAGTAAGAGCAGAATATCCTTAGAAGGAAAAGTTGGATTTTTTTTTCTAAAGGGAATTCTCTGACTTCTTCTGTGGACTCTCCTCCAGGAATCAGGCATATCTGTATGATGACCAGATCTTTCAGTGCAGTTTCCATTGACTCAAAGGTGAGAAATTAGATGGATTAAAAGGAAAATAAATGCAGTTTGCTGAATAGCACAACAGATTTTGGATCATAATTTGATTTCACTGTTACGTAAGCAAAATTTTTAATTAATAAAAGAAAAACAGTAATGTTCTATTTCTGCATAATATTTGAAAGCAGTTTCTAACATTACCATGGCACATACCTTATTTACTAATTAGCTTTTATCTATACATACTATTACTAAACATGTTCTAAAAATCAACTCACTTATTTAAATAGTGATCAAATTACTACTAAAAATACTCTCCTACAGAGGGTTATTTGTAGCCCTTTTTTATTTGGTTTACTTTACAACCAGATTTATAGCACTGGTTATATTTGTTTTACTTTACAATTGATGTTTCCAGAGTATGTCTGATCAGGTTTTGATTTCCATCTTCAGATCTGGTTTTGATTTCTATCTTCAGACAAGTGAAATGGCACCCTACAAGTGTTTCCACAGACTCTTGCAGGAGACAATGTGACAGACTCAAGACTCAGATATTTATGCTGTAGGTATCAATGTTTAGGCAAAGGAAGAAAAATATTTTCTCGTCTGAGCTGAGCACTGGTGTGCTGTAAGAGTCACATAATCCTCCAAACGATCTCGCTCTGGCTTGTGTCTGTCTTTGAATAGTTTTATTTGCTTTCCTGTGCCTACCAAGAAAACAAGTCTTATCTTGAGGAAGGTGGGGGCAAAAGTGAGTAACTACATCCCCTCTCTACATTTATCCTTGCTTCAGAAATGTTCTTGTGCCTCTCCCCATGTAAAAAAAATCTTCCACCAGCCTTAGGTGGAGAGGATACAGCAATGTGCAGGCTCTTTAGCCTATTCTTCTCTTGAAGAAGTTATATATTTCAACCAGGAATAAAAGCACCACTCTAATACCATTTCTCAGAAGGAAATACATTATCGATAAGATTTGTGCTGCAACAGAATGATAAGTGGGTTGATTTTTTTTTTTAAGGTTTAATTATAAAGAATCTTCTTGAAATATCTTGAAACTGAAGAGTTTTCTCCAAGTGCTTTTCAGTTTTAGATGCAATTCACCAGATCTTTGACATGACTATATTGATACTAAAAGGTATCAGACTCCTGGGGCTTTTGATATTTCAGGACTTCTTATATTAGGTCTGGGTAATCTGTTGATGACAAAGAAAGCCCACAGTGCACAGCACTGTATTTTCGTGTTTCTTACATAATGATTTAAAAGGAAGATCCAAGTGGTAATCTTTATTTTAAACTTAGTTAAGATGATTTAATTGAGAATATGGTTGGAAAAGGACAGACTATAAAAAGAATAAAAAATGAGTTAAATGAGGACTTGGCCCAGAGAATGAAGGAGAAAAAAAAAAATAAAATGAAGCAAAAATAAAGCCTACATCCAATGCCTAGACAAAGCTACTGAGAAAGTTGTGATTGGTCACTATGGCAACAGATTTTAAATGGAAATAAAATGCCTTTAATACTGCAGGCACATTTTCTATACAGATCTAGTAAATTAACTCAGACTCATTAAAGTTAACATAATTTTACAATATATATTCTGATGTTGAATAATGTTGAAAACATCAGTACACAGAAAATCAAAATATAAATATCTATAAGATGTTGATGTTTTTACCATATTACTGGTTCAGTCATTTAGAGGCTCAGGAGGTAAATGGTAACATTACTTATTTTCTTTTCTCAGGGAACATTTTAATAACTGGTGTAAATCAAGGCAACTGTAAGCTTAAATGAGAAACATTTTCTTTTATTTTCTTGGCTTTTATACTAATGGTCTCAGGATGGTGAATAAACATATTAGGCTCCATTCCATGATGTAAGAGTTTGTTCATATACCCTCCACTCCACACTATTGGAGATAACTTGGTTCTCATCCCCTTCGCTCCACATCACACACAACAGCATCAAAGCCAAGCCAGCCTTGCATCATTCATGCACATTTTGGATGTCTGTCAACAAGAGCTGGAATTCCTGCAGTTGGAGCAGGATTTATCCTGTCCACTACCAATAAAACCAGCATCTAAGAGGATGTGCATATCCTGTTTTAGACTAACACAGCTATATTGTCACTTCTGCATCTTTGAACTGGATCTCTTTTGCTCAGGGAAGATAGAGGTCAGTACCCCGAATGGTTAACAGCTTACATTGCTTAGAAATGTAGCAAGCAGCCACCGTGTACGAGTGACTGATTTATCAGCAATGGTTGGGAAACACAGGCAACAGCAGAGATTGAAAACATTAATCAAAAACACTGGCACAACCCCGTGGGCATAGGACGATTATGAAGCTACAACAGACCTGTGCTGTCCCTGTCTCTCTGCTGCCTCCAGCCGTGTTTCTGATGCACTGCTTAACTTGTGATACCTCCTCTTCCCTCTCCACTCATTTGCCCTGTTGGCAGATTCTTCCATATGCTTTATTTCAGCATTGCTTCAAATTCAGCCCTTCAGAACAAGAATAGTTAGATTCCCAGGCCAGCAAAGAACTGGCTCTTTGGTGTCTGTTTAAAGAACACTAGTACTGCTTCTGCTGAAAAAGTTTATATTTTCATACATCAGCATTTTGATCCAATAAAACTGGCATTACAGAGCAGTTTCAGAAGTGGAGATCCTTTCACACTTTGGCTGTTTGCCTGTCCTAAAACTCCTGTCATTTTATTCAATATATATTTAATCTCAAGGAAATAATTTCATATATAAGAACCATCTCATAAACACCATCTCAGCTCTACACAAGTCTCACTTTGACAGGCAAGGCAAAAGTTGTTGGGAAGAGCCTGAAGATAATCTCTGATCTTCAGCCAACTGCTGCCATGGTTCAGCCCCAGCAGGGAGCCTGGCCAAACAGCAGCAGCCCCACATCAGAGTGAGTAGGGAAGATGCAGCTGCCTGAAAAACATTTTCTATAGGCAGTGAATTATTTTTGCCCTGAAGGAATACTTGTCTTTAAAGAGCTGCTTTCCAAAGGCTTCATTGAAACCATAGTCCATGCCTCACTGCATAAGGAGGAAAGAAGAGGTGAAGATTCACATTCATATTTAAGTTTTGTTGCAAAGTCCTACTGTTTTACATACATACTCAGACATCAAACCGCAAAAAACATGAGAAGAATTTTCCACTAAGCATAGATATGCAAGACTTGTCTTCTCCATGTGTTAGAAATACTGGCCACTTGATTTTAAATTCTATGTACATGCTTCGTGTTTACAACACATGCCCTTTGAATCAAAGAGAACCTTCAAGCATTCTGGCTTGGTATCTATGGTATTTCTTCTAATGGTTTGCTAGAACAAGGGCATTTTGCACATACTTTTTATAGGACAATAAACTAATAATTATCTTAGTAGTAATTTTTGAAGGTCCATTCTTTAATGTAAAATACCCTAAAATTAACAGCTAACACTCCAATATCAATAGCTAATCCAACCCTGAGCTTCTGAACATGTTAATAAATACACTGATAGCAGGAACCGGAACAATGTGCAGGAGTAAAGGAAATGGATCCCTAGGGCTGAAGATGGAAAGAGCAGGCATAAAAGCCAAATAAAAATCCATGGAAGGATGGGCTTAGCTTTCACCACAAAAACAAGAACCTCCATGAGAACAAAATTCTGGATTGTTACCATCAACTTTTGATTTTTGTAACATGTGTGTACCTTAAGGCTTAAACATGTTACTTGCTCCATATTTCTAAATTACTCTTGCTTTACTGAAGACAAAGCTACAAGGCCCAACTCTCCTAGGAGCATAGGTTCCCAGTTCCTAGGAGCTGTACTTCACTGACTTGGGAAGTTTATGTCTAAATGCCTTTCAGTATCTGAGCCTGTTTCCATCCCTTACAAATGAGAACAAAAGTGAAATAGTATAACAAAGAACGAGTGGAGGATTCAAAACCAATGATACCAAGGTTTCAGGTTAACCAGTCACAGGGACGAATTTAAAGAGACAGTTTTTCTCAAAAGATGATTTACAGCTGAGCACATGGAGAAGATAGTTTGCACCTAGAAGAGCTAAAGAGCTTTTTCCTAATAATAAATTAAGTAAGAAGCATGGGGATGATCTATGTAATCTTCACACTCAGAGTTGGCATCCTGGAAAAAGAAAATCAGATAAAATATAATAATGGCTAAGGCTGGCAGAAAGATGTGCAGCAGTGGAAAAAAAATCAATATTAATATTAGCAAAAAAAATGTGCTAAATTAATAAGAGAGCTGGGTTTAATCCAGTTTGGGAACAGAGCTGACAAGAAACAAGGGATACACTTGGCAACACAAGGGGTATACAAGGTAACATTGCCCTGGAGTGAGCAGCAGTGTGGCAGACTTGGTCAGATGCTGCAGGTGCTGTGAGGGCCAGGGCAAAGTGAGGGGCTGTGATCACTACTGCAACAGTATTTCTACAAGCATGAGCTGTTCAGAAGAGATCAAAGCGTGGGATTAACTCAAGGATCGTTTTTTTTGCTTCAGGCCCGCAGATCCAACATTCAGTACATTTCCCTCCTTAGTATGTAAGGCTTCAGAGCAGAGCAGACTGCTTCACAGGGGGGTGTGCTCCTGCTGTTGAAGCAGCCCCGGTCAGCTGGCCACCAACCTCCCTGGCCAGGTGCGCTGGGACACTGCTGCAAGGCAGGTCCCTCTGGAGCTGGGAGAGGAGAACCTTTGTGACACCCCCTGCGTGAGTGACCCTGGATCTACTGCTGCTCTCCACACCCCATGGCACTGTCACAGGAACTGGTAGCTACAGAACAGGCTGGCTGGCCAGGGACTGCCAGGATGTTCACCATTGCAACTTGGAGCAGCCCCACGGCTCTGCTTGCATCCACCATTCTTTGGGAGCATTTCTCGTTCTGCTGGCTTCCTGCCTGCCCCAGCATAGAGTTCAGGATGTTGATTTTCACCTCCAAATTCCATTCAAGCTCTTCCCAGCACTGCTGTGAGTTACGTGGCTGCCAATAGATTACTGCGTACATCAGCAAGTGCCAACGAAGGGGCGCTGGCTCCTCAGGAATCACGCTCTGCCCAGTCTGCCAGTATGTCTTTTCTCACTCTCTGCTTTGTCTTCTTATGAGCAGTCCCAGCTCTGATTTTCATTCATACTCCTGTGCCACCCATCAACCTTCTCGTAACACCACCCCAGTGGTGCTCAAGCACTCACCTCCAGCCAGCTATCCCCTGCTCAGCTCAGCTGCTCGGTGCCCAACCTAATAAATGACATGACCCACTGAAAGTAGTGGAAATACTTCCCTTGACTTCAGTGGGCTTTAGAATAAGCCTGTGATAATGCTGATGGAGAGGGTCCCCAGCAACCCAAATAAAGCCAGGGACAGTGGTCCCAACACCTGAAGCAAGAAGCAGAGTGCACCTCAAGAGGTCGTCTGCTCTTCTCTTGTTTAACCTTCACACCTTCTCTGTGTAATCTTCACATGTGCTTCTTATGACCTGCTGTAGCCACTTTTGAGAGGCAGATCCAGCCTGTCCCCCGAGGTGCACGTGTTTGATTCATCCTGTGCTTTGTGGCACTGCATGGAGCAGAAGGAAGGCTTGATGGCAGGAGCTGTCTCCCTGGAAAAAACGTGCCTTCTCATTAGAGCTGTAATTTAGACAATTGATCCTAAATGTGGAAACCATGGGTTTTTTTACTGGATACAGTATGTGAATGCACAGCACCCATGACAGTGGCGTCGAGTCTAACTTACAAATATTGTAAATACTGCAACTGCCATTTATATTAACCAAAGAATGAGCTTTTGTTTCACAGTACAATATTTGTATTGTTCACACAGTTCAGAATATTTGGCAGACCTGCGGATTGGATGCCATCCGTGTTGATTTTCAAAATCAAACTGCCACCTTGTGGTACGGTGAGAGAGAAGCCTTCAGGAAATCGTACAGACAACAAAAATACAGATGTATAGTAAAAAACGGTCCCTTTTGTTCCCCCCATGTCTTACAGTATTCTTAAATATGTTTTGACTATACTTCAGGTAAATTAATAAAAAATGTTTATGTCATTCTTTAAAAAGACTATCTAACTTTTTGGGATTGTTTGCCAATTCAAAACATAGAAACATTTCCTTATTCTTGTGTGTAATTGCACTGAAACCACACATATGAGTAGATCTTTTTCAAGATCTGCTGCTTACAGGAAAACACTAACTACTAAGTTCATGTAGGCATCTATATAGGCAATATACATATCTATAATTGCTTCCTTTCTCTCTTTTAAACTTAATGATAAGAAAATTTTCTGTGAGAGTCAGAGCAGGGCCACACAAATTGCTGAAGGTGAGCAAGTTGTAATCTGGTCTGAAGTGCTGTTCCTTCCTTGCATGCTCTTGGACCATGACAAATGTAAGGTAATTTTAATCAGCTTTCTCTTTCACTGTGGGCCAAGCCAGCACAAATTACTTCACCTTGCTTGTCAACCAAGAGCAAACATGCTGGAACAGCAGATGTGCAGTAATCTGTTACAGCAACGTGCTTGTGCATGTCAGCCTTTGAGCAGCAGAGAGGCATAGAGATGTCCCAGCTCAAGTCTTTCAGCCAGATTGAACGTCCTCATGTCATATAATACCATTTATGAAAGATGATAGATAAAAAGCTAATCAACTCCAAATCAAAAGTGTAGCTGGGGTGGACAATTGATTGCAGCCACATATCAGTGCTTTGTGCATCCACGACTTTCCAGGAATATAGTGGTTTAAAAGTAAAGTTGCAGGTAACAAGAAGCCTGTAAGATCTGGTCTTCACATCCTGTTCCTCTCCTCATACCAGAGAAGCATCAACACTTTTTTAAAGCCTGAAGTCATCCACTACTGAAAGTAACAAAGTAAGTGGGAGGGAATGTAAAGGTATGAAGAGCCTAATGCTCATGCTGACTCTGCTCTTAAACCTTAAAAGACACAAATGAGCTGCCTAGGACCTATAGCACCAGGACAAGCCATTTTCCTTCGCCTTGTGTCTATTACAACGTACATTACCTTGGGGAATTAGTTTTTGTAAAGTATTTTTCATTCAAAAGTACATAGGTAGAAGGAACTCACAAATATGAACTGCTGTCTGGCACCACCTTTGCTGAGCACAGGCTGTAGGAGAGAGTTGGTGAGCAGTCCCATGGACAGGGTCCTGCAGGTGCTGATGGGGCTGCCTGAGGAATCTGGCCTCTGGAAACCCTTCAAGCAGAGAGGCTGCTCTGACTTCCACTGTCGCCACGTTTGTCCATCAGCCCACTTGGCAGCCAAACTCACAGGAAGGAGAAAGATGAAGATTTCTTTATAATGACGGTTGTGGTGGTGTCTGCTTTGCTGGGCAATTTCAATCAAGGGTAAATAGTGTCCTTCTAGCTATGATCTCATCCAGCAGCCCAAATGGGTGCAGGTGTGAGCCACTTCTAAGTGATGCATGGCAGCAGCACATGCTAGCTACATGTGGGTTCTTATCCTCTTAACTGCTGTCCATACAGGGATGGGGGCTGGCAAAGACTGCAGAAAAAAGCAGGGAGGGGGCAGTGTTTAGTGGGTCATGGGCTTGTGAGAGAGAAATTCTGAAAGGTGAGCAGGGGAAGGAGAAGAGCCTATGGATCCCATTCAGCTTCCTGTGCTTGCAGCTGAGTTAATTCACACACAAACCCCCTGCAGTGTATGAGATCCCCCACCCCTAATGTGGCTGTACAGCCCTGCAGCCCCTTTGTCCCAGCATTTCTCCTTCCAAGGAGCATTGCTTGTTGCACCTGAACTCAGCACCAGGAAGCAGAATGCTGTCCTGGAGAAGAGTGGGTTACCCCTCACTTGAAGAGTGCCCTGGATATTTTTTTTTTTGGTTTTTTTTTTTTTGGTTTTTTTTTTTTTTTTTTTTTTTTTTTTTTTTTCCTGGATTGCACTAGTTAAAAGGCATCTGTGGGCAGAGCATCTCATCCCATTGCAGCCAATAAATCAGCCATGGCAAGTATGAAAGGAAGTGTGGGTACTTCTCCAGCTGAGAAACAACATCCAGGACTAGTTCTTTTAATATAAGTGTATGGGCAGCACCAGAAGGTAATCAGTGGTTACTGAAGCTTAATGTGTATGAAGCCCATGGAGGTAAATCTTATTTTGTTTTAATTGCTAGTGTGTCTGTCCTCGCTTTCATCAAAAGAGCGTGGTGATATCTAAGAGCGGCATTTCGATGCCTGAAATGCTCCTCATATAAATAGAACAAGCAGATCAGCATGACTGAGTGATAAAATTACCTTCTGGTCTTCAGAAACTTCAGCATGCAACTGTGCTATAGGCACCTCAGTGTGCCCCTCTTTACAGCACAAACAGATACATTTGGAAATGGATTTGGAGGAGACGTACAAAGAGGGAGAGAACACAGAGGGGAAAATTACTCGAGCTGCAGCTGCAAAGTTGGTGAAAAAAGCTTTTCTTGAAGCCCTGAAGTCCAATGACTTTGAAACACTGGAAGAGCTCTTGAGCCAAAAGAAAATAGACGTGGACACAGTGTTTGAAGTGGAAGATGAAAACCTGATTCTGGCATCCTACAAACAAGGTAAATGTAGCAGCATTCACCAGACAGGAAGTAGAGGGGTTTGAGTGATTTTCAAGGAACTGTGGCCTTTTATCTCTTCAGAAGCTGCAGCATAAGCTGATCCACAGGCAGTACTGTCTCAGCAGGCTCACATGGTCAGGGCCACTGTAGTAGGGGAGCTTATCAGCTGTGTGGGCTTGGTGAAGGACAGGCCAGAGCCCAGGCTGAGCCTTCGTGCTGCAGCTGCAGGAGCCTCCAGAAACAGGAGTCCTTTGCCATTTCCTCTCAGAGAACTTGGGTGCAAAGCACAGAGTAGACACATGCAGGTGTATAAATGGGGTGTATACATTTCTTGCATGAACCCATTCACATGTACAGACTATTTAGAAACATAAAATATCCCGTCTTCCTTTTTCAATGGAAGTAAAGTGGATTCTCCCTAGCTGAGGGGAACTACGGAAATCCTGTGAACCTTGGGTGTTGCTGGATGGGAAAAGGTTTATTTTTCCAAATGACAGAAAGTGAGGATGTGGTAGTTTATCAAAACAGAAAAATAATTTGGAAAAAAACAACTAGAACAATCAACACAACATCTCTTTTGGAGTGTAGAAAACCCAAACCATTTGCCAGCCAGACACTCAAAGAGCTTCCAAAACCTTACAATTTAAAGCAACAAACCAAGTTTGCTCTTTGCTAAAATCAACATACTTCATGACCTACTTGCTAACAGACTCTTCCTGTGTATTTAGAAAGCAGTAATGATCAGACTCTGCCAGAAGTTAATCATATGTGGAGATAAACACCTCCAGTAGCAGCAGCACAGCAAATGCACTTTCTTTTCTGTGGCAAAAAGAAGGGACTATATCACCTCTTCTCTTTTTCTGTGTTTACTCCTTATTTAATGATTAGTTCCTGCTCTTTGGATTTCTTAAGGACGAGGATGGTGTAGTCATAATGTACTTCCCTTGGGGACAGTGTATGAACTAAGCCACACTGTGCTGAATTTATCTTAAAATACATCTTCTGTCCACAGCAGGCCAAAACACAATATAGTTGTGGTTTGAGATGACAGGATTAATGAATAGATTTTTAATCACAGATCATTTGACTGCAATCATTAACTAGTCTCTTTTGAAGAATTATCTTTGTTTTCCAAAAAGTAGAGAGAAAGGAAAATGTACTCTTATGGCCTAAATCACAATATTGCATTCACTTTGTCTGAAAGGCAGGAAGCACCTCTTATGTAAATTTTACTTTTGTTCTGAATGATAGATAACTGTGATATGAAAGGGGAATTTCCTTGAGGATGAAAAGGGGAGAAAAATTCACTACCCCACCATTCTGACAGTCTGAACTTTGCCACAGTCCTTAGTGATGAAGTGGAAAAGAGATGTCATGGGTGACAGAGTGACTTTTCTTCCTCTCTTCCAAAGAGGCTGAGAACTTTCAAAGATGCTTGTACCTTTATGTACCTTATGGGTTCTTTATGTTACTAGCCAAAGAAACAGGTAAGCTGAATGAGGTCATGGAGCCCACATCTGCTTCCTGCTCAGTGTCTGTCCCTGTCCCTCTGAGCTCAGAGATCTCGGCAGGTTTGGGCAGAGGACATGGGAGATGCTCCCTGGGGATGTCTGAGCCCAGCTCACCTGCAAGTAGCACAGGCAACAGAAATATGTTGTGTACTCAGGCAGGAAAATTGTGGCTATAAAAAGGCTTTTAAGTATCACTTTCCTGCTGTTAATGTATAATTTATGGCTTATATCTGGCCATAAATGGAAGACCCAGCCCCATGATAAGCCTGAAGTGTATCACAGTTCACTGGTAACAAGGGGGAACGCTGCACGTGCAGTTGGACAGAGGGGATTTAAGAAGCTTGCTCTGCTATTTGCAGAGACTTTGGGATATAGCCCACCTTCTCTGTGCTTGGTTTGAGGGGATATGATGAGAAGGTTGCCCTAAGAGAGTTGCCAGTGTAACCTGCACAGTCAGCAGGTTGAGTGTCCTCAGAGGAGGCTGTCACCCTGCTCGGGCACTCCGGGGCCTCGGGGCTGCTGCTCTTGCATTTACAGCGTGGGTTCCTTAAGGACTGGGTTTGGAAGTCCCAAGAATTTGGTCCTGGAGTAGATGACATGGTCTGCAGTTTCTTGCCCCTATCTGAAAATATACTTGTAATTTATCTAGGAGTGAAGAAAAATTTTAGTCCATTTCTCCTTGCTGCCAGCAGTTTGTTTCCTTCCTGCTTGTACCTCATGAATACTGTAAAAAATGTTTATATATGACATTAGTGTTGAGAAACTGCATAAAACCAGAGACTAAAATGGAAGATTTGAATTAATTTGATCTCACTATACCTGTCTAATATATTTTTCTGTGTTTTTTACATGATAACAGATTTCAGCCAGGCAGTTGTCCAAGGAGAAATAAATAAATCAAATCCAGATAATTTTATAGTCACATTCTAGCTAAGATGCAGATATTGTATATTAAAAAAAATTAGACTTCTCTTGCCCTTCTGCACATTATTATGATGCTTTACTTTTCTTAAACAGGTGATTATAGTAATCACATCTCAGACTGTATCTGTGCAGTCATTCAGCATATAGTCCTAATTTGGGAATGAG
Source organism: Vidua chalybeata (assembly GCF_026979565.1). Taxonomy (NCBI): domain Eukaryota; kingdom Metazoa; phylum Chordata; class Aves; order Passeriformes; family Viduidae; genus Vidua; species Vidua chalybeata. The sequence goes on from NC_071530.1 coordinate 24,733,731, forward strand.
TATTTATGTGTTATTTGGCCTTACACTTGTTCGTAAATAAAAAAGGAAAAAATCATTATGACATTTTCTGAGAAAAATACAAACATTTTGCAGCCAAATTTCATGCTAAAGTGTCACTGCTTCTATTTGTCTCTTCAGCCTAATTTACATCAGCATCCAATCTCCTCACTCTGTGCTCCTCAGGGCAGTAGTTGGGGTATGTTGCCAGGAGTCATCTATGTGTAATCCATCCCTGGAGGTCTGAATCCAGCCACTGACATGCAAGATCCTGCCATCTCCCACACACAAACAGTAGGATGAGCTGTCTGCTGAGTCACTGTCCTAAGTAAATGCTGACATCTTATTCCAATGCCACCATTGTTCATCTATTGGCAGGCTGGAGATCCCACTTCCCCCACATTTCTTAGCTGGTGACATCTCAAATTCTCTAAGCATTTTCTTTTGTCGTTTTGTTTAACCTATACCAAAAAAGTCTAATAGCTTCTTTCAGAGTATGACTACATGGGAATTATCTCTCCAAAAGGCAGGCTATTCAGCACACATAGTAACAGTGCTTAATGAAAATGAAGTTACACTTGAGAGAACTTTGTGCGCACTATGCTGGTGAAATTACAGTAAATTACATTTAAACTCCAACCCTTTCTTCCCCTTCAATTATTCTCAGTAGGTGGATAGTCCTAAGAAAAGTCTTTGCCAAGGCTGGTAACACATTCTCACTTTGTACAGGGTACTGGCTTCCCAGCTACAAATTAAAAATATCCTGGGCAACTGGACTTCATCTAGCTGTCATGTATGGACATCTGGAGAGTCTTTTGGTCCTCCTCAATCACAAAGCTACAATCAACTGCCGGCCCAATGGAAAAGCTGCAATCCACATAGCCTGTGAAATGGCAAATGTTGACTGTCTCAAGATCCTTTGCAATCATGGAGCTAAGCTGAACTGCTTTTCAATGAGTGGGCAGGCGCCCTTGCACTTCTGTACAACACGAACCTCCATGCCTTGTGCCCAGCAGCTGCTTTGGAGAGGTAAGGTAAAGCTCTGGAGCATCTCTCATGGCATGGGCAAAGATGGTGGGCATGGTCTGGGCTTTTTCTTAGGAGGCAATTTCTCAAAGTAGATGTCTATTTATCCCTTCCATCCACAGATGACTCATGTCTTCATCTCAGGCTCCTTGTCCTCATGTCTTTGATCAGAGGAAGTTTCTCCCATTCTGTTTCCTCACCTCATCCATCTTTCCCTGGCCACTGGTCCTTACTCCAAGATTGTTTCCCATTTCAGTGCCTCCTGTCCACTGCCCAATAAGTCCATCAGCAGCAGAGCTCTTCTGAATCAGGGAGTTTCTGTTTCTCTTGGGGGATTTTTCCATCTTTTTCATCTAGGTTTAGTATTTTCACATGAAAGGGCACCCCTCATATTCTTTCTTTTTCAAATTTCCTGGACCTGAGTAAAGTTTTTCCAGCCACTTGTTTTTTGAAGTCTAGCCTTGAAAAATTGGATGCAGTTTTCCTTACCATATTTTCATTTGTCATGGACGCAGCCAAACTCATGCCTGGCGGAAAAAAAGGGTATTATATAGTATTTTTGTTTTCCCAAAATAAGGTACATTATGCTGCTGGTCATCAGCAACAAATGAGGCTATGAATAGATGTAATTCTTCCATAAATATACTTGTCACACACTATTTCCTGAACAGAAGGGTACTGACACAGGACACAGTAAAAGAAACACAGTTCAAGTCTTTAGTCACAGAGAGATTCCCCTATTTCTCACACTGTGCCATGGCAATACAAATGATTTTGGGTTGGTTTTGTTACATGTGTTGTTATTGAAAGCTTTTCCTGAGATGCAGAGCTCAAGTGCAAAATCCATGCTTTACGGGCAAGGCAATTTGCAGTCATAAATGAATAACATAATTGCTTTTCTTCTGCTGGAAAGATACATATTATTTTGTTTGGTAGAAAGGAAAATAAATGCTGCCAGTTGTATCCTGCCCAAAGCAAACAGTCCTGACAGCAGGAGTTGAATTTGCTAGCGTAGAAAATCTTAAAAGTCAAATGTACTCTTATGAAACGCAGCATAGGATGAATGCAAATGAAAGGATGTATTCTGCAGGCTTTCTCCACCTACCCATCAACAGCATAATAGTACTTTAAAAGCCACCCTTCCTCCCAAAACACTATTCAAACTCTGATTTCTGTATGAGCTGAATGCTGAGACTCCAAATAGAATGGGAAAGGTCTGGAGCAAACTCTGTCAGGTGTGCACATTCACAGAGCAGCACTCCCCAAGAGCTGAAGCCAGGGTGTCAGTAAATATCCTTGCCTCAAAGTTTCCAAGATGCATCTTTCACCTGCCATCTCCACTCAGTGGTGTCCCTTGGGATCCATCCAGGTCATTGCAGTTTATTCCCCTCTGCCTGGGGTGACAGCGCAAGCAGCGCTGATCCCATGTTTGGTTACCACCTCCAAACTTGGATTGCCGGTGCCGTCTCAGGGACATCGAACGCGACTAACACTCAACACGGCTTAACAGCATTAGCACTCGGGTTTTTCAGCCCAGAGGCAGTTTCTGCCCCCTCCTCCCTGCCCCTGGCTCCGGGCAGGGGCCGGGCCGGCTCGCTGCTCGGCAGGTGGTGCTGTTGCTCCAGCTGCGGCCGCGGCTCCGCACGAACGGCGCGGTCGGACCCGCTCTGCGGCACTTCGGAAACGGCATCCAGACCCCCCGCCGGCGACCCTGGCAATGGGTTCTTTAATATCATCCACGGATCTGTCGTAAAATGTCCTTTCATCCAGGCTCGCGTTAACGACGTGCTGCAGGGAGTGTTTTCAGTTTACAGAGCAGAGCAGAGCTGTTTGGATTAGGAATAATGCTCTCTTTCTCCACCAGTTCTCAATTTATAGGAAAAAGCATTTTACGCATAAATTTGGGCTTGCATGCTGCTCTGAAATAGAATGTTCGGATAAGGTCTTCCTTGAGGCCAGAATATCACATCTGAAGCTGGATCCAAGAACCTTAAGTTTCTAAGAGCTTCCCTGGAGACTTAACTAATGCAGGATCCATGCTATTTGCATTTACACACGTGCCTTTCATTCACCCTGACCTTTTCCGCGGGAAGAAGGGCCCATCCAGAGAGATGGCCAAACAAGTGTTTCATTGCCTTCATTTTCCCCCATCATCTTCCTTTGGCAGGAGCAAATGTGAACATAAGAACAAACAACAAAGACGAGGAGACTCCTCTGCACGTCGTTGCACGTTTGGGTGTCCCAGAGCTCGTGGCCTTTTACGTGGAACAGGGAGCACAGGTGGATGCTCTCAATGCCTACATGGAGACTCCCCTGGCCTGTGCAGCCTACTGGGCCCTTCACTATAAGGATCAGATATACAGCCAGGACCACCACCTCATCTGCCGGATGCTCCTAGACTATAAAGCTGAAGTGAATGCTCGTGATGAGGATTTCAAATCACCACTCCACAAAGCTGCCTGGAACTGTGATCATGTCCTGCTGCACATGCTGCTGGAGGCAGGAGCAGAAGCAAACATCATGGATGTTAATGGCTGTGCACCCTTACAGTATATCATAAAAGTGACATCTGTGCGGCCAGCTGCTCAGCCAGACATCTGCTACCAGCTGCTACTGAATCATGGAGCAGCTAGGATATACCCTCTGCAATTCCACAAGGTTAAGGATGTCTTTGTACAGTCGGGGTATGGAGAGGGGTGGTGTCTTGAACAGGAATGGGATGAGAGATCCAAACTATCTGGATTTGCTGGAGTCCTGTCAGTCTGGGCCCAGAATGCCCAAAACGTTGTGAGATGACCTACTGTAAGAGTGGTATCATTTAACTGAAGTGAAATTGCAGTTGTCTGTACCAGAAACCAGACACAGATCTAATTTTTGCTCTTAACCAACCTGAAATGCCAAACTCTAAATGCTGGTTGAAGTCTAATTTTTCAGAGCAGATTCACTTTCTCATTTCAAAGAACCCACATCCCTTTGTCAAAGCTGGCTTCATACATGTTTAACTGAGCTATATGAAATGTGTATTTCATGGTCTCCACCAAAGATTAGAATGAGACCACTTGATTCAGTTTGTCACATCTGACATTTAAAAATCTATTAAAGTCTATTAAAAATTAAATGCATCTCCATAAAGCTTTGGATTATTCCCAGGAAATGTGAGAATGAAGGAGAAGAGCTGGGCCTGGGCTCAAAGCTGATGACCAAAAAAAAAAAAAAAAAGAAAAAGTATTGAAGTATTGCAAGATCCCTCCTGAAAAATTTTTAAACACTTGCAAAGCCCAAGACGCTGCCAGAAGTAACTAAGAGTGTTGTTATATCAGACAACTAAGTAAGCTTGCTGAAGTCAGGACTTACACTCTCTCATCCAGTACCCTAAGCAACAGTTTGCAGTTCCCTGACTGTATATGTAAAGTTTTAACAAGCCAAGCAACCAGAAACCTTTGAGTAAAATGCCAAAATTTTAATTGTGCCTCTTGAGCCCAGGACGAACAGGCTCTGTCTGTAGCAGAACAATGCTCAGTCTCCTAGAGGGTATTTGAGAGCAAGGTCTGAAGTCTCCTCTTCCTGCATGTTATTGCATGAAGTGGGTCACTCTTTCAAACCATCATTTGCCCATCTGTAAAAATATAGGATATTTATCCCAGAGGGATGTTCTCCAGTTTTGTTTGTGAAACCTGGAGACTGCATGAGACAAAATTGGGTGAATGCAATATTATCCCCTGCATATGAGTGACAACAGACTGAGTTTTTTTTGTGTTGAGCTAAAATTACTGGGTAGAACAGTTGTGTCAGGGCCCTTGTGTGTCTTGAAAGCCTTACTGCTGAACTGTCTCTTCTTCTGGTCATGTTTTACATTTTTCTTTAACAATGTGTTTTTGATTCATATGATGGGACTTTTTTCTGTTCCTGAGCTGCATGTGCTGAAGCAAAAAGTTTTGTGCATGACTTTGCCTGGTATTGAGTCACTCAACCCAAGCTATCTCTATGAACAAGCTATCTCTAGATTTGGGTGATAAAGCCCACCCCATCTAGACTGCTGTGGAGATCTAAGCCAGCATTTCTGTATGGTCTTAAACTGGGGATGAGCCTGGGGTTTCTTGCTGTACTTGCACAGAGTGGTGTGGAGGGGCCATGTGTCTTTTGCATGTCCAGCATTATCCTCTTGTAATTGTTTGGCTGTGTCTGTCCCAGTTTGCTGTTGTGCAGTGCCGAGCACCCAGGCTAGCCCTGGCCTCCTGGTGGTACTCATGGTCTCCATGCATCCTGCCTGCAGGTGCTGCAAGCCTGTCATTCCCACCCCAGAGCTGTGGAAGTAGTCGTCAACTCCTATGAACACATCAAATCCACATCTAAGTGGAAAGCAGCCATACCTGAGGATGTCTTGGAGGTAAGCTCTCAATGAGTTATATATGAGTAGAATCCAGGCTTATTATTTGCATAACCCATACCAAACCATTAGAAAGAACACTTTTGAAAGAGAAGAAAATTGCAGAGGATGGGGACTTCCCCACTTAATATCTCTCATTTGACAAAAGCATATAACTCACTGAAAAAAGACATATTTTTGATATTTTAATTGCAACGTTATCCTTTGGAGCATCCCCTATCATTGGTACAGCAGGAGCTCAGCTGTCCCTGTACTCAGCGAGTGAAAAGATTCTGGCTGTGATTGGTGTTCCTTCAGATTTTTCAATATGTATATTTATCTTTCTTTTAAGTCAGCAAATATTTTTAAAGTGCCATATTTCACGGGTATGACTATGTACCCCTCAGTTCTGTTGCATGGGTCAGATTTCTGCAAAAAGGATGAGTTAGCTGCAAATGCAAGGGAGAATTTAAATTAAAAGTAAGAGATTAAAGAAGAAAATGTGGTCAAAAGGCAAAACTGTGAGACAAATGACATGCTTTGACATAGTTATCCCTTTAATTAAAAAATCCTTACTCCAAATATTCTGGTTGCCCTAAAACACACTGTGGTTTATTTTACAGCGGCACCAGGATTTCTATGACTCCTTGTTCACTGTGTGCAGCAATTCACCACGGTCACTGATGCACTTATGCAGATGTGCTATTCGGGCAGTATTGTCAGAAAGGTGCCATCGAGAAATCCCCTTGCTCTCCATCCCTCTGTCCATGAAGAAGTACTTGCTACTGGAACCAGAAGGAATCATCTACTGAGACACCACAGACAAGGCACTGGCATCCCCCTTCCCGGATCCATATGCCTCTGTGGGGTGCCAGAGATCCAGGCACAATCCTGACACAGCCCTGTGCGTGTGTCCATTGGCTGGCCAGCCTGCAAGCTGGGCTGGCATTTACTGGCTCTCCTCGGAGCTGCTCTCTTTCCCTACATTGAGAAACCACAGCTGCAGGGTGCAGTTTGCACTGGGGAGGCAGAGCTGGAAAAGCCCCTGCTCCAAACATGCCCAGGACACACACTGCTTTGTTCAGCCAAGCTTAAACAATGCTGCTTCAATCCTTCAGTACTTATACCACTGCCTGCTAGACAGCATTAGATTTTAAATCTGAGCAACCTTTGATATTTCACTATGATTTTCTTCTGCTGTCATTTTGGGAGTAAAAGAAAGGATGCTGTCAAAAAATAAGTCACAGAAATGCTTTCCCAGAATGAAATAGGCAAATTGCTTTGGTTTGTGACCACAGACAGGCCTTCAGTAGTTTCTGTATTTTCCGGTGCACTGACTCTCAATTCAATGTTAGTTCACTGTTCACTACCTGTCTGATTCTTATGAAGCTTTGTCATAAAGATCCTTTTTAATCGTAAGAATTTTTTTCCTTTATCAACACGCTATACAAATAAGATAGAAATATTCAGCCCTGAATTTTTTTTAATGTTGATACTCAAGCCTGGGTAGCTTTGAGCTCATACTGTCTCTGTTACTGCTCTGACTGTGACCAATGATAAACTAATATCCCAGTGTCAAGAAAGGCAGGTAAAAAAAACTTCCCCCAAAACCTGCATAGCTGTACTTGTACCCATACCTAGTATCTCTCAGAATGATGTTGGATGTGATCTGAGAAGCATATGACCCTTCTCTTCATTGACTATAAAATGAACCTAGCCTGCTAGCATGTACTGTTCACCTCATTTTTGGTAGCTAGGTGCAGGTGAGAGGAATCCCACATTAACCAAAAGGTGCTTCCAAGATAAAGATGTGTTGTCTGTGCTGTTACAGACCTGCCAGCCCCCCTGATTTACAGTTCCTGTGCTTTTGGACCTGCTAGCACTTGTTTCCTTTACTTCCAACCAAGCTACTTTCTCCACTCCAGCACTATAGGCTACCCCGGAGCGAGTCCTGCAGGGTAACCCTCAGTTAGCTGGTCAACGGGTGCCTGGATAGCACAATTAAAATCCCCACCGGGAAGACGGAAGGACTCTTGAGCTGCTGGAATCCGAGCGGGTTTATTGAGGATTGATTGACGGAGTAGGGAGGCACAAATAGGAGCAGGGAGACAACCACACTCAGGGGAAGCAGACTCTGAGAGCCCCAGGAAAGGAGGGGCCAGAGTATACAACTGGGGAGGGAAGGCGTGCCTAGGGTACAAATGATCCGATGGGAAGAGGGTGTAAGGGATGGAGTAACATAAACTGGGCCAATGAGGGAAAAGGGAAGGAGTGGTTTACCATTAGAAACAACAAGAACGGGGAAGTTTCCAGAACTTGGGGAGATGACAACCACAAACTGGCAGGTGATGGGCATGTGCTCATTTGCACTGGGGGGCAGAGGACTCTGGGGAAATGCCTTACGCTAAACGATGTAGTTTCCCATGGCTTTCCCACACTGTCCTCCCCATGGGCACATCCCACACAGGACGATGAAATGCAGAGCAGTGGCAGTTCATACAGCAAGTATCCCACAGCAAGTGTGTGATCTGACCTACAGCTAAACCCTAATTTTCTTCCCTTTTTTAGTTTGATGCAACCCATCTGGGCTGTTCCACTTTTTTTAGATTCTGACAATTCTGGGCTCTGTGAAAAGAGAGGTAAGCCAGGCCCACCACTGGGAGCCAGTAACTCCTGACTTCTCATTGCATCTCTGACTGTGAACCTGTCAGTCCCAATTGTTATTGTTATCTCTTTGCAAGACAGCCCAGAGCACACTAGGCTCTTCCCAGACAAACCAGAGCAGCCAAGCTGTTCAAGTGTCTCTGTGTCTCACACAGTGGCAACAACAGCATTCAAGAAATGTGCAGATTGTTTAGAGTTACAAATCCCTTTCCTTTCAGTTTTCATTAATTAAAGCTTGTACACTGTGTACAAGAATCCAGTTCATGGGTCTGTTTATATTTAACCAGACAGCAATGAAGATTGCTATTGAAGAGTTTCCCATTCCAATAAGGAATTTCAAAGTGAACACAGACCATGAGTAAATGTTTTCTTATGTGAATAAAGTTGTAATATAGGTTCCTGTAATTCACAAAGCCAATGAGAGATTTCCATACAGCTGCAGGGATGTCTCTATCAGAGATATGACTGTAATTTACTGGGGAGAATAATCAGCGTCTGAGACAGGTTTTCTATAGAAAAATCTGCTTGAGACACTTCCTGGTCAATGGGATCCACTGGATTCTGCACTGCAGAAAAAGAGTGAATTTGGAAGGATGAAAAAGCATAGGTTATTTAAACCCACTGTTTTTCTAGGTAATGCATCTCTAAGTCAGGCATGAGGAAGATTTGCCAGCTGGTCAAGTCAAGAAATATTTGTTGCTTTCTGAACAGTCTGACAATGGGGCAAGCTGGGCAGTCCAGAAAAGACAGATGGAGGTAGCTGATATTATTGGAAACACATCCTCACACTGTCTCCTTCTGAAATTCTGCATCTGGAAAAGGGAGGTTTAAGGCAGAACAACAGCCATGTTTTCTGACCTGTGGTAGCCAGGACTCTCTTGCTGAGAGAGAAAAATAAAGGCTGTCACCAGTGTTCCCAAATTCCCTCTGATCCTCTCCTTGTGCAATGAACACACTTAATTTTTATTCTGTGAGCACCCAGGCTCAATTCCAAGCTTTGTACCAAGCAGGTGCCAGATTATAGCTATTGTGGCATCTGACAGGGAGCACAGTGGGATCAGGCTGATTATAGTCATAGGAATTTGCAAGCTATTAAAAACACTAGAGAACATCACTATCACAGAAAAAAGACCTGAATGATGCACTTTAATTGCTTTTGTTGTTCAAGTTAAAAAGACAAAGAGTAAGCAAATTTAGTATTTGTTCCTTTTTAGCACTTTTTTCCTCTTTTACTGTACTCTATTCCCACACACTGGATGGAGTTGCTCATGTGAAGTGTGGGAGTACCTGATAATAAGATCACCATTTATCAAATTCATGGGATGCATAAAGGAGGGACAGAGGAAGGATCTCTCTTCTCTGGTCACCAGTGACAGGACCCAAGGGAACAGCCTGAAGTGTCAGGGAGATTTAAGTTGGATATTAGAAAAATGTTCTTCCCCCAAAGGGGGTGTTTGGGCACTGGAACAGGCTCCTCAGGAAAGTGGTCACAACACCAGGACTCAGAGTTCAATAAGTGTTTGGACAATGCCCTCAGGCTCTTTTTGTGACTCTTGGAAATGGTCCAATGAAGGGACAGGAGCTGGACTCAATGATCCTTGTGGGTCCCTTCCAACTTAGCATATTCCAACTCAGCATATTCTGCGATTCTGAGATTCTGTGACTCTGTGAGATGCCTTGAAATTTCATACTGTCGTATAATTCCTGATCATGCTTTTGTATTTCCAAAGCCGCATCAGACTGGATGACTCCACCTCTACACCACAAGTTTGAGCACAGTCATGACCTAAAATGACAGAAAATTGTGTTCAGTGTTGTTTGGTGTCCTCTGTGAAATAAAATGCTGTTTGCCTTTTGGCTTTTTAGTAGAGATGTAGACATGTTTGAAATATTTCCACTGCATTCCATGGCCTATTAGAATATTTAAAGCACAGATGGGTGCAAAGAATGAACGATCCTTTCCCATTCCCATTGGCAGCCCCTTCCCAGAGCTCCCTTAATGACTTCTCAATGGATAACAGTGAGATTCTATGTTTTTAGATTCTAGGTTTTAGGTCTCCATGGTTTTGAGAAGTTGTATATAAAGAGTTGTTCTTAAGCCACATGCATTGTGGACCAAATTACCCATTCTATGACCATAGGGACACTCTGCATGTATTTGGGGCCCAATGCAGCCGTTCATGGAAATATGGGCATCCTCTTTGTAAAGTGCTCTTGCAATAATTTTAAACTTAGCCCCTGATGTCTGCTGGGTCCAGCTTGACCAAAAACTTTAATAATTTATCCATGGAGAATGTGTAGGTGAAACTGAAGTCTAACAGTGTTCAGGACTGTATTTCCCTGCAAAACTTTTAAAAGTCTGCTCATACTTGGTCAGCTTTCAGATACTAGGACAAGGAGTCTAAAAGAACCTGGATGATTTATCTCTCCAGTATTGCTGCCAGTCCTGGTGGCATTATGCATGTAAGTGTTTTGGCATCAATGACATTTTGTTTATTCAAAACCACTGACCATCTTTAAAGGAAAAAATTCTCATCTCTCTATGGGGCAATATCTTACAGCCCATATATCAGTTTTGACAGAATCAAGTTAATTGCTCTGGTCGTGAATTTATAGAAATCTCCCAGGCTGAGCAAGACTGACTATTTTTGTAAAATGTCAGGAATACAAATATTAGGCAGCAGGGGAAAAGGTCTGGTCTGCCATGAAAGGTGGCAGCTTTACTTTTAGCTGCAAGCACTGCTGGATCAATTAAAATGATCACAGGGGCTCAGCTCATTCATATTTAAGGAACGTCCTTTGAAAAACCTCTAATGCTTCTGGCAGCAGATTTTGCTCATGGGACAAATACCTTTAAATTAAACATACAAGAGTTCAGTCTTTGAGATGGAAGGGAAGATTGAAACAGTCTGGGGTGGTCTATGCTATTATATATCTTTACTAAACTCTCAGAGGACAAAGAGGCATGCCAGGTTTTCAGTGCTAGAAGGTTTGCAGGGCTCTTGAAGGGCTGCTGTTGTTTTTCTGAAACACTTCAAAATACACATGGGTCAGACACAGCAATATTTCCATTTACTTTCAGGATATGTCAGTAGAATTTCCCTGCAATCCCTAGGGCTGGCTATTCTACTAAATGAGAGTGCAGAACATACTGTTAGCAGAGATGCCAAAGCCTAGCTAGTGTCTGACATCTTAACCTTCCCAAGAGTTATATTAAAGCAGTGGAAAGATCTAGCACACTCTCTTTGTAGAAAAGCAGGACCTCTGGCACAGCAGATGAGTGGGTCAGAAAAGATTGCTGTATGCAGCAACTGTCAAATGAAATCTGTTGGCTGGTCACAAATTTGTTTCTGACTCTTTCTCCAAATACATCTTAAGCTTCATAGGGCACACAGTGTAGAAGTGACAATGGATATAATGCATTCCAATGACCTGTTTGATTTTAATACACAGTTAAATTTGTTTTTTAACATGTAGCAGCTGGGTGTTGCCCTTCACCTTGCAGAGGCACCCTATGGAGTGCTGCGAAATTACAATTAAGGCATTTGAAATTAGGACAGTGGGCATGTGATTATTTTTATGCCACTGACAAACCATCCAGTTGTGCTTTTTCAAGCTGGGGCTGACTGGGGATGCTGGTATCAGCCTTCTGTCCGAGTTGCACCAGGCATTAGCTTTGTAACAGTGCAATTGATGTGGCTGCTCAGGCTGCTGGTACTGCAATCAGCACTGAATTATTTTATGTCAATAGTAACTGTCAGTATAGCCATAAGCTTGCTGGCTGTTTGTGGGAAGGAAGGGGGTTGCATCCAGACAGCTCTGATCAAGGACAGGGATCTTAACTTATTCCTGGTAACCTTATAAAAATTACTAGTTGGTTAAAAAGTATAGATAAATAACTGCTAAGCTCTGAGGAAGAAAGTGCAGGAAGAAAAGAGCAGGAATAGTCACAGAAAGTCTACTTTATAACATGCTATAAAAGAGGGGACAGAATTGTGTTCCTTATTAACATATGGCCATTGATTCATACAGTATGAAAACACAAGCATTGCTGAAGGGCAGTGTCTGAGCTGGCTATAAGCACACAGTATGCTGGAAAGTGCAGGCAATGTGACATCACTACAGTCAGGGCAAAGCCATTTCATGGCAAAAAGTAATGTAGGTATTTTAACATTCATGCAGAGTAAAGCTGGCCCAAAACACCCAGTGGCAACAGAGTCCACTGAATTACACCTACCTCCCAATGGCTGAGCCAACTCTCAGGTGAGTCTATCCTGCTGTTTCCAAGTTCCCTGATGGGGAGAGGTGCATGGCTGTCCTGAACCCAAGGGCACGCTGTCAAGCCTCTATCCATGGTGAACACACCTTGTGGTGTCAGCAACTCTGAACTATACCTTGCTGGAAATTTGGACTTCAGTTTGTCATATGGGTCCATTTCTTCCACAGCCCTGTCCTTTTCTTCACCATAAATCCACAGAATTTCACTGATTTCTTCCTCTTCCCCTTCCCCTTCCCCTTCCCCTTCCCCTTCCCGGCTATATAGCCTCTGGCACATGACATTGGGCCTGACCACCACTGCAACTCTTTCACTACACCCTTTTCTAGCAAGGGCAGCAGAGCCACTACCCCTCTGCACCCCTGTGGTTCTGCAGGTTTGTGCCATCCCCCACCACATCTGGATTTCCTACTCACAGCCACTTACTCGTTTCTCAGTCTGCTGGAACAAAATCTTTTCTCAAATGCCCCTCTTTCCTATGGTGGGTGGATGAAACCCAAATGTTGGATGGATTTTGTGGAGCAGGATGTGGGCTTTGCCTTGCTGAGTTGAGCTGTGCTCACACATTTCACCTGCCAGCATAGCAGGAGGTTTCTACCCTGTAATCAGAAACATGGCAGAGACTCCTTGTTCTGCCAGCTTTTCATGAGACCAAATTCTGCATCCTCCAGTGGTGTGGGAGGAAATACAAACCAGTGACCTTGGCTTCTAATGACACCAGGATGCTCTAAAGGTCTGAAGTCTATCAGCAAAGCCTCTGTTCACAAAGCCATTTATCTCTGGCAGCTTCTTCTTGTGCTGCTGGAGCAGTGGTTGCACCCTTCCCCACCCAAGACAGTTCAGCCCAAGTGGCAGAGAGCTGTGCAGAGGAGAGGTAGGAGCTCAGTCTATCCACATGGTGTGGAGGGGGAGAACTGAGAGAGAAAGGAAGAACCGGCATTAGAATTAAAACTGATATTGTAGATTTTTGCATGGTGAATACTGAGTGTCTCAATAAACCTTGGAGAGTTGCCATGCACATTTGGAGGTGAAATTCAACAACAAATTAGAAAAACAAATAAGAAATCTAATGTTAAATGAGGGGATTAAACATTGTTTTCTTAGCAACTTGAATCCGCATTTTGAGGGCTGTGAACTATGACTTGTGGTACTTGAAGCTGACAGTGTTATTATGAACAAAAAACCACCATTTGGTCACAATGTTCCTGCGTGCTCTTCCTCCTCAGGCACACCCAAAGGCCTGCTCCTGGCACCAAAGACTCACAAGCCACCAGTGTGGGCTGCAGCCCCTCTGTGCAGAGCAGCTTTCCACTGCAGTGACTGCAAGTTCAAGGCAAACCCAAACTTTTTCTCCTGCACTTCAGGGAACCTTAACAATGGTTTGTATATGGGCAAACAGACCCATATACAGCCCCATCCCAGGCAGACAGCATTAGCAAGCCTGGATGGAGGCATCCAAGAGACCCTGACACAGCTGCAGAGAGCTGAATGCTGTAAGTCTCTGTATCCCAACTCTCTCCTGCTTTAATTTCCAGCTGATTGAAACTCCACTAAGTACTTGACATGCTGTGCTGCAGCTATCATGTCCCCTCTTGCAGGGCACCCCACACAGCACCTCCGTGCTTCAGAGATGTACTTGAGTTATGCACTTGGTGTCCCTTAAGCCTTTGGCAGGGGGTGCATCCTGTCTGTGGAAGATCAAGGAGGAGGACTCCTTTTTCAGCTGACCAGGACACACTGCTGTTGCCTGGCCGTGCTGTGAGTGTGGAAGGGTTTGATATCAAATGGCACTGAGTTCTGCCCAGTTGCTGGAACTCGCTTGAGCACAGGGAGAGCTGCCCTTTCCAATACAGAGCAGGGAGAGGGTCAGAGAGGCAGCTCTGTCTGCCCTTCACTTTCAGGTGACCTGGGTGCATTGGTGAGATGGTGGGTAAGTGACTCTGGGCAGGCAGGATCCAACTGCACGTAACACCTGAAACAGACTTAAATGTGAGCTTGGACTTTGACACAGCTCCTTCCAATAGCCTGGAAAGGGAGAGAGAGCAGTGGCATGACCAATCTGGGCGGTTCTTGCTGACTCGACATAAACATGTTTTGAAGCTTCCAGTGCAGCCAGCAGGGAACACGCTGTCCCCGCGGGTTCCCTGTCCCTGGCTCAGGAGGCTGCCAAAACAGCAGCCAGAGGCACCACTGCTTCCCGTGGCCTCCAGTCCTGGCTGCAGCAGGCTGTGCTGTATATGCAGCCAGGGTTTGTCTTGAAAAAAAAAAAAAAAAAAAAAAGATGGAAAGCCATAAGCAGAACAAAAGATCCAGCAGCTATTCAGCAGACAGCAGCTATGGGTTTCCTGAAGGGTATTTCTAAGGTTTATAATTGCTCACTTCTTATTTACAGTGCTGTTTTGTATCCTTTTATCTAGCACTAGCTGCCAGTCTGCCCTCTGCTTAAACCAAGCTATTCATGTCCAAGTGTCTGGAGCTCCACTAACTATGGGAGGCAAGCTTTGCTTTTTTAGGTGCCCGGCCCCAAACAGCTGGAATAATCTCCCAGGCGTATTGAAGCAGGCCCTCACATTGTTTGGGGTTTGGACACTCTTAATCCTTTTCTAAAAAAGCCTCAGCTGTTGAAATGAGCACAAGCTGTGGCTAGTCACTGTCGTGTGCTGTTAAAGAGTTCTGTCCCTTTCTCTCCAGGCACAGCCAAAACCCCTTTATCTCAGTGGGGCTCTTGGTGGCTGGTGATGCAAGGACAAACTGTTCACTTTGTGGAACAGGGACACACTTATACCTCAGACACAATGGTGTCTCTGCACCCAGATTTCTGCAGCATGTATCAGAGCTTTTGGTCTCACCTGGCTTGAACAGAAAGGCTGAACAGAGAGCTGACCTCCTTCTGCTTGGAGGAGTTTGGAACTCAAGCTTCTCCAGTATAAGGTCTGTACTGAATTAAGTAAGGAGGATGAGCTGAAGCCAGAGCTGTCAGCCAGTTCAGTGCATTTAAATTTGCCTTATGTGCATACACACGTTTATGTTCAACATATCTTGAAGGTTAAATGTCAGTCATATACTTCTCTTCCTCTCTTAGCTATGGCTCTTGATTTTAAATTCCTCCTGCACGAGTGCCATCTTGCAGATCTCATGGCAGGTAACAGAGTGAGGCCAACCTCTTGGCTACTCTTGTACCCTGAAGGACTTAAAAATTGGTTTGCTTGCTGTTTTCTAGAGACCTTTAGGGGTGTGTGTGTGTGTCTCTTCTGCAGATCAGCAACTCAAACCGTTTTGGCTTTGTCCACCATGGTATCAACAGGAAGCTTGTCACAGATTTCAGTGGACATGGTGTGAAGTCTAAAGGTGAATTATTACTACTATCATATTGCTTAATATGTTGATCCCACACTATTTTATCACTGTTGATCCTACACTCTTCTATTGATTGAAAAAGAGTTAGCATAGGTTAGAAACATCACAGAAAAGAACAGAGAATTAGATCAGCAGTTCTCAGACATGCTTATAGACTGATATAGATTGAGTGATATAGATTGATCCATCATCTATATTCTGTATTCCATACTCACACACTATTAAAATAAGATCAACTGAATAACTGCTTCTGAATCTATTATTTTTTACTAATCCATAGTAAGAAAATACTTCCATAAGTGAAAGTTTACCATAATTTACACCAATATACTGTTATTCTCCTGGAAATGTTTACATTATTTAAAACCCCCAAACTTTCCAGTTTTAAATATACTTTAATGAAATGCTGAAAAACATTTTTCATTGTCAACAGCTTTGCTGGAATCTTCTGCTCTTATGAAAAGAAACCGCCCTCTTCTGAAACAACCTCCTGGTAAGGGTAGACCTTTTCCCTCCAAAACTCTCATTTCCTAAGGCAGTGGATATGTTTATTCCTGGGACGAACTGGGAGGATCCCCAGTTCTTCTCTGCTTTGTTTGACTACTATAGTTCAGATTTAAAGTCAAGACACATCCTCTCACTTAAGATCAATACTCAGAGGTGAGGAATGTTGTTCTGCTGCAAAGGAAAAGGCAAGAACAATCCGTTGGAGAAGGATGGTAACATCTCTTTCAGGAAGCCATGAGTACTGTAATATAATTTCCAAGGTCTGTCTGCATCAGTTTATGGGACTCCAGTGAATAATTTTGCCATTGTTTCAGCTGTTCTTACATAGATGTTGCCATTCAAAACAACATCTATGTAAGAAGATATGCAGGGAATATGGAATATGCAGAAGGTGTTACAATTTGATTTTTTTCCTTAAGTGAACTGACCATCCAGTGGCCTTGAAAAATCATCAAAAGCTTTTGGAAGTGTGACATGTCTCCAAAAGACTGATTCCATCCTTTGGCTACAGAAGATAGGCTCAGAGCATGCAGAGCCAGGCATCAGTAGCAGGAGTAGGAAGAACACAGGTACAAGAGGGCAAGGCCATGGAGGAGAAGCACATGAACAAATTTGTACCAGCAGAAGACTTCTGGGCATCTCCATTAATAACATGAATAATGAAAACTTCAGGTGTCCCTGGCCAGAGCTTGAAAATGAAGCTTTCTTCATTGTGTATTTATGTAAAACCTGAGGTGAAGCTGATTAGAAGCAAGGGAAAGTTGTGAGATCAGAAGGTTTTATAACAGGCCCTAACTAAGCAGAAACAAGTGCTTCTGTGTCAACACAAACATAGTTTTATGCCTGAGCAAACAGCTTCCTGTGGTCTGTGAGGCAATGACACAAGCCTGGTAACACTGAGAGTGGTCCAAACCATCTGATCCACCCCTGTGTGAAGGTTGAATTCCACCTGTAATGCCCTTCGTAAGTAGGGGCGTGGCGCTGGGTCACCAATAGTCTTTGCAATGCCTGTTACTAACTCTGCTGCATGCCACAGTGATTGGAGGAGACCACAAGTAGCCCTGGCAGGTATTCAAACCTGTTTTCCAGTTAATTTGTTAAAAATCAACCCAGAGTTTTGTGGGCAATAAAGCTGCTAGGAAGAGAAAACCACTCTAAGGAATAAACACTACAAAAAAGAGCTTTCAGTGCGTCTGATTTATCCGTATGCCTCATGGCATTTAACAATCAGCATCAGCTACAGTTAGCTCCTAAGTTTCTGTAAAAGGTCTGCTCAGCAATTGGTATTTGGTTGTCCCAGGAGCAGTAAGCATGGCTCGGAGCTGTCTGGCAGCGCTGCTGCCCTGTGGGGTGCAGAGTGATGAGCCTCATGCTGTCTCCTGTGATCATGTGGCCCTAGGACCAGTCCCAAACCCAGACAGATCAGCAATGTCAGTGATGGCAAGCGGCACAGAGGCAGCTCCAGGCTGACACAGTTTGTGCCAGCAGCCAGCTCATCTGCAGTGATCCCATTGGCATTTGCTGCAGAATAAATATTGTCTGGGATTTTCCATTATATATCCACCCTGGCCAGCAATGACACAGCAGCAATATAATTTTACGCTCTGTATTTACAGTTTCCCACAACCACACAGAACTAGTAAAAGGACTTGAGTAATTTACCTAAACATAAATATTCATGAATACTTTAGAAAGCCAGGATTGTCCATACAAGGTATTTGCATGGGACTAGCAGGCATGACAAAGGACTTCTGGAAGACCTCTGTCTTCCAGAGTGACAGATGAGAGACAGGAAGAGTACTCCAGCCTGCCTCATATAGGACCGGGTGTCTATTTTTAGGTAACTGAATGAGCTGGGAGCCAGCTCACAGCTGAAGCCATCTAAATACAGGTGCCTAGAGGTGCCCCCGTGTCTGGGGTTCCATTACAGTCAGTTGAACTCTGCCACTGGAGACAGGATTGCTATTCAGACACCAGAAGTAGGTGTCTGTTTCAGAAGAGCTTTCTGGGGTTCTCTGGATACACTGACACTAGTCATGAGAGGCATCTGAGTTATCCAACTCACACCTCAGCACACACACAGAGATGTGTACACAGTGTCATGATAAGGAGTTGTACTTGGTGTGCTGAATCCCTTGCCAAGGTTCTCAGCTTTCAGGCCCAGTCCACTGATGTGACTAAGTACAGAAAGTCCAACCTATAACAGCAATGTAAACAAGTGTCTTTTTTTTTTCCTTGATTTTCTCATTTGAGCCTTGCAGACAGGGCTGTATCACATTAATGTAACTTAAAGCATACCTGTTTTAAACTAGAAACTCTCTGTCACATTCCAGGAGAATGTTCAGCAGCTCAAAATAGTGGGATTAGGGGTCGCTCCTCTTGCTGTGTTTCCTGCATTGCAATTCTGTCTGCATTTTCAATTGGACATGACACCCAGGAAGGCAGTGAGACTCATTCCTCAAGGCTGTGCCCCTCACACAGCAGGAAATCAGACAGATGCTTTCCTTTCTTTCCTCTTCCTGTTAGGAGCTGCAAAGCAAGAGTGACACAGGGAAATTGAGCTAATTCTACAAGGGCAAATTTGTTGCACTTTGCTTTGATTTTCTTTCATAGTTGCAGAAGGAATATTGAGGAGAGCTGATGAGCAACTCCTGATCATACATATACATGCATACCTCCCATACATATTTTTCTGTTTATATAAAAATCTTATATTATGAAGAGCCCTCAGGATATTCTGAAGACCCAGAACTATGTTCCAGCTACTTGCTTTGACACCCAACATTTGAGATTGCAAGGAAGAATTAAGACTGCCCGTGGGTATTTCTGCCCTTTCTTCCCTGCGAGGTGAATGGAGAGAAGCAGGACTGACTGAAGCTGCCTACCAACATGTCCTTTCTCCTTGCTGACTGTGAGGAGCAGCAGCATATAGCCAGGAACTGAGTCAGTTGTTCTGTCCAAATGTGTACGACAGCACAGATGTGCAAAGCCGCCTTAGGGCCTGTAATACAGGGTCAGGATATAGGCATTTAAAATTGTGTTGTCAGTTCCTCGGAAATACAAACCCAAAGATGTTAATGCAGAAGTGTGTCCCTTATTCTTCACCATCCCCACCCCCAAAACTTAGCTGAGCTGAGGGATCATAAATTGCCATGTTCTACCTCCTGTTTGCCAAAATGTCTAAAGAACTTAAGAGCAGAAAATTCTTTGATGTTATACCTGATCCTCTAAAGTTATCATTGCTGCCAGAAGGAGGGAAAAACCCAACTGTTTTTCAGTCCAATAGTGTTTCTCATCAATGGTAGCAAAGCTTGTTTTGTAATAATTCGTTGGGAAGGACATTATGGCATGTAAAGGGCAAAGTCTGGTGGATTTAAAAACTTGGTTAAGTGATAGGGAAACGATAATGAACAACTGTGTATAAAGGCTCCAGGGAGATTAATCTGGATATGTGCCCAAGGCACCAGTAACACTAACCAGTAATCAGTGTACACTTTTTAGCTAATGATCTGGAAGAGAAAACACAGGGTGCTTTGGCGTGGTTTCTGTTGACATCAGGAACCTGGCTGTGTAAGGTCCCAATCAGAGAGCAAAGGGCAAAAGTGCAACACCTGCTTATCTCCTGTGAAACCAGAACACTCTTCAGCCGTGGGTAAATGTGCTGATGCCAGTGCCCCCCTGACATGCCAGCAACAAGCCAGCCCCACAAGGTGACAAAGAGCTGGTGCATGGCCTCTTACCCATTGGGCTTGTGCAGGGGAAGGAAAAAACCCACGTTTTGCCTTCTAGACTGCAGGAGCTTGGCTGGGACGGATGGTCTGTGCACAGTGTGCTACAGAGAGTCCTGGGTCTGCTGGGGCCATGTGCTCAACAGGGAGCTGCACAGACAGCAGCACAGACATCCTGCTCCACTTGGGCATCCCTGCTCCCAAGCCTGCCACAGGCAAGGTATAGAATGCACGTGTGTGTATTTCTGCTTTGAAAAACCTGACAGGAAATATGCAAGTCCTGTCTATAGAGACTGCAGCATGGTAAAAACGATGGGAAAACAAAATGGGTGTTTTTGTTGTTGGTTTCCTTTTGTTTGCTGTAGTAGTTTATTAAAGTCCCTGGTGTACTTTAATTTGGGGATGTTTCTCCCAACACACCTGGCATACTGGGATATGTCAGAGTGGTACATTTCTGTAATTGCAAAATGCAAAAACAGGATGCCATGTAATCTGTTTCCCTGGCATTACAAGTCAAAACCCTTAAGAAGGTGAAACCCTCATTGTTAAGGAGGGTAAACTCAGTACACAAGGCTGTCACTTTTAGACTTGCTGCCACTTTTAGACATCTGGAGTCAAGATGGTTTTCATCTCTCCTCTTTCAGGTAAAGTATATACGTATGTTTTTACAGTTATTCTGTTTTAAAATTAAGGGAGATGCAAGATGGCTCCAGGCCAACACAAGTCTGCTAGAGCACCAGTTGTACAGGACTTTTGGGTCATGACACCATCTGAGCACTGCAATTTTCTTACACATCAGCTATGAAGAGCCAGCTGTCCCATTGCTTCAGAGCTGAAAGACAGCCATCCCTTTAGTTTTTGTTAGATATAAACCCAGTGATGGATGTCTTTTTTTCTTAGTCAATTTTCATATTCTTTAAAACTTAACAAAAGACAACTACTTTAGCGTGTAGAACAGGCACTGATGGAAGATTCCCAATCCTCACCTCCTACGAATACCCCCTAATTAAAAAGTAAGGAGATAGGTAAGGTGATGCACTGATTTTAGTTACTGTGTAACTGTGTAACCTCTCAACCAATGCAACATTAAGCATAAGCAGATCATTCTTCCAGTGAATTCTCCCCCGTGCTGTACCTGACACAGTATGAGTGTTGTTTTTCTCAACTCCATTTCATAAGACTTAAAATAAAACGCTCTTGCTTGCATCAGACTTCTTAAAAAACAAAGACACAGACAAGCATTTAAAACATTTTATTATAAAACTATTTCAACATCTACATCCAAGTAAAAGACTTAAAACTACAGCTCTGCTTTCAGAATAAAAAGTCAGTGAATGCTGGAAAAGGTGCTCTATTATCTAGGTAGATAGCCATAATTTGAAATACTACACAAATTTCATGTATGTTCTTTAAGTGCTTCACAACCTCTGCCTGCATCATTAATGTTCTGCAGCTTTGCTCTGCAAGCAGCATCACAAACATTTTTGCAGCACATATGTGCCTCAGCTGCTTTGAAACAGAAATTACTAACTGAATCAGCTGCAGCTGTTTTACAAATGTACCATCAGATCATAACTCAGGTTCAAGCATTACTAGATGCAGACAGAAAGGTATAAATTGTGTGTACTTGACAACAATGACTATTTTGGTATGTGTTTTTGACCTTGTATTCCATTCAAAAATCAACAAATACTCAAATACTTTATGACAGTGAAAGCACCTTTTTTACACCTGTATATTCTAGGCAAAGGTATTTCTTTTTTATTAGCCATATCATTCACTGAGCTGAGCTCAGATGCATTATCTGGTGAATTTTGGTGACTGCAGCTTATTCACCAGGATAAAAACAGCCTAGATGCAGTACTAAGGTCATCATGCTCACCAGTTATCATTAATACATCTAAAATTAGTTTTTAAAATAAATGAGGCATATCAGAATATATTTAATTTTCAATGAGAAATATATCTCAACAGGACTGCAAGAATGCAAAGGTAGCTTCCTATTAAAAACCATTTTAGATTCACAGTGGAATATGGAGTCATTTTCTGCCCAACAAATAGAAATCTCTAATAGAAGACTATCATACTGAGCAGGATGTTTTACTGCATTTGCAACTTTTTGCAAAGGATCACATAAACAGACGGTAATATGATAATTAGTAAAAAAAAAAATTCAAGTAATATTCTAGAGCCCTGATGAACTTTTGACTGGCCATCTTGGCAACATTCAATAGTTTAGCACTGGTTAAGTTTATCTTGCTTACAAAAGTGAAAACACACAAAGAAGATAGGCAAGGAAGAAGCTTACTGAGAATGGAACATTTTCTGAAAAACTCTCTCCTACTGACACTTTTCCTGTGGGAATTCCCCCTATTTTGCTCTTCATAAAAGCTTTCCTGTAGTTTTCAGTGCTGTTTGCATTTTGAAACATTTCCTAAGCCCTTTCCATTGCAATGAACAGTTCTTATAATAATTTTTTACAGTTCCAACACCACTCCTGAAAACCTTTCCAACAGACCTTCAGTGCTCAGCCACAGCTTTCAGGGTATAGATTCCCTATGTATGTCTTTGAGCTGATGTGGTCCAATACAAATTTGAAAAAGACAATTGGCAGATTTTGGTTTAATGTATTGAGCCACTAATCTAACAGCACAACAGAAACAAACACAGAGGACTGTGTTTTAAACATGCTTATACAATACTTATCACCAAAGCCTTTCTGTTCAACTTGCAATGTCTGACTTCAGTTCTTGGAAAATCCTAACTGACTTGGCACATATTCTCCAGAAAACAGGGACATAGGCCAGATGTATCCTAATGTTAGAGCTGTTACAACCAAGTAGCTTTCCATTTCTTTCCAGTAGGTCTTAAAAATACCCTGATTTTCTTCTTTTTTACCTTATGCATAGAAGTCCTACTTGGCTGATTTCCCATGAACAGTTTAACATAAAATATCTAGCAATGTGTACCACAGAGCAAAGCATCACTTAAGATGATCACTTAAGAATTATTACTAGAATGGATTTTTTTTTTAATGGAACTTTCTCCCTACCTCCCAGGGCTTCCTCTTTTCCAGTCAGGCTGTACTTGAATGGTGTTTGTATCTTGCTACAAGACTGCCATATTAAGTGGATCTTTTCCAAGTGTTATAAATAGAACTTTAAAGTATGGATGCTATCTATCTACCTGAGAAGTTCTGTAATAAGATAAACTGCTGATAACTATTCTAAGAGAAAAATATGCATCAGCATAACTTTTTTATCAGTCAGTATTAAGAATTCAAGCATTAAACAGGATTTTAAAATTGCACACCCCTACCACACCAAGTCTTTGATCATAGTAAAAAAATAGCTTGATTTTCTTCTATACACAGCTCTTCTTTAAAGACATATGTGCTCCTATTATCCTCATCCTGAAGTCCACAGCAAGGTTTCAGATTCAGTGCATACAGCCTAGGTTTATGATACTCTTATCTTCTTTTTCTTCTGCTAGTCCTGAAACTTGCTTGTTTGAAGGTAGATGAATACTTCCAAATGCTGCTCTTGAAGCCAGCTTGATCCCCTGGGATGTCTCGATATCAACTTCTCTTCAGGAAGCTGCACTCTGCTTTGCCATATTCTTTGGGTCTTTACTTGGGACACACCAGTCATCTGCCTCTGAGGTAGCCTGGTAATGCTTGGAAGCTGATTTGTTAAAAACTGGGAGTTTTTCTATTGATTCTGTTGATAAGGCCTAAAAGTCAAGAAGGATCAGATTAATATCTCTCAATAATGTCACTTAGCAAAAATTCATTCAGCATGCCTAAAGTGTTAAGCCAGTGACCCTACAAAAGAAGTTATTCGCACAAATGTTTCTATAATAGATGTGGTAGTTTATGTGCTTCAGTATCTATGATTGGTTTGGGTAATTTGGTAGGACAACTGCAGTAACATCTCATCTTATTTATGCATTTTTCATAGGCCTTAAGCAGTACCCTCTAACATGTTTTCAAGATGGTCCAGGAATGCATGGAAAAGGACTTTGATTTGCAAAATTCCAGTGAAAATTTTTCAATAGAAGTGTTACATAAATATATCTGAACTGTCTCTTCCTTTCCTACTTCTGCTCTGATGGTGCTTCAGTGTTTTCAGTTTAGCAAGAGGAATTCAAAGCAACTTTTTCCCATGATTAAGCACAGAAAATAGAAAAGAACATGTAAGGTTGTTAGCAGGTTTCTTATAGAAACAGCAGTGCAAGTTACATGCCCAGTGTTCAAAATCAGTGGTATCTGAATCCCATGGAGGAGCTATATGGCAGATGTTGAATAGCACCTTGACTCCTTAAGGGTTTAGTTTATACGGACTTTCTGGTTTTCAGAGTAAACAAACCAGATCTGTTGCTCATACCTTTACTTCACTCTCTTCAAGTACTTTGTATTCCATGAATAAACAGATAGCACCTTAACACAATCTGAAAACCAACAGGGCTCTCACTAGTACTTGTTCAAATAGACTAGTTATAGCCAAATGACTTTTTTGATACCACTTAAAAACCAGTTACGAAATCTGTCATTTCTCAAGAAAAAACAAGAGCTACTCATGAGGAGAGAATCTGTTTACCTTAAAATGGTAACTAGCAGTTATCCCACTGCATTAATGGTAGTAATCTTGTCTTTAACTAAATTTAAATACATACCTTCAAGTAGATGATAGCATCTGTTCCATAACCACATATGGAGTAAAGATTTAGATCTCCTTGAAAGTATTTAGCATACAGACGAGAAATTGGCAAGCCATACCCAAAGCCAGCCTAAAAATAAAGTACAACATAAAATTAATTTTTTTTTACTAGCTCTAATGGCTTGAAGTCAAATAGCTGGAAAGTCTTCAGAGATTTTTAAGCTGTTAAAAAATCCTTTGAATTTCCTCGTCTCTTAGAAGAAAATGTAAATCTCTAATCAGTTTCATAGAGAATGCTGAATCTGACCATTAAAAACCCAAAGTCACAAGAAAAAAGGTCTCCATGGAAGACGGAAGGTCTATATATATGTCCCACTTTTACACATTAAATTTAAGTATTTTTCCCTCCTTTGTTATTGCTGGTACAGATTGATTAATAAAAGGAGCTTTCTACTGGGAGATAAACATAAAAATCTAAAAGACTGTTCCAGTTGTGCTTGCGTCCAGGAAGATTACAAGATCTACAGGAAGTTTGAGGACTGAGTGGAGAATGAAGACAAAGTAAATTAGTGTCATTGGACTGCAGGAAATAAAAAAAAAATGTGGAAATTAGATTCAGGTTGTAATGTTCCTCTTTCTTTATGCCTTTAAAAGCATATTTTTGTCCACTAAGCTAAATGCTAAAATTCTGTTTCAGAAAGCATAAATTCATACTTATGGGGCACAGTTAATCTTTGAATACCCCACAAAACAGCAGGATGGACACAGTGCTTCATTATTAACCCACCAACACTTACAACAACCTAATTGCAATATGAGTATTGAAAGTATCTTACAAGAGGGGTATTTCGACCATCATCCACATTTGGCCTTGGTGCAGTGGAATACATGTAGCTAAACAGCCGCTCAATTTTCCTCACTGGAACACCACCTCCTCTGTCTGAGATCTGATTTAAGAGAGAACAAAGTTAACAATAAGCATGCACTAAGAATGGTATTTAAAATGCTGTTATTTGAATACACCTTTCCAACAGTCATAAATGCAAAGATTTCTTTTGCAGCACATTATTTTTCAACTAGATAATTGTGCTACATGGAGGCTCATATCATCAAGAGAATGCTCTTGTGCTGATGCACAGTGTTTTCAACCTGTTCTCAGAGGCCAGATTTTTTAATAGAACTAGCTATGCATGTATAATAACAAACATTACAGTAAGTCCATTGTAGTAGGCCAACAAAATACCTTGATTGCCAGGTCTTCTTTCCCTAGAACAACTATCACTTCAACCGGAGAAAGGGTAGGACTGTTTTCTTGGAATTCAACAGTTGCTCTCATTGAATTCTGTGGAAAAGAAGGTTACTGTGATCAGAGGTTGTTGAATCCATACACTTCAAACCATATCCCTTTTACACAGAGCCAAAATTTTCCTCTACTCCTATCAGTGCCTGGTTTCCAAGGGACACTTAGCATTTTGGCATAATGAGAGCAGATTTATCATCATTTAAGGTGTGAGAGGAGGTGTCACACCTTAAAGCATCTAAGCATAGCCAAGACTCTTCTGAGTGAAAGATTACAATATTCTTGCTCAACATTAACTCAGGCACTGTAAATTAAATAACTCCCTTAAAGTCAACAGGTTTCTGGAGAAGACCAAAGTTCAGCAGTTGCTAAAGGCTGCCAGATTTCTGTATGTCATGTTGGCAGCACTGAAGTTCAGCTGCACTCACTACTCCTTAAATACATTGTCCGCTCCACAGAAAAGGCAGTAGGGCAAACCTGCAGATGTAATCTCTAAAAGCAGAAGGCTACTGGTGGCCACAATCCCACATCCCACTTCACTCTCTCAGTCTATACTAACATACCTTAAAGAGCTCAAAAAGCATGTGAAAAAGATGAGATGGAACATATACAATGCTAATTGGTTCTCCTGGAGCTTTTCCTAGAGGAAAGGAAAAATAAAAAAACACTTAAAAGGGTGATGAAATCTTTCTATATGGTATCCAAATTTTACAATGAGCAAATTGCCAAAACAAACAAAAAAATAAATCAAGTTTCCCTCCTCCAAAATTGGCAAACAGCTTTATGCATTCATAACAGTGTTTAGATTACAATTGCCACTTGCTTAGTAAGTTTCTTTTCAAATAAACAAATTAAAAAATCAAGTATTTATTCCTCTTTATAAATAAAGGATTTCAAACATTAAGCAGACTGCTGTCATCAGACATATGCAGGTAGCTCAGACCACACCCAGCATTTCAGTCAGCAGCCCCAGTTCCTCACTCCAGATATGGAGGTCCTCTCTAGCAACTTCCTATTGCTTTAGGTACAGGTTTGTCTGACTTTTCTCAAATTTATAAATGGTACCTCAAAAATGTTGTGCTTAAGATACACCCACATTTGAGTTCTAACATGGGAGGTTAGATGAGGTGCCTATAATAGAAAATGAAGAGGAACAAGCCCAAGCCAGATCAACTGGTATGTGCACTAAGGTTACAGAATTGGGAGACTTTTGACTCAGTAGAAGAAGCAGTCTTGGCTACCGATAGGCTCTTATCTTACCGTTCACTTGAGTAAGTTTCAGTTCTGGAGATGTCAAGTAATACTGGTCACACAACAACTTGGCACTTTCATAAGCATCTGAAATAATTATTTAAATAAATTATATAAAGTATAATAACAAGCAATGTAAAAATTCATTCTAGTGCATAGCAGAATACAGCTTTTAACCGCCCTAGCTGCTAAGGTGTTAGACAGTCTAAGACTGGAATGTGTCTCAAGGGAATGATAACATTGCATCCACTGTGTGCACTGAAAATTGAGAACAATGGGCAATTACAGAAGCATGAGCAAATCTTTGTACAGTTTGATAATTGTATGGAACTGATGCATCTGTTATCTACCGGTAGGTAAAACCAATCCCAACACCTCAGACAACTTCAGCTCCTACCTCATCTGTCACTCGCTAGGACTTACTCCAACATGGTTTTTTACTGCTACTTTAATTCTGTCCTCTAAAAGCTCATGCCTTGATAAGACTACTTTCAGCTATTTCAATTAAAGCCAGTCAGCATCCTCTACAACTGAAGCTGGCTACCCAAACTGCTTGCAATCAGATAGCGATACTGATTAGGAAGAGACACGTTCAAGCTCTGAGAATACGCACCATTCACTACTTCAACAACATCACAGCAAGGATCAATACTTCCAATGTGCCTTGGGTGTCCCGAGCCAGATTTATCATCAAAAAGAAGAGCTGTTTGACATGAGAATAACACAACATTTAATCCCAAATACTGTGTTATTAAAAAAAGCCCCAAAATTGAGACTAATACAGTGTGATTGCAACATGTAATTACATAAAATACTGAATGTTGTTTATGCCTTTTATGAGTTAAAATGCTATCTACTG
Source organism: Vidua chalybeata (assembly GCF_026979565.1). Classification (NCBI taxonomy): domain Eukaryota; kingdom Metazoa; phylum Chordata; class Aves; order Passeriformes; family Viduidae; genus Vidua; species Vidua chalybeata. The sequence goes on from NC_071530.1 coordinate 24,761,720, forward strand.
TCAGCAAACTATGTTGGCTTCTCTGTAGCTCACATCTAAAGGTTTTTCAGACATAAAGAACGATATCCCTACATGTTCCACAAAAGAGTTATTTCAATTGTTCTGTAGTCTAGAAAACAAGTTTTCCCATTACTTTCTTAAGTGATAGATTCAGTTTCTAAGTTTTCAGTGTCACACAAAATCGTGTAAAGCGGTTCTCCAGCAGTTTTAAGAAGTATTTACATTAACATGCTACTCATTAGGTTGAAGTTTTCTCAGGTAAAAATTTCTACTTACTGTGCTGGTTCATTAGCATCCGTGTGGAAATACGACTCATGTAAAAACGATCCAAAAAATACTGGATGTTTTGATTGGTGACAGGATCTACTTTAAAAGTGTCTTTGTATTCAATTACTCCTTGTGCCATTGTAGGAACCACATCATGATGTCTGTTTCGCACTCTAATTAGAGTATCTATAAAGCTAGGTGTAAAAAAAAAATCTTTTTAGAACATCATTCTCAGACTAGATAGAAGCAAGCTTTGTATAATGTAATTATCTAATCTAGCACCAGCACAGTTAAGTGCTTAACAGCCTTAATACTAAAATACAGTGTGGTTTTTTTACTCTTTTAAAAGTAATTCTTTATTGACCTACCATAGGAGCATTTGGCATTTTTAAAACAAAAGGTATAATAAGCCATATCAAATTCACCACCTGTTTACTCATTTATTTGAGTAGAGGAAAATGTAAGGAAAGGAAAAAGATCCCAATCTGACATCTTGGAAAAAGGCAGAGATATGACTGCACAGATCTTTTTTTTTTTTTTTTTTTTTTTTTTGTATTTCACTGTCATGACAGTTCAAGGGGTAACATGACCTTGAAATTAAGCTGCAATTGGTTATATATATTTGCAATACTGCTAAACATGGTCTGAGGTTTCGACCAGCTTGTTCTATGTTCAGCTTTTCCTGTTAGATTATCAAATTCATGGTTGTCAGTCTGAAGTCAATATACTGTGAAAAGTAGAATGTGAACTACAAAGTTCAAAGAAAAACATGAAAAGCTTACTCAGATAAGACTTTTTGGTCATCTGGGCTTTTCTGGTGGAATTCAATCAACTCCTGTAGACTTTGGATGTACCTATTGGAAAAGAACACAAGAAATATACGCTATTAATTTGATTTTTATTAAGCTAGCAATATAAAAAATACTTTGTCTTATGCACATCATTAGTCCTAACAAGTCATCTAGGAGTTTTAAGTATCTTTGAAATATCCAAGTTACAACCAACAATGGAATGACAGATAGACACTTCTTGACTGCCTGAATTCCAGAAGTTTTAAGTCTTTTTTTTGTGCCTGCCACCAGAGAGGAATCTAAGCTCTCACTTAAGGTATGTAGGATCCCCTTTATAGTTCTTCAGAAGAGATGTATTTCAAAAGAAGATCCAAATGACAATGCCAATCAGGAAGCCACTTAAGAAATTTTTTTCCAAATCTGATCAGCTTTGGCAGAAGCTAAGTAGCTGAGCTGCTTGCACTAACATCTGACAGCCCTGACGCATACGGCAAAGGCACAACAGTTTGCTATATTAAGAAGAGTTTCTAGATCTGACTCTAATACGTCTGCTCTTTATGTCAGCCATCCTGGCAAATGCTGCAACTGTGCCAGTAAGCAAGGTTAAATCAGATTCAACCACTGTGTCAACTGCAGAGATTATGTTAATTGAGTTTCAAACATTTGCTGCACAGGTCAAGACAATATACTTTGGAATAGAAGCTCTGTTAGTAACTCCATCAGTGAGAGATCAAAACAAGTACATAGCCTCCTTTCCCATTTTTTGTGGGTCTCAGAGTCAGTAATGCTGTGTGGAAACACGTTTTCTTTTCTCCCTTCTCTATTAGCTATTTCAAACTGTTAAGTCCCCGCCCACCACTCCTATTTAAAGATAACACTATAATCATATTGGTTTTCAATTTAATTTTAATATGCGAGAAAAGGACAGTGTGTAACAGCTTGCAACTCATATTTGATGAAGTGACTGCATTTCTACTTTGTTTCTATTTTGTTATACTTTCTACTATTCAAAAAAGTCTGTAACAACAAAGTTCTCAAAGCTGTGTAACTTTGCATGCTGAATTCAAGCAGTTCACACTTACCAGCTTTTTACTAATTTTACTGATGGAGTGCTTAGTAATTTATCAGGAAGAAGATCAATTTCTTTCAAGATGTTTGCAAACCTCACAGGAAGTTCTTGTCGCAAAAAAGCGAAAGAAGTTCTCTCACATCCATTAGTCGAGCCTATGAATAAACCCAAAACACAGTTTTTGTTTAAGAAAGTTTCAAGATGCAAATACAGACTGATGACTTCCCATAAGCTTCAGGACTCTACTTCACTGCAATCATTAAGCTTTTACCGGCCCACTCACCTAAGTGTTAGGTGTTAGATGTTTATGCAGAACGCTGTTTACATGACAGTAAGACACAGCGTGTTCCTGGACGGAATACTTGTACAGTTCCCATTTAGACATGAGACTTAATTGCAATCCCCTAAGAAGCACTCCGGCTTCTGTAAACAGGAGGTTGTTCGGGGTGACGTCTGGTAGTATAATGTGCGCACAGCCGCCAGAGCTGCCAAGGCGATAATGGGATCTGGGAACAGCGCGTTCGCTCCGCCTGATGGCTCCTCCCGACTCCAAGTAAGCGGAGCACGAACACGCCCCGCAGCCCATGTCCCTCTCAGTGCCCGCACCCTACGAACACCGCCGAAGCCGTGTTATAGCGCATCTTCAGCTCCGATGGCGGCACTCACAGGTCTCCAGCCCCTGGCACCTGGCCGGCGGGTAACTGCGGCCGGGGGTGCCCACCTGAGACGACCTCCCCGCCGCCGCCACCACCCAGGGGCCAGCAGATTCCCGGCGGGGCTGGGAATACCCGACGGGCCCGCTCCCCTCCTCCGCCCTGGCGCTGGGCAGCCGAGCCGGGGGGTGGCAGCGACTTCAGCGCTGGCTGAGCGCGGACCCCTCCGGGCGGGGATCGCCGCCTCCTCTGTCCCGCAGAGCGCCGCTCCCGAACCCCCCGCGGCAGCCCCCGGGCTCGCTCCTCCATGGGGAAACGAGCCTCCGAGCACCGGGTCTGAGCTGTCCCCCAGCCCCGACCTCCCCCCCTCGCTCCTCCCGACTCTCACCGAAGTCCAACAACTGCTTGATGGAGAGCGGGGAGGGGGAGAAGCGGGAAAACTGCTCCACCTCCTTCGGCAACCGGCCGCTGCTGCTGCCGGCACTGGCCCCTGCCAGCGGAGCGGCGCTGCGGAGGGCGATGCGGGCGGCCTTCATCGCTGCCGGGGCGGCGGGTGCGTGGCAGGTAAGCGATCGCTGAGAGAGCCAGTGATCCGCCGGCTCCGGGACTGTCACCGTCCCCTCGCCTGTGGCGGACGGCCTCACGTGGCGCCTCTATTTACAACTGCGGGGGGGACGGGGCTCCGGCAGGCCGCGCCCCCCCGGGCCCCTCGTGACAGCGCTGGCGGCGTTCCCCGTGCCCGCCGGCCCGGCCCCGCCCGCCGGGCGCCTCGCCAGCGGCGCGAGGAGCGCCAGGGCTGCCGGGGGGCAGCTGCGGGGCCGGAGCACACGGGGCGGCGGGTGCTGCTGCCGCGCCGCCCGCGGTGACCTTGTGCACCGGGCAGGGGCCGGGCGAGGCTGGCAGAGTGGCCGTGCCCAGCTGCGAGGACGCTGTAGTGCTCTCGCCCCTCAGGGGCTGCGGCGTTCGGCCCTGTGCGGGCTGTGCACAGACAGCCGGGGGGCGCCAGGGCTCGGGGGCAAGCCGTGCACGGCGCCGTGGCCCGGCCTGAGCGGCGCGATGGTACCCGGGGGAGTTGTGTGTTTGCACTCGTACAGGCGGTGTTGGCAGTGCTGGTGCTTGCGGGATAGCTCCAGGGTCAGCGCAGAGGCTGGCCGACTGCATGGAAGGCAAAGGGAGCAAAATCAGATCCCAGCCGCAGGCTGTCGACATGGAGGTCATGGCTGTGACCTGGTTAATAGTGACCAAATACCCGACGACAGCTGTGCTGGTGACACAGGGGCTCCAGATGAGCATGTGGCCTTTATTTACTGTCACTAGAGCTGACACAGTGGCTGACACAGTGTCCATAGTCTCAGGGACAGCTCATCTCCCAGGGTCACAGTAGAGCTGGGAAAAGCCCCCTCACCTTTCCTCTTTGCTGGGGAAGGAGCTTGGATCTCCAGTGCTGCCTGGCCTTTTCCCAGCATGCCCAGTCCACTTCTCTGAAGGCAGGGTTTGCATAAGGCATTGGAGAATGGAATTCGTGTCAGTGGAGGCCTTTCTGACATCTGAAAACTTAGTCTGCAACAGCAGGAGAATGTAGCAGTAAAATAATCGTGCCCTAATATTTGCATACAACTCTCCAGTCCAATTTTATATGCATATATTTACACACACAAACATGTAAACTCTTTTTCAAGGGAAGGAAGATCAAATTCCTCACAAGAAAGCTGTGCACTTAATTTAATAGACAGAGGAAAATACTTTAGCTTGTCATTAGACTGGTTTTTTAACTTTATCTCATTTTTGTCTTCCTAGCATATCTGTTATCCCTACTTATGTTCTACTCCCACTGTACTTTATGTTTTATTATTTTATTGCTCCCTGTTTTATTATTTTATTGAGAGAGTTATTCTGTTATTTTTCCATGAGATATATTCTGGTTTACCGCAGTGATCGAATGTTGGCATATGAAATGTGAAATGAAGCAAAATTTAGACAAATAGCAGCAAATGTAATGACTTTGATTTTTCCTGTCCTTGCCAAAAGTTAAAAATTTCAGAATTTGGTATTTGCTTTTGGCTGTTTCAACTTAGTTTGCCTGCAAGTTGCAGATGAGTCATAGAAATGAAAAATCATACAAATTTGTTTAAACCATGAAACGTGCAAGATAGCTTTTGTTTAGTTCCACTTTCTTCCTGAAGCCACTAATCGGTGACAAGAAGGAACCTCAAAATTAACTCTTTGCAAAAAAATCTGGGTCAGAAAGTTCTCTGCAGTAGCAGTTATTGCAGTTTATAAGGTCACTATTTCTATTCCTATGAGATACTTTATTTAATCGGTTGGTGTGCTCAGCCTGCTTAATATAAGTAATTCAAATACCCTTTGTGAGCAGCCTGAATAGGGAAATAGTCTACTAAGAACAATTTCTGTTGTTTGCATTAATTTTCTTTTAGCAACTTGTTTTCTTATTGTTTTTCTAGTAGTTATATGCAGTAAGGTATGAACAAATATCTTATATATTCTGTTTAGCTGTGAACAAAGGTAAAATTGTAGTTGCAGGAAATACAGGAAGCATGTTGCCTTCCCCATTTGTTAAAAGGACAAGGCTCCAGTAATTCAAAACCTGGGTGTTTTTCAAATCAAAACAAACTTCTATAAGAATTTTACAAATCAGCAGCATAACAACTGAGGTTTTTTTTTCCTCAGGTGAACTTCTAAAAGAAGTGTGTCTCCTTCTTAATTCAGATTTGCTTCTTGCTCTTTGTATGATGGTTATATGTTACAGAAGGTTCTGAACAGCATTAATTTTCATTCTTGCATATATAAACTATGTATCTGTGAAGTAATTGTTATGAATGTCCTGAATGTTGAGCAAGACAGCTAAGTTTTAGGCACAAATATGACAATATATGAGGATTCATCATCAGCCAAGATGCAGGTGAACAAGTCTGTGAAAATTGTAACCACTTTATATAATGCCTCCATCTATCATATCTTTAGCAGTGTTCTCACTTTATTTCCTCTCCAACCACCATTTCACCCTCCTTCTGAAACACGTGACAGTTTTAAGTGCAGGTGTCAGAGAACAATGGCTATGAAGGACAGTGCCAAATTCTGAACTCCAGTCTTCATCAGAGGGGGTCTCATTTCTGCTGATTAGCTATTTTAACTTTCCTCTTCTGAACTGCCCTGGGGCAAGTTTTGAAAAGGCAGTAGCAACACTTGCAGTTGCTTGGTCACAGTAATGTTTTGCTGACTATGCTTAAGAAAATGGAGCTGCATTAACATTTTGCTTTTTTCCACAACAGATGGGTCCAGAAGAGTGGAATGAATGAAGCCTGGATTCCTGTCCATTTGTCTCCTAATAGCTCTCCATTGCAATCAGCTGTCTCTTGCCTCATGTTTCTTATGTCCTCAACCCTGCTGGAGACACAATGTGCTGTACTGAGGTCAGAGCCGTGTTCCTGGTCAGCCAGCATGTGTAATAGCTGACCATGTTGCTGATGTCTAATAGAAACTGTCATGGTTGCTTTTGCCCTTCCTTTATCTTAGTGGGGACAGACAAAAATGTAAGGCTCTTTTTCCTAACCCAACAAGTGCTGGAAACCCAATAGGATTTGCTGGGATGAGTGCCCTCTCCTGACCAGCCAGAATATGTGGGATGACTAGTGGTGTGGTTGCTACTCTCTAGTAGAATGAGTCTGGGTGAGTTTCCCCTCCCTTTTATCCAGTGTAGTGCAAAATTCTAATCTCTCCTCCGTAAACCACCTGCTAGTTTGTACAGAGTTTGTAGGGAGTTGATTATCTGTTCAAATTTGGTTAAAATGCTTAGGAGGGACAGTTTGGCAAACAGGTGGACAGGTAACATCATCAGTTTTTTTCTTATATGGAACCAGACTAACATTTTCTGCTAGGGACAAAGGCAACTTCTAATTCAGCTTCTGTAAGGAAGGGTAAATAATAACGCAGGAGGAGCAGTAAGTCTGGGTGGAAATTAATGGTAACACTAGGAAGTTTTGAATGTAAGCGGAGCAGTGTGGTGACAAGTGCGTGAGTCATATTCACAGCACCTTGTGAAATTTCCAGCTGTACCAAGGGCAAAACGCTTACCCTCTGCCTGCAGATGGGTCTGCATTTATGGAATTGGATTGATACTTTAACCTACTAATACATTTGTTTTCTAAATATTTATGTGGCCCTTTACATGGAAAAAAAGACAAAAATAGCATTACAAACAAGGGTCATATCTTCCCGTTCTCATCTTTCTGTCACCCGACGCTGTGGCTACACAAGTTGTGAAGCTGCTGGGGGCTCCCAGTACAGCCAAAACAGCCAAAGTAGGTGAAAGGTTGTGGAGGAGCACACAAACAAGCTGGCATGCCTCCTTAGTAGTTCAGTGAGGGAAAGGTTCTGCAGCTGCTCCAGCACTTACACAATCTCCTGTGGCTGCTCATAACTTGCAAAAGTCAAGAGTACAGTAGCTGGATCATTTTACAGATGGAGCTGTGGCTGGTCAGCAGCCTGCTTGGAGCTGTAAACATGGCAACTCAGCAGCCCTGAACAGGAGACACCCTTTTTCCTCATACCCTGCCTTTGTTACCCGTGTCTGAAATTATCTGTTACCTCCTTTAAAATCATGGAAAATGAGACTGGATTGCTGGTTTCAAAATTGCTTTTCCAAAAAATAGCTAGAGGCTTTCACGAGATTAACTGTGGGTGTTTAAACTAGGAGTGTAGAGATAGCTGAGGGAAAAAAACTGTTTTGGAGTATAGCTATACCATTCAGGAAATAAAGCTAGGACTCAAACTGTGATAAAAGTAGGATTCAAAAGTGTTTATCTTGAAATGTTTGTCACAATTCAGGAGGCTGCTTACTAAGTAGGGGATAGTAATCTTCAGCCAAGTATACCATTGCAGAGGAAATAAAGCTAGGCTTTCAGAGTGGGCTGGCACTGATCTAAAGTACATAGCTAGACACAAAATAATGTCCTTTTCCAGCCTTAGCTGACTACTGTAGCAGTTCTTGTGGAAGAGCATGTGGCATCCTCCATGAGAGCTGCGGTTGCAGAGGAAAATAAAGAGGAAAGGTGTCATCAGGACAGCTGCCGCTTTGGGCCACAGCTGCCTTTACTGTGAACAGCCCTGCTCTGGAGAAAATCACCTGGGAAAAAGTGGACACGTTGTGAAAAGTCAGGGAAAAAGTTAATGTTACCAAAATACATCTTTTAAGGTCTAAATATGTTTCATCTAACAGTTATGTTTTTCTGTAAGAATATGGAAATGGGGTTAGTGGAACAGGATATTTCAAATTGAAAGCTTTGGATTAGATGTCTTAGGAGACACCTCACCCTGAGAAGAAGGAGTTCTAGCTTCACCTGTAACCTTTACATGGGTCAGGGGCTTTGAACTGATACACATAGTGTTTTTTCTTTTTTTTTTTCAGAGTAGATCGCTCTGGGTGAAGAGGAGATGTTTTTACTAAGTTTTCTATCAGATGCGCTTGATGCTGTTGACTGTAACAGGACAACTGGTAAAGTGGATGTGGTGGCTTGAGTTTCGGCTCCAAATTGGAGCCTGAAACTGTTACTCCAGGTTATGTTGCCTGAGGCTGATCTTAGAAAGCATTCCCAGTTGTTCTCTCTCAGCACTTCCTTCATCAGATTTGAAAGAGTTTATTTTATTTTAGTGTCCACATCATATGAACTTGAATGAGAAGTTTAGTCTAGGAAATAGTAAGCCAAGACATCATCTAGAAAAGGGCTCTCTATGGTGTTACCTGGCCACTCTTTCAAAGGGCTCATGGTATCTCTGGAATGTTGCCTCTCCTTCATGCTTTGGATTACCCAAGGGAAATTTGTTTTTTGTTTGCAACATCCTGACTATTATCCCTGAAGTGTGAATTCACAGATACTGTGAATTCACCATAAATACCATAAAGGCTGTGTTTCCATAACATACTCTACTGGACTTGTCTACACAGTAGGGAGTTTTCATTCTTGATTAAATGTATAGCCACAGGCTAAGGTGTGAAAACTGCAATTAAATATGAAAATGTAGCTTGTGTATTAAAATATTCCTGATAAAGAGCCAGTACAATAAAAAATGTTGCACTGCACAATTAAAATGCTTTGCCTTTGGGTCTGAGTAAGTGCAAAATATTTTTTTGTCATGACTAACAAGTAATGGGTAAATTATCAATGCAACATTGCTGGAACATTAACTACAGTTTAAACAAGGGAGCTCTCCCTCTCTCCATTTATTGTGGCAAAATCTCATGGTATGTTAAACAAAATCTGCAGTTCTGCTATGCAGGATTAAGCATGTTTTCTTGTTACTGTAATTCTTTTCATATTGTTTATTACTCTAACCACTTTGGTATTTTCAAACTCAATTTTCAATGTAGTGCTTATCTAATAGTCACTAAAATGAAAAAACAAAATCATCAAAATTATGGTGGTACTTGATTTCCAAGATTTCTGTCATAAGTGACATAAAAACCCACACTAGTTTAATATTTCTTCGTTTCATTTACTGAAATTACACCAATATTCTAAATTTACCGTGGTGGTTACATTTATATGCAGCAATTCATGAACATACATGTAATTTTGTTTCTATATGGAAAATACCCCTAGATATTAAAAAAAAAAAAAAAAAAAAAAACTGAAGGAAGAAATTTCTGAAATATTTACCTATTTAAAAGTTAAAAATATGTGCAAATATAAGTCTTCGTTCCCTATTATCTGGGGCATAATATCTGGGTACAAATAATCAGCAATAAGTTTGCAGGCATTGGTTTCAAAAATATTCATTCTTCTTACACATTCACACAAACTACTGTTGAAGTGAGAGTTGTTAAGCCGTCCATTTTGTGGATACTCATTATGAATACATATTTAAGTAAAGTTGAATATTTGGGCATTTCCTCATTTCCAGAAAGAAATATAAGCTTCTTATTCTCTGTTTCATCAGTACTAGAGAAATGTTTTGAAATTTCAATATTCAGATCAAGAAATAAATCCAAGGTAAACAACCTTGAAGATACTCTAGACAAGAGGAAACTTGGTAATCACCACAAGAGCCCTTGCTAGCTTTCAGCAGGTGCTGAGAGGGAGGGCAGTGCTTTCACCTGGGTTGGGTGTTGGAGAACCAGTTTTCCTTCTGCTTTTTGTTCAGATATGCTACACAGAATCCTGAAAACCAGTTCCTTTTTCACAACTCCCTCTATGCTGAAATGTAGGAAAGAGAGATAAGAATATTATCAAAGAAGCAATGTGGGATTTAATTGGAGTAAGATACTGAAACGAATATTGCATGGGAGAGATGCCATGCTAAAGTAAACAAGTGTATTTGTGTTTATTTTTATTGGTATTTTGGGCTTACAGCATGCACATCGAATGATGTACATGCTTATCACCTCTCGTGTATGGAAATAGTTTTTAAATTCTAAGCATTTCAGTTAAAAGAAGTCAAATCAAAGCAATGCAAAGAATCCTAGTTAGGATGTAATTTTTGCTGAAAATTACCTTCTTCAAGGCCTTGGAGGAAAAAACAGCAATTTAGTAAAATTGAACAAATAAAGACATTTCTTTCACATTCCCCTTAGTCAAACCTTCATTACATTTCCCCTCTTTTTGTGAAATACAGTAAGTGGATATGGTATTATTTGCCCTTTCCATGAGAAAGACTCAAAAAAGTGTTGAACTGCATTTTGAGGAGCAGTCTGTAGTTTTGTGTGAGAACTTCTGGCTCTTAATAAAGGCTGCAGGACCTTGCAGGTCTGAGGGATTTCAGTCAGAGTTATGAACCCATAGCAACTTGAGAAATTAGGTGCTAGGTCTGAACAACATGCTGAATTGAACTGTACTCTTGAAAGCATGGGATAAATTTCCATCTGAAGTTGCTCAAAGAGCATTTTGACTCCAAGAATTTTTTCTTTCAAATAAAAAGGGTGTCTCTATTTAACCATCCCTGGAGAAAAATATCTAATATTGTACTTTTGAAAAATCCAGACAATTCCAGTCCTTTACAGTCAGTTCATGTTTCAAATCTTATGCCAAATGCTCAAATCCTTGGACTAGAGAAGACCCAGAGGGAACTCATAAAATTATATAGGAAAGGCACCAATTCACTCTTGCTGAGAAGTAATTTGGTTTGGTTTAGTAACCTGTGAAATAGTTCTGTAAAATTATGAACTTTAAGGAAACTGTAAAGAGTGTGATTATTGACATCCGCTGTAGGTGACCTTTATGTGCTGAAAAGATCACAAGGTAGTAAAGACAAAAAAATTACAACCTCCTTTCCTTCTTCTCTCTAATGGTCTGAAATTGAAAAATTGGATCTATTGAACCCCAGTTAAAGTCAGGACAGCCAAATAAAACAAGGCTGCAACCTGCAACTTGCAGTTTCCCAAGTATGTAATTTATATACTTTAGAGACTAAATGCTGATGCTCGAGGGAGTTGTGAGTCGCTGCTCTCACCTGAACATAAATCACTTCATGTTATTTCCATCCATTCACTACCTCTTCCATTAACTTCCCCCTCTATGGTAAAGAAACATATCCCAGCATTTCAAAGGAATAGATGTACACGTGCAGATCATCCAAAGCTGTTTGTCCTGATTCTTTTCTCAGGGCTGTCATAAGGGCTGTGTGCCTTGCTATCTTTCCTACTTCTCAGTATCTTTTCTGGCTGTTCTTTCTTTGCTGTTTTTGTTAACATAATCTAAGCTCCTGGCAGGTTTATGAAATTTATACTGGTATTGATCAGCTTGCAAGATATGGCGTCTGCCTTAACGTCACGGTTGCTGGCATTACTGCGCTAGGTAGTAGCTAACATTTCTAGTGCATGAGCTGTGCAAATGACCTTTTAGCTCTCCTTAAGAGCATCTCACAGTTGTCCTGAGTCAGCGTGCCAGTTACCACAGTAGTCTGAGGGTGGTATTTTAAGTGTCCCTTGTCATCCTGATAAGGGACCAAAAAGGCAGTAGCATGACACTGGGTATGCCCTATGACACAGATATTGCCTGAGTGTGCTGGATGCTGGGAAATGCTGAAGGGGGCCCAGACCAAAGCCAGAATAGCATTGCTTTCCTCTATGTAAATATCCTCTAACAATTCCCCTGTAATCACATCAGTTGAATTATTTTATCCACAGCTCCCTTTGGAAAGGGACCCTGTCTGGTCCTGTCCTGTCTCACTCTTTTTATTTTAATGAACATGTTTTCCAGAAGTGCATTGAGCAACACAACTAGCATTGAGATATGCAATTGCCTTATTCTTCTTCTTCTTCTTTTTTTTTTTTTTTTCATTTAAAAAGTTATTAACATTTGTGTTTTTTAAAAATCTAATTTTATGGCTGATACACTGTTTACTGTTTGCATGGTCAAAAGGATGTTTTTCCCCATTCTAGTAGAAGTGTATGGACTGTCTGATCCCAGCTACTGTGTTGTCAAGGTATTTGTACATAACCTTGATTTGGCCTAACAGAAAGCCTTTATGCTTGCAGAACAGGTTTGTTCTGTGTAATGACTGGGAAACTGGGCTGTCACCTGTAGGGTGCAACCCAGATTTTCAAATCCTTTTTAAAGTATTTGGGCATCTGACAGCTGTGTCTGAAAATACATTAAGGAGAGGTTGTTTACAGGAAAGAACAGGCTTGGTATGCTCAGTAACTACTGCATTGCTGAAGAGCTGGCTGTAGTTTTCTGTACTCAGAGTTCAGATAGTAACTCATGAGTTGTATGAGTTAAGTGGATGATTTTCAGCAGGATGGTGGGAAATGTTATTGCCAGCTGCACATATTAAGTAATGTGCATAGTGTTTGAGATACTAGAGGAGATTGCTGGGACATCCTTGAAGTGATGGGTTAACTTCTCAGCCAGAGGGAAGTTGTGCATGTGTTATTTCCGGTTACTGGATAGTGTGAATGACTGTGAATGAAGCCCTAATCCAATGTCCACTGCATTCAGTTAAATGTTTCCAGTCATTTCAGCTGTAGTTTTAAGTGGGAACTGGATCAAATCATTGTAAGAGTGAAGACAGCAAAAGGCACACTGAAAGGAAAAAGTCAGTTTTAGGGTTCATATTTTAATTTTTCAATATTTTCTAAAGACTTCAAGGGAACTATTTCTTTAAGTCTGATTTGCCTTTTGTTCACTTTCCTACATTATGTATAGATTAATTATATGAGTTGAAATGTTTTTTCTTATGGCTGTCTTACTTGAGGAAGTCAGTGACCAGGCCACCTTTTTAGCAAGGAAAAAGAAACCAGACATTCATGTTCTTGTTTTGAAATACTTTTCTCTGTATGCTTTGTTCTTTCTAAGAACAAAGTAAAATATAATAAAATATAAATAGCATTATTTAAAATTATTTATATTTTATTATATTTTTATTGGTAAAATAAGCAATACTTCTATTTTAAAAGTGCTCTGCCAATGTCATGTCCATCATTGCTCGTGGACTGTCAGAGGAAACATGCGATATCTGAATTGAGAGAGATCATCAGGGAGATCTGGTGCCAGCAACCAGGGGGCAGAAAAGGAGGAGGAACTGGTAATTCCTCCATGTGAGGACCAACATCTGAGTGCACTCTGTGTCCAGGAGGGAAGTGAGGGACACCTAGCTTTGGAACTGCCTGTCTCTTCTCCAGATGTAATAAGAAAATATTAGAAAGGTAAGATGGAGCTCTGCATAGCAATTTTTAATTGATTGAATGTTGCTTTATGCAGGATCTCAGTGAAAAGAGCCTCCTGCTATTTTAGTCAGTTGTTGGGGCCACCATGCTCTGTCAGACAGCTCTTGCGAGCTTCCCAGACTAGGCATGCATGACATGTTAGGTAGCTTCACTGAGCCATCCCACCCATGTCCGTACAGTGTGGACTCCCAGGATGGGTGTCCCACAGAGAGATCTCATCAAGGCCTTTTTAGCATTCATACCACCATATAGGACTCTGGTTAGCAGTTGCTATTATGCTAAAGCACCTCATAGCTAATGACTGAGAAGGGATGATCTTGCTGGGTTTTTTGGTATTGGAGAGGGGTAGGAAAGTGAAAGAAAAAGTGGACTTAATACCCATACTCAAGATTAGTCAAAAGATGAGACATGGGTTGTAAGTTGCTGCATGCTTTATTCCTAGCAGGGCATGCAAGCCTTCTGTTTTTTTCCAGTCAAAACATCTTTGTTTTCCTTACTCCTTCAGATTTTGGATAGATGCTCTACCTATCAGGATGAACAGTGTTTTGGGCTTTTCCATGACTCAGTGACATATATATGTTTAGAAACTCCCTAGATGTTTTACAGGTGTAACTGTTATCTACATTAGCCTAAATTCTGGAACTGGGTTCTCAGCAGAGAGTCAGATACAGGCCACTGTTTCAATCCAGACAGTAAAATTTCATGAAACATGGTAAGGCCCATAACGTCCTTCAAGGAATTGCATAAATTATGTGTTCTGTAGCAAGTGTCTAGCTCTAAGCTAAACAAAATTCTTTGAAAGGTTTTCACACCCCACCCTGGCCTTTGTGTTAGCTCCCAGATCAAGACTGTCAGCTTTCTGCCCAGTTAATCAATATCTGGAGGGAGCAATACACAGATACCATTTGCTGCTGACTGCAGACATCAAGTCTGAAGATCAGACAGTGAAGGCATCTCTCACTGTAAAGTGGTATCCAAAATAAACAGAAGCTGAAGATTTTTTAGAAGAAAAAGTAGTCTGAGTAAATAATCACAAAAGAATGAGTCTAAGATGGCTTGACAGCCTCTTTAAAACAATTACAGGAGAGAACCCAGGCATAGCTGACATCTCTCTTTGTGCTAACTTAGGAATGGTCCCTGGGATATTGTGAGGGTTGGCATCCATGCAGGCCAACACCCACACCTTGAGTTTGAGGTTTGGCACCTCTCTGCACTTCTGAGTAGAGTAGGGAAGAGGGTTGATTTGGGGAAGAAGGTGATGGTGTCTGAATGGAAGACCTTGCGCCTTATCCTTTAGGAAAGTCACTTTTCAGTCAGCTGCACAGAAGCTTCCCATTTGGCACAGGGATATTATTGAGGGATGGGAGAGCTCTGCCCAGCTGTGAAGAGACAACAGTAGGCATAGCTGGAGTGAGGGCTGGACTTGGAAGGCACTGAAGGCATGCTTTTGTGTGAAGCCCTGTGTCAAGGGCTTTACAGATTGGAATGGGGTTGGACTGAGTGTGGAAGGCTGGTGAGTTTCAGGTGGGCACTAAATCCTCACTCCCAGCTCTCATTGCCCTTGGACAATGTTCAGCACTCTGTTGAGAGCCAATATCCTATGCTTTATATTAGGATGGATAGTAGTGTTAGAATTAGGATAAGAATTACCCTAAGAGTTGGGAGAGTAAAAAGAAAATTGAAAGAAGCTAGATACTGTCACGTCCTGTGGGATCTGCTTGGACATGGGCAGGTCTGGTGTTGACAGTGCACTCAGGTGACATTTTCGTCAATGTACTCAGGTCATGAATTTTCTTGTGGGCACTAGTCACTTTGCTATTTTTACTTCAATGATTATTTCAGATTTATATGTGAGGACAGAAAGAAACAGAGTGGTTTTATGCTACATATTTAATTTAGAGTTCAAATGAGGTTTGATATCCATATAGGGCAATGGTTTGGTACTGATTTCTGTGAAAACTTTAGTCCCAATGTGAACAGTAAGATTTTTGAGGATATCAATTTTCCATAAGTATAAACTCACATGACTTCTTTTCCTTGGCAAAATACTGGTGAGTATTGACCCTAGTTCTACAAGAAAGTCCAGAACAATTCTGCACTAAAGATGCAAAGTGTGTAGGACAATGAACAAGATAGTATATTACTATATTGTTGTAATCTACTTTCCAAGGAAACAGGTTGTGAGCATTTGAACTAATTCTAGACATAATTAGAGCCTGGATTACATCTGCTGCATGACATAAACCCAAAGCTACTAGCTCACATAAATAGAAATTTGTTAGTTTAAGGAAGATATGAAGGAGATATAAACATAGCTGGGACAACTTAGTTTCTTTGAGAACCATGGCAGTTGTAGTTATGGTACTTTAGAAACAGCCTGTTTATGAAAACTAGGCAGCCATGCAACAGTATGGCATTCCTCTTTTACTCTAGCAGACAGTACTTAAATATCATCTTGCAACTTAGCACAATAAAATGAGAAATATTTACTATTGCATGGGCCTTTTCTCCTCCTTATGACTGAATTCATTGAAGACACATTATTTTTCTCATTTGTGAAGTGTCAATATTTCCATAACACATATTTTTTTCCCCACTGTGGAAAGAAGCAATTTCTCATTCACTGGCATTTGTCTGAGAACTTGGTGTGCCAACACGTATCCATATGCAGCAGGGTTTATATTTCGGCTCTGAGCAGAGGTGGTAAGGGAAAACATGATATAGGTGTACAGAAATAGACTGGGTATTGAGGATTCTAATCAAGTCGTCAGATCTAATCTCAGCCTCTGGTAGGGCTAAACCTATTTTCTCATTCAACACAGACATTCTGTAATATTCTGGAGGAAAATGCTATAGAGTTGAAAGTTAAAATTTTCATTGGAATTGAAAATAATTCTTCTGATATTATTCTGTACATTCAAGTTTTCTGTCTAAAATCAGATAAAGGAAATTATTTTAGAACTGACAAGTGCCTTTTACATGCCCAAGTTTCTGGTAGTTGAGCTCAAAGCGTCTTAAATGGACAACTAATTGTTCTTTCAGAAAGCTGACTTCCAGACTGACACTGAAGAGACAGACACTATTGTACCCCATATTTGGCATAGTGAAAATTTCTGCTAGGGAAACTGTTGCAAAACAGGAAGGCTCATTCTTACTGGCCCAGAAAAAGTAAGTTTCTGCTAAGTGCTTTTAAATAGAGTTTGCTCCTGAAATCCTGCTGTGCACTGTGCGAACATAATGTATATAGATGTTAAAAGAAATGTGTGTTGTAGCCATTCTTGGTAAATAATCAGAGAAAACTTTCTAAGTTAATTATATTCTAATAAACAACAGAAAAAGAAAGCAAAATTTTGTAAAACCAGAGTTGTTTTGTCTAGAAAGCAAAAGATTTTGAAATGGGCAGTAGCCATTATTGACTGATCAATTCTGTCTGTGTTCCTTGAGACATTGCACCCCAGCAGATTTCTGTGGCTATGCAGGATGTCATGACAGCTAACCCAGTGTAGGTTAGGTATTCCTGTGTGGCACTGTCTAAGCTCAAGGATGTTGCCTGCTGAGATCCTGAAATGTTTTCTTCTTATAATGCTGATCCTTTGTTTTGCCTGGTTGCAAAGTCCTACTTAAGACTCTTATTTATTTCTATTTATTTTTATTTTTATTTGTTTTCAGTTGTCTAGTTGGGAATTCAAATGTATTTGGTGTTAGCTAAAGAGTTATTTGAATCATAATTGAAGATTTCTGAGCAAAAAGAACAATTTTCCAAGAAAGGTCTTCAGGCTAATGCTACCAAAACCAGCCTGTCACAGTATTATTATATATATCCAACAGACAGTTCTACAGGGTGTAGTAAATCTGTAAGTACTTTGGAGGTTACTTTATTGCAGATTCCAGAAAAATAATCTTTCTTTTTCCTGAGCATTTTCCCCACTGTTTTCTGTATTATTTGCAGGCTATCTCATGTTTCTGATGGTGTCTGTGATGGTTAAAAATGAAACAGGAATCTTATCTACAGCACACATAATAAAACATAATAGAAAGGGTCCAGTCGCAAGTTCAGTCCCTACACACAAAGAGGTCCTCAGAAAACATGGCAAAAGGAATCTTGGGTGGTTCTGTGGAACCTGCCCAAAGGACCGCCAAAGCCATGGTAGTCAGTTCATGTCATCAGAGTTAAATGTATTGCATAAGAAGTTCGATATACAGCACAGATTTAGATAGTATTACCTGCAGAATAACAGTGATAACGACACTGTAGAGCTTAAGCTAGGAAGTTCCTGGAAGGCGTTTATGATAACTTCTTCCTCCAAGTGATAGAGAAACCAATTAAGAGAAGTGCATCGCTGGACCACATCCTCACCAAAGAGGGGCTTGTTGGGAATCTGAAGATTAAAGACAGCCTTGTGTGCAGGTCAGCCTGCACTGACCATGAGATGGTGGAATTCAAGATCCCAAGGGCAGGGAGGGTGGAAAAACAAGGTCAGAACCCTGGATATCAGGAAAGCAGACTTTGGCCTCTTCAGAGATCTTGAAAAAAATGCTGTGTGATGAGGCCCTGGAGGAAAGGTGGGGCTAAAAAAGACAATTAATATTAAAAGCTTACCTCCTACACACTCAAGATTGTTCCATCCCAATGAATAAAAACTCAGAAAAAAATTTCAAGAGGTCCATGTGAATAAACAAGGTGTTCCTGGCCATACTCAAACACAAAAAGGATGCAAGGATGGGTAACCTGTGAGGAATACCTGTGAGAATAATTGTCTGAATATTGACAGATGTAGATTGGAAAGTTAAAACCCAGCTGGATTTGAATTGGACGAAGGGGTGATGGAGACAACAAGAAGGGCTTCTATAAGTACATAGGTGACAAAAGGGAGACTAGGGAAAATGTGGGCACCTTGCTCAATGAATTGGGGCATCACAGGGCATGGAAAAGGCTGAGATACAGAATGCCTTTGCTTCCATCCTTACTAGCCTTCAGGAATCCCAGATCCTGAAGACCAGGAGAAAAGACTGGATTGGGGAACATGTACCCCTGATGGAAGAGGGTCAGATCAGGGAATACTTAAGCAAACTGGACATATGTGAGTCCATGGGTCCTGACAGGATGCTGAGGGAGCTGGCAGATGTCATTGTGAGGCCACTTTCAATAATCATTCAATGATCTTTGATTGTTCATGATGGCAGGGAGAAGTACCTGAACACTGGAGGAAGGTAAATGTCACTTCTATCATTCAGAAGGGCAAGAAGGAAGACCCAGGGAACTACAGGCTGGTCAGTCTCACCCTGATCTCTGGGAGGGTGATGGAACAGCTAATCCTGGAAACCAATCCCAGGCACATGAACAATCAAAAAAAATCACAAGGAGCAAGCATGGCTTGCCTAAGGGGAAGGGCTTGGGCAACTTGAGAAATTTGTATGATGAAGTGACTGGCCTGGTAGATGAGGGGAGAACTTTGAATATTGTTTACCTGGACTTCAGTAAGGCCTTTGGCACTGTCTCCCATAAGATCCTAATAAACAAGCTGTTGGTATATGAGCTGGATGAGCAGTAAGGTGGTTTGAAAAACAGCTGAATGGCCAGGCCCAGGGGTTGGTGATGAGAGGTATGAAATCTTTGCTAGACTTCCTTCAGTATGTCCATGTCTGCTTCTACTGGGACCTCAGAACTGGACATAGTACTCCAGGTGTGGCCTCAGCAGTGGTGACTACAATGAAAGGATTACTTCCCTTGGCCTTGATAGCAGCACTCCTCCTAATGCAGCCCTGCATCCCTTCAGCTTTCCTTGCAACACAGGCACATCGCTGGCTTATGTGCAATTTTGCATTTACCAGGACCCAGCTCTACTTGAAAGACACTTATATGCTGAGTGTCCCCCAGCATATACTGGTGAATGGGGCTGTTCCTCCCCAGACTCAGGATTTGCCCTTTCCCTTACTGAGCCTCCTAAGCTTCCTGCTCACCCATTCCTGTCATGTTCCCTCTGGATGGCAGCACAACCCTCTGGTATATCAGCCACTTCGCCCAGCTCCCAGATTTGTGTCAACTGCACACTGGCAGAGGGTACACTCTGCCATGTCATCCAGCCATTGATGAAGATTTTGTACAGAATTAGATCCAGCCCTGACCCCTGAGGTACACTGCTGGTTCTCTAATTAGACTCTGACTAGACTCTGTGCCTCAGATGTTCAGACAGTTTTCAGTGTACCTCACTGTGTATGTCTACCCAGGCCATGCTTCACTGGGTTCTCTGTGAGTTTCTTATGAGAGACAGTGTCAAGGGCCTCACAGCAGTCCAGGCTGACAATGTCTGCTGCTCCGCCCTTGTCTTGTACTTTCTCTATACTTTGCCTCTAATTTCTATTTGTAACTCCCTCACTATGGCTACCAGGGTAGCAGAGCTCAGTGCACCAGTACACAGAGTTTTCACAACAGTGATCTTCTCAAAGAGAGGACCAGTTCCACTGCCATTTAAAAACCTTTAACTGAGAAGTGTAAGAGCGTAGATAAAATTATCCCTCGATCCCTGAGGGACATGAGCCATAGCTAAGCAAGCCTGTGGTCCTGCTGCCCGGGCAGAGTGAATTGTGACCCTGACACCTAGTGGCAACATGGCGCTGTGTAGCAATAATTGACTGATACTCGCTTTATTATAATGCTCACACGTTAAGGAGGTGTTTTATTTTCCTTTTCTGTGTATTAACCCCCTTCGTACTAATGGAAGATCAAGCATCAATCAATGTCTAAAGTCTTAATGGAAGTTCTGATATATAATGAGAAGCCTGAATAAATAGGAGTATTGAGAATACTGAATAACTGTATTTTACTAGCAGTGTATCAAACATGAGTATTTGAACAAATTCAAAATACAGAGTTGAGTAAGGAAACAAAAGTGGTGTTCTTATAATAAGTAATGACTTATTAGGACTGATTTTCTTGTCTCCTATAATTTAGACATAAAAGTTATTAAATAAAAAAAAATAAAAATGAATGGTGGCTGTCCCAATTACTCTGTTATACCATGTATCTGTTCTGCCATGGAACAATGTTCTTTCATTCACCTGTCATATCTTCCTGAAAAGTTTGATGCTTAATAAAGCAATGTATGGTAAAATTATTTTTGCGATAATAATTAAAGGAATGGGTTCATGGACTAAGGACATAATCTTAAGTATACAGGAACAGAGTGTATGGTGTGTGTGATGGAGAGCAGGATCATCAAGTGGATGAGATGCTGGCTTTTCAGGGACTGGTGCTGTGGAGCAGCTCACTCTTCTGAAAAAGATCCCAGCCACTTCATCTGGAGACTGAAGATCCAAGTGCTTCCCATCAACCAACTTGATTGACCCTGACTTATCTGAAAATTATTATGAAAATGTATTATTTAAACAGAGGTAGGAAAAACACTTACAGTGAGCACCTCTGCGAGGAGAGATCACAAAACATGAAAGAGGCTGCAGTTTTGGGTAGCAGAACCTGGGACTAATATCAATGGCACAAACCTAAGGATCCGTTTATGAGGTTCCCAAATGCAGGCCTCTCTGTTATTGTGTCAATGGCCATGTCAGACTGATCTCATACCTCAAGAGTCACTTTGTACATAACTCAGCTTGCCTTGAAGGAGGGTGGTGATCTGAAATAATTGCAGAGGCATAGCAGTGGTATGTAATGCAAAAGTTTCTCCTTCAACATGACACCAGATGGTGATTCTACATATCTGTTCAGTGTTAAGTTTTGCACAATGCACGTTACATGTACTCTGAGCTAGGGGATTTTGGTACTGACTTCCATGTAGTCATCATTGGCTTCTGTAAAAAGACAGGGGCTTGTCACTGGAATGTTGCGTGCTTACATGTTTAATACAGCTCACTGAAACTTTTTGCACAATTTGTTTCACAGCTGATGTGCATGTCAGAGGTTTGGGAACAAAGATAGAATACTCTCAAATAATAGTAAAACCCACAAAACCCAAAATACATAGAATTAAATAATAGAACTATCTCAGCATGCATTGAAATTCATTGAAATGAAGTTTCCTGTTATACATAGGAAAACATTCTTCAGATAAAGTGGGAAGATAAAATCTTTATTAAAAGGTAGAATATTAGCTGTCTTTAGGATAGTAATCTTTAAAAAGTGTATATATAGGATGAATCAGTGGAAAGCAGAGTATCTGGTCATGTTGTAAAAACTATTTTTTTATACTGGAGAGAGTTGTGTGTATATTATCTGGACACATACACAGAACTATTTTTACTTTCATCATAGTCATGGTGAGAAAAACATGCTGAGGCGAGGATACATTCATCTTCCTAGAGTAGAGTGCAACATAGGTAATGGTTCCTCTGGTTCAGTTTGACATTTTTCACAGATACTTACTTTTCTATTAACTCTGTCACACCTTTATAGTAATACCACAAGGGTTGTTTTTTAGGGGATGTGTTGAAAAGCAGTATGCCTTTATAAATTCATCTACTCTGATCAGCGGTTACAAACACAAAACTCCATCATCATACTAATGTAGTGTAAAGTTAGCAGTGCCTTTCTAGATCTTTATGAGATCTGCTGTGTTTTCTTTTCCTGTGTAACCTTGGAACAGGATTTTTAGGATGTGTAATACAATGGCGGGACAATTGCAGCCCCTCTGTAAACTTTTTACTCCTAAGCTGCTTATAATACTTTCAACATAATTTAATGTAAACATAATTTTGCCTTGCTATAGTTGTATTTATAGCACATTAAAAAAAGCTGCTGGTGGCGAGGAGGATTTTACATCTGTACTGTACTGCAAAGCCTGACAGTTAATTTCAAAAACTAAATCCTGCTAATGAGTTACTACTCCTGGATGGTTTTGGAGAGGCATTAGCAATATGTGCCAGACCTGGCAGCTGTGCTGCTGGGAAATGGTGAGATGCAGGAAGCAGATATGGGCTGCAGGCAGCTGTCAGGCAATTATGTGAAAGAAGGTATTAAAGAAAACACTGCACAGCAGGTGCAGCCCAGGGAAAAAAGGGCAGCACTAGCCACTGACACAGAAATGGGGAGGGTGGCTGAGATATAAGCTGGTGGCACACCACGTGAAATACACAGTTCCAAGGCTGCAGCAAAGCCTCTGCCTTGCCATTAGCTGTGACTGCGCAGGAGCAGGCCACGACAGAAAGTGAATCTCTCACAATGTGCACTTACATGGTATTTTACAATGGATGGCTACAGTTGATGTGTACTTCCTCTGACTAAAAGTGTCATCCACATTTAGGCTCCAGGCATCTCCCAAAGCCGCGGCCTGCATTCAGTCATGCAGAAAGTACCTCCCTCTGCTTATTCAGAGGGAAGCCTGGAGGCACTGAAGTCTGCAGGTGGAGCTGTTCAATGCTCCAGCATCCCTGAGCTGCTTGCCAAGGTGGCTGCAGGGCAGCTGCTGAGAGACCCCTCTCCCATGTAGCCTACATAGCTCTCCTGAAGCAAAAAGACCTTGGAAGCCCATGTTCTTTCCCAACAGTGAAACCCTCCCTTTGTAACATAAGGTCACAGAAATGCCAGCATCACTGCAGGGCTGGAGGGCAGCAGCACTACTAGGGACAGCAGATCTCCAGCCTCAAGTGGAGGATTCCCACACCTCAGCCAATCACTACGTTATGCCGATAATACCGAAATATGTCAAGAAGAAATACCTTATCTCGGGAATAGCTGGGGTAGGACAGACTCACAGCAAGGCACGAGTTGCACTGCTTGTGCAGTATTTGCCCAAGCAGTTCCTTGGGCAAATACTGCGCAAGAGTCATGACAACACTGACAGATTTGTCTGATGATAGACACGTTTTCATGGGAAAAATGTGATCCTAAGTTTGTGTTGAGGTCTTTTCTTTCATGCTTTCCTCAGACCCTTGGCACCATACAGCCAATTAGACTTATGGCAGCTCTGCATCAGCCCTGATGGATGATGCTAAATAGCCCCGCTGTAAGCAGGTCAAACAGTGTGCATGTATGAAATCAGTGCCTGTCTTAGCTTCTCCAAAGCATGGCTTCTCCCTCCTCCACAAGGAAACAACCCCTTCCAGCAGGCCAACAGTGCTAATAGGGCCTCTGAGATGACATAACTCTGTCAAGAACTCCCTTTTCTCCTTCACATTCGGCATCATGAACAAACAGACAGTTTGGGGATTGTCAAATGCCCTGCACTGTGCTCACGTGATCCCATAAGGAATGTGAGTGCATGGGTTTTCAGGTGGCATCTGACTGATGCTCCACTCTGCAGCTGCCTGTGCACAGACTAATCTGGGATGTGACACTGTTGCTGCAGTGAGGGAGTAAGTTCATAGGGCAAGAAACAAATCATTTAACACAAGTCTTTGCATCCAGCATGACAGGCAGTAAGATATCAATGCAGACACAAGGTGTCTACTAATGACAACACTACTGATCACTCATCACTGAGACACCACCAGGCCAATGCACAGTAATTATCTGACCAGACTATAGGTTTTTCCTTTCTTTCTGCAGACCACTGCTGGATGTCTCACAGGCTACGTGGGAATATAGTCTGTGGATGGGCACTTAGATGATCTGGCCACCACAGAGTCTGACCACTTTTAACTGCCCAGAAGGTAAGAGAGACTTAGGAACACCAACTTTGACCCCCCTAATACTCCCCTTCTCTCCCTAGTCTCCACTGTAGCTCATCACTTCCAGCATGCAGCTTTCCATAAAAAGAGCTGTTCTTCTAGCATGACCTTGATCTTATCTTCTCAATCAAATGTTTCATATTTTGGGCTGTTTTCTAAAGATGTCCAGTGTACTCCAGAAAACAGAGGACAGCACCTATTCCACAGTAAAATGCTGATACTCTTTGGCACTGCAGAGCACTGTTGTAACTGTGTAATTCACCATGTATTTCCCACTGTCAGTTACTATCCCAGCCCTCCAAATAATGAGTTCTGTCAAGGTGATGGAAGGAAAGCCAGTACTCAAGTGAGGCCCTGCTGTACTTGATGATCACAGCCCCAGAGGCAACACAGCTTGCCACTGCTTAGGACCATGAATTTCAGGCAGATAACTCCTTTTTTTGGGTGGGAGTACAAACATAGCATCTTTCCTCCTTCCATCCCTGTCTCAACATCATCTGGGCTATACTAGATCGACATCTAAACTTGACATCACTGCAGCAACATCTTTGACCTTCACCACCTCTCCCTTTAACACTCAGGGAATGCTTGTGCTGTGACTGCTCTCATTTATTCACAGAGAACCAACCCTGGAGCTGCTGTCACCTCAGCCTCTGCAGCAGCTGCCAGACCTTTCCTCCTCAAAAGTCTTAGGGATGAGTTCCTCTAGTACAATCCAAGTAAACAAGGCAGGTGCCACAATGACTTTTAGACCCTCTTAGTTCTTCAGGCCTATAGCTTTTGGACCCTTGCCTATATCTTGCAGAGCTGCTTGTTCTGACCCTGTCCAGACCTAAAGTTTATCCCAGGCCCTAACTCTCCCTAATCCCTATTCACTCTAATTGTCACTGGCTTTAAAACCATCTAGTGTACAATTTCCTAACTAAGCCTTCTGTTTCCATCTCTTCTGCAGTCTTCACTAACCTCCAAGTTAAGAAGAGTGGGGCAGGAGATTTTATTCTCAGTGGATAAGATTCAGTCTTGTGCCCAGTACTTCATTCTAGAGATGCCTTTGGTGCAGACATAATTCTGTCACACCTGAAGAGAGCGGGCAGACAGTCCTTGAGAGTGGCACAGGGCGTGAATTGTCTACATAAGAAGGCTTAGTGGAGATGTGTTATCTGTATGTACATGAGAGTGACATAAGCATCCTTCAAAGCAAAATGTTGGAATTGTGCTGCCTACCAAGCACAGACATCTCATTCAGGACATGAGTGTGTTAAAAATTGTGGGGAAGTCAAGGTGAGTCATTGTCATGCACCACAATGTCTAAACTGACACTGGATGCTTGCCTACTTTAAGTTCCAAATCATAATCCCAGTGTCCTGTGAGCTGAGGGATTCCAAATCACCTTACCTGCTATATATCACACATACAGCACCCTGTTTCACTGTGGTGTGAGGACAGATAGCCCTGTTCATGTCATGCTAAGCAGTCCTATTCATTTTGTTTGTGTGGAAACAGCCTCCTTCCTCTGGACTGAAATGTATAATTGATTTGATTTTCTAAAAGCCTGGGTATGAAGACCACTTGTCTGCTGAATTTTAATTTGCCTTGTCTTGGTGGAACAATCTGTGCTGCCGTATCTTTTCCCTTAGGCTTCCGTGGTATGATGGTTACTGTGTCTAAAAGCTCATAGCATTCAGTAGAAATTTTCCCCAACTCCTCCACTATTTATTTTTAGATTTCAATGAGAAAAATACATACCCATCTACAACTCTAGGCAATGACAGCTATTTGGGATCAGAAGCAATGCTGAAATAATCATGCTCACACAGTGCAACAATAAATTCCCTTAACCAAACAGCACTTTGAAGCAGTGGAACAAGCCCACCCCAGAACTGCTTTATCAGCTATCCCCTTTTAAGAAGATTAAACTGTTATATTTCTCTGCTGCTGCTTTCATCTTCCCTCTGTGAGTGTCATCCAGGCCTCCAGGCAAGCATAGCTGCTTATTCTCATCTGGAGACTTTAAGTCAGGAAAAATGAGGGTGAGAGAAAAGAAAAATTACAGACATATTTTTCAATAAGCAGTGGGTAGGTATGAGAAAAGCATGGTTAAAAAATGGAAGCCATGGCCAGGGCTGGATGCCTCAGGCCCAGATGAGTGGTTTTCTGACACTACAGCATAAACTCAGAGCTAGGATACTGCTTGAAAACTTTCATTGTGCACTGACATGTTGATGGCCACTTCCACAAAGATCCAGATCATTACTGTAATTAGCACATACTGTTAGCACATAATGAAAAGGCAAGCAAAGATGACTGTCTTGGGCAGAACAAAGTATGAAAAATAAGGGACATTTCAAAGAGACATTTTAAATAAATACTTCCCTTTAGAATCTTCTCTACATAATGCACTTCTACTTTTAATCGTATGAATAATTTGCCATAATGTTGACTTTGTTGTCAAAAATAGCACTTATCTGCTTTCATACACTTTAATACATTTTCGTGATGTATGACATTCATGCATCACCTTGTATGTATCACTGATTTTAATTTTGGTAAAGCTAAGCTTCAAGTTAATATTTGGAAGATCTCAAGAACCCTATAAAGGAGTAGCATCCTCTGGTGTTTGCAAAAATGCAAATTGTTGTTGTTTTAAATCAAACATAAAGGTGTGGACTTCAAACCAAAGGTGGTGTGGGGAAATGAGACAACCTTTTATAAAAGAGCACAATAATTGTAAAGATGGCTGGGTGCTGCTGGTAATTCTATAAACTCAGACTTTTCTTTTGTTCCCTTCAACAAATCTATTGAGTTCTCAGGAACTCAGAGGTGAGTGGAGACAACTGTGTAGTTGGTCTTTAAGAGAGCATTTCAGAGTCTGTGTTCCCTAAACTGTCCAGTCCTGCCTGAAGCCCATTTCACTTTCAGGCACTGCCACTCAAGCTATGGACTCTCTCTCCTTTTGCAGCTTCCTCAGTAATTCAAAACATAAGCACAGTAGCAAAGCGCAGTAAAACCCTTCAAGCGTGAAGTCCTCTCCATGCTGCTGAGTCTGCATGACCATTGCCAGGAAGTGTCTCCTAGAATGTTCCACTTCCTTCCCAGGTTCGCTGCTTTGCTGACGTGTTTCCAAGCCCTTCCCAGTATACTGAGTCTTTTCAAATAAAAGGAATTGTTTGCATTACATGACAAGCACCTGCTATTTACAAAGGCAGTAACAAAATTTCTAGAGTCTTTCTTTCTTGCAGGTCTTTTCTGTACCTTGGTTACAGGTGCAAAATCAGAAGCCTGGGCAATTACATGCTTTAACAGTCAGAGTCTCAGATGTGAAGTCAAGTTAATGATTCCTGATGATTCCTGATCCAGTTTCAGATGTACAGAACTGTTGAATTTTTGGTGATAATGTTATAGGAAAATGAGGAACAAAGGAACAAAGCAAAAAGGCTTAGAAAAGAGCCTATCACTAAAATAATTGTTTCTAGGAGCACACAGTTGTAACATGTTTGGAGAGTATCCCAAATCCAGAACAGCATGGAACTCACCCACCTGACACAGATCTCCCTTTACCTTCTACTTGTATACATCATCTCTTATTACTGATGCTTTTTCTGATAAGGAATTTATCCTTTTTAAGATATGTGGGAGTTTTCTGGCTTTGTACATGTGTTTCAGCAAAGATCTTGGAACTGGCAATCTAGCAATAGGAGATCAATTGACAGAGGAATTATTAGTGACTGTGTACCAGATACATTTAAAATCTTCCTTTTTAATCTTGAATGTATTGTGGATATTCAGACTTGTGGAAATTTCAACTCAGTGATCTGCTTGGAGATATAACTGATTTCAGCAAACAGTAAAAAAAGCTCTCCAATACTTTCCTATTAATTTTTTTTTTCCTTTTTAACTGAGCAACTACCCATACATTTCTTACATGAGTAACTAACTAGTTCACTTGTAAAGAAAAGATTTCTGAAGCCATGTGGAATAGTGCTCTATAGTGACTTTACTGCTATAGCAGTAAACCTGACTTCAGAAGTGATATTCCTCACTTTTTCTAAAACTTTCATTCTGCCTTTTGATCCTTTGTTTAAATCATTGCTTTTGAAAAGCTGGAAGGCATTTTGTAACATCCTTTGTTATTTGCCAAGCCTAGGTTATGCCTACCATGCGAAATGTCTAAATGCGCTCCCATTTCCACTAAGCCTTAGAAATGTCTGCTTTGAAATTAATTTTTAACCTTCAAGTGGCACAAACTTCCTAGAAGGTTTGCTCATTTATTAATGCCCGCTGTGATGCAGGAGTTGCTGGTGCCTAAGGCATGGAAATGTAATGCACTACTAATTATTACTAATTATTTGTCTTACGTTGCATCATAAACAGCTATTTGTTTGCCAGATCAACTTATACCCATCTTCATTAATAACTTAAGTGTGAACAACTCTATATAAAGTAACTTCAAAAAGAAAACATGTCAAATTGTTTTCCCTTGAACTTTTCCAATATAGCAATTAACCACATATTGCACTTATTAATGTGCACATAAACCCTCTTCTAGCTTACACACATTTTACATGTGTGTAAGTTCGGAGAGGGGAGACAGGCAAACAATGAATTTTTGTAATTTTAACAGTGGCCTTTTTCTACACAATCCATAGTCTGTGATGGACCTCAGACTTTCCCTTAATCTTTGATTTCTCTTCAGATGACAGCATGATCACTGTGTGTGTCCATGTAAAACTGACCTCTGCTGCAGAGAAGGCAGCTTGTCAGACATCTGTAACTGCTGACCAGTTTGCCCTCTGTTGTTCTCATAAAGCAATCTAGGGCTACAATAACCACCTTCTGAACTCACAGAACATAGAGATTTTGAAAATAATCTTAACTCTGTGCTACTGCACTTTCACCTGATGACTAAGAATACGTAATCAGAAAATGCTACTAGGAGAATATATTGAGTTGGATAATATTATGGATTTGTGTTCAATGGGAAAATGTAAAATTAGTGGGGTGTACTGAAATGACTAGATATTTTTCATTAAAAGGAATTACAAATACATTATTGATCATAACTATTTTGTTTTGAAAAGTGAATATAATAATATCTTCTTGGTGTATGAAGATTTTATCCCTGCCTCATAAAATCAGTGACAACTAATAGAAACTTTCCATGACTAGAGCAAGAAATCCACAAAAATGGTGAGACCTTTTGTTATGGAAGATTAGAGAAGAAAATTGTGAGATTGGGGTAAAAGAGGACAGAGCATCACTTATAGGAAAATTTGTTATTCCTTCAGAGAGCTCCTTAAGTGGGCTGCTCATAAATTTTTCTTGAGTTCCTGGAGGTTGTTACTTGTAGGAACACCTAGCCTATACTATCTAGGATTGCTTCTCTCCAAATTTTCTTACAACAGTTTATTCTGAGGAGAAATTTGTGGGTTTGTTAATATACTACCCTGGCCACTGAAGTTATTTCTGAATTCTTCTGTATACAATTCCCCATTTTTAAATAATAATTTTACCAAATCTGTCATTATGTTTGATGAGGATTTTTAAACATTTTTTCTTTGACACATAAATTTCCATCCTTATTTTTATACTTTCAAAAGACTGAATCACCTCTGGCAAATGTGAATATAACAGATATCAAAATTGTGTCCCATTGAACTGGGGTTTACAGGATTTTTTTAAGAAACATCTCATGTAGTTATTACTAGAACACAAAATACCATTACTCTGTAACAAAAAAATCTAGGGCTTAACAAGCTCTGGAAACCCATTTATGACATATATTAGTATGCTTGGTATGATCATGCAATGTGATGTCATGATATGTGTGTGATACCATGACATCATGGTTATATGGATAGGACAGCATCTTAACAATAGCAGAATCTCATCAGGCTCCATGGCGAACCAGCCTCATCTGTCAATTCAGGAATATTAAATGACTCCAAGGCCCTCTTAGGTCAGGAATAATTTAAAGCAATCCGCTGAGTTTGCAGGGAATTTGCAAGTGACATGCAATTCAAAGGAACCTAAACAAACCCTATGGCATTTGTGCTAAAGCTAAGGCAAACACTCTAACACTTTCAAAAGCAAAAATCAGTTTCTGAAGTTCAATTTCGGGTGTCTGATATTGAAAGGGCCTTGTTTTAATGAAGAATTGCAAACCAAATGTGCCAAACTCAAAACTTTTCAAATTGTGCCTTTAAAACTACAGGTTTGTTTTCCACATGCTCCAACCTGCAGAAGCAGAAGATGTTGCTCTTGAAGGACTTCACAGGAGAGCAAAAGATGAATCTTTCCTGATTCAACTCCAATTTAATTGAGAATCTGTTATTTCATTACTGTATCCACACCAGCAATGGAGGCTTTCGCTCCTTTTCAGGATTCTTTGTCTCCTGGCCAGGTGCAGTCTGTCTAGGTCTGGCAGGAACTGGAGGTGATGTGAATCCTTTATGGCTTTTCAGTGGGCTGGGTATACCTCACTCTTCCCAGGACAAGTCCTAGACCTCGAATGACAGCAGCTGGGATTAGTGTTTCCCACCAAAGGAAAACAAGAGATTAGGCTCCAGGGACAGGGTTCTGGAGGGTACCTCTTGGACCAGAGGGATGGACAACAGTGAGTGCTATGTCCAGGACATCATGTTTTTAGCGAACAAACCATGGTACCAAAAGGTATGTATTTTCCTCGTGTGTGGGCAGCATACCTGTGTGCAATAAGGGAGTGGGAAGCTGGGTTATCTCCACTGGAGATGGGTGCTATTTTGCAGGAACATGGACTATCCCCAATAGCTCTGCTTAGCACCTCTCCCCCAGGAGATGGATATCTCTGTGTGTGGAGAGAAGCAGGGGCAATGCTAGAAGTCTGGCCCTCTTGTCTGGTACCTGTACCCCTGAATGGTATGAGGAAACAGAGGCAAAACAAAACCTCTGCCTTTGGGCAGTCTTGTCCTTATTTAACCATGAAAGCATCTGTTCTGGAGCTCTCCCGGTTCTTCCAGAAAGGGACAGGACTAAGCAGGAGCCTGGTGCCATGACAGTTGACTAGGCTGCTACGGGAGTGATGGCCAGGCTGCCGTGGGGGTGATGGTCAGGCTGGCCTGGGAGGATATCCTAGGAAGCTTAGAGGGTGATGGCTAAGCCTTTGTGGGGCTGCCAGCTGCTGCCATGAGGATGGTGGTGGGAATGCTACCTCGGCTATCGTGGGGCTGACGGCTGCTGCCATGCGATGGTGTCAGGATGCTGTGGAGGTGGCGGTGGATGCTGCCTGGGCTGTCGTGGGGCTGACGACGAAGCCGGTGTTGTGCTGACAGCCGCGCAGCTGCCGGCTCGGCTGCTCCTGGGGCGAAGCCTGCGCCACTGTGGGGTGACAGCGAGGGGAACATCGCGGAGCCGAGCGAGCGCACTTCAGGCCGGAGTTGCTGGGGGGCCGGGCGGGGACCCTGAGCCGGCCCCTCCGCCGCCACCTGCCCCGCGCCCCCCGCGGCCCCGCCCCGGTCCCACGGGCGGCGGCGGGGGTGTCTCTACCGGGGCCGCGCGGGCGGAGGAGGAGGAGGAGGAGGAGGCGGGAGGAGGAAAGCGGCAGCAGCAGCTCTCGGGAGGAGCCTGTCCACCGTGAGACAGCATATTCAGCCGGCGGTGGCGGTCCTGCCGCAGCGGCGGCACGGCTCGGCTCGACTCGGCTCGGCTCGGCACGACAGGGCGCAGCTACTGGCAGCAGCCCTTCAGTCAGCGGGGCATCCCTCTGCTCCCCCGGCGGCGAGGGCTCGGTGAAGGCTGCAAGGCGCCGGGAGCCGCTCCGCATCTCTCGAGCGCCGGCGGAGGTGAGGCACCCGCGGGGCGGCGGGGCCGGGACGCGGCGGGGCCGGACCGGAGGGGCGAGTGGGGGCTGCCCTTGGACCGGCGCTGGCGGCGGAGGAGTGGGCCGGGAGTCGCTCCGCGGGATGCGCAGCGGCCGCGGAGCCTGGTGCGGCCGCCGGAGGCTCTCCCCTGGCAGGCGGCCCGGCTGGGCGAGCGGGCATCCCCGGCTGGGCGAGCGGGCATCCCCGGCTGCCCGCGGAGCCGGCCGGCCCTCGCCGCGGGTGGGCTCTGGCGGCCTGGCTGCTCGTCGGCGGGAGGGCTGCGGTGAGCGAGCCTCGCCGGCCTCGGCACCTGCTCCGGTCCCTGGGGCGCCTCGCGGCCCCGGCTGCGAGTGGCGGCCACAGGCTCCCGGCTGGTGCCTGTGCGCCGAACAGCTTAAAGCAAAAGGGGGGTGCTAAAAGTTTTTCGTCTATAATTATTCACACAGCGTGAGCGGTAGCGGGTTTGCTCAAGTCCAGGACGACAGCGGACAGTAAATAGATCTTTCCTCCTTCTTAAGGTAATTCCCTAAGAGGGTGAGAGAAGGAGGGAGTCAGCCAGAGGCCTTTTTTCACTGGTAGTCCAGTGAAATAGATTTTCAAAAGGATGTTATTGCAGTTACATCATCCCGGGAATCCCCCATGGTCAGCAGAGAACATAAGGCCCCAGATTTCCTAGACAAAGCCCCTGTTTTATGGACTGGAAGAAAGTTTGTTTTTCTGTCAATACTGCCATTGACAGAAAGTACAGATTTGAGCTATAAATGCATATAACATAGGATTCTTGGCAGATCAAGCAATCTAGCCTGCTAATATAGAGGGCATGAGATGGAAGGACCTGACATGAAGTTAGCACGTGACTTTGGCACTCGTACCTGGAAATTTATCCTGACATACAGGATTTTGTCTCTGCTTCACTTCTGCTTGAGGACTTTAAATAACATTGGAAATTGCACTAAATATCATGAAGCATGGGACTGCAAAACATGTTTCAAAATAGAAATCCCAGGTCCCAGGACTGCCTGTCTCCTGAGAGATGGTGTTATCAGAGCAATCGGGGATTTTCATTTCTGTTACTACCAATGTGCTTTGTTGAAGTGCCTCATTTGTTCTTGCTAAGGGAGGAAAGTTACATATTTGCTATTCTGATTCTTTTAAGCTCTTTTTTTGTTGTTTTTATTTCATGTGAGATGGCATCTCTAGTAACATTCTCCATATTTAGTGAAGGCAAATAAAATTACTTTTATAATTTCTCTGCAGCATTTTTCTGCAAGAAATGGTTTCTTCAATACAAACTTTGGGGCTACATCTGGGTCTTCTCCCCATGGGAGTGCTCACTGTGACACCAGTGCATCCTCTGCTTTGTTTTCTTTTCCCAAAATCATCCATTTATAGTTCATAAAAATACCAAATGTGTTGTCCCTTCTGTACCTTCTCTGTGAACAGACTGTTTTGAAGACTGGGACTTACCATCATCTTCCTTGTTAAGCAGGACTTCTGAGGGCCAGGTATATGGAAATCCAAAAGATGGTTTAGAGTTAGATTGGCTAGATTTCTCTCAACTCTGAGCACCTCTGTCTCTAATTAGTCTATCATAAAAATTCACTAACTGTAGTGCTGCCTTATCCACAGTTTAGGAGAGGAATCTTTAAAGGAGCAGCAATAAACCACACCTTACATGTGCAGTAATTACGGGAAGTTTGGAGATCTGGCTACTCAAAGAACACTCAGGGAAATATTCTTTTGTACCCAGCAGATCTTAAATTAAGAAGCTGACCTTCCAGCTCTTTCTATAGAAGGAAGGGCAGTGAACTGCCCTCCTTTGTGATGTCTTTCAGTGGCTATTTTTTTCATTATTGAAATGTGTTTGTTTTTCAGTGTATTTTTCCAGCTTCAGGTTTCTGGTTCCTGTTATACCTCCCATAGATAAAAGCCTTGCTTTAGCAGCTGTCTTCAGTGTAGGTGCTCTAAACGATGCAACAAGAACTTACCTGCCTTATTTTCAAATAAATTAACAGATTCAGTCTCCTGGTCTTCTTTTCTTTTGTAAGACAGGTTTCAAAAAGCATTCCTTGCTTCCCTCTGTTTTCCAGTGTGCAAGAAGAGAGAGGGAGAATACTAGATTGAGCTAGTTGCTCTAATAATGGGCTGTGTTAGAGGCACCACCATTGCAGGATATTGGACAATGATGTGAAATGGGCTGGAAGGGAAAAAGATAAGGGATTGAAGTAGAAAAAACATAAGGGTATAGAAAAGCAGTATTGTTTTTGAAAGCTTAATTTACTTCTGCTAGTGAATCAGTTAATCATGTGGTATCTTTCAGCTCCTCAAACTTAACTTTTCACAGAGATTTTAAACATATTTGTGGCCACTCTCTATGACTACGTAACCAGGGCTATGCCTCAAGTGCTCTCTTGAGTTCCTTTGGCTTGGTTTAACCAGCAGCAGAAGTAGTAATTAGGAATTACCAGAGTTACCAACACCTAGTGCCAAAATGAGTTGCTGCTTGGAGGTTATGGTGGGATGTTAACAGGATTGTCCTCCTTGTCATTTCCATGGGCTTTCATTTTGAGAGAAGTTGGAGGGAAGTAACACTGAAATCCTCACTGAGGTGCACCAGCGTAATTCATATCTGCAAAGATAGAGTCTCAGGCTTTCTGCAGCCATAGTCAGACATAATGACCTCTCAGGGCAATACTCATCTAATACTTACCGATTTTATTTTAAAAACTTTAAATGAAACAAGCCATAATGACTCTAGATGTAATCTGTGTTTAAAGGGGACATTTTCCAGCCAAAATACTGATGGAATATGATGGCAAAATGCCCTTAGTACAGATGCAACTTGTGTTAGTAAAACTATGCTTTTGCCAGTGCAGCTTTATTTCTGTTTGTCAGAGCAACACAAGTCCTGCAGGTGAGTACACATTTACATGTCCATATGGGGGACAGGTGAGGGCTTGAATGGTCTTCCCCTCAGCTGTTTGTGAGCATGCAGAAATGGTAATGCAGGAATGGTTCTGCTTCACCAAGAGACCCTGACTCAGTCTAAATCTCAGATTGATGCAATATGTCCCTTTGCTACTTGGTAATAATCCATCTGAAAGTGTGCTAGCTCTTTTTAGTTAGAGATGACATTGGGAGCTGTTGTTCACTTGGCCATCTGCAAGCCTCAAAATAAGACAGTATACACGAGCTTGCTCCCCCAGTACTGTTCATTTTATGTGGAATCATCTTGCCAACTTTTCTGGGAAAATGGCTACTTCCAGGCAGATGGCAGGAGCTGCAGGAAGATACAAGACACCTCTGATAATCTGTGACAGGTGATGCACCGACTCCTCCTGAGCTATGCTCCTTCTTTTTTACTGTGCATCTTCATCACTTTTTGTTGTACCTTTTAAGACAAAAGCATGCTAATGAGTATCTGGGAGTGCAGTGCAGCATGGAGAAGGCATGGAGCAGGAGTAACCGTTTCTTGAAGCCTTTTGTGGGCAGCACACTGTAACTCCATGCTCAAGTTTAAGGACAGAGGTGTCAGCCCTATCACTGCTAACAGTAATGGGACTTTCTCTCTGACTTCTCTGGTGGTGAACTGAGCCTAAAGAGTGATGGCAGAAGTCAGCTGCCCTCACTGTTTGAAAGCCATGATACTTTTCCAAACACTATTGAAGGAAATGAGAGTTTTGTATTGACTTAACAGAGCTTTTGAGTCCCTCTCTAACTGCTGCATTGACCTATGTGCAGATATCTGTGTTACCTGATGAATAATAACTGCTTAGATGTCTCTTGTGATTCTTGGCTCTTAATCGCACAGTATAAATACATGTTTTATATTTAACACTGTTCTCATGCATGTGAATCAGCTGATCTGGAGAGACAGGTTACATCAACCTGAGGAACAGACCTCCTGGGAGACCTTCTGAAGCAATGCAGTTCTATGCTTTGTGTTCCCCAGATGCTGGATGTCTGTCCCTGCTTGGCCCTAGAATAATTAATCAATAATTTGTTTAAAGGAGAAGGCTCATTTATTGCCACTCAGCAGAAAACAATTACAGAAGGAATCTTCTAAGGACTTCACTTTTTGTTTGTGAAGTGATATCTTTTCTTCACATTTCCTTTCCCTCTTACTATCGTTCTTTGAGGCTTACCCTTTTCTAATTTACTCAATACTTGTCTTAACATCACATTCCCTTCTTGCTGGCCTTCCCTTCCCCTCCCCTTTGTTTTCTCTCTCTAGCATAGAAATTATATTATTAGTTCCTTGGTCTTTTCTCCCTCCAGCTGTGATGTGGTACAAATAATTCCAAAACCTTCTCCTCAGTTATTAATTTTTCACTTCAGCCCAGCAGAAAGATCTAGTGTGTTTTGTGTTCAAACAATGGGAGTTATAGTAAGGCAAAGACAAAAAACTGCCTAGTATGATTTAATATAAATAAGTATAATAGAGGATATATTTCTTGTCTATTTATATCACTTTATATCAAGCCTTCTTTGATTCTAATATTTTCAGGCTGAATTTAAGAGAAAAAGCTATGCTATGTTAGTACAGAAACTATGCCGTGTTAGTATTGAAAGTTAATCATTGTAGGTCTTAGACCACATGCTGGGAAAATATGGATTTCTCTTGCCTTAAACTATTCACCCCTTCTGTTTTGTACCCATTAAAACAGATCTTAGCTTTTAAAGGGCACAGAGAGTCGTATTAAATTCTTACTATTCAAGGCATGCCCTTGTTTTGTGTTTTGCACATTAGGCCACCACTGTTAGGATCAGAGTGGTTACCAGGTCACTTGGTAATTGGGGCAAAGACACTTCAAATGATTGCTATTATATATTTCCAGAAATTAAAATATGTAATAAAGCAGAGTTACAGGAAAAAAAAAAACCCAACCCAGACTGTTTCTAATGTTTTCTTATATTTAAACCTGTCTGTCCTGGTTTAAAGAGTATTCCACTGACACTGAGCTTTTAAAATAATTTCTTCTCAGATTATCACAGCACAAAGTTGGGGGACTATCTAAACTCATGTGACATTTCATAATACATGTTTTCCTTCTCTTTAAGTAATATAAAAGATTTGCCATTTTCATTAATCTCACTATTCAAAGTCATATGACATTATTGTTTCTTTCATCAGTTTGTTTCTTGTTACATTTTAAGCAATTGCTGAACCAGAAGGTGGTTTGTATCATAATTCTGATTTATTTCAGATCTTAGCTTGCTCCTAAATGAATTAATTCTTTGTCCTTTTTAGCTCAACCTGCTCATAGAGCTTTGTCACACGCTTATTTACAGACTATTTACACTTTGTTACAGACTATCAACTTCTGCCAGTCTTTATTGCCTAGGAGCACAAATTACTTCTGCAAAAACTAGAGAAAAGATAGTCCAGGTTATATGTGTTTATGACTGTAAACTGTGTTGTGCACTAAACAATGAATGGCTTAAAAATCTATAACCTTGGAATGAAACAAGAAATTTGACCTAAATCATACCCCCTAGTGTGCAGTTAGCTATTCATGTACATAATCTGCTGCACTTGGCAAAGCCTGTGAATGTTGTATTCTTGCCTTTCACTATCTCCACAGTAGTAATAATAATACAAGAAAAATTGTGCTGATGGGATAGGAGGGTATTGTACTGGAGACAAAATAAAAAAAACAGTGATGCCATTCTCTCTTTGTACTGAAAGAGCCCGTGGGAAAACTGTCCCTTTATTTCCCACAATATTTTCTTTTTCACAGAAAGCTGAATGGCAAGAAAATGCAGGAAAGCCTAGTTTCTCAGCCTTTAAGGGCCTCTGAAAATATTTTAAAAACACCTTGTGCAAATTCAGTACTTTGTCTGATAATTATAAATTAAAGAGCCTTAAGATTTTTCCCATATACTTAAAGCATAGAACGCAAAAGATGACAGTAAATTATACTCTTTGTTAGGGGCTAAGAGGGAAAAAGTTCTGTGTTTCAGCCTTACTACTGGTGCTGTCCACATCTTTTACAGCAGCCTTTATATACATAACACTTATAGGGTTTATTTTTTATTTATCAGTGTCAGGGAAATAAAAAACTCTAGACTCCCACACTGACAAACATATCAGTCTTTTTGAACAAAATTATAATAAAATGTAGCAGTTATATTAGTTAATACTAGTGTGGATTTTGAAGTCTTTAAATGGAGATCATGCCTCCTCAGTGTTCATTCAGTAAAGTTTAATTAAGTTTCATTTTTTCCCAAGAAAGTTTCTGATCTTACTAAATCAAGTGATGAATTAGGAGTAAGTATAATTAAAGTTGGTTGCCTCCATTTTTGTGTTATTTTTCTTGAGGTACTGTGTATGGATGTATATATATATGTCAATAACTGCTGTGCTTTCTCATATCATGCAATGTCCACTTTTGCTAGAGGATTAACTTTAACTATTACCCAATTACTCCTTGGCTCTCTCTGGTTCTCTCTTCTGATACTGCAATGATCTGTAGTTTAACAGTTTGATGTGGCTGAAAATCAGACATGGATCATTTCTGGTTGCCTTGTGGACCTTCAGTGGTCCAGTATTTTGACAGCCACTAGTAAATGTTGATATATTTTCCAAAACTGTCTATATCACCTTCCCCATTTGAAGAGAGCTGGTGGTCTCTAACTAATGTCTTGGTCTCAAATTCTGGAGCCAAGGTCCTGGTGTACTGGACCATGCACTAACGCTTGCTTCTGGAGGTATCCTGCAGTGTGCTCCAGGGATGTGATTGCCCCACAATTTAGGACAGGGACTTGTTTGCTTTTGCTCTCAGTCAGCCCATTTTGCAAAGCTTCTTCTCAGTGGAAGCCAGGACACTTGAGAGATACGTGTGTGTGGGGGAGAGAAGAGCTCACGTGCAGCCAGCATTGCCTTTGTAGGAGGCTTTGCTTAAAGTGCAGGGCATGTCCACATCTTAAACCTGGGATGCATATTTGAATTCCCCAAACTGGAAGTTCTTATGGTGCCTGGGAAGCTCAGCTGCATCTAAACTGACAAAATGGTATGGAAACAGAAACTAAAATTTCTGTCCTCAAAAATTAGCTTGGCTCTTACTTGGCTTCTGAAGCACAGGAAGTCTCTAGAAACTCACTTTTTAACCTTTTTTTGGCCTTTTCTGGTGTGTTCTTACCCTTGAGCTCCCAGACTCCACAGCCAAGGTGTCTGCCCTGTCTCTCTGAGGCTGCTCCATCTAGTTCATCTCTAGTTCCTCAAGCCCATCTGCCGGACTGTGCGCTTCATGCTGAGCTGCAGCTGACAGCATCTGCTCCTAGTTTTAATGGGACTCACCTAAAGTAAAGGAGTATCAGGTAATTTTTACTTTTCATTAAAGAGATATTTGTCTTCATCTGTGCTCTGACCAGCAACCTATATGTCTTCTGCACTAAGTACTTTTCCAGTCTTTCCCGCTGAAGCTGCTTCACATAAGTCTAAAGTATTAAAGTTTCTTTGAATGCAACAGAGCATGTGGGAGAAATAGAAAGGACTCTTTATCACCTTGCTTCAATTGCTCAGGAAGAAACAGGAGTCTTTAGCTCCAGATACTAAATACAGCATTGTATTTTAAACTAAACACTCACTGTGTATAATATAAACTAACCCTGAAACAAAGACTAGAATCCAGGGGCCTCTGCTAGGGATTAATGTTCGCTCTCTCGCATCTGCTTCTTCTGGTCCAATGAATCTTTGCAGAAAAGAAATTAATAGAAAATAGCTTCGATGATTAAGAATGCAATCCCCATTCCTCTAGTCCTTCTCACTCATTAGCCAACAGTCACTCTAAGAATGTGGGTTTCAGTCTTCTCAAGACAAAAAATGTCCAACCCCCCCGCCACCACCAACCAAACCACAAACAAACCAACAAATAAACAAACCCCAAAACATGTTTCTCCTATTTGGGTGGAACGCTTTAATTGCAGAAAAGGTAAATGGAATAGATTTCTTGACTCTTAGTCCTCTCTCATATTCAAATTCTTTGCAT
The DNA here is from genome assembly GCF_026979565.1 of Vidua chalybeata. Lineage (NCBI taxonomy): Eukaryota > Metazoa > Chordata > Aves > Passeriformes > Viduidae > Vidua > Vidua chalybeata. The sequence goes on from NC_071530.1 coordinate 24,801,627, forward strand.
ATGTCCTTTAAATCATGCTGTTAGACATCTGCATTTCTTGACTCTTAGTCCTCTCTCATATTCAAATTCTTTGCATATGTCCTTTAAATCATGCTGTTAGACATCTGCATTTATCATCTTGCCTTGTTATCTAGACATACCTTTTTTCTCTTCTGTAGATCAACAGGGATATTTGGCCAAGGCAGGCTCTGAGCATTCATCTGCTTTGTTAGTACTGCCAGATAAGCCCTGGGAAGTACAAAGAGAATGGTAGCGTTGTTTGTTCTCCTTTTTGAGAACTTTCTGTATATTTCTTATAGCAAGAGCTGTTCCCTACTTTCTAAATCTTTAGCTGTCTTGACTTCAGAGCTGAAATCAATATGTAATATTTTTAACCTAGTTACATCCTTACAGACATCAGCGGCAAAGCAAAGCATATTTTGTTATAAGAAAGAAACGGTATCTAGGTAAGTCTTCCAGCAAAACCTGTGTGATGGCAGCATAGCTTGTTCTTTGATGTCTCTCTGGCAGTTGTCATATCTGGGTTAAGAAGCAGATACTAGAGCATGCATTTTTCATGTTTGGGTAAATGGCTTTAAGTATCACTTTGTGGCCATGTACCACTAGGGTTATCTCAGGAGGAGGGTGGAAAAGTCAGAGGGGTCAGTTTTAGCCCCCAGTATGGAAGGAAATTACATGTTTTAATGGCTGAAATATTTTCAGGATGGAGAAAATGACTCTTTGGTCCACTTCAGGAGAGACTAGCAGACAACCTGAAGCAAAATTCAATGTTAGGTTTCAGTAAATCATTAAATTTACCCCTGGGAGGCATTTTGGTACTGTTATGATGAACAAGATATTTTATATAGGTTTTGAAGAAGTGGTCATATCAATGAGAGCAGCAGATTATCATTGTATAAGAAATACATACCAAAGAAATTGAAATCAAAGACATGAAATACAAGGCTCTTATTTTTCTAGATTAGTGACCTGCAACTTGAGGTTTAGATTGTTACCTCTCTCACATTATCCATCTCTAAAATCTTATCAATTTACAGCTTACATTTGGTTGTCTTTTAATGTCAGAAAACACCTTTAAATTATCCTGTTAGGTCACAGAATCATAAAATGGCTGGGTTTGAAAGGGACCTTTGAGATCTTCTAATTCAAAGGCCGCTTCAGTGGATAGAGACACCTTTCACTCAGGGCTCCATCCAGCCTGGCATTTAAACACTTCCAGGGATGATGCATCCACAGCTTCTCTGGGCAGCCTGTTCCAGTGCCTCACCACCCTCACAGTAAAAGCTTTTTTCCTAGTAGCTAATCTAAACCTACTCTTTTTCAGTTTGAATCTCTTTCCCCTTGTCCTGTCGCTTCCAGCTGTTATAAAAAGTCTCTCTCCCTTTCTTGTAGGCTCCTTTCAGGTACTGGAAAACTGCAATTAGGTCACCCCCAAAGTCCACTCTTTTCTAGGCTGAACAAATCCAGATCTCTCAGCCTTTCCTCACAGGAGATGTACTCCATCACTTTAATCAACTTGGTGGCCTTGTCTGGACTCAATTCAACAGGTTAATGTCCTTCTTAATAGTCAATCTACTGGGGCCCCAGAGCTGTATGCAGAACTGCAGGTGGGGTCTCACTGGAGCACAGCAGAGGGGTAGAATCCCCTCTGTCACCCTGCCGGCCACACTGCTTTTGGTGCAGCCCAGTTTGGTTTGGCTTTCTGGGCTGTGAGTGCACATTGCTGGGTCATGTCCAGCCTCTCATCCACCAGCACCCCTAAATCCTTCTCAGAAGGGCTGTGCTTGATCTGTTCATCCTGCAATTCCTCTCTGGAGCAAGCTGGGAAATTCACAGAAAATAACACAATGCAACGAGAAAGACTAGTTAATGTGTGTAGAGTCACAAAATTTGGAATTTTGTTATGTCAATTCCCAGCCATATACAGAGCCACATATGGAATCCTGGGTGTTACTGCAGCCAAACAGTAAAAGATAACAGAGACAGAAGCTGATAGAGAGGGCAGTGACCAAGAATGCTTAGGAATCTTCTATTCTACACGATCTAAATGTTGTCAAGCATGCAAGTTGTTGCTTTGTTAAAAATATCTGCTCTTTGTAACTGGAGCACAATTCCTCAGTCAGATCCCCAGGAAGTACAAATCAGTATTGGCTGCTGTACATTGAGGACCATCTCACAGAAGCACATCTGAGATCATTGTACAGTTTTAACTGTGCTCATTCATGCTTATTGAGAGAAAATCCAAGACATTTGAAAGACCTATATAAAATTCAGTTTTCTTTGAGGTAGTATATGCAATTAGTTCTGTGGAATTCAATATAAAGGGAGCATATTTGGTGCAAGATGTGCAGCAGTTTTGCTAGAGTAACATGCTAGTATGAGTCCTTGAGTTCATTCTGCTCCTTGCTGGAATGTTGTGTGTTTGTTGCTCATCTCCAGTGAGTTGCTGCCAGCAGATTCTTCCCTTCAGCCTTCCATGGTGGCTCTTCCATGGCACTAGGTTTGTTTGATGTCTTGTGAAGGCTGACCTAGAACAGAGGCTAGACGGAGTTAAAGAATTAAGTAGGTATTTTTTAGGAGGCCTCAATAGATCCACCTTGGGCAGTACAAGAGCCCAGCCACGGCTACACCCAAGATGAACCCAAAATTGTCACAAAATGGACGACCAGTCACGGGGTCTCACACTTTTATAAGTTCTTGTCCATTAGTATATTGGAGTTAATTGTCCAATTACAGTTTCAGGTTATGAAGTCCCATCCTTCTTGTTTTTCTCTCTTCATTCTGTCATTGTTTATGCTCTTGGGCCTGAGATTTGGATCATTTGTCCTTGGTTCCCAGCTAGAGAAGGAATTGTTTTGTCCACCTACTCTGTGAAAAGAGCTTAACATCCCCTAATATGAAGCTCAGAACTAGACACTAAAGCAGCACAGAATCCTAAAAACGTAAAAGCTAAAACCTGAGGCATCATGTTGGAATTGAAAATATCACGGTAAATTTAAGAGACTAAAGGAGCATGAGAGATAGGAATGACAAGAAGGTGTTGCTTCATTGGCACTACTCCTGGTGTTGTAAAAATGGGCAGTAGTAGAGTTCTGCTCACATGCTGCCTTGTGGAAACCCTACAATTCTACTGAAACTGAGTTAATTTTGTAGTAGAGCCATTATGGAAGAACAAGAGTGAAAAGATTAAATAGCAATAGATTGTAAGGGATGTGTAACTAAGCAGTTGTGGGTACATATACCCTGAGAGCATCAAAATAAATAGGCTGGAGATGTGCTGACCTGTTGCGTAGCAACCAGGAGGAAGCACAGAACCAAATCTCTGGATGCTTGTGATTTGTAAACCTTTACAGAACAAAGTACAAGACCTTTGCCCATCTGCTAGAAATGTTCAGAAGCTGAAGGATAAAAATGGTACATTCCCTGAAATGTAACACTTGACAACCATTTTTATTTATAGATAAATACACAGATGCAGTGTAAAAAGCCTGACTATTTTGCCTCAAGGTTATGTAGAAAAAATACTTAGTCTCTCCAATTTTACTTAGTGTTTTCCTGAATTCATCACACATGGGAGATTCTTTTACATACTGCAAATGCTGAGTTTTTGCAGCTGCAAATATTTGCTCATTGTTGTGATTTCGTAAACATTGATGTGCTCATTTAGCAAAATTATTTATGTTATTCTACTGAAGTCAAGTACAAATTCTGATGCATGAGAAAAGAGGCACTCATGTTTATTTAAAAATTGCTGTTGAGATGCTTCTAGCCCCTCTTGCCCATTTGAAGTGTGTTTCAAACATTATTTTCAAATGAATGTGATGTATTAGAATACATTTATACTAGGGTAGCAACTCTGTCTGGTTTCTTACAGACCAAAGCTGTTTATCTGCTTTGTACAGTTTCATACTTTGCATGCACACTTTAAAGTTGTAGAAATCATAGGTACATCCCATGGGATTTTTTTTGTATTGTAAAAATATATAATATTTCTAACTGTAGGAAAGATGCTAATTTGTGCCAAGTAGAGATAAATACAGTACATTATAAAAATAAATAATTTTTTCCAGTGGAACACTTCATTTGTCGGAGTTTCAATAGTAATGGTACTCCCATTTACTCTATAAACCCATTCTTTAAAACCAAAATTACTGAGTAATATATTTTATTGTGCAACATCCTTTGCATTTCACACAGATATGTTTTGCAGTTTTGGACTCAAGTAATTGGCTATTTATGAAAGCATATGAATAATACATGTACAGCATCTCTAAATCCTAGATGCTGCTTATTTATTTCAGAGAAGTTCATTAATGAATCAATTATTGATAATTAGTTATATAGCATGACTAATGCCATACGTAACAGTATTTAATGAACCCCCTTGGTGATTGCAACAGAGATAATAACAAAAAAGACAGGAATTCACAAACCAGGAAAGACCTCAAGGCTCATGAAGGGTAAAATTTCTACTCCTTTTGGAAAATTTCTACTCTAGTGCAGCCTACTGAATGAACAGCATGTAAAAATCCTGCAAACACCAAAAAGGAGTAAAATCTGTAGGAATTTTTATGGGCTACGAGATTTGGAAACTTAAGTTCCTTTTTAGATGAGCTTGGCAAAAACATGCAGGCAAAATGCTATCCTAGCAAATACAAAGAACAGGCTGGAAGAGAAGGGAGATCTTATATATTGTTTACTTTTCCTACTTTAAAAGTGCACTTGTTGTAATTATCTATTTATTTTACTTTATATACATAGGGCATTTGGGGCTTATTTTTTCCTATATTTAGTCTACGTACACATCTTGCAACTCTTTGTACCAGTTCTTCTGGTTTTATTACTCTAAGTATCAACTTATTGATACTGAAATTCAAGTAAAACTTTTTAGATACCTGTGACTGTTTCTGCTGTTAAGTGTTCATAGAAATGCTTTGAAAAAATATCTGCTTAAATATTGTGATAATTGATAAAGACCTTGTAGCTTATAAAGCTGTAGTAAAACTGGCTTGCACATGTAAAAAGTACTTGCATGGCTTTTAGTCCTGTTGAGGATAAAATGCTGTTATTTGCATATTTACATTCTTACTGCTCCCACAAATGAGATGGTTACTACCTGTGGGATGAGCTTAGTGGAGTAGTTTGGAATATGTTGTGTACAGCAGAGAAGTTTATGCAAACATGATTGTTACTTTAAGATTAATGTAAATTGTCTTTCAAATATCTTGTTTCATACAGTGACAAGCTAAAAGGAACTGTTGGGAGCATTGTAAGGATCGGATTCTTCTCACCCTGTCTGTGACATTTATAATGTAGATCACCCAGGGCCCTTTATCATCATTAAAGAGGAATTGGTGACTTTGGGGCATGCTTGATCTTAGCTGCTTTTAAACATGTGCTTTAGGAAAAGTGGAATCATGTCCTAGGATACCCAGACTCTTTTGATTTTACCTGTACTGATGGTAGGGATAGCTCTGTGTTGTACACTGTGGGCATCCAGGATGCTGTGAACTAAGGCAGTAGATAGTGAAGTCCCAGAAAGCAGTCGCTGGAAGCCAGTGCTGCACATGCACAGGCCTGGGTAGCTGTCATCACACTGGGTCTGGTGTGTAAATGGAATTGACTGTGTTTCCAAGCCTAAGAGGGGACTCTGAGGCATGTTTAATGCACATGGGGAAAACTGACATCTTGAAATGGAGCACTTCATTTCATTAAAAGGCATGCCATGAGGAGCCAACTCCTTTCTTCAGTATCTCAAAGGAAGGAGAATTTTCTCCAACTTTTGGGAGTACAGGCAGGTGCTCTCTGTGCAAGGTCCTGATAACAAGAACCTGTGCTAGCAAGTGTGGTAAGCACTTTTGGAGTGGGAAGACTCTCTGTCCCCTTTTAAAACCATGACAATAAACTTGGCCAAACAAATAAAAATTGATCTAAGATCTAAGATTTTGCATCTCTCTTGAACAGGGGAGTTCCAGGCTGTTGCCTTGCTATGATAATTATTTCTACACTTACTCAGCATTCTGTGTATTTGTTCCTATGTGTTCCTTCTCCCACACAGGGGATTTAACTGCTTCAGTACAAAATGTGCTTGCTCCTCAGCGATTCCTCTGACCAGTGCCTTCTCCCAGGCTGGAGATTAGGTTGTTCATAAGCCTTGGGCTGTCATTCTGCACTACAGAGAATGTTAAAAGTAAATCTCTTTTACTGTTTGCCTTTATCTCTCTCGGTGTGGCATGCCTTTTGGCACTCAGAATGGCACTTATTAGAAATTTGCTCCCAGAAACGAACAACGTTAACTCCATGGTTAATGCCAAGCAGAGTGATAAGTACATTTGCCTCCTTGCTTGCTACCAGCTTGCTGGCATCTAAGAAAGGTGGTTACATACCCTTGATGTTCAATTTGTGCTAAAATTGTAAATAGCCAGCCTGCAGGTTGGTAAGCTGTCTGGGGGGCTCAGGCATGACTATAATATATTCAGGATGAAAGTCTATAACTGAGCACTGGCAACATTCTTTGAAGGAAATTTAATACATCGTCTTTGTTGTATATAAGATCTATTTTGTTAAAAATAGAGCAAAGTTATAATAGGATTAGATCACCCTGACTGGAGCATTGTAAAAGAGGGGCCAGGCACTAAACCATTGATGCTCTAATCAGGGGAAAAGCCAGTTAGCTTCCCTGATATTAAGGGAATGAATTTTTAGAAAGCCATTCATTGATATCTGACAAACAGCTTGAAAGGGATGCCAAACCCTCAGGGTTTCTGTCAGTAGCCTTAAAATGCATTTGCATATTTTTTGCATGGAAATGGGAGCTCTCTCTCTATTGCCAAACTGCAGAACTAAAAGGATGCAAAAACTCTTTCTAGTCTAAAGGTCTCTGAGGGGTAACTTCATAATCAGAATTCAAATGTGTGCGACAGATTAGGAAAATGACTTCAAATGGGATTTCAGCCATATCTAAGAGAGACACAGGAATCCTGAACAGATTGGTAGGCAAAACATTACCTGCTCTTCCATTAAAATGCTTGTTTCTTCCTATGAGCATTTCTCATGTAAAAAAGTAGCTCACTGATGTCAGCTGATCACAAACACTAAAGTGCTTCTGCTTAGTTTTCTTGATATCAAATGCAATTTTCTTCTGACAGTTTTGATTTTCTCCTATTGATAGCACTACCATTATGTATAGGATGAGAGTGATAGAGGAACAAAGAAATTGTGGTCCTCCACATGCAGCCAGTGTATCCAGTTGTCCCACTGGTTGGTAGCTGTCCTTCCTAGCTATATTATTTGTTGGAAGTTGTTGTGGATGGAACCATAGTCCCCTGGCCTTGAAAGGGTGCCTTGCCAGCATGGGCAGCTCTGCTGAAGTGCAGAATTTGTGACACTGTGAGCTGGAGTTTAGGCTGCTCTTATGCCTGTCCTTTTCATTAAATGGTTTCCTTGTCTGATTCCAAATGTTATTCTGTTCTTTCCTTTAAGGAAAATGCTTGCAAAGAAAACAAAGCATCTGGGGCCAAGATTGTGCTTAATGTGCAGGTGATGTTTTGTGGGCAATATCCTCTGTTTCACAGGCTAGCTATCAGGCTTTTATGATTTTGAGGAGGAAGCTGATGTCTGCAGTGAAATTCATGATGGGTGAAAGTGCCATGTAATTTTTAGCAGATAATTTTACTCTCTGGTCATCCACCCATCCAGGCAGTAATATGAGCAGAGTTCTCATTATGCTAATGGAGAGTTGACATTCAAATTTCCCATGCATCAAGTGAACAATAGACTTCCATTGCGTATACATGGCACTGCCATTGATCTGATTGATTTTGAGTTGCAACAGAGGATATGATTGGTGATGTGTGAACGGGAAAGGCACAGTTAACTCTTTTCATGAATGGCTGTATTAATCAGAACTGTCCTTGAAACAAAGTCCTAATAAGAAAATCACTATTTATACAGTTAGATTACAGTTCATAATGATTATGATGTTAGAAAATCAATAAATAATCTGTGACTTAAGTTATGGATTTGTGCAACACTGGTGGGGTTTTACAACTGTAGAAAAAGATTGGTATTGTATCTTCTTTAAAGATCTGGCTCTATATCTGTATAGAATGACTTTTTATTTCCTTACCCTTCATTTTGAAGGCTCATGTACATCAGTATAGGCTGATAGAGATTTAAAAGAAAAAGAGTATTTGTGACTTCTCATCACTATTCTAAAGAAAAGTGGGTTAAATGGTGGAAAAGGTCTTTCAGTATTTCAGAAGAAATGTTTTTGCCAACTTTGTGTGGTTGGCATCAAATCAGGAGTGTTAGGCATGTTTCCTGCCTCTTGGAAAGATGACCTGAACACAAGACTGTTGGCAGACCAATGTGCTGTTTTATTAAAGAGAAATGTTGATTTGCTGGGCTTTTGTTCCTTGTCTGTAGCTTCTTGGGGGAATGGCCCAGCTTTCCCTGGAAAGGGTGGAAGAGATTCCTGGGCAGGATAGCTCATAGCTTGGTGAGAGTGCACGCTGAAGGGGTGAATGTGAGAAGGATACTGAGGCTGAACTGATGGTCTGTGTGGGACTGTGTTGGTGGGACAGGATCCTGCTTGGCAGCTGTACAAAGCACCTGCATAAGCAAAAGCTCTCCTGTTTCCATTTTTTGCAAGTAAAATTATTACTTGGCTAAGAAGTATGGGGCTGTTTGGGGCAGCTCTGATTTTGGTACTTGGAATCTGTTTGTGGATCTGAGTTCTACACTCTGGCAGATCTACTGAAGATCGTGGAAATCAAAAGACTTTAGCTTCACTTTGAAAGTCTTTTGAAATCAAAAGACTTTACCTTTGTTTTGAAAGCATTATTTTGAACAGCAATAGGTTTGCTTCACAAAGGTAATTTTGTAGTAGAGGCAGTCTGAAAATATATCACATTTGGTGATATTCTGATCTAGTTCCTTGAAATGAAAATTGTGAAGAAAATACTCCACTTCCTACAATGTCAGTATAGTCCAAGGACCAGTGTTTATATAGAAATATATTTGTTGCAATTTTAGAAGCCCTCCTTTTGATATAATTAACTTTTTTTTTCAGTAAATATGGTAATCATTCAATTTTCACCTTGATTTCCATATTTTTGTTTCCAGCAGAGTCAAAATGTCAGACAAAAGTGATTTAAAAGCAGAACTTGAGCGCAAAAAACAACGTTTGGCTCAGATAAGAGAAGAAAAGAAACGGAAGGAAGAAGAAAGGAAGAAAAAAGAGGTAAATTTGCAAAACCACCTTTTAGATAGCTTATGCGTGCACAAGGGGATTGCTGAGGTTTTGACATCTCAGTATTATATGCCCCAAGGTATCTGTCATGTGGAATGAGATACTCAAACCCATGTCAGACTAACCTGAAAATCAAAAAGCTTTTTTTAAGTTGAGAATATTGGGGTGAGGGAATTGCTTTTAAAACCACAGCATTGTCAAATGACAACAGTTTAGACAACCTGATGTGCATGTGTATGGAGAAAGAAAAATTGATTTGCCACAATGCCTTTTCCTGGGCTCTCCTTCAATGGAAAGGGAGTGGAGAGTGGGGAAAGACAGAAAGAGGACATTCACATTTTTTCAAGCCATTACAATCTAAATATGTGTTTTTGTACTCTGAAGACTAGTTTGATTATTAGCTAAGGTAACAGATTTACAATTATTATTCTCCAGTAAAGTAAAACATAATTGCAATTGCATTTTCATCTTCTGGCATGGGTGCATCTTTCAGTTCTGTTAAAGTTTGATTGACATATTAGTTTATTTGTCCTTGACAATATGCATTAGGTTTATCATTAAGGGATTTGTACTTCTTTTTATTCAGTCACTTAGTGGAATAGAGGTGAGAATTGACAGGGAGTGGATATTCATTTTCATGCAAAGTCAGAGAAGCATTAAGTGATTATGCTTCCTTTCCTTCAAATGTCAACACTTACTATAGTTTAAAGCACCTGTTATCCTTTACTAATAACTGGTTTCCTTTTAAACTGACACTTTAATATTGTACAAGAATTTCATGGAATTACCTTGGAAATGTGATGTGATCCAAGAAATCAGCATTCCAGTTTTGGCTGTCTTTTTAATCTTTTATCATTTGAGCCACATTTGTGCAGTTACAGCACACACCCCAGTGAGGCTCCTGCACTCACTGGGGAAGTCCTCCATAAGCAGATCTTTAAATGGTAATGCTTTCAGTGTTCATTACTAAAGAACTAGAGGGAGTGGGGCTGAGCTAATGGCTCAAGGGAACTATTAGGTCCTTTCTCTGCATCCCCTGACTCTGACTTTATGCCTTGTGGAGAACTTGTGGTGGTTGAAACTTGCCTGCAAATAATGCTACCGTGCATTATTGTGTAAATGGGCTGTGCTGTGGTGCCAGATGGGTCCAGGAGTGAAGGTGATACTCACAAAGGTGCTTGGCCATTCACACTGGCGCAGGGGACCTGTCTACAACCCTGCATGCTGGGAGATGGTTCATGGGAAGAGCTGAGCACAGGAATATGCCTGGGCCTTGACTACAAAATCAGTGTTTCCTGGCTGTCTCCAAACTGGAGAACATGGGGATGCTTCTGAATTTCTAGGTTTTCTGTTGTGCCTGCACCAAGATCAACACCAGTCTGAGGAACTGTACAAGTCCTCTTTTCCAGCACTCTGGTTTCAGCAGAAAGGGCAACCTCAATATGGGATTCTGGCTAATGCAGGTTCTCCTACTGTTTTTAGATGCCCACAGATCAGAATAGGAGAAGGCTAATATGTGGAAGCTCCGTGGAGGTAGAGATTGCTAAGCAGAGAGGGAAGGATCTTGTGGACCTTTAGTGGGCCAAGAGCTGCCAAAGTCCTAGTTTAGAGATGTCAGTTCTTTCTTTTGCACCTCTTGGATATTGAAGTTAATGATAAGTATTTCTTTTCCCAACAAGCGCTTGAGACCAAATGGAGGACCTTAAGCTACATCACTGAAATGCAAAGAAATTTTTTTCTTGATCCTAAAGTAAATAGGAAAGGGCCAGTTTTATTCAGGGTAATGATACCTGTTGTTCTGTGGTCAGCTTTTATGTTAGTTGAGTAAGTTGCACCTCTTGAGTAAGAGGCAGAAAATTTCCATCATTGTCCTGTAAAAATTCTTGCAAAAATTCTTGCAAAGACCAGTTTTACCATCCATTTAGGAAAAATTACTGTTACTGATATATACAGTATAAATTATCTGAGTTATAAATTACCTAAAAGTATCAAAATGAATTTCAAATTGTACCTAAGCAGTAGTGCATACAAATATTTCTACACATATAATTGCTAGAGCTGATTATAGATGAAATAATTTTTTCTCTTTCCTTCTGGTTTAACTCAGGCTGATCTACAGCAGAAGAAGGAGCCAGCTCAGGAAGATTCTGACCTAGACCGTAAAAGAAGAGAGACAGAAGCTTTGTTGCAGAGCATTGGTATATCCCCAGAACCACCTCTAGGTATTTAAGAGGAGCACACTGTAAAGCATTCAGCTCTGCCACAACTAATGCTTTCTTTCTACTAAAGCATGCTTGGCTTTTTTGATTTTTGGCTGTATTAGTGAAGTGAACTCTTCTGTTTGAATGCCTGCCATACCATTCTCGTATACAAGCTCATGGCATTTTTGAGTACTTGTCATTGCCAAAAACATCTGTTTCATTTATTCAAGAATTTTTATGAACATAATGCAGGTTGGTTTTGCATACGAGCAGTGATTTCTTTTCTGATGGACTGTTCTATCTTCTCACTCAAAAATATAAGTGCTGTACTTCATTAGCCCCAAGTTTTGTTTCAAAAACTCAAATTAAGCATTTGTAAGGAAGGAGAAGCACAGTCATGTGGGAACTCCCACTGAGTTTCTTTTAAAATTGAGCAAAACTGGAGAAACAAAATTTTAAAAACCCAAATCACAAATAGAAAAAAGCTTATCAACAGACACTATTTTAGATTTTTGCTCTGGTTTCATGTGCTTGACCTCTTTTTTGGTTTCGATGTTTCTGTTCTAGAACCTTAAGTATTCAGTTTAAAAATACATACAGTATTTGAGTATGGATTACATTGATTAAGCTCTGCCTCATTTATTGAAGCGAGAAATTTCCTTCCTTTTCCCCTTCGTCTTCCCCTTCCCCTTCCCCTCTCCCTCAAATTTGGGATCACTCTCACTTGTTTTAGCTGAAACCTTGGCCCCTCTGGAGCTATCAAGGCTTTTCATAAAGTTCTTTGTGACAGAATCTAGGATTTTACCCCTGGTTATTCTTGCCAGTAATATAGCGGAGAAACTTAAATTTTGACAAAATGTTGAAGTTTTGATTGAGGAAAGCACCTTGTACAGGTGCCTGGATGCATATGCAAGTAGGTAGTGACACCCTGAATTGGAATTTAAATTAATTACTTGTATCAACCAACATTTATTGAGAAAAGTTACTATTTTTATAAGTTATGGTAGAGTGACTGAAACGTTTAGATACCACTTCTCAGAAGAATTGTCTGACAAGTAATGGTTAGGTTATTGTTATGTATAATAAAATATGTTTTTTTTAATTATATCATGATACAAAAGTGAGGTCCAAGATAAAATCAGATATATTTTTAATGTATAGCATTACAAATACTCATTTTTATGTAAGAATGAGTATATATGATGAGTATATATGTCCTTATAATTTTATTAACCAAACACATATATTCATGTTACAAGTTATCAGTTTTTATCTTAGTTAATTTTTTGTATTTGAAACTGTCAAAAGAACATGTAAATTCACATGTAAGATTATTCCTTTTAGTTAAAAATAGTCTTTTGTTCCCTTTACATACACTCACAATTAACATACAAAGGAGGATTTAATTCCACCTTCACACGGTGGCAGGTCTCACTGTGAATATGGAATGTGTAAACAACCAGACATACCTGTAACCTGCCAAAGGGCTGTCACGAAGATGAATTCACTTTTCATGCTGCAGTCATTTCTGTGACAGTCTCTAGGGAGAATCTGCATTAAATGCTTGACCATATGGAAAATCCTAATCTCTTGACAGGTCTGTCATTATACATTGTAAAGCATAACAAAGTATTTTAAAGTTTTACTCTGTTAAATCTATAGAAGGAAATGCACATGATTGAAACCAAATGGAAACTTTGCTTTTGCATTAAACCCTCTTTTTGTGTTTTATTCAATGTGGCTGCTTTGAAGAATACTTGCTTTAAATCTTGACTGGAGCCATCTCTTAATGTTTAATACTTTTGAGAAACCATTTTAAAAGAAATCAGGATATTTTTACCCTTTTATTTGTTATTTCTTTGCTGAAGAGCTTTAACTTGGGCTGACCTTGAGCTATGAACTTCCTTTCCTGTTTCAGGAAACAAAACTGCCTTTGCATGAAATATGCTTCAAAAGCCCTGAAAAGGCAAAGAGAAAACCATTTCAAGAGCTTGGGCAAATAGTGTCTAAAGCAAGGGAAACTTTTCCTTGAGTGTTGAAATCATGTCCCACCCAAAATGGATATTTTGTATGACCTACATTACTTAAGAAAACAATCACCAAGTAAACTGTGTATTCTCAGCATCTTTGGGAAATGATTTTAACTTAGCTGATTTCCTTATTTAGCTTTTATTTTTGATGTCATTTCCACACTGGAGCCTTAGAGCATATCTAATGGACACTGGCTTTTGATTTAAATTCAGAATTTGAAAAGTATGCTTGTTCTGTTGCCTACATGACTTTACCAGAAGAGTTCACTTAGTTTTTTGACAAGACAATCCCCTGATACTTCTTCATACCTTTAAAATCTTTTGCGAGTCAACTTCAAACCAGACTCAAGAAAACAAGTACTATTTTATTTCCACAGGTATCTTCTCCATTGATTAGCTGTAGATTCCCATTGGGCTTTCAGTCCTGTCTAGATACATGTCAGTTTTAACACTTCCAGAAGACTTAAAATTCACTTGACTCTCTTCCTTTTCTTTTTCTTTCCTTCCTTATTTGCTTTCACCATTTCAAACTCTCCTACTCATTCATCCACTATCATTTTGGTCCATTGGTTTTGATTTGTCTGACACTGCTCTTCATCAGTGCAGTCGCTGCATGTGTTAACATGGGATACCTGTTATTTTCATTATTTAGTCCCAACCCCTATGTCTCCCTCTTCGAAATCAGTGAGCACACCCAGTGACGCAGGCAGCCAGGACTCAGGGGATCTGGGACCCATAGGAAGGTAAGATACAGAGTTAACAGACTTACTTCCCCATTTTTTCCTTTTCTGCTGTAAATAAGATCATGCTGTATTGAATGTGTACTTTTGTTTCTGCATTGTCCACTGGGTGCTACCATCAAGCAAGAGTGGTTTTAGATGGGAGGCAAATAAATGCATGCAGCAAATGGATCTTAAACTCTGAGCTCCAAAGCTTATAGTGGAAGCAAGAGCTGATTTTAAACTTCTGAACTGTCCTACAGAAAGCTCTCATGATGTTTGGAAATACACTAGAAAAAAGGGAGATGTGTGCAGAGGTTAGAACCTCTTATTCATGCTGAGTTCTCTCTGTTCACCTAACCAGTCCCCTTGGAATTCCTCCTCACATAACACCAGGTTGCCTCAGGTTGCTGTGACTGCTCATTGCAGTGTGTGCCACTGACAGTGGCAAAGAAGAGCTTGGACAGGAACAGGCTGAAACATCCCAGGACCCGCTGGCAATTCTGCCTTGGAAACTCTGGATATTGGAGAGTTTCATGCAGAATGGAAGCAAAGCAGCTCTGTTCTTGTTGGAAAGTGGAATGTGTGTGAGGGATGGAAACAAGAGTAATATTATTTTTGTTTCCATGGGGGAAATAAAAAATGAAGTGGCAATCCCAAAATAATTCTTTCTCTGGAACAGGAAAGAAAGGACACTGTGAGGATGCTGCTGGTAAAGAGGGTATGTTCAAGTAAGAAGAGCAGATATACTGTATATAGGCAGCTATACTGTATGTTTTGAGAAATGTAAAAGACGGATCCTAATAGCTCTTTTTGTATCACACTAATTCAACATAGGGCTGAGCTGCCAGCTCATCCAAGTCTGTAAGCCAAGACTCTGCTAATGGCTTGAAAGCGCAGTGATTGCTTTTTGTAGTTAACAGTGCTCATTAGACATCATATCATACCTCTCCAGACGTAGACTGTAATGTGACAGAGCTTCAGGTTACTGGATTTCATGCTACACCATCCTGCTGCTTAGAAAAATCACACTTCCATAAGCAGAAAGTATGCTGTGTCCCCTTAAGCCAGATGCAGACACTCTCCCTTGCAATGTGGGTGCTGTGCAAGTGCTATTAAATCAGCTCAGCCCTGCTCCCAGGTCTACCTTCTAGAAGAATTGTAAGTTGTTAAGTGAAAAGCCCTAGCCTGTAAGATATAGCAGTTTTAAACACAGAAAATAGTGTAATTCTGATTTCATAAGTAAATGCAGTAGATTTCAACAAGTCAAAGTACTTTGAGTAGAACAAAAATCGTTTTTAAGCAAAGTATAGCCTGCTTTTCAGGATGAAGGTATTTACCACAGTCCTGTATGAAGCTCTGACAAAACTGGATGGAGACTTCTGAATTCCTGCTTTTCCTATGAACTTTAATGGTGTAATTTTTTTACCATTAAGGTAAAAAAAAGGCTCTTGGAAGAATTTATTTGGCTGTTACCCATGCTAGCACTTTGGCTGTCTGTCAGCAATGAGCAATGAAAGCACATGACCGCGTATTCTTTCAGAGGATAATGGAGTTTGTCCCCTTCTTCTGAGCTCATGACATTCTGCATTGTGGGCTTTCATTTTGGATCCATTTTCCAGCTTCTTGTGGCCATACTAGGAATTCAGTGGGAATCCTAAGACCTTGCTTGTAGTCTCCCAGTTTGCTTGGTATATTCTCAGGTATTGAAAGGGCTGTACTGCGTGCCAGGAAGGCTGCTTGCAGATCTTTGCCTGGATCGATTGGCTTGTGGTAATGGAAACAAATTCTGGTCCAGGCCCTGGGGAATGTCTGTAACCAGTGGATAGTATTGAGTGGCAATTAGTTGAATTAGTGTCACTGGGTGCAGGTAGATGTGCTCAGTGTTTGTGTGAACAGGTGCACTCAAGCCTGCATGTGTGATAGAGTGGTCAGATTTGGTGAGGAAGATATTGTAAAACTGTCATCACAGTGGGTAAACAGGCTGAAACCACCTCAGCTCTTTTCTCTGAGAGGTGTCCAGACCATGCATCGAACTTATTTTGACTACTTCATATATTATTGCCTGTGTATCTGTATAAACAAGGTTATCTTGCTTCATTTTAATTTATTTTTCCATTTCACTTTCTGTGATAGAGGGGGCACTTCTGCTGGATCTCCTGTCATGCCATCATGCTTGTTAGATCTTTCCCTTTTCTGTACTAGGCTGAGCTCTGGCTTTAGGGGAGAGCAGATTAGTTTCAAAGCTACTAATGCCCCAAGCTCAGCGATCACAGCTTGTCCATTGTTGCTGTTGGTAACTGCTGCAGAAATGACAAGCTCACTCAGACAGCCTGGCAGAAATCCTGCAGGCAGTCTGATTACTCATTGCTGAAGTGTTCCCCCCTGGAGGAAGATGATGGATAATAAAAAAAAAAAAATTAAAAAAAAAAAAAAAAAAGCTGTGAAGTCACAGATTTTGGCTTGTTACAGGAGAGAGCTCTGTTGAAAGCTTTGAGGAATGCAGGAGATCTTCATGTGTTCCCGAAAGAGGGAATAGATTCTGGTACAGAACTAGGTTGTGTTCATACTTCTTTGAGTTGTTGGTACTTCTGGTAGTTTCCAGACTTAATCTGTTGGTCCCATTATCACCAAGTATATTTGTGATACGCTTTGATCAGTAAGCATATGTGATTTCCTATATAAAAGTGAATGTAGTTCAGCCAGAAACACAGGTTTATGACATCTGCTTTTCAGGAAAAAAAATTTATAAACTGGAGAGTTTGAACACTGTTAAGCAGTTGTAGTCCTGGAACCACAGATCTCAATCTTACTTTGTAGGATGAAAACTAACTGGTAGCTTGCTCACCAAGTGTAATAGCTACATAGGAGCAAACATGCTCCTCCAGCTGAAAAGGTGAAAGCAGCAAAGTGCTTGGTATTGAAGTTGGAGAAATATAAAACAGAAAAAAATTCAATAGTGAGACAAATTCATTGCTAAAACAATTTACCTAAAGACTCTGTGGGATCTTCTATCACTGGTTGTTGCTGGTCCAGGATAATGTGTGTGGCAAACAGGCAGATAATAGGTCAAACAACAACTCATTCATAAAATTGTACAGCCCTTTTGTTGCACAGGAGGAAAAGCTGCATGGTCACTGGAGTCACTTCTGCCATGCGACCTACAGACTAGTAGTGCTGCTATCCTTCAGGACCATTGTCCATTATCTCCAGCACAACAGCCAGAGCAGTGCTGTCTTTTCTCTGATGCCATTCACTGTATTAGGAGAAGAGATGGGGTGGACTTTGTAATAGCACTGAATTGTGGAACCATTTCTGTCTTCCTCATCCCAGGTTTCTATGTTTGTTTTTTTTTTTTTTTTTTTTTTTTGCTGCTGAATCTTTAGTACCATTTTGCTATTTGTCACTTGGGAAAACATTAGGTTTGAGCAGCATTCCAGCTTCCCATGATAGCAACCATAAGAATAAGCAGATGTTAGATGGATAACTGTTCTGGAAACTGCTGACTGAATGCTTTCAGCTGGATAGGAGAGCCAAATTTTCTATCTGTTTTTGTGGTCTTGGGGATCATTTCTGGGTAGGCAGAGGTGTGTTACACTTTGATTCTGGTGCTGCTCTTAGTTACCAGGCTATGCTGAACAATTCATTGGAGTCCAGTTGTAGCTCAGAGAGCAACTTACCTGTCTCCACATTGCTTTACACATCCCACTTTGCTCTTTTTGATGCCTGTGTTGCTTGTGCTACACAGATAGGATGGAAAAATTACATAGCCTGAGAAGATACCATCTCTGAATAGATGGGTCATTGGTTCACAGAGCTTTCTTGTATGATGTACTCAGACATGTCTCATTTTTCATAAGACAGTATTGCAGGATTGCATGGAGATTCTCCTTGGAATAGAATATGTTTGGCTCTTTAGGGATAAGTGTTTTGGTTTGTTTAGTATTTTGTGAGCATTTTGATGATTCCCTGTGTCCTCTAGCTGATGGTCAGCTTACATATGCACAGACATGCACAACTTCAATGTAGATTTGAACGCATGTGAAGAAAAAGGCTGAGGTAAAGGCATTTGCTGAGAAGTCCTGTGCTGTAGCATAGTGTGAAACACAAATTTGCCTCTATTAACATAAAACTTCTTTGTAATAACTGTATACATCTCCCTGGTGGATACTCTGAACTTTTGCTACCCTAGTGTGCTAGAGAGGATGCTAACTAATATAATTGAAGCACCATGAAACATGCCCATGGAGAGGTATGTTCTGCTACTCAGCATACCTTAGGCACTTGTAAATCTCGTCTTTGCAGCACTCACAGCCATGAATTTTGGATTTGCGTTGTCTGAGGGAGTGCACAAGGACAAACCTTGAACAGTGCCTCAGAGCCAGGCAGTGCAGTATATGGTTTTGTGGGCTGAGCAGCTCCCTGGAAAGATCTTGTATCCTGCTCAGGGAGGGTCCATCTGCACTTTGCACGTCAACCCAACATAAGATAGCAGAAATACATCTGTCCTGGGAGGAGGTGCTGCTGTGGCTGGGTGGTTTTCAGGGCTCACACCAGCCTGCATTGATGCCCATGTTACCTACAGGGGGTCCTGTGTTCACCTGGCATATGGCATACTGGGAGGAGCTCCATTTGGGGACCAAGGTGTGATTTATCTCTGTGGCCTATTTTGCCCTGTATCCTTCACTGCTTCTATGTGTTCCTGGAAACATGTAGGATGTTCCCAGATAGCTTCGCTATCCTACAGTAGTAGGTTTGCACAGTAGCATCTCATTTATTGTGAATTGTGTGTGTGTGTGTGTTTGTGTCCAGTGGAGTCCCATGCGTGCAGCACTTCCTGCTGTGCATTGGGGAACATGAGAATCCCATTAGCCTGGGTGTTAGGTTTCCTACCTTCCATCTGCTCAGTGAACTGCACCAGGCTCAGCTGTCTTGGATATGTAAAGGTTAATGGTTGCCCTTCTTTCTGCAAGAATTTTATCTGCGCTCTTTTGCTTTCTAACTTGTGTATTTTGTTGTGCATAAGTTTAGGTACCTGATTATTTTGTGGGCTCACATAAAGACAAAGTTATTAATCGTCTAGTGGCTTCTTTCAGAGGATGGTTATTTCAAAATGGTGCTTTATCTGCTGTAAAATAATGTAAGCTGGATTATTTTGTGCTATTTCAGTCATAGCCCATTGGACTGTGCTGTGGATTTGTTTGGCTACAGCTACTCATTCTGTAATTATTGCTCTTATTTGGATTAGGGTACAATGTAATACTTGGTTTAAATAGTTCCTACCTGATTTATGTTGTTGTTCCTTTGATATCACATGTTTTAAGATAAGTTTTATGCACTGAAATCGATTAACTTCCTTCAGTATAAGAAGCGTACTTGCAGTAAAGTAGGGTTAGCCCTTCTTCGGATGAAGCTCTAAATATTTAATGAAAGTTCCTGTGAGAGTGAGTTTGAGCATTACCTTAGGTAGCAAAGAAAACAAAAAATAAAGGGAAACTGGATTTCTCAAAGAGATTTTGTAGCAGTAAAATGCTGGAGAAGTTAGATTACTCTAGAATCCTGATTGTCTCATCATCACTAGTTTGTTAATTCTGCATAAAATATGTTAAATGAGCAATCCTAGAAATAGAGCAGCTGTCTTCAGTGCTGGAGCACTTTACTCTGAGAAGCAATATGGCCTTTGGCTCGTGGCATGATTTTTTTGTCCACTACATCAGTTCATCTTGCAGTCACTGTGACCTCTGAATGTCCCCAGTTGTATTCCAGAGAATATTGTAGCAGCTGTCACATTAGGTTTAATGTCCTTACTGAAAGAGAGTTGAGAGCATGTCTTCTTCTCTCTCATTCTGTTTTGAAGTTTGCTGACAGTATTAGTCTGCATTTGTGTATATTTTCATCAGATGTGATCTTGTGTTCCTTCCATCTACCATGGCCACTTTGAGCCATTTGTGATAAAAAGAAATACACTAGGATATGTTTTCTTTCAATGTGTTGATGTTCACTCTTAGATTGCATTGGCCTGGTGCAGGAATAAACAGATATGATTCCAGTCCCTTTTCTCTGCAGCATATTGTTTATTCATTTTTGTATAAATATTAGGTATTCTGATTTATTTTGCAGCATCTAAACACACGCACCAGTCTTGTGTTAATCCCACATTACTTCATGTCTGACTGTCAAACACAAACATTTCAGGCTTTTCGGATACACAATCAAAAGGAAGGAGATAGCTCTGGAGCATCTGGGCACCATATGAATCGAAGCATGTCATTATTTTACAGTTTTGTATTTAATTTTGTATTTAATCACTAATTAAAAAAAAATGTATCTCTACTCCAGTGCATTCTTACTACATAATATTTAAAATCAGAAAGATACTTTTTGTTCTATGATCTCTCATGAGTACATGTCATCAAAATGTTTGGATTCTGTCCTTTTTTCCTGAAAAATCAGACTTGGCAACTCAGTTTTAATTTTCAGATAGCTTCTTACTTATAACAGTAATATAACACATTAACAAGCTGAAGAAAGGGTATCAGAATGCCATTCTCCCTTTTAAGTGTGTAGTTTTCTGTTTAATTGGACAGATAAAGAAGGCAAAAAATGTAGATTCTGTTTTCTATTTCATTTGCACAGGAAGGTTGGATTATTGTAGTAGATGACCTTTAATACTCCATACAGCATATTTTCTATCTTCTCTTTAGCTGCAGTAAACATCTCTCACAGACATTAGCAGAAACATGTTTCTAAAAGATCTGCTAAAACCACTGCCAGCAGAACCATATTGCCTCGGGCTTAGCTGCTTTATCATTAAGTAAATGCATTTGACAGGTTCTGTGCAATGATGCTGTTTCATCACTGCCACTCAGCTTTGCATTACCAACATTTCATTGTGTTACCACATTCAGAAATGACAAGGATCCTTCTTCACTTGTTCCAGGGTGAGTGGGCCTGTGATGTATTGCCTCAGGAGCAGCAGCTGTAACAGTTATATGTAGTGGATTATTTCCTTTATGGTGCTTTTTTGTAAGATCAATTTATATGTACAAAATGCTTTCTAAATGGCTGCTTTAGTGACATACTTATTTCAGAAATGGGCTGAGCCAAAGGGAAGTACAGAACAATGCGAAGACTCTAAGGGAACTACAGGAAAGACTGAGGGAAAATAACTACTTCATGGCAAACTTTGCTTACATGGTGTTTTATTCTGACAAAGAAGGATTGTAACCCTAGGGACTGTTGGGCAGTTTTTCACACTGCAGAGTCAAGAGAAGTTTTCTGCTTGGTGGCTAGAGATAAACGGGATGCCTCTGGGCTGCTGTGTTGCCAGTCTGTTTTGGTGGCTTTGGTCTTGGCATAGGGTGTACGCTGTCACATGGTAGGACAGAAAGTAGTAACACCCAGCTGTTACATTTTTTTTCCATTTAATTTACCACAACTCCATTGTCAGAATCGTTTGGCACACGTTTCATTTTACAGTTTCCAGCAGACTTAGAGGCCAAATCTTGCCTTAAGCCTTCCTGACCTGAATGGTGATGGCTTCTGTGAAGCAGTGACAGTGTCAGCCTCCTCCCCTTGCCTGGGGAAACCCTGGTTGTCTCTGCTGTTCTTAGCCTGGGAACTCTGCTGCTTTTTAAAGCAATCTCTCACACTTCCCAACATCAGCCTGTTTACAGGATAGCAGTGGGTGGCTGTGTTGGGCTGTTTGCACATCATGGCTCGCCCTGTATAGGTTAAGATGCAAGGCTGCTGGATGGCAGATTTCTTACATTGTTTTCCCTCCTTTTCTCCCTGCAAAAGAACCACAATCCTTCTCCTTTACATTCAATGAATATTTAGCCCTAGATATCTAAAGCCTTTCCCTGCCAGTTTAGTGTGGGTTTTTTTTTTTTTTTGGGGGGGTGTTTTTTTTAGCCCATAAACAGAAACAGACACCTTAGGGACTGGTGTTTGGCAGTTGTTTTCAAGTGTCTGTATATCTGACCTAGAAAGTAGGGAGTGTTTTTTGGTGTGTGCCTGTTACAAAGTCTGAATGGTCCATATTAATTAGAATCATCTGCAATCCTTTTAGCATGTGAGTCTCTGGCATCATTAAGGATTTTCATGCTTTCCTTCCTAAAGGATTGATAGAGTTCAGTTCTCCAGATCTTTGATTATTTTTCTCATTAGCAAGCATCTCCATGCTATAAATCAAAGGAGAAGGAAAGATTGCCATTCCCAGGGTGCTTGGTAAAATGCCTTGGAAACCTGAGCTCCAGCTGAATCCAGAAGAAAATAATATTAATATATAAAGCCCCTCTTAACCATTTAGGTTATCAGCCCAGCTATAGTTAGTTCTCTTTAGTTATTGACATCATATATTTAGTCAGACAATCAGATGATTTTAGGGACTAAAACACTAATCCTCTTAAAACAAAACATCTTACTTGCTGAGGCCAGCTCAGCTTAAACAGTTTGCTTGCACTGAATTTCATCTTAATTTAATTAAATTGTGTAAGATCACTTCCCATGTTAAATTGTTTAGCACAGTTAAACTGGTACAGTTCGTGCATACTGATGTTTTCTCCTTCTCTAGCCTATTAAAAAGACCCTAGGAAATTCCCATTCACAATTTTATGTTTTATCTGAAAAAATAAAAAGATTCCATGAGTAACTATTTCAGTAATGCAATTTTTAGGAATTTCCTGAAAATATGTAGAGTGGGAATTGCTACCACTGGTGAGATATTGCTTGGTGGTTTTTTTTTTTTTTTTTCCCCAAGGAGTTTTGAAACAGTCTAAATACGCTATATAAAAATTTCCATAAGCAGAACCTATGAAAATAAATTGTTTTCCATTTAAAACTGATTTTGAATCATAAATTTTATATGTACTTATTTACTTTAATAGTTCAAACTCAGAAAATAATTTCTGAGCTGGTCTATTAAAAGTCAGTCTGACTTTTAATTTGAAAAATTTTTGATAACTCTCATACAGTGAGTTCTTGTTTCAACCCTAATTGTAGCAAAAATCTCATCCCTTTTGGAATGATTTTGCTTTTTCAATCACAAAATAAATTGTATAAAGGAAGTGAAACACTAGCACTTCTTCCAGCTAGTAGTTACTGGATTTTAGTATCAAAACAAAATGGAAAATTTGCTGAAATCTTTCACCTTCTTCTTCAGCTGAATAATACCAGACCTAAAAGTTGCAGGATCCAACCTTTGCGTTGCCTCTTTGAGTCCTCTGAAAGGTTTTGGATTGCCTTTCCTAGATTTGACTATTAAATATGATTTTGTCTTTTATGCAATTGTACCCAAAGTCCCTTGAAGTTTATGAGAAAGCTTTCCTTATATGTATATCCATGGAGTCTGGATCAAAGACGCCTAATGTGAGTACTGAAGTTCCTTTTAAGCATTTGCACAAAATGATAGCATATAAAACTTCTCCTGCCAAGTTCTCTCTTTACATTTATGATCATTTGAGTTCTGTTTTGCTGTAAAGACTTACTCTTGGTATAAAAACCAAGACAAAAATAGTGTTTGAAAAAGAATTTTCAGGGTTTGCTAAGGGAATAAAACAACTTGTGCCTTGCCCCCTTGTTTTTTATTACTGCACTTTCAAAATGACCATTTTGGTATCTAGCACTCAGAGTAAATCTGTGTCATTTCTAACTATTTGACCTTCTGTCCTCACAGATCCAACCTACTGCTCACAGTGACCCTCCTGGTAAACCAGCATAACTTTGCAGACTAAGATTTCTTTAGCTATAGAATATAAAGTGTGAGTATGATATTACCAGGAGATCTGTAATACTGGCCTGAACCAAAGGACAGACTTCAAATATAGCAGATAAATTCAGTAGATTGGATTAATTAAATTTCTGATTTAATTAGTGGAATTCTGTGAAATGGGAATCAGCAAGGTGTTGGTCCTGTGATATGTCCGTATCATTGCAGGCTTGCCAGAATTTTCACCCTGATTTAAAAGTCAAATGGTTTTTGAAAACTATTAAATTGCAAACTGTTGCATAGCCTTGATTCAAGAAGAATTTTGAAATACACATATGTTTTAAATATTATTTGTCCATGATTTTTTAATAAATATACCTTAAAAAAAAAAAAAAAAGAGTGTTTTGAACTCATGCCATCCTGAAAAGGGCTCTTATATTTGCCAGGCAGTGCTGTGCTCTCAGGGAGGTCAGAGTTGCTCTTTTTATTAGTGAAGACTGGAAGTCAGAGGTGTCAGCCTGCTTGGAAGTGTAAATGCAAACCCAAGCAAAACCTTCTGGCTGTGCTCCAGCAGCAATGCCAAACTCCTTGTTCTCTGAATGTATTAAGGCATTTTATTTTATGATTAGCAGTAGCAGCCCAGCTCTGAACACAAGAGTGCACAGTGAAGTCAGAGCAGACTTCTGCTCTACAAGCACAAGTGAGCGTCGCATTGAGAGACACAAATCCTCCCTAACTACTGATAGCCATCTTGCTTATAGTGTGCTTCAGAAAACAACTAGCACAAGGAAGGTATTTTCTTTTTGCCAATCCTTTCAAAGTGGAACAGATCTGCAAAACAGAGCACAGATGGCAGCAGAATAGTGGCTTAGATGTAAACCATCCATTGAGGCAAGTGGTACTTTTCCATCTCTGACTAGTAGCTTTGAATTTCCTGGTTTTTTATATAGTTTGTTTTGGAGACACACTTCAAATGTACAAAAAAAATATCAGAAAGTCAAAATCAGAGAGAGAAATAAAATTATAAAAATGTAGAGTGCAAAGAATAAAAACAAATAGCTTATCTGTACACATATATTTAAACATCTGCAGTAATTTCTCATCAACAGTTTCTTAGTTCAGATTTTCTATTTAATCAGCAGCAAGTTAGTAGCTTTGGAGAAACTGACACAACAAACTAGGTAGAACTCTTTAAAGTAGCTAAATAATTATGCAGCCTTAAATTCATTCTGGCAATATTCAGACACTGAAAAAAAAAAAAAAGTGGTCTAGATACATGATAGATTATACATTGAAACTACAAATACTACTGGATTGCAATTTGCTGACAATATTTGATATAATATTGAAAAAATGCATTCATACGTGTCTTAGCATTTTATTCTGTGGTGATTTTAAAAGAGGTCTCTTATCTCACAGTTGTTGTATCCAGTATTTTAAGGTTGTATGAGCTGGGTGTAATGTGTTTTTCAACATGCCATCAGTATGAAGTGCAGAGTTCCTAATGTAAGCAATTCTGAATCTTTCGGAAATTGTAATCTAGGGTTAAAATTCTTATTTTAAACATGAGGCTCCTCCTTACATCAAACTCAGAAGCAAGAAATGTGTTCTCTGCAGTTTTGGGCTTGTTGGTTAGCTCATTTTTCCTAATTCTCTTCCTTTGCTAGTTGCATTTGAAGTTAGAAGAAAAGAAAACATGAAGCAGACTGAAGCCTGCAGGCTGTCAATTACCAGCTGATTGCTTCCTTATCTATTTCTCAGCAGATCAAAGTGAGAGTGAACAGTAAAGATACAAACCAGCTCTAAAACCTATTCACAACTGGAGTCTAAATTGGGTGCTTGGAACTGCTGCATGGAGCAATCTCCTACCTTCCTGTTTGTATGGAAAGAGTCCATGGTAATGTTTCACTGGTGGAGCCCTTCATTTAGGTGCCTGAAGATAGTATAAACACCTCCTGCAACATCAAGACCCTCTCCTACCATAGATGGGGAGAATGAGGCTAGTCACATTCACATAATTTTAGAAATATTGCTCTGGTAAGCAAAGGTGCCTTGTGACTTCCTACACGATAGGTGAGCCCATATGCTCTGGGGGAGTTCCACCTTCATTTCTGGTCTCTTTGCTTCAGTTTAGTGACAGTCTATGCTCTGCTTAGTGGAATAGCCTTTGACTGCTGAAAAACCCTGGCACAGCCTAATCTGTGGAGTCATGGCACAGTCTGCCACTGAATTTTAGGGTTAGGAGGGCATTGTTATTTCCCATACAAAGGGTCATTTTAGGACACCGTTTTTGCTGCTTGGTTTGGGGCCTGTCAGAACTAATGGTATTTCATTAGGGACACACATGGGTATCTCAGTTCAGGAGATACCTCAGGTCTCAGTACACTGTCAGGGCAGTATTCTCCTGCTCTGGAGAGCACAACAGCTCTTGGTGACAAGAGATGCCAGAATATGGTGTTTGCTTTCCTCCAGTTCTGCTTGAAGGTGTGATTTGCAATGCTGCAAAGAGGATTCTGCCCTGCAAGAAGCCCCTGGGAAAGCAGACTTCGTTGTTATTCCTGTGAGGAGCCTTTTTTAAAAAAGCATGGATTTTCAGGCCTGGCTGCTCTTGACCTGGGAAAGGGGAGTTGGGGGAGAAAAGAAATCATGCAGAACACATGTTCTGCATCATCAGCAACAGATGAGGGAGGATTTTGGCTGCAGGGAAGCAGAGCCACAACTAAGCTGTCAGTATGTTGCATATGAAAAGTGTTGGATTGGGACACTTACCCAGAGCCAAGTTCTGTTGTGATATGATCATGATTACAGATACTAAATATCATTTTATGATGGCAGATTACTAAGGATATGTATTGGAACTGCTGCCTTTCGTGTTTCATACACTACTGTTAAGGCCAGACCCAAAGTTGCTTAAATCAGCTGAAGAATTCTCATGGATTCCAGACAGTTTTGGATGTCAGAATCTATGCTTCATTAATGCATTCTGATGTTGGGAATTTTCCAAAAGGTTTCAAGTGTTTTATTTTATTTTTAGTTTACTTTAGTCTTTTCCACATTTTTAATCTACATAATTGACATTATGCAATCAGAATAAAATCTTCTGAAGGTAAGGTTACACAGAGCATGGAAACATATGGCAGTTCCTGTTTTTCCATGGTAATAATAATGCTACAGAAAAGGGAATGCTTCTGTTCAAATTCCTCCCACCTTAAATTTTGTAACAGTTCTCCGTCATTTTAGAGCTGTGCTCTGAATATCTTCCTAATGCTTTGGACTTGAATTCAGAAGAGATAAGTGTTGTTTCACCATCCGATCCTTTAATAAATATATGACATCTGGGCCTCTTCCTCTCATTCGCTTTTTTTCAGGTTATTAAAAGATGAAGTGTCAAACTTATCTGGTACTTCTTAAGCAGTATGAGCTGAAACAGCACCAGCATTAGTAATGTCCTAAATTTGAGAAAAAATAGGTTATTGAGATGTCTATCTAAAGGAGGAGAGTGAAAGCAGATCAGTTGAAAGAGAGGTAATAACACTTGTACCTTGTATTCTAAGTGCAACATCTAACAGCCCTCATTCCCTTTGTGCTGCTCTAGAACAATCTGTTATTTAGTAATGAAGCTTTTTATCCTTCAGTGAACCAGGGTCAGCTGTTGTGCACTGAACATGTCAAAGGGGGATGGACCATGACACAGGGCTATTGTTTGCCACTATGTGGGAGACTGATACAGCACCCAGCTCTGAAACAATGTTGGGTACTTCTGATGAAAATAGTGTCAGTGCTATCTGGGTGGGGGAAGTGGACCAATCTGGCTTAGCCCTGACTGTGCTATTCAGTGAGTTTCCAGGGGTCCTTGCCAAGCCTGTGTCACTCCCTTGACCCATGGGAGAAATCTGCAGGACTGGAGAGTGCTAGGGAGCACTACTTTTACCTGCTCGGTCTAATGCTCCTCTCTTTTCCCCATAAAAATGTTCAACCAAAATATTTTGCATCTCTTCTACATAGACTTGTGCCAAAATCCTTTGAATCCATTTAGGGGAACCTTGAGCAATTTGTGCTCTCTGAAAGGTCCAGAGTGAGAGCACCTCAGCCTGACTGCTTACTCCTAGGCCATGCACTTGTCCTCAGGGTCTGTGACATTACCTTCTCTGCCTCTGTCTCTGGGTGAATTGAAATCAAACCATTGCAGTTTTCTTTTATGAAGAAGTAAGAAAGAAAAAAGAAGAGGAACAGCACCTAATCCTTTTCCTCATGAAGAAGTGTCTGGAGGAGGAACTAATGAACTAGTTGGAAAAAGATTGGCAATCGCTTTTCTGCTGAGATCCAGTGGCATTTCAAAATCCCCACTGATGAGAGTCCACAGGAGAACGAGCCTAACTACGATGCTCATCTGTATGATCAAGGAATGTTGTATGCAATGTCTGTTCACCACAAACAGATTAGCTTTAATTTTCTAGTCAGGATGACAGCACAGGCTATTCAACATCATTTTTTGGGTTGCTAAACCTTAAAGAATCTATTTCTTTCTTTTTTGATGTTATTGCTATGGAAACTGGCTAAATTGCAGGTCCAGATCACATCTTCACTGTTCACTCACTTTCATTTTGATGTGATGACATTCTGCAGGTGCCAGGGAGAGACAAAGAACAAATCAACAGTGTTCCTTGAAACACAGCCCTGTGCTTTCCAGCCTTTACTACCTCAGTGTAGCCACTGATGTTCTGTCTCCCAGGGCAAGAGACTTGAAACCTGAAGATTTGTTACATGCAGCCTCATTTTCTGTGATAGAATTGCTCAGCCAAGCTGGAGAGGACAACTCAGCAGATTGCTTCCTCATCTCTTTCTCACATCTGTGCAAGTGGTAACACAGTGATGCACAGTGGAGCACAAATCTGGGAAATGTTTTGCAGATGCATTAAAACTGTAGAAAACAGATATAATTAGGAGTCAAGGAGAATTGCTATTAAAAGTAGGTATCAGTGTCCAGAGTGGTGAAGACTGTGTGTTCTTAATAAATAATAAATACTTAATAATATTAATAATACTTAATAAATACTTAATAATAAATACTTAAGGGAAGAAAGTCTCTATACATGTCTGCCTGCGATGGCCCATACCATAAGAGTTGCTCTTCTCATAGTTTTGGGATTTGAGTGCTGTCTTGAGTGTGGGAGATCTTTAATTTTTTTTTTTTTTTTTTTTGGCATTTTTTTCGATGCCAGGTAAAGGTGCCCTCTCTTCTGTCCTGGTCTGGATTCTTGGAGGTGGAACATAGGGACTGTACTTCTAGAGACCTGTTGCAAGCAGTTGCTTTAATCAAATGATAATGGTGTTCTTTCTGGTGAAATACCCTACAAATCCTGTAGGTTTGAAAGTGAATGTTTGGGGTAGGAAACTGAAATGAGTTATGTGTATTTTCTTTTTAAGAGTTTGGAAAACCTGGACATGAATGTATGAGTAGCCCCTAGGCAGCAGTAAAATTAGAAACAGGCACTTATATAGCAAGTCCTAATATATGCAACTGACCTTGGTGACATTACAAGAGCAATCTTCACACAGGTAGAATTTTTAATGGAGTATCTATAATGCATTAGTCATTGATGCCTGTGCCTTGCATCAGGCATTCAGATCTTATGTCCATTTTCCACTGTACTTACACTGCAGTCAAGTTACAAGGGAAAAAATCTGTTCTTTCTTGCTGTATTATTTTATCTCTGACCTTTTGTAATACAGTTTAGTTTTGGAGAAGCCTTTCTCTATCAGTATAAAGTCTTTTATCCTGGTAAATATTACTATGGATCATAAGTTGAGGGAAATGAGTGCCCTTATGTTGCATGAGAAAGCAGCTTTGCATTACAGTTTTTCATTCTTTTTGTATGCACAGGGTGTTAAGATTGATTCTTTTTCATTCTGAAATGACAAGAGTACAGCACATGCCCTTGTCTGTCTCTCCAGAGAATGAGTTAACATTGGTTATAGAATGGGTGAGTTTACTAAGGATAGGCGGTAGAATAATTATTTGGCTTTAATAGATCTATTTCTGAACTAATTCAGTAACCTGTTAGTTTATGTGAGTGATTCATTGGCAGAGGTTGCTATTGTTGCAGAAAGACTTGTGTATACTGACCACAGCTGATTATATGGCTGGTTTTGGCTGAACCTGGTAATATTATATCTCTATATCCTTAGAATTTGTATTCAGGAGAAATTAGGGGAGTTTTTAATTTTGACAACTATCATTATCCAGCATGTCTTCATGAAGACTTGCTTGCTTAGGGAAGGAGCACTTTTCTTTGCTCTAGCCTCTGCTAGTGAGAGCAATGCATAATCTAGCATTCATACTGCAGGAAAAGGTGCTCAGGAGTCAGTTGTGTGTTCCTGATTCTGTCATGGATTCTGGCAGTTTTCTTGCATATAAGATGTGTCTTCCTGAGTGTGGAAAAATAAGGTAAAATTAAGAGAGAGACAGGGAAGGAGCAGGCATTTTTTAAAATGTTGGCCTTGATATGTCAGTTTTTGCATTTCTAAATTGAAGGGTTCTGAGTACTTCACAAGACTGTTTAAAGGCTCTGGGAGTGTTTGCAAGGTGTTTTAGAGCTGGTCGCATGGGAAACTGTACTGTTGTGCAAGGAGCAGCATCTTCACTTCAGACCACACTTCTGGAACATTTGTACATTTGGTGATAGCCTCATCTGACAGCAGTCCATAGGAGATTGTCATAGATCTGATTTTCTTAGATGTATTATTAGCCTCTTCCCCAGGAATTTTCTTGGGAGGAGAAGAAGAAGAACTGTTTTTTTTTTTTTTAGTCCCAGATGCCCTCAGAATATGTCAGAGCTGGTATCAGTGTGCTATTTGTTGTCATATGCACTATTTGCTGTTCCTGCCCAGAACAGTGTTGTACAGGATGGATTACTGTCTGTCTCAGGAATGTATGAAGGGATAAACTCTTCAGTGGAGTTCATGGCAAGTCCTCAGTCTATCTTATCATAAAAACATAAAAAAATGGTGCCTGCATGTTTTGCGAATTATTGTGAATCCATCAACCTAAGTTTAAGAGTTATAATTTTTCAGGAAAAGGAAAAAACCCAAACTCATGTTTCATTAATCAATATGTGACAGAAAATCCAGCTTCTTTCCTCTGTTTGTCAGTAATATGTAATTTTATTAAATTGCCTGCTCTGTCTCAGTTTGATATATGGTGGCTGTTGCTTGCACCTGGAGGTTGAATGTACTACATAGAGCATGTAACTAAGGAGATGGGGTTTTGTTCATCCTTTCAGTTAATTCTGTGTGTTCTTTTTTTTTCCCTCCCCTTCGTGCTGCACGGCTGATTACCACCCTAGGACCTTGCAATGGGACACAGACCCCTCAGTGCTGCAACTCCAGTCTGACTCTGAACTTGGGTATATGTCAGTTCTTTTTGTTATCATTTCTTTGCAAGAATTATGTTGAAAATGCGTCCTAGTTGAGCTGGTTGTGCGTGACTTTCATTTGCTTTTTTGATTCAAAAAGATCATAATTTAAGTTTCCTTTTTTTAGTTTCATAAATAAGGAGCTTCAGCAAAGTCATACTTGTGGGAAAAAAAACAGCTATTTAAACAAGCTTATGAAAAGATAAATTGCTATTTCTGTTGCCTGAAACACAATACAAATAACTATTTCATTTCAGATGAAATGTTATTATTGTGGCATATATGTGCATGTATAGTTACATTGATCTTGTTTGTACCTGTTGATTCAGACTGTTCTCTCTGAATCATCTGCAAGATACTTTTCCTCCTCCTTTCAGCTTGCTATAGTTACGCTGTTTCCACATGTAGTAAAAATGTCCCCCTGTCCCTTAGGAGCTGTGCATGTGCTTAAAATTGTACACTTAAGTATGATCATAGTCGCAGAGTAAGTGCTATCTTCGTTGAGTTCAGGCCTATGAAGCTTTTAAAGAATTTTAATAGAGCTAAAATTAATATTTTATAGTTTGGGATTGAACTTCTTTAGACCAACAAGTAAAAAAAAAAAAAAAATTAATTTAAATTATGTAGAAATGCTTGCCTGCAGAGGCATTTAGGATAACCTGTTCCTCTAAAAGGGTGGGTAGCAGTACCTCAAGTTCTCCAGAGCATGAGTCATAGGTAAAACCAAAACACTGCTCTGAAAAATTTGTTCTACAAATGAACTTACAGGGTTGCCTGTTTTGAGTCTCCAGGCAACTCTCTCGTGCTTCTGCTTGTTCATGTGCTACTTCATTCACCATTCTGTAAGAAAAACAACAGCTTCCCTTTAGCTGCTGATTGGCAGTGCTCCCAGCTGCAGTTTGGTGTGTTAGGGTTAGGTCTATTCACCAGAGAAGATCCAAAGGAAAGTATCCAGTGAGTTTTCTAAACAGAAATATTTCTCCATATCTAGAACTCCTAGGAATGTTTGTAGTTTACACAAGTGTGACTTCAAATAGATCACACGTCTACAACTTTACCTGGGCTGTACCAAAAAGGTAGTTTTTTGAACTATTTTAACCTACAGAAACTTTATAGAAATCCCAGCCTTTATTTTTTTACAGAAGTTTGAATTAAAAGATGAGGACTCCTAGGAGCAAGGTTTCTCAAACAGCTGTGCAAAGCAAGTTGGTTTTTCTGACCCATGAAAAGATAACTCTGTATGTAGAAACTTCAATAAATTACTAGCAGCCAGTGCAAAGACAGAAAAGAAGCATGCCAAAGAGCAAATCCACAGGTATACATTTTAATGGAAGTCTTGTCCCTTTTTGAAAGAAAACTGTCTTCAAACCCAAGGCAGAGTTAAACTTTCCTCTGGTGTCCTGAGACTAGAGTAAAAAAAACCCCAACAAAACCAATGCAAAAGAAATCCTTCAGTCAGGAATTAAATTATGTGTGTCTCAAAACACTTTTAGCAGATACATCTTTCTTATGATACCTATAGACAGAAGAATCAGTTTTAATGCATGGGTTTTAGTCACTATTCTACTAACATCCCATTAGCAGTCTGGAAAGGAATCCTTCAAAGCTTATGTGTTCTCTAAGATGAATATTTATTGAATTTATTAGAATTATGAGCACCTCAGATGAAAAATGGGGATGGGAAAACAATAGACCATTTAATGTTGCCCTAAAAAGAACTGAAGACTAGAACATTACAGCACATATTTGGTCAAGTCCAGATATTGAAAGAATGCTCCAGTTGTCCCTGAGTGCTTGGGACCAAAGGCTAGGCCAACTTTTAGTAACAAGAACAATTAGAGATGGCTTGACACAGGCAAAAGCAATCAATAGATCACATTCCTTCACATGAGGAAGGACCTCCCAGTCTTCACCAGTAAGTACAGGATATGGGTGGCACAAGGCATTTGTGCAGGCACCAGCAGTTACTGACTTGGAAGTGTTTCAGATGAAGAATTCCATGCATTGTGCCATGGGAAGTAGCTCACTTCTGGGACACAGTGGGCAGAGGTTCAATCCACCCAACTAGCAGTTAAATCCAGCTCTCTCTTAGGGTCATATTCCCCATCATCAGGCAGTCCAGGAGATACAGAGTGACCTCATGTGAAACTGTTTTAGAATTAGGTGAGGTTCTAATTAGTTCCAGATTAGACACATAATTAATTAGGGATTATGTTTACCAAGACCGTTATCAAGAGACTCTTTCAATGCAAAGGCTTAAGAACCTCAGTAAATGGAAAGAGTAGCTTGGGGCAGCAGGGCACTGGTTACATTGGGAAGTCAAACAGACCAAGAAGGCAGCAGAGATTGTACATCTGGTGCTGAGGGAGGGAAAAGCACATGAGAGTTTGCTGGGGTGAGATATTTATTAAAGATTGAATTCACACAGACCGTAAGTTAAAGCAGCAACAAAATGTAAAACTATTAAATTTTTTGCTAGCTGAAGAAACTTGTCTGCCCCCAGTAATGAGGTAAAAGTTTTTCTGTAGAGTTTTTAGACAATTGTAGATTTTGTTCATATTGGCAAAGTCAGAGATGGTTTTAAGGAGGGAGACATTAATTTTTCTTCTTTGAAAAGAGGAAAGACTAAGAGCCACAACAGCTGTTTCTGCTCTAGTGGGTTGTTACACAATACAGCTGATTTGTACCTATTACCTGCTGAATCTAATTGCAGTCAGCTTAATAACAACCCAGGTAGTAAAATAGATTAGAAAAAAAAAATGGCTGATGCAGCTGAAAAGTTCAGTAGGTGTTCCCCAATCACAACATTTTTTTTTTAGACTTCCATTTCCTTTCAGACATCTATCTTAATTGAATACTTAAACCACTGTAAATTAATTAGATCAAAACCCCTATGACTTCTGCTCTTCTGACAACCTGGAAAATGAAGAGGATATGGATAATGTGTAAGAATTTTCTGGTTTTCCATATTGTTCTCTTCAATAATGTGGCAAGTTGAGAAACATTGTGTCCAGGAATTTAGTTCCCCATAAATGCACAAGCATGCTCACATTTGTTGATTTAGGTAACTGGCCTTATTTAGTTCATTTGTTTATTGTGTTTGCATTATTTCTCTGCTGAAAGTTGGCTTTTTCCTGGTAAAACACTTCCAAGTAAGCGTTTTTATATTCTTCACTCCCTGCAGACAGTCAATTAATATTCAGGAAATAAACTGATTTTTCCCCTGCTGCTGAGTGAACTGTGCACAGCTAAAAGTGTTCATGACCATGCTTAGCTGCCTCTCTTCTTTTTCCTTTATCCACTTACAGTTAGTTTGCTTCACTGATTTATTTCATATGGTTTATTTAAAGCAAGGGAAGTAGGCAAAATAGAAGGCTATAGTTGCCCTGCTCCAGTTGTGTTTTAGCTGTCCTCCAGCCCTTGCATTAGGACTCCATAAACCTACTTCAAGGCCACTATGAATGCCTCCTGTGGAAGGCAGAATCTTCTTCTTTATGGAAATTACACACCTTGCCAGTTAAAGACTGTTATTGCTCCCAGCTGAACATTTGGCAGTCTAATTCATCCTGGTTTAAACCCACTGTACCCTTTCCACAACGGTGTATCCCAGGCTGAGTATGAACTCCTTTGAGCAGACAGAACATCATAGTAATGATGGTATGAAAGAGAATTCTGTTGCATGTTAAGAGGGACACAAGCAGGCCATTTCTCTCTCCCATTTGCAGTCCCTGTCAGCAGCATGATCTGTACTTTATTACGGCAAGTGGTCCCGGGTTAATTTTCTTCACTGCAATGAGGTTCTTCTCATGCATACCATTTTGTGTTTCACCTTTACAAACACTGAAGTGTTCTTATCCTGTCCATAACAGCAAGCATTTGTTCCTGCTGCTGATTTACATTTAACATGACTAACCTTGTGATGTTGTGTATTTCGTCTTAGACGCAGACTGCACAAACTAGGGGTGTCAAAGATTACCCAGGTCGATTTCTTACCTCGGGAGGTGGTATCATATTCCAAGGAGACGCAGACACCTCTGGCCACACATCAATCTGAAGGTAAGATTTTTCTTTTTCTTTTTAAACATTTTAAAGAATGTAATAAAAAAATAGCAAGTCATAACATAGCTGCTTATCATGTGTTTTCTGCAAGCCAGCTATTGTTTATGTGATTAATGGCTGTTCTGATGAGAATAATTATAAAAATCACTTTAAATGCAGGTAGAACCAAACTATTTCTGACTTACAATGGGTTGTGCTTAGATAGCAGTTTAATGGGAACGTTTTTTAAAATAAATCATTATGAATATAATTAAAATTGCACTTTATTCATTTTTTTATACTTTCTCAAGGAAGTTATAAATTCTGTGCTTTGTAAAGAGGCAGTGTTGGAAAGTTGCCCTCAGTTGTTTGGTTGGGGTAATTGTGTCCCCCCTGCTGTAGGTGAAGCTTAGGGAGAAGTTGCAGCTTAGCTCCATGTACTGAAAAAGGTTCACATACTTTGATGTGGACAGTCTTTCTTTCTTTCTCTCTGCTGACATCATGCCGGCATCTGTACTCATGGAGCTGTTTGTTGGCTGTTTGGCTCTCTTGTTGATAAGTAAATACACAGAGTGGCAAGGGCTTGCTGATCTGCCACTGTTGTACTGCAGAATGGCTGATTGCAGGTCAGTGGTACCATTTAAACTGAATGCAGAACAGTACATTAGCCTGATGTTGTCTGTGCACTAGAACAAAGCAGATAGAAGAAGAAAAACTCATAGCAGTCTTGACCATAATTTTTGCTGTTTACAATGAAGGATCAAGAAAAGTTCAACAACTGAGTAATTTCCTGCAGAAGATAGTGTAGAACTTTACTGGGCCTCATTCAAAGAAGAAAAATACTCGAGTAGGTTCAGAAGGTGGTGGTGGTGGTAAATCTGTCTAAATATAAGGTATTGTCAGGGAAAATAAGAGTGATAAATGTAGCCAGTTGTTGTTGGGATTTTTTTGTAGCTGGGTAACCAGGTCTGCCTTAGGAAGCAGAAATAGAAACCGCTGAGCTTGTTGCTCAGATTCTACTTTTCTGGAGCATAAGTTTACCTTGGTTATCTGTGGACTGAAATAGTGCCTTCGAACACAGTCAGCCCTTTTGCTTTGATGTTGCTCCTTGAGCAGTGTGTCTAGAGTGCTTTGCCTGCTCATAGGGAGAAGCTGTCTCAGAAGCCTCCCTGGGTCAATCCAGCTCATCTCTGCTTGTTTCTCTGTGGGCTGCTGAACCCTCAAGAAAATAGGTTTTGCCCCTGAGTCTTTGTCTTCTTTGCTTAGGACCAGTTGATGCTCAAGCCTGGAGCATTATCATGAATTCATTGTTAGCTCAGATGGAGAGGGTGTCCTTCCTCTCTGACACATGGCCTTTATCTGATGCAAGCACCTATGGATATGGGGAATTTAAGTTTGCCTCCCCCAGACCTACAACTCCAGCACTCATGAGCTGACCTGCCTTTCTGAAAAGGACAGGCTTACTTAAGGAAGCATCTTCTTTCCATAAGATCTTGCTTTTTTCCCAAGGAACTCTTCAACTATTACAAAATTATTTTCTTGCTAGACAAGAGGACAATCCCCTACTTTTCAAGAAAAAAAAACCCAAGCAGTGTGATGCCATAGAGCCTGGCAGTCAGGACAATGAGTAGAGAAGGCAGTGTGGTTTGAATTGGTCCTCCCAGCACAGAGGAAAGTCACTTGTTCCTCATTTGTGTGAAAGAAGATAAGTGCAAACATATAACATCATGCACTTTAAACTGCCTGGGCCAAAAATGTGGTGGAAGAGGTCAAGTATGTGGGTTTGGTGACTGGATTTGTTATCTTTCCTATCCGCTGTTATCACAGCCAAGGAAAAACCATCAAGAATGGTGGTGTTTTACATATTAAAACACAGAGGAAATATCAACCAATCTCTTCCTTCAGAAGTGTGAGGGAGAGAAAGTGCAACTTACATTTCCTTTCAAATCTGCTGCTGGGGAATTCTCTGCATATAACTTGGATATGATTATGGCGGTGCATTAGTAAAGGAGATTCAGGAAAGTTTGATTATTCCATTGAGAGGCTATTTAACTGGAAATTCTCTAGGGGGTGAATAAGCATTCTGATTTTGGTCTCCCAGGTCTGATGAAAATGAATTCTCAGATTTCCAATCTCCCAAGCCTCTTTATGAGTGCTGAGCCTTTCATACTGTCAGTCTAAACATGGACAGAAGAGAGAGATTCCTCAGGAGACCAGCTTAGAGAAGAAGTCTCTACACTGTTTCTATGCATTCATGTGATTAAAATATAGCCATTATCTTTTCAAGATAAATTGTTCAGCCTTTACTATGGTTATGGGCTCTGTTATTTAGCATCTGAAGCCTTAGAGTTTGAGAATAGAAAACAAGAAACTTATTTACTTGGATGAGTCTGACTTCAGTGTTTGGAATTCACTTTTCGCTGCCTGCCTTAAATACTGGAAATGTCAAAATGCAGAATTTTAAGATGAGATTGTCTCATGCTTGCTTGTTTGGAAGACAACTAATGAAGGGTATAGCTGGTTGGAAAGATGGGTGAAAAGAGGACTTAGAGTCCATTCAAAGTTCTTGAACTTTTTCAAAATATCCTCATTAGGTTTTCTGCATTTGCTTCTCTAAAGAGCGAGAAAGAAACTCTGAGGTACTTTAAACTTACTGCTGTTCTGCAGCTCAGTGGATGTTCTTTGTGGTAATGGCTATTGCCCACCAAACCTTATAAAACTGGAAAAGGAAGGGTTCACTCTGGTAAGTCCATGTGGTGCCAGAGTGCCAGATGCTATGTGCACTGAAGTCTCAGCTTGTCAGCTGCTAATTTTAGAAGAAATAGTGTGGCATTATTCTTCACTGTATAAAAAAACAGATTAACTCCTCTTTTCAGAGCAGGTAATTTGCTTTATTTCAGAGGAATAATGACATGTCATTTCCCCCACCAACTCTGTTATTTAGGGAGATGTGTATATGCATCATTCAATCCTTTGATCACAAGTACCTAATTCTTTTGCTTTATTTAGGTCACAGCTTCAGCCTTTTCTTCCTTGCAGGATGACTTCAAAAACACACAGATCTTGGCTCTGGAGCCTGAGAAAAAAACATGCTCTTTATTTTCCCCTTCCTCCTGCTATAATTGAACTTGAATTCAGGTGTTTGTAGGCATTGAGGGACATTTTACTAGTGTTGTTTTTTCTATTCTGGAGTTGATTAAGACCTAGACCATGCCAAATATTTTTTGAGAGGTCTCTGGGACACTTCCCTCATAGTGCAGAGGCTCTCACATCACCTCAGGAGTGGCAGCCCCATGTAGCCTTCAATAGTTGGACCCTCCAAAGCACTGCAATTGCTAAAGGTGCACGTAAGAGAAACAGAAAAGCCATGGCCTAGCCTCTGCCCAGGATGGGTACCTCACTGCTGTGCAACAGTGGACTGAGCTCTGTATGACTGCCTGCCATCCACCTTTTCCGACAGGAAAACAGTCTGCACATTCAGGCTCTGCTAGGTGCCTGCCTCATCTCCAGCTTGCTGTTCTGCTCTTCAATAGGCCAGGAGGTAAAATCTCAGAGAAGGGAGATAATCCCCTGATCTGGGTCCCCTCAGAAACTGAGGGCTGCAAGAAGGAGAAATTCTGTGATCTTTCTGGCTTTGCTGTCTGGTGTCAGGAGTGTTGTTATTCCTTTTTTGCAAAGTAGAAACTACTTCATCAATAAAATGAGATGTTCTCACATTCTGCCTTGACAGACTGTCACTGCAAATAGGTTAGTCAGAAATGCATTCCTGAAAGAGTAGGTCCTGTGTACAAGAGAAGATCTGACTTTCTAAAACAGTGGAAGTCATGTGCACTTCATTGGTTTATCATCTTCAACAGATATTTGTTCATGGGGGAAAAAAATGATCTGCCATACTCGCCTCCTGAGCAGGGTAACCTCATCCTATGTCACAAATGTAGCCCAGTTCTGGCAAAGAACACAACTGAGACCTGTGATCCATCTGTTTATCTAGCTTTTCAAACACTAAGGGTATTTTGACTATTAGAGAAAAAAGAAAAATAAGCTCTCTACTCCATTTGGAAGTAGGCTGGAATGAAGTGGCAAAATGGAGGAGGAGTTCCAGAGGCTGGGTTGGGTTCTGTGTGTATCTGACAGTGTAATTCTCTGAACTAAAGTTTATGAAAGTTACCCTTTTTAAAGCAGTGAGGGAAGAGAGGGTATTTCTCTCACAGTCAGGCTCATGAGACACATGAGCCTGTTTGTGTGTGATACCAAACTTTAAGTCTCTACTGTAGGGTGAACCAAAATTCTCTAAGTGCCACTGATTGCATTAACTAGTTCTTCACTGGCAAACTTGATAAGACAGCACTTTATATAACCATATTGGTTTAGGTTTGTCATTATTGAGTAAAATGGGTATGTCTTAAAGAGTTGATACACTGGCATCACGTGAGGCCTGTGGCCTGCTTTGAGTTTTGGTAATTGGGTGGGAAGTTATCTGTGACTAGGACTGACAAGCTCCAATGCTGTGAAAGCAAGTCAGACCTCTGGAATTTTATCTTTTCCATGATAAAATCTGTGGATAATATGGATTTTATTTATACTTTGATTCTATTTATACTTTGATTGTCAAGGTCCAAGATTTCCAGGTTTAATCAGTGAGGAGCTCTGTCTCTGTACATGCTTTAGGGTACTGTGCAGCAGACCTCTAGCCCAGCAAACTCTGCCCCAGTCCTGCCGTGCCTTGCTGTGCCTGACTGTAGCTCAGCTCTAGCTTTGTGGATGCATGCTGTACTTTGGAAAAGCCAGTCCCAGAACTGAGATCATACTTGAGCTTTCCCATGGCCAGTCTGGCTAGAGCTCGTGGATCAGAAGCTGGGGTTTCAGTTAAAGAGCTTACTTTGGCTTTTCCCTTCCAGAGAATTGTAAGCTCAGCTCCAGTCTCAAAAGGACAAATCTGGACCCAAGAAAAGCTTTGAATGCCTCATTTAATGGGAAATGCAGATGCACATTTGTGCATTACCATGCATGCAACATATGTGTCAGGATACATGATCATGTGTGATGGAAATTGGACATAACCTGGAGGAAAGCAAAGACCTTCTGTTGTAAACAAAAGGAGGTGCTGAAAAGCAAAACTAGGATAGAAATCACTATTAAAAAGAGAAGATAACCTGAAGATGAATCAGTGTTAAAGCAGAAAAACTTTTCTAAAGAAACAGAGCCTTAGGATTTGTACTAATGGACACTAATTTTGTAATAATGTTTTGTATGCTTCATCCTAAAGCAGTCCCATGTATCACTAGATGTTCTTAGTTAGCTATAAAAAATCCGGTTTGCCTTTTCTTCTCAGACTGCAGTCCATCAGAGTTGTACTGTGGATCTCAATAGCTGACATAAGCACTCTGATTCAAGATGGCTTTGTTTGATTAAATCAACAAAACTTAATTTGTACTGTTGTACCAGACTGTACGAGATAGAAAGATAGCTTCTTTCTATTTGGATAGGAAGAAGCGGTGCAAAGATTTGAGGCATTGCATTGTATAGTAGTCTTTCAATAATTCCTCTTTCCTCCTGTCACAAGTGCATCATCTTTTCTAAATAATAAGGTTTCCAAGGTGGATTTGTACATTTTTTTTTTTAAATTTCAAATTTGACATAAAAATCTTTCAAAGGCATTCAGGCAGCGCCCTCTGGTGGTGCAGCGGTGAAGCGCCGCGCCTGAGGAACGCCGGCAGGGAGGGATGTGGGAATGCTGGAGTGACCTGCGGAAAAACACTCGCCTGATCTTTTGTCTGAGGCAAGAATTATATTTAACAGAAGGTGCTTGAGTTGTATGACTAAGATGTATGAATGCAAGTGCTGATGACAGAAGTGTGAGAAGAGACCAAGGCATTGCACAGAAATTGGGGGAAAAAATATATTATTTAGAAATGTTAAAAAGCCTTGAAAAATCAGCCATAGATACTCAGAGCAATGATGCACTAGTGAAATCAGGTGCAAACCACTGTTATTGCCAATCTCTTTTTGAAGTACAATTAGTATACAATTTGTTAAGGTACATGTATTCCAAAACATCCACAACAGGCAGATACCAGGTGTGGTGGGTCTGTGTATTCCACTCCTTGCAAGATACAGACATTGGATGTATGCCTCTGAAGGCTTTCTTCACCCCCTGGCTCATGGTAATTTTATGTGGTACAGAATTAGAATAAGGACTTGGCTTTAGAAATTAGTTTCTCTGGTTTCTGTTGTGCAGAAAAATATCTTTGACACTTGTAAAGATTTCTTCTAGGAGGAAGAATGAAGAGGCCACAGTCTGGTCATGTGTGCTTTGGTGTTTGAGTGCAGAAAGGGACATCAAACGTCTGTTTTCCTAAAATATGTAAGAGACTTGGGCTCAAACAGTATTTCTGCAAGACAGTCCCAGTCCATTTCTAAAAGGTGGCCGAATAGTATATTAATCAGCAGTCATTGCTTCAGTATTTGCTCCCTTCCCTGTTTATCCTTCCAGGTTTTCACTAAAGATTTCTGGAAAAGGGCTTTTCTTAAGATGGTTCTCAGATAGTCTTATGCAGAGAGCCCTTTTAATGCTAAACTGTTTTGAACAAGCAGATCTGACAATTTATTAAGCATCAGTAGTTCTCAGGGAATTATCTACTAAGAACTGGTTTAACAGAGAAGATTGCCTCTGGTCACACACAGTTGGAGGTCTGAAGAAGTAAAACTCTTTAGAGATCTTAGACTTTTTCTTGATCATTTCATTACACAAGGAGCAAGTAACTTGACTCTTTGCAGCTCCTCCACAATCTTAACAAAATTTTGGGCAGGTCTCCTGAAAACCAGGTACATACACATGGGAGTTTCCTGCTCCAAAGTGTCACTGACCTTCTGCAGACTCTGGTTTCTTTTTCACAAGGTACCTCTGCATTAAATGCAAGCCAAGAAAGCATATCTGCTAATTCTTTATGAGGGTGGAGGGAGAACAACAGACCCTGTCACAGATGAACCATGCCTTCTCTAAACCATTCAGGCAACAAAAGATGAGGAATAAACCAAAGCTTAACTGCCTTCTTGATGAAACAAGGAACCAGCTTTTGGCCTGTGCTGCCTTGGAGGGGACTGTTGTGCAGTTTCGTTCTGTGCATGGAAACAATATTGCTTCATAGCCTTTGCAGCCAGCATGGAGAAGGACCATGCTGTACCACCCTTCCTTGCACCTTCTTGATCCTAATGGGTCTTTGCTCTGTGCTTTTAAGTAAGTGGATACCATCCTCCACCCAAGAGATGGGAAGCTGTTCTCTCCTAGAATAATCCAAAAAGCATTGTAGTCAGTTCCTTGTGTGGAAACCAACCTGCTCCTTTAGTTGCAGTGGGAAATAAAGTGATTGAATGAGATCCTGGTACATCTGGTGTTGCTTGATGGAAAACAAGAGAGCTGATGTTAAGAGCCCTGACCTCAGACTCCCTTAACTAGCTGCAAGTCATCTCGCAGTGCCTTTGACCCATCTCTGTGTCCTGACATCTGAAACTAGCAGTGATCCATGAATTCAGAGAGAAGCCCTGTAACACCTGTATGCAAATTGAATTCTTTGTTGGCTGGAAATGAAAACCTTCCTCTAAGTCTTTCTTCTCTGCAAAAGATCCTGGCCATGTTTTACACATGAACAACTGTTGTATTGAGCTAATTTGTTAAATGTTCCCCTCAAGCAACAAAATATTTCTAAACTTATTTGCAAATATATGACTAGTAGTATGTTGCAACTTAGCTTTAACATGAGAACAAGGAAATTGTCCCACTAAAGAACAGCACCATGATTTCCCCCGTCAACAGTCGGTGCAATGACAGCGGCCAATTTTTCTTTATTTGCTATTTTCATGTGTTCCTGGTTGTCACTTAATATATAATTTCAGCAGTGTTTGAATAGCCTTTGAATTAGCAATGTGTATACATATTACAATGCTCAAATGAGAAGATTCAGATCTGAAAATGTAAAAAGGGTGAAATTTGGGTTAATAGTACTTCCAACAGAACAATGAAGACATGCCTTTTTGTTTTCTTCAGAAACAAAGCATGCTTTTTCCTGCCATTCCTGTAATTCCTTCTTTCGACTAATGGGTGGTGCCTATTCAGAATATACAAGAAAACTAATACCCAGCACCTTCTATTATGTCTTTAGTAACCTTTGGCAAATTCTGGCTTTGTAACATTGACCAATCTCCACTAGAATTTAAGACAAGATTAAGAAAAATGTGAATTGCAGAAGTAGCAGTTATTAATCCTCAGTGCTCTAATTAGCACTTAATCTTTCTAATCCTGTAAGTAGATACAAAATCAGGGCTGAAATAGACACAGGCCATAATGTGGAAAGGCCTTCATTAGTGGTGTTAAAAAGATGTACAGAAAACTGCTTGGTTACTTCACATTTCTCAATTTGATCCTTGGCACTTGGACTCTAAGAGAGGAAAAAGATTCACGTGCCAAAATCCCCTTCTCTGTTTTAACCCACAGTACTAATGTACTGGGTCAAAAATTACACAGCTGAAAGTTCTCCTGTTCAGCACCTCTCTATCTTCAATTCTATAGCTGAGCCTCAGCCTAAGGAGCTGGCTAATTGTGCCCCTCTATAGTCTCCTTTAATTGACTCATTTCCATAGGAGAGGCCACCTGCCTTGGATAGAGCAGTGTCAGCTGCTTGCCCTCAGACTAACTGGAGAGGGAGCCAAGTGCCTGGGCTAGCTAGAGTGAAGAACTTGGCACACCCCACATGAGTGCCTGCCTTGAAGATCAATGGGGATGCACCCCAAGCTGAGTCTTTGTTCACCAGGTGCGTCCTCACACTCTGACCTGAGCACCTGGGCAGAGCCCTCCAGTGACACCCCAGGGCCCCCTTCTCCCTCCCAAGAGCTGCTCCAAGGTCATGTAAAGCCATGTTATATTTAGTTTAAAGGCAAACTGTAGATCTCATCTGTATGTCATACTTGAGAATCCCTGCTCAAAATCAGTAGTAGCTGGATCCTTTCCAGAGAATCCTTTTGCTTGCGCGCACACAAGAGTTACTCTGAAAATTGAAGAAAGGATCTGGATGAAGAAACCTTTAATGAAATGGACATGTCAGTAAAGTAAAAATCTCAGCATGAATTCCCACTGGCCACTATTAATAGAAGATGGAATTCTCTTTTGCTGCAATACAATAGACTGTCTCCACAAATAATGTCACTTTTCAACCAGACCCAGGCTGTCACTTGCTCATCTATCTTATTTAAAATAAACTTAGCATGTATTCACTCAGAGCCACAATTACTTCAGATGTAAGTCCTAGCCATAAACCTCCAAACCAGCCCTCTCTCTTCCTGCAAGCTAATACCCTACTTAAAGCA
Organism: Vidua chalybeata; assembly: GCF_026979565.1. Lineage (NCBI taxonomy): Eukaryota > Metazoa > Chordata > Aves > Passeriformes > Viduidae > Vidua > Vidua chalybeata. The sequence goes on from NC_071530.1 coordinate 24,846,352, forward strand.
CGCGGGAAATAAAAATATAATCATCATTTTTCTGAAATGTGTTGAGCTTGAGCCATGAAGCTTCACACTTATTTTAAGTCTATAATTGCATGTTGTTGCTGTGGATACTCCTTTTTTTTCCTCACCCCAATTGTGTTGTGAAGTTTGCTACATCCAAGCTCAGTGTGGGTTCAGCTCCTCTGTGATTGGCACAAGCAGATCCCTGTACTTATGAATACTCACTGATCTCAGTAGCAGCTGCTGGGTTTTGAGGACTCTCTCAGAATTCACTGCTTGATTTGGAGCTGAGCTTCTTTGAAGGTCATGCCCCAGCTGCACAACTGGAGAATTTTTGAAATTTTAACCTTAAATCATGGCTGTTTCATATTTTCTTTCTTGTCGTCTCCACTCCGATGTTCATTCTTCCTCTCCAAGGCACCAATTACTCAGCAACAACACGCTCAAAACAGCACTCATCTGCTGTGAAACACAGAAAGCACTAAAGATCTCGCTTGTGACTGCATGAAGAATTCTCTGTGTGTTGGCATTGCGTCATAGATAACGTGCAGGTTGAAAACACAGCATCTTACACAGTGAGACAGCACAAACTCCTCCTGCATTTGTTTCACAGACTTCTTACCTGTGACCTGAGATATGCTAAGATTCACATGGGGGGGATAATTGAAGCCAAAAGAGCTGAACCCAGTCTTATGAGGGGGATATGGACCCTAGCCCAGACTGTCCTTCAGTCTGTGCCCAAGTTTCCAGAGTAGTGGAACTAGTTAATTTGGTCCAGATGTCAACTGGGTATGCTGTAACATGCTCCCAGTTTGAACTGATCAGGAATAAGCATCTCTTATAATCTGCCTTTTCCTCTTTGCTAGATTGGGTACTGCAGAAAGCTTGGATTCAGGAATTCCAAGAAAGCAGGGTTCCTAAGAGTTATGTTTACATACATTTTAGGGATGTAAGAGCTGCTATTTAAGCAAAGATACAACAAATTTACATCTGGTTCTCATTTGTGCAGTTATGAAAGGGTGTCTAGTGAACAGTGAGCTTCCATTTTCAAGAATGCCTTGGACAGAGTTAGGGTGGAGTGTGCAGGCAGAAGTGTACCATGACGCTCTGTGCTTGGGAAACATCTCTTCTGTCATTCCTAGGTTGTAACAGGATGGAGGCAGAGAGTGAACAGGAGATGAATCTGGTCTCTCTTTTCTCTTATTGTCTCTAGTCTGTGTATGGAACTGTGTTTAGAAGTTCCAGATACATTTATATAGTTATTTAAGTATTTACTTACAGGTGCAGCTATAGATACAATATTTACATAATGTATTACCTATCTGTATTATATCTGTAGATTTACAAATACTTGTAGATATACACACAGAGCTGACCACTACAAGATCTCACTGCCTGCCAAGTGATACCCTTGGGCTCAGAGCAATGGTGTAATTCTCAAGAGTTTTATCTTTGTTACACTCTATATGTGTAATTCAGAGTAAGTCACAAATTGAGTTAAAATCAGTGCAGAGTCAGAGACCCATGTCTTCATTTTCCCTTAGCAGAGACCACTAAAAGCTTAAACATGAACTAAGTGAATTCACAACAGCCTAATTTACTGTGATTTTTAGCTGTCACAGAACTGTCTGATCTGGCAGCATGACTAGTGCTAGTACCCAAGCTAACTAGCTGCATCCTTGTTGAGCTTCTTCAGTAGTTCAGTGTAATCACATGCAATAGCTCTACCTTGAGGGGCCCAGCCTGTTTGTGTAAACTTCCATACTCAAAAGAGTGAGACAGAACCTCCTAGAAGGCAATTTACCCTATCTACTCTATTTATCATAACACTGGAAAAATTATCTTCTATTTGTGCCTTTCTCCATTGCTTACAGGACTTAGCCAATACATTCAAATTATAACCTTAATTTTTAGATGATTAAGTTTAGGTAAGTCCCACCACTTTGTGATGGGAATATGGGTAAGCGTGTTATTTTACTGTCATCCCCCTGAAACAGTTTTGGAACTGCTGTTATTGCTATTTCTTTTCTTGAGCTCCTTCATCTCTTACCTATTCCCCTTTAAGTTGCTTCTTGGGCCTCTGTGAAAGAAAAGTGAAAAAGCAGGCACCTTATTTTCTTCTGAAACCTATGTAATTGAGGACAGCAGTTTCCCAGCTGATAAAGGCAATAGTATAGAGAAAAAATAGAAAAAATACTTTGCTCTTTTATATCTTAAATTAAGTAGTGTTTTCATACTATTCAGAGGACTTTATTGTGTAGACTCAATACTACACATTATCTGCTAACATTTATTTTGATACATCAGTCTGATTTGCATATTGTGTAGTTCCTCAAATGCATGTTTCTGTCCCATTTTGCTCAAGAGTTTTGCTGTACAGTAAAGCCCATCAAATTCCTTCCCCCAAAGAGCATTGAGTATGAAGTGGATAAGTATCTAGATCTAGAAATTACAGCAGCATGACTGTGAAATGGACAAAACCACAACTTTGTTTACTGAGGTGTAGAATGGGGAATATATGCTTTCATCTCTTCTTTCATCACTTTCAACCATATCACATAGGTTGTTGGAGTGTTCACTTGACCTGTGATATTTCTTGTATTAGAGTGTCTTGATGAAGTATAAAAAATTAATACCCAACCCTTAGGTATTAGCTATGCAGTGAGGATGTTTTCAGATCTAATTACTGAATTAGTTAGTACTAGTTTGCAATTATCCTTAATGAATCTGGATTAGAAAAGGTTAGTAAAAGTACCTTTTCTGTTTCACAGTTCATCAGCTTGAGATAATTTAGTAACAAAGGCTCATGTTGCAATCAGGGAAAAGACTCCCACTGACTAAAATGGGACCTGGACTGGGACCAAATTAAGTGCTTGCCGTGAGCCTAAATAGCTGACATTGTCACTGTCTCATCATGTGAAGTCTTTCAGTACATTGTAGAATCATTTTATTTTTATTTGATTAAATATGAAAGTATTTTGCTAGGCTTTCCAGCTTTGAAAAACAAAGTCATTTACATAAGGGCCAGGCAACCAAATAGCTATCCTCTTTTACCCTGGTTAGCAGGCTTAATCCTGCAAATATTTATGCATGTTCTGTGCTCATCATTAGTCCTCTGACATATTTGATTGCCTGATATCAGGCATGTATGTGTTTGCAGGAGGGCATCTGGTGCTATAACTTTCATTTGTTGTATCCTGTTTTGCTGATGGACTGCAAGCTTTGAAGGGCAGGGAGTGTGTTTATTTTTCCTATAGAAAACATGCTGTAATATAGAATAGTTTGTGTTGGAAGAGACCTTTAAATGGCATTTAAGCCAACCCCTCTAATGGGATATCTTTAATTAGATCAGGGTGCTTAGAACCCTGTGCAACCTGACCTTCAATGGTTCCAGGGATGGGGCATCTTCCACCTCTCTGGGCAACCCGCACCAGTGTTTTACCACACTCATTGAGAAAAAACTTTTCCTGATATCTTTTAGTTTAAAAGATTAGTTGCCCCTTGTTTTGTAGCAACAGGCCCTACTAAATATATGTATTATATATGTGTGTGTGTGTGTGTGTGTGTGTGTGTGTGTGTGTGTTTTTTAAGGGGAAAATATGCTTCTTCCCTGTATTCCAGGTTGATTCACTTTGGCAACTGCTAAAAATGTGCATTTTATTACCAACACCTTTTGTCAATCCAATGAACAATAGAAACAGCAACTCTGCTCCAATACTGGCCACATCTTGCAATAATTTATAAATGTCCCATATTAAAAATAATACAGTTACTCAAACTTTTTCAAAATGTCCCAGGGTAAGCAAATGCTTTTGTATTATTATTAGTTTTGACAAACCTGATTGTATGCTGGCCATTGTTAAAGGGTTCTATCTGCCTCCAAACACAGTGAGAGACAAAGAATTTTTAATGAATTTAATTAAAACTTTATGTGGTTTATGGTGTTCACCTCCAGCTGGTGTGCCATTCTTCTCTGTTGAATGAAGTTTCCTCTAATGCATAATGATGTGTTTTATAAGAGGGATGTTTGAACCCCCTTCCTAGTAGCCCTGAGGTAGTTTCCATGGTATGACACAGTGGTGAAGTTTTTAAAAGCAGGTCTCTTACACTTAAGCAAATTATTTATATGCTTAAATGCACAGGCATGAATGCATAGATATGAATCTTAAAATAAATTTAAGAATTTTTTTTCCCCCTTGAAACAGTCCTTGTGGTCTAGCTTTTATGACCCATGCTGCTGAGCATTTTTCTGTACAAATGGCACACTGACATGAAAGGGTCTTGTTATTTGACTGCTTCTGTTGGGGGTAGAAAGTTGAATGATGTGTTCTTTGGTTAACACTCTGACATCTGTACCAGGCACAAGGTCCTGATATTGATGGGCACTCCTAGTGCTGGTGTAATAAAAATGAACAATAACATGCAGATAGCCTCGTTAGCAAATGTTTCAGTGCATTTTATGAGGCATGCTGAGACACTGCAACAAGCTGGGTCTTTCCCATAGCTGGTTAGAGTTAGTAGAATTTTAGTCTTCTGAATCTCTTGTGTGTTAGGGCTTTCACTCAGGGTCTCTGAAAAGGGCAGTGACCTGTGTCCTCTTCCTGCAAGCTGTCAATCGGTATTTCTTCTGTTCAGAAGTAAGATCTTGCTAAAAGAGGTAGGCTCTTCATTTGTTTTAAGCACTTTCTTTTCAAAATCTTGAGTCTGGGTGTGGCCAGATTGAAACACAGAGCTGTATTTTTGTGGTTCTTTGGATGGTGAGATCTCAGTTGTGCAAGAATCTTGAACAAGCTCCTCAGGGAAGGAACAAATGAAGCAAGAAGTCTTGGACCAGAGGAATAGGACTTAGGAACAAGTCATATCTCTACAGGGAGTAGCATGGTCCCTGGAGAAGTGTCTGCAATGGAGGCTACAGACTTCCAGTGGTTTTGCAGGGACTTGAAAACTGAGATGAATGTTGAAAGGCATCTTCATAAATAATGTGTCTTGTTCTAATAGTTGTGAGGAATTGGATGGGAAACTGGTTACAAAATCACCCTGTATCAGCATTACCCTTTTATATCATTGATCAACTCGCTGAGGTTGGGAGAGTCTTTTATACAATCTCATTGGAAGGTGACTAAAAGGGGCTTTCCAGGAGTACAAGTGTATCAGCTGGAAAACAAATAGTCAGTGGTTACCTGGAGATGAGACTGTTCTCTTGGGTGGGGGATCTCAGTGTTGAATCCACCTGTGATCTTTAACACAGTTTTCTAATGTTTAGCCAATAGTAATAACAACAGTAAATCACCATATCTGTTTTTCCCCACCTGATGAAGAAACAAAATGATGTTGGAGAGGACCAGTCATAAGCTAAATCAGAAAACGTCTTTAGAGAAAATGTTGAAAAATTTGGCACTTGGTGGAATGACGAAGAGCTGAAGAGATAAAGGAGCATCAAAAGCTGAAGAATACTCCCTGGTGATAGGCATGAAAAAGAAAGCATGATGAACAGAAAAAAAAGGTGGATTTTTGGAATCCAGGGCACAGGGAATATTTCTCTGCCTGTCCTGAGAAGTCCTGATCCCCAGGAGAACACTACTTTTAACCTTCGTCCATGGAGAAAGTTTCCAAGATTTTGGGATGAATTGGAATTTATGAGTGTGTGAAATAGATAGTAGTATAGTTTATCACAGGGTGAAAAACTTATTTTGGGTTTTTAGTATGGAGATAAATAGAACACAAGATGGAGGATTTTGGGCATTGTCTGATCTCCTTCTTGTTCTTCATCTTCTCCATCTTCTGCTGTGTTGGTGGCACAGAGTGATTGGTTAGAAAAAGCTGCAATGCAGGTGTTGCATGAACAGACAAATAATTAGTTATTGGTAGAAAGGTAGAAATAAAATACATTCTAAGAGTTAATTGGACAAAATAGTTTTAAAAGACCTTGAACCTGTGTGTCTTGTCAGTTTTTTGGTGCCTTTCTTTTTGCATGCTAAGTCTAGTATGTAGACAATGTACTAAACTGTTGATATGGGGAAAAATAAACAACAACCTAAAGACCGAAAAAACCAAAAATCCCATTCATCTCTCAATCCTGGCACAGAACTTTTCAAGGGTCTCCCCATCAGGGGAACCTCGGGGAGGGGGGTTTCACAGTGGATAAATATGAGACTCTAAAGAATGAAGAAATGAAAAGGAAATAAATGAAGAAATAATTGGAAGAAAGTGGAGGAAGTCCTGAAAACCACAAAGACATGTTGGTATTTTCCTCAGAAATTGACAGGATGCTCCTGGACGTAAAAGAAGGAAAGGATATGAGGAGCTGACTGTACTACATGGGAAAAAGTCTGACCACAGACTAATGAGTCATCTTGTTGCATTGCTCCTGATTCCAGATGCTCTGACTGCAGTCTCCAGTGAAGCTTTGTTCGTTAGAGCAAATCGGATAAACTTGTTCTGATAAGCTGCAATGTACCCTTCAGGGAAGGTAGAGCTTCTGTCAGTTAACACAGGGAGCTCCTGGACTAAATGTACCAGCAGCTGAGTGTCATATTCTGTCCCTGGGGGGGTCTGTTGTCAGCTGGTGGACTAGATTCTGTGCAGTGTAAACCAGAACAACTTGTATTTAGTGTGAGCATGAAGGTGGCAGTCTCAGAACTGCCACCCTGTGCATTGTGGTGTGGAAGTTTCTCAGTACATAAGGCAGAGCCACATGAAGGGAAGATCACACAGCTGTAAAAATTAATAATTTTGTCATACATAATGGGGGTCTGCACTTCAGTATGCAGTATCAGTCAGGACATCAAAAGGCTCTGTAACTCACCTCCTGGTAAATCAGTGCTGCTCTTTGCCTTTGGTAAATGTTGTCAAGTGGTCAAACTGTTAGGCATTGGTCTATATTCCTGTGGTCTCCAGCTCTAAAACAACATTATATTTAACTAGTACCCTTTATTCCTGGAGTTACTTTTGATAAGCAGTTTTGAGAACAGAGTAAAAGAAAGCTAAGAAGGATTAGAGCTTGGGACTACAAGGCCTGAGATGTGTACACCCATGACACGCTGTTAGTCTTTTATCAGCCTGTGAACACTGGCAGTCTGACAGTGAGCCAGTGGGTCCTTTGAAGCAGAAAGGCAGGGCCCTAAGAAAGTGTAGGAGTCCAGGTGCTGGTTGTAGCCTTACTGTTAAAAAACAGAGAAGAAATCAAGCAGGAAAGAAGTCAAATGACTGAAACCAAATTTTTTTTTTCCCCATGGTTTGTAGGCATGTTGCACGAAGTGGCTAATTAACAAAGGAGGAAGATGTGGGAGGATCTGATTTTTAGCAGGTTTTATTGGCATGTGAAACTGCCACAGAAACAAAGGCTTGAAGAATGCTCTTAGGGTGAAAAAGGGGGCCTTTCTCAGCTCAACTGAAGTGCAACACTGCCTGCCCCAGCCCTTATGCAGAACAAGAACATTGTGGAAAGTGGTGCTGCTAAAAGCATTTTGATAAGAAGTCAGGGTAGCCAAACACAGATCCAAGGGTGTGCCATAGGACACTTGTCTTTCAAGGTACACTTCTAGGTGACCGAAGTGGGAAACTTCTTGATGATTAAGGTCATTGCTGGATTTTTGGGAGCAGGTCTGTACACATACATTCCTAACTGTTGGCAGGACAATAGTGGAGGACAGAAACAGGAAATCTGTGCCACTTACTCTTTTGCCTGTTTAAGGTAGTTGAAGCAAAAAGGCATTTTGAGCCAAAGTGGTCATTAGCAGGTATTGCACATACGTGTCTGTATATACAAATCATAGAATCATGGAATTGTTAAGGTTGGAAAAGATCTCTAGGATCATCAAGCCTCACCATCAACCCTGTAGCACCACCATACTCACCATTAATCTGTGTGTACATAGACTGGTGTCATTTTAGGGTGAAATAGGATCATTTTGATGAAAAATATGGACAATTAGTAAGATACACTATGGAGATCCTTAAGTGTTCTTTGGATTGGAAACACTGATTCTGTCAGAATATAAAGAGAATCTAAAAAAGATAAAAAATAATAGAAACAGACATACAAAAATAATGGACATTTAATAAGTCTGCCTATATTTTTCCTTGTCTTTGGTTTCAGGCCAGATTGTCCATGCATGGAACATCCTTAAAATCATAATAAAATTGTACCATATTTTCTTCAGATAAAATATGAGATTTGGCTCCTCTATCTCCCTTAAATTCCTCAAAATCCCTGGATCAAAGCCCACAGAATCTCTTCTGAGGAGAAATCCGAATGTGGATAATTATGCAGGAAGCTATGAGAACTTTCATGTTTTAGCTTCTTTTACTATTTAAGTAGAAGTTAAAATGAAATAAAAAGCTATATCATGTCTTATCTTGACAGGTTTTTTTCTTTGTTTTGGAATCCAGTATTCACACTGTTTCCAAAGGCATAAGGAAAAATTTTATGTATAGTTAGTTTAAGTCTCTCCTCCAGTAGTCTTTACACTGAAAAGTATTCTCTTTGAAAAGCAAAACTTTATAGAAAGCTTGTTAGTATTGTTAAAATGACACACTTTTTGGTGACCTTTGCTAAATCTGCATAAATATTTCTGTCACTTTTGATTATTTCTTTCTGCATTTTAGAAAGTACTCTAGAAAGTACTGTGCTGTGTCCACGTGAATAGCAAAACTCATGAACATTTCCTTTTCTGAGGGCAAACTTTTCTGTCCTATACTTGCCCACCCTGAAACACTCTTCAGCTCTGAACCCTTGACCCTCTTAGTGATTTCAGTGAAGGGACAGAAGGAGTTATTTGAGTCAGGAGGCTGTACAGCAGAGGATAAAATTCATTTGTGAGGGATAGAAATCAGTTATCCAGGTAGGATATGAGTCAATCAATGTTTGTCTGCTCAACACACTTCTTTGGTCACTTTACCTTGAATGGCACTTGCCATGTCCTACTAACCTCCTGTAGATGTGTGTCATGAAGGCAGCAATAACATTTCCCTTCTTGGACTCTAGCAGAGAAATACTTGCTGAAGCCAATTACCAAATACCTGTTGATAAAACAGATATCCAGATATTATTTCAGTGTTCTAAGTCCTCTGTGCAGCTGGGCTGCTTTACAGCATTTTGCTAGACTATTAATCACATTTACATTAGCTTTAATGCCCTTCTCCATCCCAGTGCTGTATAAGACAGCTTTCAGTGTATGTGAAAGTGGGGCCAGAACAATTTGCATCCATTTGAATGACTTTCCCTGAAGTGATAGCCATTTGAAGCATGATCCTCTAGAGGCAAATTAGCAATGTAGCCTAAAATCTTTGCCTTCTGTCCACCCAAGTCCCACCATTCCCAGGCCAGCTTTGTTAGGTTCTGCCTGGCTGCATTCCTGTGTGACCTACTCTAGGTATCCCTGCCTTGGCAGGGGAATTGGGCTAGTTGATCTCCAGAGGTCCCTTCCAACCATCAGTATTCTATGACTGTGGTTCTGTGATGAGAAATCTAGCCTTACATGGTACTGCACAGGGAACATGGAAAAGCACCCATATAAATGGAAGCAAATTGTTTGGTAATCTGGGCCTGCAACATACAGTAGGAGCATCAGCAAATGTCAGGCTTGGTAGCAAACTTCAGGCTTGCTCTCAGTGTGCACTGATTCATTGCAGTGGTCACTATTTACAACATGGATTAATGAAAAAAGGCAGTGCATGTAAAATAATTAAAGTGCTGATCATTCTGCAGCCTGAGGCTGACTCAGGAAAGGATGGTCTCTGCCTTGCTGCTGGGATTGCCTGCTTTATGAGGTAGATGTGCCTGTGGTCCATATCATTACTGGTGGTGTATTCTGGAGTTGTTATAAATACGCTCAGTTTGGGTCAGGATTTAAAAAAAAAAAAAAATAGTGGTCTCTCTGATTTGTTGTAATGATGATGTGCTGTCTGCACTGTGTCATTTTCCTTACCCTTGTAGTGGGATAACGTGCAATTAGAGACTGATGTAAGCCTGTAAAACTTTGGTGTAAAATTTTGGTCGCACCAAAATACCATACTTCTTAACAAAGCTGGCAGACATGTCCTTTGGCAGCAGCTGCTTGCCATGTGATTTAAAACTTCCTGTCACTATAATTGATGTGTTTTTATTCTTTCCACTTCCTGAAGCCTGATCAGAATTAAAATTGCTGTTGGAATTTCCTGTCAAAGCAACTCATTTATTCGCCGAGCGCTGCACTGACAGTACTTTGATTGGACATTGCCTTCAGCTATTCTCGGGCAGAGAGATTGCTGTGAATTATGCTCCTTGCCCAGGTTTGACTTCCCTGCATGCCACATCTGCAAATATATACAGATTGTCCATCATGTGGTAACCTTGTCCTAATGAAAGCCCCACATGTAAAATGTTAGATTTGAATATCAAACTTGGCCACCTGCTGGGGCCCTGGCTTTTGTGTTTATTTAGGAAACCCCTGAATTCTTCAACTGATTGTCTCACCGTAACTTTCATGTTACCTACCAAAAAGAGCTCTGCTATATTTCTACACTGAGAATTTATGCTCCTTTTCATATTTCAATTAGAAAAAGCTAATGTTTGTGTGGGTTTTTTCTTTTATTTTCTGCTTCAGTATGCTGCTTGCATTCCTTCCCAGAGGTGGCTGTGTTGTGCTGCCATGTGGCAGTTCTCAGATGTTACTGCAGAATTTGTGCAGGGCTCTGTGAACATCCAGGGTGAAAAGGTGTCGATACAAGTTGTCATTATTTGCAGAGTGAGTACAATAAGGTGGTAGCTCTGTCCATTAGGAGAATAAACTGTTAAATTTACTGTTGGATGAATCATTTAGTTGCCCCATTTGTAACTTCGTTTTCCTGTTAGAGCTGCTTAGAGAATTGCAGGTTATTTTGGGAAGCTGAATAATGGGTAAGTATTGGATTGTTCTTCAGTTATAGCTGACACAAAGTCATTGTCACATCAGAGTAGAATAGATATAATGATACTTACTTAACTGCCTTTGTAAAGTGTTTTGATAACCTAGGCTGAAAGGTACTTACAATCCTGTGAACTGTTACTATTATTATTAGAGGCAATATAATATTTTTAAAGTTCTAACCTACATTATTTTGAGGATATATAGTGGGCATCTGTATATTCATGTGCAGGCTCTTTCCCTTGACCAGAGTGCCAAGTGCTCTTGCAATATTTTAAGGAAATGCCCGTGACTGCTTTGGCTGGTAGTTGTTGTATGAGGCCATAAGTGGCCATCTTTGATTCTCTCTCTACCTGCAGCTGGTGGAAACAGCTCCCACCAGCCCCTGGTTGTGATGTAAGATACTGTTGATAATTTATTAAATCGACTGTTTCTCCTACATGAAAACAAATAAACGACAAAAAAAAAAAAAAAACAAACAAACAAAGCTTTTTTTTTTTTTCTATAAGGCAAGTATAAGAATATACTTCTCTTATATTCACCATGGGGTTTTTTGTGATCAAGAACTTGGACTTTTTACTTAACACACAGACAAGTAAATGCCCCCTTCAAGCCTCTGCAGTGCCTGTAGGAATAGAACAGTGTCCCTGGGGTCTCCAGCTGAAGAAATGGGAATGTGGATGCAGGTGTTTTATGGTGATGGGAGAGGACAGTTAAAAGGGAGGAGCTGTGAAAGAGAGTGGGGTACAGAGGAATAGAGGTTCAAGAATGGACGTTGGGGGAGCAAAAGAAGGGCCTGGCTTTAAAGAGTGGTGCCTAATTCCAACTCACAGGCAAAATGTCAGGTCTTCTTTGTATTCAGGGTCACTCTGCGTTTAGATAAATATGCTATATCGGAGAAAATACTGAATAATGGTTTTGAAAGATGAAAAAAAGGATAAAAAGTCTGTAAGGGAAATGTCCAGCTGTGGTAGGCAGGAGCATTGGCAGGACCATGAAGTTTCACTGACCAAGTGATACAATCAGAAAACTGGGAAAATGGTAATTTTGCGAAGGAAAGCAGAAGTGAAATCCTACTTGGAAAATAAAATTGGCTATTACTCTGAAGGTCAGGATAAGGGTATGACTGCTAATGACTCATTTTAGTGCAGAATTTAGGGAAGACTCAAGCTATTCAAAGTTGGTCCTCTGGACAGGGCTGGCTGAATGAAACCTCTCAATAAAGGGAGGATGACAGGGATCTACATATATGAATCATGAGACATGGCAGCAAGAACTCCACTGGCCAGTCCTTAACAGCAGAGATAAAGCCAGCACAGCTGATCAAGGCAGAGGGAAATGTCACATTTAAAGAGTTTCCCCCAGGTCACTTACTCTAAGTAGATACTAATTTCTCTTTGGGAATTTATAGAGATGAGGCTGCACATTGCAACATGTCCAACAAAAGAGGCTCAAAGTAAGTCCCTGGCTCTGGACTGGACTCCTGCCTGCAATGCACAGCAAGAGGGGAGCATGGACAGACTTCTGAAAAGGAAAGGATAGTCAAAGTGAGTTCAGTTCTCCTGATGTGGGTTGTGTTTGGTTTTTTTTCAGGAGAGAGGCCAGGACAAAGAGAGAAATATAATAAAAAAAAAAAAAACAAACACACACAAACAAATACACTCAGTGTGCTGCTTCTTCAGCTGCCACGTCAGCCCAGCTGTAAATGCCCAGTGTAGGAAGAAGCCAAACCAACAGTGCTGAAGGCTCCAGGAAAGACATAATGCTGACACAACAGTATCTGAGCTCCCAACTGATTTCAATCACTAGATAAATATCGGTTTCAACCCTAAATGATATTCTCAAGTAATTGTCCAATACCCAGTTGGGCTGGATCGGTGTTCCTCTGGAACTAGTTCAGGCCAACTTTAACTGCTTGGGAGTGCGTGGCCAAGAGCAGACTTATGTGCTGGAGCCTGAAATGCCATTAAACAGGCTGTAGTCGAGAGGACAAAATGCCTGGTGTGTTTAGTCTAATACACCATGGGACTTGTTTGCTACAGTTACAGTATTAAAGCTGTAATTATAGCCAGTGAACCGCAGATGTACTGTAGCCACAGGGTTTAAATGGGGTGTTACTGCAGTAGAAACCACCCCCAGTAGGTTATAAGTTCAAGGGGTCATTTTTCCCTCTCTATTTAATCAGGTACTCAAGCTTACAGACTCCTTAGTGATCATCATCAGGTATTGAACATCTCAACCTGTTTTATGTAGGTCCCTTTGATTTGTTTTTAGTTTCTTCTGTTTCTGTTTCAGAAGAAAGATAACTTAATGCCTACATATGACCATGCAGTCAGTATTTAGTGCATGGTGCAAACAGAATAGCATTTTTATGATGTGCTGGTTAGATAGAAGTATGCCACCCTGCAGCAATATTGGGCTGCAGTTCTCAGTAAATAATGATGTTGATGCTTTGTACTTGAGTCGAGACTGAAAATCACAACAGAAAACATTGATTTTGGCACAGGAGAGAACAGAGAATAACCTCTTTGAGACAATGCAAGTATAATACATTTGAAGATGGTATTAAAACATGCTCTTTTATTAATTATTAAAACATAGGTTAAGGGTTTTTGACCTTGTTAGCCATTGCATGCTGGCAGTCTTTATGTCACTGGTCTGAACATCAACACACACGCACCTTTTACTAACACATATAGGTGTCAAATCTCGATTTGCAGTGACTGAAGAAAAATGTCAAAAGTCATATACTTTTTCCTCCCTGTGCTTGACAGACAAAATTTCATATTGAATGTAAAAGAGATGATAGCTGAATATTGACTTTCCATTTTAGCAGTGAGCATAACAATTTTTTTTCTGATTAAGCAGGACTGTAATGGTTACCATGTAGGAAAATATAGCTAATATTAAACTGAAATATGTCTGTCTAGGGATCCATTCATTTCCCCAAAATAGCTAGTTTCTATTTATATATGAATGTCTGTATGTTTATATATATTTAAATGCCCCATTTGCTACACTGGTTTTAGCTTCTTGTTAGCATCACTTCTTGTTAACATGATGTTCTACAGCACAAGGCAGCTGGAAAAGTGAAACATGTGTTCAAGAATTTATGCAGTGTCTTTCTTTCATTAAGAGAACTAACAACTATAGGTGCATATTATAACTTAGCAGTGCTAAGCAGTATGTTATAGCCATGTCTGACAGACATGTTGTTTACATTCATATTTTATATTGGTGAAACTGTAGCTTTTTTATCAACATGACATTTTTCAAATGCAATATTTATACCTCTTCTTCCATACAGAGGAAATGTAGTCGTCTAAAAACACGATACATTTTAAATCCACTTGTCTCCTTTTCAATTAGAAAATATTTCCAGTTATTTCCCCAGCAAAATACATAATTCAGCATATTCTGTATTCCAGGCCTTCTATTAGTTGATGAGGGGAAAATTTCTCACCTCTTACTAACAATAATCCATCTTATTTTAATATGGCTGAAACCTCTGTGGGTATGTGCAACCCTTCACTGTTGCCCTTCACATTTTCTTTGGGCTGCATGTACCATCATTTTACATGTACTGTCTCTGGCAGTGTCAGTGGGAATTGTTCACAGCCTACCATTTTTCCCAGAGGAATATCCTTGCCTAAACTGCTTGAACTGTGATCTCTGTGATCCTCGGAGACAGCTGAAAATACAAAATCTTTTCTTACATACATATACTCCAGGGAGATGATGTGATTATGAGCTCCAAAGTCTAATTGTACTTCATGTGAAATGAAAATATATGTGGCTTGAAAAGACATCTCTGACACCAAAGTAAACAAATAAACAAAAATAGTTAGTTAATCCATCTGAATATTCTGTCCTTAAAGAAAGCTACCTTGCATACAGTACAATCTATTGTAGTATGCAATCAACAGTGAAATATACAGGAGATATTTGGTAACATAAATACTAGCCGGGATCAAATCTGAGATCCATTCAATATAGTACTTTTATTTTCAACAACATCCAGAATGAGGTATTTCAGAGAAATGTTTCAGCAGCTCAGAGCAGGCAGAGGTGGATAATTCCTCCCTCTTTTCATCACACTCAGAAAAGATCTCTCTTAGTAAATTGAGATTGCTTTAAATCCTGAAGCATAAGGTTTCATTTTTGTTCCCATACTCTTCCTTTAAGCATTAACTATTACAAGCCTGGATACTACTGTTTCAGTACATGCCTGCGCTCTCATAAGACCATAACCCCAGTAACATCCTGTCATAATGAGCTCCAAGGTCCAATTACACCTTGTTTGAAAAAAGTATTTCCTCCTTTCAAGTTTGAATTTGCTGCTGTTCAGTTGTACAGACTATTCTCTTGTTCTTCTACAGTGCAATAGGAATTTCAAGCTACAGCTGGGCAGTTTTGTGTTGTAGATACACTAGTACCTGAAACGTCCTGATCATAAGCTGGCTCTCCAAATATTACAAGGTTTTCCCTTATTCACCAGTGGATCAAATCCATGTAGATAAAAGTAGGAAGAGACAAAACCCACCACTTGTAAGGATAGAGTAAGAGTGCTAATGCACAGCAGGGACTATTCTCCAGCCCAGTGGTTATTTTGGGAGACTCTCCTGAAGTCCAGAAGCACCCAGCAAAGAAATCAGTGGATGCTGTGTTTATTGCTGTCTGAGCCAGACCCTTTTAAGATCTCAGCTGCAGCCTGATCCCTGAACATAGCATCTGTCTTACCCAGCTTGCTATGGAGTTCCTTGTTGCTGTTGGTTGCTGGAGTTACCTGTGTAGTCAGGGACATCTCTACAGAGCAGCAACATAAGAATCTAAGGTGAGATGAGCTGCCTTTAGGAGATACCTATTTCAGCCGGTTGACCACAAGGAAAGCCCAAATGGCTTGCTTAAACTGGGCTGAATTCAGGTAGGAGCAAACCCACCCATGTCAGCAGTCAACGGCCATGGAGAACACAGTGGGTCATTGGCCCATGAACACAGTCACGTGTGACACATTGTCTGGTAGGCTCCGCAGCAGGCAAAGTGTTTGAAAGTTGCTTTGGGAAAGAGAACATATCCATGCAGCTGGCTGTGTGCTTAGTAATCACTTCCCAGTGGTCAAAGTTGTCTTCCACATTTAGATGGTGCAACTAAAACTAGGCAGACCCCTGATTACTTCCTATTTCATGCAATTGCAGGTTGTAGCAACATTTCTCTTTTGCTGTGCTTATGTTTCATCAAGCTTTCAAATAATACTGGGTCGCAAGATAGAAATAACTCCACACAGCTTAGATGTTTATTAATGTGTAATTCAGAGTCTATTTTAGAAGGATATGTTTGTGTCTGTTGATGATAAGCTGATGTGATCATTAGATTTCTTCTCTACATTGGCTTTTTAAAATCCTGAAGAGGAATTTTTTGACTACGCGTATTCCGAAATTTCTGTTAGTGATTACGCAAACATTTTTTGGAACAAATTTAGGTAAGAAACAGTAAAAAGTACAAACAGTACAGAATGAACATAGCTTGTCATTTTTGTGTGGTTATGGCAATTCATTAATTCAAATTAAGATGGTATGAGCATGCAGACAGGTTGGTAGACTGTCACATTATCTTAAAGGAGGTAACTAAATAAAATGGACCCATTCAATATTATTATTACACTTAAAGGTTGAAAATTAGTGAGCAGGAACTAGCAAAAGCAATGGCTTTGGTGGTTGTACAGCTTTGTAGATGATTTTCTGCATAATACACTTTTGGTTCTGCTGTGGAGAGTGATTTGTATATTATATTCTCTGCAGTAAAATTTGCATTTCTCTAGATGTAAAATCTGCATTTCAGCTGTTCTGCACTTCTTGTTTTACCAGAAACAAGAAACTTCTGGATTTGAAAATGCCATAATTTTATGAAAGAAGTTAATTTTTGCCAAGATGTACAAACAGAACACAACTGACCCATATCCCATTATCCTAATTCTTGGTAAACATTTTCCTCTATTCTGGATCCTGGTTTTGCTGTTGTTAGACTCTCAATCATATTTGCACTGACTGCATGTTTATGGAGTTCAGTAGTCAGCTCCTTTGTGTTGCTCATTTAGACCTATGGAATTAATTTCAGTAGCAGTGAGATAAAATGGTATTTCAGGAAATGCTTGTGTGGTCAAATGGCTTTGACACATGTACGTGACAATGGGAGAGATGTTTCTGGCAAGTGGCTCTGCCAACAGTCCATACCATCTGACCATTACACTGGGCCTGATAACAATGAAATATAATTCTCTCTGATGAGAGTATGAAGGGGAAAAGGACCCACAAATGTCACTCACACTACTCAGTGCTCTGCTGAATAATGCATGGCTGCCTAGAATACCATGGAGATGGAGATTATAGAGGAAAAAAGAGAAAGGCAGCGCCTCTCCAAGAGGAACCCAGGGTTCTGGATGGCATCCTGCTAGGACTCAGCCAGATTTAGAGACACTTAAAAAACATGTAATGGCCATTGTGAATGCTACCTTTATAAATTTAGACTGATTGTAATGGCCATAAAAAAGGAGAGTCCTTGTGCATCCAACCCTTACTATTATAAGTGTCTGTTCTGTTAATTGGTGCTATTGGCATGTGGAGGACCTTATGCCATGCACTCCCCTGCAGTGAAGGGCTCCCAGAGCCCAACTCTGAGTAGGTCCTCTTTGCTGGGAAGGAATGCAGGGCTGGGAGAAAGGTTTTTTCTGAGATTAATTGTAGTTGTTTCCAGCCAGAATCTGGCATTATTTTCTGCCATTAAAATAAAAACAGCTGAATTAGTTTCTGGATATGAATTCTTTTGGTACACTAAAAATCTCAGTTGTCTCAAGCCAACCATTCTTCTGAGGTCATTATGGAGATACAGCAGAGGAGAAGGTACAATAGATTGATGCTGTATCCCCCCCAGTTAGTTCTTTGGGAGATAATATTAGCTAAAGTAATTTAGAGCAGCCCTGAGGCTGCACATTGGTTCCAAGGCTTGGGAGGGTGTGAAGGCATAAGGGTGAGTGAAAGGTAGAGAAGCATGGCTTAGGACCTGAGCCAAAGTTGCTGCAGTCAGGGAAGTCTTTTTATTGACTTCAAAAGGTTTTGAATCAAGCCCTAAGGACGAAGGAATTGAAGTCTGACTGGTTGAATTATAATACCAGAAGGATTTAGCTTCTCTTACAGGGTTAAATTTCATCCCTCCTTAGCTGTGAGACAGAAAGAAGTGTGTGAAAAGTGCCAGTTGCCCCATTTCTCTGAAACAAAATTTCTCGGAAAACCATCTTACCTATTTTCCTGGGATACTGTTCTTGATCATATATTCTTTTGTACACAGTAAAGTAGTTTCATAAAACAAGCTCTTGTCCAGTTTTTCAGATCAAAGGGCTGGATACTCTATTAATAGCTGTGATTGGTTGATTATAATCTCTTCTAAACCTAGAAAAATAAACTTGAAATTCTGCTGAGAATTTGATAGAGGGGAGTTCAGCTTGGTGCTATTAGAAAGAGTCGAGTTTTGTGGACATGATGTTGATTTGTTTTCATATAAACTAAAAATTGCAGCTGCACATAAGAGCCAGTTTGACTTTCAGTGACCCCCAGGGAATTGTTTCTTTCTCTGTAGAATAAAAGGATGCAAGTCTCTTGCAATCATGTTGTCTTTTTTGTAGAATCTGTAAGAGTTTGGTTGTATTTCTTTATCTGCAATCAGAAAAAGGCAAAGTCATTAAGTGAATCTATAGGAAAGTAATAGGCTATTAAGAAAAGTTTGCTATGTAAATATGAACAAAATTGTTTGTAGGATCTGGGGTTTTGTTACTTTTTTGTCATCTGTTTTAATTCTTTATCTCCAGTTTGGAAGTTTCTTTAAATACTGTTCTAAGTAGTCTGTACATATGCAAAGGTGTAGTTGAGGAATGAAACCATGTTCTTTTGAATTACAAAGAAGTTAGTGTAATCCGTTATAAGGAAGAAAAGGCATCAGTAGCAGTGATATTCTACAAACAGTTGCAGAAATTTAAAATTAGATATTTGTTTCAAACTTTTGCAGTACACTGACTACTGATAGTTGTTTGTAAAAACAATGTTTTTGCTTTAGCAGCTGAGATTTTTTAAAAATAGGTTAGTTTATTTCAATCTGAAAGAGGAGTTAGTTCTCTGCATATGACATTGAGGGATGTTTAAGTGTGCGAGCTTTTTTTTAACAGTAACATTTTGGGAACGTACTGAATTGGTATATTTTGAAGGGAATAACATGTTAAACCCATCAGATACATGAAACTGGATTCTGTGTACTGAGTGCTAACAGCAAAAACCTCACACAACACTGGAGCACCAGTTTAACTGTTTCTTGTGGTCTGACACACAACTTGGCATGTAGGGTACATGCCTTTGAGACGGACTTTTCCTGAGAGTGAATGACATCTCTTTGTAATGTACTCCATGCAAAATCAGCAAAATAGCAGTCTTCAGTTTCATCAGTTATAGACTTCCCAGGCAAAATGGTGTATTTGCACAGAGAGGCAAAATGAAAGAACAGAGGAAGCTTAACCACAAACATCTTGATAAGTATACAGACATCATTCTCCTGAGACTGTGCTGTGCTACAGCGTCGAAGAATCTTGAGCTACTGAGCTGGTATGAAAGATGAAACAAACCTCTACCATTGTGTTTTCATTGTGAATATTGGAACAGCACTAATTCTCTCAGTCTGTGCTTTTAGACTGTGAAGGTCAGTGTGCATTGCAGTGGTTGGTTTCATTCTCCTTGCTCTATTAAAATGGAAACTGCAGTGCTGCAAGTCAACATGACTTTGCCTCTAGCAACATGAACCGGTGGTAGAAGCAGGACTTGTTGTCTATACCCCTTCAGTTTTCTTTTTCTTCCAGCTACACCATATTTTCTCTGATAGTATCAGTGCAACAGTAAAAGATCCTGATTTACAGTAATGTGTAAGGCTTTATCTAGAAAACTGCAAGGAAACAGCCAGTAGAGTGTGCTGCTTTCTCACGATGGAACAGAAGAAAATCTTTAGCTGGTTTGCTTAAAACCTCCAGAATATATTTTCTTTTTATTTATTATTGCTTAATGTAAAATTATTCTTACCAGGTTAGACTTTCGATCTCTTTACCATTTCTGGAGTGGCACTCAAAAAATCAGCAGGTAAAACAAACTTGAGTTGTGTAGAAGACACTGGCAACCCCAAACCAATATAGTATAGGAGAGCAGTGGAGTCAGATTATCTCATTTTTCTTCCAGCCTGAAGTTCCTATTTTGAGAGTCCAATTCATGAAGGTCCAAAAAGAGTGTTTACATTCCCCCTTTTCTAGGTGACCTTACCAGTTATCCTCTGGCCCTGTGTTATGATTTCAAACATCTGTGCAATCCTGGTAACTTCAGTGTTTGAGGGAGGGATAGGGAGGGAGAATTGAAGTTGTACAGGCGATTTCATCACCTTTTGCTTTGGTTATACAGACTTTGCAGTATTTTTTGTGCCAGAGCATGCATAAGAATATTTTAATATTTATATTTAAATATGCATAAGTTATAAATATTTATATTCTAATGAATTATTTCTGAAAGACTTTGTGTCACTGCTATATTATCCTTTACAATTTTGTCATAAGGGATTGTTTTTTGTTTGCTTTTTTTACAAATAACTTATTAGAAACATCATTGTTCAATGTGTCCAAACTTTTTCCTACATGGCATTTTCCCACCAACTGGGAGAGGTAATGAACATCCTTTGCAGCTGGTGGGTGCCACTCTTGGCTGGCAGATTAGCTGGCACAAGATGTGTTGTGACAGCATGAAAAATGTCATGCGTTGGCAAATGAACCCCTGCCTTCTACCACGCATGCTGCTTTTGGACTGGGAGTTCAAAAGAAGAAAACATGAGTCATGCCTCAGAGTGCATGGGTTTTGCTGCTCACTATAATTTGAATAAGCTTCTATCTTCAATGCAAATCTTCAATACAAAATATTGAAATAGTTCTTAATCTTTATTTCTGGTAAAAATCAATAAACAGCAAGGTTGACCTTTATCTTCGTAAGTTCCATAGCATACACTTAAAAATCTGACTTGTTTTCAGACTTAATGAGACAGGATTTCTCCAGATTATTATTTTGGCTTTGTATCAAAAAATATTGTCCGTCATTATAATATGTCTGTGCCATTAGTAGAATCTAAATTATTTAATTAGAATCATGAAACTGGAATTTTTTTTTCTGTATTTATTGCCCCCCCCCCAAAAAAACAGTCTATCAGAAGAAATTTTATTTTGACATTAATGAGTTGAGATTTCTGGGAATGATGGGAAAAGTGGTCACAGTTTAAAAAATGGACTCAATAGGTAAAACTGTAAGTGTGTGTGAGATCAAAAGAGAGCAGTACTCTGATGTAGACAGCTCTTCATGGCTTGTATAAACAAGTGCTTCTGTTGTTACTACCTCTGTTGGAGCTGCAGGCATCAAAATGATCACAGAAAACACCATGGAAAAAGGCAGATTTAGCAAATGCCTGAGATGACTGAGGGAAGATCACAGCTTTCCTAATGACATTTATTTAACTTCTGCAACCATATATTTAGCAGGATAGGAGTGGACTGACTTAAGTCATAAAGAGCCTTTGAGGACCTAAATGCATCAGTGCCAGAGGATGTAGCAAAATGAACATAAGGGATTTTACTGCCTAATACAGGTGCCATTTCTATTAACATATGGGGGAAATACTTCTGGTGTGGTTTCCTGAAAATACTCTAGCCATGGCTGCACACTCAGAAAGTTGACAAGTCAGGCTTTTCCTATATGCTCTGTAGCAGGGAAAGCAATGCAAAGAAAGTGTGGGACTTCTCTGAAACCATGCTGGCTACACCTGTGCTGTGTGTAGGCACATGGGGCTGGGGCTGATTCATAGAGAACAGCCCTCTTCCCTACCTGTGCTCCCACTATTCATAGTGTGCACTGTGGGACATACCTAGGGACGCTCTGTTACAGGGTTAAGGGAGCTCAGGCTTCACCTCTTCAACGTTCTGGGTCATACACAAGCACATGCTGCAGCATGGGTGATGCACGGGCATGGGGCTGCACAGGGAATTTTAGCATGTATGGGAACTCTTGTCCCACAGTTATCCCCTTCCTACCCTTAGTAACATGTCATACAGGCACACCGTGATCAGCCCCTTGCCAGAGACAGAGTTTACACATCTGTGTTTTGATCCCAGTCTTGCACTGAATCTTTGCACAGCACCTCCTTCAGATTTCTGGGCTAGGAAACTAGTCCAACTCTTTCTGCAAGTATTCAGGCTAAATGTTTTCCTTGTTGCCCATCCTAAACCCCCTCTCCCACTCCCATGCCAAAAAAAAAAAACCAAACAAAAAAAACAACCAAAAACCCAAACTAAACAAAAGCAAAAAATAACCCAATACCAAACCAAAAAACCCTGGATGTACATGCCACGTTTACTGTAATCCATGGGAGCTGCACAACTGACATACTGACATGAAGATAGGGTTTCATGCATTTTTCATTTGGGGTACTGTAAGAAATGACTTTATAAAGCTTTTGCAGATGGCTGTATGTAA
The DNA here is from genome assembly GCF_026979565.1 of Vidua chalybeata. NCBI lineage: Eukaryota > Metazoa > Chordata > Aves > Passeriformes > Viduidae > Vidua > Vidua chalybeata. The sequence goes on from NC_071530.1 coordinate 24,868,823, forward strand.
GTATGGCTAGAGTTTATACACTAGACAATAGTGCTCAGGAGCTGTGCCTGACATAAAATATTTTGGTTAAGTAAAATTCCATGGTGCAAAAATATACTAGATTCATAAAAAAAGGTAGAATTTAGTACTGTAAGATTCAGTCAGAGATCATCTCAAATGCTGGCATTTTTGCAGTGAAGAAGAAAATGGAAGGAGCGTGTGCTTTGTGTGCTTGTCCTTTCCCTATGTGCCTTTGTAATATAATTACTAGGTAAAAATGTAACAGCATAAAAAAAATGGCGTGCCTGAATTAAGTACAGCCTTCTGCATGCATGCATAAGAGCAGAGGCTTCTGTTAGATTCCTTGTGTCCCTGTGCAGCTTGTGTGCATTCCTTGTGTCCCTGTGCAGGTTTTTGTTCAGCAGCAAAGTCCAGTACTTGGGGTGCATTTACATGAAGACTTGGATTCTGCAATAGATAGCAGCATGCTTTAGTCATTGCTGTATTTCTTATAGACTTTGTGAGAGCAAATGCTCCTGTGGTACATGCTTCCAGTAACACCCACTGTATTTTTTCCTTGGCACTTCAACTTTCCCTTTCATATGGCTTGCTCTTGTTTGAAAGAACAGTATATATTTAGTTTGTTGACAGAGCTATGCTTGAGTAGCACTGTCTGGGGTGACAGACTCGAGTTCTCAGAATATAATCTGAACACCAGCCTCATTATCCCAGATATTGACACAACAGTCACCTATGCCAGATAGAGGAAATACATCAGATGAAGTGCACGACTGCTGTAGCATCATTACAGTAAGACTAAACAATCTGGAGCACTTCAAATTTTAGAGACAGAAGGGCTGTGGCATGCATCTTATACAAAGACTAGTTGAACAGTGCTTGTGCAGTGAGAACTCTGATGTCCTAAGGTGGAAACTCTGCTCTCTCCCCAGCAGGCTCTTGCCTTGAGGTGGTCAAGGTACAACACACAAAAGAACATGTGGTTAAATGCGGGTGGCTTTCGGCCTGGGTCCAGGAGAGCTCAAACCCTGTGTGTCTGTGTGCATAGCAAAACACCTCAACCACGAAGCTCTGTGTGTTCTTGTAAACATCTCTCTTATTTATACACATGATATTTGCGCACTCCCAGCGTATAGGTTTTGTCCGTGTGAATCCCAGTGTTTGCATGCCTGAGGGCCAGTGCGTAAAAACTGCACCCACAAAATTACCTGTACCTAAACCAGGCTCTCTTGGGTCTTTAAAATGTGACACTTGCTGTTTCATTTTATCCTTAGTTTATAAATGCAAAATTATGCGACTGCAGTGTAATCTAGGTTTTCTAGTAAGAGACACATGATACATTTTTTGACCCTTAGGATACTGTAGAATGATCATTTTTTGAGAAGTTTATCAAGCTAGATATAACTAGAGCTCTGACAACTATCTGAATAGGTTTTTACCTAGGTTTCCCAGCACAGACAATTTACATTTTAACTAGCATGTGGTTACATTTTCTTCCCCGGGTTTAATCACTAAACACTGGAAATCTTAATTTCATCAAATGCAATCAAAGAATTTTGTATAGTAGCAATTAAAAGTGTAAAACTAGCATTCAAGCTATAGCAAATTAAACAGCTGCATTGGAGTATTTTTAGCAGTCATTCCAATCAAAATGCACAAAAGCCTTTTCTTTTTTCGAGGAGTATCTGCCGGGTGTAGCTCTGGTTTCCATAATTCAACAACCCTAAATATACACACATACGTTTAAAAATTCAGTTACAGAGCAGCAAGAAACTATATTTTTTCTACCAGGCAAGTCGGGTGAAAGAGTTCAGAAGGCTTGTGCTGACTGAGTTGCTTTTGCAGAAAGGGAGCTTCCAGCTGTAGTTGAAGTGTTTAAATAAGGAAACCAAGAACTACTTTGTTGTTTCTGTTACTTTTACTGTACTTCATGTGTGGCATTGAGTTTTCCAAATTGTAAATGCCACACATGAAGCCAGAGGACCTTGTTTCTCATCATTCCTAGATCCTGCCACGTTGTGGCAGTAGGTCTTTCTATTTATTTTACTTATTTTACTTTTTTTTAACTGGAATGCCCTAGCTCTCATGTATGTCAGCCAACTGAGTCCTACATAATCAACTATATAATTAACCAAAAGGTAGTTCTAAGCTTCAAGTACCTATATGTTCTACATCCCTACTCTGTTTAGAGACTGAATGAAGAAATTTGGAGGAATTTTAGAAACCTGTGCAATTCTGAGTTGATCAGCTGTGGGAATTTGCCTGCATTCCCCAAGTCTGGGGGATTTAAGAGACCTCAGTCTTGGTATGCAATGACACCTAGAAATATGGAGAGGGTCACAAGTTTTGTTTCAGTCCAGACCACGTGGGAGTCTTTTAACCAAGCATTTGAGTGCAGGATGTAGATGATACTAGAGTGATATGTAGATGATAAAAAGAGACAAAGCGGGTCCAAGGCATGAGTTGAGAAAGCAGTTTTGGAGTAGAGTTTGGGTGGGAAAGGAAACTAACTCCATCAGTGTATGAGCTCATGGAGAAACAAATACAGCCATGGCGTTTGATGACTGTGTAACTGTGAAGTGGGGTCCCAGCTTCTCTTCTGGCTAAGAAGAAACTTATCACTCGAGTTATCTTGAAACTGCTGGTGACCAAAAAGATTATGGGAGTCAGAGTATGTGAAATGAACTGACATAGTTTCATATCCAGGTCTCCCCTCAGCTTCTTTGTATTTTTTTTTTCTGAAAAGGAATAAAATAAATGAACATCCTGGCACCCATTGGGACAGACTTCCTAGTTTATCTAATATATGCTTAGGGAACCTAACTCTTGGAGGTTTTGTGTTGCCAGCCCTGCGCTGAGAGACAGTATTCTCTGCCATTCTTCTAACTTCTCCATCTTCCTCTGTTTCACACTTTGCTCCATATGGCTTTTGGTCATTCCTGCTGTTTTACAGATGATCTCCTGTTAATCAAAGCTGTTCTCCCTCCCCCAGAGATTCAGTTTGTTGTTTATCATGAAATGCATTAGCTTAAAGTTAATGAACTTCCAGTAGAACTCTTTCCTTTTATTTGCTGCCATGAAGCATCAATCAGTATCACAACAGTAAGTGCTAGTTCAGTGTGGATGACATCTTTAGAAGTAGGGATGCAGCTGAAGAGGTGAAGGGAAGTGGCTATTTAGAGCTCAAGTCATCAATTAAATTACTCAGTGATAAAGTCACTGTCTTGTTCTTCAGTGATGTTCATGTCATGTTGCTGTGTGGGGAGGTGGTGATGCATCATTACACTCTGGTGCTTGGTGATGTCTTATCAGCGCTGGAGATATTTTGGGATAGTGCCAATATTCTGCAAGCTTTGCAGGCATGAGATGCTATAATGGGCAAGAGAAATAATTACTAAATCACCACTCCCCTTACACTGTGAGCCAGGACTGGAACTCAGCTTTCTTTTAAACACATTTCCCAGAGTGACAGATGCGGCTTCCTCGCTGCTACCAAAACCTCATTCTCTGGCTGGCTGGAGAACATGTTTTTCATATGTCTTTATGTCTGCTTCAGGAAGTGACATTATGTTTTTCACAGCACTTTTGAAACCTTTCAGACAATCCTATAAATAAAGAAAACTAGTGTTGCTTCTTGTTGTGTGCTACTGCTAGCACACTGCGAGACCTCCAGACCTTGGCGTTGCTGTCTTCGTCCCTGGTCTCTGCCTAAAGATTTACTCCAACTTGAAGGGATGTGATTTTGTTGATCACTCCCCTGAGAAGGTTCTGCAGAGGAAGTGTGAATTTGAAAAATATGGACATTCAAAGTGGGGAATAACCATTTGAAGAAGGGAGATACTCAAGAGCTTCCAAATTATTTAATCAGCTGGCTTGCTCCCTAAACTTGCTCTAGCATGGAAAGCCTAGAAATGCTCTTAGACATCTATCTAGGACAAAATGTTCATGCACTGTCAGCCAGTCCTTGCTGTAGCAATGTACAGTGTGTAGTGTTCACCTAAATTCCCATGATTAAACATTTCTCTTGCCCAAGTTTTGTAGACTGCTTCTGAGTTTCATAGACTCATGTTTTTGAGAACTGTAGCATGCACTGAAAACCATTTTGCTATTAATGATCGGCATGAAAATACCATTGTAAGTGTATGCAACACATTATTACAGTGGCATTAATTAAAAATACTTATCAGTCTACCCTGTTGCCAGTGCCTGAAGAGCTTTCTGAGGGATTTTACTAGTGGCACTGGAAATTATTTGTCAATGAATGGTGAAAATATTGGGTTGTTTATACTTCAGGGATATCCTCTTAATAAGCAACTGCCTCCTTGCTGCCCTCCTTAAATTTTTTCCCTGTTCAGAAAGGTGTTAAAGGTGGAGTTCCACTGTGGGAATTAAGATACCATGTTTATATTTCAAAAAGCAAGCTGAAGCCCTTAGAGTTTGTCTCCAGCTGAGAGAAGCACACATTTAGAAGTTACAACATTGGTATTGGCTATTTGGAGCTTTAGGAAGTGGCTGAGAGCTGGCAGTCAATTAAAACTGGGCTGGAGTTCAATATCAGAGTTATGCTGCCTGTTTTTGTAGGATGTGTTTGAATCCCGGGCTGTGCTGCAATATGGTTTTGATGTAGAAGTATGTAAAAAGGAAATGTAACCCTTAAGAAGCTGTCTGCATTTTCTGGTACAGACAGGTTGTTCTACATAACTCCAGGACCATATTTGGTCTGGAAAGTTGCACCCCATGTAATATGGTGCTGATTCTGATCCCATTTTTTGTAGTGTAAACATGGGGTAAAAACTGATAACTCTGTTCCTTTGAGCGAAGTGCTGTGATAACATAAATTTTGGAGTTTGTCTTTCTGTCTGCAGCACAATGCTGGCTTTTGAGTGTGTGCTGTGCAGTGGTAGAAATAAGAAATAGTGCTTCTGCTTGACAAGGAAAGATATAATCCATGAATTGTGTAAATTAATGTGGATGTCTAGTGGTTTGATCCCCAAACTTCCCAGCTGTGATATGGAAGATTTATCTGACTGTAGCAAATCTCTCTGCATTTTTAAGCAACTGGCTCCTGCAGCTGAATTCACAATTGCTTTCATATAAGGACCTTGAATTTTCTTTTAACTTTTTTTTTTTTATTTTATATCTGTGGCCCCTTTCAATGGTTAGTGTTAGTAATTTCCACATTGGCTCAAAGTGAGTGTGGTGTCCAGTTCTGTTAGCACTATCACATTCACTGTTCACTGGAATAATATTGCTCTTATCAGACAGAGCAGATCAGACTTCTAATCTAGAGACTTCTGGGTTTTTTTTTTCTTTTCTCGGTATGGTTTGGGGCTTGTAATAAAAGCACTTTGGGAGCATTTGCCGCACTCTTGTGTATGCATGAAAAATACCACCTCCCAGCCCCACGAGTTGGAGAACAAGTTTCAAAAAGGAATATTTGCCCTTAGCGTTTTCCCCAAAGACACTGAAACTAATTAAAAGGCTCCCATTAACTTCAAGAAGTTTTGGATCCGATCACTGGTGTTTTTTGTTTTCAGAGTGCTGCCTGTAACAGAGGTTTTTGAGCCATGATATGAGGCAGCCTCACTCCAGTGGTGCTTCTGTTTCCAGCAGAACAGGCCACAAATGTGTAGAACGGATTCACCTCTTTGTAAAGCCATTCTCAGATGAAACCATTTAAACTTTCTTTAAAAAGAAAGGAAATAATTATTCCATTTGCTTTAAGGGTTAATTACACTGGCTAACTAGACTGTGCAATACAGAAAGGATCCAGGGATCTTCAACCTAGGAGTGAAGTCATGCCCCTTACCAGTAGAGAAAAGAATGGTAATTGCCTGCTGTGAGTATGAATGTATTTTGCTGGCTAGCAAAGAAATGGCATTGACAACTGGCAAACCCGCTCTGCTGAGGAAAAAATGTATTTTTGAGGCAGGCACACAGCCAGCATTTTCATTTGGGAAGTCTCATAAGTGGAATCAAAACTCTTGCGGAGGTAACATGAAACTGTGCTTTAGAAGGTTGGTTTTTTTAATCCCACATTTAATTCTGTCAACATTTCATGCTGGAATAAGAAAAATATTCCTTAGGTTGGTTTTAGTCAATCCCCCTCATCTTGGTTTCTCCCCCCACCCCAGTTCCTTTCTCCACCCCTCTCCTCAAGACTTCTTTCAGCAACGCATTTGTTTAGAAAGCAGTGGTCCTTAGAAATATGGTGATATGGTCTCCTCTGAGAAAAGCTGTGCAAGCAGCACCCAGTATTTTGAACCTGGCCCTGATTTGGGGATGTGTTGAAGACTGTGGCTTCACATAAGAAGAGTGGTCTGGTGGACAACTGACAGGTCTGGGGAGAAGCAACCCATCCAGGTCACCTCCGGCACACCCGTGTCTTCTGCAGCCCTTTTGGCTCTCACATAGCAATGGCAGTTTTGAGATGAAGTTAGAATTGTAAAACCACCATGTGATAGGGAAATTCAGTTGAGATGAATGGGCAGAGCTGAGACCTTAAAGATGGGGCAAGTCTTACACAGCCCATCTAAAAGTAGTAAGCACAGAAATTATGTATTTAATGCATTTAGGGAGAGAGTCCTAGGGTCATGGCTGTAAATACATTTAGGTCTTATTTAGGTCTAAGATAAGTAGACGTTGTAATTGATTCTCTACAAGCCTCAAGGTGGCCATACTGGGATTTCTTTGGTACTGAGGTCTTCTGAAAATCTTCTCTACAATGTAGATTTGCACCTAATCTTTCTTCCTGTAATTAAGACATGAGAACTTGTGAAATATTAACCCTCTGCCATTGTGCTTAAGGATTTATAAAGAGCTGAAACTTTGACTCATAAATCTGTATACAGGCAGATTAAACAAATAGCCTGGTTACCCAAAGTGCTGAGCACGCAGCCTTTCTGGTTGATTTTCTAGGGTTTGGCCTAAAAAAGGCTTATAGAGCTGAGCTCCCATTCTTTCCTTTCCTCCCACTCTTTTTAGTGGTTTAAACTGTGTTCCTCTCTATAGGGCTTCACTTTGCAGTGATGTCTGCTGCATTTGCTCTATGTCACTTGAAGAGAGAATCACTAAAATATGTTGTATGGGAGTTTTAAAATTGCAGGTATCCTGCAATTGCCTTAAGATGATGCTCTTTCTGTACCAGAGGCTGCATTTCATCAAAGTTCTTTGACAAAACTCTTTATGTCTATCCTGGCTCACCACACTTCAATGTACAGCACGTTACTGAAGTATGTTGTTGGTGTTTGTCTGTTAGAAATTAGACTAAAGTCATCTTTGTACTTTGTATGCTCCGGTGAACAGCTTTCAGGTAACAAATGTTTCTTGCCATCAGACAGAATTTGATTCACAGAAGTGCTCAAGACCATTTCTTGCTATCATTCATTTCTCCAGTCATTACTCTTTCTAAAAACTTAAACACTGCAATAAATGTGCCATTGTTTATGATTTAGCTTGGAAAGGCCATTATGTTCAGTCTTCTGATCTTCATTGGTACATTTGGTGTGGTTATTTATCACGAAGAACTATAGCTTGGGGGAAATAAAATAACTATGTGATGCCTTAAGTTTCTAATATAGCATCTTTTCCCCCCTCCCCCCAGCACCCCATTTTTAAAAGAATTCATAAATGAGCAAACTTGTTGCCAGAAAATCAGTTTGTCGGGGCTTTTTTATTTTTTACAGAACAAGTAGCATAACAAAGTACGAATGTGCAACAAAAATCTGTATAAGAAGAGAAGAACCTTTGGAACAGGAGCTAGAGAAGGCATTAACATGAATTTAAAAAACTGTTTGGAAGCAGGAAATAAATGTTGGGGATTTTTCTTCGCTGTTGTGCTGAAGTTTTCTGTTCTGGCAATTTTGTGATGGCACTGCCGTGGCAATACAGAGAACAAAATAAAAATTTTTCAAATTCGTAAAAGAGTAAAAAAATTTCAGAAGATTGTTCACACCAGGAAGAAAGAAAAAGAGAACAAAAAGGAAGATATTTTAATAGTCTGTATGGATTTCCTCTAAACAAAGATGAAAGCAATTTTGCAGGGATTTCTACTTAGAATGGATTGAGATTTTTTTGCCCTGTGTTGTTTTATAATACTGCCAAAAATGTAATTGATAGAGGTAAATACTAAAGATAAAATACATTTGTTGTTAACTCTGGGAAATATTTTTTGTCTTTTTACAAAGCATGTATAATAACTTTAATGGGGTTGAAAAGTGAGGGGCAGACAGAAGTTCTCTATGGATTCAGGGATACACTGCACCTGCCTACCATTTTGTTTGGCCTGGGTATAAATAGAGGTCTTTGGACCAGGTTGTCATTAATCTCTCGTCTTTCATTATTATTCAGTAATTTAATCCACAAAATACTTTAAGTGGTATATTATGACCCTTTGATTTCTAAATTATTTTCCTCGTAGATCTTTTTCTCCTTGTATGTTTATTGCATTCCTGTGCACATGGAGGAAAGTCTGGGTCTACTAGTGAGGACAGAGCAGTTTTCCGAACATAAAACAGTTCACTCTGACTTTGGAATTGTAAAGTACTTCTAAAGGGAGACATTTAAATATCAGAGCAGAACTGAGCATGAACAGACATTGCAGGGCTGAGTCCTTCAGAAGCAGGCCTGCTTTGTGCCTGGACTTGCACTCACTGAAATTATGAGAGAGGTGTGAAATAGAGCTGTGCTTGGGGTGTGTAAAATAGGCCTCTGAATGAAAATGAAATGTAGAAGGAGGTTCTAGATGTGTTTCATTACTGTAGGCTCTGGAAGAATTACGGAAGTAAAAGAACAGCTCTTTCCACTCTCCTACTAGATACCGGCAATTGCAACTGCAGGGAGAGCACACTGGTCTCAGGCTGTCAAAGACCTGAACAGAGGCCTCAGCTACAAACACTGTGACGGTACTTGTTTGTTCAGAAATGCATTTACTAATAAAATAAATGTAGAATTTTATTAGTATATGCTGGCAATAGGAATGTTCAAATTAAAAAAATCTCGTCTGTCCAAAATTTAAACAGCTCTTATGTTTGAAGACCCAGTTAATGTAATTCTTAGTCAGTTTTCACGGAATCAAGTAATGCATGAGGCCAGAAGGGACCTCAGGAGATCATCTACTCATCATTTCCCTCTATTACCTTTTGCACTTGAGCAAACTCATGAAAAAAAATGTGAGCAAGCTGCTAAATACTGCCCTAACACATGGAGATCTGCCCCTGCAGGACATGGAGATTTGAGAGCAGAAAGATTTTCTTGTATTTCCACTGTACTTTCAGAAAAAAAAAATAGATGTTGAAATGAAGTCCTCCAAACTTTGGAAAAATGTCTGAACTCTGGGACAGTCACCAAAACCAGACTTGGAAAAAAAAAGTCCTTTAAGAAGAGTATTAATACGCAATGAATGTTTATGAAAGAGGCGAAATTGACATCTGTGAATATTAAACGTCTCTGGTTAAGAACAGAGCTGTTGGCAGAATAAGTTCAGTCCAAGCTGGGCTGAGGCAGTACTTTTCCTCATGTGAACTGTGTGCCCTGTGTCCACAACCTTTTAAATCTTCCATTCTGATGAAGGATCACTCAAAAAAAGTCTCACTATTCCTTGCTTAGACTGCTAGAAATTTCTACCTGGTGAATTTTAGCATTTACATAACTGGAAACTGTGGTTTTGTTATCAATTTCCATTCCCCTTTACTCATGTCATTCCCAAAAGAGGTGATCAAGTATTACTTTGGTGTTACTCCTCCCAAAAATCAGCTAGTACAACACATGATGACTGAGTATGCTCTTTTCTCAGCCATATCTCTTGTGATCCTACACGTCTTCTCCTTATGTATATTGGTGGCTCTTGGAGCTACCTACCCCCAAAATCACAATTCCTACCACCCAAAGCACACCTTAACTTAGAGAAAGCTTGCTCATAAATATAAAAAGTTCACTCAAGATCTTGTTCTCTTTTTGAGCCAGCCACCCGATGTGTTAGTACTAGAAACACCTGTCCCTTAGGCCTGGAGAGACTCAGCTCTTCACCCCGTGTCAATGAATCCTATACTGGAAATAGGCTACAGACCACTTTAATAATTGCTTTTTTTTTTGTTTGTTTCCTTTTAATTAATAGGAAAAAAAACAGAAACATTTTAAACCAAGTTCAAAGAGAACTTGGTCATCTCTATTTCCCCATCCAGGAAAAAAGGGGTAAAATCTGTTTTGAGTTTAGCTATCAATCTGGTAGTAAATTGAATTAAATAAAAAAATGTTTGAAAGCCGAGTTGTATTTCATTCCAACTGCATTGCTGATTTAAATAGTGTGGTGGGAGGGGAATAGGGCTTAAATATTCAGCATTTAATGATAAAGTATCCCTTGTGCTTCCGCCACACCTCCTCTGGAGACAAAACACAAAGCACGTTTGGAGCAGCTCGTTGCTGCCACGCTGCAAGGCTCCGGTGCCTGTTGTATCAAAGCATAGCCCAAAGCAGGGTGAGGTGCTGAGCTGCTCCGTGTGTTTGGGCGTGCATGTGGGAGCTTGCGTGTGCATCACAAAGAGCCAGAGCCCGTGCTCTGGGTTTGCTACAGTGGACTTCCAAGGCAAGTGAAGGAAAGGAAAAAAGGGTTTCCCAAATTAAAAAGCATGCCAGTGAAGGAAAATACCATTTGAAGGATCATTGGGCAGGAGGGGAGTAATGCTAGTTAGATTTTTCCAAAGGCAGGGAACGAGAGCAAGTCTGGCCTTTAATTCTGGTTTCCATGCGCAGGACTGGGGGCAGAGGGAAGTGTACTCTGGCATTTATTTAATGTAAGGATTTTGTACAGGTGCCTGTGTCATTAATTGTATAGGACATTCTCTGGTTCTTACAGTGCTAGGCAGGCTCAGCAGAGTGACAGATACACCAGCTGAAATAACAAAAATTACATGCACAGATATGGAGGCTGCTATTCACCAACATATAACAAAAGGAAATAGTGTGAGTAAGCATGTTAATTTCCAGCACATCTGGGAAGTCAGGCCTTAATGGCAAAGCCCATCATCCTGGTGTGGTCTTCAGGCAATGGTCCTAGTTCGAAAGCCAGCAGATCTTACCCACATTCTGGGTGCTAAGGACTTTGATTTGGTCACTCAGACCAAATCAAAGGTCTTTTGTGTAAGGTATCGGACCCAAACACAGAGCCCTGGTTTCAATTCTCTTCTCTCTTGGACAAGACACTTGGACTATTTCTTTCTGTTGTCATAAGGGTTCCCAGGTTGAGCCTCTGCTCAAGGCTGAATGCCTTGGTGCTCCATATTGCCTGGCTGTTGGCTTGCAGTCTGGTACACCTGGAAGCCAGCTCTGATCCCCACGTGGAGTAGGGTGGGAGCACATAAAGACACTGATTTGAGCTCCAATGTCACCACCACCACCAGCAAGTTGGGTGTAACTGGTTGAAACCATGTGGCACAGGAGATACAAGCAGACATCCAGACATGGCTAAATAGGAAAGGGTCAACACATCCCAAACTGGGAGTCTGTGAACTGAGAAACGATGAACAGGCAGTACAGACAAAACATTTGGCCAAATGCTGGAGCATGGACTGACTTATATCAAGGTCCAGCCATGGACTGTGAATCTTGCTGCAGCAAACACTACTGGAAGAAGCTGGAGTGGTAGCAATACTAATGTGCTGTTGATGAAGCTTAACTTCTTACCATTTGTAAAGAGCTCAGGAGTGGACTATCTGCTAGATTAATCTGCACTGATTTCACATCCATTTATATGGGAAGACATGTATTTTTAACATTAGTTCTGCTGCATGCTTAAATGAGACATGCTTTACAATGTAATTAAGAAACTCTTCGCACAGTTGTCAGCTCACACTTTTCCCACTTTGCTAATGCCTTCAATGCACAAAAGCCATGAAGAAAATCTTTCCGTGACATGATGGCATTACCAGCTCTTTTCAAGTGGGAGGACTGTACTCCTACACAGCAGATTTTCCCTGTGTTGTGGTATTCATGCAGCAAAGAGCTGTACTTCTGAAGGGTTTCTTGTTTAAGCTCTTTCATGCTTCTTGCCTTGGAGACTTCTTTTAGATTTGTAGCCAAGAGGAGGTCAGGAAGTGCTCCGTGCTGCAGCTTCTTTTTCTGTATATGTTTCTATGTGGTTCTCCACAGATCCATGGAACACATTCCCTTCCATCTCTCTCCTTTTCAGAGTAGTTTATGTTTCATTATTTGCAGATGGAAAAATGACAACTTGACAAACAGGGGAGGATCTTCTTATTTAAATCATCGTCTTCTTTCAAGCTCTCATGAAGGGTAATGGGGTAATACTGAGAATGCAAAAACCAATCGGATTTTATTTGCCCAGTGCATGAAAAATGAACTTTTGTGCACATTTCCATGCAAGATTATTTTTAGCTGTCACTCTGCTGATGGAATTTGCCCATCTTTGTTACTTTCTGATTTGGCCAAACTACTGATGCATTTACTGATGCCATTACTGCCTTTGGTTTTAGGGGGCTGAGTATGGCTTTATAAAGTCTGTATTTTCAACTCTTCTGTACTTCTTTTTTTCATTGCTAAGCACACAGAATAACAACCAGGGGTAGATTCAATCTTGAAAAGCCACTAGGAATTTTTAGCAGCCTGAACCATCCCAACTAACCTAAGACACACAAGCTCTGTTCCCAAGTTTTGTTTATTCTTTCCCCACCATGATTTACAGCCAAAACACACTAGCTGTGCTTGCTCCTCACATCCCAGTCACAAAACCAGAAAAGGCTTTGTTGAACTGAGCAACACTGTTAAGCCCTTGTCTAACAGTTTCAGATTCATTTAACCATGAGCACAAAGTTAATCAAGTTTCACAAAGGTCTGTTTGGGATCTCAGTCATGTTGGTAGGATCTCTGAAAAGTGGTGGTGTTTGAGGGCAGCATCCTGCCTGCTGCTTGTGCCAAGCTGCTTCTCTTGTGCCATTACATTTCAGTTCTGTTGAGGAAAGCACTGAGAGAATGAGGCGAGAACTAACTCAAAATCTTTCAGTGGCAAAGAGAGTGGTGGGGAAGAGTGGGGCTCAGGGAACAGCCTGCCTTGAAGTGGAGCAATCAGCTTATGGAAACAATGATGGGCATTAGCTGGCATTGCCCAGCCACCCATCTCCATCTTCCATCTTTGCTGAACTGCCCATGTAAGAGAGCAGTGCTCCCACTTTCCTCCCTGTGAGCACAGGGTATTGACCAGAATGCTTTCCCACCCAAAGCTGATCTCCCTGTGCCCAAAGCCTGCTCTGGAATGCTGTGACTGGAGCAGCAAGGCTGTCGCTCAGCACAGCCGTGGGGTCGGTGGAGCTGGGCACAGCAGATGTTCATGGAAGAGTGTAGGACCTTCTGCCTTTCTGCATCACAGGTCCTTGAGCACAATGACTGGTCTGACCACTGCATTTGCTATTTTGTTTCACATTTTTGTCCACAGTAAGATTTTTAGTACATCCAGAAGTCTCTTCCAGCATCCCAGTTTTCTAGCACAGAAACTGAGCTTGTGTTCATAAAAGGAAGCAATTACTTCATAGCAGTGTGTACTGTCATGAGTCTGTTCTAAGAGCTAGGAGCAAACCCCTAAACCTTCCTGTGTCCTGTGTAATTGGAATAGGTGTTTTTACAGAAATTGATGTCATGGAATCAAAACAAAATGCTTTTTTTTGTCTGTGATTTGCTCTGAATCATGGTTGTTACTGCAGTGTAAGACAGTTCTGCTGTTATCTTCAACCTTCTCTCCCCAAAAATCAAGCTATAAAAAAACCTGTCTAGATTTTAGCCACCTGGTTATAGTTAGTTTCTTATTTTAAAATAGCTTTCAAAATAGATCAGACATTACACTGTTAAAAACAATTTTCCCTGTAGGTATTGAATATCAGACAGGGCTTGTAGTAATAACTGATAGGTATCTAGAATAATCTTCAGTATGAACTGAGACTACAAAGATCTGTCAATCACTGTATTTAACTTTAAACACAGATGATTTGAATTCATGTTAGCAGCATGAGGAAGTCAAAAAGATGGAATGGAGCTGTTGGAGAAAAGATGATAGGATTACCTCTGCTGTTAGCCTTTCCTGCTACTTGTTTGAAATACTAAATCAAGGTGAAGTTTATGAAAAAGTCTACAACGGGGGTTTGTAACTCTTCATTCCTGCTGGGATTTTCCTATTATAAATCTGCTGTCAGAAGTAAGTGCTTTACTTGTGGCTTAATTTTATGCAGGCACAAACACCTTGGTTCAACACATTTTGCCAGAGACAATCTTGACTATCTTAATGCAACAGAGTCCTCATTAACAGGGACCTGTGAAAAAGAAAAATGTACACATGCTCTTTTGTCATGGGTCATTCATAAGCAGCCTGATGAAAACTGAAATAAAACATAAATCCCAAGGAGGTGTGGAGCTGGTGTGGAGACATGAGTGTTTGAATCACACAGCTTATGTGAATTATCCATCTTGGAAGAACATTACACTCCACCTTTTGAATGAAGTTTCATTAATGTAGTGGAAAGCTCACAATTTCTATTTGTTCTGCTATGGCTGCTGAATTTAGTACTACCCCCAATACCTACCCCCAAAACAAACACCTCTGTTGAGGTGATTTTTCCTATTTTATCCAACCATGTAACCATAGAGGCATCAAGGACAATGGTTTCCAAGATGCTGGTCAGACATGGCTTGTGCAATTTTTCTCCATGCAAGAGCCATCAAGACGAATTGGAAGCACTTTACTGACTTCATAATGCATTTGTCCCGTTCATTTTGAGTTCTGCATGCAAATATAAAGTGTCAGCATCAGGCTTTAAAAGCAATAAATACCTGTTTACTAATCTCCTGTTTGATGTCCCTCAAGTTTGTTACCACTATCCGTTATCTTGTTCTCAGGACATTTGAAATTACATGAAATTTGCATTCAGGCACTCAGAATTGAAAGCAGGACTTGAAGTTGGTCCTATCTAAAAGAAATCATTAACCTGAAGTTTTAAGAGAGGGAATCTCAGATCACAGGAATAGACATCTTATCATTATGTTGATGAAAGGCATCCTTATCCCCAATTGAGTGTGTGCTTCTATGTTGCTTTAATATCAGATTTTAAAATTGCCACTCAAGTATGACTGCATCCCTTATGCAGTGGCTGCTTCAAAGTCAGGCCCAGAGGGAATCTCTCCTTCATGCAGTGCTGTGAAATTTCAAATTTCAAAATATAATTTTGTACCAGCTTGAAAGAATGCTCCAATGTATTGACACTCCACCTTAAGTAAAATTTTGCCTTATTTTCTAGTCTGGGTATTGAAAACATCTATGTTTTAACAAAATTGAAAACTTTCAATTTTACTTTGCTTTACCTCATATTTTAAAGTAGTCTAAAGAAGTACTTTTTAACGGAAGGCTCAAAAAAAGTCCACTCAGAAAATGTGAGAACAGGCCATTTTAATGTTTCCAGGACTGCCTCTTTATCTTGGTTTCTTTTTATAATTCTCCCAATTCCACAGAGAAAGTGGCATCATTTTGCAAAAGAAAAAGATTTTATGGAGCTGCACCTTTTTGACAGAATATGACTCCAGCATAGCTGGCTTTTGTGATCTGTCTATAGATGGAAGAGTCAACTGATGAAACATAATCTGCTTTGAATTATCACAGCAAAACGCTTTGCTTGCAGTAAATTCATTGGCGTGTATGCACGTTGTGTTTCCTCAGATCAGGATGACAACCTCATTGCTGCCTGGTTTGTGGCATCCCAAGTTAACACATGTAAATTCACAGCTGTGAGCTGTGTTACAGCGAAAAGACACAGGGGCAGAAGCCAGCAGCTTCTTTCTTTTGCTTTCCAAGTAAAAAAGCAAAAACCAACAAAAAAAAAAAATTGATGCAGAGGTGCTTCTTCAAGTAAAGGATCATGAGGCAGCATAACCCAGCATTTTTTATCTGCTTTCATATTGTTCTCCTGACTTAAAGCTCCTGTCTGTAGCTGAGAGCTTCCAAGGGCTTGCAGGAGAGGGTCTTGGTAGTGTTTTGGGAGAAAAGGAAGGGTTTTAATTTACAGACAGGAATTGTATGGCACTTCATAGCACCCATTTACCAAAGAGGGAAAGAAATTATTTCCCTGATGACTCTGAACTGTGAAGAGGGGAAAAGGCAGCATATTCCAGTGGGTGGTTGTGGTGCAGTTGAATCTTCCCATGTACCCTAACTGCAGGTGCAGTCTGCCTGTTTGGACATCTGAACCTACTGAAGTGTGTTGAGCTTAAGCACAGAGAAACATACCTGATCCTCCAAGTTGCAACAGATAAATGGGGTTTTAACCATAGCACTTGTGAACGTGGGTGATGGGGGTTGGTTTTTGTCTACTTCTTTTTTTTTTTTTTTTTTTTTTTAATTAATGTCTTACAACTCAACTTCTCAGAAAAAACCTAGAAGTTCATCTGAGAATCCAAATCAGAGGGCATTTCTATGTCAAGCAGGTATCTGCAGGTGGGTAGGGCTCCTGGCGTGCAGAAAGCCCCAGATTGCAAGTAGGGGATTTTTGATATCTGCTTTGGGAAGACCAAATGCCAGGGAGGCTGGAGAGGGGCCAGGAGGAAGGAAGAGGCCTTCCTGGGGGCACGGAAGACTTTGAAGTGTGACCCTGAGCAGAAGAGGGGTGAGCAGGGTGGGACCGGAGGCGAGAGGCAGCCGGGGTGGGCAGAGGGGTGCAGGAGCTGCAGAGGCAGGAGGTGAAGGCAGGGGTCAGGGTGGAGGGCGTGGGCAGGGGGTTCCCAGCCCTGGGGACAGCAGTGCTGGGAGCGGGGTGCTCTCCCAACAGGCTGCAACAAGCAGCTGGGGGAAACCGGCTGTGTTTTTTAACAGCTGGTTTAACATAATGAGGGCTGAGCATCCTCCAAAGCAGCCCTGATCACATGCCTCAGGGGAAGCAGTGGCTGAAATATCAGTTTAGGAGCCAGGAGACCAGGATTTTATTCTACCATCTGTAGCTATTTCAGGAGTGACTTTGGGCAAGAAGCTGATGTGCTTGTGCCCTGGTTTCTCTACCACCAAAAGGCACTGCTCGCCTGGATACCCTGCAACTGAGTGTCTAGAAATGGAAGCTTCTCCTCTTCCAGTGTGGTAGAACAAAAACATAAATTGAAAATTAAATTAAAATATGGCAAGTTCAAAACTGTCAGAGGGAATTCCTTTTTCACATACGCTGATGCAAATCATGGCTAACACCAGTGACTAAGGTGAAGTGGCGTCAGTGGGAAACAGAATTAAGTGGGGTCCATTTAGTGCCTATAAAATTAATAAGCACACACTCATCGAGCCCTGACCCAGCATTTCTTTTGTAGTTTAAAAATTTTTAATAAAGTATTTTTTGCCTGCCTTTTCCTAAGAAAAATGTTGAAATTAATCTTTGCTTATGTAAAATGCCGTTGCCATATGACTAATGGTAATTTTTAAAGTGCTGAGTGAAATGTATGCATGTGTGTGTCAAGGAGACAAAGAGAGGAGTTTTTGTTTGTTTGCTGTGGTAATTGTTTATCAATATAGTTGTTTTTTTCCAATTATCCTTTCCAGTTTTAATATATTATCAGCCTTGTCTCCATTTCTATTGGTTGAGGTTTGTGTGTAAATGTAGAAATTCATGCTGTCAGATATTTCAGTTACAAAAACATGCTACATCTTAAGCATTGGGTTTTATTCATAAAATGCCATAGAACTGAAATAGGGAGATTTGTGGAAAAGATGGCACAATAAGTTAAACAATGGTCATACAAAAAACTGTGTGGCCATTCAGATGATTTCTGGGCTTTGAACTGAACATTTTTTTTCATGTTCAAAAACAAAGGAAAAACTCTGAAAAACCAGAACTCATGCTAATACCTGAAGGAGAAGTTAAACCCAGAGTCAGGGCTGAAAAATTTGACCTAAGGCATATAAGTATGGCTGCATGAGCAGAGATGCAGCTTGGAAGTGGAGAATTAATTTCTTCTACAACAGCCAGATTTTGTAATCTTTCTTGTGCAAAAACACAGTGGAAAATAGACGAGGTGGCCAGTGGAGTCTAAAGTCACTTGCACTTGGAATAAGTGAGTCTATGAATGAAGTCCTAGTCCCCTATATGTCAGAATTAACAATCTCACAGAATTCACTTGGTGTACATTGTACTTAAAGTTTTAAGTACCTATTGCCCAGCTGAGGCAACCACGATTGACCTCTGTATCAGGCACAGTGTAAGTGCCAGATACTTCATCTGTGTGTGTGTGTGTGTTTAATGTGAAAGCAGCTTTTGTTTTACAATTGCTGCTCATGCCATAGCTTGTGGGGACTGGTTTTCATTAGCATACTTAAGTTTTTTGTGATTTAACACTATTGCATGATCTGAGTGTTTCAAAATGACTTGAGCAGGCCGTATCCAGAAGTTTGCCACGTGTCTCAGTGCCCTTTCCCATGGCAGGAGTCATTTCACACTGCTGGCATGACACGATTTCCTCCAGCAGTGCAGCAGGAACAAATCCTCACAGGTTTCAGAGGCTGTGAAAATCTGCATCGTTTAGTAATCCCCTTCTTCATCCACAGAAATAAAGGGTCTCCATCCTTTTCTTCCTCAAGTTTAACTGAAGTTATACTGGAACAGGGTATTTTAAATTTATACTATTTGGTTCTGGAGCAGGAGGTTTGTAAATGCTACTGTAATACTGCTGATCAAACATTATTTCATGTTGGCATTTTTATTTGAAGGCCCAACTATGGCCAAGGAAAGGAAACTACTGTACTTTTCTTTTTGTGTTACATCTTCCAGCTGGAATATTTTCAAGCACAATAGAATTGAACATGAGATTTGGAGAGGGAAAGAGAGGAGAAAAGGGAGTCAGCTAGAAGAGGTGATGACTCCAGAGGGGTACTTTGCAGTTCTCTGGGGACTGAAAAACGCTTTCAACCAGTGTGGTGTTGCAACAGCCCAAAAGAGGAGAGAAAAATCCACGTCTGATCTAGACCAACCAGAAACTAAAAACAAGGGACACTTTGAATTCTTAGACTCTCACCACAACTGAAAACTGTGTTCAGGCCAAGGAACTGGAAAATCAGTTCCTTGGGTTAGAGAAATGCTTCTCTGAAGAGTCAGAAGCAGCTTTCCATTTTAATTGGTACAGAAATGATTGTATTCTGAAGTAGTGATCCTAAGATTTGAACCAGTGCAAAGGTTTGCAGTCAGGGCTACGAAGAGCTTAGTGAAATGCTACTGTAAAACAAATTTTTCTGTGACATTTTCTTGCCATTTGGCTCTGTTAGTCTATCATTTGTCACAAAATGGAAAAATAAGATCTGTCTTTATAATGTACCAAAAAGAAATCTGACTGCAAACACAAGTCAGGAAGGGGCATAGGGACAGGAGCTGAGTGGTGTAACCCTAGATCAAGAGATGGTTATGAGAAATCATATACTGGGGACCTCAGAATCCCCTGACCAGGAGTAATTGAATGTGGTAATTGTTAAGGAGAGCTTTGCGAAGAAATATTGAGTAAAAATTACTTACGCTGTGCTTGTTTTAAGAGGGAAGTGTAGTAAATTTCAGGACAAATTTTTAAGTGGCAATAGCACAGGCATGGCCTATGCTGTAGGCAAAATAAATTTTCTGAACTAAATGACTCCTCTCAGTCAGCCAGGCTAAGTGTTTGTTTTTGGGGTGAAATACGTATTTCCTTCATTGCGCTTGTACAAGGATAGCTGAAGCCTGAGAGGAGGACTCTGGGGATCTGGTTGTAATGGTTGGTAATAACACCTGCCCTTTATGGGATGAGGGGTGAAGTCTTGCAAATTTGCATTGCAGAATAAGGGATGAGATCAGAAAACCCTTCTTAGATGTGTCAGAGATATGGGAGATGTACTTAGTTTTACAAGAATCGAGAAAATTAGGATTTTTCCATTAGTCTTGCACTTTTAAAACTGATGTATCATTACTAGTCTACTTACTGTGGAAGACGTTAGGCTAAATAAATTAATCTCACGGAGAACTGCCCTGCAGTCTTCTGGATTAAAATGATATGTGTGCCAAGCATTATATTATTCTATGCATAAATTTTAGAACATTTTCTTTAAAATTACTCAGTCAATATACTTTACTCTGGTAAAAGTAGTATGATTCCTACAGCCTGTATTTTACCAATCTTCAAAGCTTCTCTTTTGCATAAGAGCATCACAGGACTTTGATAACAAACCATGACAAAAGACAACAAAATCAATGGAGTTTGAAGGCAGTCTGTTCTTGTAGCACCGTGATTTTTTTCTTGCTCTTGCAGAACTGCAGTTAAATAACAGACAGATCATGTTTGGAAAATGAAGGAAGAACATCACATACTTCTGTTCAAGTTTTATAGGTGCTGTGGCCATAAGATGGTTCCAGAAATTCTTTCATCAGATCTATCCTTTCTTTTTCTACTGTTCTTCTTTCACCTGATGGCCATTGGAAAGCACTGTGCTAGTTGGACAAGGACAAGATGGTATGTTGGGAGTGTTTTGCAACAGGGATGAGGAACTTCACAGGGATGAGACAGAGCTTTTTTATGTTCCTCCAACACACATTTAAGGATTTTTCTGGGTAGTGAGCACTACATATGATTCTTGACTGCAAATATACTTGCATGCTCCAACTCACGTTAAATTCTCATCTGAAATTTGTTGCCTGTTTCATGGAGCATAGGGCAAGTTCTGTTCACCTGTGGGGTTTTTTTCTCAGTATTGAGGTCTGAGTAGTGTTCCTTGCTTTGGTTAAATGAAATACATTTTAGAAGGCAGCTGCCTATTGCCAAGAAGAGCCCTAATGCAAGAATATTTCCATCTGGGATGACTAACATGTGTCCAATGTACGTCCAGTCTCACGTCCCACTCTGCAAACAAGATCCACTGATGAATTAATTATCTTCTTGCTTCAAAGGGCAGTCAAAAGATGAAAGTGAAAAACTGGACATATTTCAAAAAATGACATTATATGAAAAATAGGTCATTCAGCCAAATTGCAAATCATAGATTTTCAAAAATGTGGAATGTCAGACAGTCCTATTTGAAAAAATATGGCTTCCCTTGCTTGTTGCATATTTTGCTAGAAAAAGATGTTGGAAAGAACACATTCAAAAAGGAAAGACAGTGTTTTAACTCCTACTTAGGAAAATGCCAACAGTATTCAACTTGTTTGGTCCAGGCTTATATGCCAATATAAATACAATGCATTTGTCCTTGTTCAGTTTGTAGTTCTTTTGTAACAGAAGAAGCAAAGTTATTTTGAACAGTTGTAAGTATAAAACTTATACAGTGGTTTCTGGTAGTTCATAGTTGCAAATATGGAGTCTGCTTTTTGTGAAGACACTTGTTTTTATTGAATGTGTCATATGCATGGCTGAACCTTCTCATGCACTAAAGGAATGTCAATGCTGATATAAAACCCCATATAATAACCCACTGACTCAGTCAAGAAAATATATAATTGTGATGCTAATTAACTTGTGATTTTAAAGCTGTGTCTTTAACAAAGGGATTGTTTGTACCTACCCAGAATTAAAACCAGAGCTATCAGTCTAATTCTATATAGCTGTCAATTCTAAAAACAACACACAGAAGCTGCAACTTCTTAGCTTCAGAGTCACAGGTCTGAGGAGGTGTAAATCCTCCACTGAAGAAGAATGTACAACATGCTGCCTGCTGCTTAATTGGTGCTATGTGTGTTAGCAGAGTAGAGACCATAACTACATAAATCCCCCCAAAAATCAGCTATTTAGTAATCTATTGGAGCAGTAACAGTGCTGACTTCCTGAAACTGGCAATCCAAAAAAGGCAATACAGTATTCATCTCAAGAATTAAAACCCTAAGCCAATGTTATGTGTAGTCCTCTCAGATGCAATTATTTATTCTAGTATTCTAGTTTGTCTTGAATGTGCCTGGTATGTTTTTATATGCTGTAAAAATAAATACAGTGGTTTAAAGCCCTGGAAACTCCAAGTAGGTATGAAATAGTCCAGCACTGCAGAAATGCAGGGTCTGATTTTCTGAGATCATCAGAAAATGATGAATTTTCTCTGTGAATATCTGATCCAATTCAGCACATCTGGGCATTTCTTCTGCAGTTGCCAGGGAGTTGGCCATGTATTCACAGAGGTTTCCCCTGTATCACCTATTGCAAGTGGTTGTGATGTCCAAGGCAAAGACTAGGCATAGAGCAGGCTCATTGCAGCTAGTAGTTGGATAACATTTGAAGATTATTATTTGCACCCAGATGAAAAAAAAAAAAAAAAAAAAAAAAAAAACAGGTTTGTAGGGAGAGGTCATACTCTTATTAGGGCAACTTCTAGAGTTGGGAAAACCAGACAAGCTTTTAGACAGACAAGACCACTTCTGGAACAGAAGCAGGAGTGTTCAAGCTAAGACCAAAATGAAAACAATTGCTCTAGCTTTATTTTGTCAAGCACTGTTCAGACTGTTTGGCTGCTTCCTAGAGCCTGGAGAGTCATCAAACTCTTGAGTTACGAAGAAAACATTTTTGATCCAGTTATCTCAGTCTGTATTAATCCCACATATGACTCCACCAGCTTCAGCAGACAAACATCATTATCCAAGCATTTAATAATCATTTCCATTGAGGATTTGTTTATTTATGGAAGGCAGGGTGGCCTTAGTGGGCAGGACTCTAGGCTGAAACTCTGAAGCCCACTCTATCTTCCCTAAGCCGCTGGCCTACTGCGTGATCTGCAGTGAGTGGGTCTGTCTGTCAGCTTCTGTGTGGTAAATAGACATACCAAAGCTAGCCTCCTTGCAAAGTCCTTTTATAGCTACAAAGGAGAAGTGTTATACACTTCTTCATTACTAGCTCTTTTTCATGTGGTTCCTTTAATAGACATTTGAGTTCTGATAGTGTTACACCCTGTTCAGAAGAGAACAGGGTGTAACACTACTACTGGTGCTGGTAGCATCT
This sequence comes from Vidua chalybeata, assembly GCF_026979565.1. Classification (NCBI taxonomy): domain Eukaryota; kingdom Metazoa; phylum Chordata; class Aves; order Passeriformes; family Viduidae; genus Vidua; species Vidua chalybeata. Next base: position 24,891,773 of record NC_071530.1, read on the forward strand.
CTGTTTGCCAAATGTGACTAGAAGACTCCTACTACTGTCATGTGAGCAGCTAAAAAGTTATTTCTCTAAACTTCCTAATATTAGATATGCTCTTAAAAGGGAAAGGTTATGCACGTTCAGGAGCTACACAAGTTTCTTCATCTCCCTGGAAAATTACTGCAATCCGAGCGGGCACATGTGGAAATGAATAACTATTTAGATGTTCACAGATTCTCCAGTAAATGTACAGTAAATACTATCTTTGTCACCTTTAAATAAAACACAGGAAAATGAATGCTGAAGCATTTCCATTATTCTTAATGTATGTGTATGTGCAGTACAAATGCATAACCATACTTAACAAAAGCAAATGTATGTGCTATGAACATGTGTGAGGATGCATACATTGGTATTAAATAGTGTAAAATATACATATATATATATAAAATAAATATTTAGGTTGCAAAACCAAGCAACATTGGGTAGTCCAGAATGCAGATTTAGATTTTAGATTTCTCGGGCGTTCTTAATTAGCCCTCTTCAATATGTAGGATGATACAATTTTACTTGCATGAGAACATATAGGGCTTTTTCCCTTAACAGATTCTTCCTTCAGCCAGTCAATAGGAGGACAGTTTTTTGACCTTTCTGCTTTTAATCTTATTCCATTGAGTGCTCTGGCCTCAGACCTCATATTAGTGTAGATGATCAAAGTACTACACTGAACACAGAAAAAGCATTAATCCACTTCCAAGATTTAGTTTTGCTGTTGCTTTCCCAACAGCATCATAATATGCCACAAATCCTGATGAACATGTCTCTGCAAAACATCTATGCAGGGTGAGAATTCTATTTTTTTTTTTTTTTGCAATATTATTGCCATCTTGGAAAAGCACTTAAGCGCAGTGGGAGAAAGGACAAAAATGTCAGAATGAAAACTTTCAGTGAAAGCTGAAAGAGAGAGCTGTGGGAGCCTTTGCATGTGTAGAATTTCCCTAAGACTTTCTCCACTCAAAGCACAGGGCCAGTTGACTTCAGCTTTCAGCACTTCTGCATTTCAGGCCCCAGGTGTCTCTTGCTGAGCACCCAGAAAATGAAGCCAACCACTCAAGAGGGAGGAAATTCCAGAATTATGTCATCATGCCTACACGTGGGGAGGGGAAAGGAGCTAATCATGCCCAGACAATCCAAATTCTGGCATTTGCTAAGATTTTAGCATTTGACTCACAAGCCTATCATTCTTTTAGCTGAATTTCTCTGTGTATGTGTATACATTTCTCTGTAAATAAATAAGGACATCTAAACTGTGTCTAATCTGCTAAAAACTCTTGCACTGCTTTCTCAGTAAAACTATTTTGATGTTTGTGCCCTTGGAAAAAGGCATGACATGTTTTAATAACCTTTACTTACTTCCATTTATCCCTATTTTGCATTGGAAGCAGGAAAGGGCTATAGGCAAGCAAATAATTTGATGCCCAAAATCAGAGGGATCAAGGAAACAGGGATAAATTAGCTTCACTTCAACCTGAAAACCTGCTATCAAATCTCAAGTTCTAAATTTGCTACATCATCCCTATCCACTACCAAATTGCAAATGAAGTTTTAAAAAGCATTGCAAGGAGCCTTAAAAATCCCAATCATTTCAGTTGAATATTGCTGTAGTTTTCAGGCAGTTTGCTGCCTGAAATTTTTCCCAAACCTTTCAGCTTCTGAAAGTTCCCTGCACAAGCTGGCACGTTAGAAATAGGTTAAAAATGGAAGCAGAAATCCATAATTAAACAGCTGGTTCCAAAAGTTGGTGCTTTAGGGAATGAAAACCTTTAATGCAAGGCTCACAAAACTTCTGTAGCAGCTGGTTTTGTTAGTATCTGCCATAATTCTCTCTGTGTGTATGTATCTGTACAGCATTGTGATCCTATCTGTGTGTGCCTGGTACTTGTGGTTAGCAGATTATTCACTCCCTGCTGCACCAGGCACTCACACTTCTCACCTGTTCTTTGAAACTGGGAGTGCCTCTCTCTTCCAGGCATCCCCATCTCCCCTAGCACCACAGACCAATGGCAGAAGGACCTTTTTTTACCCCTCCTGTGGGTGCACAGCATGAGAGCTCCTCTCGCCAACTCTCTGCTGACTTTGTTATCTGTCTTTCAGCCAGTGGACAGAGCAATGTATTTACCCTGCCAAACTGAACCGCCCTGGCTTGCTCTCTAAAAGTTCGTCCTTAGTTCTTCTGTGTAGGGTACCTAGGGGAAAGTAGGCACCAAAGGGAGGCATTGTGAGTACCCTACCTTTTTTCCACCTCAAGTTCCATGATCTGACAAATTCCTGATAAAGGAGTGGCATTCATTAGTAGTGGCTTTTAATTCTGGAAATGCCTCTTCATCCATGCTGGATTCCTCCCCCCATTTCCAGCTTGGGAAACACATGGTTATGCCTCCTCCCTGGTGGCTGTGAGATGAGCTTTCCCTTTCTCCCCACTACAGTCACTAGTAGTAAGGGGAGTGATGGCAGATTTTATGCCAAGATTTCCTTGTTTCCCAATAGGGAAAAGCATGTCTGTCCATGCTGAGACACCTCCTTACAGCATGTGGCTAAGCCATGATCTCCAGCCAGCATACTGCAGAATCACAGGGACACAGAATAGTCTGAGCTGGACGGGACCCACAAAGATCACTGAGTCCAACTCTTAAGTTAATGGCCCATATGGCAGCTAGCAACATGTCCCCTCTGGGCTTCTGGGAGAAGTTCTAGGGTAGGCAATGTGGTGGGAATAGTACGGTGCCTATTACGTTATTGAAAACAAAATACAGCTGCATGTTCCTGTTGGTTGAATGCAGCCTGTCAGCACCAGCATCTCGCAAGAAGTCAGGACTGATTACAGCCAGCCTTCACAGCAGAAGGTGCCAGTAACGAACCAGCTGGAGAAGCATGATATGTTTTCCCCATTAACATGGCAGGTTAGAGCAGGAAGTGTGCCTGGAGAAACACCATGACATGAGGAACTGTATGGTGACAGCAGGTTGCTCCGAAAGCCCCAGAGGAACTGCAGTGTTTTTCCTGGGCCAGGACAACATGTGGTCTCTCATGCCATGCACCAATACAGGGCACCAGTGATGTTTGATATGCCTTGGTGGTATGTCAAGCTCCAGAATAACTGCAAAATAATTCCTCCATAGCCCCTGGATTTACTCATCCTAATTGTTAAATACTTTTAGGACCAGCTCTATTTTCATTCCTCACAGTTCACAAAATCTAGAAAGCTGTGTGTCTTTATCCTCTCAAGAATGTGAGTGTGTTGAATGCCAGCCCAGGGCACAGGAAAAATGGATCACATTGCTGTAACAAACTGGTAACAAGTAATGAGGGCTAGGTAGACTCCAAGCCATTTTGGTACATCACTTTCTTTTCACCTCTGCTTGTATTATGTTCTGGTCTGGACAATCAGAACCCTTGTAACTTCATAGAAACATCAAGGAATCAATGGTTTGCCCTCCTGAATAAAATGAGAACATGTGAGAGTGGGGAGAGAGGGGGAGGGAGAGATGCCTTTGCATAGGTCAGGAAAGGTCATTAAAACATCTGGCAGTAGTAACTGACATGTGTCAAATTTTAGTGTTCATTAAATTTATATTAATGCAAGAATGGTTCCTAAGCTCCAAATGCCACTTTTGGTTGCTATATTCCCCCAGTTGATGGTGATGACTTTTCAGAACTGTGCCATGCTTGTTTCCTTGCTAGTGGCATCTGACCTGAGGTCAGTTTTCTGTTTAACCTATTCCTGTAGGTCAAAAGACAAATTAATCTGGCGAGAATTGAATTGGAAATGAGGTATCTGGATAGCAGGTGTCCCAGCTGTGGAATAGCTGCCAGGCTGAAACGTATTTGTTTCTGTTCTCATGCCATCCAAGAAGTCATATCCGAGGTCAGGGAGATATTCAGTTGACATCTGAGATGGGAAGTTACAGGGAGCAGAAGTGGTAGGTGCCCTTGTGAGCAGATTATCTTGCAGTCAGGGGGGAAATGTCTAAGAGTGTCACTCTGAGCATAAATGTACATGTTCCATGTATTGTGCACTTTGCTTTACCACTTTATAATTGTAAAGAAGTCAGACAATTTCCAGGCCCCTTAAGGAGGAGAATCTCACAAATCTTTTTCTTCCTTTTTTTTTTTTTAGAGGATGAAGATGACGAAGAGATGGTGGAGCCAAAAACACAGGATGACTTAGAGACAGAAAATCAAGACCAGAAGCAGGAAGTGAAAGAAGGTACTTTAAAAAATGAAAAGGATGATGTTTGATGTTTAAAGGACGGGATTCTGCCAGTAGCTACTCTCATAAGTAGTTTCCACTATTGAGAACACTGAAATTGAAACAGTCACCAGTTTTATTGATTCAAAACCATATGAGTAGCATAAAAGCAGAAAATTGTATCCCAGAGACACAGCTGGTAGGCCTGAGAAGATTGTGAAAGGCATGAGGCAGGAGCTGTTTAGAAGAATGTCCTACATGTCCTTATAATTTGAAAATGAAGTAGAGATTCTTGGATCCCATACTGGTACTAATTTGTCCTCTGGCTTATGTGAAAGATTTAAAATGGGAATGCCAGGCATTCCAGCAGCTCTATAAAGTTTGTTGGTCTTCAGAGGTACTTGGAGCCCATAACTGTCTGTCTGCTTGAGAGGAGCAAACTTAAACCTAGTGGTAGTCAGGAATCTTCCAGCAGAAAATGATTTCACTTGAAAAATGTTTTCTGTCAAAATCAAAACATTTTGTGGGAACAGCCTCAAAGAACTTAAAAAAAACCCCTCTGAAGCCAGATAGGTCTAGCCCTTCTGTCCATTACTCTGTATTGAGGTGTTCTGCACCGATATAAGAGACAAAAATTCAGGTTACTACTTGCTTCTGGTGCAGACAAGACACTTGCTTAAGTCATGCATGTCAGCACTGGATGTGGGAGATATGCTTGGTGTCTCTTTTCCTTTCCTTGGACCTGTCTTAGCTTTCAAATTAGAAGGAGGATGTGAAATTTGGTGTTCCTGATCTAGAAATGTACTACGGTATTGGCTATTCTAGTGTGTCAATGCCTTCAGCAGCCAATGCTTGCTCCTGTGTTGAGTAGGGGAAAAGAACTGAAACAGCAGCAGCTGCAGGGTAGAAGGAAATCGGTTTCTTCTCCAGCATTTCTTACTTTTGTATTGCCAGGTCCGCTCAAAATTCTGTTTAACCTCTTGAAAGGTAATTTACTTCTTCAGGTAGGGCCTAAGTTATTTCTTGCTCTGGTGATCATTACCAGGATAATTCTGTCAGCTTGATTTTTCCCAGGATAATCTCACTAGAGGAAAAATATGGAGCCATTTTACATGGAAGCCCATGAAATCTTCAACTGGGAATACAGCAGCTGATGCTTATTTCTTATCTGGAGAGACTGGTATCTTTCCATCAGTATCCAAAATAATTAATCTGGTACACAGTGCCCACATTTGCTATCCTCACCGACTGAAGTGAGTTGCAGTACCAACCATACCATTTTGATTATAAATTGATCTTTCTTCCCTCTTTAGAGCATCACAGAAATCAGCCATGCCATAAATCCTGTAGTGTTCATTGCTTGTTTAGGTCCTTGTGCAATTGTGGAGAGATAAAAGTCCTCCTGCTCCTCATCATTGTGCTTCTTCCACTGGCCCCAGCCACTGATGCCATGGGCAGAGGGGACCAGTGCAGACAGCAGGAACAGGAGTCAGGCAAGTCTGCAAAGGCGGGACTGAGGACATGAGCAAGAAATGTGGCAACATAGAAAAACTTTATTTTTCATGAAAATTACTCTTCTTTTCAAAACTGTGAGGTCAACTTGCAATATGGACTTTTGCAGTCACTGGACCTAACACAGTATCTCTTTTACTGATGGCAACAAAAAGCCATAAAAACCTCTACTACTGCACCCTGTGCATAAGCACTGTCCTAGGTTGCTTAATGTCCCTGTAGTATTCAACTTAAAGCTTATCTCGCATCCATTTATTCCCACAGAAAAGTGATGCTAATGCTTATACACTGGAGAAAGCACAAACTCCTGCAAGAAGAGAAGAAGAAAAAAATCCAAATAGAACCCTGAACTGATTTATTTTACTTTTTTAATGGGTTTTCAAGTTAGTCTTTTATGTACTTTGCTCACCAGCCACCACTGCCAACATCTTTTATTTCTTTGCTGTGCTTTAGTCAGAGGGCAGTGCTCCCCTTCCCTGCCTAGCAGACCCCCAGGAGCAATAGATCATCTGGGCTGGTCTCAGGCACACAAACTGCAGGCTGTAAAAGCAAGGCACAGCTCGTTTCAGCAAAACTGATTTTGTGAGGTGCTAACATCTGACTGGGTTCAAGGAAGAAGAAAACATGCTCATTGCCTGATAGAAAGTGAACCTGACCTGTAGTATGTGTTGTGATAGATAAAATAGGGGTGTGCTGCTGACAGGCATTAAATGCTGTGAATCAAATGAAGCCATCGTCCCCAAACTGACAAGGAACGGAGGCCCATTTTTTAGTGTTTGGTGTCAATCTCTCCCGGTTGGCTTTACCGCTTTTGCCTACAAAATCCCATTTTCCTCTCTGTTGTAATCACCCTTCTCATGTTCTGAGCAACATTCAGAGTTTGAAGCCATCCTTTGTGTTTCATGGAAGTGATTAAAACCATGTTACAAGTCAAACAGGAGTTTAGAAGAACATTTCCTGTCGGTGCTGCACTCTGTGTGCCTACTCAGAATTAATAGCTTTTCTGCAAATTAGCACATAATGGGTTAAAAGCATGTTTATGTTGGCATTAAGTACTCTGGCTTCTTTTTCTCTGCAAGGCAAGACAATATTTTGCAAACTTTTTAAAGAATCTCTAATAGACATTATAGTGGCGCCATTCACACTGCTATATAGTAGTTAAGGCTGTGTCAGCACTTCCATTATGAATCCTGTTTTTCAGGGATTTATAACCCAGCCGTAAAAATTTGCTCTGGGCTGAAATTTGGTTTCAGCTCAGGGAGCACATTTTTTAACAGATTAAAAAAAATCAGCATGGCCTTTTTTGAGTTATAGGAGTGTTAAGAAAAAAAATCCATGGGAGAGAGAAGTGCAGGAAGAGAAAGGCAGACCATTTTTTCATGAATATAGCTCAAAATTTGGTCAGGATAAAAAATAAAGTTTGGATGCTGTCTGTTCAGTCTCCCTTTCTCCAAGCCAACAGGACAAGAGTGCTCTATTTTTATAATGGTATTTTAAGAGGAAACAGGATTTTTTTTTCTATGTGGTTTATAGGTAGTTCAATTTAACTCTTCAGACATTTATTGCATACTTAATTTCCTCATCTTCCCCCCGCACACCCCAGAGTTGCTCTATGGGGTTTGGTGGGATTATTCAGCAGCCAGGGGTGTTTGAAGGGTCTGACCCTGGTCCTGGATATGTCTCAGCATCACTGTAAGGCCCTCAGTGCACCTGCATTGGGGCAGCCTGTCTGGCATGGCACCTCTTGCAGAGCTGCCATGGAGGCATGAAGGGCAGAGGAACAGCATGAGCCCCAAAAAGTGGAGTGGGAGATGAAGAACTGACTCGTTGAGCACTTCAAGTGTATGAAACCTTGGGACCACCTTGTGTTCCTTCTGTGGGGCTGCCTGTTGCCACCCAGGTCTCAGGTACATGTTCTCCCCATTGTTTTTGGAAGAAGTGAGTGTGGAATACCTGACAGTGAACTGGGCTGGGCTCTGCCTATTCCCAGCCTCTCCTGACCACATAAACGAGAGACTGGTCCCAAACTGTGGCATCAAGTGGGATGGGGTTTTCCACCACCAGAGAGCTCTGGAGCTCCTCCTAAGGATCCTCTTTGTGTCAGTAGAAACCACAAGAACAATGGGACGGGCTAGGTCTTAAAAGTGGGCCTCAACATGCATCTATCTGAAGCCATGGGCATATCCACAGAAACTTGCACGAAACACTGTGATGGGAAAGGCTGGGATCTGCAGCTTCAACGACCTGCTGTGCCCTGCTCTTGCCCTGGCTTTGTGCATGGGGCTCAGGTGTCCACAGAGCAGGCTGGGTTGGTGGGGATAGTTTCACTCTCAACAGCTCAGGCATCCGTGCTGGAAAAGCAAGGCAGGTTGTGGTGAGGTGTGTCATGGCCAGAAACACCATGCTTTCACTGCCACCAACACCACAGTGAGCTCAGGTGTGCCAACCCATCCTTACAGACAGCTCAGGCATGCTCAGGGATGGTGCCCAGCATGGCCCCTGGAGAAACACAGGCAGTGGGAACAGCCCTGCCTGGCACAGTATCAAATTTAAGGCTCTGCAACTTGCTACTCCAGAATTTAAAAATCCCTAAATAAAGCTTGAATTCTTCCTTTTTATGTTTAGTGGTTATGCCATGAAGGGGCTTGCCAGCACAACAAAGACATGACATATATCAAAACATGGTATGGGACACAGCAAAGCAGGATATGGCATTTGTCAAGACTGACATGAAAGTGCAAAGCACAAGAAAAACAGGAGGATCACGAGGTATCAGCAGGCAAGGACTGAAAGCTGCTGAGAGCCCCTTTGCACCTTGCAGTTCTCACCCTGTGCCTTTCAGACATCCTCCTTCGTCAGCACATCTAAAGTTTTCATGGATTTAAATAGATGCTGAAAGAAATAATGCAGCTCTTAAAGGGGTTTTAATAATCTCCTTCTGTCTCTCATTATATCTCTGGGTTGATAACAAGGCTACTTCCTGCTTTACTGTTTTTATTAGTTTGCCCTTTCTTTCATTCACTTACTCCTTTTGGTCTTTTTCTTTTGGTTTGGTATTTTTTTTTCCTTCAATGGACTTAATTTTCATTTCTCTTGTCAGGTTTTTAGAATTGCTGAGATTCCAGGAGAATCTTTGTTATATTTATTTAAATGCGGGATGGGTTTTTTTGTTTTGTTTCGTTTCTTTATGTTTTTTAACTCCCTCGAGAGAAGATTCAAATTCTGGTACTTGAATATTTCTAATATTGTTCCTGCACTGTTATCCCAACTATTTATGTTGTATTTACTACAAACATGCTTCTGCTGAATAGGAACAAGTCTGCAGCAATTTTATCTTCATTCCTAAAGATTCAAGATGTTTTAATATTGTTTTTTGTTTCTCTCTGTTTGGTCCAAAGAAATTTATGGACAAAGAACCTGATGTGAATTATGGTATTTCTGCAGATTATGTTAAGTCACATGAAATGATAAAATATTCCTATTTTTGTAAATAAGTCTTGAGTAAATTGGTTGTTTTCACATCATGTTCAACTGTTGTTTCATATTCTAGACCTTCCTGTTCAAGCATAAGTATATAATATCTTTCATTACAGATACACCTCACAATTTCTTTCCCTGTGGTACCCTCTGTGCATATATTACTCTGTCCAGCAATTTAATTTTAAATGTCAATTCCCTTTTGTTTTGTACAGTATTATACATTAGCATGAACACAGGGCTTCTTTGGTACATGCTGTTGACATCCCAGCCTTTGCAGAGCAGGCTGCTGGTGGCTGTGGGGTCCCATCGATGTCTCGGTGGGTGCGTGGACAGACGGGATCCCTGGTGGTCCTGTCAGGCAGGACTTGGTGGCTGCACCACAGATCCTCCTGCCATGAGCTCTGCAGGGCCACAGATGGGTTCAGCTCCTTTGGGTGGGATTAGAGCACAGACACAGCAGTTCATGAGGAAGCTATGGTGTTGAAACAAAAGCTAACTACGGAGCTTTCTTTGCAGGAGTTTTCATGGCACTCCAGGCAATAAGCACGTAACTTTTAGCAGTGGTAAACTACACACTGCACTGGGCTTTGTTCAGCACAGAAGGTTAGATGTAGTTGGTTTGGGTTTTATGCCAGGGAGAGCAGATACTTGAAGACAAATGCTGTATTCTTACAGGGAATTTCTGGAGATATTGTCACATCACACAGGTCTCTGTGACAAAACAAAACAAAACACACTTTGATCAGCTACTTATGTTTCTCAGTTTTCCTTGAAGAGAGCCTGTGTTTCTTGAAAGCTGAGATCAAAGTCATTGTAAGCTCTCAGATCGGAAGAAAAATTGCAGAAAATTACATAGGTTCTTTTTATTTTATTTGAGGTAATGGACAGACAGGGAGAAGGAGAAAATGGAAATGTCTCTGAAAGATAAATGGTTAGAAAACCTCCATATTTGAAAGAACAAACCTGTCTGGAATTTTTTGCTTATACTTCATGTATTTACAGTAGTTATAGCAATGTTTTATACTGGAAAAAGTAATGATAACATTCTTGTAAGAAGAGATTGCCTCAAATAAAACTTCAGAGGCAGCCGAATGAAAGAAGAAAATAAGGCTAAAATATGAAGCTTAATATTGCCAGGGGGCATCTGGTGTGTCAGTCAGATGAATGAGGTAACCTGATTTATGCCCTAAAAACTTTACCCAAGGTGTTCCTGATGGTTTAATAGACTGCTGGCCTCCCACAGATCATTGCTAACTGCAAGGCAGATTTTGCTGAGGTAGAACTACAGTCATGTGTTTCTCCACTGCTTGTGTGCACTCCACAGCTCCCAAGTTGTTTATTTTTTGCCTTTTCCCTTTCTATTGATTTTGGGTTGTATTTTCTTTGCAGTTATAGTCAGCAAATGGCCGAGTAATAAATTTATATTTCCAAGCTGTAGAGAGGATTTGATTTAGCAAATAATTTTTACCATTTGCAGCAGTTTAACACGAGTTTTCCATTTGCCTTTGCAGTTATTTTCCCCCCTCTTTATGCCATTTTGCTGCATTGTCATGCTTGTTGTCTTTGATTCTGGGAAAGCAATGCTTTAGTGGTGACGATGGGATATTGCCTCATTACAGGCTTCCTTGCCAGATGAGTTCCCTCAGTGCCAGTTACTATTCAGCAGTGGATGCTGCAATAGGTCAAGCTGTACTTCTTGCTAGTTATGCTTTTTCTTTCATATGCATTGCTTCTGTGTAAAGCACTCAGGGGCAAATTGTGCTCCTGCCTTGGTAATTGTCGCTCCGCTACTCAGGGGCACCATGTGAGGGGATGCAGATATTCTCTGGATGTGTGGAGCTCCACAGGAACCACTAACCTGCTGGTAGGCTAGATAGGGCCAAGGCCATAGGAGATCATCAAAGGCTAAAGTTTGTAACTTTGTAGCTGCTCTGGCTCCTGAGGGCCAAATTGCTCCTCCACCTTTTGCATTTCTCCTGCCCTCTCTGTTTAGCTCAGGTGTAGTGCAGAGATTTTGTCTTTCAGAGCTAACACTTTGACCACTTGAGGCAAACTTTGAGGCAACGCGTGGTGATAGCAGCCTCTCCCAACCACAGCAACTCTGAGAGCAGGTGTGCTGAAAACAGGGGAGCTGAGTACTACAGGAGTGATGACCATGTCACTCCTCCTGCCTCCTGCTGTGCCCTTCTATCTGTTCCTGCCCCAGGGGCTGGTGGTGGCATCGTGCCCATCCAGCTGGGCATTGGAGTGCATGAATCCAATGATTTCCATCCAATGAAAATCAGATGGAGAGCAAGGGCCACATCTGCCTGATCACTGAAAGAAGTTGTGTGGCATGGCACAGAAACTAGAAAATCATTTTGAGCTGTAGCTTGAAACTGTGTCACTCATTGTTTAATTAAACATTGAGATATGTATGACAGGGCTGGGAGTTAAACTTTGCTGTATGGTGGGTGTTCTCTGAATTCCCTTTTTTGGCTTCCAGTGTTTTAACCCAATATGGGCTACAGAGACTGCAAGGTCATTTTCACAGATAAACACCTCAAATCTGTAGTCTAAAGCTAAATGCAAGAGACCTTTGATCTCCTGTTAAACTCTTACGTAGGAGTCTCTATAGTTTTGTAGTAAATCTGTTTATGATATGTTGTTTGTTTTCCTAATTATAAATTTGGAACAAAATTCTCTGTCAACAGAGCTTTTTGTGCTGGGAATTTAGGCTAGTTGCAAGGTTGATTTGGGGTAACTGTAAAGATACTAATGTCATTTCTTGAAATACAAGTAATTCTGAAATAGAACCATAATGATGATTCAAAAGCACGTGTGGGCAAATACATAATCAATATACAATATTGCCAGAATATCAATATGACCCTGATAGTGCAATTGAGAACAGAATTTTTTACTGTAGTAACAGCAGCATCCCAACTTTGATTCCCTCTGATGCTCATATTTGAGTTGTAATTTACCAACAGGTCATTAAACTGATGGAGACATTGCATTGGTGCATCCTTTAAAGACAGTGTTTTTCAAATGAAGGGCCAAACTGGAAATATTGGAAGTAAAGGTTTAGCAGCTCTGTGTACATGCAAAGAAGCAACTTCATCTTGGGGTAGACATGCTATTCTTACTGCTGCCCAAGACAGCCCCTACCCCTCCCAGGGCAGCTTTGCCCGTGGCTCGGTGACATTTGTTGCTCTGGGTCTTAGGATTCCTCTGCAGGGAATAACACTGCCTTAAAGAAACTGCTGTTTGGCTGGTTGCTTTCAATTTTGCTGCCTCAGAGAATATCTTTGGTTATTCACTTCTTTACTTCACAACAGCTCTGAAGCATCTGAAGCTCTGAATTTATCAGTGACACCAAGTAGAAATTGGAAGAACTGAAGGGAGAGATTATGTGAGAACTTTTAATATAAATAACTGTAGTATAAGTTAAGAAGATTATTTTATCTTCAGCTCCTCTGACAGGTCCTCTGTTACATAAGTGTTCTGCTTTTTCCAGTTAGGTATTGCCTAAACGTCAGTCACGGCCATTTCCTGAAATAGGAACACTGAGTTTATTTAATTTGGGGGGTTTAAGTATTTTCCATTTCAGAATAATAAATACATAAGATACAGGATCTCTTCTATGTAAAGGCTACATTCTGGTAATATACAGGAGTATGTTTAGACATATTAAAAACTTCTTAGTCGTGATTTTAAGAGTAAAGCTTTGATTTTTCTCCTGACATGGCTACAGCAAGCTTTCATGTCAAAAAAACCCCACTGAAGATGTTGATTCATTGGGAAAGGGGTGAAATGTCATACTCCTAACTACATCTTTTCATTTTTCAAGCTCCTCCTAGAGAACTGACAGAAGAAGAAAAGCAACAAGTTCTCCATTCAGAAGAATTCCTGATATTTTTTGACCGCACAATACGTGTAATTGAGCGAGCTTTGGCTGAAGATTCTGACATCTTCTTTGACTATAGTGGCAGAGATGTAGAAGAGAAAGACGGGTCAGTTTGGGAGGTTTTTTTTTTTTTTGCTTCTGCAAAATAAGTTATATAAAGATAATTCCAATAACAGGGAGCCTTAATTTTAAACAAAATTTAACATTTTTATTGTTAAGAAAAGCTTAAAATCTCTCCATGAAGGCCTGAGTCACTTTGTCATGCACAAAATAGCTTTGTGCTTTATTGATCTGAGTTTAGGCAGGTTTTTTAATTTGATGTATTATTCAGCTGGTTTAATTGTTTTGTTTCATTTTTGGGATGAAATTTAAAATTCTGGAAAAATAACTGAAAGAGATAGATGTGTGTACATTTACATGTAAATGTGTACATTCCAACAGTGTACGTGTGTGTGCTTATGATATTTTCACAAATTCAAGCTAGTGTTGTTTATATTCTACCACTGCCTCAGGTCTGTAATGGATCCCACTAAACCATGCATTGTGGGGGTGAAAATGATCTCCCAAAGCATTTGCAATCTTAACAGCTAAGACGAGAAGTGACAAGTTTTGTTTTCAGCAATTGATATGGGAGCAAAGCAGTAAAACTTGTTAGTTGGAGAGGAAATATTTAGGTTGCAACAGCTATGTATCTGTTGAAGCCTCATGTAGCTGTATTGCATGGAAGTTACTGGAGGTTAACCCAGAACAGCATCCCTATGGACCAGCTAAGTGCATCAGTGTGGCAGTGCTGGACCAGCACTGAGCTTCAGCCTGTCCTTATGGTGTCACACAGCATCTGCTGTCTCCATCTCTGGGAGAAGGTGCTGTACCTTTAACATTTTAGGCGTCAAAAGTAAGACAGGTTTGGTTATAGCTTGGAGGTGAAGGTTCAGAAGAGTGGGAGCTGAATGCCAGGGCCGGGTTCATCCTGGGAGAAAAAGAGGGCAGAGATGTCCCAGGGTGACCCCGAAGAGTCAGACAGGCAGTGAGAAATTAAAAAATGTGGTTTTGTGAAACAGACCTAAAATTTGTTCCTTGTTGCATCGTTCTCAGCCAGACAGTCAGTGGGAGCAACTAAATCAAAGTGGCAGACTTCCCCAGGCTGAGCAGAGATCTGAGAAGTAGTCAAAAACTTCTGCACTGAGTTTCACAGCATTTGAACCCTGGTACTTGAAAATCTGTCACTTTGTTTGAATTCACACAGAGATGTTCAAGCAGGAGCCAACCTTTCCTTTAACCGGCAATTTTATGATGAGCACTGGTCCAAGCATCGTGTTGTCACCTGCATGGATTGGTCTCTTCAGGTAAGATGTGGCATTGGGAGATATGTTTCCATATCACTTCCACTTCCCCCTATAAAATTTATGGGCAGCCTCTGTTTGCTCTTCTTTATGCAGAGCAGGATGTTATTTTTGAGGTAACAGCTGGGCCCTGTGTGAGTGAAAGCACTTTTCACTGTGAAGAAGAGTGGAGAACGATAATGAAACGGTCTTTTTTTTTTTTTTTTTGTATATGTTACTTGGTCTTCAAAATCAGGATGTTGTGTTAAAACCCTAGGTTAACAAACCTACCAAGATTAAGTCTTTACTTTTCCTCTCCCTTTCACTACTTCAGCCAAAAATGGAAATTTTTTTAGGACAAAAGGTTTAAAATTAAACTAACTAAAATTAATTTGCTAAATATACATAACTATACATAGTAGCACATAAAACTTTTACAAAATGGTGAGAAATAAAATTAATTTTTCTAATATGCTAAAACTTAAAATGTGAAAGTATCTGAACAATTTGAAATTATTAAAAATAGGTCTTTCAAAAACTGCTGGTTCCTCTCTTCAAGTGATGGAAGAGGAGCCTGCAGCTGCTCTGGGTCATGCTAAGGCAGCATGCCTGGAACGCACCCAGTTTTCTCTGCACTGCAAAGCATTGTCATTGGAAAATAAAACTGATGATAGACCTGCTTAAGCTCTCCAAAACTCTCCAAAAGCTCTCCAATGCAGTTGCATCAGCAAAGTACAGAAACAAGTTTAATTAGTTACTCTGTTGGGGAGCTGGGGTTATCAGACATCATCACAGCTCCTGTTAAATGAATTTGGTTTCAGTTGCACTCCAGCCCCCCTTGTCCTGTTTCATCATTGTTAGCCTGTTCCTAGGTTCTGGCCCGGAGCAAAGCATCTGGTTTCCCTGGGGAGAGAACCAAGGAGACTATTCTCCTAAATCCACCATACAAATATAACAAAACTGCTCCAAGAAGACATTGAATTCAAAAATGCAAGCACAAGCCAGTCTGGCTACTTGGCCCCAAACCCAGCCTCATGCCACAGGATAAGAAGCACGGGGACTTTCAATCCGTGCTTCTCTCTTTCCCCTTGAAAAGGCTGCAGAGCTGCTTCCATCCCTCTGGGTACTTCCCAGGCAAGGGGCCAGCTGCCTGCACAGAGGACCTGGAGGCTGCAGAGAGTAGAAGAGTTGGGGGGTCCCAGTGAGCATGGCTGCTAGGCTGAGGAGGTCTGGGTGGTGCACAACAGCCAGTTGCAGAGAGGCTTCTTGTAATAGCCAGCTTGCACTCCAAGTGTGAAATGAAGGATTTATACCTTTGCTTTCATACAAAATATCAGCCTAGCACCAGGTATGCACTATTGTGATGTGGGTGGCCTTTAAGCACATATGGATTTCTACAGAAATCAAATATAAGCCTGAGGAAACACTTATCTTAGGTTGTTCACTTGTTCAGGGGCTGGAAATTACATGGAATTCTTATCTGATATTTTCCTAACAGGCAGCTCTTACTGTATTCCCAGGGCAGCAAGAAAAAAAGCCGCCTCAGAAGAGCACTGCCAAATGTAATTGTTCAGCCCCTGGGGCTTGAAGGCATGTTCTGCTTCCCACCTCTTTGTTCCAGGGTGGCCCCTCCTGCTTTCCTCTTTGTTAACTCCTCATGCTCAGCTCCCTGGCACCCCATCAGGGGCTTCTCTATGTGGGGGGCTTCTGCATGCTGCCCTACAGTAGCTTGGGAGTATGGAGTTGCCACCTCTCCTTCCCGCTTTGAGTTGTATCCATGAGACAAGAGCAGGAGCCAGACAGAGGTATTTCACCTAACCATTAGCTCTGCTGCTCACACATGCTCCAGGACATGACAGTGTCCACTGTGCCAAAGAATAACTTGAATAATCATGGGAACTGCAGAACACATTGCTCAATTTTCTGCGATAAAACTGCTGCTGCGAAACAGCCTGGAGGCAAATAGAAGCTTAATCAAACAAAGGACATTGATGCATTGATTAAACAAGTTACCCTGTTCCCAGTCACATGTAGAATACAGCCTCAAACATGTGGGATCATTCATACCATTCAAGTTAACCCTCTAGCCCCTTGATTCTTTCACAGAGCAACAGGAAAATGGCTTAGGTGCTTAAGGATCTTAGGGAAAGGCTCAACAGACTGAGAGTAAACACAAAGAATGATAGCACCTTACTCTGTGCATGGGAGCTAACTTAGATCACCTAAAGCCAAGAAAGTCATGGTCTCAGGGATAGTGATGTGTCTTTCTTGACCCTCAGGCAGCAGCCTTGAAGGAGGTTTTGCACAGCACCATTTCTATGTTGCTGTCATTTGCAGGACATCTGGGCACCCAGTGAGGACTGAAACTGTGTAAATGGAAGTAGATTGAGTGGGGCATTGGAGTGTGCAGTGCCAGAGAGGATTTAGGGTACTGTGCTTAGCTCTGTTTTTTTAAGAGTCAAAAAGCTTCATAATGGTGTTACCCAACTAGGTATGACCCCAGCATCTGCATAAACTTTAAACTGTGTTTCCAGTCAAATACATAAACTGATTGCAAAACCTACCAATAGACCAGCAAGATTTGACTCAGTGTCTGTTTACGGCCAGACGTGCTGCGAACCATGCCCACTAAACTTCCCAGGAGCATGAACCAGCCCCAAAGTGCTTCAAAATTGGTACTCTGGACCTGGTTGCACATCCTAGCTGGTTGTAGTCATGCTGGCAGGAGGGCTTGTTGCTTCTGCCTGCCCACGTGTCTGCCCCGTCATGACTGCAGGCTCAGCCACTCGTGTGAATAGTCCCCAATGATGTCCCGTCAATAGCCTCCTGCACACTCTGTTTAATTGGCCACGGGCCAGTGTGGGATGAAAAGATTCAAAGGAGAAGCTGAGCTTGCAGTTCAGAAGTGGTTGTAAGCTCTGTTGCAGGAGTGAGAGAGGAGAGGGGTGAGATGAATGAGAGCAGTTGAGGGCAGGGCTGGCACAACTGTGTCCAGAGAGGTGGCATCTCAGGTGTGGGACTAATTCACCCTCAGGTGCCCCTCAGGTCTTGATGAGGGAGAAGATATGGTTGGTCTACTGCTGCCTCTAAATTCCATGCAAGTGATTTGGGTGCTAAATCATTCTTACAAGCTGTGCCAGCAGCCAGGGTCCGGAGGGATGTAGGTACAATCTAGTCAGTTTTCTTAAAATGGGAAAGGGGTAGGCTGTGGTGTCCATGTGTCATTGCTGATTCTTCCACACATGGGTCCAGTCTTATTCAGAGTGATGAACTTGAACAGAAAAATCATCATCTCTGTGATCCATTATCCACGGAAGTGTACAGAATGTGGGAAGCAACAGCTGCTGGTGGCAGAAGTTACAGCTGTGTGCATTATTTCTTCCAAATGGATTTTGAGAGCAGAGGTTCAGACCCCAATAATAATGATATAAAGGGTGGTGGTTTGGGGTTTTATTAGTTGTTAAAGTGCCTTTGGACCAAATTCACAACTCCCAAATGAGAGTTTCTTTGTCCTGCTTCCTTTGAATCTACCAGCTGCACTGTTCTCCTGTAAAGTGGTGGATGGTTTGGCAGGAATTTACCTGGGAAAGACAAAAAGTGACAATAATTTGCAGATACTGAGAAATTTTGAGGGAAAGCATTTCTAATTTACAAGAAGAGAGTGTAGGTCTTGCACAACTTGAGCTGCTGACTCTTTGGTCTGCAGAAGCCACATGCTTTTCTCTGGACATGCCATAATCTCCACTGTCTTATCCCTCTTAAGTATTTGCCTACTTAGAGGGAAGGACAGAGGTTGTCAGATGTGCCTAGTGTCAAACATTTGAGAGTGGACAACTGGGAGTTACTATGTAGACAGAAAGTAATTGATGTTTTGTGGATAAATTGTTACTTCTTACCGTGTTTTAAAATGATGCAAGATCATCAAGACAGTGTGAAATTCTGGTTTTTCATTTATGATATTATGTATATATATATGTATATATGTATATATGTATATATAAACAAAGCAAATAAATATGGGTGTTGCATATCTACTTCTATACAACAGTGGATAATCCATATACAAAAAAGTGTGGCTCTGATTTTAGAGTGCGGCTCTGATTTTAGAGTGCTTATTGCATCAATCTTACTGACTCAGTGGAATTCAAGGTCACCCTGTGCTTTACAAGATGACCTCAGCATCTTGCAAAATTGAGCTTCTGTGAAGAAAATGTTTTGTTTGCCATTTGAATCATCAAGAAGAGCTTTCAAGTTGATTCTGTGCATAAGAGAATAAGAGTGCATAATGAAATAAGAAAGAATAGTTTTCAGGAATGCTGAAAAAAATTATGAATTTCAGAATAAAAGCAAGTCAACCCTATGGTCATAGTGTTTTATTATCAAAATCAATTAAGACAGCAGTTTGTCCCTGAAGAGATGTTGAGCAAATACATTAAAATTATTCAAGCTTTCAAATTTTTCCTCTTCCTTCCTTTTCATTCCCTTTACAAATACTTTGCTAGTTGTCTTTTCTTAAGAATTACCTGCAGAAAATAACATCGCCTTTGTGATATTTTAGAATAACTGATAGAGAGCAAGTGTCAGGGGCTTTAAGGATGTTAGGGATGAGTAAAATGTAAAACCAAAATGAAGCAGAATAATATGATTGAACTAGCATTTATTTTAATTAAAACCAGATATTGTACATTTACTGTAGGTTATTTCTGTCTGATATGATTTTGTGTAGGTTTTTCATTATCCATGTTAGTTTATTTGCATTTTCTTTTCTTTTCTAGTACCCTGAATTGATGGTTGCATCTTATAACAATAATGAAGATGCTCCACATGAGCCTGATGGGGTAGCCTTGGTGTGGAATATGAAGTTCAAGAAAACCACACCAGAATATGTGTTCCATTGTCAGGTAAGGCTGAGGAAGCCATTGATTTTATGCTTTAGACAAAACAATTTACTACATGGTGCATTGCTTCACTGTTCCCATGAAAAGGTTAAGGTTAAAAATAGGCATATTTAGTAAAAGTACAAGTGACAGTCCAGTGTTTTTAGAAGGCAACCAGCCTTCTCAAACAAAAGCCTGTCAGGGCTGCATGTCATTCTTTGTCTACTTAAAACCGTCCCTAGGAGATTTAGTTCATAAATCCCTCGCACTTATGAAGTAACTGTGGTGTACCACTTCCTCATCCAGGCAGTAACACATGCTTTCCCACCCACGTTAACTTCCTCGCGTCCTCTGCACTCAAGCTGCCTACCCTTGCCTTGGTTCTGCTCAATATCATGTTTTGCCTTTAAAATTGAATAGTAAACTTTGCATTTTTGGACATGTGTCTGACTTCCAGTTTAATCAAAATGGTCTTGATTTCAAGAACTACTCCAACAATTCCTTTAGGTCAGTCAGTTTGACTGTCCTTTAAGTCAGCAAAATAGTACTTCACTCAGTGCTACTTTACAGTTATGCTGCCTTAGAAGTTTATGGACAATTCAAAAATAGTTAAGTGTTTTATTTCTGTATGTCTGTTTACTCCTCTTTTGCCACTGCTTTTATGTGTGAAATGGCACAGCCTCGTATCGACAGAAGTGTTCAGCTCAGTGCCTCTATCTCCATCAAACTGTCCAAACTGTGGAACAGGGCTTGGGCCAAATTTCAAATCTCTTCATTAATGTCCCTCTGAGGTAATTAAACACAGGACAGTGGTATTCAAAAAGCCATATGGAAAAGTTTCAGCAAGTAAAACTTAACAATCAGAGATTAGTAAAATGCAGATAATTCTGTGGTAAAAATTGCTTCTCTTGGAAGGATATGTATTACCTGGCTAATTGTGTATGCTAAGTGTCATTTTACATTTGAGGACCAAACATCTTTTTGAACTAAGTTTATGTTTGGACTTGGGTACATTATCAGATGTAACATAGTGGGAGGGAGTTGCTGGAATTGAAGTAGCTGCTTCAACCCGATTAAGTAACCTTTAATTCTGGGCATATTTTTCTAATTTGCTATACTGAAAAACAACTTCACAAGGAGTTTAGGCCTGCAAATATGCCATACAGATTTATATGCATAAATATATATATGTGTGTGTGTGTGTGTGTGTGTATTACCTTTGAAAGAGGACTTGTGTTTTCTTGGATATCATATTCAGCAGCCAATGCTGAATTGGCATTGACCTTTCAGACTGCTTAAGTCTTAGCTCAGATCCCATGTTCAGATTCTTCTATGATATACACGCAGCTTAATGTTTTGAACAAAATTTCCAAGAGAATAGATGGCATTTCTAGGAAGGATAATCCTTAAACTAGATTTATTTTGCAAAATAATGACCAGATTCAGGGTATCCCTCCTGTGTAGACAGAGGAAGATTGACTAAAGACATAAAAATTTGTTCCATTAAAGTTCTGTCTAGATACACTTAAACAAAAGAGGTATGACTTGCTGCATTGAAAGCAATGAGACAGGCTACACTCTCCATTAGAAAAACACACACAGGACAAAGTGGTGGCCAGGGATTTGGCATAGCTGAACTTCTGTCTAGTCCTCATGCTGTTGGATGTGCTCCCTTTTAGAACTGGAACCTTAAAACCTGTGAATTGAGAGACATATATGACACTGTGCTTGCACATGTATCCTGAATTCACTCTTTTCCAGCTAAAGAATATCAGTTCTGCCCATGGGAAATGTTTATTTTCCTTTTAAACTGACCATAGATAATTTGCATTATAAGTCCATTATGAGTTGGATCTGTCTTTGAACCACCATTATAGGGTTTCTGATGAGGAGTATCTTCTGCTTATCTTCAGATCAGATGGGGATACCCACAGGGGATTAAATGGGAAAGCAAAAAGTATGCAACTTGGTCTCTTGAACACAGGTTTTGTTGTAACTGACTCAGATGGAAAATAAGAAAAGAGTAATATCTTAGCTCATAGTCTGGATTTCAGTTCTATAGATCATCATGTTATTCTGTTAGTGGAAACTAACTGTATAATTAGTCAGCCTCATATCATTTATATAACCATTTTGCTAGAGAAACATTCCCTTATTCAGTCCTGATTCAGTTATTTCTCTAGGCCTTCTGAGAGAGAGGCCCAATTTTGTTTCACCAAATACATGACCTTACAACAGTCCAGCCCAACAGCTAGAGATGAACACACACCTTACTGTTATAGCTGGGTTGCCCACATATGACAAACACAGTACTTTTTATAGTACTGTGGACATTTGTTGGGGAAATACAGTGTATTTCCCCAATAGGCCTATATTTTCCTTCCCAATGACTAAAAAGTGGTCTCAAGAAATCCTACAAGATGCTGATTAATATACGTTTTGCCTTTCCATATCTGGGGCTCAGAGAGCAAGACACAAGGAAGTAGAAACTCATTTCAAGTGTGACTGTCAATGAGCTTTTGCAAGACATTTCTGGGAAGCCAAGTCAATAAATAGGTTTATGAAGGCATTTCTGAGAAACTTCTAAGAAATTTCACCTCAGGAGTTCTGTTAACATCAATAGAGATAGATCTGTGAAGCAGCTAAAGAGCTGGCTGGAATTGCAGCCTGTAGAATTTCAGATACCAATTGTGCACATTTGGTAAATTCTTGAAGCTAGAACCCTTAATATTTTCCTGTCTTTCCTGATATATTATCCAGATGTGTACCATGGAATTTCTTCATTTTCTTTACCTCTTTCTGAGACTGTTTTTAATCTTACATAGGAGAATGTGAAATGCTGAAAGTTGCCAGAACCAAGGGTCTTCAACTAAAGTTCAGCCATGACAGACAATGATGTAAAAATCTACTGGCAAGGATGGTCTTTCCTAACTCCATTTGATTTCAGTCCTCAAATGTGAGGAGTGGTGTATTCTGTAAATATTAAATTCTTACCCAATTTAGTCATATTAAGTTGTTGTCTCATTAATACAATTTAAGTAGTTGTAAATTTGATAGCTCTACAATGTGTTGTGCTACAAATACTGGGTTCAATTTTAGTTACTATTCATTAAAGGAAAAATTACAATTAGCCAAGTGGACATGCTTACTCATTAATTCATGTGTACTGCCATGTGCTCTATCAGATGCTTTCTAAAATAGTCCTGATGGCTTCTACTCTTACCTCCCATGGAATATTTTTTCCTATGTGTTTTATTTTTGCCCTTCTTTGGGGTTTTATATCTCTGCTTTATGTGCTGACAGTATTTTAGCTGTGACTCCCAGATTTTTTCCTCTGTAGCTCATCATACATTTCTTTACCACAAGGTTAGAAGTAGGAAAACATGGAAGAATGAGGGATTGGGCAATTTGTTCATTTGTTTTCCTATGCAAGCAAAATTTGTTGTCTCAGAAGCAAAACGGGACTGGGAGGGTGATACCATTTGCCAAAGGAATGAATGCTCAATGTTCTCCTTAGGTAGTGAGAAATAAATTGAGCGTGCAGTTAACACTGGAGAGTGCAGACTGGGAATATCTTTGTAGGGAAGAGTCAGGGATGTCCTCTTCCCCCATGCTGGAGCATCACATACTCTTGGTGTAATCCAGCATTCCAAAGGCAAGACACATACCTTTCAGAAATACTTTATGAAACCACACAGATGAGTCAACCCTAGTTGGGTTGGTTTGGCAGTATCCTGACATGGAATGAATTCCAGGAACAACATGGAAATCACATTGACTCTCCCATGGTTTAGATGGGAGAATTTTAAGCAGTGGTTCACACTGCTTCTCTCAGCTACTGCTGGTTTGTGTTTAGGTGGGAGTCACAAAAACAAAAATAGTATCTCACAGTTATTGATGATCTGACTCAATATGTGCTCAAGCCTATATTGATTTCTGCAATGCACAGAGCTGGCCTTGTATATGAACATTCCTGTACCATTGATTGATAGAGTAGCACCAACCAAGTTTCTCAATATTTCTGTCTTTTTCAGAAAGAGCTTTTATGTTCTTAATGTGTTTTTTCCCTGAACATACAAATAAAAATCTACATTACCCATTCATTATGAGGATTATTTGTACTACTCATCATCTCTGCCCTTGATATTGTTTCTGCTTCATAGTGGTCTGATCTAAGCTTTCTAAGTCAGAATGATCTGAAGAAGTATCTGAAACTTTGCAGCAACATATCTGGTTAGGTGAGGCAAATGAGAACTCACAGTTTGCAGTAGATGGGCTAGTAGATAATAGTCTGAGCTTTATGCACCTTCTTTCAGCAGGGCCTATTAGCATGTGGAAAGCACTGCTCTTCTATCAGATCTCATAGCTTTTGGGTTAGAGCTGATCTGCAGAGACAGAAGTCACAAAGAAAAGAAATAATCAGTGTACCTAAGGGACTTGAGGGTATTGCAAACCATTCCCTTTCTTCTGGAACTGAGGAAGGTTTATTACAGTTGGTTGAGGTATCTGGATCTCAGCCTCAAACATCCATCATTTCAGGAGAGGAGAAGTGGAGGAGGAAGACAGCTAAAGATATTCGTTTCATGCAAATAAACCAAATTGAATGTTACTTTCTGATTTGGAGGACTCTGCATTGGAAAGTAAAGAATTCTGCTTTACTACATCCAACCTAATCATAACAGGAACAAAGAAATTACTGCACTGACTGTCTTTTGATTTATTATGGATTATTTCCTGATCTTCTAATTTCCTCTTTGTCAGCTATGTCTTTTCCAAATGTCTCAAAACGACAGTGAGAAGTACAGATCTGACACTTAGAAGCAACTACATTCAGTGTATCTTTAAAGCAGGAGAGCACATATGAAGGAGCTTTTATTTGAGGAAGCAGTAACCATTTAAGAGTTCTTTCAAGGAGTCAGATCAACTTTTAGCATAATCACAAAAATATTTCAAAAGTATATCACTTTCAATAGCTGCAGCTATTTCTGTCCTTTTCCTAAAATGCTATGCAGTCAGATTTACTTGGTTAGTTCCATCTTTTTACTAAACTGTCAGGTTTTTTTTGTGGGAAAGAGGATTTGTGTTTTCTATTTTAATTTCAAGAAAAGATGTCCATGCTTGGAAAATATTGGTGGATTTGGTACAGGAATCAGCTACTCAGCTGCACCACAAAATGTTTCATTCTCCCCTAGCTTTTTTGTAGTGGCTTCCACACACTGCCATTAAGTTATGTGTTTGACCACTCTTCATTGCTTATCCTGGTGTGGTCTTTCCCTTTTCAACTAAATGGATGGAGTCATAAATGCATATCTTAGAATTAGATGCATTGAGGTAAGTGAAAGGCTATATTTAGTGGCTGATATTGGCCAGAGTTGCCTTATTTTTTTCCTGATCTGGTTTCTTTGTTGTTGTCTGCTCTTTCAAAATCAACATAAATTCCTTCAGATGTGCCTTTTGCTCCAGCAGCCTGCCTTCTAAAGGTGCTGGGTGCCCAAATCCACAAGACTTGTGTGTGGAACAGGCTGAGGTAAAAGCCTGAATGACTAATATCCTCCTTTTCCTCTTGTCCTTGAGTTTCCTCCTCTGTAGAAGCCAGACTAGAGCTCAGTCCCTCTAGAGCTTCTAAAGAAAAGAAATACTACAAGAAGTTTAGGAAAGTCCAGAAAGTATGTTTGGAATACTTTAAAAATGAAGACAATTTTCTCTTGTAGTTATATTGGTGCTTTCCCACAAAAACTTCCTCACCTTGTTAGCATTAAGTTTCAAACAAGGATTCAGCTCTTCAGACACATACAAGAAATGAAAGACCCAGAACTCTCTCTAAGCTTCACAAACTTTCCTAAGTAATATCAATCCAAAAATCCAGCA
The DNA here is from genome assembly GCF_026979565.1 of Vidua chalybeata. NCBI lineage: Eukaryota > Metazoa > Chordata > Aves > Passeriformes > Viduidae > Vidua > Vidua chalybeata. The sequence continues at coordinate 24,916,946 of NC_071530.1, forward strand.
TGTTCAATTTCAGAGCTGACTTACCTAATTCCTCAGTTTCTAGTGAGAGAGGGTACCTGTGATCAGTCTTTAAAGGGCTGTAAATGTCAGAGAAGACATGTGGTTCTGAGCTGACTGCAAATTTTCCCAAAAAAACCACAAACCCCTTCTTTCTTTGGAAGAGAAAGTTTTTTTCCAGCCTGAGTTTCCCTATGACCCTATGATCCTAACCATGAATCAGATTCCTCCTTTTTTTCATAGTAGTTTACTGGTAAATGGGCCTCTGACTGTCTGCCTGTGAAGATACTGAGACAGCTGTCATAGTAGGAATACCTCAGCACCCAGGGTCCCAAATTTGTTGCTGGCTTTTGTAACACATACCCAAATGTTGTCAGTCATACCAAGGGGGGCTTCTTCAGAGATAAAGGTGCTGGTTTTTTTTAATTTCAGTTTTGTTTCCTGCTGTGCATGATTGGTAGGATGATCTCTGTGGAGCTGTGTAAAGCTCTGCTGTGCCTTTTCTTGGGGACATTGTTGCTCTTACATTTGTGCCTGTGTGGTTATCTGCACACTGTAATAATTAACATAGATGCGTAGTTGTGCCATTTCGAATTACAGTTTGGGGGAAATTCTAATCCTAACTATATGACTGACGGAGAAGGAGAGTTTCAGCTACAGCTTGTGATAGAAGGACATACTTACTCTGTTCCTGTTTCAAAACTTCTGTCCTCTGCCATGTTTCTCTTTGGAATGTGGAAATACAGAGCACAGTTTGTGCCATGAAGATGTCAGTAAGCAAGTGCCCACGTCTTGTCTCTTAGGCTTAAGTCTTGGATTCTTCCCTCTTGTCCTTAGCTGATACCAGGTGTGGTTTTTTGCTCCTCCCATTGGAGGCTACACCACTTTTAGCCTTTGTTGCTTAAAAATACCTATCACATGGCCTAAGATTAGTGCCTCAGTACTTGTGGAGAGATTGTGTGTGAGTCAGTAGAAGTTGCACTCACATCTGAAGGCTAAGTGTAGTACTTAGAAAGTATTACACCAAGGTTTTTGGTGTTTTAGGTGAGAGGAGAGACCTGCATGCAGCAGATTTGTAGAGGGGGACAAAGAGGACCACATGTACAAAGGACAGAGCCTCCTGTCTCCTGTCAAAGACATCGGTGGGGGAGGACAGAAAAGGCACTGAAATTGTGAAAATGTATATTCTGGCTCAGGTGCCACAATGTCTTAGCCAGTCCTGAAATCACCCATCTTGCTTTACTGCTGAAATGCCACAGCTGTTAGCGTGGAATCTACTAGCATCTGCAGTTCAAAATGAAGCATGCCATATTTTCCACATAGCCCTTCACCTTTCAGTCCTAAAATCTCAAAAACCTGACTTATTCCCACAGAACTCAAATCATTATGTTTTTCATAAGAAGAGTGGGAGAAGGAAACTTTCTTCCAGACAAGGTCAGAGAGCAAATAAGCATCATTATTTCGACTTAAGGGATGTCACAAAGTTGCATACCTTCCCTGGGGTTTTAACTGTATCTTTACAAATCCTTTGTAACCTGATTTTTCCATAATGACTTGGATCTCTTGCTGCCTTGTACAGAACCCTGAAGAGCGACACACCCATCAAAGCCAATTTGTATAACAAAATAATTGTAGCCATGTCAGTCTGTGAAATGACTGCTATTACAAAAGGTGGGTGTGGTTCCCCTGTTAGTAGTTAACATTCTGAATTATTTGAGGACTGTGTTTATACATACAAAGTCTGCTAGCACAGAATGCTCCTTTGCTTAGAGCAAGGTTTAACAGATAATCTTCCTCATTTGAAACTGAGATTTCAATTATGAACCAAATAATTAGGAAGTGACAACTTTGCTTGTCTTGGATAGAAACTTTCAGGCTGTTCTCACATCTAAGCCTTTTTTGGAGGGGGTAGATGTCATACACTTAAATGATACACTGTCACTACTAGCAATAGCATTGTGCTTTTTGCAAGTGTGAAAATAGAGACTTGCAATGAACCTGTACTTAAAGATGCTGTTTCTCTTAAGTTCCATAGTTTCCTTTCAGACCAAATATAAAGAATATGTTGAATACAATGAACATTCAATTTTTTTTTTTTTTAGTTTCTTTATTTCACTGATAACTGACATTATACCTTTCTGAATTACTGGCATCTAATATGTAATTCAGAGAAAGCCTAACTTTTGACTTTGCCGAGTTAGACATGCAATATTTTTAAACTTTAGCTAGCTAAGGGAAAAAAAAAACTCAGTAAAAAACTATATTTCATAGGAGAAAATTATAGTGATATTGATGGTTTGCCAAAACCTCAAGCAGTGACAAAATCCACAGTGTCCTGAAAGAGATGCTTTTGCAAAACCATTCCTTTGCAGATGGCTTAGATTATTGATACTTACAAACACATGACATTTTTCGTTCAACTCAGAATTTTGAAAATCTCTGTTGATAAAAAAATGCAGATTTGTCACACTATCCCAAAATTGCAGAGAAAAAAAATCACCAAATGCTGCAATTGTTCCTGGGGTTGTTTTATAGTTTAGAAGTTGTTGATTTGGTTACATTTCAACATGACCTAGTGTAAAAAGGAAGGAAGGGAAAAAAGAACCCAATTTTCCTTTGTTGATACAAACATTACATTTAAAATATTTTTTGTATATTTGAAACTCCCATTGCTAAAAGGGTTTTAGGTGAACAAGAAATGCAGGATCAGATGTGAAATCAATAAGTCACTGAGATCCTTCCACTGATTTTTTTTTCCAAAAAGGATGTAAAATACCATGCAATTCCCTAGCTGCACTGCAAATGATGGATAAACAGCCATAGGCATGACTTTTCTGTTTGGGTTATGTAACTGTTCTCAGTGCAAACTACTTGCAATGAAGAGTACATTTGGTCCAAATTCAAGAAAATTATTTCACCTCATGATTTTTGTCTCTGTGGGAGCTCTGTGTGAGGAGTGAAGCCTCTTTTTGTGTTACCTGGCACAAAATATAAACCAGTTACTCTTCTAAATTGCTGTAAAAGGCCCCAGAAACCAAGGAATCCATCATTACATCCCAGGATACAACTGTCCACTGCTTTAAGTCTAAAATCAACAGTTTTCTGCCCTCTGCTCCCATGGCTGAATGACTGAATGACTGACTGAATGACTGACTTCCTTAAAAAGAACTTTTGTATATGGACAACATTGATTTAATGATGATTAACACTCCTGGCTTCCCACAAAGGGAAAGCAGAAGCACGTGCCATGTGGCTGAGATACTGATATTATCCTTGGAAAATGTTTCCCATGGGGCAAAGAGAAAGAAAAGTTAAAGTGTATTTATTTTAGCATAAAATGACAAGCAAATGTCCCAAATACAAGAAGCAATATGCTTTTAACCATTTGTCATATTGGAGAGATCAGAGTGTTTTCATTATCTCTACAACAAAATGTGCCAGAGTGCATTAGGACCTCTGATTAATTCATTTGATTGCTCTTATAACACTGTTCAGTAGTTAAGAAAAATATCAATCCCACTTCAGTTCCACATTGTTCATGAACATATACTAAATCACCAGTCATTTTCATTTCATGGAGAGAAAAACATGCTTAACATTTGCTATCTCATGTTTACATCTCTTAGTCTATTAAATAAATGTATTAAGCCAGATTTGGACTGGAGTTGTGCAGAACTACTGACATGAGTTTTCTGGGATAAATCCATTCTTCCTGGCAGGATAAAGATGCATCATGAAATGTCCCATCACTGGTGCGAGTGAATGACCCAGGGATGCTGGTTTTTGGGCAAGAGGTGGTCCTCTGATACTCCAGAGTCAGCAACTGTACATGGTGTAACTATGCTGATTTAGTGTTCCTAAGGCTTTCACCCTGAGACTGGAAAACACTTATCTCAATCCTTCCTCCTCTACAAGATTACTTACGGAAAAAAAATTGCAGAAACCAAGCAGCATAGCCTTGCAGGTGACGAAAGCAGGATGTGAAATTTCAGAAAACTAAGGTTTGTTTAGAGAAAGGGGAATTAAAAATTGTCTATAATGGGTTTCATTTATTCCTCTGTGATCTTAGCTGCTTCCTAATGCTCTATGGGTGCAGAATCAGGCTACTGATACTAGAATCTCTACAGTAATTTACTGTAGGAGAAATGAACAGTATGAAAACAACTGATGTTTCCACCCTCATTCTTAAATACAGACTTGCCTGTGTTATCTTCAGTGTTTCCACTAGATAGCTGTTTATTTGTGCCTCTCAGTCTCTCAATCTCACATCTATGTGCAATGTTAAATTAATTTTCAATTACTTCTAATTATTTCCAATTACATAGTGACACTGCCTATAAAAGGTACATCAGTGAAAGTGATGGATTTGGGCAAATATAAAAGTCTGTTATTCTTCATATGACTAACATAATCTACCTGGACTCATGCAGAGCATTTCACCTTGTGTTGCACAATATCCTTGTCTTTGAACTGGAGAGACATGGGTTTGATGGATGGAACACTCAGGGAATAAGGATGGTTGCACTGAAAGAGTTGTGGTCAATGGCTCAATGTCCAAGGGGTGACCAGTGACAAATGGTGTCCCCAGGTGTCAGGGTTGGGACCAGCACTGTTTAACATCTTTGTCAGACACATGGACAGTGGGATTGAAGTACCCTCAGCATGTTCACTGACCACACCCAGCTGTGTGGTTCAGCTGACACACTGGAGGGAAGGGATGCCATCCAGAGGGACTTCCATGGGCTTGAGAGGTGGGTTGTGTGAGTCTCATGAAGTTCAACAAGGCCAAGTACAACGTCCTAAGAACAAATACAGGCTAGACTGAGAAGGGATTGAGAGCAGCCCTGAGGGGAAGGACTTGGGGATGTTGGTTGATGAGAAACTCAACATGAGCTGGCAATGGAGTCTCCATCCATGGCAACAGTCAAAACCCAGCCACACACAGCCATCAACAATCTGCTCCAGCTGATCCTGCTCTGACCTAGGGGTTGGACTGGACAATTTCTAGATGTGCCTCCCAACACTGGCAATTCAGTGAGTCTGTCTCTGACACTTCATACTTGTTTTCCCTTCCCTGTCTGATATTGATGTGGAAGTCTGCTGAGTTGAGACTGTCTCTAAGTCTGTGGAGTCCTCCCAGGACCATCTGAACATCAGGATGTCCTTCTTTACTCACAGAATGAAGGTCATTTGCTTTCAGAAGGCCTGAATTTAAAAATTGCTTGTTTAGGAAAACACTTACCAATTTGCTTGGCTGTAAGCAGGCTTTTGAGTCATTAAAATAATGGAGATCTTAGAAGAATTAATTACAATTAAGTTCATGGACTTCTGAGAAGAGATGGACTTAAGCAAATTCTTTCCTCATCTGGGGCTTTAAAGTATTCTTAGTTCAATATATTTGATCTTCTGACTGTGCCTTGGTTCTAATGGCCTTTGCATTTCTTGTAGGAGTTTGGAGTCAGTGCTACACTTGAGAATTATCTGTGACTCTCTTACTAGCAGCCGTGACTACTACACACAACTTCACAGGCTGAGTTGTAGATAATTGTTCTCGCAGCATCTGTACTTGTTTCTAATTCATCTGTGGCTTCACTTAGTTTGGTTGATCAGACACATTGGTTTGAGGAACTGCTGCCATAGAAACCACAAAACCATCCCCAGAGCATGAGAATAACTTATGTTTCTATTCCTGTTCTTCAGATCTGGAATTTGCTACCTCTGTGGGCTCTCTAAAGTCTGACTCTGGGATTTCCAGGACTTGCTGTCAAGTGATTATCTGTTGTGCTTACACTGTGAGGAGAAGAGTCCAGGACACCAAAATCCCAGCCTAAGCTCAGTCTCTGGGGGATCTCTTCTACTTCTGCATAGTGTTAGATGGGAACACCTCTAGAAAGAGACTCTTAAGCCTCACTCCTGACACCTGGTCCTGGTTCCAGCAGGAAGGACATTCTGCCTGGACAAGTGTGCAGCATTAAGAAGCTTAAGTCTTGAGGCAAATGGCTGGGGCACTTTATGAGCATGGGGCTGACTGCCAAGGTTACACCCATGTTCTATATTGGATAATATCAGAGAGATAATATACAGAAGTAATTCAGGAAGAGTGACCAAAATTCCTGGATTTGTCCTTCACGGCCAGGTTCCCCAGGTAATTGCTATACAGAAGTGGCTTCACCTTCAGAGATGCTTTAGGAGTTGGCTAACTGCAACACTTACAGAAGGCTTTGGTTTGCATGATGCTTTGAGTATGTGCCTCTCTAGATCTGATTTCATTTGCAGTGCTTAGAATAAGATGCTTATTTGGCATTTCTAACCATTGTGCCCAAGTGAATTTTTCAGGTAATGCTATTATTTGCTCAGTTCTAGAGGCCTTCATCAGACTGAGATGCTTTAGTAGGGATTTTGTTGCAAACCCATCATAATAAAGTAGTCTCTGTGCGACACAACTTGCAGCTATCGTTAGTGGTGGCAGGCAGTGACGCCATGACCCTACATGTATAGCAGCTCTGGTCCAGAAGCCTTTGGCTAATGCTGAGCTGAAACCAGTGAGCCCTGCTGCATGCAAGCTGCATGCCAGACTGCCATGCTCAAGCTGACACTTACCATCTGCTCCAAATTGTGGCCAGCCTGTGGAATGAGCGGGCAGAAGGTCTCTGTGCTCCACCCAGAGACACAGATCCTCGGCTCCAGGTCTGAAATGATGGTGTAGACCCATCACTTCAAGCTTGTCAGTAATTCAATCAAAACTATTAAGAGTGCTCATGAATAACTGTAGAGTATCATGACCTAAGTAAAATAGACAAACCAAGTGCTTGCTTTTCCAACATGCAAGCAGACTGACATTAATTGTTTGACCCTGAGATCTGATAAGCAGCCAGGTCCTAATCAGAGAAAACAAACATATTTGGGTACTTAGCATCTAAGAAGTTGGGTGGAAAGAAAACTTTATTTTGATGTGCTGTTGTTATGAAATTACTCCTTATTTCTCCAGGCTTTAATGATCTCATCATCAGTCTAACAAAGACAGTATGATGCTCAGCAAAGACTGTATTCTCAGGCTTGCATGTGTGTGCAGTAATTCAGGGTCACTGAATTGACTCCTTGTTTCAGTCATGGATAAAGGCACGCAGGATCTCCCTGTATTAAATTTGAGAAGTATCAGGATTATCTGTATTTGCAATACAGCAAGAAGTTTTGGTGTTTTTCCGAGTCACCATGACCCTGCTAAATGAATAATAACAGCAAATGCACTTTGCAGAAGGGCTGAAGTATAGATTCCTGTTTGCAAAGGCAGCTTGTGAACTTTTCTCCTGATTATTTTTCTCTTGTAGTTACATGGGCTGAACCTGCAGTTACAGAGATGAAAGCAGAAAGCTCCATCTTTCTGCTCTATTTAAAATGAAGTCATAAGGCTGGATATTGCCTTCCTGCAGACTTGGGCAGAGTACTCTGATTCTACTGCAATAATCAGATGTCAGCACTGAGGTTAGATGCCAGAGTTACCTACCCTGTAAACTCAGCTAAGAAAGGCTGCATTTCCTGACATACTCTTTTCCTTATTTTTAAGGACTTAGTACTTTTTCAATAAAAATAAATTTAATTTGTGGCTACATTTCAGCTCCATTGGTTTGATGGTATAAGTGGAGCAATACCAGCTTTGGATTTAGAGCAGTCGTGTGGCTGAATCTCTCTCTACAGCTTTCATGTGGTCTGGTGAGACATTCTTAGAATCCCCAAACATTTTTGAAGATCCTAAACTGGAGACATTCACAATTCTTCCCTCCCTTTCTACCATTAATCCTTCATGTTTTAACAAGCACTGAAGTTAATACAGCCTACACTCTTTCCTGTCACATTGGGCCCCCTCCCTCCTTTCTTTCTCTTGAATAAAGCAATCTGTTCTTTCCCGTCTATACTCTTGTAAATCAAAGGGGTAGATGTCGACACTCACCATAACCAAGTATAAACTTCCTTTTTTTAATTAAACAGAGTTCTGACATTTGGTTTTAAGAAGTGTTTGTTTGGTTTTATTTTTTTTTTAATATGTGAAGGATGTCAACTGCTTTTATTTTATTTTTAGTAGAGACGAACTTGTATGGTACCGCAAATAATCTCCAGCACAAAATCTTTCAGATGTTGTTTCATAGTTTAATAGGAAGACAATTGGAGAGGAGCAGAAGTCTTGGAATTTGAAGCTTTTAGACTTAAGAGATTATCTCTTTGGTACAGGTTTTTGTGCACATAAATGATGTTTTAACTTCCTTTTCAAATTTAATTTCAAAACCAGCTGTAATTCTGTTGCTATTCTCTCTGCTGTTTTCTTATTACTACTAATTATACTTAGACAGTTATATGAAATAAAGAAATATCCAAACTCACAATAACAGGAACTAAAAATAAACAGGACTCTTGGAAGGAACACAGTCTCTATTTCAGCGTACAATACCAGGTATCTCGGTAGCAAGAGCAAAGTCACCCTAAAGTTGCCTCTTTCAAGATATCTCACACCTTTTGTGGTGCAAAATCAGAGAAAAGTTCCTAAACCAGAGAAAGTGTTCAGATCTCATACTGCTACTTTCCTTGATTATTCTCAGTCCATGTCCAGCCATGAAAAAAGGGTTTTATTTAATAATTCAGTTGTTGTTTTATTTCTAGATAATGGTTTTAATCCTCATTTGCAGTTGAAGTATATCATCCCTATGATGTAGGGGGCCAGATATATGTGTGTATAGCAATGCAAGAATGAAAAAGTCTCCTGACTGCCTGGTCAGAAGAAGGTTGGGCAGCTCTCAGGGGGACTGTGAAAGCTTAGAAACTGTAAATGCTGCTCTTAATGAGCAGGACTGAGAACAAATGGTTATGAGTAAGTTGCATGTGTACTTCTGGCCTTCCTCTTTATTTATTTATTCCTCAGGAGCACAGACATGTGATCAGTGGTTCAGTCCCTGTTCTTCAGCTCCTATGGATGAAGAACTATGAGTATGGCACCTTTTCATGGTTTTAGTTAAGGAGCAGTACCACCGCTTTGTCCTTCTACTTTCAGTCTCTCAAGCACAGAAAAGGATCTGCCACTTCAGCAAGAATCCCAGCTGTGTCCTGGGGTGAATCAGGCACAGAATCACCAGCCAGGCAAGGGAGGGGATTGTCTGCTCTGCTCTGGGGTGGCCTCACCTTGAATAATGTGTGCACATTTGGGGTGTCACAATATAAAAAGGACATTAAACTATTAAGAGTTGTCCAAAGGAGGACCACGAGAATGCTGAAGGGCTCTGAGGGGAAGCCATATGAGGAGCAGCTGAGGTCACTTGGTCTGTTCAGCCTGGAGACTGAGGGGAGAATTCATTGCAGTTACAACTTCCTCATAAGGGGTAGAGGAGGAACAGATACTGATCTCTTCTCTGTGATAACGAGTGACAGGACTCAAGGAAACGGCATGAAGCTGTGTCAGGAGGGATTTATGTTGGTTATCAGGAGGAGGTTTTTCACTCAGAAGGTGGTTGAGCACTGGAACAAGCTTTCCCAGGAAAGTGTTACAGCACCAAGCCTGACAGAGTCCAAGAAGTGTTTGGACAAGGCTCTCAGCATATGGTGATTCTTAATGGGTCGTGTGCAGGAGGTGGACTTGATGATCCTGATGGGTCCCTTCCAACTCAGCATATTCTATGGCTCTGTGAACTCAGCTGCAGTTGATTTCATTGCCTGCAGTGTCAGAGTGACCCACAGCAGCATGCCACTGATGGTAGTGCTCTTTCGCATGCATGTGCTCAGCTAGAAAATTCACCCAGGAGCTTCCTGAGAACCTGCTGCAATATAACCTGGTCTTCTGGAGCATAGAAATCCCTGTGAACTCCTCGGATTGCTTCTTCCCACTGACAAAGTATTGTTTTGAGATACATCTGGTGTCAGGCGTAGGCATATGGCACCAGTACGGCAGTGCTGGCTCTGGGGGTGGTTTCCTGCAGAAGAGGTCTGGCTGAAGGCAGTAGTTACTGCCTATTGAGAGTTATTATATTTAGCACCCAGGTCTTTGTGAACTTGTTTGACTGGTGGCTGGGCAGAGTGCCATCTGAGCATAAGACATGAGCAGAGACAGCCGAGTCTCCAGGGCCATACACACATCACATGTGGGTACTGAGGTCAGGCTTCTCAGTAGGGAGAAGCTAAATGACTGTCTGTCCCAAGCACGTGTACCTGTGGTTGACGGGATATGCCATCATTAATCCAAATCTGGGCTGTATTAAACTTCTAAAATAAAAAACAGCTTTGCCAGCCACTTGAAGAGGGCTGGAGGCCTGTTTGGATCTATGCATTAGTGGGGAGGGAGAGAAGGAGCAGGGAGGCAGAGCAGGACTGATGAGCAAAAGGTTATGATATGGAGCCATGCTCCACAGTACTCCTCCCCACAGGTTGAAATGACCTGACCCCCCACCAAGGCAGGGGGCAAAGAGTGCTGCTTTCCTCCCCGCAACTGCAGACCTCTCCAAGGGCTGGGCAACACCTCTGTTTGTGAGGCCCAGCCCTCTCTTTGCTGTAACAAGAACATGGACATCTCATATTTTGTTTCTTAATTATGTTTTCAGCACGGTTCTTGCAGCAGCTAGAAGCAGAAGCTTTAGCATTTGAGAAGCAGGATTGCCTGTTTGCCAGGCAAAATCCCCAGGTTTAGCAGCCTGAGCTCTCTCTTATGCTTGGGCAGTGCTCCCACATGGAACTAACTCAGATTTCCCCCTCCGGCGCTTGGAGATCTGCTCGCCTCCACAGAGAGGCAGAACATGCACAAGGGATGAGGCAGCAGCACCAGTATTGTTTGTCCCACTAAGAGTACAACATCTGGGTAGAAGATCACTAAAGCCAGAAGCACCAGAAATACTTTAGTAAGGCCGCTGAGAAAGCTAAGGAGAGACAGAAACAGCAAAATCCAGTAGGCTGTTTTTGCACAGAGGGAGAAAACACCTGAGCATTAGGCTGAAGTAAATACTGAAATGATTCACTGCACAGTGCCATTGAGAGGAATGCAGATGACCAGACACTGCAATTTTGCCTGTCTCTTGTGGGTCCCAACAGTTGCTCAGACAGATGCTTTGTGGCACCCATAAAAAGATAATGCTGGGAATCTCCTTAAAGGCTGCTTTTCTGCTGTGAACACTAAATTCCATGTGGAATTGCTTCTAACATGATTCCTCCTACATTTATTTATGTGCTGTTGCCATATCCCATGAAACTAGCTGGTTCTGTCCTCTGCAATAGGTAACTAAGCACCTACAATATAAAATATCCCTAACTGAAAAACTGCAAAGCTTTACCATTGCTATTGGAAAGTGCCATGAGATTATCCTGGAAGGGTGTGGCAGAAGTGCAACCAAGGATATGCTGTTACTTTAAAAACCTGACCATGTGCTTGTTCCTCCCCCTTTGAAGTCAGTGGCAAAGCTGTTTCAGAGGAGCAAGACTACTTGAACAGGCAAACAAGAAGCAGCCTGGGGGCAGAAGAGGCTTACAGGGAATGGTTTCTGCTGCTGTCCTTGAGCACAGAGCTGTTCAGACAGACTGGAGACCTGTCAGCCACTCTCTCCCATTAGGACTAAGAAATGAATGCTTTTCAAGTTCTTAAATGAATGGGCTTAATCTTACAGCCCTTACTCATCTGAGTACTGCCATTAATTTTAAGAAAATAATCACTGTATTAAGTGCTGTGGAATTGAGTCCTTAAATTGTTAAATTCTAATATTTGACATATTTTTTTTATTGGATAGAAAAATAATACTGACGTAATTAAAAGGATGTGAACATTTCACCTTTTGAAGACTGCAAGCTGCTTTGGAGTGAGATGTAAAACTAGAAGCAGTGCAGAGAGCTCAAGCCCGTGTCATGTCTGTAGGTTATTTTTGAACTTTATGAAAAACACACTTTAGCAGTTTATATCCTGACCATTCAACTGTATTCTGGCATTCTAAATGCAAAAACATGCTAACCATGAAAGCAGAACTTTTAAAAATACACTGTCCACTTGGCTTCTTTGCCCTGCCTCAGAGTCTCCTAAGTTTGTTTGGGACAAACTTGGGAACTTTGTTGTGGAATGACTGTTTGAATTGGGGTTTCTTAAAATACATGTGGAGCCTTGTAGCTGCTGTGGGGTGTACCCAGTGGTGGAACTGTACTATTTTAAAATCATCTGACTATTTCACTTCATGTAAGAATATCTGTCAGCTTAGTTATAAGGAATGATAGAGGTTGATTAAAACAACTCATGAAGCCATTAAACAAAGAGATAAAATGTAGAACATGTGCTGTAGGGTACTTTTAATTATAATGTGGGGGGGATCTGTGGAAACTGGATGGCAGCTGCAGTGTAGCTGCATTTTAAAACCCTCTTAACAGTACCGACATCCTGTTCCTTAGGGGTGGAATTTCTTTTCTGTAAAGCTAGGTCCTTTGGAAATGGTGTTTGGAAGCTACCTCTCATTGCTATGACTGACCATAATGGAATTGCTGTGCTCAAGCCTTTTGATACAGACTAAAATGGGCATTTATGTACACTAATCATCTAGTCATTAGGTGCTAGACTATATAACAAAACAGAAATGTATGCAGAAGCATTAGTCAAGAGGGGAAAGTATAAAGATGTCACGTGAACGGCCAGGAGGATCCAGAGAGAGTGGGGAAGAAAAAAAGTAATGGCAGTTTTTTTCATTGTCTCGATTATCTTATTAGGTCAAAAAAACCCAGCAATAAATATACTGCTGTATGCTGTAAGTATGTCTATTAAGTTCACTTAGCATATAATCTGGCTTTAAACATTTGATATCAGGCAGCCACATGAATTCAGTAAAAACTGTTTAAACTTCCCATTTTACTTTGTTCTTAATAACCTAGTTATAGGCATCAAGAGTTAGCATAATTAATTCTAGCCCTATCAGAAGGGGTTTCAAGTCTCTCATGAGTTCAAATCAGTCTCTAGCCACTAGAAATCCTCATGAGGAGCAGCAGGAAAAGGAGGCAGCACATCTGCCCATGTCAAAGGTTTTACAACCCCATCCACTTCTCCCAGAGACAGGGCCATTACCTAGGTAGACACTGGGTCTAGTTCAGCTTGGCAGTCCCAGTGTTCCTAATTCAACAAAGTTTACTTAAATGTCTGCCATGCTTTTTATGCAAATGAAATATAGTAATTTAGTTAACCCTTTGTCATTGGGTAAATTGTGTTCCCAGACAGGAATGCCAACACTTCAAAATATCCAGTCATTAAAATATATAAAAAAATATTTTCATAAAATAAAGACATATCATCCAGGACCAATTATATAAAAATGGGAAGTAATTATTTAAGAAGAGCATGGAAGACTTGAAGGAGTTACTGCTTCTTGCTCTTGGCTGTAGCTTGTAGGCACATGAAGGTCTGGGGACTGTTCCCTTGAGGACTTTAGCTGTTGTGTTATTTTAAGGACATTGAAAAGTGGTAGTTGGGATAGATAACAATCTCCATACTGGCTTGTGGGGCGCTCTACCAAGTAGCCAGGGTACCCATCACACCTGTCTGACTCCTATGCATCCCCAGCTAAAGAAAATATACAAAGATAATTCAGCTGTCATTAGGATGAGAAAGAAACTCAGTTCTGCTTAAACAGTGTAAAGTGTGGTTCCCTTTGTTCTTAGACCTTGGTAGCAGAGAAATCAGTCATTGATCCAACAATGAGACACAGCTTGTCAGCTGACGCTCTCAAGACAGCACACCTTGAGGTGAACTTTGGAGGCTTTTTTTCACAGACTTGAAAGCTGCCTGAGTTAAAAGTTAGAGGAGAAACAGGGGAAGAGCTCTCCCTGATGGGATGTCATGGGCCAGGACGCCATTCTCTGTTTGGCTGGAACTGGTTGGTTGAAGTTCTCACTTCTGGAAAAGAAATTAAGCACTTTACCATCACTGTCATGGAAAGGTTATCTCAGGTTTTTAGCATCATGCTCAGACTCATCTTGTATTTTTCCTGGGACCAATGGGACAACACATTTTAGGGTCAAAGTTAGTTCTCTGCATGTCTCCTGTTGCTTTAGTAGAATTACTAGTGTGCAAGGAGTATGAATAAACTTCATACAGTGATTCCTAAAATACAAAATGCTAGTTACAGTGTGCTTCCCTAGGGAGACAACTGAAGATGGCTGACCATGTAATCCCTCTCTTCTCTACCTCTTTTCCTCCAGTCCTCCGTGATGTCAGTCTGTTTTGCCCGCTTTCACCCAAACCTGGTCGTTGGTGGAACATACTCTGGCCAGATTGTCCTGTGGGATAATCGCAGTCACAGGCGCACTCCAGTTCAGAGAACTCCCCTATCTGCTGCTGCTCACACGGTAAGGATAAAAATCACCTCCTCTTCCCTTAGAGGAGATGGTCAGCAGGGAAAGGCAGCTGCCTAGTTGTGTCTACACTGCTAGTTGCCACACAGATGAAAACAGAAGTGTGGCCCCTGAAGGGAAAAAAGTAGATCTAAGATCTAAGACATCTAACAACCACCTCTTGTAAGTGCTTAATCATCACATGTTGTACAACCAAGTCAGGACGTTATTCTCCTTTCCAAGAAAGAAGGCAGGATTGAGTACAACACTTGAGTGAGGCACCCATGTACCAGCACAGTGGCACTGTAAGTCTTGTCCCCATTGTCTGTAAAGAGAGCCAGACCACTGTGGAGGCTGTATGCCTCTCAGTCTGACGTGGCAGGCAATTTGAGTCATTATTGTTGTCTTGGTGTACACAAACTTCTCCTTTGAATCAGATTAGGCACCTGTGAGGGTCTCATAGTGGATTCCTTATAAGTAGACACTGGTGCCCTCAGAAAAAGTGGGGCAATTTGCTTCTGTTTTCTAAAAGAGCAACACATAAATCCCTGCCATGGTCTTCTGCTCCAGACAGGGCCACAGGGCCGAGTTTGCACACTGAGGGAGAGTTTGTTTCAATAGAATGATGCAGGAGAGCATTTTGCTAACACACACAGGTACTTACAGATAATTATTGATGGTGGCAATGGGCTCTAGTGATGTCTGGGAGAGAAATGGGCAGAGCAGTAACACAAAATGCCTGAGAAAGAAGAGACTTCGTCTGTGATACATGGATGATGTCTGTGACAGGAGAGTCTCTTACACTGCAAAATACTCATATTGTGCTAGAGGAAGAGACAAGCCTGGGTTGCCTGCTAAAGTGTCCTCACTCTGCTACGGCACTGACATCCAGTCCATCCTGCACAACCGACTTGTGCATTCTTAAGCTCTCCTCCTCCAGAGTCTGGCCATGGGCAGACTCTTCAGGAGAGATGGAAGGTGGAGTACCTCATCCTGGGAGCAAGCTTAGGGCAGTTCCTGAGTGGAAACTAGAAAGGAGGAGAAAAATGCAAAAGTATGATATAAGGGTGCAGAAAACCGCAGATTTTCTGTAACAAAAGGAACTGAACTTGAGAAAGCATTCTGAGAGATAAGATGATAATGTTGTTCTAGCAGAATGAAACTTCAGACAAAGTGATAGTACTTTTGCAGCTCCGGCTTTTACAATTCTGTGATTCTAATGTTTGGAATTTGCAGATCAAGGTTCAGTTTTCAGTTGACTGTGACAGTATAATTCCTGGAGTTAAAAGACAACTCCAGAAGCCATGCCATGTGAATTACCGCTGAAGATTCAGTATGGGGCCAGTATTATGATTGCAAGTCTCCTATATTAAAAATTACAGGTGTGCACAGACAAGCTTAGTGGGCCAGGCAATACCAATATTGTTCCCTAAATTTCCACTATCATGAATGTTGATGTAATTATCTAATGATCTGTGCCATGGTTTGCAACTTCAACATTGCTTTTCATTTCCCTAATGTTTCTGCTCATTTTGTTGCCAGTAATGTTGTTCAATCTGCATGAAAAGAAACAGTCTCTCCTGGAAGTGCAATTTAGAGATGTAGCAGACCAGAAAACTAGTGGCAAGAAGCTGACTGTCACTGAAAATTGAACAACTGGGACTCAAAATCTAGTGGAAAAGCAGAGATTAATGGGAAGTAATTTGTTTACACTCAAAAATCATTTAAGGCAAAATTGTACCTCCTGGAATTATATATTAAAACAGTTTTATTATTGCAATAGAACAATAAAACTATGTTTTCCCTTTGAAAAATATAAATAAATTACTTTCAGTGGTGGATGGGCACTTTATGTGCTGTCATGGATTGGTATAAATTAGTGTTTACACAGTCTAACATGAGGAAGCGTGATGTTTTAAGGAGCGCTCAGATTTTACAATAAGAGTTGCTTACTTTATATTTGTTTATAAGAATTACTTATATAAACTGTAAATGAGGTCTTGGTTGCAAAAGGCTGGTTTGAATCCTTACTGCCAAAAAAAAATTAAATCAAGACAATGCTACATTAATGATGTTACTTTTTGTACTGCTAGATACGTGAGCTGAATAGTCTTTTTTTAATTTCAACTCATGCTGTATGTGAAAAAAGGATTTTTCTCTTTTCTTTCTCTTGCTTTGTTTATTTGAAACAGATAGATCGTGTTGTTTCCTGACTTAAACCTTCCTGAAATTTAGTATAACTGATTACTGCCTGGATTCACCAGGAAAGAGAATTCTACCCACAGCTTACTCACTAATTTCCTTTCACACCCACCACACATCTGCACTTGGGACAACAGGAAATTTTAATTAAGACAAAACCTTTTTGCATGATGATTTCATTTCCAAGATAAATAAAAGCAAGCTGGCAGCAACCCTTTGAAAGGAAGGAGCCTGTTTAGACTTTCTGTTACGTACAGTTGGTTGTCTTTTTCATCCGCTTTCCTTACATCTTTTCATTTCTGCCATGAGTTTTATTGTGCATTAAATTGATGGCTGGTAGCCCTAATTAAAGCCAGGGCTGACACACTGAGGTGCTGTTGGAAAGACATGGCTCACTCTTTCCCCCCTACTAAATATTCTAGATATTCCACTGCTTGCTGTAGCTTCCTCCCACCCACTCTGTCTGTTTGGTCTACTGGAGGTCAAAAGCCCATGAAAAAAATAGGTCTGTGCTTATTTCACACATCAGTATGCAGTTACCATGTTTAGCACTGGGGTCATTAGCTTACACTTAAGAAGCAAGAAAGTCTATGATAGGAGTGTAATAGTGTGAGACACATGTGAGGGACCAATTGGGGTCCATTTGATGATCTGAGAGAAACCAGGTGCCTGACAATCTTGAGAGAAAGAAAAAAATCAGCATCAAATGGACCTTGTGACTTACTGGTGTGTACAGGTTACCTCCAAGCACAAGATACTATTTCAGCAGCAACTGCTTAGTCCATCTCAGTGTGGGCACAAACACTGTTTGTACAGGTGCTGCACCTTTTGCTCTTGGAGAGGGGACATTTACTGGGCCCACTCAGGAATCAAACCTGAGAGTGAGCCAGAGCTCTTGAGGATTTCTACCATTCCCCACTGACTGGGTAGGTGATCTGCAGCTGGATCTTGACGTAAGTGGCAGTTCTGCCATTCCTTTCAGCAGGACCAAATGCTACATTCCTAACACTACATGGAGTTGGCTTAGAAGCTCCCTAGGGATCTCCTGAAAGTTGGTCCTAATTTTCTTTAATTAAGCAAGGTATTAGAGAAAAATTGTTTTTGCCTTCTGGAGATGCAGGTCTTCTATTGGTAAACACAGCAGAAAAATTAAATTTTTCTTTGCTTGACTTTTGTATATTTCTAACCCTTAATTTAGCAGTACCACTTGTACTGGTCAAAGGAAATTAAATCTTATTGCTCAGTCTGACTGATTTTTCACTCTGGAGATTGCTGAACTTGACCCATCCCTCATATGTCACCATCAGATATCAGATGACACTTTAGGCTCAAAGTGTTACCAGGTTCCTTGGAAAAGGAATAGGCCAAGTTTCATTATGCATACTAATTGGAATTCAGCCTCCATGGAATGACTGCACCATGGTGAACCAGGTGTAACACCCTAAATCTAGACACTCCCCACTTACAGTGACAGATTTTAAAAGGTGTATTGGCCGATGCTGAAGAACATTGATGGGCTTGTTCATGTTCTTCAACTGGACTACATTTGCAAATATTTAGCATGCAAGCCAAATTCTGACAGAGTTCAAGTTTTATGCAGCTGTTTTCTTGAATAAAGTTTTCATTTTTATTCCATTTGGACAGTTTTCCTCTTTCTGCTGGTTATTTTCAGTGTCAAAAGCCATCAGTAGAATGATACATATCCCTGTGGGTGAAATCTCATCCACATAATTTGGTATTTTCACAGCATTACTCAGCTGGGCTGTTTTATTATGAGGAAAACGAAACTTTGAAAACATTTCCACCTCCATAATGTACTTCTTAAAATTTAAATGAAAAAGAAACACAAAAACCCAACCAAAATAATTCCTGTCTGGCAAAAGCTGAGTCTTTTATTTTCTAGGCATTGTGTGACTACTTAATCATTCTTTAAAATAACATATGAGACATTAGAAATTTGTGGAAATATAAGAATGGCTCTCTGACTTCAGTGTTCTGTGTTTTCAGCATCCTGTGTATTGTGTGAATGTAGTTGGAACACAGAATGCACACAATCTTATTACTGTCTCTACGGATGGCAAAATGTGCTCCTGGAGCTTGGACATGCTCTCAACTCCACAGGTGGGTTTGTTTTCACCAACGTGGGGGGGAAAAGTGTCTTTGGTAGAGCAGGATACTTGCATAGTGGAACATAGCTCCTAAAAGCCAAAATCTCGCATCCTATACAAACTAAAACCAGTGGATGTGCTTGAAAGAGTACAGCTTGCTTCCAGCAGTCTCTGCTAAGAGCCAAACCCCATTTCCTTTACCACAAATCATGTAATTATTGTAATACGTTAATACATAGGTCAGTTTCAAGTGAAAATGAAATAGTCCATTTTAAAGCATGGTAATTACAGAAGTCGCCTGTGGTATAAATTGCACTTATTCTACAGCATTTTTTAACAAATGTGGACTAGATTGCACTGCTGCTGAACACACCCTAGGCACTGCAGGTTTCCAAGGCACACTCAGAAACTCAGAAACTTATTTTGCTGGCAGCCTTCAGTAGCCAAAGGAACAAACAATGCAAATCAAAAGTTTTAGAACTAATTCTCCCCCTCTGGAATGTTTGCTACTATCGTCTTCCCCCCCCCCCCCCCCGCCTTTGTATTAGAAATGAAAGGAAACGCAGGAAAATTGCCCAAACCACTAGTGATTATAATAATGGAAACTAAACAAAGAATCCAATGCTGAAAAAGGTGTACAGAAAGCATCTTTTAAGTGTTATCTTCTGAAGAAGTACATTTTCTATTCCAACACATCACTCATTTTTATACACAATTTTGTAGAAAAAAATTAATATAATTTTTACTAAGCATCATGGGATCTGATCTTGTTTCAAAATGCTGCATAGAAACTCCCTATAATGATTCCATTAATCATGCACTAATGTGCAATTACTATTGAATTACTTGCTTTTCAGTGTTGACACAAGAGGTGGGACTCCTCTATCCTAACCTCAGCCATCTAAAAGTTGATGTGTCAAGTTTAAGTTACAAATTCAAGTTTTCTGTACTGCTGAGGTAGAGAGAGACTGGTACTTCTGCAGGGTGATTCATCCCATCCAAGTGTGAAAAGACATTTCAGATACCCACCCTGGGACATGGAACTGTCCTATCTTAGGGTGGAGGAGTATTCTGGAAGTCATTACATCTACTCCTCTACTCTAAGTGAGACCAGCTTCAAATTTCGACATTACATTGCTCATGTAAGGCAACAGTGTGGGACTGGTAGCTGTGCGCTGGGACTGTAAGAAACCAATACTCTTCTGCAGTAGATATGGAAGCATCTAAAGTGGCCCAGGCATCTATCTTCAGGCACTCTAATGCCTTCCAGTTTCTTACCTAAACATGAGGAAGATAAATCCCACCCCTGCATATTCATTTACTGGAATTTTAATAAATTTACTAAAATGAAACTTTAGTAAATTTAATTTACTGAAATCTGAAGCACAGATCTGTGAACATCTGAGTTCCAGTATCTCATCACTCAAATGGAATTTCCCTGCTCCAAATCTGGCTCTCAACAAGGATGGGAACACAGCCCAAACACTGAAGTTTGGCACATGGCTCATGGTGATCTAGAAAAGAGAGGCACAGCACTTGACGTCAAGCTGCATGCTATAGCTTTAAACTGGGAGGAGTAAAGTGTTGCTGATGCATGTCAGTCTGAAACTTTCCAAAGACACAGCTCCAGAGCACTTGTGTACAGTCATGGTGTGGGCGCTGGGAGCAGAGCATCCACCACAGTCTATGGCCATGTCTCTGCAGAGACACCAAATGATGATCTCACCCCAGAAGGTTTTAACAAAAATACATGGTCTCTCTCCCATATTAACAGAATTTCTCTCTCTCACACTCACATGTTTACAGAAATATGGGGTGGTCTCCCTATGCATTTTCTATGCCTTGTTTTGCCTTTATAATAGAACCAAATTTATTTCAAAGAAAAGCATAAACCAAGCAGAAGTATTTCTCTGTGGGTTTGCATCGCTCTCCTTTCACAGGGATACCCATTTTCTTTACAGCAAAAAAGCCCTTTTGAGAAAAACCGTACAGGCTTTGGCCCTAGAAGAACAGCAGCATAGGCCTTTTAAACATAGAGAATATAACCACTTAAATAGCTAAAGATGAAAATGGTGAAATCATTCAGGCCTTTTGTGGATTCTTGGGCTACACCATTTAGGCTGAAAAACTAAAAAGTTGTGCAAAATCTGCTCAAAGCGTACACATCTTGCAACAGCCACAAACTTGCACAGTTGTTTTATTTCCAATTGCAAAAATGGCCATGCTGATTTACTTTAAAATATAGCTACCAAATGAAAACAGAAGACATTCCTGCTGGTCTGTAGCTTGATGGTGGAGTCTAGAGGGAGTGTTTATGGTTACCTCAGAAAATCCCTGAAAAGCAATGCTTTGAATGGTGGTAGTGACAGGACCCAAACTTTTTTTATTTTGTTCTGCAAAGGGACAAATGACACAGTGAAATAAATGCCTCACATGCACGCGATATTGCAAGTGCTTCCTGACAACTGATTTCCAGAATGTAAATAGAAGGGTATTGCATGATTTATTAAAGCCTGAGGCTGGCAAATGTAACCATTAAGGTATTATCTTTAGTTTCTGCACCATTAGATTTTAAATTCTCAGCTGTCATCTCTGGCTGATTTAAGATGATGCAGAAAAGACCTGTGCCTTCCTTCCAGTCTCATATGTGTGACAGACAGCACTGGAGATGGCAGGCACATCCTGGTTTGTGACACTGCATCTTCTTACAACATCTTCTGTAGAAATCAAAGTCCTGTGATGAGGTCAAATGATTTCATCTTCCTCTCCTGCTACCCCATGTAATATTTCTAAATATTTAGAAATATTACATGGGGTAGCATATATTAAGTCTCAGTTTTAAAAAAACCCAACCCAGACTAATAAAAGGAGGATCCCAGCATAATAACAAAACCTGTTTTGGTAGGAGAGCATGGAGCTGGTATACAATAAGTCCAAACCAGTGGCGGTCACAGGAATGGCTTTCCCAACCGGAGATGTCAATAACTTTGTCGTGGGCAGTGAAGAGGGAACAGTCTACACAGCCTGTCGTCATGGAAGGTGAAGTTCAGCATTTTGTACTTATAAAACATGTACCTGTGTCGATGAGAGATTGCCAAGTGTGTGTGGAGTGTTCAATGTTTTCTTCTCATGGATTAACAATGTCTGTACTGTTCCTGTGACTAGCACAGGAGCTCTCCGACTTCAAGCATCTTTGCTACAGCCTGTTATACTGGGGCAGTTACCCCAGGCTCCCTGTGTAGCTGGTGGGGAGTAATGGTTACTCTTAGGTTGACTTCCTTTACCTTTTTCAGTCGTGTGCCTGGAGGGAAGATGGCTGGACCCTCAGAAATGCCTCTTTCTCACTGATGAGATGAGATGAGATGAGATGAGATGAGATGAGATGAGATGAGATGAGATGAGATGAGATGGAGGTTAACACAGCTGTGTACAGGTTTATACACCTAGCTGAGATGCAGGTGTCTATGTCTGCACAGGTCAAATGAAGCCCTAGGACACACTTCTGTTGCAGGATAATCCAGCCTAAACCAATATCAGATGGTAATCTGTTTTATTTTTTACCATTCTCAACTCCATCTTCAGTCTCCACAGGGATAAATCAGAGAAAAGCCACCATGGGCCTGGTTCCTTTAATAACACACATGCAGTCACAGTGTGCCACATGGGTTCTAGAGAATCCTGTGCTCTCTCACACTGTGGTCACACATAATATAACCCAGGCTGTAGTTTGATACTGCAAGTTCCTTGTTTGGCACCCTGCAAACCTGCAGGATGCTAGTGTTCTATATTAGCTTCCAGTAGTAGTTTTATCTCTGGGAAACTTGAAAGGCTTTTGTAAAGAACAAAAGCCTGGTTTTCCACTGACAGACTTGGAGCTCATCCCCGCCAGTGGTACGCAATGTTCTCTGAATTCATATTTTATCTTATTCTGAGTTTATGTTGACCAAAAAGACATTGATACAGTGGTTTAAGACTGCAAGGCTTCTACACATCCCAAATGTTTTATAAACACTATTTTACATATGTTTTGTTCAATGTTTTTTTTTATTTTAAAATATTTTTATTTTAGCCTGACCACTGACACTGTTGCAAAATTGTGTCTATTTAGGCATATACTGATAGGCTGTGTGGCAGCTCATGGTTTGAATGAGTCTTGGGCTGCTTGGATGAATGAAGCATGCCCAAGGGCATTTCTCACTTCTGAACTTTCAGAATTGCCTGGTTTGTTCCTCACAAGAGGAAGAAGGTGCCAGATCCTCTTTTTAGCACGCCTTTTTAGAGCCCTTCTACTGACCATTGACAAAAGCTCTTCTGCTCCTGCCTGTCTTTCCTGGAGCTTTTTGCTATCATCCCTGGTTTACTTCCAGATGCTCCTGTGTCCTTCATCCCAGCACAGTGAAGAGCCATATGTCATTCTGGAAAAAGGTGTGTCAAAGCACAGCAGACACCCAGGATATTCTCAGTGCTCCAGAACTCCGCTTACCCCACTGACTACATGGCAGATAGCTGGGATAAAATAAGAGGTGTCCTTTGTATCCAGCACAGCAAGACTCAGCCCCCTGCTCCAGCACATGCTGCGAGGTCTGGCAGGGGAACATAAATGAGGCCACACTGTCCACACAGGAGAGGTGAGGGGACACTGCACCAGCTGGATGAGGGACCAGTTTCCTCTGGCACAGCTCCATATCTCCTTTCAGTACACTGTACTCCCACTGGCACAGGGCTGACAGGCTCATCAGAGCTGTGGCTATTTTTAATGTATATTCTTCCACTTGCAATTTTTCTATAATCTAGCTAAAAGGGTAATTTCTTTATTCCCTTTTCTGTGTACACTGTGAGACAGCACTGACAACTGATTGGGCATCATTTGCTTCCAGGAAGAAGAAAACTGTGCACATTGTCTCTTACACAGCGTTGTACTTTTCCTTCCTAATAGTTATTCCAGCCTCTGGCTGATGAAACACACATCACCCCTTGTTCAAAGTAATGACTGTATGATACCTGATCACAGGATCAGTTTCTTCACTTTTTGTGAAAAAGCATTTACTTCCTAGTGACTTGATTGACTGCTGTGAAAAGTTATCTTAGATATTTAAGAGAAAAAGAATTGCCCATGATAAGTCATTAACATATCTGCATTTTTATTTTAATGGTTATTCCTTGTGATAATGGCTTACTCAGAGGCATAAGCTATAGTATAATTACAATTCAGAATTTTATAATTATACAGAAATGTTATTTCAATCTACAGGACTAGACAGTGTATGTAGAAGTCAGTAACATAAGTCTTCAGAAGTAAGAGAAATTCTCCCTGTGCTCGATTCTGAGCATTAATTTTGCCCACTGGAGTAAACCTCTGCAGTCAAAGTCCTTAGCAGAAGGAGAGAGATTGGCAGGTTAAATAGAACTTTAAAAGTAAGCAGGACCTTAACAATAAAGAAAAGTTATGTTAAAGCCCTAGGTGGTAAATCACTCTCTGAATGTAAATCCTTCTTCTTCCTGCAGTAAAGCTGGCATTGGTGAAATTTTTGAAGGCCACCAAGGACCTGTCACAGGAATCAATTGTCATATGGCAGTGGGTCCAATAGACTTTTCCCATCTCTTCGTCACATCATCGTTTGACTGGACAGTGAAATTGTGGACCACAAAGGTAAAAAATCCAAGCTGGGCTGGGACAAGTAATTCTACTTGTGAAAATGCTGTTGTCAGAAATATAAATATTTTAATACTGTCTATCAAGTCCTAAGAACCAATTAAATGAAAGGCTATGGTTGGAATGAGCATAGTGATAGAATTGTAAGTAAAATATATAGCTAGTGTAGTAACTCCCAATCATATTTGCCCTGGAGCATACCTTGCCCTTTAGCGGGCCTTCATTTCAGTATTAACCCTAGCACTGAGCAGTTTCACAAGGCAAGGAGATGAGGATGTCTTGTATTCCCAGCCATCAAACAATCCATTCAGCACTCCCTGTGCAGGCTAAATTGCAAGGCTAATACTATGCACTGTGGTGGTGCAGGAGCAGGAACACTTTCCTCTGATGAAGCAACAGGAGAAGTGCATGTACAACTTAGTGCAATCAATATCACTTGTGAAATTCACTGCTGGAGGAGGCTGTGATAGCCAAAAGGTATAAAATGTCCCAATGACATTAGACACTGGAAGCAGGGAGGAAGTACATGCTGGAACTTACATTCATGAACACCAGGGATCTGTTGCTGACTACTCTGTGTCTGTCTGTCCATGACTTCTTTCAGAGAGAGCAGCAGAACAGGAGAAATGGCACAGTCCTGTGAAACTTTGAAACCCCAACACTCCATGGGACAGACTAAACAGAATAACCTGATTTATCGTACAGGCTGAGTGAAATAGGACAATGAGATATAAAATCCTAATTATAATCTAAATTTATTTTAGATTATTTAGATTTAGTAATCTAAATTTATTTTTTTTTATACACCAGAGTAGAGAACTGCCTTCCAAATGTCAGGTTCTTGCCTTAACCAAGTTGGTTTTATGTCTGCATTTGGTTCACATCTTGAGCTGCACCCGGCAGAGTTCCCATACTGGAAGCTAACCACAGTCAGGAAGTATCTCAGCATGTGTTCCTCCAAGACATCAGGGCTTGGAGATGCTAGAACAGATGTACAGCAAATGTAAATATGAAAGTGATCAGAAGGGCTCACGTGACAGCCTTGTGCTGGAAAAAGAAGCAGTTACCTAGATGGTAACTTGAATCAGCTTCCATAGCAGCTTCCCAATGCTTTTGTTAATGGCCTGATCCAATGTGTGTGCTAATTAACAGGTATCTTTTCCTAATCAGCAATGACCACAGCTGTTGGTTTTGTCTTGAGCATTACACTTCAGGAAACTCATAATGAGAAAGGTGCATGATTTACCTAATTCACATGTAACTATATACATCACCAGACCCAGCCTGAACCAATGCAAAAGTAATCCAGAGGAGTGGACATGGGCAGGCTGGAATGGGTCTGGGATGATGCCTAGGTGGTAAACTTCTGAAAAGGCTGCAGGATAGCCAAGGGATGGACAACTTAGATGTTGGCTCACTGGGGCTAGATAGGCCATTTGGTGTGTGACACAAGGGAGTCCTGGGTAGTGGTGACTTCCCTTGGGAGCAAGAGAACGCTGAAGTTGCGTAAGGGGCGAAGAATTTGTGGGGAGTGCAGGGAAGATGAGAGGCAAGTATTGAATTCCAATCACACATGTACAGCAAAGTCTTGGATTGGTATTTAGCTGTCAGCTTGAGGCTGAATATGGCAATAAGGGTCTCATTCATCTGCAGCTTAAATGAAATTGCATTAAGGGATAATAAAGCCTGATTTTTATTTTAAACTCTTGGGATTTTAGAAGTTACTAGTAACACTAACACAGCACATTTTGGGCACAAAGACGCTGCAGATAGTAATACACAGTTATCTCCTTGTGGAATATTTTAGTGCCAGAATGGAATGGTGGGTCTGATTTTGTTCAAGAAAATCAGTTTTCAAAGAACCAAACAATTTAAATTTCTGATATCTATCAAGCTGTGGCTTATCTGGCAAGAGAGGCTTCCTGAAAAAGCTGTTTGACTGAGCTGGGCGAGCTGTGATGTGCATGTGACACACCACAGCACAGCTCAGAGCTGGAAGCTACTTGGCTGTTTTGGATCACTCACTCTCTTCTGGAGCAGGTTTGAGCAGCAGCCCCTGGCTGCTGCCCTGCCAGCCACTGCCCTGTGAAAACATTCTCTGAGACACTAGACAAGTTCTTGAATTGTGATGAATGTTTTCTTTTTCTCCCCATTCAACTGCATCAGAAGTTTATTTCCATATTGTCTGAATAATTTTCTTGGCTGCAGCTACTACATATTTAAGGCTCTCTTTGTTCAGTTCTCATAGTCTAGGCTCAGTCAATCAGTGGGCTCTGAAAAAAAAATAGTGGATTGATATAAAGTATTAAGTGCTTCTGCTAGCTAACAAGATTTTAGTCAGAATTGGTTTATTCCTTTAGTTTCTTATTTGTAAATTTAATCTCCCTATCAGCATCCAAAGCCATATTGCTTTCCTGCTTCTACCAGCGTTGTCTACTTAATCCTGTGCACATTATCCTCTTTGGTCATGAAATTCAATTCCTTTCTGTTTCACAGGTTCAGAGTCAATGTCCAATTGTAAAGTGAACCATAAAAGCTTTGTGTTTATATTGTCTATTGATGTTGTGTAGTATCCTGGGGTGCTTACAAGAAAGGCACTTTCATAGCAGGCATTTGACTGATGGATTGAAAGCACCATCTCCCTTAAAAACTCTCGCTTTACATTTTATAATGTTTTTGTGGTTAACACATTTTCTAGCTAAAGGCAGTTCAACCAGGTGACTGCGAATAAGATTTTCACTAGCGGATGAATGAGCGTTTTGTAGATAACACTAGCACAAGGTTCATTTTATCATCCATCACATTAGCCAAAAATTAGATCCCTGTGTGAATGGCAAGCAACCAGAAGCAACAGGAAAAGAAACAGAATTTGCAAAGATAGTTACTTGATAACCACGGCATTACCTGGTTCCTGATGAAGTTAACAGGGCTTTCAGCTTGAATTCACGCTACACCATGTGAGCAAGTCTTAGATGCAGAGCTTTCAAAGGGAAGTCCCGATGTGAAGTGTCTGTGGAGCTCTGCCCTTAATTAAGTAATGTTGGTATGATGCTTTGAAGAGGTAAAGTGCTAAGTGGAAATGCTAAGTGTTGTTAATTAATTAAACACTAATCCTCATGAATGAATAGCATGAGGTTAAATAATGAAATGTAAGTATTGTTATTATTACAGCAATTGCTGTTTGGAGAGCAAATTTTTTGATATTGTGTCAAGAGATGGAAGCTGTCTTGGAATTGTTAAAACATAGCAAAACATAAGCTGGTTTCATCTAAAGCCTAGGAAATGGCTTGTTTGCTGCTAAGGGTGTTAATAAGGGTCTGAACAGAGAGCTGGATTCTGTTAGCTTTTTCATCCTTCACATGCCTTCTTTAGCTCTTAGCCTTCCACTGAGGAGAGGTGCTAATGACTAGTTTTCTCCTCTTATACCTATGCCTAAGTCATGCTCAAATGGGCAGAGATTGGAATAACTGTAACAACATTGCTGTATCCCCATCCGTGCTTGTCTCCCTCTGCCTAATGTTTAAGTAGTGGTAGTAATGCCAAAATCAGAAGGAGGCTCAGAGCTGAGCAGACTGGTAGTAGGGCCACCACATAACCAGTAGCAGGGTCTAATGGAGCCAGAGGTCATGTGTGCCCTCAGTGACAGGCTACCCGTTGTGTGTCTATGCTCAGTTTTGCTTTACTAGTACGTGCATCAATGGTAGCGTCTTCCTCATCCCTCTCCTTTGTCTTTCTTTTTCTTATGCTCTTCACATGCTGCTCTTCTCTTCTGGTATGCTGTGCTGTTCCAGTCTGTTGAGCTTTTTTGAGAAACCACATTTTAAACAGCAAACATTCTCATTTCTATGCTATGTGCCTTCACATACATCTCTGTACCTTGAATATCTTATGCCCCTGTGCTTGTCAACAACCTGGGTATGACCCAGTCCTTCTGTCTCTTGGAGCAAATTACCTGTCATACCTTCCATCAGCATGTAACTTCAGACTCCACTGGTTTTCATTTGGCCTAGAGTTGAACACCATCTCCTCCAAGGTCCAGCTGAAGCCTACCTCTAGAAAAATGCAAAGAAGCATGTGGTGGTGGTAGTGGTGGTGGTGTTCCTATAGACAGGTACCTCTGCCCTTCCCCAGAAGCCTTGCTGATGGGATCTGATCAGATCCACTTAATAGACCAAATTTACTGTAATAGCAAAGGGTGTTGCAGAATGAACCAGAGCACTACTTTATGGTCACCTTTGGCCCATATCTTCTCATATAATCATGTAAGGCATTTTAGATGATTCTTCATATGAAGTTGGATCATCCTGGATCTTTTATTATGTAGAGCTTTCACACTTTGGTTTCTTATGCAGCCACTGGAAAGAAATAACCGTACAGCATACATTAGACATCTCTTCCTGCCCACCATTCCTGCCCACCACTGTCTATGCAGGAGCCCAAGTCTGGCAGAGGATCAGTTGCTGTAGCTTTTGGTGGCTTTCTTGCATCTGGGCAGCCTCAGGCCATATCTGAATTGGCAGACATGTCAGCACTTTTGAGCTCCCAAGTCTGTCTTCTTACCCTGTCTTCTCCCGAACCACTACCAGGAAGGAATCAGCCTCTTTATCCCATACCACATGCACATATACATATGCACCTTGATTTGCAGCCAGAGTCTTGTGGAATCCTTTACTATTCCTCCCTCTGACTGATTTTGGTGGGGCTCAAATGTCTATCTCAAGGGACAATTTCACTCCTCTTATTTTGGATACCTGACTAGAATGGTCTCCCTCATTGATGCATTACCACACAAAGCTCCTTCTTTTCTCTTTGATAAAAGCAATTAAAATGATTAATTTGATTAATCACTGTCCAAATGTTAATTTTATTTGATTATAGAGAATGACAAAGAGTGATAAAATAGCATGCTGGGATTTCATGGAAATGGTCTCTCTGTGGTGTGAGTTCAGAATTTTGAGTTTGATCCAAAAACAAGGCAATGAATGAATTTGCTTCAGAGCACACTTTCTGTCAGAAGGCCAAGCTGACTTGGGGAAGAGGGTGGAGTTGCCTGTTCAGACAAGATTTTTTTAGGTTTTGCCCTTTACCTCTGGAGCCAGAGGTCTGGCTCTCATCCAACTATTAAAAAAAAAGGTATTTTCTAGGTAATTTTAAAGAGCAAAACCAAAGTCAAGTCAGGTGGCTTGAAATGAGTCCCAAGTTCTTCACTTGAAATACTTCTCATGATTTCAGTTGCCTGTGTAGCCATATTTGATAAGTGTTAGGAAAATATTCATCAGCTGGCCAACATACTTAATTTACTGACATGAAACATGGTGCTTCTTTGTGATATATTTAGTGAACAATGGCACACACACAAATAAAACATCTAAAATACTGAGTTTTAAAAACTCAGTGGGCTAAACTGTATTTCAGAAAACCCTAATATAAATCCAGCTGTAGCAGTGAAAGCTCTATTTGCACATGGAAAGCAGAATTGGATTTCAGGAGCTTATATAATCTGTGCAAAACAAAGTCATCATTCCTTTTTTCTCTGAAATCAAAATGCAAACCTCCCACTGACAGTTCTGTTGCAGAATTACACTGGAGGATCAAGCTCGCATGGAATAGTGAAGCATTTCAGGACAATTATCAGTATATAGAGCCCAGGACTTCTTCCCTAATGGAAATTTTCTCCCACCTGCTTCAGGCAGCCATCCTTTCTCTGCCACGTGAGAGACTTTTGTTATCAATAAAAAAGAAAAGGAACTGTGTTCAAAGTCCTACAAGATGAAGTCATCTTCAATAATAATTAGCCTCAAAATCATTGCTTGCTGACCCATGAAAGCTCTGCGGGCATCCTGGTGGCAGCAGCTACAAATACTAATCTTGACTGTTTAGCAGACAGGGCTGTAACATCAGGCTGTGTCAGCCATCCTGCAGTGCTCCTTGTGCTCCAGCTTCCTGGCAGCTGAACTGCAGCAGCAGGGTCACCTGAAAGCCTGGCAATCGCTGAGTACACACGCAAGGCTGGGCCAGGTACCCTGCGATGAAGCAGTGTTTTCCATTAAAAAGAAAAATTGAATTTTCAGGGGCCTCATACTGAATGTTCCTGTCAGAATCACAGGGGTGGGACCCAACCAATCCGCAGATACGTTATCCCACTCCTCTCCTCGCCTTGCAATTTGAGCTAAACTACCTCTCTTTAACAACTTGAGGCCTGAAGCAGGGAGACAGTGCCACTGACCCCAGAAGAGGTACGTGCAGGACCTCCGTGCGTGCCATTGCCTCTCCTGCGTGACAGGAAAGCACCGGTCCAGCTTCTCCCAAATCATCTCAGTCACTCTCCAGCTCTGCTTCCTTGTCCCATCCATATGTGGGATATAAACAGGGAGTGACAACTGAAGGTAGAAGACCAAATCTGCCCTTCAGTGTTTCACTCTGTGTTTCCTCTGACCAGGATTTGGTGATTCTTCCATCAACATGCCTTGCTTATAATTTTCAGCAAGTCCTTCAAGAGCTTCTCTGAAAAATAATCCAGGAATACAGTAATATAAAGGCAGGAGTATGAACTACAGAAACCATGAATCAGTTTGCTAGGCAAGGACAGTAGGACTTTCTATAGTGTTTTGAGCTTCTTAAAAGAAATTGAGCCATTTTTAGAAGTAGGTAGAAATTCCAAAAGAAAACAATAGTATTTTTAAGTAAGTCTTATGACACAAATGCATAAGTAGTTTAGGAAAAAGCATTGCCCTGCTTACAGCGTGTTTTAGATAAAAGGTGGAAAACTCGATTAGCATTTTGCAATGAAGTCAGCAGTCTGAGGAAATACAGAACAAATGGCAGATACCTGTATAGGCTTTTCCAGTGTTGCTGTCTGCACTTGCCTCCAGTTTGATGTGGGTGAATGAAGCAGAGAATATTAAACCTCACAGAGTGGAAACCCATAGGCACAATTCTTGTAATTGTGGACTAAGAGGGGCTCCAGATTAGGAATTAAACTGGATGATCTAAAACACAGAAACAATAATACACCAGCCTGGCCAGCAGGAACTAGGGATAAAAGTGAGTTGGGAAACACTGTAAGCCAGTCTGCCTTACATACATTCTGACGTTTTTAAAGTTCGTCCATTGCAAGCAAATAATTTAAATAATTTAAATTTACATAGGCATCAAGTAATGCGCATTTATATCAAACTCATTGAAAATAGTTCCTCAGCTAATATGCAGTGGTAAAGAAACATGCCATCTTTCTGTTTGTTTGTTTTTTTTTTTTTCTTTAGAAAACAAAAAGATCTTTTTCCATTGGGTAGATGGAAAGGCATGGTAGAAGAGAGCTTTGGAAGTAGAGCAGCACAGCCAGAATGTGTTGCACCTCTGCTGAGTACTTAAAGAGTTAAGAAGGATTAACCACATAAGGAGTTTACCTGTCAGTAAAACTAGCTTCCAGGCTATATCCACAGATTTCAAAAGCTCTATCCTTTGAATTTCTGATGCTCTTAAAAGACAAGTGCTGTCTGACTTTCCAAGTTCTTTTATTTTTTCTTCATACCATAGTATTAGACATTAAGATCAGTTCTCATTAAAACCGCCTGTGCCAATCACTGAGCCTTTTTTCCTTTGCTTCCTACTTTTATACTCACTTGTGGCGCTTTGACTTTGAAGGAAACCACAAATATGTAATCATCAGGTTATCTCCAGACTTGGTCTGCTCTCATAGCCCCTTTCCTTTCAGTCTTACCCCTTGTCCCCTACTCTATCCATAATAATTCCCACATGTTTATGCAAAAATATTGGACTTTCTTTTATTACTGACAATTAAGAAAGGCAACAGTTTCAGCATCTCTACAAGAACAATAATTCCTAAAAGTGAACAGTTTTCTGCTTTGTCTGTCTGCAACTTTTAGAATGCCAAAGCCCAATCAGTGTAACAACACTACAGCACTTAAACAAAAGGGTTGTGAAGAGTGTAGGGATCATTTCTACACTAATTTTTTTCCCCCTATTGCTACTGAATCTAAAACTTAAGCGTATTATCTTGCCAATCAAGTCAGTTTAGACTTGATTCAGCGACCTAGTAGTTACCTGACAGTGAGGTGACACAACATACAGATAGGTCATAGCCCAGTGAAATGTTCTTCGAATGCCAGTGGATCTGCATTCCGGCACTGAAACTGACAGCCAGAAGGAATTTTAAGGCAGGTAAAGGACTTTGTGACTCAGTTCAGGGTACCTCAGTTTGCCAGTGACATTGGGTGGCTAAAGCTGAACATGACCCTGTTGCTTTCCCATTACCATCCTTTGAAGGTCTGGCTAGTCCTGGAAAAGGTGGAGCAGGCTACAAGTTGTGAGTTGCATAGGACTGGGGTCTGTAGGATAATGATACCCTTTGTGGAGAATGCAGACAGGCTTTGCTGAGCCATCAGGGATGTACCTGTAACTACTGCCTCTGATTTATGACATCAAATAACAATTCCTGGGAATGCTGTAACTTTTAAAAATGAGCATAAACTGAATTAAGTCAAGGCCCACAAGTATAGCATCCAAGCAGGAGCTATTGGATAATCCTAGATCACTGTAATTATTAGAAAACAGATTTGGGAGAAACATGATAGTCCAGAACTGGCAAAATTCCTGTGGAGATCAGTCAGTCCGAATGAAAACCAGGGCCTCTTTGACTCCATACGAACAGAGAACATGAAGGCTTACAAGAGCAGTAGAGACTTATACAGAGCAGAGGACTGAACTCCTCACCATAAGAGGTATGGAGAAGTAACCCTAAACAGCTAATAGCTCGTGTCCCAAGGACACCATTGAAGGGGGAAAGGTCAAGACCAGAGTAGAGCCAATTTGATGAGTATTTGACTCAATATTCCCAGCAGCTTTTAGTTTCTGCTATGCTTTCTGCATGTTTTGAGTTGGCCTGGTGAAGTGGCACCATCAGAAGGGAAACAATGAGCCTGGATTCAGCAAAATACTGAGGTCTCTTTCAAGATGGAGAAGACTGGTTCTATAAAACACTGGACAAGCTCAGATCCTAGCCTGAGCAGAAGTTCCACAAGCTGTTCCCTGTCCCAGTTTCTTTCACATCATCTAGTCAGTGTGACAGTGTAGCACTCACTTTAAAGAAAGACAGAAGACTGTACCTTCCCTATGTGTTATCTCTGCTGAAAGAAATGTCTTTCTTTGAAACCATTTTGCATGTTGTGTGGGTTTTTTTTTAATCAATAAAGACTATCTATAGAATACTTCATCTCACAGGGACCAAGTTCATAGAATCATAGACTGGTTTGGGTTGAAGGGTCTGTAAAGATCATTTCATTCCCAGCTCCTGTTCCCTGGTTTGTTCAAGGGCCAAACAGAGGAACAGACACTGCTCAGGACCACTCTGGCTCTGCTCTTTCCAAATGCCTGAAAGCCTGAGCTTGAGCCTAAACAAATGGCATTAGCTTGTTCAGAAAGTTTCTATGCCAAGGGCTAATGAATCTGTCGTATTTGTTGCACACCTAGAGAAACAAAATCAGCTTGAATCAACCTGCAAGTACTGCACAATACTGATGGCTGTTGTGAATATGGTGAGAGCCAGAAGCATGGTGTTTGGCTTATGACCTTTAGAATGGAAGACAATTGAGTAGAAAGAAAGAAGTGGAGACAGCAGAGTGTGTGGTGTCACATCTGTGCTGCTGAAGGTACAGTCTAGGAAAGTACCTTTAAGTGGAGCTGGCACCACAGAAATTGTGGCAACATGCAAAAAATGCTCGTTTCATGAAATGGGCAAAGCCAATAGTTTTTTCCATGGCTTTTTAGAAGTCAGATGCTAGTTAAAACCTGTGTATATGTATACATTCCTTTATATAGATAATTAGCTACTTCATGTGTGGCACCTCATGGATTAAAGAAAATTCTATGCAAATAAGTGGAATAGACTGGACAAATTTATATGTGTAAAAAACCCCTCTTTTATATAAATGTGTAGAATTTATTTAGATGAGCTTCTTATTTCATAGACAAGTCTTACTTCCTAGACAGCCAACGGGTATATAAAATGTTCACTCTTCATTGTCCTCTTAAACAATGCCTCTATACAAACACTGAGGATAAATGATTGATAACATATTTAAATAAATGAGAAAAAAACCCACATATCTTGGAATTGACTTTTTGCTTTTTCCACTAAACACTCAAAGCATGTCCTTTTGGAATCAATGGCAAAACTCCATTGATTTTTAGGGCCGTATATTCACCCTACATTCTTCTTTTACAGTAATAAGTAGATTTGGCCCAAGTTTTTCTGAAGACACTGCTTTAAACTTTTTCTTCTGTTCTATAGACTAACAGAGTGGGTTCATATTTAAGAATGAAAGCTCATCAAGTTTAAATTTCAGTTGTTTTATAATAATAGCAGCCATATGTTAGTTATGGATTGTGTAGGTCTGAAGTTTTGGTAATTTAAAACTGCTTTAAAGTGACCTTTACATGGTTCCACATTTCAATATTTTCTAGAAGCAGTCGGTAGAGGTTCTTACTCATAGATTGTTGCAGTACAAGATCTGCAGGCCTGGGCCCATTGTAAAGAAGCAGGCTTACAGTAAGGAAGTCTTGTGAACATTTATACGCACACCTAAACTCAGAAATGGAGTCTATACAATGAAACTGACATCACTGCTCTCAGACCAGGATGAAATGTCAACTTTTAAAAAGGCCAGTCACTGTTAGTATTGGAGACAGGACATGAAGCAAGATGGACCATATGCAGTTGTTGTGTTCTTCTCCGGTTAAACAGTGCAAGAAGACAAGACAGTATGGGAAATACTTTCTCTTTTTTCACTGGCAGCTTGTCAAGCTGGGAGGACAGTGATATTGGGGGCAGTATGAAGGTGTAACTCAGCTCCACTGCCACTGCGTGATTTCTGCCATATGATTTCTCCTTGATTTCCCAACCACACAGCAGCTCATCTTGCCTTTTGGTTGGGCTGCTCATAATCCTGCAATTTCTTATTTCTTTGCAGTGCTCCACACCCTATTCTGCTCCATTAATTTGTGTGTCATTCCTTGCATGTCTGAGATCTTTCTCAAAAGCCATATTATTCCTGTTGTCTACACTTTCCCTCTGACTTTCTAACTGACTGAATATTTCCACTGTTATGGTAAAGGCATTTAATTTTTGGCATTTGAGGCTTTTCACCTCAAATCCCAGCACCTTGAAAGTGTTTTTATTTTGATAACAGGGAAGCAGAGGCACGTCAGCTAAAGCTATTTCCCAGAGACTACACAACATGTGTACAGCAAGTTATAGACTAGCACCAGATCTCCTGACCCTTCCTTTTAATGCCTTGGTCTTTAGGCATGAAGTGGAAAATAATGTAACAGAACTAAAAAAAAAACATTTAAAAAGTGCCACACCCAAGATCAAAACAAGTTTTGATATGCTGACAAAAAGGAAATGCTGATTGAAATGTGCCCTGGATTGACTGATGTCTTAATAGGCCCTTAACTTCTGTGGAATTTTGTTACTTCTCCCATGACATTAAGTGCTATATGTGCAACACTTTTCCCATATATAAGAATAAGAAAAATACCATCCATCTAGCAGTTGACCAGATTTCTTTTTATTTTGGCATATTACTATCTTCAATGCCCACCAGGATTTATACACTTGATATATCTGAATCTAATAGATGTTTTCAGTGAAAATCCACAGTGCAGCATTGGGAATCCATGTAGCTCTTTCTAAATACTATTTCCTAGCTCACAGTTGTGAAGATTCACTTTGAAATTTCCCAATAAATACCTCTGCCTCTTCAAAAGTTTGGTGTTCATTTGGCCCTAAACCCTGGAAAAGCTTAGCACAGGCTAAGTAATTCCATTAACACATATAAGTAACTCCACTGATAATACAGTAAGCAGACACATGTTTGGACAAAAAGACTTTCTTCAGGAACGAAAATATTTTTTGTAATTTTTAAATTTTCTTTTGCAAAACTCCAGCCCAGGAAAAGAAATTAAAATATTGTACAAATTCGAGGTAATAAGGTCAAGCTCTTATTTCATTTCATTGTTACACAAAATGTTTTCTAGTCTTAAGAAATGGACAAAAACCATTAGGCCAGTTACGAAAATTTGAGACCCGGTCCTGTAATCAAAGCATCTTTCATTAATTCAAGCAGTGGAAAACCCAGCCTCTGGAAGGTATGTATTTTCCCCTATGTATTTTCAGTATGTTTTCAAATGACAGAGTAATGTAATTAAATCTCTGAATACTTCCAGTAATTTTTATGATACCTGTGGTGGCCAGAAATATTACAGAACTGTTTACAATACAGTGCTGCAACAGCAACACACCACACCAATACTCAGAGACATGGCAGCATAGAGATGGACACACACCTGTCCCATGTGCTGACCCTTCAGTGCTTCCAGCCCCAAAATCCATCCAAGCAACATGGGGTGCAAGAGGACCAAAACCAAAACTAGCAAGGACCCGTCTGTAAATAGACGTCAAACCGACTGCATTATCACTTTAAATTAATAATATACGAGAGGAAAGCTATATAATAATTGCAATTGGTCACTCCACTTTTTGGAAAAAATAATGCATGGCTACGCCATGAGGCACTTCGGACAATGTTTCCTTTGTAAAATGCACGAGGGTGCATTCCAGAGGGACCTAACCGAGATGCTCTACGTGTGCGACCTGGACACTTACGCAGCTCGCTCAGTGATGCTGCATTTCCCGGAGCCGGGAGACCGCGGGGGACAGCGGGCGCCCGTCCCGCCGGGCCGCGCTCGCCAGGGAGGCGGCAGGGAACGGCAGGAAGAGGGAGGCACTCAGGGAGACCCTCGGAGAAGTCCCATTGTTTAGATTTCTGTCATAAGCCATAAGAATACTTAATTTCTTTCATCTCTGGAGTTTTCATTATCATTCAAATTTCATTTTCCATTAATTGATCGGGGATTAGCGAAGCCATTATGCAAAAATTAAAGACAAGCCAGATGCGATGAATAATTCATGAGGGACAATTACACTTTATTCCTGGTGTACTTCCTAACTTCCCTCCGACTCCCCGCCTGCTGCAGATGACAGCCTTCCCTCCCTCCGGAGCTGCCTCCCTCCCTCCCTCCCTCCGGAGCGCGCCGGGCGCGGGGAGCCCGAGGCCGCGGGGCGGGTGCGCTGCCGCTGCCCGCCGCTAGGTGTCAGGCGCCGCCCGCGGTGCGCGGGGGGCCGCGGAGGCGCCGCGCTGCTCCCGCCGCTCTCACGATCCTTATCGGAGCCTCCGCCGGCGCGCCGGGCTCGGGCGAGAGCGGTGGTCCGTGCCCGCTGCCTCCCGCACCGCCCCCCGCACCCCCTCCCGCCGCCGGGGTGCCGGCCGGGAGCGGGAGCGGGCGCTCTCCCCGCCCCGTCCTCCGCGCGTCCCACACCCCTCACACCGGGCATCTCATTTATCCCACCGGACAGTTGTTGCCCCATTAAAGCGCAGTCCCGCCCTTCACGGAGGACCTTTCATCTGGGGAAGTTTTATGACACTTTGTAAATGTGCAAAGTTTTTAATTAGACTCGCCAGACAGCCCCAGGCAGCACTAGCGCCACGAAGTCTTCATGCCGCTCTCTGCTTTTACAGCACAACAAGCCGCTCTACTCCTTTGAAGACAATGCCGACTATGTCTACGATGTCATGTGGTCGCCAGTGCATCCCGCGCTCTTCGCCTGCGTGGACGGGATGGGGCGCCTGGATCTGTGGAACCTGAATAACGACACCGAGGTGAGGCGGCTCGGCGGCGGTGGGAAGGCGCGGGCGGGCGGGCAGCGGGGCGCCGGGCGAGACCTTAACCCTGTGAGAGCCGGCACTGCCGGGCACCCCTCGCCATCCTCCCCGCCGGGGCTCCAAGGGGCGCCGCGCTCCCTCGGGGCGGGGACAACCCGGCGTCGGCCGCCGCCCGCGCCCCGGGGCGCGGCGGGGAGGGGAGGGTAAGGGAGGGCAGGTCCCGCTGCCGGGGGCGCCCGCCCGTCCCCCTCTCCCGCCTGCCGTCCCTCCTTCCCTCCCTCCCGCCTCCCTCGCTGCCTCCCCTGCGGCAGGGCTGGTGCGCTCGGTACCTGCCAGGGGCGGGAGGGCCGACTCCGGCACCCCCGGCAGAAAGCCAACGCAATTAAATGCCGCGGTGCCGGCTCGGGGAGGAGGCTCCTTCCCCTCTGTTATTTTAAGGTGTACTTTTAAACCGCGCCCGTTCTGCAGGTTTTGTTGTTTTTCTTTTTTTTTTTTTTTTTATCCCCTCGCCCCGTTTCTGTCTCTCCGAGAGCCGGGTTTGCGATTCCGGCCCAAACCCAGGGGGTCACATCTTGGCAGCCCGGCCACGCCGCCATTGCCAGCGGGGACCGGGCGCGTGTTGGACTGCGAGACTTCCTCACCCTCTGAATTTATTATCCTCTGCGCCACATTCTCTGGGGACTGTAACTTGGAAGCCCCGTGCCAGTGTCTCCAGTGGATCAGAAACCAAGCGTGTGCCCCTGCATCTCCCCTCACATCCTACCTTTGAGTCGCTGGGTACCCTGCTTCAGTCTTTTACGCACAGGGTATCTCGGGGCTTTACACCCTCACCCTTTTTTGTGTTTAAACTTTACTGTGGAACTTAAAGGTAAAAATGCAAATAACTACCTTTTCTTTTCACCGCTATTAGCTAAATAGTGGGGACCATTGGAAAGGAAAGGTCTCGCCTTTGAATTTCACTGGTGAGAAAGGATTAATCGGAGCACTTTTAGCAAAGATTGAAACTGATAAACACTGTGTTTTCTTAGAAAAGTATCTTTCTAAATGTGCCAAACCTCAGATTTCTCCTCTTATTAGTTCAAATTTTTAAAAACACTGGAGGCTTAAATTGATACTGTTTTTTTCTGGATTTGAGTTTCACCCTAAAATGATTTTCAGAAAACCTATCATCACCTGAGGTCAATCTTAGATGGCCAGTAATCAGTTTTGAGCACAAAAATTGAAGTATTTTTCCGCACACTAAGTCTTCCTTGTTTTTACTTAATGCAATGTAAAACTAAGAACAGACTATAAAAAAAATAGAAGGCCACATATTAGCTGGCGAGTTTATTTTTACATCCCAAAAAGAGAAGATGGAAGAGCAAGCAGCAGTATTTTTCTCCTTACACCCTATTTTTAATTAATTTTTTTTTAAGATTAGTTGGATCATTAATACACCTTTCACATAAACCTGCTATGCATTTCAGTCAGAGTAAAATATGGGCACAGTTTATGGCTTCCAGTGAGTGCTGCTTGCCATAAATAAGCATGGACAGGTAAGAGGAACCAGCACCGGGCACTGCACTGTCAAGGGGAGCAGTGAGGCCTTTTGAAGTGCTCTGAGCAGGAAGCAGTGCAGCCTTTTTAATTAGAGCACATACAGCTGGAGGATATTCAGGAGGAGTCTCCTAAGAATTTATTTTGGGAAGGGAGGGACATATCCTTCAGGTGTTCTCATTAATGCAGGCTTAAACACAGAGCATAAAACCCAGCATTTTGAGGAAAAAAAAAACCCTTTCCCCCCAAGTACCAGGGCTGAAATTGAAATCAACTGATGTTTTGCCATTTTACTCAAGGAGACCATAATTTCTTTCCAAAAAATTAGCCTGGACTGCTTGATCCCATTCCCATCAATAATAAAGCTGTACATAGCAAACCGCTGCTGCTTTCAGTGTGTTTACATATAAATATAAAGGAACATAAAAAAAAAATTAATTTCAAGCTTCATCCTGCTTTTATTCTGCATGCAAGGCCACCCCCTGATTTCACAAATTATTTCCGTTCTGAGAGGTCAAAATCAGCTCTCATGTAAGGATCAGACTGGAATTATTTCCATGGTATCCAAGCTTTGTATTTTTATGAAAATCAAATTTGGGTCTCTGGACACAGAAATATAGTTTGCTTTACTTACTGAGTAGTGATGAAACAAATTTAAAAATCAATATAAATGATAAACTGGCAGATTCTGAATAGATGTGAAGTTTTGTTACGCAGGAGAAGCAACAAAAGTATCTCTGAAAGAGAGAAGTGCAAACAGTTCTGAGCATCGTAACTGAAAGTGATCGTTGTTTGCTTTTACCCTCTGTCTGGTAGGTCATAATTAGCTAATAATTTTCCAGATTTCTGTAATTGATTATGCTGTTTAAGTCTGCACAGCTATTTGCTAAGAAAAACTCCTTGTCAGCACTTCTGCCTTTGTAATAAGAGATCTTGAAACACCTATTTTTTAGATCGTTATTACTTTTAGATGTCAGATATGTGATGTCAAAGTATTTGTGAAGACAGTAGACAATGACAAGTCTATTACTGTGTTTAACTGCTAGCTATTGATAAAAATCTCTGTGTAAGAACTAAATGTGATTGTTATTAATGAGTCCTGGCTTTGTTTAATTTGGGAAACAAGCCGCATTAATATTTAGGTATCATTTTGAAAATCAATTAAGAAAGCACCTGGGTTTAGTTACAATATGCTACCTTCAAATTTTTGAATCGCAGCAGAGTTTCCACTCATGTTGCTCTCGGTATTTATTGAAAACATTTTTCCTGGGAGCTAGATGTTTTCTGACCAAATAACTTAGATCATTGGACTGTACCAAGGATTTAATCAGTGTAATAATTATTTTCAAAATCTCATTGCAAAGTTGCAAGGCTATTGGTGTATATTTCTGCATATCAGAAATTATTTTTGTAACCGCAAGGAAAATCATCATATTTCATTTTATATCTGATAAATGCATATTAAAAAAGTCGAAAAGAAAAAAATCCTTACTCACTCCATTGTTCTTTTGCAAACTGAATATTATTTTTATGGATCAGTGTAGTGAGGTTTGCAAAAAGCTTCAGGATAGCAAATGCTGATTTATTATCAATGTATCCATAACATTTATTTTTGATCAAGATTGGAGAAGATCTCTTGGTGCTTGATGAGTCTTATTTATGTATGATCTGATACGAAACTGACTTTAAAAGTTGCTTATTTGTTCTGTTATATCCTGTTCCGATGTTTCTCAGGTTTTTTGCATGCTATACCTTAGCTTTTAAAGGGTGAGGATGGTGTCTATATCTAGAAACAGGTAGCAGATGTATTTGCAAGCAGGTTTTGATACTAAATAGGCAACAAAAATAATAATAAAAAGCTATATTCTTATCATGCAGGTTTTTCTAACTGCATCTTTCTTAATCTGCTATCTGTTAAAATTTCATTTCAAAATTGTTTAAAATCTGACAAGCACCAACTTCAGAGAATTTATAAGGTATTCCAAATGTGATTTCAAAACATAATGCTACCATTATAAATAAACTCTTACCTTGAAATCTAAAACAGGCATGTGTAATTTAAACTATCACTACTGAGAGCAGACAAATCTATTTTAAGATACTATGGTTTAACTATATTTCTCTCCGTATCACTGGAGAAAAGGGTTTTTCTTTGGATTTTTAAAGACTGTTTCAGTATTGCTTTTTATTCTGTTGGATAGCTTTGTGGATTAGTAACAGGAGTTTTCAAAACCATTGGGTTTTGAAAAAAGTCTGGGCTGTGTCTTGTGTCTGCAGCATTCATGCTTATTTTTATGTGGAACACTGAAAAGAATGCTGTATTAACAACAAAAAAAAATAAATCCCTAAAAACAAAAACCTAAACCAAACCCCAGCTCTAGAGTTATGTATTACAGCCTCCTGAAAGATTTTGTGAAAATTCAATGCCTTAAATATACACTGTATATTTCTACATGAAACATATATCCGTGATCTGCAGTTTTCTGAGAAATGTAGCTGGTTAGTGGCTTAGTCCTCTACAATGTGGCATTTAGCTGTTTGAAAAAACACATTCCCAAATGTTAAGAAATTAACTTTGGATTTTTTTTTTCTCAGAAATCTGTGATCACAGCACTAAAACTTGCTTGTTTTCTACTGTGGTTTTTAAAATGGATCAACGACTCCATGTCAGCTTAAGGCCATTGACTCTTCTTAGGTAACAGACACGGGACAAGGAGTTAGTGCATGCCAGCTTTTTTGGGTAATACTGCCTTGGATGGGACCTAGGCCTTGCACAATGGGGAGATGAGCCCAGTAGTTATTTGCATTTGAATGACTTCCTAAAGGGGGGGAGGATGGTATCTGCTTTCTGATTGGTATCCAGCATTATGTCTACATCATTCATCATTCTGCAAACAAAATCCTCCTTCATTTCTCTTGTGGGGCTCAGGACACTACTGTGAAGTCCTTTGCCGAGGTGATGCTTTAGCTGTAGCAGAATTCTTGCACTTGAGGTGCCAGTTGGATTGTCAGGGTTGGTGGTGGGGAGCAGGGAGCCTCCAGGGGGAGAGCCAAGGGAAGCAGCCCGGCTTCCCGGTCCTTGTCCAGCTGCTGGCATGGCAGTGCACGGGCTGTGGCTGCAACAAGAGTCTCAGCAAGTCTGCAGAGGTTTGGCTTCCTGCTGTCACTCATCTGGTGTGACACAATGAAGGCATTAGGGCTGAGAGGAGGAGACCGGCATAGGAGTTGTACAATGTTAATTTTAAAATTATTTTTCTCCAGGATCTTTAGACCTGTCTCGGTTCTCACAGTCAGAGATCTGAGATGAAGTCAGCAAAGTACTGGTTTTGTTAATCTTGCCGGTTTGTCAATGTTCAGACCAGGGTTTAGTATGACCTTCAAGCTGCTTTCTTCCTCCTCCTGCTGCACTGTACTGCCAGTGAGGACAGGAGTACCTGTCACTCCTCTCAGAGTAGCTGGGACTCCGATTCTTGTCCAGCTACCTTTTTTTAACCTGGACTGCTCTCCATTCTATGCCCATTTATAGATCCTGGGTCACTCCTTTGTTATCTTGCGATGTTACTGAAACCTTTTCCCACTAGATGGATGCAGCTGAGGAGTTGTTTTGCAGCTATCATATCCCATTTGCCTTGAC
Organism: Vidua chalybeata; assembly: GCF_026979565.1. Taxonomy (NCBI): domain Eukaryota; kingdom Metazoa; phylum Chordata; class Aves; order Passeriformes; family Viduidae; genus Vidua; species Vidua chalybeata. Next base: position 24,960,140 of record NC_071530.1, read on the forward strand.
CTAAAAGGCACTGAAACTAAAAAGCCTTGTTTGGAAGACTGTTATGCCAAGCTACAGGCTCCTTGCTCAGGCAGGTTCTCTCCTATTAAAGGCAGCTGGGTGGAGCATTAGTAGGCTTGCAGGTTACTGTCATTTGTCATATGAGGTGACCTAAATCAACGGAGTGATCCACCTATCTGGGACAAACACCCACACAGTTCCTTCCTCCTGCAGCATCTTTTGATGCCCTCATTCCAGTGTAGATGACAAATACTTCTCTTGAGATCATGTTCATTGCTTTATTCATCCCACGCATTAACCAGAATCTTTGTGTTCTTGTGGATCACCTGTTAAGTTGGTTGACATGGGGCAGGGAGGGGGTTTAGGAATTAGACAGCATCCATTTAAAGCAAAAATAATGTCCTGGGGATGTAAAAGAAAATTGTGGAAATATATTGTAGGAGTTCCAAAATGTCAGCTCAGCTGTTCTCACTTCTGCCATGTCCTCACTCAAAAGTGATTAGCTCAGGACTTTTCTGATAGAATACCTAAGTTTCAACCTCTGCATCTAGCCACAGAGGTGAGTATGGATTCAAAGGATGTGTCAGCATGAATACAGAGATGTGTCTGCTGACTGTCAAGTTATCTGGGCTTGAGTCAGAAGCCAGGCCAGGACTCAAGCCAAATCCTGCTCTCAGTTGGTTCTTAGTCGTGTTAGTGACTTTTGAGAAAAAAATACTTGGTTTTGCATGTTTCCAGGGCTGACAGGGAGGGAAAACATGGTTTCATTTATTGCCCTTTACTGTTCATTCCAAGCAATCTGTTACTCTTCTCCCTTTTTAGCACATCATCAAAGAAACAATGAAACCTTTTCTCGCCCCAATGAGAGTTGTTTGCTTCTTCCCCGCAATGCTGAGGGACTTTGACTCATCCAGGACATTCAAAACTAACCCCTGGGTTTGTAAGCAGTGTGATTTTATTGTCCCTCTTGTTCTTATTGTTTCAACAGGTTCCCACAGCCAGTGTCACCATAGAAGGAGCGTCTGCCCTCAACCGTGTCCGCTGGGCCCAGGCTGGGAAGGAGGTAGCAGTTGGTGATTCAGAAGGCCGCATATGGGTCTATGATGTTGGAGAGGTATCTTCTGTTGGGATTCTTTTGTGGTTTGTTTGTTTTGTTTGGGTTTTGTGTTTTATTTTTAAGCTCAACTCCTGGAGACTGCCACATCCAAGTTTAAGAGAGAAATCTGTCTTACTCTTTCAGTGGAGTCCTCATTGCATTTTGGTTGCCAACAGTGTGTTAATCGTCAGGCTACCTTGCAAAAGAGTTAACTTGTTGAAGTCTTATGAGAGAAGTCTCTTTTGAAAGCTTACAGTGTTTTTCAAGCTGTTTTTAATAATGATCCTGTGGGTACATTTGGAAAAAGTTAAAAGAACATAAAAAAAAAATTGAGGTGCAAAAAGAGGCAGTGCTGTTCTAAAATTGGTCCTAAGGGTTCATCTTTTATACTCCAGTGTCTTTTATTTTATGACTGGCTTATTGCTGTAAGTTTTTGTCAGCCTGACATGCATAGAATGCATCTGTTCTTTTGATACTGCTTCATATGTCCGAATATGTGCAAAAGTACTAACAGCAGGAAATGAGAGGTGTCATTTTGAAGGATAGTAGGGGCATGTGTGATAGACTATAGTAGGATGCATATTCTGTGTCTAAGGCTGCTCTCAATTCACCCTGCTACATCTTATAACAAGCATCTAAACTGCAGTGTGTCTGGCAGTGATGAATCTAACTCTTTGCTGATGAATGCAGTATAAAAGTGTTCCATCGGCATTACAATCCCTTGGAACAGGTAAGGGTGAATCTCTGAGCAATCAGATTTTATGTAGAGAATTTGTTTTCTATCATTATCTGTGATAGGATACTGAGATACCCATCTCTACACAGTAGGAAAACATTATAGAATGCATACAGAATTATCTGTAACTCTCATAAAGTGATTTTATGGCCCATAGCAAAATCGCTTGTGCATGACTCATCTTTTGGATTTCATTCGCTAGTGCAGGAGTTGCCCTTCCTCACAAATGTTTGCTGAAACTTCTTGCCATGTTGTTAGCATAATCTCTAAATTGTCTAAGGTTACTGTGCTCAGATTTCCACTGTGACACTGGCAGGTCAGCTGTTTTTATTTATTTTTCATTTTGCATGATTGTTCTGTCTTTCAAGTGATACAACAGGCTGTGGAAATGTCTTTGATGACAGCACAGTCTGATCCTGTCTGAGAGTCTAGACAGGCTGTAGAAATGTCTCTTTTTGCATATCATACACCAAATCATTCATAGGATTATTTAGTCCTGCAAGCTCACCCAGAAGAAAATATGGAATTGCAGATATTGCAGAACTGCAGAAGAAATGTCAACAAATATTGACATTTTTGACCTTTCCTGTGTGTAGTAACATGTCATCTTGCAAAATGAGTCACAGTGATACACTCAAATAAAAAAGAAAGACAGGCTTCTATTACTTGAAAAAGAAAAGAGTCATTCAACAGTATTGATTTGTGTGAGTTCAGTTCAGTGTTACATAAAGAGTTCTGCTTCAGGGATGTTGTGTGCCCTACCCATGCAGAGCCTCACTGTCTCCAGCTCAGCTCCACATGTGCTTAAGTAAACCAATGGATGTCTGTCCACACGGCTACTGAGAGACCATTGCCAATCCTGCTCTTCTGTAATGAATGAAAGAGCTCACTAATTTGTTGCCTGGTTCAGTCAGGCAGTATCCATCTCTGCAGTAATTCCTGCATGACATTTAGGAGACGTCATCTGGACTGCAGCACTGCTGGGGCTGCTGTGTTGTTAGTGCCTTTTTCTGGTTTAAAAGAGAAGGGTGCTGATATATTCTCTAGGCCAACTGTTCTCACTATGAAGCCTCAAGTGAGATACAGAAATACTTTGCAGATCAGTAGCCTGGAACCAAGGGCATGTACAGTGAGTAGCAGCCTCTCGGGTCCTTAAGCCTGTAGGCCAGTCTGTAAAGAGCTCCTTGATGAGAGATTCAGTTGTTAGCTGTTCTCAGGCATGATGCGTGGGGGATTCCCAGTGCATGTACTCTTGGAAGTGTCTGGTACAGAAATATGGCAGCCTTTAAGGATTTTGCTTTACTTCACTGTACAGACACTGGCCAGTTTTTGGCTCAGCTGGGGTCCTCCTTTGACTGTCCTTTTTGTAGGAATTTGATTCTGGGATCTGATGGGGCTGGTCTGACAGTTTAAAAGGAAAAGTTCTTCTCCTGTCAGCCATCCTTAGCCTTGCTGCCCAGTTTTTTGTGCAGGTAGAAGGGCTTGTCACCACTCACATTATGCAGAGAAGGACGATCAGTAGAGAAGTATTTATATGTTTATTTATTTATTTTGTTTTGTTTGGGCTGTTTTTCTCCATGAAATTACTCCTGTGGGAGTAGACGAGTGAGCACGTAGCTGGGGTCAGGGGGCTAGGAGCTGGACTATACAGCACCCAGCAGCAGCTAACTTTCCTATTTGACCCAGCACTGTTGCAAATCCTGACACTAAGCTCTGAAAGTTGACCTTTCAGCAGTATCACTCTCCTCATCTCCTACAACATCAGCTTCTGAAAAGGCCTCATCACTGGAAGAACTCACCTCTGCCTGGCTGATAACTCAGTAGCATCCACTTGTTTGAAGATACATCTCCCTGATTTGGGAAGATGGGTGCGATTACTTGCATTAGAAAGTCAGCAGGCCACTTTACAAAGACCCTAAATACATTCACTAAAATCATTAATGTTCCACCTCTACTGCACCCTTTTAAAAACCTTTGTTTACTTGTGGCTGTTCCAAATGTCACATTAGATCAGCTGTAAACTCATAAAGCACTGGTTCCAGCAGAAGAAAAAAATCCTATATTTGTATTTTAATACAGCATCGTATCTTTGAATTTCACCTTGCTAGATAAACAGTTTTTCTTACCTGTTTCTTAGACAGCATTGACTCTGTGAATTTTAATCAGAGCAGAAAACATCAGGCTATCAACCATTAAGGAAAAAATTAAGTAGTAGGAATTTTTACTTTGATAGATTCATCACAGTTTTAAGGAACTATCCTAGTGAGCAGTAAAGTTTACTGCTGCTATTAACCCATATGGTATAAAAAGAAAACATATGACCTAAGTGAAAAACATAAGACATAAAGCCTAACCTTGCATCCTTTGTGAAGGTAAGAAGTGTGGGATCAGGGCTGTTTTCACTTGTGTAAGAATTTAGGATTTGACCCATGTTGATATGTTATCCAGTCATGGTCTTCATGACAACAAGAAATGTCAGACACATGAAGAACATGGCAGGGTCCACGACCAGGGAGCTAAAAATAATGGTGACGCTTTCAGTTAGGCCTATATAGTGTTATTTCCTTTGACTATGTACTTTTAGTTGTTTGATTTTGGCATCACATCTGAAAATAACTGAACACATTTATTTTCACAGTGAGAGGTCTATTTTCTCCTCTATGCGTGTGCTTTATGCCCATTAGCATTAATGGGAGTTACACACACACAATTCCAGCAGAGAAGAGACTTAAACAGTCCATATAGATGTGCTCTGGTGGATCAGTAAGCACTGTTTTAAAGAATGTGAATTATGAAATGAAATAAAAACCAAATACGTAAAAATCAGATTGTTTCAGTGTGATGGGATCTTAAACTAGTACATATAGCAAATTACTGTACCTACACTTTAGTCTCTGTACGATCTAAGTATTCAAACTTCTGCTGGCATAGTAATTGTGATATTATTATTGTGATAGCTTGTATAATATATTTTAGCTCCTGTGGCCTTATGGCTTCTTTACTGGGCAGCAAGTTTTCTGTATGGTAGAAGCTGATTTCAACAGAGCACAGACCACTGCCTGTAGATTTACTCACATGTTCAGGTGATTGATAGTTACGCCTAACTGCATGTCTGTTTTGCAGATACGTTTTCTAGAAAGCTTGTTCCCATTGTGCACGCTTCAGTGATGTTATGCAGTGCCTGCTGTCATAAATATTCTCTAACAACCATGTTTGTTGCTTACCTGGCTTATTGCAAATGCTCTTTGCACCTCTACTTCTCATCTGTAAAAGAAGCAGCTTCTCATCCACCTTCTATTATTTCTTCTTTTTTTTTTTTTTCCATTTATCTCTTCCAGGTCATATTCTGCTTGCACTGTGAGTACATAGATAGAAACTGTGAGTGAATGACTTGTTATTTCATTCTAATAAAATATAAAACAAGTTTGCAGCATAGGATCACAGAATTTGAAACTGTAATCACAAGGAGCATAATGCAGTACACTATTCTGCTAAAGTGGTTACAGGACAAACTGTTGCATCTGTTTGGCAGTCTTTCAGACAGTTAGTTCTAGTCATGCTTTTAAAAGGCAACTAGTGTGACAGGTGGACTGGAGAGAAGTAAGAAAATGTCTTTCTCAAGACCATCCAGGAAGACTGGCTCTGCCAACAAAGCGGTTACCTGGGATTCTTTGTACGGTTATTACCTCCATCCTTGTTTCCTTGCAGTGAAATCAGAATCCTATGGATGTTTATGTGACTTTGTTAGGTTTCAGAGTTAATACTGCCTTAAGCCTTTTTAGGGCTGCTGTGTTAGGTTGTTTGTGTACTTCCCCATTTGCTCCATCACAGGTGTTAATCCCATATCTCATTTTCAAGTACGTGACCAGCGAGGGAGGAGCTGGTAACTGCCCTGAAGTACATGGATGAAGTGGTACAGTAAGGATATCCCACTGGTGCCTATAAAATAATTTCCTTTGATTTCAGCAGCCTTTAACAGCTGCTCTGAGATTCTTAGGGTTCTAGTCAGAAACAAAAGTATATTTATGACCAGCTCTCACATTTTGGCATGACTATTGAGTCACTTTTTTTTTTTCTGGCTAGAGTGGGGAAGCATTTGTACTTTGTACTTCTGTCTTGTGATCCCTGTGTTTCACTGTAGATTTCATACAGAAAACACATATCCAGCATCTTTTTCATGCAGTTAAAAACTGCTGTAGCCCAGAGAGGGAAATATGAAGCTAGGTTTTGTGTCATGTGGTTATCCAGGTAGATTTTCCAGTAAGTTTGCTTTTGCCATCCTAAAGCTTCTGTAGAGCATATATTGAGTTGGGAAATATTTTTGCCACAAAAGCAGAGTTGAGACTCACCATAAAACATTTTATTTTAAAATCTGTGTTGAGTTACAAGTATTCTTTGAACAGATTAATGGCTCACACACATATCATGAAGGCAAATTTGAGCAATGATAAGGGGTTGTGCTTGCAACCAAGTTTTATTCAAAAACATTCAAACATTAAGAAAGACACAGTAGTTACAAGAACATGCTCAATCCAGGCATAAAAATAATTAAATTTCACCACTGATATTACTGCTAGGGAGGTTGGAACCCTGGCCTTGGAGAATTTAAAAAACATGTTTTAACAAAGCAGAATCTCTTAAGCGTTGTTGGAAAATGTAAAGAACTATGGTTTTGATTTGCTTCCTCTTTCCCCCCAGTTTTATAAGTTGAAAGATTTTAAAACTGGAAGCATTTAGAGATTACAAAATAAAATACTAGGAACTTCAGCTTTTTACTTGATAGTCTGAAATATTGAGCAGAACAAGCTCCTAGTCCCTCATCATTTCAATTTTGACTGATACAGTCTGTATTCACAAAGGGATTTTTGAAGTAGGTTAAATAAGAACTCCCTAATGAAAAAAACGCACTAGTTTGAAATCAGTCAATTTAATTACTGTGTTTTATGAAGGCCATTACCCATTGCTGATTACTAGGGTGATAAAATCTTTAAGCTTTGGTAGCCTCCATAGGGGGTGAGCTGATCTAAGTAGAGCAAAGTCCAGTCATTATCACCCTAAATACTTGTGTTTCTCATTACAATATTCATTACTTTAGGTTACTGTGAACGCTTTGAGGTCTTTATGTAAGCACTGGTTTATTCCTCTGTAGAAAAACAATGTTATGTTGATAAGTTAAAACCAAGTGTTTATATACTTCTACAGTTTAAAATGAGGCTTAGCTACATCCATAAATAGAAATGCATAAGTTTATACCTCTGAGTATAAATTTCCCTATAGACACCTATTGATGGCTGTTTGCTTGTCAGTGAGGTTGTATTAATCTGATAAGAAATGGCAAGGGATATGAGTTACCTTGTTATTTCAGTCTGTTTGGGTACTTTAAGAAGCTGGAATGGAGGCTTATGTTCCTAATAACAATCTTTATTAGGGAAGTACGTTTCAAGAGGGAAAACTGAGCCGTGATCTAATTAATCTGAGTTACCTAAGGCTGGTTACTGAGGATTGGAGATCTTTATCTCCAGTGCCAGCCTGGGCCCTTGTGCTTCCCTTTCTCTGCCACCTCTTGCGTATCATGTGGCATCACTGGCTCTCTGCCCTTCTCAGTCTCCCTCAGTGTGGGTTTCAGACTTACAAAGCAGCTTCATAAAACTGGTGTTGTTTAAAAGATCAAAACTTTGAAAATGCTCTTTGCACCTTTGGTGGTAAAAGAAGCAGCCTCTCATCTACCTTCTATTATTTCTTGTTTCTTTTTTTTTCCCCATTTATCTCTTCCAGGTCATATTCTACTTGCACTGTGAGTGCAAAATCCCTTACTCTTACGTTTAAAGAAGTATTTTATTTTAAAAAAGAGCTATTGAAGTGTGTCAGAGAGGGATATGGATGTGGGTTACGGGGAGAGGAGAGTAGCCTGTAGAAAGGGACAGAAGAACTTGGTGTGACTAAGCCAGGGAAGCATGAGCCTGGTGGCAATAGAGATGTTCCATGTTCTTGCAGACTGCTTGGGGCCAGAGGAGGAGACCTAGGGGAGCTGAGGACATGCTGCCACCAGTGCATGTGACTGCAAGCTGGCCATGTATTCGAGACAAAAATTAAAAGAATATTTTTAACTATCAGAAGGCAGAAGTCCCAGAGTGGGTAGAGATGATGGGACAGACATCCTCTCAAAGTGGAGTCTGTCCCCAGGATTTTGTGATGTGCTTGTGTGTGATGCAGAAGTGGGTTACACCTGGTCTACAGGGTCACTCTCCTGCCCATGCCCGGATGTTTGCTTATTCCTGGCAACAACAGTTTCTTCTATTTCTCTCTCTAGATAAATGGATGAATGAAATTCTACTTCGATTTTACTATCTGAATGTTAGTTGTTAAAATTAAAGGAGGAAGTGTCAGATTTTTAATGAAAGTACCTTTTTTTTTCTCATTTGTTGATTAGACAATGGAATTAAATGTGTGTTAGTGAAAACAGACAGAAAGGATAGTGGTTTTAAACGGTCATCTTAAAAATTCAGTTGATTCTTTATTCTTAGTTTCCACTTGCTTATGATGAAATATTTCAGCAGTTCTCCAGAGACAGCTTAGTAGATCCCCAGAGAATTTCACGGGGTAAAAAGACATGAGTTTCCAATATGATGCAAATATCTTTTAGAAGAATTATTCAACTTCTCATCATACGAAATAAAAACCTTAAGAAACCCAGTCAACCAACCAACCAACAGAACTCTGGCCCTAGTCCTTTTTATTCATTTGCACACTACTTTTAAAGCTGACTTATGTTTCCTTTTCCTCTGCAAAGGCCCAGATCCTCCCCCTGCAGAGAGGATCAGAGAGAACAAGCCACATGTGACAGGAGTTAATCATGCAGCTTAATGCACTATTGGAAGGCACTCAGATAACGAAGTGATGAGAGCAGCAGAAGAGAATCTGTAAGAGATCATTCCCTTTCTGCACAGTGCAGCCTGCAGGAGGGGGAGAAAGGAGAGCTGTGTGTGACAGTCTTCCCACTGGTATTTTCCTGCTGTGCTGGGAAGCACTGTAAAGGGCAAGAGAAAAAGAGCAAAGGGAAGCCCAGATCAGACATACCCATCTGTCCACATGGACGCTGCTCGGGCTTCACTAGTAGTTCCTCAGTTACTGCTTCTCCCAAAAGCTTGTCAAGAGGCTTAGTGGAGAAGAGAATCTGGGTCCAGACTTTCTGTGGTAGCTGTAGCTGAGACAGTGGTCTCAGCTTTAGCTGGTCTGCCCCCATCCTAACCCTGTATTGTGGAACACTGTGGGGGAGCACAGCTGTAGTCAGTACATGTTAGTTGTGTCACAGAGTATGTATTTTAAATATCTAGATAGTCTATTGCTCTGAAATTTTTTACCCCCTTTCTGATATAAAAAGAAATGTTACTGAAAAATGTCCATAGCTTTAAGTAACAGAGAGTATGGAAGAAGAAAATTGCCAAGTATGAAATTTAGTTTAAACTCAGTTTGTGTGCAGCAATTTGCAAATTTCATAGAAATCCATGACTTACCATTGTGATGTTAAAACACTTCTGAGACAAGAGCTGTTTTTTATAATTAATTTTTTTCAGGGGGCTTCTGTGGTTTCAACCTGTCACATCCAGTAGCAGTTTTCATTTTGAGAACCCTTAACTATGTTTTCAGTCTTTATGGATTGCAGAATGGTCTGTATTTTGAATATGAAAAAATACTTAATTCATGACTTGGAAAGTAACAGCTAAAATATCAACTGAGGATAACTCTGGGCCTTAATACATCCTATTTTGTAGCTAAAATTCTATATTCTGTGTTTAATTTAAATGTGAAATCTATACTGCAGTGCTTAAAGTGATGGAATAATCTGTGTCTGAATTAGAATAAACAAAGAAACAACAAAATAAAACCCACTGCTATTTCATGATGGGTGAGCTCTTGCAGATAATGGGATGTGTACAAAATCTCAAGAAGGCAGCAACTCTCCCGCTGATTAAAATCTTTGAGCACTTTATAAGCTGCTATGGTGAGAGTCCATTTGCCAACTGAGAGCCAGAAAGCTGTGGCAGAAGTCCTTTACAGTTCCTGTTCTGACAGGTTTCCTGGTGTGAATCATGGCATGGACATGGCCAGCTTGGTCTGGATGGGAAGCAAGCTGAGCTGAGTATGATTTATTTCTTCCCTGAGGCAACAGTCCTTCGCTCAGCTGAACTTCCAGGGAGGCACCTTTGCCAGTGCAGCTACGCCACAAGCTGAAGCTCTGGTAGTTCAAGTGAGAACGATGGGCCCATTTTTCCAATCAATATAGTTGTCAGTAAAAAAAAAAAAAAGTAGGTATTGGAAAGAACAGGTCGAAGGCTCCTTACCTTCTAGTTTAGTTCATTTGGTATTTTTAGGCTTTCTTGTGCAATGATGACAACTGATAACATAATTTGGTAGAGGAGGAATCCTGATGCCTTCCCTCCAAATGTTAAATGTCCTGAAATGCATGTAAAAAATTCCAGGACTTTTCAGTGACTTTGAGAAATGACAATTGGAGCGGGGCTGAGATCCCCATAGGAGGTGAACGACAGGCAGCATGCCTCACCGTTTTCCTCAATCCACCTGTAAATTGATGGCATTACAGAAGAAGTGGAATGGCAGGAACTGCAAGAACTTTGTTACTTAGGTCACCACCTCTGTTGAAGCAAAATTGTGAGATTTCCTCAAGCATGGCAGCTGGTCTTTCTGCTGATTACCTCTTTTGTTTCCAAGGGCTTACAGGCCAATACTGTCTGCCACTGAAAGCATCCCTCCAGGGAGATGCGTAAGAGAGGCTCCTCCCAATATGACTGGTGAAAGCAGTGGGCTCAAGAACAAGCTATAAACTTGTAGTCAGCCATAGCATTTTAAAAATAAGAGGTGATTTAAGGAAATAAAAGTTTTTTGAAATTTCAATTTGAAGTCAACTCTTTCAGGATGACTGATGATTACTGAATGTTTCATCCTCTATAGTTGATATCAAGTGCAGCATTTTGATACATTAGTTGAGGGAGGTATTATCTGTTTGATCGCTTGGACATCATTCTTTCTGGTTAATCCAGGAGAATTTAAGCCAACTCTGGTTTTGGAGGTGGAACTGTAGCATTGTCTACAATTAAAGATACTTCCTACTTCCTTGTGTTTTCTTTTCTATGTGCCCTATCAAGTTGTAATACTTCAGGCTGAAGTTTTCCATAATTGGTCTTTGCTTCTAGCTCCGGTTTTGTTGTTTCTTACTTCTTTTTTTTTTTTTTTTTTTTCAGATTAAAGACAGTACCATAACACAAAATTAATAGCATGCTCAAATTGAGGGAGTTAGTCTTAACTCTGACATTTCCTATCTTTGAAGTGTTACAGTCTGCAGTCTTAATGTTCTGTTAACATGCATTTATGTGTCATGTATGTATAATTTATAGGCTATGTTTTATTTTGTTCTCCTGTTAGACTGGCATCAAGATGACTGATGCAGACAAAGAGTACTAAGTTTAGAAAAGACTTAATGAGCATTCAAATGTTCGGTTCCTATGTAGGCCCTTTGTACAGCATATCTTTGCACATTACATATAAATTATTAAAATAACACTATTGTTAGCTTGGTATTCAAAACATAATTTGGCATCAGCCGCATAACAATTCAGAAGTTACTGTTCTCCTTAGATGAAAAAAATCAGAGTTTGCTGAACATTGATTCAGGTTATTGTTTAAGTTGGGGGGTTTTGATACAAGCTAATATTTTGTCTTTTTTTTTGCTAAGGCAGCACTAGTTAAATCAGACCCTGCTGGCGAATTGCAAAGAAATAAATCACAACAGACATTAATCTAGATGAGGGCTAAGTAATTAACTTCATAGAAGGGTGGTGTATATTGTGTCTGTGACACTAGACTGACTGCTGTGCATAGAATAAATGCAGTATTTAGGTTGCCTATGGTATTCCACCCCTTCAATTAAGTAAACAAATATATATAGAGCTACTCTTGAGTGTATCCTTTGTGGTCTAAACACTGTATCTTATTAAAATCATCTGCATGCAGTATGTGGGGTTTGAGTTCCTGCCAGTGGTTTCATCCATTGTTAACAGTGATGCTCGGCTCTCCCAAGAGTTAAACACAGTGGTACTTTAGTTATGTGGAAAGGGTGCTCTTGGTTACTTTGGTGGCCATTTCACTGCATATTACCTCCCACTTTGTTTCCATCCATGTGTGTGGCATAGGGTGTTGCCTGAAAAAATATAGGCTTTTTCAGGAAATAAAATATCCATATAGGTTGAGAAAAATATCAAAGGCAGCCTGTAATTGATTCTGGGGGGCAAGACCGGGCCAGAATAGGTGTGTTCCTGCCTGCTGTATGTGTGTATCAAGATATTTAATATTTACATTTTCATGTCTGTTTTCACCTCAACAATAGTGACAAAACATCTGTTGAACTCCAGAAGATAGGATCAGTTCTGAAAGAGGAACTATAATTGTTCATTATTGTTTGTAGAGATTTGTGATCCTCATTCTGCAAGTGCTGTCTTTTACCCAGAAAATTGTGATTGTTCTACTTTTTAGAAATCATCAAGCTCAAATAGTTTATCATCATGAAACACACTTTTACCTACAATGTCATAGCTGAGTTCAAATGTTAATCTATTGCTCAAAGTATTTGCAGCAGATTTATTTTCAGCACTTACATGGACAATATAGGTTGGAAAAAATTTTGCTCAGAGAAAATACAGCTGCAACTACATTTGCCTGAAGCTATGTTTATTTGATGATGCTGTTAAATTGAATTGAAGGAATATTAAAATGGTGATAAGCCACATACACAAATAACTTAGCTTGAAGTCTGAGATTTTAGTCACTAGTTCACCAGACTTGCTACAAGCTCAGATTAATCTGAGTATTTTGTAAGTTTTAATTAGCTATCTCTTCAAAGAGATGGCTTCAACTTGCCTTCATAAAAAGTTGTTTAACTTGCCCTTCTAAAAAACTGTAATAGCAACAGGCTATTTTAGAACATCAATTTTTACATAGTTTTTATTTTTCCTGCTATATATGAGATTTTATGCCATATAGAGCTCTGTGGAAGCAGAGACAAGTGAACAGAATTGTCTAAAATAAGATCACTTTTTGCCTTCAAACAGCAACAAACCCAAATGTAACTAATGAAAGATGTGTGTAAATCAGAACGTGTCTGACCTTCTGGAGCATGGTGATTAGCTATAACAAAGCCATCAATTTAGATCAGAACAAGCTTGTTCTTCACCCAAAAATAAGAAAGCATTTTGCTTCCATGAAATGTTTGAATGGGTCACAGATTTTTGAACTGGGAGCTGCTATCACCCTTGGAGTGTATCTTGGACCACCATGCCAGCTCGTCTGCAAACTGGTAATTGAAAACAGTGTGTGGCACCAGGGCGGCGCGGGCCGGCTGCAACCACAGGCTCTGCAGATCTTCCGAGCCGTGGTGTAGCTGCTCGCTGCCAGATTCTCCACTTACACCTGTGTCCACGGGACATGTGGGTCAGAAGCATTACAGGCCGTGCTGGTTGGAAAACCTTGCCCCTTCACAACAACCTCGCAGTCACTGACAATGCTGAGGAGATTCTTCCCATGGCTATTTTTGCTTTGAGGCTTCTGAGCTGTAGGTGAGGCCAAAAAACAGTTACTACTAAACTAGTGACTGGGATCACACAATTATTTCACCAGTGATCAGTGCTGCAGGTTATGAGCTAGAGTCTCAGTGACAGGCAAATACGCCCATAAGGTACAGTCATTAAAAGGCAATGGAACAGGTTCAACATAGACGACTGTGCTCCCTTTGAGCTTATAGGAGACTGGTTCCTCTGAAGTGGAGGTGGCTGCTGTAGCTGAAATTGCATTTTGATTCCTTCTCAGGAGAGTCCACTGCCCTCAAAGGAGAACTGTGATGGACAAGAGCTTAGAGGGATGAAGACAGGAAGAGATTGTCCACTCTCCCATCCCAAAGATTTAGAGGCTTCAGGGAAGGCAAGGAGCCAGAAGTAAAGTGAAATATCCTCAACGAATAATTCATTGGCTGGAAAGTGTTTTTTTTAGGGAAACTAAAGCTATACAGGGATTTGGACAAATTCATCTGACACACTCTCAGCCATAAAAAAGATGGATAGGAGGGAAATACACAAAAGTCTTGAAATATGCTGTAATATCTTGTTTCAACCATCTGGATAGATTCCTTTAAAAGGCACATTCAGAGATTTGGGAGTTTTGTCTCAAAAATCTCTCCTTCTCTTCTTCTCTCCTTCTCTGCTTCTTTCCTTTTCTCCTTTTCCTTTTACTTTTCTTTCCTTTTCCCTAACTTTAAAGAGCAAATGTACTAGAAGGTGTTAGTTTATCTGAAAATGAAACTGATGTTGATTTGTATCTTCAGGCTCTGGTTTTTTTTTTTTTTTTTTTTTTTGTTCCTTTTCTGCTTGCTGGGATTGACTCAGAGCTCTGACAGCATTTGTCTGGTCAGAGCATCTCCTTTTCCTCTGTTCTGTCACAGTTTTCAGAGTAGTAGTGTTCAGTGAAGTTGCTAATTGCACAGATTCTAGGAAAACACAGAAATACAGTTGGTGTTTGTCAAATCTCTGGTGCATGGATTGGAAGATCTGCACACAGAGGAAGTCTCTGGCTCCCGGAGAAGGTGAAGGAGGCTGGTTTTGGTGAAGTTCACATGCCTGGTGCTGCCTGTGCTCCCTGGTGAGCCGCAGGGGTGGGGCACTCTGTCGCATGCCTACCAGATGCACATAAGCCATCTTCTTGGTTAGTCCTAGCGGGGAGTGGGGCACATTTTAGGGCAGGAAAGCTGACAGGTAAGTGAAGTGCTTGGCTAGAGTGACCTCCCAAGAAACACAAGCTTCAGAATGTTCAAGACCTCTGTGAGACACAGTTTGGTTGTTTACTGGATAAATCATGTAGAATGGTGACTCATCAGCAAGGCAAGGATGGGTGCTTGTGAGGAAGATCCTAGCAGCCATTCTTTATAGATAATACTGGTTTTCCTCATTAGAATTATGTCTGATGCAACCTAAACGCACCATGATGTTAAAGCTAAAGCAGTGTGAGTAATTCAGTCAATTAATTAGGTGTGGGTAGCATTCGCCTTTCACTGTAAAGGGATCAGAGGAAAACACTTAATAGCTTTTACGGTCTTGTTCTGCTCCATACCTTAGCATCAGTTCATTCAAATAACCTGACCCAAATAAGTAATTATGTTAAATTATTGTGGTTTGGTGAACATTTCTACCCTGCATCAAAATCATGACATGAAAGTTAACACATGCTGCTTTGTAGTAACTGGAAGTGGACAGAGAAATTGCCACATGAGTGAGGAACACCCAGATAGCTCTAAACCTCTGCCCTTCCTCCATGGAGTATCTCCTCATTTTTTCCACCTCTGCCATGGTGTTTGCAGAAAAAATATGTGCAGAAAATCTGAGAGGGAGATCCCACAGATAGACCCAAGTCTCCAGCACTTGTGGGTGTCAGTGTGCCCAGATGAAGGAGCTTGAATGGAAAATGACTGGAAGGGGAGCATTAATCCAGAAAAGAATTTGAATTGGAGTTTGTGGATACTTCTGTTTTTATTTGTGGTCTTTTCCTGTATAACTATTGTGGTTTAGTATTGGGGCCTTTGCAGAAAGAAGGGGTTTGGAGGATAAAAGACAATTTTTCCTTTGGCTTTATTTTTGCCAAGGTTTCCCTGCATCCCTGAGGAATTTATATTAGAGAGGTTTATTCTACTAACAGTCTGTTAGCAGGATTGGCCCCTTGTTGAAAACATGATGCAGTGCATGAGATTAAATAAGGTAAAGTAAGATGAAGTTGTAAGGAATTAGGTTGCATGTGGGCATTGAATATCTTTTCCTCTGTGCTAAAGGTATTGACTTCAGTCATTAATTGCTTTGTGAACTGAGTCACTAGAAATGGCACAGACATTGCTAACACTATCAGCTAAAAATAATGCATGTAATGCATACATTCCTGGGGAGACACTTGAAGTTTGAGATACCAAGTTGTTTTAATAGCCTGGAGTTTGATTTTATTTGTCTGTGGCCATGCTGTGGAGTAAAGGCAATTAAATTATCTCAATGTCATAAATATATTTAGATTTTTTTCTTTAGAATGACATATTGTCTTTTTCAGCCACTTAATACAATGTAATGCTGTTAAAGACTTCAGAAGACAAGGAGCAGTGATGCTTTATTAAATTCAGAAAGTCCTTTGCTTAGGATATTGCTCCACTTTAAAGATTTTTCTACTTGAAATTAGTGAGACTCATTTCATTCAAGAGTTTGACAAATGGTAGTGCTGTACACATCAGAAGAAATGAAATATTTTAGGAGATGTAGTAATAACAAGGAGATGGTTGCATGGCTGGTTTGGGTTCCATCTCTGATATCAGGATCTCTGCACTGCCCCTTACTACTATACAGAAGCCAGTCTAGGTGTGTGGCTGTGGCCAAACATGTGCTACAGGTACTTGTGAGCTGATGCACTGACCTCTCTTCTGGTGCTACAGTTCCTTCTGCTGGAGGATTTTTAAAAAACAGAGGGGTCTTTCAAGTATAGGCCATCCCAGTTCCACATCTGTATATGTGAGCGTGCGAGACAGCTGTCTAAAATTATTCACTCTTGTAACTCTGGTCTCCATTCCTGGGAGAAGTAAAGGAGAAAAATGCCAGAAATGGAAGACAAAGAAGGGAAGACCCAGAGACTGCAGTGATGCCTATATTAACTGGGTTGAGATGGCTTTTTCACAGGTTGCATTTCTCAGTCTGTAGCCTCAGCTAATGCTAACTGGACTATAAACTGTTTGTAAACCCCAAACTTGCACACCAGCCCTACATAATGTAACTCAGTCACTGATATATGTATAATACATGTGCAATATATGGGACGTGTTAAAAAAACACTTTTCTGCAAAATACTGGATGTAGAGGCAAAGCTAGATCAAAAAATAATTGAAAAAAAACTTGATAATCACCAGTGAGATACAGAGATGTTTAGATCTTGTATTACAAATTCCTGGCCATACGATTAACACTTCCAGCAGTGTATGTGGAGCTTTCACAAGCAGGTAATCTTGGACATATACACAAACTCTTTCCTCAGCTTGGTCATGTAACAGATGCTTTTCTTAGTCTCCAATTCTGTGTATCCAGTCAAGATGTAACTAGAAGAGAATAATTTGACTGTTTTTCAGTACAATGTATCATATGCCTCATGGGTGCCTATGAACTACTGGTGCCACATGGACACAGTTAGCTGACCATCTGCTTGACACTTCTTGTGGTGTATTAAAATATTAAAGTCAGTTCAGATTGAATACTGGGTAGTACAGACTGGATTAGCTATGGTTATACCCATTCTTCAGTCCAAAGGCATCCATTTAATAAGGTGGACAGTAGTTTATTATAGTTTCCTGTAGTTTCCAAAATAGTTGCCTTCTTCAGTACGAAGCACTGCATAATGTCTTGAAACAGTTATTCTTTCATATTATATGCAGGACGTGATCACAGCGCTTCAGGAGGGCAGTAAAAACTTGCATGGATCATGTGGATGCTTGTTACTGTTTTCTGGAATTTGGCTTAATGAGAACAAAGTTGAGAAAAGTGCTTGTTTTGTTTTGGTCTTTTGTTTTGTTTTGTTTTGTTTTTTCTTCTTTTTAATTATCTCAATCCCAGCTTGCATTATCTTCCAGAAATTGCAGTATTGGATCCAGCTGGAAATGACTGCAGTATTATTTTGCCATAGCACTAAAGCATTTTGTCTGTAAGTTCAGCTGTTTAGATTACATGTCCCTCTTGAAGCCTAATGTTCAAGAGTTCTTCATTAGAAACATCAATGGTATTAAATGGAAATGGATCTTGCATGACGATATAAAAAAATCAGACTAGTAATGCAGTATCCAGTTGGTATAACATTTCCATTGTAATGCATTTCCTGTAACTATGAATTCCTTAACATAGAGGAGGGTAACTAAAATAACACAATATATTTATTTTACTACTTAGAGTTTTAATGAACTTCAGGAAAATAGTTTCAACAGAGTGTTTTAAAAGCTCTGTTACCTTGTACACACTGACCTGGGTCCTACAAAGAATTACACTTGGGCACAGGCTTGCTGACTGCCAATGGCCAGCTTGTGTATGTAAAGTGAAACATACCTATGTGTACTTGTAGAGATTGAGGCCTTGCTGTTGTTGGGAAAATCTGAAATATTTTAACCAAGGGGTAGATTTTGCAGCAGCACTACAAAATCAAGCAGATAAAGCCTTTTGCTCTGACACTGACTAAAGGCTCCTTCTGGCTGGTACTTGAATAGGAAACTGCCAGATGTGCCATGTGAACTTGGCCACACATCCCAGGTAGCAGCCCCCAGCAGGTTGGTGAGGCACTGCCTTGGTGCTTCACTGTGTACAGCTGTGCTGACTGTGGTAGGAGCTCTCCTCAAAGGAGGTGCCTCAGTTTTGGGCCAGGGTCAGAACCAGTCCTGCACCACCAGTGTCTTAATTAATTCTCTGCTGGTTTGTCCTGCAGCTGGCTGTTCCACACAACGACGAGTGGACACGCTTTGCCCGGACCTTGGTGGAGATCCGCGCCAACCGAGCCGACAGCGAGGAAGAGGGGGCGGTGGAGCTCTCGACATAGAGGGAGAGGAGCAGCGCCCACCAGAACAGCAGCTTCTCCAGCTGAGTACGCCAGTGTTCAGTGTCAGAGTCAGTCTTGCTGTGGCTTTTGATGCCAGTGTACATGCCAGTATTGCTCAAAGCATTCCATATTAATCACATGGCTTTACACAAGGCTGAAAATATCCAGAGCAGTTTCATACTTTATATTTCTGTCTGAAAAGTAAGAAAGAAAAGACAAATCAACCCTTTATGGGTTTAGTTGTTGCCTTTTAACTACTTAGTAGCTGTATTTAATACCTAGGAACCCCTGGTTAAACTTGTGCTCACATTGCCCTTCTGGCATAGTCCTATTAAATCCATATGAAGCCAGATATGATTATGTGCAGATGTGGTGTGCTTCACTGTATGGGACTGGGCCAAAGACTTTAGATGTGGTGTATCACATGGTGACTTACATTATGAATGGATGTACTATACGAAAGTTGCTGCTCCTTATTTATTGCGGTGTGCTGCATGGAACATATTTATTTGAAAGCATTAAAATAAACGATTCTAAAGCATGTGCATAATGAGAGAACTGCATTGTCTGTGTGCTGCTGCAGAGGTTACATTAAAGTCCACGTAACAATTACAGTACATAAGTTGTGCTTAAGATGTAAGATCTTTAAAGGTTGGCTTGAGTGGATGGAATGAGCTCCCTTTCCTTTTTTTTTAAAGATGCCTATTATTTCTAGGCACTTTAACTATATTTCAAATACAGTTGGTCACTGATACTTGTCATGCAAGTTAACACTAATAGTCTGACAAAGGGTTGTGGTTCCCAAGTATGACACCAGTAATGCCAATAAAATATATCAGGCCTGTTCTGTTGCAGTGTGGTTGATCTTTCTTTGCCAGCAGTGCTCAGCATGTTCATTACCAGTCACTGGTGAGGCACTGGGTAAATGTGACTGCCCTGATGCACAGAAAACTCATGCAGCTGGTCTGTGAATAGATACCTTCGGCATGGGGACTGCCCAGTAATGGACCTGTGTGGATCAGACCGTGCTACTAATTTTCCATGGGCTAGCACTAAGCTTTACATGTCAGCTTCTGGGCTAATTTTTATTTTCCCTCCATGCTTACCTGCACACACATGCACACACAGAGCAGCAGCGTGCTGCCAGATGTGCTGAAAGAAAAGGAATAGGAGAGACAAGGCCTCCTTAGCCTGTCTTGAGAAACAGGTTAGGACAGGGGACAGAGGAACAAGCTCCTTTATGGCAATCTCTTGTGGCTTGAGCAAAGAAACAGAGTGCAGACTGGTCTCACTGAGTGCTGTGGCTCAGATGGATGTTGGTGGTGAGGCTGCTCGATACGTCCATATCTGCACTCTGCAGAGCCAGAGGACAGCTCTGACATCTGGTTAGCAGTGGTTCACATTTAGGGGCACAGAGGTAAACCATTTTAGCAAGAAACGCTGCAAGTTTGACAAGAAAGATCTTGTATATTAAGTTTCTCATCGTGTTGCCACATCTCATCTTTGGGCAGGCATGTTGAGGAATGAACACATCATGTTCAGGGCTATGGCCCGATCCAGAAGCACTGGGAAGTCTGCACTGCTAAAGCTAGAGTAGGCTGAGAAAATGAATCCTTTGGAAAAGCTGCATTTCCCTTATCTTCTTGGTGGTTAGAGGCGCCTCCCTGTGAGAGTGCATGGGCTATTTTCATCTTCATGGTGGAACCTGCAACTATCTCCCAGTGCCCATGGAAGTCCTGCCACTGGGCTGTGGAGAGCATCTTCTCCCAGAAGGCCTAGTACACAGCAGAGATATATCAGTCATTTTTGGGTGGTTCCCTGAAATTGGAGCCATGTGTTAGAAAACGTTTTGTTCCTGCTGCTCCCCTGGGTGCCTTGGGAATTGTCCTGAAGAACCAGTCTAGCACTTGCAGCACTTCTGTAGCTTAAAGGTGAATACTAACAAACAGCCACGTGAAATGACTATAACGGAGCAGTTCAGATATCATCTCTGGGTTTTTTTCCCCAGTTTTGCCCTGTTTTCAGAAACCATAAGGGTTGTCTGTATACATGGATGAGGCAGATGTGGTGCAGAGTGGAAGGGGGGGAGGCACACTTGGTTCTCACTGGGTCACAAGACCAGGAACATATGCACAGGTGAATACACAGCAAAGTACTGCCATCATGGGAGGCACAGGTGGGAACCCACTACCCTTCCACCCGGTGTACACTGCAAAGTGTGAGGATACCATCTGAGAGTGCCTGTGGTGTAACACAGGAAGGGCATGCAGCTGATGTTGTCTCCCATTCATCATAATCAGTGCAGTGGGAACACTTGTGAAATTTGCTTCTGCTTTTTCCATATTACCGTTCAGCTTTTGGAACCTAAGCGGGGGTCTGCGTGTTCATGTCCAAGTTCTCCCTACTTTATAGCATTAATAGCTTCTGAAATGGTTTTAAGAGCAGCCTCACAGGACCTTCAGCAGTTGCTGCTGTGTGAAAATCAGTATGACCAAAGTCCATTTTTGAATTTTTTCTTTCCTTTTTTTTTGTGGTGTGTGGGGTTCAACAGTATACACAGAGGGAACAAGGAAAAGATCTAAATTTCCACAATACCAGGTTTATATATGCAGAGCAATAATGTGAAAGATCCATTTCACACAGCTGAAGTAGATGGAAAAGCACCCAAGAACAAGAAGCATTTACTTCCATTCTGCTGCTCATGATTATCCTGCAGTGGAGTTTCTGACCTGCCCTTGTTGCTGCCCTTCCAGGAATCTCCCATAGTTCTTACTTTTGTTTGATTTTCCTGCTGCTAAACAAATAGTTGCATTTCACTAGCTTTCTAAAACAGCCCATATGACAAAATGGTACTCAGAATCTGCCCAGTAGGGAAATAAATACAAAATTATCCTTTAATTTGAGCAAAAAGAAATCATCTTCTCCTGTCTCTTTTGCCTACAAACATCCAGAGAACAGAAGGAAGAACATAAAGGGTTATGTCCTATGCTCTAGCATAGGACAGGATGCTGCCATGACTGCTCTAGGTGTGGAATGGGTCAGAAGACAGCCTAGCGTTTTTAGGGCCATTGCAAGTGAGCTTTCTGTGAAGGATAAACTGTGTGCTCAGACTGAGCTGGAGAGCACATCTGAACCATAGAGGTCAGAAAAAGCAAACCCAACTACAGCAGAAGTAGGCAAGTGGCAAGAAGAGGCTAAATTGAGGATGACAGGACTGTGAGGTACATGAGGAAGGGACAACTCTCCTATACTAGTTGAAGGAAAGTCCAGACTCTCCCTTGATTTCAGTGCCAAGGATCAGAGCTATGCCAGCACAGGCAAGAGGCAGAGGAATGATGTGGCCAGGGACATGGGATTTGTTCTGAAAAGAGCTGTGAAAGGACATGGGGAGACATGACAGGTGGCACTGGGGGTGGCAGCTGGAGGCTGAAAGGTGAAGCAGGATTCTTCACCTTTATGACATGTACTTTGGTCAAGAGACCCCGTGGTAACAGAGAAAGATGATAGCCAGGGTATACCGAAAGAACACGTGCACAGCACTGGCCAGCCTGGGATTTCACCAGGACGCACAAAACTGAGCATGAGGCTGGAATGCCAGATCCATCATGTAAATAACAGCACTTGAACCAAGTGGAACTTTGAAAGGTGGAAGTAACATAGGCTACCTCTGAAGTCTGGGAACACCACAAATATCTCCATGGAAAGGCTGTCAGAGCAAGTCTTTGCTGCTAAGAGTAGACTCCACAGAATTACCTGTAGCTTATTACTTCAAAGAGAAAAAGCAGGTGGGACAAATGGTGCTGGGTCGCAACGACTGCTGCAGCTTGCAACGGTTGCAAGAGCTGCAGCTTTTTCCACAGGGTACTCAGCAAGTGCTCCATAAGAAATTTTCCAAGATGGAAGGTGTTTCCTCCTGAGTCTCAAAACCAATGCCCTAAACATTTGCTACTTTTGAAAACATCAGAGCCCCTACCATGCCCTGGAATATCATCTTCTCACACTACAAATGAGAGCCTGCATCTCTAGGGCTATGGAAACAACTAGGAATAGGTTCTTTCACACAAGACGTGTGGAAAAAGCTCCAAAGAGTTTTAGCAACTGTAGATAAAAAGCATGCATGGCAGAAGACTGGAAACCCCTCACAGAGCAAAACGGCATTCCACATGGAGTGGGATGGTTTCCATTGGCCAGTGACAAAGGACACTCTCCTAAGGCAGGACTCAGTGCCTAAGGGTGCTATAGAGTAGCCATCTGTCCTTGGGAAGCTCACAGGACCAGTTCTCCTTCAAAGTCATAAACAAAGATACTTCTGAAGTAACACCACCATGTCTGGTACACAGTGTCTGCACAGCCTGGGGTGTGAGGAAGGCCAGGCAATGTAACTACAGCAGCTGGAATAAAAGCAATAGTACTGCTTCCTAGTGTGATGAGGAACAGTGCAAGAAGTTAAAATCATTACTACACCTGAAATGTCATCTCTCTGAAGGGCAACAGACACTTTGATGACATCCTGTGTTCAGCGCTAAGGGAGGCTGCCCAGTCTCACAGCCTGAGTTACCCACTGCCTACCATGCAGAAAGCAGAACCACCACATGGCACGTGGCATTAAAGAAACCACTTCATCCCAGGCTGCTTCTGTGTTATTTGATGTGTTTGAAGGTCTCTGGAGACACTTAAAATACAAACGTCTTGAGATTTGTATATTCTCAGCCATTAAATAACTGACAAATGATCACTAGCTCTGGAAATCGCCTTCTAGCTTATGCAAAAAAACTGCAAATATTTAAACAAAAACAGAGTCTGAGTTTCACAGCAGTGTTTAAACAGCAAAGCTGGAGGATTCCTGATATCCCTGTGCCACTGGAGAGGATCTCAGCAGCAAGCAGTGTGACATGTATGCGCACATAGAGGCTAAGGCAGGGTCATTCCAAGCAGGCTGTCCCTTCCTAAGATGATGCAGAGCCGCTTGTCAGGTTTTGTATTTTAAGCAGGTTTAGAAAAATCTGCCCAATTTATTTTTGAAGCCTGTGGTATGTTTGCTCACAAAAGCATCCCTGCAAAGTGTCAATATTAAGTCAGCTTAATCCCAACCCATTCCCTGGGGACCAAGCAGAAAAGCATCTCCTGGCTTCTGCTGGACTGAGAAACACAAACACAGGGTACCTGCTTCAGGGACACTCCTGCCCCACTCTCAGTCTGACAGGTAACATCACCAGTATTTGGCCATTTCTTTTTTCTAGAAGTACTGTCACAGGGAGTTAGCTAGAGTGCAGGAAGCAAGTGAGGTTACTTTTTATCCATTTGCATAACTCACCCAGAAACCAAGAGAGGACAAACATTGTCCTCAGGGCATTTTGTTTGTTTGCAAGGCAATCTGACAATTCCTTGGCCTGCAAGCTTTTCAGAGCAGGAATGTATCCTTTTGTGTCTGGAGGAAGCTGACTGTGGGCATAGATCTTCCCCAAGATCTCTGGGCAGAGCTGCTGCACTATTTGGAATGTTTTGAACTCAGCTGCATATTAACAAAGCAGCCACTGGCTCTTCAACACTTCTGCCCCTAACTCTGCTGTCTACTGACCCTGAAGAGATGGGCAGAAGAAGAAAACAATCATCCAGGAAAGTTAATGGCAAAGGGAAAGGCCACCATGGGTGGGGTGGGGGTGTCAGTCCAGCCCTGCTCAGAGAAGATGAAATCTGTGGCCTTCTGAGATGGATCTGCCATAGGAGAGCTGTGCCTGAGCTTTGTTCCTGGGATAGGAGCTTTGCCCTTCATCCCCAGAATAAAGAACAAGTCATAAATATACTGCCAGGCCTGGGAATGAGAGGGAACCAGGAGGCAGAGAAATTGGTTTTGTGGAACACAAGCAACGAATGGTCTTTATCACACAAGCCAAGAAGTTGTGCAAGCCCTACAATAACCCAGCTCTAATTCCTCTTCCATGCCTGGCTGCAAAGCCCCAGCAGCACTGGGGTTTGGTGTCAGGCAGCAGAGGAATGTGCTCTGGTGGGTGCAGCCTCGGTGTCCCTCTCCAGAATGAGCCCGGAGGAAGCAGCTGCCAACCAAGCCCATCCAGTGGCCAGGCATTACCTCTCCTGGATCAGGGAAACGTGCAGCTCTACACTCAGACATCTTCCCAGAGCTGCTGAATTTCCACAGAAACCCCTGACACAGTATATCAGGCAAATCTGAGGGATGA
Source organism: Vidua chalybeata (assembly GCF_026979565.1). NCBI lineage: Eukaryota > Metazoa > Chordata > Aves > Passeriformes > Viduidae > Vidua > Vidua chalybeata. The sequence continues at coordinate 24,984,825 of NC_071530.1, forward strand.
AGTATAAAAGCAGCTCTTAAACAGCCTAAAATCTCACGTGTGAAGCACAGGCAGTGCCCAGTGAGAATGTTTTACTTTTGTGACATGCTTTAACCAAAAATCCTGATGGTTAATTTTGAAGGGTTATTACAAGGGAGAGTTTTTTCCCCCGTTTTTGAAATGAAGGAACTGTGGTTTGGGGAGACTCAGATACACAGGGCTGGGAGGAAGCAGCTGCTGTCTGTCAGAGCCCAGTGGTTTAGCCAGACTCCAAGATTCAGCTGCAGGTAAATGTCATCTGCTCCCCTCACCTTCACATGCAGAAGTGCTGCTACTCATACCCCCAAGCTGCATTTCACTAGTAATTTCAAAATACAACTTAGTCCAAGAGAATAACTTTCATGATGACCCAAATACAAATACAAAATCAGAGTGATTTCCATTTCAGTATTTCCACAAATTATAGCACAGTGTGATATTGCACAGCAAACTCATTCTTCTGCAGAGACACTGCATCTGTGCATTCCCTCAGTTTACAGCCAAGGTTGAAGGCACCCACCTCTCACTCCTCCCACTCCAAGGAGACAAGCAAAGCCAAATTCCTCATCTTAGAGATATCACAGAAGACACCCAACAGGACCTTCAAGTGACTAGGTGATCAGGCTGTTCATAATCAGTAACCTCCCCCCAAAAGTAAAGATCAAAATATCAAAGCTTCAGTCCTCACTCCTAACAGAGGAAAAAGTTTCTCTTTTCTCTCGAGTGACATCTCCACCAACAGATGTCTTTTCTGGGCCAGGGAATTGTAGTAATTTTTTTCTCAAGCTGCAGGTGTTTTCATAGCCTACAAGTGCAAATATTAGCTTCACCTTAACCTGACTTTATCACTGAAGCTGAACAAGACATTCAATGTAATGTGCTATTTCCGTAACAGAATACCATGTGCATCTGTTTGAAAGGTTTATTTCTATCTTCATAAATACAGAATTTTCTAAACACTGTGCAAGGCACCAAAAATTAAGTAAAATCTTTTATTTTAGACTATTTTAATCTCTTTTGACTCAATGAAGTAAATAAGAATCTGAAACCACCTATTTGCCAATTACAAGCCAGCAGTTAAGGCAGGTACCATTGATACAGTGCATGAATTTTCTATTGCAGTTATTTAAACAAGCAGCGTTTTACTATAGAAGTGCATATACAAACTGAATTCCAAACACCAGCAACCCAAGATAGGCACCTAGTTATGAAATTTCCTTGTATGTGTAGTAGAATGCCAAAAGTTCTGCCATAAAGTGCAAAGACTATGGACACTAACACTTTCTTTTGAGCATTTTGATACCAGTAACATAATACAACGGCTAAACATTTATAAATGTGGTTTCCATTACAAAAACATGTTCCACATAAAAGCTCCATAATACAATCCAGAAACAGAACTTGTGCGTGATTTAAAAAGTTGAAGCTGTACTGGCATACTTAGGTACCGGGTATATATTTGCTGACCTCTACAGACACGCACCAAGTTTAAAACCATTTTACACGCACAGTCCAAATCATTCTGCTTTGAGCACCGTGATATCCACTGAGTTTTCCATTTGAGTGACGATGTGCGACATCTACCCTGGTAATCTGCAACTGAGCATTGCCTGTAAAATGATCTGGTTCACAGCTCTCACCCAGCCCTCCCCAATAAACAGAACCTAAAATTAGTGTCTTCCCAACACAAGCACATGTCAGATGTAGACAAATACATTCATGGTCCCAAACTTAAAACAACTGGTAAGAATTTCACAGTGATCTGGTTACGGAAGCACAAAGACAAATGATTCCATTTAAGATGAAAATTACCTTAAAACTCAAATGAAGCTAATCTTTTATGTGATGAGAAGCTAAAGGAATAAAGTATTAACCAATTAGAAAAGTGGCTCTTTCCCAACTAATAACAAAAGCCCTACAGCAATAAGCTTAGGGTCCTACTGCTGCAGCAGCCTTTGAGGTAGGTGGCGATGGCTTAAACCGAGGTAGGTAAAGTCCAAACTTGTTTTCAATCCCTGCAAAAGTGGCAACTGCCAATTTATAACCACCAACATGGTCAGGGTTAGGAGCAGGGAGCGTGATCCTAGATTTAGGAACTGTCTCTGATCCAGCTGGTTTTCTGCAAAATAATAAAAATAATAAATTAACTTCCACAGAGTAAAATCAGTATTCACAAAAATCTCTTCCGTAAAGTAAATGTAATGAGACATCTGAGTGTAACCTGAGTACACCTGAGTGTACCCTGTAAGTAACTAAATTAAATGCTGCAATGTAAGGAGAAATACCCTATTTTAAAACCTTCCAGAACAGTTAGGAGCCTTCATGTTGATTGAGTACAGTCAAATCCAGATAAAATTTGCAGTGCATTAATCGAAACTAGTGTGAGGTAGCAGGGGCTCATAAGTCTTCGCTACAGCACGCAACCAATCCAGGAACATAGCAGAGTTTAAGTAATTTTTGTGGTGGCTTTCAAACTGCTGTCTCCAAAGATCCATAGAATCTACAGCTGCTCTGGGATCAAGTTAAACAGCTACATGCACATCCACCTGTATTGTCAACAAAGGCAGGAGGCACAGCTGAAATGCCAACAAATTGGTTTTGACCTTGGTGACAACTGTCTATTTTTTTAGATGTCAAAAGCCCTGTCTAATCAGGGACACAGCTCCTCCACCAAATAATGAGGACTAATGCAGAGTGTATCCTGACCTGGTAGGCATCACATTTTTCCTGCATTTATATCCCCAGCCCATTATTTAGCCTCCCACTGTCTCTGTTTACACTAACATAGGTCCCCTGCTTGAAACTGTGATATAAAATGTGGTAATATCTTGCTATGAAACAGCTACTGGAATATCGTCCCAGCCTCCACCAGTAAAGTGTAGTTGAAATTAATATTTACAAAGCCTTTACAACACGTTCTAGCAAGCCGCTGCTCTGATGTTCCGAGGAGGACCAAAACCCAACAGAACCAAGGGGGTAGTTCAGGATCCCTGGTATGTTCAGACATCACATACTTACACTCCTCCGAAGTCCACATAAAACCATCTCTGCAGTAGCTCATAAGTCACCAGAGTTACACCAAACTGAGGAGAAGATCGAAATACACGAGCTTGAAAGAAAAGAAGAGAGTTCCTAAGTGACAAATACCACAATCAGAAATCACTTGGCAATCAAAGCTCTTTTACACACCTCCTGCTCCTTTCCAGAGAGCCTTCGGGCCTTCTTCCCGCAGGATCTTGACAAAACAGTCCACAACACCGCTGTAGGTGGTCTGTCCTGCTCGGGCTGCCACCTGTAGCCTTGTTTTGATCACATCTGCAGGGGTAACCAGGGAGGCTGCAGGCATACCTGAACAACACAAAAGTCATCAGGTGAGTCCCACTGCCTTGGCACATATACTACACACCTAGTTTATCCAGAGGGAAGCGGGTCTTTCCTCCTTACATCAGGAGAATCCAGCCACATTTGATTTAAGTAGAGCCTGGGAAGGAGAACAAGCAACAAGAGGTTGCTGTTGTAGACATGGCTTAACCCAGAAAGAGCTTCTCCCAGAGGAACAACCATATCATGTGCTTCCTGCCAAGCTGGAAGGCACAGATTGGAGTTTCCAGTGCTAATCAGAAACTTGCATAGTTAATAAGCACAAAGCTTTTGGACGGAAGGTTGATATTTCCCTTTCCTTTTCATTCCTCTCTGTGGTTCCTGGCATCCTGGTGTACACTGTGCTAGAATAGGCTGTGCACAGACACAAACATAGATACGCAAACACCCCTCACACAGCAATCTAACTGACAACCAGATAATGCCATGCATGCTCAGCATCACTTGAGAGCTAAGGCTTACAAAAAGGGTCATTCTTCTCATTAGGCATGGCAGACTGCTCAGCTGCAAAGCCACAGCTGACATGGTTAGCAGAATATGTGGAGGAAGATTTAAATTTACCCTGGCAGATAATCAATTGAAAGTAAAACATACCAAATTACCAATGGGTGGTATTTCTAAAATCATTCCTATCCAAACTTGGGGCATGTTTAGAATTGGGGAAAAAAATCCAAAAAAAAAAAAAAAAAAAGAAAAAGAAAAAAAAAAAAAAAAAAAAGAAAAAGAAAAAGAAAAAAAAAAAGGCAAAGTAAAGCACCAAGACTGTACCCAGAAGACAGAAGACACTGACTCTTACGGTTTTATTACTTTTCCATTCTGCATCTGTTCCAAACCAACTTGGTTAGATGTAGATGCAAAGATCTCCTTTCCTTTTTTTTTCCCAGCTCAATAATTCTGTAACAAATTTTATCCAAACCAACATGGTCTGGCCTCAAACTCCATAGCACCCTTCCTGCAGACTGCTCCAAGAGATCAAATCATGTGCATATCACCAAAAGATTTCTTCCTCCTCTCCTTGCCTCCCCAAAATAACTCATACACTGAACACGCACTCAGCGCAAGCATGGGCTGTCTGGCAGGCAAGCACTAAAACCTGGTCAAGGCTTCTGAATTCCAAAAACACCAAAATTCCTCTTTGCTTAGCTTTACCCACACCAGGTATTGCTTGAGTCTTCAATTTAAAGCCAGACTTTTGTCCTTCAAAAGCCAACCAGTGTTCTCATGAAAACCAAAGAACTTACTCAGAAAAAACTCTGCTTATTACACGTTGACTTCCATCTCCTTATCACTCACTCCAAATTACTGAGGATATTTTGCGCTTGAGATACTTAAAATCCTTTCTTTAGGAACTATGTGTACAGGACAAAAGCATTTACAGACAAATCAAAGTTACAGATTGCTGCCAAGAGAAGCTTACAATCAGAATGTGACAAATAGCCCAGCAGGAGCTGACAAGAATAAAAAGAAGGTAGGGGAGGAGAAGGAACTTCATGGAGGCAGTAAGCAAACAGAGCAAATTAAGGAGAGATCCTGCAAATGATATTAGAATCATCTCAGAATATGCTACGGCACAACAGGTTGAGACATCTGAAAATCAAAAGTAGATCAAGCCAGATGACACATGTTTTGCCTGTGACCCCAACCACAATGGAAAGGAAGATGATGTAAGCAGTACAAGCAACACCCCTGGCAAAGAACACAGATGCACATCTGAGTATGGCTAGCTTGAATATCCCAGCACCATGGGCTGTGTGTGGGAAGGGGGAGTTTCCCACATGCAGCCAGAGCTCAAGCACACATCTGAAGTCTGATGACCAGGTGAGATCCCTGGCTGGAGAAGCGACATTGCCCAGAGACTGAAGCCAGCTTTTCAGAAGTGGTGGGTGTTTTGTTCTGTCTTTCCCTTGACATTCTTTTGGCAAAACAGTGGACACATGCACCCCCATCACACTTCACAGGTACCAAATAAAACAAATTTCTTGATTTTATAAATAGTATGACTGTTGTATCTCTAACACTGTAATTTGCTCATGAGAGTTAACCTAGGATGGGATTCACAGGAAGCACTGGATAAAATTCACATTATAACAAGATTGGTGAGCCATATCAGCAACAATAAAGACTGCTTCTGTGCCTGAACTTCAAAGGGACGGTTATCTCAGTCTGCAATCACCTGACAATGCCTAGAAAGAGAAAAATAGGAAAACCTAAGAAATTACTTGGCTTAAAAATGCCATCTTATGTTTCAAGTCTGTAAATATGATCTAAAGTTCAAAAATTGTTTTGTTCCATTAAAATGGTATGAAATAAGCTGGCTGTAAAAGCTCCTGTTGGAGGGTTTGGAGCCTGGCTTTGGAATGGGGTGGGGGAAGGGAGAGGACAAGGGGGTTTTGAGCAGCAGTCACTGGAACACAGCTGGCTTTGCTAGTACCAGTTCAATTCCTTTGGACTATGAGGTACTGAATAGAGATCAATATGCTTTAAAACGACAAACCAACTGATCTAGCTGTTCTCTAAGACCAGATACTGGCTATAAAAGGGCCTTGCTCTCAAAGAGACACAACCCTGTGTATAATTTTGACCAAGAAGTTTTCTCAGGGAGGAGAAAGCTTAAAATTAAATGAGAAAACATTGCTAAACCACCTGTCTGTACTGGATTCATGCCATTCCATCATTTTTCTCACCTGGCAGGTCATAGCAGTCTGCCAGGGGCCATGCTGGAGAAGGAACCTGGCTGCAGCTTGGAGACACCAAGCATGGTGGAAATACCAGCTGATTTGAGCCCTCCTGCTTGCTACACACTCCCCTAAAGGTCCTGTTGCACAAATTTGCAAGCCTATTTGTTTCCTAGCGGGGAAACCATGGACACTGCAGGAGCAGGACTCTCAAGCTGCTCCCTCCAGCAGACAGCTACCAAGTGGCGGTCCCCTTTGGGTGTAGAAGCTGTGGAGGGACCAGCCATGAAGCAGACAAGGGCAAGCTGAGGCTTACAAAGTCTCTGTCTTCTCCCTTAGGCTCTGGCACACTCAAGCTAAATTCATGTGTGAGAAGTTAAGCATGTTTGGGCTCTTCTGTCTGCCATGCAGCAGACTAAAACAACTAAGTGCTCAAGACCACACTCCGCACCTCTGTCATATCTGAGTATGTGAGGAATTAGCAACCTGTGGCATTGCAGCAATGTTTTCAAGATCTTCTGCTTTGTTTAATATTTTAAAATTATAAAGGTAAAATCCTCAAGAAGCCAAGTAACTTCAGTGGGATACAGAGGGTAGCAAATACTGTCATCATTTTGTCACTGTTATATCATTGTGTTTGAAGAGCTGTACTTCCAGTGTGACTTCTGGAATATATACAGCAAAATTCAAGATTCACTCGATCATAAAGAATTTCATGAACGCCATGGTTTTGTTTATAAATCATTACAACAAAATATTACCTGACAGCGAAACACAGCTAAAATCAGCACAGTAACTTCACAGGGAATTATGATAAATGATTAAAAAAAAAACCAGCAAAAACCTTTATTTTCTCTTTATTTTGCTTTCTGAATGTTATGATTATACCAGGAACTTACAGTATCTTCAACTTACTATACAGCATAGTAACTTTGTTTCTGCAATAAGGCTGCAAAATACAGTATTATTGCATATAGTCCTTTTGAGCATTTTTTGTTATTGTTGTCACTGCTGTAACTATTGTGCTGCCAGAGCAGTATAGAGCCAGGAAAAAAGAAATCTGGGCACTTACCAGCTATTGATCCAGCCAAGAGCAGATTTCCAGGGCTAACCCTCCCATCTTCATTTGTAAATGAAGCTTTCAGATGAGCGTAACAGGGGAAGTAAATGGCAGAGAAGGGGATGTCACGCAAAAAACATGCCTTTGCACCCTGTTTGAAAAAAAGAACAAGTTTTGAGAATGAGCAATTTTACCATGATGAACCATGAATATCAGAGAACAGAGCAACATTGTACTTTTTCAGTTTGCTGCAAACGGCTTAAAGAAAAAGCAATTTCTCCCTCAAAATTTTGAGAGATTCACATATTTCACCCTGCTGAGGAGTGTCTCTGTGTTTTTTCTTGGTTCACTAATTTCTGTCATTGTATGTATCTTGTCTACTTCTTCTCCCTCACTCTGAGTTACTGTAGTTATGTGCTGGTAATGGAGACAATACCATGTGTTTGAGTGAACTCTGAAAACACCTTTGGAGAACTTTAAATAGTTGACCTTGTAGCCATGAACCTGTAGTGGGGGTTTAAAAAGTGTTTGAAACAGAGCTGCAGCTTAGATCTGTCACCTCTCACTCCCACTTTAGATTAATACTCCAGGGAAAACAGTGCCCAGTCCATACCTCTATACAGGCACTATAATTGATAATGCAACATATATTGAGGGAATAGGGGAATTAACAGCAAGTCTTTTTGCAGAACAGTAACAGCATGATTTACTTGTGAATTTTAAAGTACAAGTTATCTGGGATACAGTTTGTTTCAATAACTTTAATCTCTTACTGCTAAATTTGCCTTGCTATCAATTTGCGGAAGTAGCACAATCAGCCAATAAAGCTACCAGCAATACAGCTGGTTTCAAATCTAAGAGGGAAGCAAACAGGAAAGGAAATGTTTGGGGTAGTGGCAAGCAATCAAATGTTTTTCAAGCAGGGGGAAAATCAAAAAGGCCACTAGGGAAGGTCAATCAAAATAAAATATCAAATAGCATCCATGCTCCAACAGCAAAAGGGATTTGCAGTCTGCGTTTCCTCAGAATGGAGATCCAGAGAACACCAGAGCCTGCCAGGACTAAGACCAGGAGGAAAGCACAAACAAGAGGTGGCTTGGGAAAACGGGTAAAATCTTTCAAGCTTGAGAAAGAAATGGTTCATGGATGAGCCTAAGCCTCTTCTCTTTGAAGCAAGGGTGGAGACCTGGTGAAACTGCTCGAGGTTCATCCACAAACCCTCGGGGGGTGCTCTTGTTACTGTACTTCTCTTGTTCACAGGTCTACTAGCACATGGCTCAGTGCCAGACATTTCACAGGGGACATGTTAATATCCACATAATTTAATTAAATCTAATGATATGCCTGGACACATCTGTAAGCATAGCTTGTATTGTAATACCAGTTAAAATATAGCACTTATCCTAGATGCTAGTTATCAAAGACAAAAGAGCTGCAAGGTGTCAGAAAAACCTTGAAGTTGCCTTTCAATGAGGCAAGGCAGGGGAAGGCAGCAGGATGTGTGACAAGATAACCAGGTCCTGCAAGGTACTTCTCAGGAGACTCTCATAAGTGCAGTTTGCAGTCAGAGACTGCCTCTGGGAAAATAAAGATTTATCTAAAAAAGCCATTAGATCTTGTAGTCAGACTTTCTGTGTGTCACAGACTCAGCTACTGAACACAGGGAGCACAATAGGCTCTGCTCTCTCTTATGTGCTTTCCATCACACTTTCTCAGCTTATTTCTTGATGTTTTCAGACTAAGTACTGGCCACTTCCCCTGACTCTCCCTTTGGAGGTTAATGACTTCTGCAGTTCAGACCCTCTGGCATCTCACTCAGTTGGATGTCTGATTTACGCTGCCCATGTCTGATTTACACTGGTTCTTGTTGTGCTTTTCTAGAGACAATAAGCAAAATGCCATAAAGGAACTCAAAAAGCACTGGTGTTGGTGCTGTTCTGCTCCTTATGCCCTACCTTGAGGACACAGAGAGAGTGATTTTTTTGTATTCAACAGAGACAAGGATTGTGGACTCTCATGCACAACAGAATCCTGTTTAACAATTTACCTTTAATCTTCACATAGACAAGACTAGGGTTTTACCAACTTCTGCATGAAAAAACCCAACATTTTAAGGATCAAATGTCTGCACTGTATTTAATTCAGAGAAAAATTATGAGACTAACTACTGAAACATTCACAGACTGACATGGTTTCTTCAAAGAGTTATTTTTAGAGCATGCGTTTCCTCAGAGCAAATCTCCTTGCTGCCTTTGCCCTCAGGGCACATTACTTTTATTTTCTTTGCAATGTCATTAAACACTGCACACATTTTTTTTTCCCTCTGCATTTTTTGCAAATCCTGAAATATTCTGATATAGTTAAAATAACTTACACAAATCAATAAAGTCCAAATGCAAGCACCTCTCAGTTCAATGTGAGCTGCTACTATTCCTCCCCCTTCATTAAAAGGCTCTTTTTCATGAGGCAAAAGTGGCATATTGTTAATATCACTAATAATATACGTTCAGGTATGCAAAGAGGGAAGGATGTCCATCAACTTAGCTGGCTCAGTGTAAACAAAACCTGGATCAAAACTTGGATCCACTTTAATAATAACCAGGCTTGGCTCTGGTCCAGCATCGCAACAGTCTAAAGTTTCCCCCCATCGTTCCGTTTAAAGTCTGGGAAAGCATGTTTAAAAGCAGGCCCCATTTAACTTCAAGTTAATCATCCGCAACCAGCCTGGGCCAATTAGGAAGGCTTAGGGAGATTGGCCACAGTATCTTGAAAAGCAAAAGAAACATTTATTTTACTTCTCGCACCTTTTTGATGTGGACAACGTGCTGAAAGCCAAAGGGAGTTTAATCAATCCCCAGAAAGCAGTAAGGAGCATCCACCCGAGTTTATTCTGGCAGCCAAGGTGCAGACCTGCCAGGCATGAAATTGTTGGGAGATCCTACACACCGGGACATGCGCCTTCCTCGCACAACAGCCAGTTGGCTCCCATCTTCAATCTCTTTAATAACTTTAAAGCTCTTAATCTCGGATACTATCTCACTGAATAAACCGACTGAGGAAAAAAAACCCTGATTGTCAAAGGTTTGGATAAATAAACCCAAGTCAGTGCTGGGGCAGGTTCTTTAGCATGCTAATTCCTGCTTATACCAGCTCTACCTGCAAATAAGGCTCTAAACAAACTATTTCTACTACAAGGGGAGGGTAATTATACTGACAAAGGCACCTCTGTGTCGGGTTGGGCAGAAGGAGCCGGCAGGTCTGGGAGACGCAGGCTTAGCCTAGTCTCCTGCAGTGAATGCACATTGTCTAGTGCAGGGGGAAAAATGCCAGACTGGGGGAACCTAGCAGCATTCAAGACAACAGTGGTGCACCTTGTCTGCGAGAGTTATTTAATGCTTCTGGCACCTGTACTTACAGCCACCCCCTCTTTTTCTCTTTTACAGGTTTAGAATTTATTTGGCATGTATAATTGTTATTTTGATCCTATAGCTACAAACAATAGGCAGCATGTCATTTCTTGATCATATTGCATTCTTCTTGGGTTTTACTACAGACTTAACCCTTTGGAATTGGAGCCCTAACAGCACCTACCAGGTTTTGTAACAGTCAGTCAAATATTAATGGTATTTGCTTTCAAGGGCTGGATTTTTTTTCCACTGTAAAATGGCATTGCCTTAAAAGCTACTATAGGTTTTTATTCGCATATATTTATACCAACCAAACTATGAAACTCATTTAGAACATCACATTAGAGGAACAAAATACCAATTTCAAATGCTCTACCAGCAATTTCAATTCAGTTTGCAGGAAAAAAATATAGTTGTTTTAGTTGAAAGGGCATTTTTTTAGTTAATTTAAAAGGAAATTTCTGAAAAGCAGGTTCTCACATATGAGAACAGTCACATGCAAAATGTAACTCAAAACTTTTACTACTGTCTTTCATATGTTTATCATCCCGTTGTAAACCCTCAGCTTCAGAACATGAAATAGCTCAGCTGTTATCAAAGGAACCAGGTGAGAGCTTGGTACACATCCTGTCACTTGAGATTACACTTTCCAGGTCAACACACCAGAAGCTTCTTTAAGAAGCATTTGGAGGCAAAGGAGAGGAGGGGAAAAGAAGACTTTTGGAAGCTTTTCTGACTAGTTTTGGAAATGAAAACTGTGTTGGCAATATCAGCCAAAGCACAAATTTGAGCTAAATACCTTGTAGTAATTATAAAAATAAACATTACCACAACCAACGTACCCTTTCCTTGAAGACTCATTTACCACTCTATTATTTACTGTCTTCCTGGGATACAGAATAACTTTGTTGTGCAAAATTATGAAGTGGCACTGTCTGTTATGCTGTAAAGCACTATTCAGAATAATTATGTATAAGAAGAGTAACATTTTATTAAACATTTCATGGCAGATATTATATGGATATGAGTTTTTGTGATGTACAAAATAAGTAGGTATACTTACAGTGTTTATTTACATGGACACTTTAAAGATGTCTTTCAAACCAAATAGAATATAAATTCAACTGACTTTAACGGGACTTTATTCATATTAAGTTGTAAGACAGGCAGAAGACAGAAAATGTATTATCTAATCTTGGATGATTACTTCAATATTCAATTGTGACTAGGAATTGAATAAAATCTATTAAAAATATTGAAAAACAGAAAAGCATCCTTTCCCATTTCTGCCAACACAAATGACATTTTGCATTAGTTTAAATGATATTTTCCCCGACTGCGGTATGTTGTCTCTATATTTTTAAGAATAGTTGTCACCTGCAGAGTATCTATAGCTAAAGAATTTACTAGTCACAAGCTTCAATGCCCTGGTGCTTTCACAGTAAAGATTACTGGGAAAAAGAACGCAAACAGAGGAAATAAATTCCCTCTGCAAAAGTGCTGTTATGTGCCCCCCCTAAGCAGCATCTGGATTTTGAAAAGTATAGTTTTTTAAAATACTTATTTAAACAAGTTGTTCAGAAATTTAGAAAAAAAAATTTTAGGAAAAAAAATTGCTTTCTAGCTTTAAAGAACTACAGGGGTTCAACCCAGCCATCAGCTTAACAAACTGCATATATCAAATCTTTTTACTGCTGGAATTAACCTGCATTTTATTTCTAAGTTGCATATCATTACAGAATGGCTAATATCTGACCACCCAGTGAAGGTGCAGGGAGTCCAGGAGGAAGCGCTGACTGTAAATTGTTGTACTTATTAAGATCCCAGACCTACTCTTCTTTAGTTCTTTGGTGAGGAAGGAAGAGAAAGGGAAGCAGAGGTGGATATGGGCTACCCAGGATATACAAAACCACTGCTTGGGTGTGCAGCAATTGAGACAGAAAAGCCAAGGATCAACTGGAGATTGATCTAGTAAGGGATGTGAAGGGGAAATAAAAAAGGTTTCTGTAAGCACATCAGCAGCAAAAGGGCAACTAAATAAATTGTGAGGCTGTTGCACAATGGGGGCAGGAAACCTAGTGACAAAGTACATGGAAAAAGCAGAGAAATTACATTTGTCTTGCTTTTTACCAGTAAAATCTGTCACCAGGCCCCTCAGCTCCACAAGTTTACACAATCTTGAGACCAGAACAGAAACCTGCAGTGGTGCTGAGACAGCTGGCTGATGACTTTGTGAGGTTGTTACTACCTTCAAAAGGTCAAGTCAGACAAGGGCATTCTGGTAATTAGAACAGACAAACATCACATCCATCTTGAAGAGTAAGAAGGAAGATCTGGGAAACTACAAGATGTCTGGGCACACCTCTGTTTTTGGGAGGTTTATGATGCAAATGTCCCTGGAAGCCATTTCCAAGAGTAAAGGAAATATTGGGAACAACTAATTCAGATTTACCAAATCACAGCTGACCAACCATTTTGCCAGACCTGTGGATAAGGGGATAGCAATGGATGTTGTACACCTTGACTAAAAGCCTGGCTTTTGAAATGGTCTGTCATCACATCCCACAGCTAAACCAGTGCAACATGAGCTGCACTCTCAGCAGATGATGCTGAACTGGGGAAATAGTGTGCTGTAGTGAGAGGCTGCTGTTCAGAGATAACTTCATAGGATGGAGATACAGGCTGAAAGCATCTTTGGAGGAAAAGTGTGGAGGATACTGTGCCCAAGTTGAGTACGGGTCAGCAATGTCTCTTTGCAGTGAAGTCAGCCAGCCACACCCTGGGCTACAGTAGCAAGATTGCAAGGGAAGTGATTATTGGCCTCCATTCAGCACTGCTGAGACCACATATGGAGCCCTGTGTCCAATTCTCTCCCATACAAGAAAGATGTTTTCACGCTGGAGTGAGTCCAGTGTGGGGCCATCAAGCCAAGTGTAGTCCATGGCACATAAAAGAGGAACTCAAGAGGTGCTCAAATCTGAGAAGAGCAGGCTAGGGGGAGACCTTATTGCTCACTTAAAGGAGAGTGCAGGGAAAGAAAACTACTCTTGGAGGTGCACAGTGGAACGATCAGAAGCTTGAACATGGCCAATTCAATTAGTCATAAGAAAAGAGGTGTGGGATTTTTTCTTTTCTATGTTTGCTTTTAAACCCTAAAGGTGGTCAAATACCTGGTCAGGTTGCCCGGGTGACCTCCAGGATTGGTTCTCAACAAAAATTATTTTAACATCAAGTCTGCAAGTAGAGAAGGCATAGAGCAGAGATCTCAGCACAGTACTACCGTGAACTGTTTCTGTCGGTAGCACAATAAAGTGGCACATTAACATACCAATGAATGACCCAAAAGAATATTACTCTCACTTATACAGAGGGGCACTAAAACTATGCAATCCAGCTTCTTCTCAGTGATCCTCAAAGGATATGCATTTGGACTAGAGTGCAGGGATAATTATGATCATAATCAATACAAGATTCACTCAGCTGGATGCAAAAAGGGTTTGCATTTCCTTTGTTAATTTGTTGACATGAGACATAAGATTTATCTGTCTGTGCCTCGGTTTTCTCTGTTAATGCAAGACAGGAGCACTGAAATTAACTATATCGGGGAGTGTGTGCATTTTATTTTAAAATCCACAGGAAGTGCTTCATAGGTAGAAAATAATATAGAATATAAGAATTCAAATAACAAGCAGTACATCTTGTTAAAACATGCAGGAATTTGCCTCATGAAGCTAAGACTAACTCTTCACATCTTCAGGCTGCACTTATAATTAATACATTCTTCCTTGCTGACTACTGTATGGGAATCCTGCAGGTTTTCACCTGAATTTCAGCATAAACGACTCATGGAAACTAAGCAGAACATGCCACATGGATCTGTATTGGTAAGAACAGCTTTCAGGGATGACTTTTCTCTGAACTAGGAAAGGAGAATTTTCACTTTCAAGGATTGACAAGGATTTCACAATCCTTGTCATGTGGTAAATAAAACCAAAAAAGACACTCATTTATGTAAAATTAAAATTCCTGAAATTAAAAGTCTAAAATTCTGCTTTCAACACTTGCAGAAGAAAGTCAATCAGTTAAAGTTTAAGTCATGGCTAAGATAGACAAGTATTTAAACAGCTGGAATACTTACATGAAGGCTCATTAAGCCTACAAAGGAACTTCAAGGTTCCCAAATAAAACTATTTTCTAGAATAACTATCTATTCTTGTTCCTCCATGGCAGTATCTATGGAGTCATAACTAGGTTTATTAAAGTAAGTACATTAAGGGCTTGAGGTACAAGTCTTGTGCCTTAAGAGAAAGACAAAGCTAAAGCAAAGACTTCAGATGCAAATGGAAGAGTTGTTAGAGTGAACAACATGAGAAGTACTGAGATAGTCATAAAATCCTCATTCCTGTTTCATAGTTTAAAGCTAATTTGACTTGTTAAGAGCATGAACATTCCAAACATACCAAGCTATTTTGGTTCTCATTAGCAGAAGATTCATTATTATTTGATGTCCACTTCATCATTATACTTAATTAATTTAGAAGCACCACCAAAGAAGGCAGCACCTATCACATCCAATCTCATCTGAAATTCATTTAAAACCATTGATGTCTCTGGGAAACATTTACTGGGGCTGATGACTGATGCAATGAGTTGTTAATATCTGCCTGGCCCCACAAACACTGCCAACTCCAGCAGAAGCATTCAGGAGAGGGCTGCTTTTGCCTCCAACACTGCAGCTCCACAAGCACCTCAAGGCAGTTTAAAACTATTCTGAGACACACTGGCTCCCCATGCCACAGTCATTCCTCCTTTCCACTGGGTACAACCATCCTGAGAAGCTAGAGTGAGCTGGTCTGGGTTCAAAACAAACTAAGCCCTAAGGTGGAGGAGGTTTTATGACTTTCTTGTTCCAGATCATTATGTGGGTGCACAAATGCTCTGACTGGCACACGGGAAAGGGGGCAGATAGGATTCCCATTTTCTTTTGCCTGTAGTCCCAAATGTTTGGTAGAAAACAGCACAAAGCTGTCCAATTACAGACCTAGCTGTGACTAAGGGTGCCCTTGGACACAAGCCTTGTGACACGGTCTGTGCTCAGTGGGTGCCCGTCACTGCCAGGCTAAATTCTCTAGTTTCATCAAATCACTCAAGTTTTTGTAGGCAATGAATCTTAACGACATACAAAAGGACATGAACACAGGAAGTAGGGTGGAGGGGTTGAGAGAGACAGGAACAGAGACAACATCTGAGTAAAACAAATCCAAACCCTTCTGTGGCTTTTTTTTTTTTTTTTTTTTTTGTGGAGGTAAATGGACTCAACAAATGAAGCACTGAAACTGTGTCTTGTGATTAAATAATTGTTTCAATGCAACAGTTAGTGCTGTAACTAGCTCCTGTTCATGTGTAGTCCTGACTAATATCCACCAGTATTTACTCTAGTGGATAGAAATAATTCATGATACAACCCAAGACATTACTGCCATTAAAAATGGAAAAATGTAGCAAATTCTGCTCGACCACCAGAAGCAGGTTTTCAGGGAGGAAAAAAAATCAAAAAAATGCTACTTTAGTAATCTAGTTCATCACTGGTTTCATTTTGTATTTTCTTTTTGCTAGTCCAAGTAAAAGTCAGTAGCTGACCTCCATTCCTGCACAGCCTCAGGGAAGCAGACTCTTTACAAAATCCCTGTTTTCAGTTGTAAATGTTAATCTGATCAATACAGTAATGCCATTTACTAGGAGTTTACACAATAGCCTCAGCTTCAGTAAAACACCTAAAAAATTAGCAAGTCAATTTAAAGGGAAAAACAACTCCCCATTAAATCCTATTCAGACCTGCAACTTCTCTCCAGGCCAAAACATACAGACAGGTTCTCATGGGCAGGCTCCCTCTTTGTAATGTTAACAGAACAATTTAAAAAGACTGGATGCTTTAAAAAGCAGATGGAATTTAAATACTGGGGAGAGAGGGACGGGGCTCATTTGGTGTCTTTTGAAGCATCTTCAATTTATGGCTGGACTGCTGTAAATAAGAAACAGTGGAATACTGCCTGCTTCACTGGAAATCCTGGACAAATTGGAAGTATGCAAGCTTTCTCCCAAGTTGTAGGCTGCAGAGTCTGAAGCAATACCACACGGTGCTCTGCAGTATCTGGTATCCATTACAACTTTTGTTTCAATACTTGAGTGTAGTGGCTATCTCAAAGTACTTCAAGACCTTTCATATTCCCCCATATCTAATCTCCTTCATCTAAAAGTAGAAGACATCCTAAAAGCATGTTAATCCTTTAAATTATTTATAGCATATATCCTACTAGATTCAACATTCAGAAGATGCTTTCATTCCTGCTGCCAACATTAAACCTAACTTGACTTCTACGTATTTATGTATCTATGTGAAAACAGTAACATAGCAAGCAGAACTGTAGAGTCTGTAGCATATGCTCACAAAGGCAGCTTTCCGTGGTATTACTGGGGAAAATATTCTTCTAAAGAAGCAAGAGGAAGCTTGCTTTAGGAGTTTATTTTTATGCTGGGCTCCCACTGTCTGTATTTCTTCACTATTATTGTGCTGCAATTAATTCCCATCACCAAATTAATGATGACATCTGAGAAAGCTGCTGGTTGAATCAACCACAGAAGAGCAAAAGCAAGTTCCAAAACTGTAAGCTCTATGCAGATGAGCATAATGCAGATGAAAAAAAGCTTATTTTTACAGCAGGCAGAATATCAGGAATTCCAAACTAATATTCAATGAACCTTAAACCTGCTGAAGTGAGAAAAGAATTCTCAGTAAGATTTACAAAAACCATATGCTCAAAAAGGTGAGACAGTTTCTTCCCTTAATAAAAAATGAAAAATTAAGATATAATATCACATAATAATTTTTCTTTTAAAAAGTAAAATTGTGTCTACCTATGAAAGTTTGTGAGAACAATGAAATTATATGTTGATTTGAAAATTTATAATAGGGTTTTAAAAATATTTTTTAAAAACATACCTTGTAGAGACCAAAGAAACCTAAGTCCCTTAACACACTGAGGGCACTAACTCGTGGACCAGTAGTAATTTCTCCAGCCACCTGCAATCGAATCTTGACAATTTCCAGTGGATTGGTAAAGATTACTTGAGAACCTCCAGCCTGAAATTAAAAGCAGAAATCAATATATTAACCTGCTACATTATTTGCAGTGTGCATCCTGTTACATTCAAGATAAGACATTTTCAATCTTCCTGCACTTGGTTAAGCAATTAGCAGTAGAGAGTTTTAGGATTAGTGCATCTCACAAGGTAAGAAACCTACTCCCCCCAACAGATGAGTCGTCAGGGAAAAACAGAGAGGAAGCAGGTCAGCCACTGCAGGACACTGCAGTACATCAGACAGACACTAGCTCAATTTTTTTTGCAAGAACGCGTTCACCAAAACCAAGTTATGCAACATTGACAAACCAAGAACACTATAACACAAGCAATGAGGTAAAATGAAAAATTAGTAACTAGTAATGCAGCAGTAATGTGCAGTATATAGAAAGTGAAACCATACTGTTGAAGAGTAGAAATCTGACAGAAACTTTTTCTGATTTTGACATGAGTTCATAGAACAAAGAACACATGGATTCCAATGCATGGAATTGCAAGTATATTGTGCTTTTTAAAAAAACCCTCTGAACTACCAGTTTCAGTGCCATTAAATGCTGATTCAAGAGTCTAAGCTCTACATCATTATTTAGGTACCAGGTATTAAAGAAAAGAAGGTCTACAGACTGAAGGATTCTATTAATCAAGAACCACTAAATATTTTCAATGTGTCAGTCTCCATTTGTTGGGAAGACACCACTCAATTGATTCTTTAAAACACAACGGTGGCAAGGATTTTGGACTCCCTCTGGTTCTCATAAAGTTCATCTCATTCATCGTATGTAACTTAGGGCATAACCTTTCTGCTATACTGACAGATCCTGAGCTAAAAATCTGCAACCAAAAAAAAGGTAATATGAAGGTTACCTAAGTGTACTAAAAAAATATTCATTCAAACTCCTTCTGGCTCAGATTCAAACGACTGTCATTCTAACTTCTGTTAAGTAATTCTGTGGCATGACAGCTGTGCTCTTCTCTAGGTTCTGAAATCACACGAATTATGCAAAGGGCAACCCTCGCCCACCCTACAACAAAACAACTATTTTGTTCTAGTAGGTAATGACTAAAATAAAATAACCATTTAGAAGCACTTGCATGTAGTGATGTCTAGTATGCAAACACCATGTGCATGTGTTTTTAAAATTATCCCAGTGTTAAAAGAATTAATTGTAGCTCAGATTAACTATCATTCAAAATAAAAAAATACACACAGTAATATGGTTCAAATAATGTGCTGAAGAAATGGCAAATCACACAAACAACTATTCTTGTCTACCACTTGGAGTGAGCATATACAATGTGGTTACAAATTAAAGTCTTTACATAACCCCCAAAATATCCCAAGTGTTTCCTATTTTGACCAGGAAAAGCATACTCTTGTGTAACTCAACTGGTTTTGACTTTCAAATTGGCATAATTTAATTTAACTGCTTTTACCAAACCAGAATCCTGGTATATATAAAACTGCTATTCTTGTTGCCATCAAAAATTAGACTGATAAATTATTTGGCACATATGCTGATATAAGTTTTGCACCTAAACTGCAACATGTTAAACAAGTAAGCATTCAAAACAAAAAAATTCTTTCTTTTACTTGTCTACTCATCTTGTAAAGTCTCAAAATAAATAAAAAAGAATCCTGGAAAGGTTCTTTGAAGAATTGCATATTCCTATATAATAAAAATTTAGGTGTAGATATTACAATTATTAGGCATCCCCCCATGCCAACATATATATTTTCTTCTTAAAAATTATATGTTCATTTGCAAGTTTGTTATACAACAACCATTCTCTAAAACACATTCCTTAAAAACTTGTATCAATTGATCTATTAGCAGAATTAAACTACATTCCCTCAGTATGATATTCCTGCAGTTCATTGTGCCATGACTCCATGAGAAATGTTCCTTTAATTTTCACTACAGGAAAAACGTATTAAATTTTGAAAGATTACAACAAAATTAAGTATTAGTAAAAAATTAGTATTATTATTACTATTAGTGCACCAAAACATGGAACAATTTAAAAATCTATAAAAATGTTTATAAGTGAATGCCATTATAAAGAAACAAAGTAGAAAGATATTGCTGATTTTAAAGGAGAATAAAGGCAAATTATTTAAACACAATATAATTTCAGGAAAAAGAGATGGGAAGTACTTCAGGTGCTAGCACATATAAATGTCTATGTTTGCATGTCCAACCTGGCTGTGTAGGCACTTCCAGCATTAGACATTTGCTGCTCTGGCTAAATCACATAGGACTTCCTCTGCTTCAGCTTGTTATTTAAAAATATAGACGCTATTATTTACCCACTTCATACAATCAAGCTCGCTACACTCAAAGTTTTAAGAAACTGAAATCTGCATGCACCAGACAGTACTAAAAGGACTATCAATTCTGCTGCCCACACAGCAAGTTTGAAGAGAGACACTGGTCATTTCCAGTGAAGTGTTTCCAGACTGTCCGGATACTACCCCAGAACTCCCTGAACAACCTCTGCCATGCTCTGAATTTGATCTAAGATATACTCCAAAAATCAAACTGTGAATAACTGAAAGCGATGAGCCAGACAATACCTGACAGAGGTCTCAGTAGGAGGGTTGCTACCACCTGCCTGCCTCGTGATGCAGAGGAAGGCTGGTTTATCAGCCTGTGCAGAGGCAGTTACAGTGGTAACAAGTACAGTTGCTCAGTGGGGAGCTTTGATCATTCTGTTATTTGAGCATCTGTGCGGGTAACTACAGCTCCTTGCTCTCCAAATGGGGGGGAAGCAAACCGGAGATGGCTACTGTACTCTCTAATGAAATGATTTCTTGCTTATCTAGTACTGGTAACTCCTATTGTGTTATTCATCATCATAGTAATGCAAGCGTCTCATAAATATTAATTTATTTCCTCCCAGTGCTTCTGTGAGGAAAGTACAATGAATCTAGTTTTACAAGAAGGGGTTTTGAGGCAGACAGTTTAATTGTATGACCAGTGTGTGCATTTCCCCCCTGCCCAAACATTCACAACTTGTAACAGTCTCCAGATATCCTCATCTCCAAATCAGTAGCTTGAGTCACAATAGCACAGCTTTTGTCTTCTTTCTCAATTTTTGCATAGTGAATGCAATGAAAGAAATCTTATCAATCTGTTTTTTTCCAGGCTTTTCAAGGTAGTGGTATGAACTGGTATGGAAAAAAAAACAACCAGACAAAACATCCTCAGCACATTGTATCACCCTGTTCATTCATTTTGTTTGGCCAAAAGTTGAAGAATACTGCCTTCTGGTTTGCTAGCTTTTGCAGTCAAAAATGTATTTAATTATAAAATTTTTAAATAAGCTCCCAAAGGGAAGAGTTTGAAAACTATTTTTTTTTGTCCCAAATAAACATCATCGAAGCTTAGGTTGCTCAAGCTTAATGATTTCTCCACTAAGTGTCAGAAAAATCAAATACATCAACTGTTTAATACAGATGGTTCCCAGTAAGACAAATTTTTCTGTACTGAAGTTACAAACTTGAATACCCTCAACTCTGAATTCCTTATCAAATCTGCCAATCATTTTATAAACAAATGATCTGATTGTATAAGTAAATCTATTACTTTTCAGTTGTTATTATGTGATTAAAGTAAAAACTACAATTTTGAGTTATTTATAGGCATAGATAACCAGAGGTACTGCACAGATAATTATCTCAAAGGGCCCACAAAGGGCCCATATTATTCTGAAAGAATTTAACATTTGACCTAATCACAAGCACTTATAGTCTTGTTTGATTTAGAGCAAGAAAATAAAAGGGAAATATCACTGTCATCCAAGAACAATTCATACATGCATAACTAGAAATGTGCATGCCTTTAAATGTGCTTTAACAAAGTCAGCTAGCTATGCGCCCAAACACATGCGAATTTTTAAAAATAAGCTGGGTTTTCTCCCATTTTTGTGGTTCTTCAGCTCTGCAATTGGTATGATATCACCCAACACCTCTCGATGGCAGTATAGTCTTGCACACTAATACAGTACTGTCTATCATGTCTCCTGCTACTTTCCTACTTTACTGAATAGAAGGAAGAAGTAGAAATAGTTGAGGATTGGTTGGGTTTTTTGTCCATGGAGAAATAAAGCCCACTCTGTAATTAAAAAAAATTGGTTTAGTAACAACCACTTAACAATATTTCAGTTTAAGAAGTCAAATTTTTTTCTATTTCTTCGTGTTCAAATCACTCTGCAATAAACTTGCTGGAAAATAAACAGTTTTTCACCCCCCTCATTACACTGAGAGAAGAAATTCCTGTTCTTTTTAATATAACTGCTTTTTGTGCCCTTATGAGATTAACTAAGAAATGAGCACACCAGACACAACTCTCCTCGGGCTTTCACATCTCCATTTGAAAGCTCTGGTGCATACTCTGAAGAGAATACAGCCTGCAATTAAAGAAGGAAATTCTGTGTTTTCTATTCCAGAAGTACTAGATTCTTTTCCTTTCAGTGCTACTGACCATCAAATGTTCTTGCTCCTCTAATTAATCTTATTACTTATTTCAAATTTTAGCCCCTTTCCTGCTCTCAGTAACAGCTTTCAGGGTCAGCCCAGATCTTTCTTCTGCATCCCATCCAACTTATCACATACTCCCTTTTATGATTTCATGGATGAAGACAGGATTACAACTGCTATTAGAGTGTTAATGTTTTTCAACAATATCACCCAGGGATAGCAATCATAGCAATTAATGGCAATCATAAAAATACATAAGCAATATATTATACAATTACCAAAAATCCACCTCTGCAAAAGAAATTGTCTACAATGTCTTAGTTACTTGTTTAATCTACAAAAGACAAGCAGATGCAAATTCCAATATTTTTAGTCAAATGTTTATCATATTCAGTCCTACTGCATATCATACTCTATCCCAAGCCCTTACTCCTTGTCAGCTTCCAGATGCAGCTTGTTTTCCTGTGCATTTCCTACCATCCATTAATTCTAATTAAAGTCATGGTTCCTAAAGCACAGACACTAAATAAAGATTGCTTGTTGTCATAAAAAAATTAAATTAAAAATGTACCAACGATTTCAAGAATGGAAGAATTACCATCCTCATTGTATATTAAAGGGCAACTAAGGCACAGAACTGTTCCATGATTTACCACAAAACCACATACCAACTCTACAACAGAACAAGGCTTAGAAGCCAGATTTACAGCGTGCCATTGCAGTGCTTCAAACTACCTCCAAAAGTCTTGGTGTCTGTATGGCAGTAGGTCCCAAGAGCATTAGATGAATTATGCCAAACTGCTGAAGAAGAGGGGATTTCACTATGGACACTCCTGTTACCAGAAAAGCTCCTAAGTAACAGACAACAGTCCAAAAGTACTGTTTTTCTAACAGATCTCAAAGGTGACCACCTTAATTTCATGGTACTGTATGTCAAGAGCAAAGCATACTGGGTTCTCAAAAGCTTGGTTCTATGCTACCTTTTCATTCCATAAAGCCAAGCCTCAAAAATCTAGACAAGCCATCTCATGCTATTTTGTGTATTCTCATCTGTGGTCCTATCTACACAGCATTCTGATAATGTTCTTTAGCAATGGGAATCCATATAGTAAATACCTTTTCTTCAGATCACAGGACTTCCTGAGCCCTCAATCATCTGCTTTTCACTACCCTGATCAGCCTATCACAGAAACAGCTTTCATGCTGCTCAGGCAGAATTCTGTTTTTCTCTAGCTTATCTTTCTTGTCTTCTGAGAACAGCCTTCCCTTGGTCTGGCTAAGGTTTTACTTTGTGCAGCTCAAACAGCAAACACTGCTACAATCACAGTCTTGTTAATGTCCAAATGTACCTAAGATGTAAAGCAAGCTCTGTCAAATCCTCACATAAAAGTGCTCATAAATAGAATTGCAATTCGTCTGAACAGAAGTACGTTCCTGTTACTGCATTGGATTTCCAAGACTCAGATACAAGTTGTGAGGAGTGTCCTACAATAGAAAATTAATGACCTGCCTAAACAGAAACA
Source organism: Vidua chalybeata (assembly GCF_026979565.1). Classification (NCBI taxonomy): domain Eukaryota; kingdom Metazoa; phylum Chordata; class Aves; order Passeriformes; family Viduidae; genus Vidua; species Vidua chalybeata. The sequence continues at coordinate 25,008,509 of NC_071530.1, forward strand.
AACAGGAATACGGTTTGTTTATAAGCACTGACCAAGTCTGCAATGGGAAAAAAATTAAAATTGTGGATATTTTCCACGTTATAGGTAATTCACTTCTCAGAAGCCTAGCCAAAAAATCCAAGTGGAGCCTACTTGATTGGCATTATAAAAGCAATTAACTTACAGACCTGTCAAATCTGTTAATGTTTGGCTCTGTCTGCTCTACTTGTCTATTTTGACTAGCTGTAGAATCATTTAATGATTTACAGACCTTTCAAGTCCTAAGGCATGGTAGCTGTATTAAAACTGCGACCCATTATTTCTTGGTCACATCATAAATTACTGTGACATCATAAATATCTTCCTTTTTCTCACAGAAAGCTAGATTTTAATTCCTGATTTGAGTTTGAGCCTTTCTTTTTGGATTTGGGGTTTTTTTGAACCTTCTCTGGTAAGCACTGTAATATTTTACTGCCGGTAAAAGAAGAAGTAAAAGGAGAAAGGGACATGTAATAAAAAATAATTGTCAAAACAAATCTGTGTCTTAAACTGCAGTGTGCATTCATGTAAAACTTTGCAGTCATTATTTCTAATATAACAGGAGAAAAAAAATAATAAGATTCACATTGAATTAATATTAAGTAAGTTTGTTAGAAAAAAATTGACTTTTTAAGCATTCAGAATTGTTTGGTTCTGGAATCAGAAAGCTATCAACCTAAACCTAGGCATCCCTCCTTGTTTTACAGTTTGAAAAAAAGTTTGAAAAATTTTCTATCTCTCTCTTTTTCAGGTGGAAAGGAAATGAAAAGAAAGAAGAGAGAGAAAGCAAAATGGGAAAGTATCTACTATTTGTTATGGAAAAATACCTTTTGTGAAAAAAGTTTAAATTAGATTAACTAATGCAAAAGGAAAATTCAAAACTAAATGAAATCAAGTTCTGTGAAATTCATTACTGATTTAGGGAAAGACCAGTTTAAGTAGGTATGACTGGATGAAAGTTTCAGCAAACTGTTGCTTTAAAAACATCCAAACCTGCAAGAAAATGTGGGGTGAGGCCAAAGAGAAGCAGGAACTTTACACCCGTAACTTTCCCAGCCTTTCGGTACAGCCTCTTGGAGAGGGCTATCATGTTACTGTATGTTACCTTCCCAAACCTCATCATAAGGCTTACATCTAAAATCAGATAAAAATTTATCAGAGGCAATTAAAACAGAGCAGAGTTGAAATAGAGTGAGTTTGCAAATGTGAAGTAAAATTTAAGTCCAGATCTAGCTGGGTTTTTTTTACCAAAAATTTACTATTAATTTAAATGATTTTCAGCATGCTGAAAATAACTACAATTACAGTGGTTCAGAGAGGAGTACTATATTTTAAAAATACCTAATTAATTATAGTATATTCAGTTACATTATATTAATTGTGTTAAACAGAATTTAAATCTAAATAATTTATTGAACAACATCAATATTATGCACAAAAAAATAGCTTTAAATTTAATCAAGGGAAAAAATAATGTATAATGTGTAAGTTTTCCTTAAAGCAGATGTGAAAGTTAGACATACACAAGCAGGTAGAACTGTCCTTGAAAGTAATGGATCCCCAACCACAGGGAGAACAGACCTCTGAGAACAAATCTGCTAAGCATTCAAGAGACATATGCCTTTTGCTGTCAAAGAGCAATCATCAAGATGATATTCTTCATTTATCTATCTCAATAAACTAGCCCAAAACTTTTCTCTGTGACAGCAGTTGTTTGCTTCTTTTTTTTCCCCAGATATATATGCAGGTATTTTTTCCCCTTGGCACATATACTGTGCAGTTTAATTTTATCCATAGCTCAGCTTGCCTTGCCAAATATAGTTGAATGTTAACATATTTAGGTTTCATAATAATGAAAGCAAGAATGGCACCTTCAGTCTCCTTTAGTCCACAACTTGCAAATGTCTGAATTTTTGAAAGTAAGAGATCTAAATGTGGGAATTGCAGTTTATACACCCCTGTCTCCACTGCAATGCCATGAAGAAAATGTAGCTCAGATGTGGACTTATCTTTATTACTCTCTGAAACATAAAATAAATGTTTTAAGTAGCTTAATAAAACTATTTGCACTGGATCTGTTATTTGGCATAATTCATGTGGAATTTCACATCACATTCCTATATAAAAATTAATTCTGGGCAAGATTTTGCACTCCATCTTAACCATATCTAATTTTTATGTTCCATAGCAGAGTTGAGGCTGCCCAAGCAGGTCTAATACATTTTTACTTTATTATGATTCTTATAAGGTCTCTCAAAATATGCTTAAAATTGCCTTGACAATTTAAACAAAAGCAGATCTGTATGGGATCTGTAATTGTACTGTGCTACATGATTTAAGCTGGCTAATAGTGAGCACACACTGAGCAGCTGGGAAGGAAAAGACTGTGTGCTCAGAAGGAAAAGGGAGAGCAGAAGGAAAGGTTAATAAAGCAAAAGATAGTTCTCTTTTCTTGCTGAAAATTACATCTCCAATTTACCGATATCATTGTATTAACATATGCAGACAAAGCAACATATACAGCGATTTCTTTAGTCATGCTATAATCCTCCTTCTGTTTTTCTTAGTATTCTTTAATGTTTTATATTATTTATTTTGCATATTTGCATCTCGTTCCCAGTTACACAAATGTAAATTTTTCATTAAATGTTGAACTGCTTAAAAAAAATAAGACTAATATATAATGCTATATTTAAAAAATCAGGTTACTTTCAACAGCTGCCTGTAACTAAATTAAGATTAGAAAAAGCAAGCAGCTAAATTTGATATGACTTAAAATTATTTTTATTTAAAATATAAAATCAAGTAAAAGACTATGAAATAAAGCTTCCAGAAATTTCAGTATTATTGCCACTTCAAAAAAAAATATTTTCAAGTTGTACTTACAGCTTATACATCCTTTTATTAAAGAATTCCGAAGGTAAGTTATAACATTAGCAGAAATCAAACCCAGCATATATGTGTCCATTTTAATTCAATAAGGTTAAGTCAGCTTTGTGGTTTAGATGCTCAGCAGATCTTAGCTCTACAGCATCATTACACCATGCCTTGAAACTGATGATTTTTACTAGCCTCATAATGATAAGGGCTATATAGGATTTGCATGAGTGATGAGAGTCCAAAATGCGCAGCAGAGATCAGAGTTCATGGTGGGTGTCAGGCATTGTGCAAATCTGAAAGCTACATGCATTTTTATGGGTAACAAATGCTATAGTCATTAGGAAAATTTCTTACAAACAAAGGAGATGGAAATCTTGTGTTAGGAATTTACATAACAGCCTTCCTTAAGTATAAAGGTTATACTTTTAATTGTATTCTTGGGGGTCTCGAAAAAAAAAATCTCAACCAACCTATCGCTTTCATCTTCACGTAATAAAAAGCTATGAAACAGGCTGTTAACTGAATTAAGTGTCACAAGGTCATGAAATAAAAGATCTATTTTCTTCTTTTCTTTTTTCTTTTTTTTTTTAGGAGAGAAAACAGTTTACAAAACAGAAAAAGACTTGTTCAATGAAACAATCAGCTTTAGTTACAAGTGCAAAAGTCAGCCATGTGTACTAATTCACAGTAATTATGATGCAAAGTGAACTCCTTGGAGACTTAAAAGTCAACGCCTGGCAATGGTTGGGCAAACAGCAGAGTGGAGCTGCTCAGGTGATACTGACCCCTTCAAAGCCCTTTGTGTTACTGAACAACCCAACCTATCCAAGTATCTGCTTGTCCTCCCTTTCCTAGGTATTATTACTACACCATATTCACAGAGCTGCTATTTAAAACATTACAAACTAGCATGCATCCCAGCACTCAGCTCTTGCATAAGCAATGAATACACTCCAAGGAAACAGAAGCACTGAAAAAGAAAAATTTAAATCTGTGTTTGTAACACAATCCCAGCTGAGAATTAGATGTGGAACATGGAAAGGTGATAGGGCAGGAGTCTTAGAAAATTCATCTTAGTTGTCTTCCCCTTTTTAGACTTTAACACATCATGCCCTCCTGTCTTCTTGCCTCCCACATAAGCAATTACTACATTGTGAAATGAGGTAAAAATCCAAGACTGACAATTTTCAAGCATTCAACACTGTCCGTGCTGCTTCCACAATGAAAACACAGGTTTCACAATGGCTTATACAGGGACAGTTAGAGTTAGACCAATACAATGCTGAAAGCTAGAGGAAAAAGCACGTATTTGGCATCTCATATTTAACACATATATTTACACCATGACAGAAAAATTCACCCCAAAAAACCTAGGAACCGCTGATAATGAGAGTCTCTGTTGCTAGTCTGAATTGGGTTTAAAATTACAAAAGAACCCAAAGACCACCTGCAGAAGAGACAAGTTGCAACCTATCTACCTGGCACCAAATTATGCCCTTAAGTGGAGCACTACAGTTAAAAGAAAACTCAGGGCATTCTGCCACTGCACGTCTACTGCTACAACTTCATGCAGCATCTAACTGTTAATATAAATTTAGGACAAGCCAACATTTACAGCACATTTAAAATACATCTCTAACCACCTATATCTTAAAACAGATCCTTAGTTTACAATGAACTGCTGGCAAAAAGCTTGCTGCAGCATTCTCATGAATGACAGGTCTCTGTAAAGCATGTTTTTTGTACTGCATTAAAAAATTCACAGCAGTCTGTAAAATAAAAACTCTAGATCAAATGGCATCTTAAATTAAAATTTTGCAGAATTCTCTATGGCTGCTATGTTCATGAGACTTTTTATTAGTGTAAGGGGCACATACTTTTTACTCTGCAAGCACTTTATTGCATTTTTCCTTCATTTACAGCATGCTTTTTATTTAGGGCTTTAGAGACCCACATTCTTCTCTCCCTCCCTTCTTTTTTTCTTCCCTGAATGCTCCTAAAGTTACAGAACAAGGGGATCCTACCTGGCAGTCTACAACAGGTCAGTGATCAAACAGAAGGAGCAGTGAGACAGCAGCCAAATCCTGCCCCATCTCCTGAGAATTACAGAAAGCCAGGGCTTCTCAGCCTGCAATGCAACTGAGCCACTGCACCCTGAGGCTCAGATAATCTTAGTTCACTTTCTGCAAGCACATACAGCACAAATCTCTGCACCTACTGAGGTTAAGACGCAAGCATTTTTTTTTAAGTTGCTGCTCACTGTAGTTTTCAACACAGGTAGAAGCTGCTTGAAAATGTGACCTCATCTGTCTTATGACAGCAGAAACAAAGATAGATTAAAAATACACCAACATTGCTCTGCCCCAGTGATCAAAGCTGTTTTAAATAAACAGCGCTCTTTATCTGTAAAATGCACTGGTCTTTGAACAACTATTAGTTTTACCTAAAGTACTTACATTTGCTTCAACAAATCAATACACCAGATAAAATAAGCTGTAATATGGACAGACAGAACTAGATCAAGTAGTGAAGTATTATCATTTACCCAGTAATGCGCCAGTTGTTCATTAAGATACTACTTTGTGCAAGGAAAACACTCTTAAAATCTTAGTGGGTTTTAAATACATCCTACATTCAGGAATGCATTATGCACTGAGTTAACATTACACAGCCTACGTCTGCTATGTACTCAAAGAAGCATGAGCAGTCTTTGCCATTTCAAAAAGCCAGTATCACTGCAAAAAGTGAAAATTAGTGGGTGCAGTAACACAGGAAAGAAGTGACGTGGTATAGTGGGTGCCACAAAGTAGTAACTAATTATTAACTTCTGGAAAGGTTAGCATGAATCCTCTTTAAGGCCATAAGCTACAGCCAACATGAATAAAGACATATTCTTGATTAAGGAGACAAACTCTAAGCTGTGAGAATTACAGAGAGCAGTTAAAAGGCATGATGCACAGAAACATTTACCCTTTCATCAAGAACGGCTGGCCTATCTAGGAAAGAGCTGAGATGCTCTTAGGAGAGTCTGCTCTTGAGCCGGATCTGTGGTTAAACAGAAGCCTTAGTGCACACAATTAATCTTACAAACTGCACTTTCATGAATGTCATATGAAGGAAATTAAAGATACTTACACAGCCACCAGCAAGAATTTCTGCAGCCAGCGGGACAGATCCATCTTTAGTCCTGAACTTATCTCTCACAAAATCATTAACCTTAAAAGACAAACATTTATGAAAGCTGATAAATTAAAAGGTCAGAGAAAACACTCATCAGCTGCAAATTCTGTGCAAATGAAAATGCAAACACATCCAGTAAGCTACCAAACTACAAGGTATCAAGAAATCAAAGTCTTAGATTTTATATTAAATATTCTAAAGCTACGTTCTTCCTTCTAACAAGAATTTGCAGCATAATTCAAATACTTATTATTCAAAAAATAAATCATCACTAATAATGTAAATTTTAAAATCAGAAAATTATAAAATACATTAATATTTTAGAAGTGTCAAATTAATAAAAATTAAAATTAACAAATTAAAATGTCAAATCAATATCAGAATGTTCAATACTAAGCTTTAACACAATGGCAATTCAATAAGTAGCATTATGTGCCTTTTTTTTAAATGCATACTACTATCTTTGATGAATACTGCCTTATCAGTGAATAAACAACATATTATGATTGGATTATAAGAAATTCTTAAGTGCCTTACAAACACTTAAGAAATAACAAAATTACAGAAGTAAAACATTTAGAAAAAACACGCAAACAAGTTCCTTTCTTACCAACAATTCACTACATGCTCATATTATCTATCTCCTATTGCACTAGAATCATACATACAGCAACCACGTGGAGATACAAAAACAAAAGCCCTCCAATAAGTAACTATTCTGATTTGCTAAGAAGTGAAACCAAAGGCCTATGCTACTTACAAACAAGCAGATGAGCTGAACAAGTTGAATGAGCTTGTTATATTTTTGAGTGAGTCCAAAAATAAGTTTTCAGTAAGATTCCTAAAATTTACATCTACACCTCTGGATGAGACTTGTATGCCACTTGTACTGTTCACAAGTCAGATATTAACACTGCTAATTTTAATTTGCTGCATTTTACAATGTGGAGAAATGTGAAAAAAAAATCCATTTGCAAACTTACAGTAAGTTTTATGGCCTTCTCTGGTGCTACTCCTAACAGCTGTGGTAACAGACCTGTAACATGGAAATAGAGAATTCAAGGCATTGAGTAACCTGGTATTAAATAAACACATCAACAAATGTATGTAGAGACCAGCACCTAGAAACAGGCGATTTTTACAGCAATTTTGTGTTATTATATATAATGAGAGTACTTAAACATTCAATTTTAAGAACAAACTTTGTGCTACCACTTCAAGTGCTACCACTGTCTATATGTATTTCTTTCTTTTTCTTTTTAATTCATACTAGCTCATTTTATGTTTAAACACTAACATAGATTTGCCAAATATGTTTCAGTACTGTCCCAAGCTGACTTTCATTTTCTGCATCTTCACACAAAAATCAAGACCTTCTAATTAATTTTGTGAGATACACAAAGAATCCACTTCAAAAATCAAAACCTTTTCCTAGCAAAAACAATGGCATTAGATGGCAGGACCGAAGGGGATAGGAATCAAAATAATGCAAAACATTCAAACATGTATGACTGCATTCTTGAGCTCTTTGCCCAGCTAAATCATCAGCTATTAAAACAAAGGAAGTTATGTTGCTTTCTACTCAGGTATGGAATTTTCTATTTTATTTTGTTAGAAGTGATGTGCTACAGAACTGGAAGTGTGAATTTCTGACTGTCAGCTTCACTTGTTTGAAGTGAATGGTCGATATTTTGTAAACATTTGATTGACACAGCCTAAAAATAGGCAAAGCTTACCAACAAAGCCTGAAGCTAGAATGGTGTTGCAAGCATTCATCAGCATAATGAAATTAAGACACCATTCAAAAATGTGAGAAAATCACCTCAGCTAGAGCTCCTGGTGCAGAGCGCTTTGTTTTAGCAGCTCAGCCAGCACATTTGGGTACTTTCTACAAAGCCTGACATTTTCACCTCTCCATGGTTTTATTTCGTTGAAAAAAAACCCAAAACCAATTAAGTTTCCACCTCTAAAAGTTAACCTGCTGAAAAGCATTTTCTTAAAGAACTAACTATCAGAATAACACAGAGAAAAATGCACATGCTCTGGTTTAGTATATTCTTCGATCCTGCCACCATCCATCAGCTTTACTGGTTCCTACTGATGCTCTTAATAAGGAATTGACATTGAAGAAAAGAACCATTTGGTTTGTGGTAGCAGGAGACCCAAGCATATTAATGTACTGATGTCTTGATACAGCTGATGTACATATATAAGTAACATTTACCCAGGATAACAATGCTGCATTATGACCATATGACTGAATATTCAAATTAAAAAATACAGTAGCACTAAGCTCATACAGTTGCTCAAAACCAAAAGAGATTCTGCAGACTATGTAAAATTTTAGAATTTGAGTTTCTTAAAAAGTGTTACTTGTATGGGTGACGTGAAACCATTCCTAATGAAAAACCATTAAGCCATTCAGAATTACATAATTAAGTGTTACATTATCTGTAGCACTATAAGGGAAACACAGTAATATAAAATGAATAGAATTTTTTCATTACAAAATTATCTTTGTAAAAATTGCTGTAATATTTACAACTTGCTATAGGACATGTGTGGCCTTATATAAACATTATGGCAAATGACTTTATATCTTCAGAGATTAAAAAAAATGTTCCATATACTTTAAAAGCACACTACCTAATCTTAAGCTGAATCCAGAAAAATTAAGCAAGTCTGATCTGATATAGCAGATACTATTCCAAACACATAGGTCATTAATTTTAAAATCACATACACATATATTATTACACCCAAGCTGTACATACCATGACTTTCAAGTCATGCTTTATCAAATAAATCACAGAAAAAGACATTCTAAAGTATCAATATATGAAAAGTATAAAAGTAGTCCAGTTGATGATCTGCATAAACCTCCAATCTTAGAAACAACATTAGCAGGACAAATCAAATCCATTTTCACTGAACTGATCTGAAGATGGCCTTTTAGCCATTTTTCAGCTCCCAAAACTTTGTATTTGTAAAAACACTTGTAAAGTCATAAGAAAAAGATGTTTATCTTGGAACAAGTTTTTTTTTTTTTTTTTTTCCATCTGGTTCATTCCTTTTGTAATCAAGTCCAAATGGGACTGTTACGACTCAAAGCTTTCCATAAAACTTCGAGGTAGAGAAGAGAAAGGTTAAATAGCATAGACAGCAGTTTAAAAAAACCCCAACACCAGAAAAACCCGACTGAGCAACCAAAGCCTAGAACATTTTTCTCTTTTCCTGCCTCTACTTCACACATGATTTTATAGTATAAAAGTGCTTTGTAAGTTTAATTACAGATAATGCTGTATATATCTACTGCAAGATAGCAGACAGTATTCTATAAAAGGCAGCATGAATTTTAAGACCAGGTTTTACAGCCTTACCAGGTACCAGTTAGGCCTACTGTCTGTCTCCAGCACCTTAGGAGGGCAGAGGGACCCTTCATTTGATCTCATACCTATCTCAAAGTGCTACCTGTGCATTCTATATGCTATGACCATCAAAATTAAATTTTTTTTCTTTTTTGTTTTGATGGGAGTCCTGAAACACTGTTGAAAAATTTCTAAACATGATAAAGATGCTAAGTTTTGAAAGAAAGAAAGCACATCAAAGGCCCCATAAGAAAATGTCATATTTCTGTTGGGGTTATCTTGACGCAGTGGGAATTTCTTAGTGTTACAATGCATTAGCAGATCAGCAATGTGACATATACACAGATGGAGAACAGGCTTAGAAATGTCTGGCAGTGCCTTAAAAATGCATGCCTTTTATAACATCAGAGCATAATATCTTGCACATAGGCAGCCTGCTAGTATAGTACATGGTAAACACATTATTCAGTGCCTTTTTATAGCCAAGGCTTTTTAGCAGCAATTACAATGTACCACTTCGTATCTGACACACTGTCATAGTGGGACTCAGAGGGAAGGGGAAGGTGTGTGCAAGAGAGAGCACCAAAAGCTGCATTCATTTTGTGACACCCTACAAGTTATTTTCTGAAAGCAGTATAAGTACATTGTGAATACACACACAACAGCTCATCCAGCCCAGCAGTACCAACAGCACTGAGAAACAAAAATCTTACTTGGCCAAAGTATTTTTTTCGATGTCTAACAGGGACGCTTCAGTTTCACACTGTGTAACAGATGTGATTTTCCTTTCACATCAGGAAAAAACAGTGACTGAAGGTTTTGTTGCTCGGTCTAGATAAAATATTTGAAGCCATTAGGGTATCTCATAGGAAGGTAATAATGGAATACTGCCACATTTTTCCATTACAGGATTCAATAAACTAGACAATTAATCACCAGTTGCCATTCAAATATAGCTCCCTCAGACTGGAAATGGGGTATTTCCTGAAAATGTGCTTTGACAGAACTTGGTGTACAAGTAGGCGTATCCAGTCTATATATATGGTATTCCATTGCATAATTTGGAAGGAAAGCTTCTGCCACAGTCTTTCTGCACCATTAGCATGGGAGTCCATCAGTAATAATGAACAAATCATTAAAATCTAAATTAGATGGCATTTGGAGTCACTGCAGGGCTAGAAGCACCATCAACAGAAATAAAACTAACAAACTCCTGAACAGTTAATTATCACAGATGACAGTGTCTTCAACAGCATTCCCTGTCTTTTCCATCCTCCAGGCAAAGTGGCATTAACAGTATGGCTACCAAACATTTTCCTAAACTACATTTTATCTCCGGTACTTAAATTTCCCATGAAACTTCGATGAAGTATATGTGAAATGATCTCTACTGGATGCACTGCTTAGTCTGTGAAGCATTCTGTGACTCATCAGGTGGACTTCTGATTAAAATTCTATTATGACATGTAGGTGACCTGTGACAAATCACAGCTTTCAAAATTTTCTTTAATTTGCATGTATAAAAATACCTGTGTTTCTAAATATGCATTTCAGGTATAAACGTAGACAGAACAGTAAATTACAGGTATATGAGATGAGCATTCTTTTCAGCCATGCTGAGAGACAGATGAAAAAATTACCTCAGATGTAAAGTCTTTTAAAAAATGCTAACAACACAGCATTCATATAATGCATATTATAAAGACCCCACAGAGGTTTAGATCATGTTTGGTTTTGTTGGTTTGTTTTTATTTTTTTAATCCAAGTGTCTTCTCAGTGGAAACACTGATTATACTTAGAACCAAACTGACATCAAACCAAATTTAGTGCTCTCTATATATCCACAAGATGGTGTAATTTATCCTTATCTGAGATGGTGGTTTAAAACATGGTTTCCAAGTTTGGAAAAAAACAGTGATACAAAAAGAAATCAGTTCACTTTGTTGGATGGAAATATGAGCCTTTTATTAAAAATATCTGAGGCTGAGTTCAGAGTGGGGCTTATAATTTCTGCTTGCTTTCTTCAAGTGCATCAAGATAAAAGACCACTGCTCTAAATGTTCCTAGTACAATTTTTAAAAAGCTTTTGCATCTATTCAGCTAAGGAGAAGTCTCCCAATGATTACTTCCTCCCTCAGTGGGGACAAAACCACCCACATTGACTTAACCCTGAACAAATCAGTTGAAGAAAGAATTGCAGTGACCGATGAGTAGCAAAAAGTAATGTACTCTGTAGTGTGTCCTACCTAGTGTAGGATTCAAGTTTAGAATAAGATGACTTTTGCTAAATGTGTACTGCATTACATTGGGTAATTACACTAATCTATAAAATGCTTCTTTCAAATCTTCCTTCCTCTCAAGCTTAAGCAGAAACTTCCTTCTGCACTCAGCTCCTTAACTTTCTTCAACATCTCCTTAGAAAGTGAGCAAAAGTCTGAATGTACAAAACTGCACAGAAGGAGCTCCAGATTTTTAAGCAGTTTTCTCTATTTGCCTCTAAGAGCTAAGTCAGGGTGCTCTTTAAGGAGAGAATTTGTAGAAGCGCAGGTCTAAATTTGCCTCTAAAATGATGGTATTCGACTATATAATCCAGAAATTAGATTATTAGCCTGGTCTTAGAAGTTCAGCCCCACCAAACTGTCTGAGATTTCACTATTCAATATTCCTTGGACAACTGGAAAGTAGTAAAGACAATGGGGACTGGAAGGACAAGCTATACTGATGAAGTTTCCTAAGGTTCCTTAAACCTGGCAATGAAAAAAATTATTCCAAACTTAGGACAAGCAGAGTTAAGAACATGCATTTATGACATTTATGAGTATTTATCTGTTTTGTTTTTCCCGAGGTGAAAAAAAATCACTGTCCTTCAGAATTTCAGTAAGACAGAAGGAGGCAATAGTAGAATTCTGCATATTTATTCTTTCAGGATGCTGGAAGAAGTAGAAAAAATTTACAAGGAATATATTTGGTTCTTTAGGTAATAACTGGGACTTTTGAAAGATTTTGATTGCTATAAATCCTTACAAAATAGAGACCGTGTCAATACTCTTTATTAAATTATTAAGTCTACTCCAAAAGTGGCCGCAAACTAAGTCAGTAGTAAGAGAGCCTTTCCATGTCCAATTGTGCTGAAATAATTACAGAGTCTGTATTTTGCAGAGGAGCTACTTAGCGACTCAGGTCATATGTTAGGTGTGCACACCTATTACACCACCTAGTTTTTATGCTGTTTCCCACATTGTTTTATGAACTGTTACTTTTTTTTAAGGTACACCCAGCTTTGCCAGTTCATAACAATGTGTCACCAAAATCCTCTGTTCTTCATTCCTTACTCAACTGCTTTTAACAATCAATTTCTTTCATTACAATATTCTTATTTTACAAGTGAAAATAAGTTTCTAAGCAAGCTAGCTAAAAATTAATTCAGTAATGCAAGTTTTAAATTCTCCCCTATGAATATGGCAGAGGGGCATAAAAGATCTCAATAATTATGACATCAGAAATATAATTTACTTTAACTCTGTGACAGAGAAGAACTGGAATCTCATGCAGAGGTTCTTGATTCTTTATGACTCCTCCTGAGTTACCTGAATTGACACCACTGATGCCACAACTGGGACAATGATAGAACAAAAAAAAAAAAGCCACCATTTAACTTCAGGCACTTAGATATCTAAGATATCCAAAGTCAGTATGATTTACATCCTGAACAGTGTCAATGGATTTTGGAGCTTTCTCCATTGACTACAAAGGCAGGTTGGAATGGGTAACTTCATAACTTGGGTGTATTGGTTACATTTATAAAACTAAGTGGGCTGAAACCCAATGAATCACTCTGGCTGACTCCACAGTAACAACATAAGAAAAGGTATACAAAAAACTTGATAAAGATGAGTATTTCCAATGATTACTGAAGCAAATGCAACTGATTCGCAGAGACCTTTTTGTCTCAAGAGAAACATAACAAAAAGTACTGCAAAGAACAAAAACCCACAGATGATCTAACTTCTTACCAAACGGGACAAAACACTCTTGGCATTAAGCACTGCTAAGGAAATGAGAACTTTACTAACAATGTATTTTTGCTGTAGGAAATTGCTAATGTTTCCCTATGGCAGATGAGGAGAGAAAGGACAGAGACGTCCTACAGAAATGTTCTCATTACAGTGAAGTTTTAATTATCGAGAAGTTTTTAAATCCTTCCCATGTAACAAAGAAGCAAAAGTCTGAACTAAAAGGACTTAAAAATCCAAAACTCTTAATAGTATCTTATCATTAGTATATAACACCTTTTAAACTTACCTCGATAAAGCCCAAAGAAACCTTCATAACGTAGCACTTTCTTGAAGCAATCAAAACTGTTTTTATACATAAGTTCTCCCACAAAAGAGCCTGTAGAACGCTGGTTTTGCATGCGAGTTTTCACTAAATCAATTGGGTAGACTGCAGTGGCTCCAACAGCTGCAAATAAAATTCAAGATATAAAAAAACATGATTTTGCATTTGCACTGTTTGACTGCAACTGTCATCTTTCACATTTACACCTAACATATCAGTTACATCTTTTTTCTTTGTGATACATTCTGGATACATTAAGCTATCTCCCACAGTTTTAACCAAATACACTTTCCAGTCCTACCTCATTATTAATTTGATTTTCATTACATTTGTTTGGGAACAAATCAGACAGCAACACCACCTGGAAACTCCAATAGTTCATAAATCTCAAAATTATTGTAGACCAGATGATCCCTTCCCCTTCAATCTTAGAGTCATCCCACCCCTCAGACACAGCTCCAAGGGAAAGTCTGAGAAGCCTTCCACACTTAAATGAGAGTCAGAGGAGAAGAAGGGCAAAAGAAAAGAAGAAAAAACTCAATCAGTGAAGATGAATATTCTTTTGCCCAGCCATGACTAACCTCCAGCAACTGAACCAAGGGCAAACCTGTACGCTGATTCTGCAATCTGGATGAGAACAGGTCGAGACACATCGCCTGAAGCTTTCTGTCGAGGCAGGATTTAAAACAAAAGGAAAGACAAGAAAAATAATCAAAACATCTAATTTCCCAAGAGAACATTTCATAATCAGACAGATAAAAGTATATGGATACCTGGAAAAAATTCCACAATACACTAGAGATTTTGTTCTCAATCATTACTTTTTTCCACTGATTTCTAAGTGTCATATAAGGCAGCCTCTTCTAATTGGAATAGGAAAGAAAATAGATACTACAACAAAATTATACAACTCTAAAATCAATGGTCTAAATGTGGTCTAAATGTGGTCTAAACATATTGCCTCTTCAGTCATTAATTTTCTACAGCTAAAAGCAACTCCAGCTTGGAATTTCTTTTTACTGTCACCAAAACCAGGTACACCTATTACTTCCCAGGCTACCAAAACAAGTATGCGAGCACTCACACAGATTAGCCGAAGGAAAATAAGGTTCCATAAAGCACCTCCACAATTTCATTTTGCTCACAGTCTATGTGTGCTAGATTCAACCCAATGAAAAATAAATTTCAGAAGTGTTCCAGATTTAAAATTGCTATCTAATGAAAGAAAATAATAAAGAAAACAGAAGTTCTGCAGGGGCATTAAATCTTTCATACTTACTAGCATTTTTTGCAGTATGTTCTTTTTAGGATACTACAAGTAAAGCAACAAAATAAAGATATGGATACATTTTCCTGTGTTTATGTTTTAGTTAATTCCAATATAGGTGGAGATTACCAGAAATAAATATATCAATGTAGCTGAAAATCTTTTCAGTCTCAGCATCAAGCAGCTGACATTAAAAAGGAATTGGGTGGAAAAAAATGAAAAGATGGGTCGCATACACAGAAGAAATGGAAAGGATCATAGTTCATTGTCTTCACCTCCTAGAACAATGAAAATCATGGTAACAGAGACAGTGGCTCCAAAGCAAAAAGTGAAGAAGCTGCTACTTCCATCACACATTTTTCTCTACCTTTTACTGCCACCTATTGTAACTTATGTTACTTGATATTCAGCCAAATGCAAATGCTTTTAACTCCTTTAGGAGTCTTCTAGGAATAGATGGTGAACTTTGGGAGCCAACTCACTTGAATTCATCCCAGCATCATCACCATTTAGTCACTGCTTGAACAAACAGAAAACCACCACCTCAGATCCTGTCTTGGAGAGGTGGTGGGGGTGTTCACATGTAGGGGAGGCAGGAGAAGAAAAAAGAGAAGGAAAAGAGACGCATGTGTACACACACACAGAGGCCTGGCTTATGGCCTGGTAGTCCTAAAAATGTAGCCTGGATCAACTCATTGTGGTCAAACTGGCGTCTCCGCACAGACCCAGAGCAGGAAAAAAGAAAACCAACAAAAAACCCTTAGTCTCACAAGACACAAAGTTAAGACTGCCTTAAAATAGAGACAGAGAGAAATGGGAGGGTTAGTTTTAAATCTATCTGTAGAGAAACTTGTGTCAATGAAAATACAAAATATGATAAGGTAATACAAAAACTAAAAGACCAAAAGGTTTGACATTTAAAGAACATTCCTATTTCCTTTTGCCTCAAAACAAAAAAAAAGTCCATTTGTGGTTATACCACTGAAAGTAAATACCCTTTAGGTTTTGGACATACTTTTACTGAAACTGTGATGTTAGTTATACATAAGCTCTCCTATTTTGATATTCAGCAGAGCATAAAGCAAAGCAGAGAACACTGCGAAGCCAGGAACATGCATATGTGTTCAGAACAAGGGCTGCCATTTCATAGGATAGATGCTGAATTTTAATTTTTTTCTCTTTTCCTCATTAAAAAGAACACAGACCAACAGAATCACAAAACATAAACATCTTAATTAGGCATGCATCTAGTATTTACTGACTGGCTAGATGACACATATTATCTTTCCAAAGTAAATTACATTTGACCCGTTAAAATGGAGCCCAAGAGGAAGGGGCACAAAGAAGAGATGGAGAGAACACGACACCAGTAAAAAAAAAATTCTAACAAGATGTTACTCCTCACAGTTATTACAGAACACACGAGAAAAGCAACTTAGATGACAACAACAGGAAGAGGCTGACTGCCTATTTACCTGGCACTAGAAACAAATAACAGCATTGTGCTGGCTTCTGTTCTTACCTGCCTCTGAGCTTCAGCCAGATTGTAGGGCAATGTCCCTTCCTCCAGAGGAGCAATTCTTTCAATATCAGCTAACGTCATGCGCCTGATGAAATTAATTCACATTAGTGTTTACTTAGAGGTTGGTTTTCAGATCACTAAAAGTTACCTGCATGTGGGCCACTACATTACATTCTCCTGTCCCCCAACACCACCTCCCACTCCTTCCAAGAGAGAAGAGAAGAGAAGAGAAGAGAAGAGAAGAGAAGAGAAGAGAAGAGAAGAGAAGAGAAGAGAAGAGAAGAGAAGAGAAGAGAAGAGAAGAGAAGAGAAGAGAAGAGAAGAGAAGAGAAGAGAAGAGAAGGATAGATAATTCTCCACTTACCCCCGTGGCTCATAAAGATCTGCTAACTGAAACAAGATGTCAACTTCCATGGGTGTAACCTGACCAAATTTCTGGGCTGCCAGAACAAACTCCTCTGCAACAGAATAAAAATACAGAAAATTAAATGAACTCAAACCAGAAGAAATAATCCAGAGCACCCCATAGTTGCACTATATTTTAGTATAAAGTAGAAGACGCTGGTTGGGGAGGGTGAAAGGGGAGTAAGTTACCCAACACAGAAGTGTTCCTGTCACTACATAAATGTGTGCTTTAAATGGTCTGTCCTTCATGCAAGTAAGTACAACTCTCTGGTCTTAAAGCTTAGTACTACCAGCAGGATTTAGGATATTTGACATACGGTATCAATCAGCTGCAGGTCAGAGGGAAAAATATAAAATAAAAGGCAAACAAAGAAAAACCCCCAAAACAGGAGTCAAGAGATGTGGAACTTTTCATGCATAGTCCCAGGAGGCCACATTAATGAAACTCTGGTGTTGCACAGGGAATTCTCTATAAAAGTGGTTAGATATAGCAGATAACATCTTGTTCCAAGCTTGTAGATCAGCTTACTGTGCCGCCAATACAAGTTTATGGAATTCTTCAACTACCCTTGAAGGTCACTTTAATAGGCTGCCAATTTGGCAGGAGTCCTAGGAAGTTTTTTAAACTTTTAAATATCTTTACATACTTTCCTCACCCTGCCCCCACCACCAGTTTACTAGGACCTTTTTCTGATTGAAACAAAATGAAAAAGCTGGAGGGTGCACTCCGAGGGGACTGTACAAAACTGAGTGGCAAACCAAGGAACGGTAACAAGGCACACTTCCCCCCTGCCCCCATTGATTTAAAAGCATACAGATGAGGTCTTTCCCTCCATTCAAATATCCAAGGAAACTTCCAGACTGCAAATATTTCTACCAACCTTTAGTGACTTCCACGTCTTTTCTATTTCCAGCCAGAGTACTGTAGATCTTTCTAATGAGCTCCATGTTGTTAAGGAGAGAATTAAATCCATTAAAATAGGAAAAGCTGACCTGATGGGAAGTGGTACCTCCAGCAGCCTAGGAACAGTAAAAGAGGAGAAAAGAGACTGTTACAAGACTAAAAAACCTTGAAATAAAAGTTTTCAAATAATACTCTTTTACAAGAGTGACAGCAGCACAGGCTTGCTTTTTTTAAAAACCTGCAAAATAAAGAACTTTAAACTATGAAAGATTCTTATGTTACTGAAACTAATCATGACCAGAATATAAAACTCTCCCCACCCTACAAACCTAAACAAATACATATGCAGGATTATAACAACATAACCAGTAGTAATTTACAAAGTTCGAGTTTCAGTACTGCTTCAGTTGGAAATGTTTCATAAACTGGCTTATTTCTAGTAATGAGGAAATCTACTTCTACATGTAAAGCATATTACTATATAGAAAATTTCAACAAAACCAAAACATATTCTGAGAAAGGTCAATTGAAACCTTTAAATTCACAGGCATTTCAAGTCATGGAAAACCAGCAGTAAGCTCTCAGGCTTATATCAGGCAGTCAAACATAATGGGAACAATAAGGTTTGAACAGTTACTCATTTTCAAATGAGAACTGAGACTAAACCTCTATTTTAAAGTGGTGCTGGGTCTGCACACAGAACAATTATTAGATCAATTCACTATTAAAATTATAAGATTAATGATCAAGCAAATTTCTGAAAAAAAGTATGCATAAGCTTGCCGAATTTTAACTGACCTCGAGGGATAATCAAAAGTCATACCTGATGTTTTATGACAGAGCATATGACACAGGAAGGCTGGTAACAAGATTGTGAGAGAACCATGGAAGAAAGTACCAAATCTCACTGTCAGCTCCTAAATCTTCTGGCTATGCTTATTGCTGCATGAATCTTCTAATATTCTGGTCAGAGTTTGCACTACTCATCACTTCACAATTGCAAGTGAAGTGATGAAATCTCTCCCTTGCAAGTCAAAGCATAACAGACCTTTCAGCAGATCTTCAAACCTGAATATGGCCAAGCTTTGGATTACTTGGAACGTGCTGCTACAAGTTCCCAAAATTATAAACTGTGGTCAAAACCAAATGTACCTCTTTTCTTTATGCACTCCAAACAGAGACAAAATATATAGTTAAGTGTAACAACTATTAGTCAAGATAAAGTGAATGTCCTTGGTTGATGTTCCAATTCATACATAGTCCCAGGTACTTGGAAATTACATTCAGGAGCTTAGAATTTACATTAAAAGCAAGTTCTTTGAAGATGACATCCTAAGTGCGACGTAATGGCATTCAAAAATATTTGACACAATCTACTATGATGGAATGGCTGGAAAAAGGCAAACTCTACATTTGTAGGCCATTACTAAGGTCCATCTACATGCTTTGTCTTTTGTCTCTGGAAACCAAGACCATTGAGGATATATGTTCAGCAATCAGGGTTAATTTTCATATGTGCGGGTAATAAGTGCTAGACTTCAAAATGTCCATCCTCAAGCTGGATTATATGTCATGTAGTGGTCAAGGTACGTAAGAAAAGGAATTCCACATTTGTATCCCAGATCTGCCAGCTGGGATACCAGAAGTACTCACAGCTACTAGACATTCTTCTACAAATGGTGTCAGCATGTGTGGCCGGATAGTGACCATAATGTCCCTGAAGTCCATAGCTGTGACTCTTCCAGACTGAGCATTGTCTCTCTGTACAAACGCTTGTTTTGCATGTTCTAATTGGATCTCCTAAAAACACATGGGGAAAAAAAGCAGTTAGGTTCAAAATAATCACCTTACCAAGTAATGCAATCCTACAAGGCTCTCATACCTAACAGAACATGACTACATGTAACTGAATTTTAATTGGCTGTTATATGTATATTTTATGTAAATTTCAGCCTTTTCTATTCAGCCTTTTCTATGATCTCTATCACTGACCTCAGTACCTAAGACAACATCATGATTCCTTTGCTGCCTGGACATTATGTCATGCAATTCATTTAACTGAGAAACAGAGAACACATACCAACACACCAGTGCAAGTAATCTCCCGCTCATGAACATTAAAGTTTTCCAAGATGTGCATTACCCAGTTTATTGCATGTGTCACAGCAGGTAAAAATACTTTCTGTAAAAGCACTCACTACTCCCTGAACAAGGACAATGGATGAACAAGAACAAGGACATCAGAGATTTCCATGTAGACACCTACTAATCTGAAAAGGATTCCCTCAAAGAGCATCCTCACTTAAAACATAAAGTTATTTGTCTACAAAAGACACCAGCAGTTTAATTTAGACCTCCTTGTCTCATGACTGATTAAAGATCAGTTCTCAATATTTCAGTAGTAGTAAGAGGCATAAACATTATCTGATACACCCACCTGATAATCTCATTTTGTGATTCAAATGTACCTCTGAGAGACAATAGAAGTAAAAAGGTATATAATCTCTCAAAGTTGTATCTTTTCCTACTGTGACCTTCACCCTTTCTTCTTAAATTACTGTTAGACTACTGGGTTTTTGTCATTTATTAATTTATGTCAGTTATTAAGGAAATGGAATCAGAGCAAAACTATGTCTTGCAGTGGACCATGACACTTTCCAACCATTTCCACTATATTGCAAATATGTGCCTTAAAATACATACTCATACAAGACTCAAGCTAGTCAAGAATCACCATCACGAAGTATTAGTAAATATCATCTCCTGTAAGTTGGTATTTGTCTCACAGCAGCATTCAAGGAAACAAAGAATGAAAGGTGAAAGACAAATTCAGATGGAGTAGGATGAGACCTGCCAGAGGCCTGCAGATGCCATCCCTCCCTCCTTCTATTCACTCAGTTCACACTGCCACTCAAACCATGCTTGTCTTTTTATTTCAGCCTTCTGAACTTCACCTGTTCTGGTCCTAGTTTCTAATTACAGCACTGTACCCTGTATAATGAAAACCTCCTAATATATTAGGCAGAGGGAGGAAAGGGGTGGGGGGTGGGGGGGAAGACTGATCAATGTTTCACTTCAGAATTAATCTGAAATTTCTTCTTTTGATGGGAAACGCTTGTGGGAGTTATAATTTGAAGTGGTACAATTTCAGTTCAGCCACATTTTCTTTACATTACAGACCTTTATGCTGAAGTGTTACAATTCAGCAATAATACTCACTCTGGCTGGATGCAGCCATACAAGTTCTTACTTCACTCCAATTGAGACTACAATTTCAACAGAAATTTGGAAGGAAGCAATTTTGGAAGGTTTATGGTGAGATGAGCACAGAAACACAAGAAGACTTCATCAGCTTGAGGCAGGCAACTACTTGGAGGCAGAGAGCTCTGCAGAGGAGTTAAGTATAATAAAGCATGTATCCTAAATACTTATCACCTAGCAGGTATGAACAAATGAACAAAAATGTTTGTCATTAAATGGAAGCACCACCATAGAAAAAAATCAATTGTATTTAGCAGATGGATTACGTAGCAAACAGTGCATGTTGCTTTCTTCTCCTTTCCTCACTCAAATTGTTTTTACCACTGGAACTGTTGACAGAGTTTCACTGGCAGAATCCAGCACTAAAACACAGTAAAAAAACCTGGACACCACTTGCAGAAGTCCAATCTGTTCCTGTCTCTGTACACCCATCAGTGAGTCTGGAGGTATTGTACCATTGGTGTGACCTTAGCTGACAGCGATGTCTTAGCCACAGAACAAAGCAGGGCTCGTGCTCCAAAGAGGTACATCAAGCGCGTGTTTGTTGTCATCACCCAGCTAACTGCAAAAAGGCTGCTAGTACTACAGATGAGAACAAGCCAAAACACCCCATCCTCTCCTTGCTAATGTGATTCTTTCCAATTTTCTTGGTAAACTGGAACCCACTGGAGAGAATTATCCCACTTGTTTAAACACATTGTCAAGGTCTTGGTGCTGCCATTTACCCATCTTCTTGTCAGCCAGAAAACAGCCATTTAGCTGTAGACAGACAGCAAGACAAAACTATGAATAGGATGATGCCAGTCTTCTGAAACTCCCTATTAACACCTCCTCCCTAGCTCAGAAACTAAGTTCCAGTTCAAAATGGTTTACACATACTGCACATAGATAAAGAAGACTGACCTCAGAAAGGTCAGACATTTTAGGCTATGGTTATTTTGAGCAGTGCTACACGTTTTCCAGTTACACCAAGAAGAAAGAAGCACAGGGATCTTCAGACACTCCCAAACCATGACCATGGATGGCAGCAGTATGGCACACAAGAACATGCAGACAATCACATGGTAACAAACAATCTCTGCTGTCACAAACAAACCAGACATACGTCACTTTTCTAATCACTGCACAGTGCATATCAATGCAATAACCTCCTTGTGTTTACCTCAAAAGGCCATCCATTCCCTCAGCCTCCATGCCTAAAAGCTGAGACAACACACAGCATAACTATGTTTCAAAATGAGCTCAAAATTCAAAATTGCTACTGGCAATTTATCAGGAAATTCTTTATCAGATGTTTGTAACATATGTTGTGTATATGCAGCTAATATAAAAACTATCACCTTAAAAATAAACTGAAAAACAATAAAGCAAAGCTGTAGTCTTCAGAGATGCTATCTGATTTGCACTAATGTTATTATTTCATTTATATTTATAAATTTTATTTCAGTCCCATGTTATTTTACCTAGACAGACTCAGGTTTAAATACATACAATCCTCATTACTTTGCAATACAAATTACACATCCTAAAGAACCTTTTCCAACTAGGTTTTCTGTAAACTTAGGTATACATAGAAAACAAGCATCTTCCTTGATGCTGGAAGTCCAGAATTCCCCCAGGTAGCAGAAGACTTTATGAAAAATTAATTCATACATCATGACAGGCATGCTGGCACCAGAACTCTAATGAAATTATTTCCTATCTAGAGATTTTACCTCAGCTTTCCCTTACAGCTCATTAAAAGCTTCTTTACCTTCCACTTAGATAGAAATTTATGTTCGCATTCCATCCCAATGGGTCTACAAGTCATCAGATACAACACAATCTTTGCCACTGGAGTAGATCCCAAGGTTCAGTTATAGAGACTACTATTTCATCAACTAATATTCTGGGTGTAAATAAATTCCTAGACAATGCAGAAATGGTTTTACCAGGTCCACATATAAGCATATGTTAAAATTCATTGTGTGGAATAGATTTTGCATGCTGAGAAAGGGGCTGATGTTGCTCTTCATAAGGCACTTAAGTGATGATGCAACATTACTGTATCCAAACAGATACATATGATGGATATATAGTATAGATAGATGAGCTAATTTTAAGCTAGCAAATGAGCAGGGTAAAACAACACACCTTGAGCTCTAAGTTAATGCAAATAGATTGTTAACTGTATTAGAGCCAAGGAGTTTGAAGGCTATACTTTCAGGCATCTCATTGCAGACAGAAGAAGTGCTGGAAGAATATAAATATTCAGAATCCCATATAAACACTTCATATTTAAAGCCACAAGAGATCAATCTGGTGCATGGATAAAACATACTAATGTTATTTTCCAACTACCTTGAGCTTTGCCAGAAGTGATGATTAGTCCAAATGCTGCAACAGATAATGATCATGGAACAAGTTTATGTGACATAATAGGACCCAATGTAAAGGAATGAATCAAGCTAGATTATTCCATTAAAAGTTGCAAATTGCATTGTACTTACAAAGCAGTACCTGAAGTGCCTTACAGAACCATCTGGTCCATGTTAAGTGCAATGTAAAGTGCATTCACACATCAGGAATGCAGAAAGGTAATTTGGTATCCACTGTGGTCTCCTGCTGTCTGAGGTCCAAGGTCTAGACATCAGACTAAAAAGACTGAATCATGCACAGGCAGAATGTCAGAAGGAAAAGCTGAGTACCAAAGGTTACAAAGCTTAAAGGAAGATTTCCATGCCTGTGAACAGTAACTCTCCACTTTGTGCCAAGAGCCATTTCTGTGCCCAAACTTCAGCATCTGTAATACAATGCTGCAAGGCAAGAATCAGCAGGGAAACCTATGTGATTCAAGGATTTACAGTTCTAGAAAGTGGGTAAACAGATGTGCCCAATTACTGTGACTGACTGAGCATCCCAATATAGTTTGTACTGATAATAGGCAACTTCAGTAGTCTGAGGACAATTAATTTATTTGAAAATCCTCGCTGCCTGCACCAATGCTGAGAGCATCTTTATTAGCAGCATTAGAATTTTTCCTGAATGTATCTCACCTCTCTGGAGACACCCAGAATTGTCATCCTTATTCTCCTGGTTTATGCTCTGACCTATATGGATCATTACCAAAAGGGCTGGCTGGTTCATTAGGACCACTGACATCTTCTATCACAACCAATTATCCCCACAGTATCACCTTATCCAAGAAAAGTTCTTTCAGATAAGAGGAACATCTCTCCACAAGATGAGAAAGCCTAATATCTAGGACTAATCTCCAAAGTTAGAAAACTCCTCCCTCAGTGCTTGCTTTTCCTAATTCAAGTTAAAATGACAAAAGAACCCAAATATTCAAAATACTCAGCCTTACCATTACAAGCTCTTTAACCTCTCTTAACCTCTCTTAACAACCATTACATACACATTTTTTCTTTTCTTTTTTTAATGGTGAGAAAGTGCCGTATTTTTATTCTGAGTTTTTCTACATGTTTTTTTTCAGATCTCTAAGCAAATAGATGAGACAAACAGGACTGGTACTTTGTTAAAACTGTGACTTTAAATCACCAGAATCAGGATACATTTCTAAGGCTTATTCTGTAGTTGGAAGGAGATACCAGAACACATTGCCAGAGGCATTTTTTCCTAATCAAGTAGCACATTTTCTTTTTCATTCAAAAGAGGTTCTGATTCCTATTTCTGTCACAAAACTGGTTTATGTCTTAGCTACTTAGGAGTTACAATAGTCAATACAAAGCCTAAGGGAATATGATTTAATCATGTGATACCTGACGTCCTCTTCATACAAAGTTAATTAGGCTCTGTTCTACAAAGTCAATTTGTAACATTTGTCTCAATAGCATTATCTTAATTATTCCTCATCAAAATGATACCACCTCCCACTGTGAACTAACATACTTGTGTAAACAAGAAAAAAGGAAACCTGGCAGTCTTGAAGCAGGTTCCCATTTTAAACTTCTCTAGTGTAAATACTAATACAGGCATTAAGTATTCAGGAGGAATACAAATAAGAAACTCACGTGTTTCACCTCTTTTCCTACTGAAGATTATTTTTAACAGTACTGCTGAAATACAGATAATTGAGGGTTTTCTATTAGCATAATATTTTACTTCCTGTAACAAAATACCCAAAAGTATGAATAGCTAAGGATTCCTTGCAAAAAGTAGTATTTTATTCTTTATATGCTACAAGAAAATTGTCCCTCTCTAAGATAAACTTAATTCAAAAAAGATCTAAAGTAAAGTGTATGGAAATGACTTTTAACAAATATTACTGGATATCAGCTCTGAATTAAATATATATTTGGTAAACATGCTGTTTACAGACAGAAGTACTTCTTAATACAAGTCTGGCAAGTTGAGTCCAAAATGCTCAATGCTGTTATTCAACATTCTTTGACTTGTAGATTTAAAAATACAGGAGATTTTCAGACATCAAAGTCTAGGTTTTTAATTTCATGACTATGTCTACACAACAATGTAGAAAAAACTCACCTTCCACATAGAGGTGCAAAAACAAAGGAAAAGGAAAAAAAAAAAAACCAGCCCGAATCAGTAGTTTTACCTATAGCATATCCTATTTATCAACGTATCATACAAGTCCAGCACTCTGACTGTAAGAGCCTACACTTGGTATGTATTTCAACTTTGCTACCAGCATGGTATTTGGCAAGTTTGTAAATACTTTGATTCTTGCATCCTTCTTATTACTCTTGACAAACCACACTGTATTAGACCTACCAGTAAAAACTGAGTGAACTCCGCGTATGTTAGGTGTCTTTTTCTATCCTTTCCAAAATGCAGCTGTATGAACTCTGAATTCCAGTTAAAAGGAATGTGCTGATGAATTGTGGTCTGGCCAAAAACTTGTTTAGCATCCTCTGGGAAGAAAAGAAAAGTGTTCATTTAGTAATAAAATAAAATAACAATAGAAACAAACATATAAACAAATATGGTATTTTATAACAGGAAAGCAATACTATTCATATAAATTAGTAACACATTGTAAAATAAACCTAATGTTTTTGATTACCCAAATCATCACCCTCACAAATAGTTTCTGAATAATATTTTTATTTGTGAAGTTTTATATGCACAACATTTAATCAAAAGGAACTCAGATATTTCAAGTTTCAAATTCAAACAAGGGAAGATTAAAATTAAAAGACAATTTACAAAAAGATGACTAAAGCTAACTGATTTTCAGCATAATCTTTTCAAGTTGCTAACAATGAAAATTTTCTATCACTATACTTCATGCTTTTGAATTTTTCCCAGAGCTCTTCACATTCAAACAAATCAACTACAGAAATACCATTATTCCAAGATCCACTTTTCTGGAGTTACTTATGGAGCACTGAGAAGCAGGATAGGGGATGGGGTGAGACATGGCAGGCAGGAATAAAAACTCATCGCCATCACTATGCATATTTTAAACCTAGATCTCTTCTACAAGGAGGGGGACAGCGTGACAAGTATGATCACACCTAAATACAAGCTTCATATTTAGTAGTCGCAACTGGGCAACAGTTTACTACACACTTGGCAGACTGGTAATACACAGCAGTTTCTGTGAAAAAGCAACTATCTGGTACACGATCAGTAGTAAGGACATTACATTTCTGCAACTAGACAGCGTATACTGTAAGTAATGCAAACAGCAATGAGATCTGAGCAAGTACTTATCTCAAAGGACAGCGCCCCCTTCAATGTGATAGTTTTGTCTCAGCCAAAAAAATAGGGCAAAGATATCCTCTGAAGACAAGCTCAAGGCCAGAGGTTCCCAACTGCTCTATGCCCTCCTAATTGCTGTATGACTCCAGCAACTCAAGCCAAGAGCCAGTTCTTGTCTCCTGCAAGCTCCTTTGAGCATGGAGAGGTGGTTCCCAGGAGTCACTCCCTACCCACAGGCTGGGCCAGGAGCTGGTCTGCTCCCTTCATGCTTTGTGGAAGAAAGACCAGGAGTCCAAACCACGAGCTCCTGTCTGTCTCTGCAAGCAGCAGAGCTGTAAGCCAGTTCCCAAGCACGGCTGGTGCCTGGGGTTGAGGAAATCAGCACAGCTTAGTGCTTGCCTGTGTTCAGAACAAGCTGGGAATCACCCCACTGGAGCCAGCCTCTGCCTGCCAGGCAGGACTGGGAGCCACCTTCCACTTCATTCCAGTGCCACAAGCAAAGGTAGGAGCTGACTCCTTGGGGCGATGAGGTCGTGTCTCCTGGGCATGTTGAGTTCTGGCTTCTGGTTCAGCCCATGCCAGGCAGGCACAACAGCTCTGTTGACTTGGGGAAATGCAACCAGGGTGGAATCCCCTCTTTTAGGCAAGGAAGCAGGAAAAAGTGACAGTGAAGTGGCACAGTTGAGAGCCAGGAAGATATCAGGAAGAGCCCAAGTAAATGAATAAAGACAGAGAAAAAAAAACAGTCACAAACAGATGAAAGGGGCATGTGTCCTGCTGCACTGACCCAAAAGCCCTGCACATGGTATTACCCACAAGAACAGCTTGTTCTAAAGCAAGAGGGCTTCACAGAGAGAGCAGATATGAAACTGCAGACCTTTTCCCATCTCATAACCTAGTCTGTAGTTTCAGCTTTAAAAACACAGCACCCACTGATCCCAGGAAATCAGTGGTGAAAGAGCAAGTTGGATTTAACCTACAAATACAAAGACTAGCCCCAGTTAACCTCAAATTCTTAAAATTCGTAACTCCAAGTCCTAATGTCCTATGAGAATTTTCTCCAAGCAAAGTCAATGCCCCCAGGACAGCCCCATTGTTCATTCATGTCTTAAGCTCTATCACAGCCAGCTTGGATCTTGTCTGCCAGCATTCTCCCAGAGCAAAATTCTGCTCTCAAGGCAGTGGGAGAGAAAGTCTATTGGTTCAGGGTGAAGTCATATCCCTCTACTTGAAGTCTTTCTTTTAGGGTGCTTCCTATTGACACAGCTCAAGGCACCTTGCCACATGTCACTGGAGATCACATTTATGAAGTTGCTTTCTGCCAGACATTCTTCAAAGAAGGCAACAGGCATGAAAAAGACAGCTTGTCTTGCCTGCATACAAAAGGAAATAAAGGCTGTCTCTTTCTGGTAGTAACCACTCCTTTTCCAGATAAATAAAGACATTCACAGAGAAATCAGATGTTCATCTGCTTCCTCTTTCCCTCTCATCCCAGCTCCAGAATTTCCCCAGAGCAAACCACTGATACTGTGTGGATAAGATTAGGAATAAATCATCATTTACTAAAAGCTATGTTTGGCTGGACTCCAGACGTGTCTTTGTCAGAGAAGAAGGGTGCATTCTTACCTGATACAAGGTAAAAGATAGCAGAAACTTAGCTAGTATAAAATGAGTCTCAATTTGTTTTGATGGGCAAGGCTCTACACAATTCTTACTTCAAATTGTTAACATAAGAAAGTTACAGTCTCCTTTGAATAAGCCCCTGTAATTTTATTTTAATTTATTATCATGCATTAGCCACCTTGAAGGAACAATGTATCCTGCTCCTCCAGCTCTATGTCCTGTAAATCCTCCTTGGCTGGAGCCCCAAACTAAAATTCCATCTCAAGAAAATGAAACATACAATCATAGAATGGTTTGGATTGAAAGAGACCTTAAAGATCATCCAGCTTCAACCGCCCTACCATGGGCAGGGACACCCTTCACTAGACCATGTTTCTCAAAGCCTCATCCAACCCGGCCTTGAAAATTCCAGGGATGGGGCATCCACAACTTCTCTGGGCAACCTGTTAGTGTCTCACCATCCCCACAGTAAAGAATTTCATCCATATATCTAACCTAAACCTACTCTCTCCCAGTTTAAAACCATTCTCCCTTTTCCTATCTAGTAGGCTCTCTTTAGGTACTGGAATGCTGCAATGAGGTCACCCCAAAGCCTCCTCTGCTTCAGGCTGAACAATCCCAATTCTCTCCACTTTTCATCAGAGGAGAGGCGCTCCATCCCTTTAATCATGTGTTTCCTCCTCTGGACATGCTCCAGCAGGTCCGTATTCTTCCTGTGCTGGGGACCCCAGAGCTGGATGCAGAGCTCCAGGTGGGGTCTCACCAGAACACAGTGGAGGGGCAGAATCTCCTCACCCTGGTGGACATGCTGCTTTTGATGCAGCCCAGTACACGCTTGGCTTTCTAGGCTGCAAGAGTACATGACCAAGACACGCCCAAATGTCAAGAAGTGAAAAGAATGGTAACTTCAGACTAAATACAATGTTTAATTATTGGCATTACAAAAGGTAAAGGAATGCACAGCAATGAAAGTGAAAACCTCATCAAGCCAATTTGGAATATAATATGGTCTCTATCCAGACCATTTGCATTCCCTTGTCTGTTTTAGAGATTAAAGGCCACAAGCATGTCTCAGAAGTTCATGTAAGTACAAGTATCATTCTAAACATTCCAAGTTAAAGATGTGCACTTAATTTTTCCTATGACCTGGAAAACACAGACTACCGCATTAGTGTAGATACAGTAAGAGAACCCACACAACTTGATCTTTTCACAATCATACTGTATATTGATGTCAATATGACTTGGCAACTACTACCAGATGCTTTTCTGACAGAATGCATTTTGGATTACACAGTGCAGGCAGCTGACTGGAAGATTGCCTACTGTGCTTCTACTGATTCTTTGATGCCATGAGATGTGGTATCCTCTTTGCCACTGCATTTTTACAGATACCCCATACTTCCTTTTTGCAATTTATGGTGCACAAATTCCTATGCCCAGTGAAAAGTCTTCTTCCTCTTCCATCGCTAGGTCTCATTACCCATTCATCTACCCATTCATCACTGACTCAAGTCTCATCTGTAGGCAGATTGCCCGATTCAGACATTAAAACCATTCATACTACACAAAAAAAATTGAAGTGTTTAGCTTGTTATTCAACCATCAAAAGGTATCCAATTATGTACCAGAACTCACTCTATTATTGTTCAGTTCTAACAGTGTCATCTCCTAATCATCTAGGTCCAGTATTAAAATAAAAATAGACAATGAAAAAAATGTAGTCTTGCATTAAACCTGCAGTTGGAAGTTCCACAGCTATCCACAAATCACTTAACTAAACACAGCAAAACACTGAGAAGCTGAGATGTGCTTCAGTATCTAGGAGTTATGATGTCTGTTTAGACTTTTTTTTTTTTAAAGGAACCTGTTTCAGAGCTACAGAATAATTAATGGAAAGGACATCTGGATTTCATGGAGTCCACCCACCAGGCAAAGAAAGTTCAGCCAGAAGAGGTTGCTCAGGGCCATGGCCAGATGAGGTTCAAATACCCCCTCGTGAATTTCTGACTCAGGACGTCAGGGTAAGGGAACGTTGAAATCCCAGAGGGTCATAATCAGTGGCACAGGGTGTAGCTGGAGGCCTGTCACTAGTGGTGTTCCCCAAGGTACAACACTGGCCCCAGTATTGCTTAATCAGCAAGTTCCACCTGAACATGAGGAAGAACTTTTTTACTGTGTAGGTATCTGAGCACTGAAGCAGATTGCCCAGAGAGGCTGCAGAGTCTCCCTCACGGGAGATACTCAAAAACCATCTGGACACAATCCTGTGCCATGTGCTCTGGGATGACCCTGCTTGAGCAGGACGGTTGGACCAGATGACCCACTGTGGTCCCTTCCAGCCTCATCCAATCTGTGATTCTGTGAATACCTCCAACAACAGAGATTCTACAGCTCCTCTGGGCAACTGTGCTTTGATCCTAAACAAGTATTTAATCAAAATATCTGATAAATGGAAGCTTTAAAATCCAGTTCAGAACACTGTTTAATTGCTTTAGTTATAAAAAAGCAAAATGGTAAGACTTCAATGTCAAGAGCCGTAACAGCACAAAATCAACCTAAAGGTAGCAAAAGATACAACCATTTGAGTGTTTGCATTGTTTGAACCAGAGCTGTTAGAAAGCAAAATAAGCAATAGGTTGAAGATTTTAAACACTCATTTTCAGAAATCCATGCTGTCACTTTTATCTATCTTTTAAAAAATTAAACTTTGAAACTCAATTTTAAAATAAATTGCAAGGTTCTAAAACAAATAATTGTTTGTCCCTCCCTGGTCTCTAACTAAAAAATAGCAACCTTGCCATTCGTTTCTGATCACTGCATGAAACAGTTGTTTTATTTTCTCTCCAAGTGATCTGCCTGCTGATTTACAGTGGGGATTTTTGGTCCTTTAAGTGCTGGGAACCTTCTTCTCTGCAGTGTACTGATGTGTATTTTTAAATGCTTATTGCACAAACAAGCATGCTGCATTCACATTTTCATTCCTGTGATTCCATTTCATTTTCATTCCTATGACATTCCATTTCCTGTGATTAAGAAGTAAAATAGAAATAAAGCTTGCTTTGGAATAATTACAGACACGCTTGACACAAAAAGGACCACAAATATTCTCCAAGTGAAATTTGGACGTATAAATTTTACATTGTAAAAGGAAAACTCTGAAAGTCGTTATTCCACGGTGTTTTGTGTCTGAGGAAAGTCACCTAACAGAACAAGCTACTAAAATCTTTACTGGGTATGGTCCATAAGTCTCTGACATATTAAATCTGAAATTCTTTCAAACTATTTATTTTGCAAGTATATTTTTCAAATGTAGACAGAATCAACACTTTTTTTTTTTTTTTACACTGACAGGGACTAATTTCACTGTAGCTGTCCAGCAATAAAAAACTTATTTCAGAATTCACATTTTTGTTTCCTACAGCAATTTAATATGCCAGCCAAAGTGATAAAAGCAAACTCGAGGCTCAAAGAAATAACCATGAACTTTACACTTTACTTTCCAGCATAGACTTGAAAGCTCTATGTCTTTAACAGCTATTTTGCTTAGATAGATGATATTGAAAAAAAAAAATCACTTTCTTGCAAAGCATTAACACACATTTTCCCTCACTTAAATACTTCAATTTCAAATACACCACAAAATGTACTCCCACAACAGTACTGTATTAGTATAAAACTATTTTAGTTCAATTAAAATGTCTAACTATCTACCCTCAAACCTATCTAAACTGTAATTTTCACTTTGAGCACTTCCAACATATTCTCAGTTTTGTTTTCTTTTATCAGCTTCTTAAATCAGGTCCTGAATTCCAAATGTTAGGAAAAAATAGTCATTAACTGCTAGGTAACAGCAGATTTTCCAATTTAGAAAACTAAATTACACACACCACAAAAATATGTGTATTTTGCTATCTGAAATTTCATATTAAAATCTGTAATAACAAAACACTTTTCTGGCTCCTAGAACTTGCTGAAGTTTCTACTTTCTAATCTGCAATTCCAGGCCAGTTTGAAAATGGGATGGGAAAAAATATCAATAAAAAGCAAGCTTAAAGTCATATACAGCTCCTGACATGGTTTAAAATATGCTCTGGTGTAGAAGCTTTTGGTTCCTGCCCAAGTGCTGCCTAGTAATCATGTTGGGCTTTTTTTTCCAACAGGATATACAGATGGCTGACCCTCAGTTTACCAAAGAGTTACTCTGTTAACTAAAAAGTGACCTCATACAGTTGAAACTGACTCTTAAATTGGCGTGTTCCCACCCTTCTCACACCTATTTTTTTTTTCTTATTAAGTAGCATGAAGTAACAGCACAAAGCACAATATTTTACCACCTGAGCATGTAGTATTCTTGAACTATCCCACCAATTGGAAGTGCTCTCTGTTACCTCTATCTTTTAAAATTGGAGCCATTATAGTCAATTGTGCAAATCTACAGTTGGTCTTCCGTAAAAAGAGGATTGTTAACCCACTGAACTGGAACATCTTCCAAGCAGTTCTTTAGATCTCTGACAAGATACCATACAACACATACACATGCCAATCTTATATTCCCATGTATCTACATTCAGTTGTTCAGAAAACACTCATATATCACTTAAAAAGT
The DNA here is from genome assembly GCF_026979565.1 of Vidua chalybeata. NCBI lineage: Eukaryota > Metazoa > Chordata > Aves > Passeriformes > Viduidae > Vidua > Vidua chalybeata. The sequence goes on from NC_071530.1 coordinate 25,041,551, forward strand.
TTCAAAAATCAGAGTAGTTCTTTCTGTAATAAAAGCTGATCATTAAATAAGTGCAATAAAGGTCCACATATGTAAAAAAATGGATGTTTTTTCACCTCCAGATAACATACCGACATCTGGAGTCCATCAGTGAGAAGCAAAAGCTTATGATACTTGTTGAGCTGCTCTTAGAAAATGCATTGGCACACCGTCAGGCATTGAAAAAGACTGTATTGCGACAGCCCCAGTGGAGTGCCAGCATCCTCAGAGGCAGCCACATCAGGTTGGAGAAGCAGGAGCCTGGAGTCTCCCACTAAAACTGGTCACTTCTGTTCCGAAGGGAGCCACAACCATTTTGTGACTGGAAGAAGCAACAAAGGCTGTACAGCACCTGTTGTACGCAGAGGTGAGATGAAGACCAGTATTGGAAAATAAATGTCTATCAAATGTTGTATTGGAAAATAAATGTCTATCAAAGAATACAACAACCAAACAGATCCCCCAAAATGCCAGCAGCTAACCACAAAGTCCAATTACTAATCCTAAAAAATGTTCAGCATGCGTTCTCTTTCAGGAGAGACACACTAGCTACTGAACATAATTCATTGCCCTAGCCAAACTTTTCAACAAGGACAGAGCAGTCTTGTAGATTAATTTCACATTAATGAAAACACTATTACACAGAACATGCTTGTGTCTTCATGATTTTTCCCAGTCAAAAAAAATCCATGATAAGCTTCAACTTCACAAATCTGCTGAAACTGTTGTCTTTTTTATCCTCTTACCTTCCCCCTGGCTCTGGTTGTTTGTGCCCTTATCACTTTTGAAAACTATTAATTCACTTTCTCATGACATATTCATACAGCATCCTGTTCAACTTGGCCCTAATTTTTGACTGAGATACTTGTGCACTTCTGTTACCTGTGTTAAATACTGAAAATACCACAAAAAGAAAAACAAAACAAAAACAAAAAAAAAAAAAAAACCAAACAAAACAAAAAAAAAAAAAACCAAAAAAAACCAAAAAAAAAAAAAACAAAAAAAAAAACCACCAGAAACAAACAAACAAAAAACAACAAAACCAAACAAAAAGCAAAAAAGCAGGCTCTTTCCAAAACTACTATCACCCTCAGCAAGTAAGACTCTGGATTCAATCTTGTCTGCTTCTTCTTTCTCCACTGTATATAAGAAGGAATAACATGAATTTATACATGGAATATTACATAATTTGCTTACTTAAAATGTCTTCAGAAATTTTCCAGAATGCAATCCCTTAAAAATATTTCTACTTGAACTATGGCTATCCATAATTTCAGTTCACTAGAAACAGCCTTACATTTTTTTATTACCTTTCCTGGCCTCATTAGAAGTTAGCAAAAAAACTGCCAGCACCCTAAGACCTCAAGTTTGAAAAGTGCTAGGCCCCCTGTGGGCATAAAAAATAAATCTACTCCTCTTGCCCTGAGTAATAATAACAATTTAAAAAAACCCAAAAAACCCACTTTCACCAAGGTAAACAGCACAACCTGCTAACAAAAACAGAACATCACTTCTATTTTCTCCATACAAGGCAGCTGGGTGATGATGCATGTGACATGCATAGAGAGGCTAATGGAATGGGGTTTTCTTAGCCTGGAGATGGGAGATCTAAAGTAGGAGCTCATTGCTGTCTGGAGCTCATTGCATCTACCCAACAGATGAAGGGAAGACAAAGATGCACAGTAGCAGGACAAGAGGCAATGGATGCAAGTTGGAACATTGGCAATCCAACCAGGCATCAGGAATTTAGTTTTCCACTATAATAGTGATCAAACGCTGGGAAATGCTTGCTCATAGAGGCTACAGAGTCTCCAGCCTCAGAGATTATTCAAAATATTGGTTAGATATTTCCCCTTGAGCAACTGGTCTTGATGGTGGTGCTGCAGGGGTTTGAACCACAGTCTCTTCCAGTCTGAATCGTTTGATGATTCTCTTACCATCCCCAACAAAACAACAGAACACAACCAACAACAAAGAACAAACTGAAACACTGCATTTCAGTTCTGGATGATGTAGAAAACTCAATTGCATTTTCTAGACCAAATGAAACCAAATGGTGTAATAGGACAAATCTTCTCCTAATATTTAGAACAACAGATTCCCTTTGTATCCTAACAGGCTCTCTTTGACTTAAGATGCTTGCATCCAAGTCTGCCTGGTTAACAAAAACAAAACAAAAAACAAACAAACAAACAAACAAAAAAAAAAAAAAAAACCAACAAAACAAAAACTGGCCAAGTTGACATATGTCTAGAAATTAAATTCCAAAAAAATAGTCTGAGAAGATTTCAAAAATTGTTTTGAAGAAAATAAATATACTAACAAGTCTAATTTACATCCTTTTGTAACTAAAACTGGCAATTATTTGTGCAAATCCAACACTGTACAAACAACAAAAATCATCAGAGACTGAACAGATTTCACATCTGCAATGTTGCCACTGGATCCATTGTATCTAGGCAGCTGTCATTTATACATCAGCAAATGTTTCACTGTATAGGTAAAGCTGTGATGTGTAAGCTATCAAAACATTAGCTACAACTGGTTTCAAGGAATTTGAACCAGCAATGGAAGTATCACTGATAAATACTAAATACTGCAGTTTATCAAGAGATCAAAGCTTACAGCTACAGCAATTTATTTTGTTGTTCAGATTCAGCTTTTCATTGTTTTACATGGTGTACCAGGCTGGGCATCACTAAGCTAGGTGTTGTGCAAGAGATAAAAAGAATTACTGATTCCATAAAAACAATCAAGTCATATCAGTAATTGCAGTGCAAAGCATAAAACAAGTAATCCTCTGTAACAAAAGCAAAAGCTACATCCCACAATCAGAAGCTAATTCTTTGGTCATGAAAGCAATTATGAAACTCTGCTAATAATTTTTTTCATATAAAAAAAAAAATCAGAGAATTATCATAGAGGAAAAAACTCTGAAGCTCATCACAATTGCTATGGAGCTATTTAAACTTCTCCTAAGAGCTATGTCCTCTTAGAAAGTTTACAAACAAGTATTCAGGCAATCCAAGTATCAGGTATCAGCTAACAGGAGCACTTAGTAAGATGTATCCTTAATTAATGTGTTTATCTAAGAAATGTACTGATATAATTAATAACAGAAGCAGAGACCCACAATAGCTGCTGTCTGCATACCAATAAAGTTTCGTTTAAAGACAAAAGCAAAATACAGTGCTTGAATCTGCAGCTGCTACACTTAACAAACAAAACTTTGGGAATTGGGTTCTCTATTTCCTTCATGGTTTTGCTGGCTTTGGGGGGAGGTTGTTGTTTTTTTTTTTTTTGTTGTTGTTGTTTTAATTAAAGGACTGACATTTTACAGCATACTCATATTTCTCAAAGCAGCACAACAGAGCATCCATTTTGAAACAGCCTCAGATTGAACTGGAGGATGTCTAGAAAAGAAAACCAAAACCATAAAACCACACACTATACCACAGCTCCATTTCATTAAGTACAAGAGCAAGAATTTCTGTCTGGTGGGTAATTCTACTTTAATACAAATCAGAATTAAAATCTTTAAAGAAGGTTCAATAATGGTTGGCAGCAGAGACTTGGGCAACCACAGCTCTTATTGTGCCTTTGCTTACTCTCTTAGCAAAATCAACACGGACAACGCTTATTTTGCCCTACAGCAGGTCTGGTGAGAACTGGTATCAGAAAAGGTAAGTTCCAGTTCCTGGGTATCACTGCTGTGTTATTCACAGCTCAGAACTGTTAGGGACCATCATTTACTTTACCCATCTAAAATTAAAGATGAAAGTTACAATGACTTCGTTTTTAAACACTTTTTTATGCAACCATCTCACCTTTTTTTAAATGCCATCTAGTAAAGAATTTCAAAGGACTCTGCTTCTTTAATGAGGCATTAAAATACAGTCACACGACAAAAAAGCAACTCTACTAAGTCTCTTAAACCCCTGGACTTACATTATCAGCTTTTATGTGCCTGTCAACACTCAACAGCAAGAAGCAATGGTTTGCTCTTTGCCTCGAATTTAAACTTTCCTGCTGAGAGCTTTAACTCCTTACAAACTGTCAAAGCTTTGACACTTCAGCAGAAAGTAAATCTACAACATGATGCAATGACCAGGTGTAGTCTCAACCAGTCACTAGCCACTAATTTACTAGTGGCCATTTAATTCACCTCAAAAAGCAATAAACTAGAAATACTTCCCATCCCCCCATGTACCCACACTGCTTGCACATCAGCTCTTTTAAATAGGTAATAGTTCTGTCAAAGAACCAGGTACAGTTAACTTGCCACTTTAAAGAAATGAAACATTTAAAATTGTAGAGATGTCAACATACAGCTAAAGTGCAAATCCATTTCCAACCCAGAAACTAAAGTAAGCACTTTTCAAGAAAAGTAAGTGCAAAGAGTTAAATTGGAACTTCTTTACCCAGAACATTTCTCTGAATATCTACAGCCTTGATCTCACATTCAGTGTAAAAGTTCATTGGCATAAAGCTCATTATTAACTCCTTTAACAAAGATGCCAAGCCAAGTGCACCTGTGAAAGAGTAAGAGGTAGATGGATTTGCATGGTAGAAAATGTGAAATTCACTGCTAGGAACTACTCTGCTTGGTGTAAGCTAAAATATTTATATAATTATTTTAGTATACAGAAAAAAATGACTGCACAGATAAGCCATGCTGTTTCTTTACAACAATAAAATGAGACAGAGACTTAAAATGAGAGCCTTGAGATACTATAACTAGCAGCAGCATATTGAACAATTATCCTTTCCCTATTCTTCTGTTCCTTTCACACTGTAATTCCACAGTATACAAAACCCCTATTTAAGTCTCCTAACCTTGATAAGGACTTGATACTACTCTCATTCAAGTGAATGGAAAAAGATCTCATAATTAGCCTTAAAGATGCATGACAGAGGTATTGAGTGGCAAAGTTACAGGATAGTATTTTAATAATGTATTTATGAAAATATTAGGGGTTTTTCATAATAGCAGAAAAATAAAGCTCCTTTTTTCTCCTCGTGATGTAAAATAAGGAACTAGCCTTGTCTAAAGGTCAACCATTTCTGCTGAGAAGGCACAACACTGAGACAGCTCTTCCATCCTCCCCAATCCAGGCATTTTCTGAGGTCGTAGCCACAAAGTACTACACAGAAGTTACAAATACATCTACGGTTTCAAAAGGGGAGATGAAGGAATTAAACAAAAGCTATCTGAGGTTCTGCCAATGTTGGCATGTCTCCTCTTTCAAATACCTTAAATACAGTCTGGCATGGGATTTTCTCTCATCACTAGAAGGACTTCAATGGACTTCAAATGCCAAACAAATCCTTTGACTCACTGTGTCAAACCCCAAGGGAAGCATTTGACAGCAGGAAAAATAAGAACAAGAATGCCAAGAGTTAAAAAGTTAAGTCGGACTGATTCAGCATTCAGATCAAACGAATACAGTTCTTCCTAGATTATTAATGAGCGCTCCAAGCAACCAGGGGCTCTGACGCAGACAAGAAACTGCACATCACAGACATTCCAGGAACTCTGGTCTGCCTTCACTGGAACAAAACCCTAGTAAAATATGCATTCCGTCCTGTTTTAAAAGCATGGCACCTCTCACTGCTTCTCTGCCCATATACATACACAAAAATGTTAGGCACAAAATACCTCCTTCATCGAGGTTATGATCTGCAGATTTTTTTTCTGAAAATCCTTTATCATCTATAGTAACTTCTGAAATATTGCAAACAAAAAGCACATCTTTCACACCCTCAACACACTACCAAAATAATAAAAAATAAAAGAGAGACAAGAAGAGATAGCAAGTCTTCTCACCAGCCACAACTTCAAATACAGATTTTTTGAAATGGTAGAAAGAATACAATGATGTTTCAAGCAATGGTTACAGAATCCTGTTAGTTCAAATGGAAAGAGAAGGGCTTTTTAAACTGAGCATAAGACAAGTGTGGGAAATACTAGTAAAACGCAATGGATGTGTGTGTGAACCATATATTTCGGAAAGACAAAAGAGTCAATATAGTCAAATTTCCCATTTACTTAGAACTGTTTAACAGCCAAACAATAAAACTTGATATATAGCAATAAACATGTCAAAACGTAGCAGATTAGAAATAGCAATTTTAGCCAGTGTAGGTACTCAGCAAAAAAAAAAAAAAAAATTCCCCGTAATTTTTCAAGTGCAAGCTCAAGATCAGAAACTAGTCCAAACTGCTAAATTCTGAATCCTTCTTTCAGACTGAATGGCCCTTATCATTAGGCAGGTGGGAGATATTCCTGCAGATATCAAAAGCTATCTCTAGGATATCTAGAAAGAAACAGTCCTCTTAATCAAGTTTTAAAATGGCCTGAGTGTATCTCATTATCAGTGCAAACATCACACTTCCAATGCACAGCTGAATTTTACAGGGGGAGGGAATGGCAGAGGGCATGCAATAATGAATTCATTACTGTAAAATTTCACAGAATACAGTTTTAAGCCTTAGAAGTCAGCCAGCTTGAAATATAGCCAACTTAAACAAAAAATAATTCAGGGTAATGATTTCAAACCCAACATTCACCCAGGTCTTCTGGCAACTTCCTTGCAGTTTTACAATCATTTCCTATAGCCACCTATGACTGCTGGTCTGGATGTGCACAAGCATGTTGGGGAAGAGAAAAAGAGAAGTGACCAGTCCTGCAGAGAAAACTATAATGATGACAATGACCTTGCCTTCATACTGTGCACACATAAATGGTTAAAAAAGTGCAGGCATAAAGTTGCTTGGCATTAGTGTAGTTCCACTACCAATCACTGTCTCCTACAGTAACAGAAGGTGAAACAGAGTTTGGCATAGGTATGGATTTTTACATCAAGAATGCACATTTAAGAATGTCTTACCAAAAGTAACTTCTCCTTTACCAGTCTTGTCAAACAGCTGAAAGGCTACTATGAACAGTGCGTCTGGAGCACACAGGACTGATTCAAATGCCACAAACTCTTGAAAGGATATCAACCTAAGGGATGAAGGAAAAAACAATAGCTATGAAACCAACTTGCTCGCAAAAAAAATTAAATACAATATAATATTGATTATACAGAAGAAATAAGACCATAACCAAAATATGTTCAAACTGTATTCAGTAGGGATTAAAATTTAACCTAAAATGCCCTATCCCCAATGCTCTCAGGAAGCCTTTGTATCACTAAATGGAAATGTCTGTTGAACAAGGCATTATTCCTCTCAGCAAGTCATAACACAACATAAAATAAGCAAAACACTCAGCATGGCTACTCACCTCAGCTTTAATATCTAACTGAACTGCCCTCTGGGGGAGCCTACCTCCCTCCAATGGCAAGACAGAGCCAATAAAGACATGAGTAACTTCCCTCAAGACTCAGTACTTAGCACTTTTGGAAAGCAAATCCATTCAAGATCTACATGCTGCCACTCACTTCAGAAGGAACCGATCAGAATGTGTTATCTGTTTGCTAGCAACTTATTACTTATCCACCACAGCCCTCCAGTCCTGCATGTTGAGTCACAAATTTCAATCAGTAGTCTGCATGTTCTTCCTCAGCCCAAGAGCAGTTTATTCAAATTCATCATTACAGCCTGGTTCCTAACGTACTAGCACAGTAGTAGGGCATAGATAAAAGCAGGGTTGTCCTTCCAGAAGTTAGTTCATAAGCAGAAATACATAATTAGACAACACGGCATTGTTTCCAGCAGTAGGTTTGATAACAGCAAAGACCTTGAACATTCTAATTTCTCTGCGTCACACCCAAGAGTTCAAATGGAGATCAAACTCCTATTCTTAAAGAGGCAAAGGCCAACTATTCTTCTTTTTCCTGCTTCTTTAATGTTTGTGCCGTAGAGTTTAAAATCATCTTCAAATATGTGGTGGCAGGCCTGCTAGCAGTCTGGGATAGTTAAGATTGCTGCCTCTCAGGCTGCTTTATGTCAGTGTAGCAGGCACGTAGCTTTAATGGGTTCATGTGGCAGCAGCTGGGGAACAAGGATTATTTCTGAAAAGCACAAAATTCAGCGTATCCAATGTCAAGAAACACACACAGACCCAGGGGATTTTTAATGGAAACTAATTATATCCTTAGGACTTTGATCCAAAGGACTTTGACACTGCAGCCAGTTCAATGAAAACTTCTACTCAGTATGCAATAACAGTGAAGAATTAACAGTTTGAATAAGTTGGAAAATATATTTTTTCCATCAAGTGAAAATTATATGATGACCTGTGACTATACAGCAATTTTCAGTCACCTGTTTTATGGGAATCAGAGAATATGCTGAGTTGAAAGGGGCCCATCAGGATCATGGAGTCCAACTCCTGGCCCTGCACAGGACCATCCCCAAGAGTCACACCATGTACCTGAGAGGATTGTCCTTCCTGAACTCAGACAGGCTTGGTGCTGTGACCACTTCCCTGGGAAGTACCCAGTACCTGTTCCAGTACCCAACCACACTCTGAGTGAAAAACCTTTTCTTAATATCTAACCTAAACCTCCTGAACCCAGCTTCATACTGTTTGCTTGAATTCTGACACTGGTCATGAGAGTGAAGGGCTTAGTACTTGCCCCTCCTCTTCCCTTGTGAGGAAGTTGAAACCACAATGAAGTCTCCCTTCAATCTCCTCCAGGCTGAACAGACCAAGTGACCTCAGCCACTGCTCATATGGCTTCCCCTCCAAACCCTTCACCATCTTTGCTGCCCTCCTTTGGACACTCTCTAACAGCTTAGTGTCTTTTTTATACAGTGGCACCCAAAGCTGCACACATTATTCAAGGTGAGGTCGCCCCAGCTCAGAGCAGAGCAGCCAATCCCCTCCCTTGCCCGGCTGGCCATGCTGTCCCTGATGCCCCCCAGGACATGGGTGGCCCTCCTGGCTGCCAAGGCACTGCTGACTCATATTTAACTTTCTGTCAACCAGGACTCCCAGGTCCCTTTCCATAATGCTGCTTTCCAGCCTCTCATTCCCCAGTCTGTCTGTACATCCAGGGTTGTCCCATCCCAGGTGCAGAATCTGGCACTTTCCCTTGTTAAACTTCGTACAGTTGGTGATTGCCCATCTCCCTGGTTTGTTGAGGTGTCTCTGCAGGGCGCCCCTGCCCTTGAGGATGTCAGCAGTCGGCAAACTTATTTAGTGTCCCTATGAGTCCTGCATCAAGGTGACTTATGAAGATGTTGAAGAGCACCAGACCAAGGATGGAGACTCCAGAACCCCCCTAGTGACAGGTTGCCAGCCTGATGTCACCCCATTCACTGTAACCCTTTGTGCCTGACCTGTAGGCCAGTCACTCACTCATCATGTAACCAGGCTATTCAGCTGTGTGCTGGACATTTTGTCCAGAAGGACACTATGAGAAACAGTATCATAAGCTTTGCTGAAGTCTTAAAAGATTACATCTACTGGCTTTCCTAGATCAACACTTGAAGTGTGCTTGCTGCACATCAGCAGACAAACATTCACAGGGTAACAAGCCGACTTCCATAAGGAACACAAAAACATGAGAAGATTAATAAAAGAGGACATTTTTTAAAAAAGCACAGCACAGAGAAGGCCTAAAAGCTGTTCTACACTACCTCCCTCGATATACCTGCAATAAATAAAAGAAATGTGGAGTATGAAATGGCCTAACAAATAATTAACTCTGTGAGCCTGCCACTATAAATTAAAACACAGTGCAAGAAGTGAATAAAAAGAAGACTCCTCAGGTATTCTTAAGATTAAACTCAAAATTAATGATGTCAGCAAACATATAAGAATGCCTTAAGCTTTACTGGCAAAGAAGTCTGTGCCTTGCTACATATGCACACGAGCAATCCATCAGTCCTTTAAACGCCTTGGGAGCTCTCAGTACTCCCCACTGTTAGACACAGACTACACAGATACTGAGTCTTTCAAAGGAAGAAAACTTCCATCCCTTCTAAGCCAAAATAATTTTTTTCAAAAGTAAAATTTCCTTCAATCTCAAACCAGTATATCACAACCTACTCTGTTTTGTATTTATGCATATTTACTGTTACAATGTGACTTACTGGCTATAAAAAGAAGTTATTATTTATTATTATTGGCTACATATCTGACAGAACATTAAATAGATCCAAAGCGCCAAGTTCTGTTCCAAAGATTATAAAACACGCACACAGAAAAAACAAAAAGGACAGCAGGTGACAAGACTCTAGAATAGGATTGTTTGGAATTATAAATATAAAATCTCTGCCAACACCATTTTGGTAAAGCTGCTTTTTGTGTGAAACAACCTGCACATGTCCTTACCAACAGATCACATTACAGTGATTACAGCACAGAAAAGAAACACAGCACCTATCCCAGCAGAATCTCAGCACCGTGTTAAGAACATATGCTATGTTACTAGGCCTGGATTTGATTAAAACTCCATGTATTAATACTATCACAAGATTTTATACTAGTAGAAGCATTTTTTTTCAGCACTTGGAAGCAAAAACCCCCCCTAAGTCACAGATAAATGCTTAAAATAACCCTATATTCATTTTTTAAAACAATTACTCACAGAACTAGGAAGATTAAAAGTGTACAAATTGTGTATTTCTATCCAGACTGTTAAAGAAGAGACATTAATATCTGCTGTGCCAGCTGAATTCAAATTAACCCAATTTTTACATGTTAATTAAACCAGCTATTTTCTTCTTATTGTATTTTTGCTCCCTAAGTAGACTAGCCTGCTAGTGATTCCCAACAGATCTATTCTAACGACGACGTATTCATTTACTTCTATTATGACCATACAATACAGTAACTGAGCAGTAATTTTTCAGTCAATTACACGTGTGATTCTTAATGCTTAAAGAAGCTGAAAAAATGTGTACTACATAGCCATATGCTCACTTCTCTACACTTCACAAGGGTAGTTGCCTGGGTAACACGTTTTCTCTCTGGTTTAGCATCACCCTTTTGGGTTTAGCATAACCCTTCAGTGAATATCATTAGATGTCATTAAACAGCACATGTTAACATGGACTTCAATATACTACTTAGGAGTTATTTCATATACCTAAACAAGTCATCATTTATGTTACAAAAGCAGAGAAAAACCTAGTGATTTTAACAGCACAACGAGAGGAAGCTGAAATGCTTACGAAATTTTATTTCAGTTTTGAAGATAATCCACCCAAGTAAGTCAAAGTCTTCCTTCACCTTCATATCCTCATTATGAGTGCCAATACTGCACAGTTTATTCAGGAAGGCTCAAATCTTGATATTTTAAAAGCACCCACATACAAGAGCACCAGTCTAAACATAACAACAGAGTATGGTGCAGCAAAACCACTTTTTACTACTCTCTCCTGTCTTCCATGCTCACACCCATGGTATCTGGACACCCCATAGACACAACACATTCCTACCAGAGAAAGTCTGCACATAGCCATGCAAAGAAAAAAAGCCACTTGCTTTATATTACCTGCTGTAATAATACATACAAATGCAATGATGAAGAGGTTTTCTTCAGAAATCAATGCAGATGTTTTTACTGTATCAGCAATTTAAACATGGTAACATAATGGGACACAAATTGAAGCTACATCTATTATTTTACACTGCAAGCTAGGTAAACTAAGTATAGTGTAAATTGGTGCATTAGAGGATAAATTTATATCCAATAATAATGGAAAATGCTGGCATTTCCAAGTGTTATTTTTGAATACTTTGTCCTTTCTAAAAATAAAGCATACGGTATTTCTTACTAAAGTGTTAGTTATTACAGTCCAAACAGAGACGTGCAGTAAATACTTATTTTGTTAGGCAGATGCTTAAAACTACAACAGAAATCTGAGAAATTATATTACAGTAGGCAGGATGGAAAATGCCTGGCCTGTTGCTGATAGGCCTTTAGAAAGCTACTGTATTTTGGGGAAATTTCTGATCAAGCTGAGGCTAAATGAAGCTTTTTTTTTTTTTTTTTTTTTTTTTAATATTAGGAGTGAGAGGCTTAAGGCCAGGAACCAGGCTCCTCAATCTGTTTCATACGAACAACAACCATGCAATATAACACTTATTAAATTTATGTCATTACCAGTCGACTACTTTGAAAGATTTGTCTGGCAAAGAATGTATTTCCTTTTCTTAGTGGAAACCTTACAAACATGCCTCCATAAGAGAACAGCAGAAAAGCCCACTATCAAATTCTGCCCTGGCTTCAAATGGAGGCAAAACTTGCTCCCATGGCAACAGATATTCATTGAACAACAGAGTATGCCTTAAGAGGTCTCATACCTTTGTCACAACAACAGCAGCTCATGTAGACCCTCAAATCCTTATTCTCTGGCAATGCAGGAAACGGGCTAGACTTACATAATATTTTGTCTACAGTAATCACTGTGAGATTGTATGTAAGAGCTACAGTTCTTTTAATTTCACACTCTTTTCAGTTCTTTTCTTCTTCTAAGTTCACACAAGAACTTCTTCAGCTCTTGGGTAAGAAACTCTTTGCTCATCTATACACCCTGCTCATGAGTCTGAAGTTCTTGTGCTGTCTGCCTTTCATCTGAGTATTTACACTGATTACACTTGATACACATACCTAACTTGTCACCAAAATCAGAAAGAATTAAAAAGCATTCTAAAGAGTGCTAGGAACAGCCCTGGTGGAGGCTCAGACCCTTTTAGTCACAAGTGGTCATGCTCAACAGTCATGAACAGCAGCTGCTTCTTCAGAGCAAAAAAGGGATCCAAGACAGCGGACAAATGCTTCTGGAAATAGCCTAGCAGTATTTTCAGCACTGCACTACTTTATGTCACTAACACTGTAACAAAATTAACTTCTCATTGCTCTTGCAAGACACCTTCTATTTTATAATAGAAATAATACAAAATCACTGAACAGACTCTCATGACCTTAACCACATGTAAGTCCCTAAACACTGACAAGCCTATTAAAAATGAACACCAACAAAAGCTGGTTTGTGCTTCACTGTAAAACTGGGAGCTCCAGACTGCCAAGTTGGCAACATTCAATAGGAGAAGACCAACAGTCCTGTTGCTGTCTTTAGGAAATTTCATGACAGGAACCAAAAAGCAGCTGACCCTTGCCTCAGATGATTGCTCTGCAAATTACTTTAAACACCAGGAGAACAAGGTACAAACACTGAGCAACATGGCAAAAAATGCTACAATGCCACTTTAAGGAGATAGAAGCTAATCACTTTCTAAACTTTCTCCATTCTTTCACATATTAGCTAAACAGGAAGACAGCCTGAATACCAGAAGAGACTCTCCAAAGACACGTTACGAACTGGCACTGCACAGTGTGGATTACAGAAACAATCCTTACCCACGGCAGAAAGCAGCAATTAGAAGCCTCAATATTACACCGCAAAACTCTTACAAGATCATGCCAAGTTACGAAATCCCAACTTGTCAACAAGTTCACATAGGCTACAGTTTTACATTTTGTTCTTCCTGACACCAGCTTCTGTGAGGGAGATCCAAATCACAAGGTATGGATTATGTTCTCAATCTTCTTATTACAAAACGGATTTGAAGCCATGTAATTTGGAAAATGCTGTTTTTGCAGGCATCAAACCAAGGGAAGAAATCTGAGAAATGTTTAACATTTTCAGTCAAACATTGTCTGAAGCCATGGCTTTCTTGATGCCATCAATGTTACCAACATAACCTTTTACAGAATTCTTTTACTGGGGCAGCAATCATTGCATTAACTCATCTGCAAGGTTTAAGGTGTTCAGCTGCCAAATACATGAGACTGGCTGAGCAGAAAAGAGAGCACAGAAAGGACTGCAAAACTTCTCAGTTATGCCTGCATCTGTTCCCTAGGAAGACTGCATTCGCTAGTCATGCTTTGTTTATCTCACATTTTACTCTCTGCAACCACTGATATGAGTCATGCCTGAAGTTTTCTGGTTTCTAAAAATGCCACAACTACACACTTTAAGTCCATAGCTAATTATTCTCAAGTTTCTCTAAAGATACATTAAAGGGAGGGTTCAACAATTCATATGGGTGAACAGACAGCTTGCCTGGGCAAGTACCAAAAGCAAATGCTAGGATTTCATTAAACTAGGGGGAAGGAAGATGGAAGGGTAGCTAATCTTGCCTATTGGCAAAGTCGGCCTTTCAAATGCAAACCATGTGCAACCAACTTCACTGCTGTCTTCCCAAGATTGCAGAGTGGCTCCCTAAATACCTCAGGCACTCCTCCTCCCTCTTGAAGGAAAAACACAGCGGCAAAAACCTTTAACAGTGCCATGGCAAAACAAAGCAGGCGCACTTTTTTCTAGGATCTCTTCCTACACCATCTAAACTTATTTTGGATTTCTATTTGAATGTGTTTGTGACAGATACATAAAGTAAACAGAGACAGAAAGACTCAGGGAAGGAAAGAAAAGCAGGAGCTAGGGGAGCCAGCCAACAAACATGAAAGGTTCCATGAATTAAAAATACATAGTAGACAGAAAATTGTTTGCACCACTAAATGGTAAGTGCAGTTGAAAACCATGTTTCTACTCTTTTCACTTAAAATATACTGTATTCCTTTATGGATCTGCAGGGGAAAACAAAACAAAACAACTCCCCCCCCCCAAGGATCAGACTGTTTGAAAAAATGATTTTGTATTTTTTAAATGAACAACAGAAAAAGAAAAAAAAATAAACCAATCAACTACAAATTCCCCCCACCCCCCAAACCAAAACCACAAAAAAACACTTACCCATCTTTTGTCTGATCCACCACACCTGCAAGGAGCTGTACGGTGTTTGCATTAGGCAAACCATCTCCAATTATCTTCAAGTACCGTGTGACAAAGTCATTAGGAGACATGAAGAATTCTCCATTCTTCTCCACACTTGCATACTGTTAAATGAATACAATATTTAGTGGTTCAACACATCCTTCTCCAGGCATTTATTACCACCACCCATAGTTTCCAATCACAAGCAGGCCTCTGGTACAGCAGATTACAGCTTTGCTCCAGTGAACCTACAGCTTAGACCTAAACAGGAAAGAGTAAGAGGCGAGTACTCAAGCAGCTGAAGGCTCAGCTTCCCAGATTACGAACGGCAGACATACGATTTTTGGATTATGACGTCAACAATTTCTCCATAGTAGTCTAGAAATGCTCCATAGCACCAAATATGCTTCGAAAGTAGAAGCACAAGTACATTTGCAAGCACATATGTGGCATCTCAGGCCCACTGAAACTCTGACAGCAGTAGGGTACTGCAGCATATCTTATTTATGTGAAATGGCTCCTCTTTTAGCCATTCTACTTCAGGATGAGAAGGCAGGGTTGGTGACACCCGCAACATGCCAGTGGAGCAAATGATCCTGCAGGAATGTCCACCTGGGGGTGCTGTTTTGAAGAACTCTACTGCATCACCTCCAGCCATGGAGGTTTCTCCTTAAGGAAAGGAGAAGCTACAGATACTTCCCCTTGGCTGAAGTGCTGAGAGGAGGCCAAAGAATAGCATTTGCAGAAAAATGTAACAGCGAAACACGAACTTTGACAGTTCGGCACACTGCAGAAATAAGAAAAGAATTCTAACACCTGCCATACGTTATCCCTGCTTTACACAGAGTTACTAGCATACTACTCCAGAAAACAGCTATTTACAGAACCAAGCATATTTGCTTCCAGGGGAGGCCTCCCATAATACGTTACAAATAAAAGTAATATTAACATTTTTGAAGAGAATATCTAAATAAATAAATAAAATTCCCTTTGTTACCACTTCATTGCTAGGTTATCCCTCAAATTTTAAAGTCCTCATTTTCTGAAGAACATCAAAATTGAAATCAATCCTGAAGACTGTATTTTAAGAAAAGAAAAAGGATAATGACAATCATTAAGAGGAAAAGAAATCCCAGGCAAGATTTGCAGAACCATGTGTTAGCTTTAAGGAAAACAGGTCTATCTTGGGATAACAAATGTGCACTGACAACAGGAAAGAAACTGCTAATTTCTCTTTTTTAATTTTTTAAGGCAAGGTAGGATGATAAACTATAATTGCATCTTCCCACAGAGCATTATCCACACTAAAGTAATAAATAAATTAGATGCCTATTGCTATTTTGTAGTGTATTTCAAACACACATTTTATTTCACGTTACTATAGCTCTGCTAAGGGACGAAAACTGCCAGTTTACATTTCATATTGGTGCCTGCAGTGTACCGTTATACCTGCTGTAGGCATATAACTCTCAGAGGGATGCCAAAGTGTTACAGTAAGTAGATTATTTTCTTCTAGTGTAATAGAAATACCATTTTCAGGTACAGCAATATCTTCAAGAAACAAGGCTTCAGAGAAGCAAGCCAAATAAAACGTAACTCACTTTGGCATCTATATATTGGTTAGTGCTAAACGATTCCTGTTTCACTAACACATGCTTTCTAGCTGCTACACTGCAAGGAATTTTGAATTGTATACTTTTATAAGAACTAACAGATCAATTGATTTCAATGTAATCATTTGCAGAAAGACAGAATCCTTCAGAATCCCAGTCTCAGAAACTTTTAACACAGCTGCTATTGAGAAACAAATCAAATAAGTCAGACAGCCTATGCTTCTACATTTCTTTTTTTTTCATCCAGGCTAACCCCCTGCTAAGGCACTCAATAACAGAAAACAGCACAAGGTTTCAGTGTCCCCCTGTTTCTTGTCATTGTGATTTACTCAAGTGTATTTGAAATCCAATCACGTACTCTATACTACATATAGAAAATGACCTTGAAAAATGTCAGCTTGATCACTTTGACTAAAATCTAATCTCTTAGGGGTTATGTTAGAAGACTTAGAAGTACTCTTGGAAATTATCATAACAAAAAAAACCAAAAAACATCAATTCTATTTGTTTTGGAGGAGCAACA
This sequence comes from Vidua chalybeata, assembly GCF_026979565.1. Taxonomy (NCBI): domain Eukaryota; kingdom Metazoa; phylum Chordata; class Aves; order Passeriformes; family Viduidae; genus Vidua; species Vidua chalybeata. The sequence goes on from NC_071530.1 coordinate 25,058,444, forward strand.
TTTAAAAATGGGTTCTTTACAATTTTATCCCCCCCCCTTTGACAATTATACCCACAGAGAATTTGATATTATACATAGTACTTAATGGCTTTTTGGTAACTTATTTACACACATTTTACATAGTCAAGTAATAACAAGTTTAAGTAAACAAGTTAAATAACAAGTTTTAAGTAAAATTTGCAAACATTCTATTGGGGATTTGACATACTAAATATGCTGAAAGTTGACTGCAATCCACTGCATTTAAACTGATCATTTCACATTTATTTCTATACTGTGGGTACCATTCCTAAATGGCAATCATATTTTTTAATTCTTAACTGAAGTAGGAAAGAATAGTTGTCAAATTATTTTTTAAGTGCACATTCCACAATCTGCAGAAGCAACTGTATTGGCTTCACCACTTAATTCACCACTAATTCACCAAAATAGTCTGGAGAAGTTTCATTAACACTCTGGCATCACTCATCTGTAGACTATGAAACAACATAGCACATTTATTCATCATTTTTCCTTCTTGGGAGTAAGCAGCATGACAATTCTGCAATACACTGAACAAAACATTTAGCTCATACTTCATTACTTCTTTACCAGGATCCCTTCTGTTAAGTGGAAGGGAAAGCAAAAGAGGAAGAAAAAGAAGTCAGAGGTGGCATTTAATGTGCTAAACTACAACCCATCCAATCCACCAAATCAGAAGGTTGAGGGAGCTACAATCTTCAGAAATGTAAGGGAGATGAATATCCATGGGCAGGTAGGAAACAATTTTCACACTATTCTCAGCAAACCAACCAACCAAATTCCCCACTCTCCAGCTGAGGATTACCTCATAGCCCAGAAAGAACTGGGATTCTCTCTAGAGTGTTTATTTCCCTCCTCAATGCTACTATCTTTTCAGGTCAGTGGTCTACTCCCTGTCTGCATTTTCTGCTGCTGTGCTCCTGCTCTTCAAGTATGTTCCTCTGTAAACCACATAACCCCTTCTTTTGCAAGAGTCTTTTTGATCTCCTGAAAGACACAAGTTCCAGGACTTAAGAAGTTAAATCCTGACTTTCTCAACTGAAAATCTCATTTCAGAGCTATAAATACTGACAGTATATAATAAAACTATAAATACAGGCAATATACATTGTGACACCTACACATATTGTTAATAATAGCTCACAAGGGACAATGGAAAAAATACCAAGAACTACATGGAGAGTGGGGCATGATGCTGGAGAGCAAATATGGAGGGAAGAAACTGGAAAGGTATGAGCTGTCTCAGACCCTCAACACCTCCACAGAAATAATTCAGATACAACAGCTCCTTAATAGCAGTGTGGCATCTACCTCATACTTATTCTTCAGAACCATTAATTTTTCTACTCTTTTTTTTTTTTTTTATACCAGAATACAAACTTACCCAGATAGTGGACTAATGAATCCTAGGAAGGTTAGACATAGTTTTTTAAATTTAGGAAATGGGTCAAAGAAAGCCAGTTTCAAAAAATCACTGAATAGTTTGGGTTGGAAAGGACTTTAAACATCATCTAGTTCCAACCTCCCTGCCACAGGCACACACATGTCCCCTTAGACCAGGTTACTCAAAGCCCCATTCAATCTGGCCTTGAACACTTCCAGGGATGGAGCATTCACAACTTCTCTAGGCAAGCCATTCTGGGGATTTACCAACCTCACAGTAAGAGTTTCTTCCTTACTTCCTTTACTTAAACCTACTCTCTTTCAGTTTAAAGTCATTCCCCCTTGTCCTATCACAACATGTTCTTGTAAAATGTCCCTGTACTTGTGAAATGTCCCTCTCCAGATTATTTGTAGGCTCCCTTGTGGTACTGAAAGGCTGCAGCAAAATCTCCCTGAAGCCATCTCTTCTCTAGGCTGAACAATATCAATTCTCAGTCTGTCTTCATAGCAAAGGTGCTCCAGCACTCTGATGATCTTTGCAACGCTCCTCTGGACTAGCTCCAACAGGTTCACATTCTCCTTATGTTGGGAGTCCCAGAGCTGGATGCAGCACTGCAGGTGGGGTCTCACAAGAACAGAGCAGGGTTGGAGAATCACCTCCCAGCTTTCAGCAAAACACTAAAGCACATTTCTCTCAAGTATGTAAGCAAGTATGTGAGTCTTTACTTGCATGCTTTCCACAGCAGGCCAAGAAAGAAGGAATTTCAATTAAATAATAAATATGGCCACCACTTCACAAGGTGATCTTTCCAACACTTCTACAAATAACAGAAGCAGAGATAACCCTAAGGGAAAAAGGATGGCAAGGATGGAAGAAGAAAGTTTACCAAATCATCTAACAGTAAGGTATCTACATGAACATTTTACCACATATAAGAACAATAATGAAACTCCTACCACATTCTCTGAACAATGTGGGTTTTTTCTAAGATAGCAATACTTCTTCTGAGTCAATACAGTAATCACTCAGAAATATGTCTGACTTCTTGGTGAGCATTGTTCAATTCTGATAATGGTATTCAAGTCTAACATGGTAATAATACGGTGAATGATTAATGGTTGGAAAAAAACTATCAAGAGTTGTATGCTGCAATAATGGAGCAAAAGATATGAAAAATTTAAGCAGAGAGAGTAAAATATTTATTTTACACATACCTTCAAAAATATTGTTTTCAACTCAGCTGGATCAGCTCTTTTGGTTAGAGCCACCTACAAGTAAATACAATTACATTAATATGCATAGCTTACACAAAAGGTGTCAAAGTGCCATTTAAAAACAAGAACACAAACAACAGAATGAGTGATGAAATTAAATGTTCACCTTAGATAAATTAGGCACTGCTTTAGTTGGCCATGCTCATTTTATCCATTTCACACTTACATAAGGTTATTCAACATTTTGTTCTGCTTTCGTTATGCAACCCTGCAACTCTTAAACAAGCACACATTAACAAGTCATAAAGACATTCAAAAATCACATCTCTATAGCACACCTCTCTGCTGGGATTCAGCATTATACTATCTTTACCACAGATTTTTACACTTCCAGCACCTTTCACCTAAAGATTTCAGAGTACCATACACAGTCCATAAGTGATAAATGGCAAGAATGACTCACAAATTTGTTCAAGAAAGCAGTTCCATAAAAACTGAATTTCAATGTAACTATTTGGTTTATTACATCATTATAAACTTACACTGTAGATCTTTTTAATGAAATTAATTCAGAAAGCAGTATCTAGAGTATCTAGATTTTTCTGCAGATCAAATTAGCAAGTTCAAACCAAAATCTAAGTTACATTTATCACCACAAGCCCAAATTAGATTTTTTTTCAAAACACTGAAAAATAGTCAACCCACTATGGAGTAAGCCCATCAGTATTATCCTGGTTGATATACCATACAATCCTTTTGCTGCTTTTGGCAGTAAGTGGATGTGTCCCCTCAGTCTGTGCCTACTATAGCTCCTCTTTCCTTCTTCAGGATACCTTGATAAAATCTCGCTTGCTAACATAATAACTCTCATTTGACAAGTCAATTCAGAACATCAATCTATTCCAAATTAAAAAAAAAAAAAAAACCCAAATAATTTGCAAGCAAACACAGATTTTCAAAAAAATAATGTAACGGGGAATAAACAGCCAAAGGACAAGACAGACAAATCTTACCCTCACTTAAGAATTAAACATCAGAAATGTTATCAATAAAACACTACTTAACTTTCCTAATTCTTTATAGCAATGGTAGACTGTAAAGGCAAATGCGACCCCAATGCAGTTCTAGAAACATACTGACCTACTGCAGAAAATGGAAGGAGTCTGTGTAAGTCTGTACAACAGCATTATATCCTCACACGTACACTTAATGATGAATCTTCAGTAAGTTTGTCCTCACCCTAGATGGTTCATTTAGAAACTAAAAAAGACAATAAAAAAACCTACAAAAACATGCAAAAAAAAAAAAAACCCAAAACCAAACCAAAACCCAGAGTATTTTAAGAAAAAATGTATGATTAAGGTTTCTTATAAAAGTCTAGAAATTTTTTAAAAGGAAAAAACCACACCTATGTTCAACTGACAAAGTCCACAGCTGGAGTCCCAATCCTGTGTCTACACAGAAATCTGTGCGAAAGTATTGCAAAAAATCAAAGTGTAATTGTGAAGCTAAGAATATAAAAATGTATGTTTTCTAAAATGTAAGCTGTCCTAAATGTAATCACTGTGAGCAGAGATTTAATTTAACCTGTCTGTAAAAATCTGATTGTCTAGAGCAATTGGGAACTCTTTGGAAAGAAAAAAATAGCAGTATTTCTATGGTGCTTCAATCCAGAACCTTGCCACTACACAAGCAAAGGAAAGACACTTCAAACACCTTTAGCCAGAAAATATGAATCAGTATCATATTTTATCTGTCTTAAAGTTCAGATTTTATACTGTCAGAGAAAGCTAAGCCTAAAGAAACCAAGGGAGGAAAAAAAGGAAAAGATACATGAACTCACACTATTTTCCTTTAGTTTCACTGATATTAACAATCCTGAGAAACTTGGGAGATGTGTTCACAGGCCAGCCACCATTTTTCAGCCCCCTTTTGATTACAGGAGAATTTGAGTGGTGTTTTTTACTGTCAATACTGAAAGATAGGTTGAAGTTGGTTAGGTCAATGAATGCATAGAAGAACTGCAGACTAACAGCCCAAGCAGTGGCTGCATACTACAACTTTTCTCCATTTCCCACAGTCTACTTCCTCATTCTTCCATTCCCCAGCATACAGGAGAGGAAAGACATGGTTAACACTGTGTGAATTGGTGCATCCATGTGACATCTACCAATGTGCTTTCTGAAAGGTGTATCTGATCCCAATTGAAGAAAAGAGCCTCTAATATATTACATGAGAACCTCAGGAAGACTGATGTTAATGCAGCCATACCAGTGGCTAAGAGAAGTATTTAATTCAGGTTTCCATCCATACCCAGCTATAGGCAAGGCTGAAGCTGCATACACAGCCATAAAAACTGATCCTATGACAGGTGTTACTAGAAGATTCCCACTCTAGAAAAGGTCAAAATATTACTTTCCATACCATTCTGTAAATTGTTATGTCAGCAGTTGAAAGGCTAAGTAACCTGATGCCAACAGACTGCAAGCTGACAGGTAGCACGCTTGATGAAAAGTGACCCACAGATGAAAAGCTGTTTCTCCATCAGTCAGCTCAGGTGGTATTTACTGACTCTCACATAACTGGGTTCAGGTGATATGTTTTGTTACTGGAAAGACTTGTCCATCTTTTCTCCATAAAGATAAAACCAGCTATGAGCTGGCAGGCCTAATACCTCTCTAGTGGCATGAGAAGGCATTTGATAAAAGAGATCTGAGTGAAATAATGTTGTCACTGCTGTTTACAAAGAAACACTATGTAACAGACACACTTAAAACAAAGTAGCAACTTCTATTAAGTAAGGTTCAGCGAAGAAAGCCCTCCAACAAACAATATTTATTATTAAAAATCCCAGGAGACAACAGAGTACATCAACTGAAGTACAGGACTATAATCAAGTTAGAACACTCTACAGGGAAGACTGGGATAATGTATAGAAAATATCAACAGGAAATTTCATTCCTAAGGTATACACCTGAAAGTCTTTAGCAACATATTGCATGTACATGTGTGTTATAATATATATGAAGAATGAGACAGAACAGGCAATATAAGAACTGCACTTGAAAATGCTGAGTCCCTCCCATTAGCAATAACACTCAACAAAGGGTGCACAGAGAAAGGGAAAGCTCTGTGAGACACAGTAACACAGACTGATTTGCAGGCTGGAGTTCATCATTTCTTTAGACTCCCTTGCACCTTGACCTTAATTTCAGCCCATTTTCTCCAGCAGACCTCTTTTCTCCTTATTGACTTATGCTCAATTTACAGAGACATGCATTTTCAGTCTCACTTCCATACTCAAAATTAAATGCAGAATTTTTCCATAAAAATATAACTGTACAACACAAGAAAACAGAATCCACTGAGAGTCAAAGATTATATTACATTTCCAACCAACTGTATTAATATATTTGTCATACACAAGGTAGAAGAAACAGGTTGTGAAAGATTGCATGGTATCAAAAGACACAGAAAGACTAATAACATAGTGTGCTCCATCCAGTAAAGAAAAACAACATGGGTGGGCGAGAGAGAAAAAGAGGAGTAGGAAAATCATTAATTAATGTCAATATAACATTAATCTAATGGCAAAAAAAATAATATCTCATCTTCTCACCTTTATGGCAAAGATCACTTTGATAGCTACAGTCTGAATAGAGCAGAAAGGTGACTATGATCCAGGAATACTTGGGAATTGCTACAATATTCCAGAAAGTTTACTGCAACAACAGCAAGTCCTAACCAAAGATAAAGAGATAAACACCTCATATCCTTTCTTTCTTTTGGTTTAGTCCGAATACCACTCAGATGTGAAGGTGTAGGGTTGCCCTCCTACACCTCAGTATCTTTAAAACCTCCTGACACGGAGCAGGTTAAGATGCTGAACAGCTGTCCTTCTCCAAGTAGAGAGCCAGAGCTGTGGCAGAGCTGACAGTGGTGAGCTCAGTCTGCTTAGTTCTAGAGAACACCATCTACAGACACATATCGAGAAAAGATGTTTGGTGAAAGGCTCAACAAGTGATCACAAGCTCTTGTAACTTGTGTTGAGATTATTTTTCAGAAGTTCATCCATTCTTAAACACAACTAAAAAATGCAATGTATGTCATACCACTAAAAGACCTCAAATTAAAATTGAAACCTTATGTCTTGTAGGGGTATTCTTTAGTTTCATCACAAGTTATTGAGTCCACCTGTAAGACTCAAACACATGTGGCCCAGTTTATGTAAGAGGTTAGATTAGATCATTGTAATGTTTCCTTCTGGCTAAAAGTATACATGTACACTTCAAATGTGCAACTCCAAAGGAGATCAAACTGGGGTTTGACCTTACATTCTGGTTTAAATGAGTGACTAGAATATCGGAAACCAGTTAAAGCACAGTTACTGGCCAAGTCTGAATTCAGACCAGAAACCCATTAATACTGTTTAAGTATTATGCTAAGACAACACTCCAGTTTTTATTTTAATACAACTAACCTGTTCATGTAGATGAGAATCATATTTCTTCCATATTTAGATTAATACTACCATAAAAATATATAATCATTCTTCTAACCTAGCAACTCTCCTTGGTTGCTTTCCATCATCATAGCCATATCCTAAGTTACAAGTGTTCTGCATCAGCATCTGTGCAGGGCACTGTCTCCTGTTTCAGCTGCCTCAATGAGCATTTTCTGTTAGTCCAACATGCATATTGTCACCTCAGCAAAAGAACTGCCATTCATTCTACAGTAAAAGAACTTGACTGTGATCTACAGTGGAAAGTGAACCACGCAGAACTTGACATTACAAGGAAGATTTCAAGCAAGATGTGGACCAGATCACCAAGCAGAAAATCAGACAGCTGCAAGGACAGCTGGCACTAAACACAGATCAAAAACCTTCTCAACAGACCTCCTTAACCATAAACCGAGTATTTCTCCTAGGAAAGTACAGTTCAGATAGCATTTGGCATATCTGCCCAAAGGCTTAGGGTAAGAAGAACTGCAAGAGAAGTTGATAACTACCAAGCGGGTAGGTACATCCAGCCTGATCAGTCTAAGCACAATCAGCCTTCAGACAAAAACCTTTCTTTTCTAAAAACAGTTCTGATCCTCACAGTCAAACATTTCAACTACACTTTGCAAAAGTCTAACCCTACACTAAGCAGCAGTTACAGCATTCCTTTGTCTAATAACACCTAGCAAAGCTAAGATAAATTAATGCTATTGACAATTATCAACAATCTTCTGTAGGATCTTTTCATATCCTACAGACTGGTTGAGCATGAAGAGATGCAGAATAAGCACTATTCAAACTAGACAGTTTTGCTGAGTCTACCCCACACACTGGCGAAACAAAACTAATTTATTAGCTAGCAAAGACAGCATATCTCAAGCAAAACTATTCACATCCATCTTTACTTCATCATAATTATAAATCTCTGGGCAATTCCCAGTCTTCTGCACCATGGGAGGTGGAAGCCTCACTTCCCCCAAGTGCATCGAAGCTAACAAACCTACTTTATTGTGCAATTACCTTCTAGCTTTGATCCTACTTTCAAAGTCCCAGAGAAAATGCAGATGGCTTGTTCATAAGATGGGTCTCACACAAGGAGACTCCCAATGAACCATAGTATTTTTGCACACAAACTCATCAGGGACCAACACACAGTTACTGATTATATACACACAGGAAAATCCTTGTCCGGTTTGTCCAATACTTCCAAGTAGGTACAGAAACCAAGGTGGGAGTAGTACATACCTTAAGAAAAACTGCTACAATTTCCAAGATTAGCTAATCAATGCTATGTAAAAAATACTTTCAGAGTGTGTACTTGTATAATTTTTGTACATAAAGACCTGGAAAACAGAAGGACAATAAAACTACTCCAATACAAAGGTAAAAATAGCTAGGCATTGCCATTGCTTAGCAAAATCATTTAACTAAAGGAAAAAGCACCATACTGTGGCCAATACAAACCATTCCAAACTTTAAGCACTTATCAGAAAATGGAGTTAGGAACAAACTGGACTATTTGTAGTCACTCTTCAGACTAGGGCAAGGATACAAATGCTATCATTCCTGCAACAAAATTGATATCACAATTGATATCACAATTAATCAACATCACAGTAAGAAACTGAACCTTAAAACCAAAACTTTGTTAAAAACAGAATTTTTTTTCACTTGTTACTATCAGAAAAAGCCCAGTTGTCCAATCACTATATATCCATCATAAAATACTACCATATTGTGACTGTAATTTCTCCCTCAGTAATATTTCCTATTGTCTCATAGCTCTTCTACAACACATTTTTACTCAGGACAGCAATCCAAAGATACACAAGTGAGCTACATTGTGATGGCCACTATGCAACATTAAATGTTCCTGTGTATCTTAGCAAACTGAAGCTCATCACTCACTTGAAGAATATAATAATTCTACATAAGATACATTAGGGGTCCTTCAATAAGAAAAGTTTATTTTCAAAGGAGCTGCTGGGAATGGTCAAGTGACATTTTTTATACAGTCATGGGTATTTTTCAAAAATACCCACTCCCACTCATCATAGATGGATAAGATTATAGATGTAAATGCTGCTACTTTGCTTCCTTACACCTTTCAGAAACAGAGTCATATCTAATTATGAACCTGATAAAACATATTTGGTGGCTACTTCAGCCCAGATTACAGACTTTCTCTTTTGATTCTCCCAGGGCATGTTTTGTTACAACAATAATGCTAATGTACAACCAGTGCATTGACCATAAGCTCAAGACATCAACTGCCTCATGTTCATCTTTCAAAGCAGTCATCTCAGTTCCAGCAATGTGTCTTCTAGAGGCTTACATCTAGCAGAAAAACGTTCATCTCACCCAAAGAAGCAAAGGATAGGAAAATTCTCCAGCGTAACAACTGCAGGATTGAAAGCAGTTTCTGAAGAAATTAGACAGTGAAGATACTGAATGACATGTTATCATTCAAAAATTATAAGAGAGAATTGGCAGACTATTAGGGCAGCATGAATCTTACCTGGCACTCAATGTTATTAGCATAAAATATGTATTTTAACCAGGATGAAGCAATGGGTAGGTGACAAGACAAAAAGCCATTTAACACCATGGCTCTCAGGAGGTGGAACCTTCAGGAAGCATCATCTCACAGCCATGCAAAGCAACAGTGAGCTCCGAGAGATCCATCTCTGAATGCAGCATACAAGTTAGTAACAAGCGTCTCCAAGGTACCCACACTCATGGTGCTCAAGGTTCCCAACAGTTCACAGCTTAATGGAGACAATCACTCCTGGTTTCACCTGGCTTCAAGCTTCAGACCCCAACCACCACCCAAACACTCAGTTTCCCCTGCCATAGCACAAAGCAGCTATAATAGCCTAAAGAGGTGCTTCCACCATGAAAAGTTGCAATCCAAAGATTCAAAACAATGGTATGATGCTGCATTCCCAGGGAACTTCTTCATAATCCTCAACCGCACCTGACATCATACAGTACACACAGAGACCTAAAAAGAGGCATTCCATGCTTTATCTGACAGCTTCATGAATTACAGAACCAACAATGGCAAGGACACCCTGAACAATGTTAAAAAAGTTTTCTGCATAGTTTTCTCTCCCAGATGTCAACACAAGGTCCCAGTGAGTGAGCAAGATTGTTTGCAGCAATAAACAAAAACCTGCTGCCTTTTGAAGAAAGCAGACCTGGAGCAGTGCCATATAGAGGTATCATAACCAGAATGACCTGCTCTTAAATAACTACTAATTACAAAAAAAAAATAATAATAATAATAATAAACCCCAAAAATTTGTATAATTTAGTTATGTGCAATCAGTCCCCATAAACTTGTGGAAAGTTTATAGGCAGCATCTTAAGCTGTTGCTAGAGTAATCTGTAATTTGTGACTCCATGCTTGTGAATGAGCAAGTAAAGAAACGTGCTGGAGAAAAGTTCCTATAACATTACATGTCTTGACCGATTATTGCACAACAGGAATTATGTAGGAATAACTGGCAGGTAAATGTGTTTGTTTCAGTGTTGTGTTTTCTTCTTGGAAGACAGAAGTTCACTTTTCAAGATCCTGTTTATAATCAATTCCATCTATTGAGCTCTATTCAAAATGCTACACCTCAGCAGCTCAGAGAACTGGGAAGGGTGTAGGAGTGGGCATGAATCTTCATGCATGTATGGATCCAATCTACAACCTTAAAAAGAACAAATGACACCTGCACAAGGGAAACAACATCACACACATCAAGTAAAGTTATTAAAAGGCTATAAATGGTGAGACTCAAAGAAAAGCTGAAGTCCTGTAGTCAGGAACCCTTCCCCATAACTAACAAAAATAACAGGAGCATTCCAGAATATACTTGGGCAAAAGGTAACACTTTCCTACTTGAAACACAAAAAGTATGTTATTTATTTTTTTTTTTCTATCCCTACAGCATTCAACACAATGGCATGCTGGATCATGGGAAGCATGGCCATGGTCTGCAAAAGCTGAGTCATAGTAACTATCCACCTTTCCCACATAAACATGTTAGTAAGCCTCTGACTATGGAAAACCCAGACTTTCACATTAACAAAGTATCTCCCTCCCCTAATGATTTTTACCTGTCATCTCAAAATACATATGCCAAAATATGTGTTTGCAAACACACTCTCTTTTGCCTGTAAACAGTTGAACTGTTTGTTCAACTAGCACCATATGGGTTTTCGTTTAAATTTATTACATAATCTCCCTGAAGACAGGGAGTACAAAGTAAAGGCAGTTTAACATTTTATTTCACAATTCTTACCCTCAATATTAACAACAAACAACTGCTTGATGTTTAAATATTAGCAGATTACACAGCTGCCACAGGACATTCTGGTTGCGTGACCTTCATTCTCGCTAAAGAACTGAACTGAAAAGTGAAGCTATCAAAGAGGGTACTTGGAAATAACTTACAGTTTCATGTGGGAACATAAAATAAACCAGTGAAGACTTATATTTTTTATGCATTGCTGTCACTGTAATCCTAGGGGTTTATCTGCCACTGACTTGCCACACCTCAGTCAAAATTGTTAAAAGGTTCACAATAACTCTCCATAATTCACCTAAGTTGTAAGATACCTGACAATAATAATTAAAATCTTCTCATCTTCTTAAGAAACTGAGGAAACATTTTCAGCATTTTAATTACAAACTATTCTGATTTTAGCTTGAATGATTTTGGCTTCTCATCTGTGAGTCTATTTTATCATAGATATTTGCATAAAGCAATAACTGTTTCATTAAAACATTACATTTACTTCTGCTGCATTGCCCTCCGAACGTTTTTGTGAGATCACTTGGTTGCAGTGGAAATAATGATGATGATGTCAAACTGAACATTTTGATTTAAAGACGGGAATTTAAAGGTAAAATCCTTAAAATTACTTTTAGGAAAGCATTTTCAGCAGAGGGGAAAACAATATCAAACCTTTTTTTTCCAAGAAATGGACTTCCATTTGCTTTGAGGGCATTGCAGTCAAACTAAACTCTAAAAATACCAGATTAACAAACACAGAGCAGTGTTTAAGACACTAGAGAAGACCTATCACTTCTCTTTTATTCTCTTAGTAACCAGGAGCTCTTCCACTTCATTCCTTGGACACTTGGGTTGATGTCAGCACCCTGACATCACCAAATGAATTCAGAACAGCATGTCTGCCATCCCATAGTATCCTACGTTTTAGCCCCAACTGTAAAAACTGTAGCAGAATCCCAAAAAAACTCTTTCTGACCAGTTGATCCAGCACTTTGAAACACAAAAAATTAATGCTTTACCTCAAAAAAAAAAAAAAAAAAAAATGCTGGGCAATCAATCAGTGATTACACATCACAGCTTTCACAACCTGCACTACCCCAGAAAATCTGCAGTGAACAGAAAAGCCAGGAGATCTCACACTAATTTTCATTATATACACCTTTGTTTGATCAAATTGTGGGTCATACACAACACAAAGCCCCAGGTTTTCAAAGCTACAAAAGAATTGCAGGCACACATTCTGTATAAAACTTCCTAAAAACACTGGAAGAAAACAAGTGTATTTGGCAGTGTTTCTGTGCATATTTTGCTAAGATATTTCCATCATTTTCAAGAGTTCAGTGCTCTCTTCTTTCACTCGCCACACATCCACAGGAAAAGGGGAAAAAGCTGCTTTATTATCAACTTGTCAAAGGTACACAGAATAAGGAACTATTAAGTGCTATTTCAACTATACAGGATTTGAATGCTTGCACACTTGAGAACTAAGTATTCTGGTCTGGGCTATTCTCATACCTGAGATACTGAATCTATAGGTTACATGTAATGGAAAACCAAAAGCAAATTCCAAGAGTTTTAAAGTCATTAGGAGTTTTACACCACTATTTTCTTTATGGAGACAAAAGAGGCTCAAAACTCCTGTAGTATAACCTTCACAATGCAGAAAAGACTGAACCTGCTGCTTCATACAAGTTAGTCTTAATAGAAAAGATTCAAACCAAATGACTGATCTAAGTCTGTGAACAGAGTAAAAGCAGTTGTATAAAGTTTGTTGTTGCCATGTTTTTCTTCCTTTTGAACAGCATCAACATGGGACTAATTCATGATCTTTAGAAAGTAGTTTCCAGTTAGACTGACACACAATGGCAAGCAGTCTTAGACAGGTGAAGTGACAGGAAGGAGGAAGGCTGACTTGATGTCAGTGACAAAAACTATTTTAATGGAAATGTGAAATTATTCAAAAATTTCTTCTCCTAAACACGTGAAGATTTCTCTAGTCAGATTCAGACTGCACAATGGGCTGAGAGAAGGAATCAGGCAGACACAGTATTTTTACATACCGTGTTTTTCTAATGGCTTTTCATACTCAGTGCCTCACTTAAAGGTTTCTTCTGTCAAAGATCTGTTAAATCAGCGATGTTTCATCAAATAGTAGTTGTCAAACATGATAAAGAACTACAATAATAAAATACGTGACCAAGAGATTTTAGCAGCCAAGGATTCAGGGAAGGCTGGAAATAGGTTATATTTCCAAGGCAGAGAAAAATGCCTTGGTATTAGTATTAAATTAAATTAGTATTAATTAAAATTAGTATTACTGTTTGCATTCAGTAATACTAATTTTCTGACCTCTTCTATCCTAAAATAAGACCTACACATCAGGTCATGCAATGGACAGATATGACAGGAAAGTCACATAATAAAGGACAGATGATAATGCATGACTGCTATTGCAGGACATATCTTTCAATTAAGTCTTTTAAGTAAGGAGACTCCTGCCTTGCTAGTGATACGAGGCAACATCCCAATCTCTCTCCCACACTAAGAGCCCACACCAAACCCCAGACTGGCCTAAGCAGATGTAGAGGGCACCTGACATAAAAGAACTGCAAAAAATAATGTGAAGCCACACCATAAACACACACTACTAAGAGGCATTAAGACAGAAGGTTTTATTTCTCAGTATAGGAAACCACATGACTACACATTTGAACACAGACCTTTAAACCAGAGTTGCATGCACAGATGTAGAATGCCATGATCCTGCTGATGGCCTTTCATGTTTTGGAGATGTTACCTGCATTTTGATTAACACCCATCAACCTTTGATGAAAGATGTAGTCAGATGCTGCTCAAGCTACTCCAACACTGAATAATTTGCTCTAATTTATTTCTTCAAAACTACTCTAATTTACTGCTTTACTTTGATGAAGTGGGCACTTTTGATAACTTCCCAGAATTAAATATCCTTTGGCTGAAGCAAAAACCCAAAACCCCCAAAATGATGATTCTACTGGCTGAGAGAGTTAAGGGAAATTGGGATGAGGAACAGCAACTAAAATATAAAGACAATTAGAATTTCTTCCTCCTACTAGCTGGATGATTGGCATTCGGTTTAGGATCATCCTTGTGAAAGCCTCCTCCCCTGTTGACTGAGTGCATTTTTAAGTAGTGGGCAAACATCACCAGGAAAGAAAAATGTGTACCCATCCATATTCTGAAATCTACAGGCATTTTTCCCTGTACACAATGTCAGAATGAAAAACAAAGTACAGCGAGTGCTAGTTAATTTTTTTTCTTCATCTCCTTGCAAAGCTAGCTCTAAAAAAAGATTCCAACCTGCCACAGAACCTTCTTTGAACCTTCCATTTCCCATTAAGTTTAAACTTATCTTCTCAGATAGAAATGAAGCTTGGCTCCAGGAAAGAACATTTTTAAATCCTCAGTGAATAAAGATCAGGTAGTATTCACCTACAGAAACTGAAAAATGTGAAAAGGTAAATACAAAACAGTGCATGGAGGTGGAAAAATCTCTGGTCAATGGCATTTTACATAACAATCTGAATTCCAGTAAATCAAATTTCAATTACAAAGGAAGTATCAACAAGATCACAGTGTCACAAAGAATAAACTCTACTGGGGAAACAACAAGTGAAATTCAACTACATCAAATCTCTGTTCTCAGACTTGAAGTTTTCAGTCAAAGAAATTTTTTCAGCTATGTAGGAAATACTCAGACTTTGACTCCCCATACTTCCCTCCCTGTGCAGTTCAACAACTGCTCAGGAATGATACCTTTTAGATTTGCTCAACAGCTGTTCAGCTCAACAGCCAGTGTTTTGATACTTCAGACTACTAATTACACAAAAGCATCTGAATCACAGAATCACAGAATACGTTGAGTTTGAAGGGACCCACAAGAATCATCAAGTCCAATCTCCCTCCCTGCACAGGACCATCCCCAAGATGACTGGACAATGCCCTCCCCACCATGAACCTGAGGGTATTGTCCAAACACTTCTTGAACTCTGACAGGCCTGGTGCTGTGACACGTCCCTGGGGAGCCTGTTACAGTGCCCAACCACCCTCTGGGTGAAAGAACTTTTTCCTAATATTCAACCTAAACCACCCCTGACACAACTTTAGGTTCTTCCCTTGGGTTCTGTCACTGGTCACCAGAGTAAAGAGATCAGTGTCTGCCCCTCCTCTTCCCCTTATAAGGAAGTTCTAGACTGTGATGAGGTCTCCCCTCAGTCTCCTCTTCTGTAGGAGGAGGGAAAACAAACTCTGCTTCTACGTATTTATAAGGTTGGCTAATAACTATGGTCATCTAGCTACATAACATCTTCTGTATTCTAGCTTTGAAATTAAGTTTACTCTTTCAATCCTTCAATTACCCTAATCATCAAGGCCATAACAATCATAATTGTAAAAAGCACATGTATTACTCTTCTGATAGGTCCCCATAATTGCAAAAATAACCTTTAAAAGACTTGAAATTTTTAAACTGATGGAATTAAAAAAAAATAGACACTAAGAATTACAGTGTACATTATCTTCACATGGGATTGATTCACAGTGGGACCTGAAGACTGGAAAATAATGTAAAGACGGCACCCTTTAAGTGTAATACTAATACCCTTCAAGTAAAATTATTCTTTGATATTTCTGTTTTGAAAAGAAGACACAATCACGTTCCAGCTATATAATTTGTAGCTAATCTCAATATAATCTAACAATAGTTCTACAGATAACTACAACTCTAGGACTATTATTGCCAGCTCTCCAAAACTTGGACTTTAGCAGGTGAATTTAATTCTATATTCTGGCAGCTTCTATCAGATAATATATGCTGGTCAAAAAGCATTTAATGAGCTCTAAAATCCTCAGTTTCTAAAGGATTCTTCTTCATATTACAACATACCATTAACTGTTTGCCTCCCTGATCAGTCTGTCAGACAATCCTGTCCTAGATACCCAAAAGAGGTGCTGGTGTACATTCATTATTAGCTTTTTGCAAAGCACCACACTTGACAAAAAGGTAAACTTACAGGTCTGAATAAATATTCAACTGTGTTTCTCTCCACATTACATCAAATTTAATTAACCAGTTATATGCAATAAGATGCGGTGTTAACATCCATTATTTGCACCTGGTTTTCTTCATAGAGAACTAATAATAATGCAAACAGCACTAATAGGGCTAGGAAGGGTTCATCTGTCATAAGGACAGTTAGTGGAGCAAGAATTAACAGTCTCAAGAGAGACTGTTTTATTCATTGCAATCACAGTCACCTAAAATATTAACAGTATGAATGCCAAAAATGTGAAAAGACTACAGACATGTGCAAAGTAAAGACAATTTGTCACTTAAGAATGGAAACACTAAAACAATCACCAGTTGTGGTAGTACTATTTATTACAATAAACTTAGATTGCCTAAGTTTTCCAAATATGATATCTGGGTTAAAAAAAAATCAAACCAAAACAAACAAAAAACATAAAAGCAAAAAAACCAACACAAATACAAATCCCAAAAAAGGTCTCAGGTGTCTGTTCTCAGAGTACCCTGCCTCCAGCTCTGGTCCAGAGCCTTTGAGATCGGGTCTTCCACTGAAGGGATAAACTAATATTATTGATGCTAACGTGGACTGGCTGGTAGGAAGCAAGACCAAGGGCATGTGGAGGTCCTAAGTCATAAAGACAACAGTAACCTAAACCACAAATGCATGAAACCTCTCTTAGCTTTGTTTGTTTTGTTTTTTTATTTTTGACCTTTATAAATTAACATGGATAATTCATAAAATGACAGAGTGCTTAACAATTCACATCTGTATCAATCATTCAAAAACTACCAATCAAAGGAAAATAAAACACAGATGATTGCATGGCTCTCAAGGTTCCTTCATCTTCAGCATTTGTCATCAAAGTCATCCTCCTTTAATTTCCCAAATTTCTGGAGAGTTAGTATTTCATTTCTCAGAATTAGAATTTCACCAGCTGCATGACTCCTATGTGTAGCAGTCAGAGGCCCTGCAAGGCCTCCATGGCGGTCACTAGCCTAAGATAAGAAATGCAGAGTCATGATGAGTGGAACAGAGCTGCCCCTCTTCCGCACATCAGACCCCTGTTATCTCTCTGTAAGGCTATAGGTCGTATTCTCCTCGACCCCAGCTATAGGACAAATCCTGATCCCTCAACAGCCTATATAAACCCATACCATTGCCCAGTTCAGACGGAAGAGCTGTCACTGGAACCCTTTGCAGAAGCTGCCAATAAAGACATCTCCGCAGAACTCCACACAGCCTTCACCTCTCTCCTTCCCTGCGTCTGCCGAGGCACTTTGCGAGCACAGAGCTGAAATCACTAAGAGCTGACATCACTTCACAAGTGCTCGCTAAAGACGCCTGTGGCTAGGAGCTAGCCCAAGGGCCCAGGCAGGCTGCGCCTCATCAGCACAGTGCTATCCGGGACACCTACGACGGCTGCTGCCCCGGGGGCCAGACAGACCCCAGGGGGACCACCAAGCCGTAATACCTATGGACTAAGGCTGCAGTCATCTTCTGTGTGTGGTGTTGAGCAAACCAACCACAAACTTGCCTAAAGCAAGTGGCAGTTACTCCTTTTACAGCAAAGTCAGGTCACTTTTGAATACATAAAAAGCCAATCAGAGACACATCTTAAAAAAAAAAACAAAAGCAACACAACAGTAGATACCATTTGCACAAGAAGTCTGATCTTTAACTTCTGCTTACTCGGAAAACTCCTTTTAAAAACATTCCTATCAGTCTAGGTATTAGGCTATACAGAGAAAGTGGGACAAAATACTTTAAAAGAGTATAAATATTTAAAAGAAAAATGATGGCAAAGCTTTCTTGGTGTTTCAGTTCCATTTTTTACTTTCCTTCTTTCAATTTAAATTTTAGTCCATTGGCATGTAAATAACTAGTGGGTAATTAGTTGACCAATTAGTTCTATGACAACCTCACAATTTTGCCTATGCAATATTACAGTTACATCTGCATGGCTACATTCTTGCACCACACCTCCTACCTTTAGGGAAAAATCCCTACAACCTCTATGGCTATCCCAGCATGAACCCTGGCTGACAACAGACAAACCACTTACCAAAAGTAAAAAACCCTGCCTTCTCATTTCTCTGCTGAGCAGTGGAAAATGTAAAAGTATCTATAAATGCACAGCAGTAACCTTTCCTATAGCTTAAGGTATTTCAGTGCTCAGTGCCATCCACATAACTCTTCAAACTCCTTTGCTGTGAATCATACTAGGGAACTGATCTGATCTGATGTAAACAAAACCAATATATACATGCTAAAAAAAAAAAAAAAAAGTGTCACTTTTTGCCCAGTTATCCACTCCAATTCACCCCTGCACCATTACATTACCATAGTATTGCCACTGAATCATTATTTAGTGAAATCACAACTTCATGGCTACCTTCAGCTTTTAAAAACTGCAGTGACCTGGTAGCTCAGGAAACAAAACAGGTACCTCTCCACACCAACCCAACCAACAGAAGAGCTACAGCAAGTTCAGCCCTGGCATCAGAGCAGAGAAACAATCAGCCCAGCACCAGGAAGGCAAAGAACCAGTCCCAGAGATCTGGTCTAGCCTAGCCTTGGCTTTCAAAGAAGAACCAGTAAGATCCTAAAGCTATGGAAGTAGTGATGATACTATGATTTTAGAAGTATTTTTAAAAGGTCTGGCTGTTTGGGCACAAGTCTGCCCATCTCAGTGCACTCTCTACAAATATAACGTGTGTTTGTGTATTTGCAAACTCCACTTTGCTCAGCCTCTGAGGGTCTGATCCATTAGCACGCTCCACTACCTCTAGTCACAGCATGATGCAAAAACCATTCCATTTGTACAAGCAGAAAGTCACATGCAATTTAAGGTTTTACAATTCCAGAAGTTTCACCAAGGTGCACATCCAGAACTGCCGCAGCCCTGATTTGAGCATGTACAGACATTTCAGACACACTGACCAGGCGCCCAGCAACCACACATGCAACACATCTAATGGACATTGGCAGTGAGCACCAGGCAGCAACCCTCCGAAGCTGCGGCAGCTGGAGGCATAGTTCATGCAAAATGCATCAACACTGTTGGCAACAGAGAATCCAAATCTTCCCCCCTCCCAGCTGGGTACCCTAATGGCTAGAAACTGAATCAGGTTCTGGCCCACACCTCTTGTCCCCAGTCCTTGTGTTAAATTATAACAACACAGTGCAATGGCCCTGCCTGTTTAAAAAAAGATCCTCCAGGGACTTTCCTTTTCTTCATCCCAATTCTTTCATTTCCCACTAGCTGCCTTAGATGCTCCTTAGTGAGCATACTGGCTGTTTTCATACCAATTCCAGACACCTCTGGTGGGCTTCTTAATTCCAAAGCCAAGTGGGTAAAAAAGTCAGGCATGGAGATGTTAGTCTAAAGAACAGTAAAAAAATCATCTTTTTCTGAATTGGTTTTCACATGGCCAGAGTGTAAGACAGATCTCCAAGAAGACTCGAAGAGTGACCATATTGGTCAGCACAAAAACACTTCTTGCCGGCTACCTAGGCATGCAAGACATCATAAATGTATGAATCCAGCAGCTGATGTTTAGGGATCTCACATGTATCTAACAAGAGGAATGTGATTAGTCCTGCAACAAGCTGTATTTTTTCTGTTTCTTCTCTAAATGCATATCGTTTGGTGTACATGCAGTCACTTTGCCACTCTCTCTCTCAAATGTTTAATTTTTTTTCCTCTTCAGAGGAAAAGAAAAATGCCAACAACCCACTGCTTGTGAGCAATTTCATCCTTTACACAGTGGATTTTGTTCAGGTCAAGTAACATTTTTGGTAAAGAATATAATTGCAATTGCCTGTTTCTAAGATCTTGTAATAGCATGACATTATTTTAAAAACTACATTTACAGTGTTCCTTTAAGTGTTTTAACACAGCTTCAGCTGAAATTGCTTTATTCCAAAGCAATTGAATATAGAGTATTTTTATAAGGACCTCTTTGTCTCTCTGCAAATGACTGAGATACAGATACTTTCCAGAAAGAGAATGCATCAGAAAACATGCAACTTTACATTTTACTAGCCATAGTTATCTAACACCATAAAACATCAGTTCCTGAAGATTATGTTGTAGCTAAAGCAAAACAGCATGATTAGCAGAGTCAAATAGTGCCTAGAGGCCTTATGCAAGTTTTCTGGCACCATACAAACACAGAGGCTCTATTCAGTATGGTAAAGCCATTCTACAGCCAAAGCAGAGGCAATTCCATAGATAAAAAGCAAAAATGTAGCTAAAATTCAGCAGCACATTCATTCCATCTTCCAGGAAATACAGTATCACATACCTCCTTGTCACACTCCTTGGACAACATAGACAAATAAAATAGATATTGGCCTAAACAAGCTGGTCAGAAGACACGTTATCATTCAGGGCTGTAAGCTTGTCTACATTACAGCTCCAGGAGGAGTGCCTTTAACATGTGATTTGAGGCACACTTCGAAGAGCTCCTCTAACCTCCTGCAACACAAAGCTGCATAGAAA
Organism: Vidua chalybeata; assembly: GCF_026979565.1. NCBI lineage: Eukaryota > Metazoa > Chordata > Aves > Passeriformes > Viduidae > Vidua > Vidua chalybeata. The sequence continues at coordinate 25,079,423 of NC_071530.1, forward strand.
GAGCAGATTATCTCCCAATGTGATAAAATCCAGATAACTTTAAATACTTTTCAGCAGGCATTACAAAAGACAAGGTATACTCATAACTGCTGGATCCAGCAGCCCTCTCCTAGGCTATACATGAAGCAAAGTCATCCTGCAATTCCTCTTACAGGGATACCATAACAGAAAGGAGCAAGTTCCAAAAACTTGCCAAAACCACTGGCAGTTGCAACATGTGATGCCATCAGTACCTAACATATTGAAGACATAAAGCAACCTCTTCCACCACCTCCTCTTGCCCCCACCTTGCTCTGATAAGGAAGGGTTGGGTCAGAGAGGAAACAGTAGTACAAAGACACAGGTAAACTCAATTGAGACAAAATCCACACTGTAATAAATCTTCTTTTCAGGGTAACTCAGTGTCCACTGCAGCAGAGAGCTGTATGGAATTTTTCCACAGCAGAATTGCTCCATGAGTGTCTTTCCTGGGATTATTCTTGCCAGTGGGCCCTGTAGCCTGATGCGAGTCTTGTGAGACTGGGACTCAACCAGTTCTCCTGAAGGTAAGCATCATAAGCAAAGATTTATGCAGTAAAAGAAACCAAATGAAAATAAATACATAAACTATGACAGGCAGGACAGTGGAGTAAATGACTTGGTTTCTCCTCTGTTTCAGCTGCAGTCATCAGTCACGCTACTTTGTACTTAGAAAAGGTCTGAAGTTATCAGCACTCATACAAATTCAACGTCCCTCTATCAAGCAAATTCTGGTCTCTTAAGAAATCAAGATGCAGTAATAAGTCATAAGCAGCATAAATACATGGTTTTTTTCTGAGGGGAAAGTGGAAAGAAGAGTCTTATGATACATATAAAAATTTACATATTTCTGCACAGATCCAAAATATAACTACGCATGAGCAAGCACCGCTGGACCTGTACAGACAGGACTTTCCATGTGGATATTACATAGTGCTATCACATCCAAAAAATTACCATGGTACCATTAAGTGCCATAACACTATTAAATCGATAGTACATAAACTCAGTGGTGTTTCAGGGAAACAGATTGCTCTCTCCTTACTCACCAACCACTTTCCTCTCCACAATTGATCTCACTGAGTGGCTGGAGCCTGTCCACAATGGACTCCACTCCTTTCATGGACACAGGAGCCCATCATGATGCCAGAATCCCTCACCTCTTCTTTTCTGAGGGCCCAACAAATCCATGTCCAATGCAATGCAATTCTTCTCTTCCATTTTGCTGGAGGAAGGGAAGAATGGCACGATTGAGGGCAAGAAGAGCAAATTTAATCTGTTCCCAGGTACACTCCAAGCTACTGCTAGCACAGGAAAACGAGCATGGAAAAAGGAGCTGAACAAAGAGGTAAAATGGAGCTGTATGATGCACAAAAGGACACATTGGGTGTGCATGGCAGCAAAATAAAATGGCATGGTTGTGTCAGCATCTACTAGTTTTGGTGTTGTTTGCAATCATGTTTATTTGGAACTGCATTGCCATTGTGCCTGCATTTAAATTGCTGCTTACCCAAACCTCACTAATTTACATCATCCAGGGCAGGCACTGGATCGCTTCTGCAGACAAAAGGGTTTGTAGAGGCAGGGCCAGTAGTATCAATCCCTCACAGAACTCTAGTTAATACAGCTGAGGTGATGCATCTTGCAGGACTGGGGTGTTCAGTGTGAGATGTCTGACTGTAGTAACACCAAGACATACAAGGAGCCTGTGCCTGGGGACTAACTATTTTTGGTGTGACAAGGTTTAGGATTTTAAAGGTAGATGTGGCAGTAACCAGAAATAACATTTACTCCACTGATACAGCTTCCACAATAAACAGTTCCAGAAAAACACAAGAGAAAAGAGAATTTTAAAAAAAGTTAAATACATGAAAATTGCATAACCAATTTTCTTTACCTTGCACTAGAGCTATCCCAAATATTGTCACATAAGTCAGCAACAAATCTCTTTTTGTTACATTCTTGATGTGGTTCTGACAGTCTTAGAAAGATTTACACATGCACTTAAAATTAAGCATGCAAGCAAGTCTCATCAGGTACTGATGTAAGGTTCATGCCTTCACTTGAACAGTCATTTTACAGCTAGCTTTTCTAGCATGCGATGTTTGTGTTCACTTCATTTATAAGACAATAATTTTAAAATAACTTATACATTCTGCGTAGTACGGGCAACCAGTATGTGCCCGATGGATGAAAGTTCACACATGACACACAAAAAACCAATTACATTAGAAACAGAGATATTCCACAGTATTTAAAAATCAACTCCTGTACACACTTCATACAATTACAGAAGTTTATCACATGCTATCTACACCAGAGATAAAGTTTAATGGTGTTCAAGTGCTTCCATGCTAAGCCACTGTTTTTACCATTTTCTAGACCTTGATTTATCTATCAAAATTGAATTTGGAATTTTCATTAATGCAATTTTTAACTGTTTTGAATGCAGTTTGGTGGTTATGAAATATAAAGTTAAAACATATTATATATACTAACTCCCATTATAAATATCAATTTCTGACCTTAAGTTGAACAGACAAACTGACATAGTAGCAAAGGCAAAATCAACCACAGAAAGAAGTCTCATTGAGACATACCTTAGAACCTCCCACTGAAAATATGTTTATATTTTACCAAGCAGTAGAACTTTAAAAAGACAGCAAGTCACACTTTGCACATGCATAAGACAACAGCTATGCCCAGAACTTGTAGCAGAATAGGGATCAAGGGTAACTGACATTCACTCAACACAAACATTTAATTTTGCTGTAAAATACACACCAGGTGAACGGCAAGGGGCATTAGCTAGACTGTGTAAATTCTCTTTAGAACTATCTGGCTAAAGGGCAGAAAAACAACATTGTGATTGCATCGTTAAACACTCAAAATGAAGAAATAAGCAGGACACACTACGTAAAGCATTAGTGCTTTGTACCTGCATTACCATAAAGATGTTCCACATAGCCTCTTTTTTTGCACAATGCAGAAAAAGAAGCCAGTACCTAGGATGGTAATTTAATTACCAATGGGGTAAAAATCTACTGGAAAATCTCACCTCTGTTTTTTACTGGAAATTTGTGTGAATATAATTTATAGCAGAGTTTTCCCAGAACAGTTTCAGAAAATGTTTTCAAAGTTTAAGAAAAGACACTGATGTGTAACATACATTGTTTAAAATGCTGTGTAAATTGCAAATATTGAGCTGTATACAATTAAGGCAATTAAATTGGGCTGTAGTGCCCATTTCTTGATACCTGAGTGCTTAACTATGCAGTCTTTACAGTATCCCATTTGGGTTTTCCTTTTGAGAGACTGAATTCCTAGAGTTTCCTTAATATGTCAACATTTGAAATCTTGCAAGCAAAGACCAATTACATTCAATCCCAAAGACTCATATGCCTAAAAGGGTATAATTAAAAAATTAAAGGAAGCGGTCATGCAGGATATTGGCAAGGAAAAAGTACGAAAGAAATTTTAGAAAAAGCATTAAACTCACCAGTCCATTGTTTGGCTGAGGTGAAAAAGGCAAACATTACTGAGATGCATCAGTGAGGAAGTTAGAACACAAATCAAGGCCCATGCCTGCAAGCACATGTGAATAACTTCAGGCCCAGAAGCTCTTTCCGTGGCAAAGTTATTCACATATGTGCTTGCAGAACCTAAGCTCAGATGTTACCCTCAAAGTACAAAATGCTACTTACATTTTGCTACTGACCTCAATATAAATAGAAATTTACCTGTATTTAACTGTTTCAACTGAAGAAGACAAAGACCCCTTTGAAGTCCCACAGGGTAATGCAATTAATCCATGCTAGCTGCTCACAGTTCTAGTTTGTTTGTTTGTTTTTAACGTAAGTCTCTCAGAATGAGTTTAGGCTTACAAACCAGAAGCCTTCCTTGGAAGCTATGTGAGGACTGTACACCCTAGGGTACAAAGAGCTTACCTCTGCCTTGCAATACACCAAGAATGCTTATGACATGACAATTAAGCCATTATTCTTTTTATTGGGTATCTCTCTGCCAAGCCTGATGTAACCTGACATATACAATATTCAATTAAGTGTCTCTTAAAGTTCTGAGTCTTTCCAACATATGCTTGTGCAGATTTTAGGGATCTGAACTGTGTAAGAAATCTATCTTAAGCAAGAAGGACACCACGCAAATGTGTAGCATGAAGCACACATGTCTACCCAATTAGACAAACACTAATTACACATAAAGTATTTTTAAGTATATGTGACTAGCATAGGTTAAAATGGATTGCAGATTACAAACCTCTGCTTGGAGAAGAGAAAATAAGCAAAAGGTTCAAAAAGCCAGAGAATGGAAGACTTTTAAGTCTTTAAACACCAATAGTTTGGTCAGGTGTAACCAACATGTGTGTATGAACAGTGGGCAATCAAAAATTTTTAAAAAGGCTAGATAGGTCAGCTGAGATTCACAAATAGTGAACACAGGATTTAGGGATGACTGTTTTATATACACTAGCAATGAGGAATCAAATATTGCTCAATCCACTAAAAGAGCATGCAGTTCAGATAACCTACATTCTTACTGAAAAGGTGCTGACCAAAGCAGCTCAATCATATCCTAGCTGAAATAAAGGACCACACAACTCTGGCCACACTAAGCGATGCTTTGAGTTGTTTGGGGAAGATCTGTTGCCTGATTTTTCCTCAAGGTAAGTTTCATCACTGACTTCAATAAAAGGACATGGAGTAATTTATTTCTGAAGTGTCAGTATTCAAATATGAAACCTAATGAAAGAAGTAAGTTTTAAAACACCAACACTACATATAATTTTATCTCCCTTTAGATATGGCCTTGATCCAGCAAATGACTATTTTTTTCTCTGGGATGGGAGTATATTACTAGATGATTAAACAACATATTTCAGTTTGTTTATCCTTCTGATCAGCAAAAAAGCCTAAATAGCAGGTATTCACCTGACAGGACAGCACTGAGAAGTAAAAATCGTTGGGAATTATAACCAGTTGTGAAAGCAGAAGGTAAAAAGGTGTATGGAGAAGATGGGAGAAAAAGCAGAAAGGGACTATTGCACTAAGGCCTGCAAGCAGGGCAGAGCCAACATCTGTGCCCACTCCGGGACCTGCCAGCCGCCGTCCCGAGAACCCGCTGCATCCTCTCGTCCAAACAGCGGCGTGTGTGTCCGCATGTACAACACGTGTGTACGTGTATCTTTATGCATCTGTACACTGTGTAACAAGGTGCACGGCGGGGCTCTCACTGAGGCACTACTGGGCCCAAATGCACTTGGAGGAGCCGCGGCCGGGCCAGGGCACGGGTGCCCGGCGGGGCAGTGCGGGGCCTCGCCGGCGAGAGCGACGCCGGCGCCGACATCAACACCGGCACCGACATCGGTACCGGCACCGACGTCGGCACCGGCACCGGCCGCGGGAGGCGCCGTGCAGTGTCATTCATGCCGATGATGCATTGAAACGGGAGCTCAGGCCCGCTGCTCCCGGCGCGGGCAGCTGCGGATCCTCGCCGCGCTGGCACACAGCCCCACCGGCCGGGGGGCCGCCCGCTGCCCACCCCCCGCTCGCCGGCGCTGGCGGCGAGCGGCCGCCGAACCGCGAGGAGGAGGAGGCGCCACCTCGGGTTTCGTCAAGGACAGGCCCGAGGTCAAACCCGGCAACGGCCCCGCCGCGGCCCCTTCCCCGCCGCCACCCGCCGCCTGCCCGCCCGCCCGCCGCCGGCGGTGCCTTACCTTGGCAGCCATGCTGTGCCCGGCGCGGCCACCCCTTCCCGTCCCTTCCCTTCCTCCGCTCCCCTCCCTTCCGACCGCGGCACGCAGCTTCCCCGCCTGCGCACCAGCCCGCCAGCGCCGGCCGTCACCGCTCGCTCTCACAGGCAAGGATGGGGCGCCGCCCCCGCCCGGCCCCGCCGCGGCCCCGTGATCGCCCGGCACGGTCCGGACCGGCCCTGCGGGCTCCGCGCTGGGCGCCGGGCGAGGCGGCGGGAGCTGCGGCCTCGGGCACCGGCGGAAAGCCGGCGTTGCGGGGCGAGCACCGCCTCATCCCTGTGAAGGGCCCATTTGCCCTCCTGGTTGCTCCACGGTTACGGCCGGTGGCCCAGCGGGCGCACGGGGACTCCGAGCTCTTGGGGGCCCTGCAGCCTCTCCGCCCGCTGGAGACGGTGACCATGTCACCAGTTGGTGACTCGCGCTGCTGACCCCGGGGAATGCCCCCGGCGTGTTCGGAGGACGCCGGGGCGAGCAGCGGAAGGATGCCAACATCTTCACATCAAACCCAGCGCCGTTTTCTTCCCCTCAAGACAAGCTGCCGTTCGAGGGATGTTTCATGCAGTTGCAGCATCCCCAGCCATCATTCTGGGATGTCCCAAGAAGGAGGTGTGCCTTCAAACCAAATTTTGTCAATGCTGTGCTTGTTTCTAAGTCAGCATGAATGTGACACACAAGCAGCCCCGCCGCAGTCCAGGGCTGTACCCAAGACGATCACAAGTGTGGCACGCTGAGCCTCACAGGCGGCTCGCAGACTGCCTAGGACAGCCTGCCCGGGCCTGTTCGGCAGTGCGCCACTGGGGATGCGGGCCCGTGGCTGCCTCCGGGGCAATCGTCAGGCTGCCAGTGCCCACTCTGGCTCGTCCGGGGCTTCTGGGGGATTTTAGGATAGACTGGGGTTGGTAATGGAGGCAGGGAGCTTTGCCACGTGCATGTATCTAAAAAGTTGCTTACAAGAACAGCTCCAGGGCAAGTTTTCAAGTTAATAATGATGTATCAAGTTAGTCATAGCTTTGAGGTAGATATTTCAGCACTTTCCCTTACACTGAGTTATGTAAAGATGCTAAAAAGACAAAGGATCTCAGAGACATCTATTGCATTATAAGCCAAAAACAATTAACTCTTTGATTGCTATTAGTTGTCCTAGAGAGAGACAGTAGAGGAATGATAAGGATTCCTAAATGCATCTTCACCGTAGAGAAGGTGAAGGTGACTTCTCATCATCTTAGAGAAATTGTAAGGATTCATAAACTTATCTGTACTTGCCCACTATAAATCTGTGAAGAATATCTCTTTTTATGTTTTCAGTCCAATGTGTTAACTACTTCCAGTGTTTGAGCAAATTATAATCTCCCCTGTGCCCCTTGGAAGTTTCTTCCATCACCTATGGGGCCCAGCAGCATATGTACCCCCTTCTCAGCAGTCTCCCAGTCTCAGTTTCTTGTAAAAACCTCCCACTTGCTGGGTTCTCTTCCTTTTCTCCTTGCTCCATGTATGTGTGCCCATTGCATGTGCTCAGTTGTTCTGTGAGACAGCACAACCTTTCTCTTCTTGCTGCATCTCCCTGACCTAGAAAATAGCAGTTAGATCAAAGCAGGCTTGAAGCCCTTCTTCCAACCCCACTTTTTCAAATAAACACAAAAAACAGACTGTGTAGTGCTTATCTGCAAACTAGATAAGTAAATACTGTCACCTTGTCATAAATGAATACATAATAGCAGTCCATTTATAAACAATAGAAAACAATCTTCGATTATTTTAATGATACCACTAAGAAGAGAAAAATTATGTAGAGAAAATAGCATAACAATTGTCTTATAATACAAATACTACGTCCTGTGTATATTCATAAGTCGGGATATTTAAATGTGAGCTTGAAATTCAGTCCTATTGTGAAAACAGGCTTCAATAGCATTTTTTTTTTCAATTTAAGACTGCTAAGAAAATTACTAGAATTCTCATATGATACTGACACATGGTCTTGAGCTAATTGCCAAGGAAAAACACAATTTAAAAAACTGCCTATATTTCAAGTAGAGTGGTGGTGAAATTCAGAGAGGTGAGTGAAAAAGGATGATCCTGGAAAGCCTTTTTCACCTGCTTCCTAAATGCAACAGCACTTGACCTCTTTTAACGCTTAGAATCATAGAATCATGGAATTGTTTGCTTTGGAAGGGATCTCTGAAGGTCATCTAGTCCCAGTCCTCTGCAATGAATAGGGATATCTTCGATCAGACCAGTTTACTCAGTTTATTCCAAGATCTGGTTGGATGGGAAATCTGCCCATCTACCCTTCTACTGGTCTTGAATATTTCCAGGGATGGGGCATGTACCACCTCTCTGGGCAACCTTTTCCCGTGTTTCAAAAAATTTCCTTCATCTAGTCTAAATCTACTTAATTTCCCATCCTTCAAGAGTTCCAGGCATCTCAAGATCTGAGCATGCCTTCAGCACTGCCTTGGTCCCAACAAGACTGGAAAGTCACTGCCTCACTTGCAGGAAAACCTGAGTTTGGCCTCACAGGTCTCTGATGATGACCAACAGACACATACGGCCCAAGTTCCTTACCTTCATAGAGAAGGCAGTGAAGGCTAATAATGTTCACATTTTAGATGATAAGCAATATGACTGTAGTGGACTGCAGCACTCTCCTTAGCCACATAATCAACTTGTTTTCAAAGTCTGCTGTTGATTGAGGTTAGATTCAAGCCCATGTGTCATACTCATTTCAGTATGTTTTAACCACAAAGCCTTAGACTGCTCTGGGGAAGAGAGGAGGAACGTTTTTCATTCTTTCTAGTGAAGACATGTCTTTGTGAAAGAAGAATCCAAGATCAGCTGGACTGGAGAGAAACATGGCTCTTTTATATGGTAGAATGCAATAAGATGAGGGTGAAGTTGTGAGTCAGTTTTCATTACAAAGCATACAAGTATTATTTAGAGAAGTCAGGACATTGTGTGGCTCCAGCCAATGTTTTTTTTTTTTTTTTTTCCTTCTGTATTTTACATGTAATACAAAACAGAGCACACAGTGATTTCAAGGCTTCCTTCTACAATGAGAAACAGCCTAGAGTTAGCTCCTTGTGCTCTCTTCTGATAGAGCATCTTGAACTTGTTTCTACACATGGGGATGGATTTTGCAGGAAGAGCTGCAGTTTGTTTCCAAGAGAAGTCACAACCAAGTATCTGGACACTGTCCTTGAGGTGAAAAATTAGGCTTTGATAGTTTTCATGTAGAAGACAGAATGAAAGCTGATTCACTACTTGATGTTTTAACTATGAGGATATTGTATAGCAGGGCAACGTATCTCGATAGACACATACAATCTTTGCTGAGCTTATTAACAATTACCCTGGAGAGACCAACAGCTGGGGCTCATGATTTTTTAGACTTGCTAAACCACTGATGAAGGACTAGCATTTACCTATTGACAGTGTAAGGCACAGCTCAGTGTGCTGGCTGTTTTGGATCTTATTCATTACTCTTTCTATTACAACTTTGCAAGTTCAGCAAACTGTTTCTATGATTTCCCTTGCGATGTTCTGGACTTTGTATGGGCAGACAGATGCCCTAAAATGTAGGCATTGCAGTATGTAGCTTAAAGGAATATAAATCACTTCTTGGATCTAGAAAGGTCTGAGAGCATCTGGGAAGGTCTGGAGAGAACTGGATCTGGAAAAATCAGACTGTACAGACCTGGATTGCTAACTATCTTTGTGAATAGCTGAGATAAAGCAAAGACTGACCCAAGGCCCTCAAGATCTGTGCTGCTATCCAAATTACTGAGCTATTTTCTTCAGTATACCTTCTCTCTGCCTCACAACATAGAAACTGTCTTCCAAATGGCTCCTTCTGTGTCATATTGTATGTTCAGCAACATGGATATTTTCCTGTGTGCTAACTTACCACAAAACTGCACCAAGTGCATCTTCCTACAAGTATAGCTGATAGTCAAAAAAACCAAGGGGCCTCAATCCTAGTGGGAAAGAGCTGGATGTTAAAAGGAAATGAGCACAAGGTTTTCCTGAGCACATCTTGTTTTTTAAAACTCATTATTGACCTCTCTCCATCAGTGAAGTCTTAAGGAAAGGCACAAAGCAGTATTCCCTTCCTTAGGTCAAGGGTTTGGTGTGGATTTTTTGTTCTTTCTGTGGGTTTTTTATTTTGTTTTGTTCTTAATAAAGGATGTTTGGCTGATGTAAGTTAGCACATCAGTTTTAGTGACTCTTTGCCAAGAATTTGTGCTTGCACAGTAGGCCTAACCCTGAGAATTCCTCTAATAAAATATGACTCACTCTGAATGAATTATTCACAATTCTTGTGTTTGAAGGATATTCACTGCAGATCACGATTTCCTCAAATGTATTTGCTGTTTTTCTGGTTATTTTATAACATTGTCTAATGATTGACGATGTTTCTTTTTTTGCTGCTGTACTTTTAAGTAACACATATTCCTAATTTAAACCCTGTTGTTTATTTATGATTATTGAGAAGGTCAGTCAAATATGATCTTATTCCCTTTCTTAAAACAAGATTTTCAAGTACTTTTACCTGCATGTCTAGAAGTCATTGTCTATCAGTGTTTCTGCCAACAAAAAAACCAAACTGGTCATTTAAATAGTTCAAGGAAAAGTGACTATAAAAGCATCATGTTGAAGTATGAAAAATTAATTTAAAAATACATACAAATGGTACTGTATTTTCCCAGCTTTCCCATCTCAAAATGCAACACTATCTCCCAGTGTGCGACACATCTACCAGGAGAGTGGCATTCACAAAGTTGGAAGGAGAAGCTATGATTCTGTCTTACAGCTGATAAGGGCATTTATACACACATTGCTGTGAAAATGAAACAGCTGAAAACACCATACTAAAGCTATGGTTGAGAATTGCATCTGAAATAACCAAAGAAACATTGCTGCTGCTGATGAGTAAGGGGTTAATTCTTCTGTTGGTGTAAATCAGCATAGGTGGTGGATTTGTGCTGATTTACATTGGTAAAGCCCAAAAGATAGAGGGGATACAGGACAAATGAAAGATGCTATATTTATTTCACAAGTGAAAAATACTTCATAACTCAGGCACATCATTGGCATGAATAAGTTATGAAAAATCTTCACAGCCAAAAGAACATAATCATCCTTCATGTATAACAGATTTGTTTATTCTGTAAAGATTCATTTCAGTTGATTAATTATCAGTATCTGCTGATGGTGGAGGTAACAAGCCATCTCTGATGAGAGAATCATTTTAGGACATGCTCAGAATATTTTATCACCTAGTGCAAGTTGTGTATGCTTAGAATATTTATCATACTGTGTATTATCACAATTTATAAGCCAAGTACTGAATGTAGATTATATTACAGATATAGCAGTTATCTATATTTTTCTTGTTTTTTTTTAAAGAGGGATATAGAAAAAATAAAGCCCGGTAACAGTTGTGTTTGTATGTCAAGTGCTGAACTGTTCTGCTGCATTAAATCATTGTTATTCTAGACCAGTAAAAATTTGCATAAGTGCAGATGGCAGCTCCTAACAATACCATCAGAATTGTTTCACCATACACCAAATCCACCCAGTACCAGGCACATTGCACACTCACTAGCCATTATTCACAGATGGAAGCTAATAAGATGGAGGTTTATCAAGAGGCAAATTACCTTCTTTTTTCTGCAACTTTATTTATTACCTAAACTAAATTGCAACTCCAAGTTAAAATACCAAAAGAGGGATTAGATCATCTCAATACTGAAGCATTTATGAAGAGGGAAAAATTATAATAAATCTGTCAATCACTGCAAAATAAAAAGCAAAACTAGATCAGATTTTTAATACATTATAATAATTTACTATTTATGAAGCTAACCTTAGTCACCAAAATACCTAAAATATAAAGTATTATCCCTAACCAGATAGATTGAAATCTGTTACTAAATCCATTGAATAGACACACTACTTCAATCAGACTTTACTCACAGAATAGACTAGGCATCATTTAACAACATTTGTGGGTCTTTAAAGTGCACATACAAATGTCTGCGTATGCTGAACTTGCATTGTGTGCAAGAGGTCAGCTGGATTTTGATCAGCCAAGACTTTGCAGAAAGTAATAGAACCTCTGCAGATTTTTGTATGAAGCACTGAGTTTCTCTTAGCTTCAACAAGCTTACATGTTTGAAAACATAAACATTTGGTCATCTTGAACTCAATGTTTTCTTTCATTCTCCACCCAAAACCCATAATTTTTTATTTTCCATGGAGATAAAACATTTATTAAGTATTATTATACATTTCCAAATTATCCACTGTGAGCTAGTCTTTTTCCACAAGCTGAAGAAAGATGGTCTGGCTCAAAGTCCTTTAAAGCCAAGTGTAGCTTCTTTATTAGTTTCAGTGCTTTGCTTAAAGTTGAAGACTATCACCTACCTCGGTATTTATGGCTCTCTGTTATCAGCGTATGCCAGCTTTTGGTATTTGTTTTGTCAAAACGAGATGGATTGAGGCAAAAGTTCAAAAGGTTTTTAATTACTTACAAGATTGGAACCACTGATAGCAAATGTGTTTACCTAGGGAAGATGGCAACTTCTAATTATTTGGAGTGCTTGTTTTTAATTTCATTACCAAGAAATGCAGGTCACACTGCTTTTGTATGCATCTGGTCAAAAGTCAGCTGGCATCCAGTTTCAACCAGGCCTGAGAAAAAAGTAGCACTCTCAGAGGAATTATATTCCTCCACAGCAGCCTGATAAAGAATAAACATTTCTTATTGGGCTTCCACTGAAGATCTGACTGCGCTGTAGGTTCGTATTTTAATTTTGAAGAATCCCTACCCAAAGAGGCACTATGAAAGCCTAACTGCAGGGGAAGACATCAGCTCAGCTACTTATCTCTTTAAGATTCTTCTTCCAGAAGAATCCATAGGAGATCAGACTTTCTAGGTTGCTCTGCTCACATAGCTGCTTTCTTGGTAGGTGGTTTCTCTCCTCTTTTCTCTGTTAATTTTGTTTGCTGTTGTTTTCAGTTTGGTTGGAGCCAGCCTTGGTGAGGTGGGAAGAAACCATCTGGATCTGCAGTTTCATGAAGTAGGCAAGGTATTTTCAGACTGAGTTGTATGATCAGTGGCGACTCAGTAAAAACAAGTTGTGCAGCTTTTGTGATTTTGTATCTCAGAGCTTTTCTAGCCAGATATCCACACTTTATGTATCAGGAGATTTTCAGGGCTTTCAAGTAAGTTCCTAAAAGTTTAACTGAGACAGATGTTTTAGTTGTTTAGACCACTATTTCTGTAGTTAGCAAGATTTAAACAACAGATACAGAAAATCCCCTGCTATGCTTGCTGATATTAGTAGGAAAATTCCCATCTGGGATTATGGTTTATCCTCTGTTAGATTTTGTGGGTGGATAGAGGTGTATGAGGCAGAAAAGGATTCATCTTTTTTTCTCTTTTTTTCACTGCTTCTACTACAGCAACAGAGCTAATCACATGTGAGTCAGCAAAGTGTCCTTTTCCAGGGAAAGGAAAACTTGCAAAGGGGAGAAAAAAATGTTCATCTCTGCTGTGGTGATGCTGTGGTGACTTTCTCATGAACTGCTTTCTTGTTTATATTAATATAGTGTGATTTAAAGTACACATCATTAAAATGTTCATCACCTGGTGAGGGAATCCATTACCATAGCCTTCTGCAGGAGCATCAGAGACATAGTCACAAAATGCACTCAAGGCCTATGTACTTTCCTCTTTTTCTAGAATATCTCTGTCAGTGCACAGCATATGCAATCACTGTGAGACTCATTACTAGATTCAGCCAGACAAGTCAAATAAGTAGGGTGTATTTATTGAGAGAATACATGCACATTTTACTCCCAAGATTTGATCACCCTTCTTGATTCCTCAGCCACAAATCAGATGCTAAAGTGATAACCAGCACTGAAGATGTACAGGTTGGTTGTTCTTCCATTAGGGACTGGCACTTTTTTTAGTGAAAATCCACTCACTTTCCTCTTGCCTGTTTGAAACTGGGCTTTATGAGATCCACACAGAAGTTCAATCTAAAAAGAATTTGGAACTTCAGAAGACTTTGGTGACTACTTAATATTATGGCTTGTTGGGGGAATTGTGTCTTTAAGAGATGCCTAAAGGAACCCATTAGTATTGTTATACTATTTGGAAATTGATACAGAATAGCATTTTGCAGCAGCAACTTTTATAGTGTATGAGACACATCTGTCAGACTTCTTGACTCTGGGCGATTACAAAATGCAATACTTATCTCCCACTCTGCCAGTCTTGTATTGGTTCCCAAATAGGTCCCTAGGTATATAGTGGAGAGTTTGGTCTTGGTTTATTTGCTCTTAAAAGCTAAGCAAACTAACTACAACCTTCTCTGTATTTTCATGTTGTACTTGATATTACGTAGGAGTTCCATATCCTGCAAAATTGGGCACGAGTAGAAATGACTTTCAGCTCCAGAGCACGTGTCCTTTTAATTCTGGAAGGCCTGAGTTTGCTGACCTGCAGTGCCTGTTGCAGAGCCTGTTGTTAATGCATTTTTGGACAGGAGCTGAGGAGATGAGATTCTGATCAGTTTTCATGGAAGCATCTACCTAACTTTGCATTGACACTTTTTTAGTGAAACTTAGCAAAGAATACCTTTTGAGAGTCTTGTTAGTCCCAGTAGAGCTTTTTCTCTGGAGGAAAAAAAAATATTCCATGAGTGATTATGTAGAAACAAGCTCAGCCTGAGCACTTTCTGTTTTAGGGAGGAACTTTAGATGCTTAGGTCAAGTATCACTCTAGCTAAGCTTTCAGATTCCTTTCAGGCAGATCTTCTATATTCTTGTTACTAAAATCAAAGATACTCACTTTGGTGCCAGGGAGTTTGAAATGCTTGTGTAAATCATTAACATGAACCATTTATTCTGACCACAGCTACATGGTCTAAAGTTGATATATGGAATCTGTTAATCATTACTGGTCAACTACTTACTGCATATCAGAAGGTGATTCCAAAAGCTCCTGCCAACTTTTCAGAGGTCAGTACCTTGGGTTCTCTTTGCTTAACTGAAAGCATTCAGCTTTTGTAAGTGATCCTGAAATGCCTACTCAGTTGTTTTTTTGTTTTTTTTTTTTTTTTTTGTAACCTGTGACACCTGAAGAGAAATCCTAACTTCTCTCTGTCAGATACATGAAAAATGGTGAAACAGTTGGAATGTTATTCCAAAGCTGTTTTTTTTTGGTTTTTTCCCTCAATGGAGTCAGGAGGTACTACAACCCTAGAGAAGCCACCATGTGTGGTTCTGCAAGTTTCGGGGGCAGGAATTGGCATTCCTTAGATGATTTGATCCAGCAGGGACTTTGAACAAATTTTCACACAGTGTGGCTTGCACTTCGGTACATGATAGACAGTGAAAGCATCAGAAATATCTGCAGGAATGCTGGTGCCTCTCAGTTGCCTGGTGTCTGCCGATTTTATTGATTCCTAACTCATTATGCTATGGTGCAGAAAATATCCTGGGCTTTCCCCAGCAGCTACTCCTCATGAACCTCCTTATCTGGCCAATTGACTTTCTCTTCATGGTCCCCCTTTTATTCTTTCTGCCACCAAGGAGCCTTGCTCAGTCTGACTTTTTTCTAATCTGGGTACTTGCAACCTCATTCTTCTTTAGTTCACCAGTTTTCCTTTTCTAGCCCAGTGCTTGAAGTCCTTTGCCATTGTGTCTAAGACTTTTCAATAGCTCCTCTTCTCTGCCTGAGTTTTCTTACCTCAAACTCTGCTTCTGTAACCCAGCACGTCATTTCTGATTGTTTCTCTTGTGCCTTAATTGAGCCATTTTATCCTCTCTTGTGCAGTGAAACAGAAAAGAAATTTCTTAATTGTAGTTTGGATCTAAAGTGTTGCATTATCCAACAACATCAAAGAGTAGCCTTTCTATGGAAATGTGGGGAGCCAACATCCTTCAGTTGCTGACTCAATGTAAAACAAATATTTAAAGAATTTCAGTACCAGCCCTTAGCAAACCATTACTGCAAATCTGCAGACTTTTCCAAATTTTCCAAAGTTTTCATTTTGTCCAAATTAGATCATTTTACTGGCATGCAGTAATAAAAAGGCACATCCCTAATACAAGTATTACCTCTTTATTAGTTTTCATCCATTTGTTCCAGAATAGGGTGAATGCCACAGCTAACTATCTAAAAAGACATTCAGCATTGAAAATACATTCTTTGCATCTTGTTCTTCAGAATGACTGCATCAGTTTTGCTCAGACATTCAAAAAAGTTACTGCGAGCCAACCAGCTCTGTGGAATATTATAGCCCAGTGTAATGGGTTATCTGTAGGCAAATGAAAAACCTTATAATAGAAAATGCTGAAAAATCTTTATATTTTTTCCTCCAATTGTATGATGAATAAGTTATTTGTGTAATCTCAATTTTTTCTTTATTGCATTATTTTCTTTTTTGAGACCCAGAACATAAGTAGGTACAGTTAGAAGAATAGCAGAGAAATAACTGTGATTGCTTGTTGTATTGAAGTACTAGATGAGAGATTCCATTGCTTTGAAGAAAATGGAAGGTTATAAAAAAATAGCTCAGATTAAATGCACTATTTTTTGTCAGAATTAAAATGCTTTGTATGTTCAGTCTTCTAGAAAGGTAAATGACTGTACCGAATATATATAGAAAGTCTTGATGTTCCTTGAAACAATCATTGATCAGACACTGTAAAGCCTCAAACAGAGGTATGTAGGTCCTTAGAGAATGATAGAAAATTACAACAGATTAAGAATATTTACTTTGGCAAGACAGAACTAAATTTTCTGGAGGAAAATGCTTTTTGACACTGTTGTAGAAATAATCATGTAACAGTAGAAAGCATTCCACCAAGAAATGGGATTTACAGAAACCACTGATTTCTTTGTTGTCTTTTGCTTCAGCTAGTACCCAATTTTATTCCTGTAACTATTCTTTAATTTGGAACTAATTGCAGATGTAGGGTGAAAATAGGTTACAAATTTATATTTGCAAATGCAAAAGAAATATCAATTCTACACTACTGAAGCAAATAAAGACATTTACTTAAATACAACTTCTGATGTTAAAGTTAGGATTCCCAGCTTTAAAAAGAAAATCTTACAAATTGCAGATATTATTTCAACACTCATGTTTTGGCGGTATTCTATAGAAATACATTTCTTAATAATTTTCTGATCATCATGAGACATGAAATAAGGGATTTCATGCCTCATGATGATCAGTACCCTTAAACATAATGTTTTATGGAAGAGTGTGGTACACTCCTGAATTTGGAAGTTAGTGTTAATAAAGATCACAGATCCCGCCTTTAGGTTTGCACAGTTCTTTTGCTGAATAAGTAAAAAATAATAGATTGCATGGACTATATGCACCATTCATTTTTTAGTGGAAAGTGGAGTTTTTACATGCTGCAGTGTATTCTTACATTTCTTCAGAGTGGAAGTTACATACATATGATTACTTTCATCTGATGCCTGGAAGAAATTCTGACTTCAGGCTGCTGTAGTCATGCTGGATTAGCTGGAAGTTGAGGGAAAGGGTTTTTAAGAGATGCACAATAAAAAAATGGTTAAAGGCTAATGCTGTTGAAGAACAAAATTAGGCTAAGAATAAACCAAAGGCTGAATGGAAAGTTTGATTTTTTAATTACAGATTAAGTCATTCTAAATTCTTAATTTCTTTACTTCTCAAGAAACAAACCATAACAATACTCTAGTTTTATTCTAAAGTTGTCATTAACTGTAAATCCTATTTCTCATTGAAGCAAAGCAAACGCAAAAAATAACCTTCCATTACAGAGATGTATTGGTAGTTCTGAGAAATTCAGTTTATCTTCAGTGTATCCCATTTTGTAAAGGACCACTTTTCAAGCTGAAGAATATTCCTGAAAACTTGTCATTTTCTTATTAGTGTTTTTTTTTTTGCAATCCTTTCTGCACTGCTATGACATTTTTAAGCTTCAGTGTTATTTTCCAAGGGAAGTTATTTCCATTGCCTGAGCAAGTGAACTGTGCAAAACAGGCCACGAAGCAGGAAAAAGAGAACGAGTGTCTGAAGGAAAACAACCATAACTATGAGCAACAATTGCAGTGAATGAACCAGGGGAGTCTGAGGTTTTGCAGCTCTCTCAAACTAGCCTTTAGAAAGCAAAAGTAGATTCAGATCACAAACATGTTTACTCATTGGGACAGTTTTGTGATGTGTATTTTCCTTAAGGCCCCAGGCAGGCAGTTTCTGCCGAGGGTGTATGAAAGCATAAGCCATGGCTTAGAATTCAGATTTCAACTAAGGAAAACCAGAGCAAGACTTAGTTAAAGAAACAAATCACATTCTCCAGAGTAGATGTAGTGGCCTTGAATCACATGAGTGAAAATTGTTCTGAGGTCAACAGCTGGAGTGGAGAAGACTTTTAAGGAAAAATGATCCATTGATCCAAACTCTGTATATAGTCTATAGCTTTAGGTAAAGCTGATATTTGCCCACACTGTAAGTTCTAGAAGTTGTACTAGTTGACCACTGTCTATGGAATGCAGTCATGGCAGCGTCCTCTTCATTTACGTCTTTAGCCATTCCCCCATAGTCATAGCTGATTCAGAAAGCAATTTGCAAAAGTTGTCTCCTCAATTGAATAAACATGAACTCTAGCATGTCCCTGATTATTTGCTGTGAGCTTTGCTTAGACAAATCCACATTCATACATAGGATCATGTCTGCTGTCTAAAAACTGTCTTCTGTAAATCCTAGAATGTGAACACAGGAAAGGGTATTTAAGCTGTTTTCACCCTGCTCAGTTTCTCTAGTCTAGCTAGAATGCATTCAGGTGATACAAATGTCAACATTTTGCTTTGGAAACTGATAATAATTTGTGCATACAGGGAATGGTGAGAAAATCCCTTCAGAAATTTATGTACTGGACTCTTAGTGTCTGCGGGACCAAATTAGTGAGCGTAAGCAGGACGAATGTATTTCAAAATGCTGATACTTCCACTCTCTCCATACAAAGGCTCACACTTTGTCAGCTTAAAAGAAAATTGTTGTGAAAGGGTACCTACTCCTTTTAGCCCATACCACTCACACAGTCTTTAAACTGCCTTCAGTATCCTACGATATACATCGGTCACCAGGGAAAAAACAGAAAGCAGGAGCTAATAGCCTGGTATGTTATTAAGAATAAAAGCAGCTTATAGTCTTTATTATGTAATGGAATTATAGCAGTAAACAACGATGGCATTTCTGACACAGTTGCAGGTATCTGATGGTGGATATCCTATTTGATTTCCATCAAGTTAATCTCAAAACATTGGTCAAGCAAAAGCAAGCAAAAGTTAAAGGGCTGAAGGGCAGAAAGCAGAGGAATCTGAGGGAACACTGTAAACAACTGAAGCTATTTGCTTCCTGAAGAAGATGCTATTTATGTTGTAAGAAAAGGATTGTGCCAGAAAAAAAATTATCTTAGTAGTCTTGGCTCTCTCAAAAATTCAAGAGCAGACTGACTTTCAAAGAAATTGAAAGGCAATAACTCTAAAACTACAAAAAGAGATGCCCTTTTTCACTGCACATAATTACATTTTGAAGACATCGCTACAAAATGCTGCTGCATTAAGGTACTCAAGACCAAACAGATTATTATTTTTTGTTATGAATACTAAGAATCCCATTCTATTACGTTTACTAGAATAAAACTATATTGACTCAACAAATTGTGTTTGAATTTTAGAAAATGCTGCTGGAGCCAAGAAAAGATAAGTTTGATTTTTTTGTTTTTTTGGGTTTTTTTTAAGTTTTGGGGTTTTTGTAACTTAGAATTGTGTTTTGTGGGTAATTTTTATTATGCATTGAAAGAATGACTACTTTTGAGTAATAAGAATGCTATATTGCCTGAGATGAAAAGACTCTATTGCTGTGCGTACATCCTGAAATAAGAAACTCCCTTTTTATACTGCTTCACCACTTTCCCCTTCTTTTGAATGCTGTGTTCATCAGATACTTGCCTCTTTAGCTTTGAGTTTGATTACAAACATTTGTATTACTTCAAAAGACCTTTTAACTTTCTGTTCTCTTTGGTTCCACTTTTTCCTAAAGCCCGTGGGTTTCTAGCATTTGGGTACTGCAGCCATTCTTTGTATTGGTGCTACCGTTTATTCATTTTATCGAATCAGTGACTCCAGCAGAGATTGGCTGTGTTAAATGAGTTATAATCCATCAGTATGATTTAAAACATGCATTTATTTGTTTCTATAGAAGGCAAAATTATAAATTTAATTTATAAATTAAAATTTTGACCTTGCAAAAAATACCAGAGATCTGCTTGCTGTTTTCTTTGTCTTTGAAAATAACTCCAATATAATTCCTGTGGAGCATCTGGCCCTTTGGTCACAGTTTTTATTCAATCCATGTTGGGTTTGACCATGCTGATGAGACTGGGATATTATACTGCTGCAGCCTCAGCACTGGAAAATATGGTTGTATTTCTTCTGATGTCAGAGCTGTCTTGTTTGAAACAAGCAAGGAACTCTGCTGTCTAAGAATAACCTTTACAGCAATATAAAAGAGGCTTAATTCCATGAAATTATAAATAAGTGGCTAATAGCTGTGTTCAGTAATGAGGAACTGTTGTGATATGCCTTTTTCAGGCACACTTTTGGCCCTTCTATCATCACACCAGATGATTGCCTGTCGACTTATATCTGTGCAGCCCCAGTTTGGCTCATTGACTCCCTGGCCTCAAGAAGCCTCAGACTGTGCTTTTTGCTATTTATGAGGAGCACTCCTTTTTCAAAGGTGCTCAGCTCTGTGAAATGTCGGACTGATTTTACAGCCTGCTGCAGCTAGCCAGACCCCAAAAATTCTTTTCTTACAACGTCACATCTTGAAGGCAATGACAAAATGATCTCCACTGTGGCCAGAAGAACCCATATATGTAGTGCACTGAGGTCACAGAGGTCATTCAGGATCAGAGCTCTGTGCAGAAATGTCAGAGCTTTTTATAAACTTCAAAAGAAAGAATGAAGGTTTCCACAAAAGCACAGAAGCCACTTCCACTGGAAACTAACAAAAGGTATATTATATAGCTCTCATCTTAATGGGTTTACTATTTTGGACATGAGGATGAAAATTATGCAGTTCTTCCATTTTCCCTTTTTCTAGACTTGCATTGGTTACACTGTGGTAACCAGTAGACCAGAGTCTTTTCTGTGTAAAGTGGTGAACATTCAGAGACCTACCACATGAAGTCCCAGTCCTGCAATAAGACACAGAGAGAGCTTCCCATACCACTACCAGCCAACAGAAACATCAAAGATCACTTTTGAAGGTGTAAGCTCAGAAACTGAGACAGATTTACTTTGATATTTTCCTCCCATTGAAATGCAGACATATTTTATATTTCTTTTTCTATCCATCTCTTTGTTAGTATTGTTAATTATCTAATATGTGCAAAAGCTCCTAAAGGGTAACATAACAGAAGTGATATGAAAATGCATTTTAATTCCTAATATAGAGAATTATAATTATGTGACTCTGTGATATTTTTTTTCCTTCCCTGAAGTTTTCCAGAATGTGCTATAAAAATAAAAACTTACCACTGTCTCCTGGCATGTGGTAACATGGTACTGGCTTTCTTTATTTTTCTTTTCCGGCCAATTCAAAGTCACTATTTTGAAAAATCAAAGTCTTTTTATTTATCTTCCTCTGGATCACTTTGTCCAGAATAAGTGTCCAATATCAACAAAGAAGAAACGTGGTAACTTAGCGTGTCCCTTTGTTCCCTCTGTGAAAAACGGCAGTGCTATGCATCTTTACTCCCACTGGCTGCATAGTTGTCAGACACCAACATTTTGGGAGTAACTTTCTCAAACGTGGTTTGTATTTATACAGACTAATTTATGTGTAACAGAGGATTCCTCTGCTAAAGGAAGTACAGCTTCTGAATAAACCAGCATGTCCTTTCCTGTAGAAAGCTGGAAACAGGAGCTAGTGGAGACCTATTTTATCAGTGTTAGCTTATAGTAAATAACATAAAACTTAATCCAGCTGCTTGTTTTTATTGATATCGTCCTGCTGACAAGGTGTGGAAAATCCTGTCATTTCAGAAGAGTTAGAAAATACTCATATATTATGATAAATAACTACAAAAAAAAAGAAAGTTATGCTATGACCAATGAAGGAAAGAGGATGTGGTATAAATGTCATATCTTGCCATATATGTTACAGAAAGATGTTACACACCATGTGACCCCTTATAAGATGAGACATTTTCCTTCATCTCAAGTGCCTGAGAGGTCTAATCCTGGTCCTAATGGCTGTTCACACCACTGAAATACCCTCAGACCGGAATTTTGGGAGGGCTAGTGCAATGTGGTATACATGCCCTTTCTCAGATATAGGTGCCTGCCCCAAAGAACTTCCAGTTTCAAAAGGTCTTAATTTGCTGTCATGGAGAGGACTTGAAATTCAAACACTTGATTAAGTCATTAGCAATTATACAGTAAGAAGTTTTGTAGCAATCGTAACGTACAAATAAACCTTTAGGCTTTAAGTAGATGTTGTTTTTATTATACTGTAACTAGTTTACCATTATATTTCCTTGTGACAGATTGTTTTCTTCCCTGTGGAACACAGCCATTGCTAATATTTCCATTATGCTAATATTCTAAGGGCCAATTATTGATATTTGCATCACAACCTTTTAGAAAAAAGCACCATTCATGAGTCCATGCCATTCATTTTCATAGAATGAGTTAATTTTTTTTACCATTAGCATGCCAATTACTTGAGTCTCCATAGATTACCCAGTTCCTGTGGATACTGCTGTCTGTCATTGCTGCTGAACACTGATTGCTATTCAAAAGCCTGTCACACCAGAGAATATTTTTGTAAAACCAAACTGGTTCACTCCCAACTCACAAGACCTAGGAATTCAGATGGCCAACCCCAGTCTCCAAGAACTAAACAAACCACACAGCTGAGCTCAGATATGGAAAACCCTGCAAACCAAACATCCAACTCAGTATACACAGCAAGCCAAAAAGTCTCCCAGATACAGAGCCAGGACTGCCAACTGAGAGTGGCTATTGCTAAACAGGAGAACACGCAGGCAGGAGTTGCTTAAGTGAGCAAAAATTAGGCAAGAATATTTAAGCTGAAGCAGGGTTTAGCACAGCAGTGATGTAAGCTGATGTAACTGGCTCTCCAAAGGATTGCATATTGTCAGGACAATCTTTCTTTTCCCTCAGTGATCATGGAGCAGGCATTCTGCAGAAGGTGTGCAAAGAAGCTGGGGTGGGGGCAGCAAGAAGTCTCAGGTGGGGACATCCCCAGGCATATGGCAGTGTGCTCACAAAGAGTTTCTCTTGGCTGCAACATTAACAACTCACAGGGACAAGTTAAGTTTACCAGTGTCCTCACCTGCCTGGCCTGAAGCTGAGCTCCAAGATAATCTCAGTGTTTTCTGGTATTGATGGTCACCTGGGGCTGGAAATCCTTGGGAGCAAATGAAGAATAAAATGTGTGAGTGGCTGCAGAGGGAGGAGGGGAGAGAGCTGCTTTAATCGCTGCCTGTTACCTTAAAAAGCCTTTGAAGGGAATGGTTGCAAGAATTAAAAGCTAGCGTGATTATTTTAACAAATTACATTTTTGAAAAGAATAACAGGAGTAAGATTCAAGCAGAAATATCTATGAGACTGTGAAACAATTTCCAAAGAAAAATGGTTCCCAAAACTTCCTTGTTAAGAGTTATTTTAAACTAAATTGGGCAAGTAAATAGGGAGGAAATTATGCATAAAATAATAAAAGTAGTTTCTTACTTAGTAAAAAAACTACTAGAAAACAAAACAAAGCAAACTTTAAGTACATAGGAGTAGAAAGGAATATTCCAGTTTTAAGAACTTGTTTGTGTCAGAGGTCACTGTCTCTTTGCATAAGGAGGATATGTGCAACAATTAGATTCCTATTCTTCCTGCAGATTCTGCATCAATGAGACATTTTGCAAAATATAGTAATTTCTTTAAAACTATGTTATGCATCATTCCTTGTGATCAGCACATAACTTTGCACAAATAACTGTCACATAGCACAAAAAATGCACTATATTGTCAGATGTTGGAAGGCTCTTGAGGAGCCTTTTTTTGACATATAGCATGTTTACTGTACTTTTTTGACAAGTTTGTTTTAATAGCTTAAGAAAAATGGCAATAATAATGCCCAAATTCCTTTAGAATTTCAGAGAACGACCAGAATATTAAGGTATGTGTTTTATGGCAATTCCAGCACTTTCCATTGTGTAACTTTGATTCCTAAAACATCCTGGGGCTGTTCCGCATTTAAAATTATTTCTAATATAGCATAAAATTAACTGAATACAATTCAACCTAAACTAATCTAGTATAGATTTCCATTAGTACCTAGGAGCTCTGTGGTTTTAAATACACTCACCTAGCATATCAGCTCAACTGAGATCGAGAGATACCACAAGCAACATCGCCAAAATATGTAAGTCACATCTTCAAAAGCAGGTTATGCATCCAAAGAACAAACCTCAGAATTTTATGGGCTGTCAGCTCCTACTAAAATAATCAGAAGTTAGGCCTGGGAATATCTGAATACCATAGCCTTGTTAATTGAACATCACTGAAATTATCACTTACAAACCCAGAGGGTGGAGGAAAACAGGTTCCCATTCCTGTAGTCAAACCACTGGGCCTCTCATTAGCATTTATTTTCCATATACGTTGCTAAAGGACAGTTGTCCTTTGGAATGGCTTCATGTGTTTTGCAGTGTCTTATGCCTCTAAAGCATTTTAACAAAAAAGAAAAATTCAGGCCCATCTGTTCCTTCAGTGCCTCTGAGGTTAAGCTGTAGTTGAGCAGGAATTGGCAGGATTTCAGTCTTGGTCACAGGTACTTAAAACCTCCCTAAATTCCATTTTAATCACATAAGCCCTTTTCTAGATCAAGACTTAATGTACAAATCCGTCTCAGAAATTTTATCCTAAAAGAATGTCCTAGGGTCATGTAGAAAGCCTGTGAGAGAAGGAATTGAAATTAGGTGATATCTTCAGATAATGTTCTCTGAATACCCTCCCCGAAAATTTGATTTATGTTGTAATAAGCTAATGGTGATTTTTGCTGCTCTAAAATATATCAGAAAATCATTAGGAAGCTACCTATTTTCAGAGCAAATGAAAGATGTCTTTCAAAAAGGGGTAGATATTTACATCCAAAGACTTTTTTGTTTCTGTAGTTGAGGCAGGAAAATGCATAATTCCTGATCATATAGGCTGTATTTGCTTTGCATGAAAATCATGGTTAGAAGGCCAGGGGACATCAGGAGTGCAATTAGGATGTCTCAGCATGAGATACAACTGTGGCAACTGTGAATGAAAGGGGAGGTGAGAGGGCTATCTGACAGCAGTATTAAAATAGGTGGTGGCTTCCATGGCATACATAGCAAAGGGAGTATAGAGCATCATTGCTGCTGACTAGGAGGCATGGATGAACACAGAGAATGAGCAAAGTCACTTGCCATAATTACAAAATATATAAAATGGGGCTTGTGTCTCCTTTCAACTAAACTAATACAGCATTCTTAATGTATATGCTATAAATACATCGATTATGCAGTCCTTCCTTCACTGTGGAGAGTATAGAGATGGCACTTTATGATTTTGGGGGTAAGAAAGTTGAAAAGGAAAACCTGTGACTCTTCTGATGTAAGTTGTTCTTGCCTTAGTAAGACCAATGAAAAGTGATAATTACAATGCTCAAAGATTTCCCTTTTCTTTCTAAATAATCTGTATTTATGAAAATAGCCACACCATCAGTGTGGTTTGTCATCCCATTTAACACCAGAAAATTAGAATCAGTTGATTGCAATGTTCTCTACATAAAGCTGTTAATCTTCTAGTTGAAATTGTATCTAAAGCTTATCATATGATGCTGTATGTTCAGTTAATGTAGGATATGTTGCTATTGTATTTAGGCTTTGCCAGACCTTCATTAGGTTTGGATAAAAGCTGATACCAAGTAATAAAATTATCTAAGTGGAAAAATAGAAGAAAAAAAAGGAGGTTGCAATGGTTTGGTTTAAACTGACAGGGGAAATAATTTATTTTCATATACAACATTAAATAAAGCTTCTCAAAGTTACTTTTAAATGTAGCCTGTGGATTTTATACCTTTAATCTTTGTTAGTCACATCCTTTTCTTTCCATTCCTGTGTATGGAGTCATAAACACTTTTATTAGAGAGGGGAAAAAAGTAAAAAATTGTGCAGTTAAAGAGGTTTTTGAATGCTTGTTTACTCTCAGACCTCTGGAAAGCAGCTTTTAAAATAAAGCAGAAAAGATGGCTGTCTGACATGCAAGGGAGATTTATTTTTCTTCAAATACATTTTAATGAATGTGACGGGTTTTAAACTCTCTCTGTCTCTGACTGTACAGCTTGCTATTCCCTTTAAAATCAGTTTAATTTCTGTTAGCATGCAGATGTTGCTGAGACTCTGAGACTGCTAAAACAAAACAAAACAAAACAAAGTGTAATTTTATAAGAAAATCTGTTCCAGTATCTTAATTTTGCTTTTATTAATTGCTTGTTGCTTGAGATCACAGGTCAATAGACTCAGGGACCAAAGCAAAGGCACTTTGCTCCACGCTTCACCTGCTGCATTATTTGAAACTTCAAAAAGTTGCATGCTGAACACATCAAAGATTGGTTGGGGTTTTTTAATACAGTAAAGGTATATAATAGAGCTTTTGTGTTTTCTCCCAAAAGCTAATAAGCATCCTGAACTTTTAACATAAAATCCTGACATTAATTCAATGGGGCAAATTGAGTAAATCCCATGTTTTGACATGAAACATTCTCTTGTTCTCATCAGATGGAAGTGAATATCCTGCTATTTTGGGTCTGGGAGTCTGAAAATGTCAGAGCAGTTTATGCCTGTGGATAAATATCCAGTGAGAAAATATCATCAATTATGAAAAACAGTGGATTAATTTTGTGATACATTTGGTTTTATCACCCCACCTTGGTTTCAGTTGTCCAGTAGTTCATGCAATGCGCATCGCAAACAGTGCACATTTCTACCTGCAACATCAGACAGAGCAGGTAGGAATGACAGAGAGTATCCTGTTGCCTTGTCTCAGGTTTAGTTGTGGCACTTTATTATCCAGCTGACATGACATATTGCCACGATACAGCATGTATGTGGTGTCACTGAGCAAATGTGAAGAGTCTGTCCTGAGGGACTGAGGAAACACCGCAGCTCTGCGTCTGCCGCTCCTCCATTCCTCCTCCCAGCCACTGCAGGCCTGGGTAGTTGAAAGCTTGAAAGATGGTGAAAGCTGGGGTTCATGTGGACAGGTTGCAGTGGAAAGGGGTCAGAGAACATAATCAGAACTAGCAATGTAAGAGCTAGCAATGCAGCAGAGGTGCCTCTGCTTCAGTCTTTGCAAGCCTTTTAGTTTGAGGGGAGAAAATTTACAAATTCTTCATGCCAAAATTCAGAGACACTCAGCACCTGATCTTCCCATACTTCCTTGGCAGTGCTAGAGGGCAGTGCTAGAGTTGCAAGAAACTCAGAATTGCTGACTCTTTATGTGCCATCTCACGAGCCATCCTCAACAAGCCAAAATGAGAGGGAAACTACCTTACATACCAACTATGCTGTTAAAAGCTTACAGCAAGGATTTGTGTATCTTCCTTTGAGCAGCTGTTACTCATCACTGCTGCAGAGCAAACCAGCAGATCCCATGTGGCCATTCTGCAGTTACCAGCTACTGTACTATGTTGGGATTGCAAATATTATACCATGTGTGCCCATGTGCTTGAAATTTTCCAAGTGTACATTCATATATTCACATCTCTGGTACTGTTGGGATTAAGTATGTCTAAAAGCAAACATTAGGAGAAACTGAACTGCAAATTTGGCAAGAAAAGCAGTTGCCAAAAGTGAGATTGTGTCCTTTTTCTCCCTGTAAACAGAAGCGTGGTTCTCCAGAAATGCCTTGTCAACTCACCTCCCAGTTACATCCCAAAAGCTCATTTGTGCTTCTCACCTTCATCAGTTTTGAGCTTTAGCAGATTTCTGTTGCAGCAGGTGGAAATGTATTTTTGTGATCCTAAGAAGAACTCTGTGGGACACACACAGACATTCAGAGAGAATTTTACTGAGATGGCTGGCAGATTTTACAGAAATTTGTGTTTCTTGACAATGTTACCACAAATATTCACTGCTTCCTTGTAGCCTCCACATATAGATTTTCCTCTGAGCTATTTCATTAAAATAATTCCTGACTTTCAAAAGGGGGGGGGGAAAGCAGCAAAAGGAGGGAAAAAGAAGGAAAAAAATTTACGGTATAGTGACAAAAGACAAATGAAGCATGGGCTTGGGCAGTGAAACAGTTAATTCAGAAATAGTTACCAAAAAAGTATCTCTGAGGTTATTGTGAGCTCAAGAATTACTTCTTTCTGAAGGATGAAATTAAGTTGTGTTAGACCATCACTTTGATTTTACCGATCTGACTAAGGAAGATGTATTATTATTTTCATAGTAGGGGTTGATCTACTGAATTACACATTGCTGATCTGTCACTCAAAATGACAACACAGACAAGGAATCTTCTTTGATCTCAAGACAGTTGTGGTTTCAGAGAGGAGTCCACCAGGAAGATAAAGTTAATTTTTCAGACCTTGAACCTCAGAACATCTATGACTAAGGGAGGAAGATATTAGAGAGTATATTTTTAAGTCCTCAGTGAAGACCATTGGTTTGCCTTCTAACAGCTATTACGATAAGAATCTAACACCTATTACGATAAGAAGCCAATTGCCAACTGCATTATTGCCTTACATCTCAGTTTAACTTCATTTACCAACAGTTTAAAAATAAAGCAGCTAATTCTTCATATAGGTGAGGCTGGCCAGATCTTCAGCTCTCTCCTTTAAGTTCACTATAGTTCTTCTGCTTTGCAACATTTGTGACGCAGTCCTCTAAGTACACAATATTGCAGAAGATATTTGAAAATATAGGGGCTTATTCAAAATTAGAAGTAAACAAGTTTTCCACAAATATTTGGATGATAAAGAGTAAATGAGATCGCCTGGAAATGAGGCAGCAGATTTACCAAAACAGGCTAAATAAAACAGTTGGCCAATTTAGGCTTAGATCCTCATTCAAAGCATCAGGACTCACTATGTAGTTTTCTGTTCTGGTAGCATTTGCAAGCAAATATTTATATGAGAGCCTCTTGAAGTGTGAATGTACTACTGACAGCACATTAAAAAAAAAAAATAGAAACTACCTGAACTCTTGACAGTTGAGTTTTTTCAGTTAAGTTTGCAGAATATTTTTAACCTCTGGCATCTTAACTGTCAATTAGGTTTTCACAATGTAAATAGCAAACAATGGAAGAAGGGTGCAGCCCCAGGTTTCCACACAGGATGTGTAAACCTGTTTGTTCCCTGACCACGGATAGCTCTGTTTACCTACTAGGACAAATTAGTAATTGCAAGTGTGTACAATCACTCACATTTTCATGTAAGCCTTTACAATTGCAATATGCAAACAGGTTTTCCTTAGCCCAGTACTTATTCATCAAGACCTCCAGCCACATCTGACTCCCAAATCTGAGCAGCTGGGAGCTCAGTCAACAAAAAATCAGTGTTTCTATTCACCTCATGTAAATGACAGGACATCAGTGCTTGGAGAAAAGGGACACCTCCAAAACAAAGAGAAGCATCTGTAGCTGGTGCAACAGAGATATGGAAGAGGAAAGAGCAGCAAAGGTGTGTGCGTTGTGTGTGGGGCTGTCACACCAGCTGGGGCTCTTAGCGGCATCCCTGCCCAGTCCACCTTTTTTTACAGCACTAATGGTTGCTGTGAAGCAAAGGGGATTGTACCCAAACATCACTTTTCAGAAACAAGGAAGAGAGGAAATGTGTGCAGGAAATCCATGGAAGAAAAACTGAAAAATACTAAAATGAGATATACAAGGAACATAGTAGAATGATGATGCATATTTCTGTGCCCTTATTATTTCCTGTCATTCTTCTACCCCAAGAAAAGAAGGATATCATATTTTGAACCAGAGTTACCAGCGTTTGAGCAAATTAATGAATATATTCTTTTAATTCCAACATATACATTGCTAAGGCATTACTGCTGAAATTCAGCATGAGGAAGCAAAAGCTCTGCAAGAGTTCAGAAGTAGCTTTTTCATGCCAACCATGCCTTGGCTATCCCAAAGTGTGGAGACCTTTCAAACAGACAAATGCTGAGTTCCTTAAGTTCCCACTCATTTTCTGTTACATTTTATATTTTTAGTAACTCTTGTCTTGAAATGAGCATCAGTCTGAGCCCTACACTTTGCAGTCCTGATCTCATACCTAGTCAGCCTAAACTTCTCCTGCCCAGCCCTTTCATCCCTCAATGGACTTAATTCTCTTCCCTATATTCTCTCATCTCTTGTACTTCCAATAGCTGAACCTGAATCCTTTATCTGAATTCTCACTCATCCCATTAAAAGTGATTTAAATATAGTGCAGATGCAGAAATTTCCATTCCTGGGGAGTCTACCAAACATCACTCCTTCTGCGCTGAGCCAGCCAGAGGGTATGAGGACTCCACATCATGTAGGGCTATGGGCCACAGACCTTTTCCTTTTCATATTTCTACAAAATTAAGAGCCCTTCACACACGTTGGAGAAAACTCTTAATAAATGGAGGCAAAACATGTTTTGTTTTTCTCTCAAAGGAGTTCAGTCTTGAATGTACTAAGACACCATTTCCATTTCTTCTGAGTTTTAAGAGGGATAAAAGGTAGTATTTACAGCTTTTGCCATGGGGAAAATACAGGATATTAAATAAATAAAGTTTCTGGTGGGTGATGATGCCTGGATGGATCCAGTCCATGGATGGGGTCAAACAACCAAAGGGCTTTTTTACCACTGCCCTGTTTGCTGGAAGCCAAAAGCCACCATCCAGGTGGGAGGTCATGTCCCACAGCGAGCAAGGGCAGACAGGCAGAGTATGAGGACAAGGTGTAGCATCCCTGGGAGGGTGTCCTGGCTGCACGCCTCCAGCAGCATTCCCTGCCAGCTCACTCACAGAGTAGCCTTGGCAGCAGACTCACAGGGGTTATTTAGGTGCATTTCTGTCTGGGGTAAAGATGTTTTGGTGACAAAATAAACAAACTTTGCTTTGGTAATGATGTAAAGAGGAAATAGGAAAAAGCAGAACAAAATAGTAAATGTTGCTTTAGCAGAGGGACAGAATAGGGCACAGAGTGTTCCACCTTGTATGGCAAATGTCCTTCATCATCCCAAAAAGTAAATAATCTCCCCTTTTTAGTTTCTTGTCCCACACTCTGAGCAAATAAAAATATTGTGTCTAGTATATTACTTGATAGTGCACAGCTCACCAATAAAGTTGAGTCTAATTGGAAAATACTAATACTGGGATTTTCAAAACCACTCATTTTTTGCCAGTGGTGTTCCCTTTTGATGCCAATGAGAATTGTAATTGTGATGAGAAGGACTCCCCATTACTTCTGCAGGGGAACTGTTAAACCAGGAGTGAATACATCGGCAGATCCCAGCTGCTGGTACTCCATCCACATTAATTCTTTATTTAGCAGGGAAAACACATAAATCCCTCTGCTGATACCACTTAATCATTTTCCCCTGATCATTTGGATGATTTATTTTGGAAGACTACCTGGATTTATGTTAGGGTTTAAGGGAGACTCTTGTGTTCTTTGCATTCAAGCAGGGAAAAGGCTTAGAGCCCATGAAATTACTTCCATTACTACATTAAAGAAGGAAAAACATTGAAAAAAACAGGCTCTAAAGCATTACAATAAATGGGATCTAAAACATTGCAATAAATGGGATCTAAAACTCTCTATGTCTTGATTCATCTCCAGAATGAAGGATGATGTTTGACCTCTGTATTTACACCTTATGTCTTTCTAAAGAAAAGCAGTGTGCATAGTTGGGATATCCTGTTTTAAATTACTATGGCCAAGAAGAATCGATTGAGTTAAATCCTCAAACAACATGAGATTTTTTTTCTGTGCTGTTTAGCTTCATCTTAAAGTTGAATTTTAAGAGCTATGCTATCATTATATTTTTTAAGTGCTTAAAATCCATGATAAAATTGCAAGAATTAGCAGCATAATTAACCCTCTTTTAATGTGAAGACTTCTGTGCTTATGTATTGAAAATTTATGCTACTGCAAAGAATCTATGCTTTTAGTTCTCCCACTGTCCAATTTTGCATTTCTGAACCCTTTGAAGGTTGAGCTTAAATTTACTACTTTCTACATTTCTTTTCCTAATAGTTTGCACCAAGCTTGAGTTAAATTACTTTTGTTCTTTAGATACATTTTGGATATATGCTGGGATATATTGGTGGGATTTGAGGAAAGACATGTAACAAATGGTGTGATGCAGCAGTCCCATCTTCTTGCTTCACCAGCCATGCCTTCTCAGGACTTGTAATGAAATTTGATGAGATGCTTCCTTTGATTCAACTCATCAGTGCAGTGTTGATCATCTATTTGTTGACTGTCCTACAATATTACTTTTTTTCTAGGCACTGATCTGAGCCCCGAGGTTCTCCTGTTGCTCTTCCATTTCCTCTTGAGTACTCCTGAACTTCAGAGCACATTACAAGCATATGTGGTTGTTCAGCAGTTGAGTTTGTAGCTTGCTGATTAATAAGATTTTCTATCAGTTGTAGCAGTGCAAAAAGATCTCATACAAACAGAGAGACTAATTCCTCTTTTCTTCCTTTCCTTTTCCTAATTTCAAGTGCAGGAAGTCTCAGCAGTATAAGTCTGCTAGCACCTCAAAGGCCTGCTGACAAAACAAGAGAGAGAACAATAATACTGCATAGGCAGAGTTGGTGGAGAGGCTGAGAAGAACAGATGAAAGAAAGAGGGCAGAAAAGGTTCTGCATTGTGGTGGGCAGCACAGTTCTCCAGCAAGGACCCTGCTCAGGGTTACAGGGAGCTGTGGTGGTCCTCCGGCAAGAAGCCTCTAACACTGGCAGGGCTCCTGAAGGGGAGATAAGAGAACAGGGGCAGAGCTGAGTGGCTTCTGTGTGCACCAGGTTACCATGGCTGGTTCAGGGAATTGGCAGAACGGGAGGCTGCACTTTTCAAGGACTTCAAGGCATGTCAGACATCATCACACTAATTCACTATTCAGCTCATGGGAAGTGGTGCAATGGTGGGATGCTTCCCTGCAGGAATGTTCCTTCTAAATGACACTGGCATGTGGCCCCAACTGCGACAGGGTGTGTGTTCCCAAGTCAAGCACTATTTCCTCCATGCAAGTCCCCTGGTGCATAACCTCTGCAGTCACACAGAGTGAGATGTCATCCTCTGAGGGCCCCTTGGGAGGCTGCTTAGTGAGCCCAGAAATTTGGAGTGGGGCTTGAGCCAGTGCTATTCGCTTATTCCAGAAGGAGCCTCTAGACTTTTGAATAACACATTTGTTGATTCCTACAATGGCTGGCAGTGGGGTACTACTGAATACATGAATAGAATTACATTTAATGAAATATGATATGACTTCTCATCTCTGAATTGATATACTGTCCTTCTGAGTGGGTCTCTGCATTTTTATATTCCCAGAAGAGTGTTTAGATATTACATTGACACACACTTTTGAAATATTTCTTGCTAAATCACAGTTGGGAGTCATGGCACTGTGGCTCTGCTTAATGAAGTGGGTGTTTTTATTCATGAGAGCCCATTGTTGAGATTAGCAAATTTTTAAAAACTTTTCTGCCACAAGATCTACTGACAAAAAATTTTGTCCTGAAAAATCTCATGACTCTCAGACATCACCTTAAAAGGATCCTGCTTACTCTGGAAAATCTCATATCTTCTATTTGTATACCCAGTTGATGGCATGGGAAGTGGCAATAGGACTTCAAAAAGTCCTTTCTCTAAGATCCCTCCTATGGTTCTACAAGGCAGTGGCATGGCCCTGCTCTGAGAGGTGGCAGCTGAAAAATCAAGGCTGCTCTGGAAATTACCAGATTTAGGATGCTACAGCCAAGCTTTTTATTCCGGTAGCAGGCTGAAGAAGACAAGTAATACCAAGATACTTTGGATGTCGTGCCAGAAACTTGCTTGAGGAGCAATGCCTGCATCCACTTTGAAATAAAGCTTTTTGGTTGCATTTCTGGCTAATAATAGGAAGAAACAGCACATGCTTTCATCTGGAGTAATCCTGGAAAGACTTGTTCAAACATTGGTGAAATATAACCATGCATACCACTTAAATATAGCTGACAGTTTTTCACCAGCAGCACTGTATGAGACTCTGGAGGAAAGGAAAAGGGATGACCTCCCATTTTGGAAGCAAAGGGTGAATCATTTGAGGTAGGAAGGGTGCCATTAACAAGTTTGGAAAATGTCCAAAATGTGGTGACGGAGCAAGTCACCACACAGAGGCAAACGGTGGCAAACTAGGAGGAGGAGAAAGAAAGAGAAAGAAAAAAGAAACTGTTGGCTGAAATATGGACTCAAATTATTGTTTTCAAAATAATAAACCAGTGATCAATTCAGTACACAGGAGATGGAAGGATTTGGCACAGAGAAGAGAAGAGAACAAATACTGACTTGTGGACATAAAGCCAACTCCCAGCTTGCATTCTGAGAAAAATCTTATGTAAGCTGAGCTCAGCACCTACAGGACTTCAAGCAATTCCAGGGAAAACCAATCTCTCCATGCACATACAAGCCCTTTCTTTTCTCGAACACCCAAAAATGCAGTCATCGTGCTCTTGTCAGGAAAATGTGGTGCTGCTACTGTGGTATCTAGCAAAACCTTTATCCCCTGTGACACATCAGCTGCACATTCACTGTCTTTATATTCTCCTACATCTGAGTCAAATTCGTTAAATCATGCAGTCATTGAGACTGTGTGTGAGCTATTCCTGTTTAACAAATCCCACAGTCAGGCCACTCTGCGCATGGGCAATGGCAGAATGCCACTACATTCCCACAAAGGGAAAAGCAGCTATTTTTAAAACGTGTGAGATTAAAAACTCTGAATTGTAATTTTTGGTAGCATTCTTATTTATAAGCTTTTCAAGTACAATGAGTGTAACTGGAAAATAATAATCCATATTGAAAAAATACCTGATGAAATAATTTGAAACCCTTCTAAAATAATTATCTTCATAGATGTATACACAGACATGCTCACACATACATAATATAAATGTAAAAATAAAAGCATAGCTATATCTCACATTAAACAGAGTGAGAGTGCATCTGTGGCAAAGACTCTGGCTTCTTCTGAAGTCCTTAGTCACTTGGAAAAATATTTTTCATGTACCTAGAGTGTAATAAAGGTGTTTTCTAAACAGAAGGAATATCTTTACAAAGCCCATAAGAGCACAGCAAATAGGCAACTCATCCAAGTATATTGAATAGCCAAAAAGTGATATCTCTGATACTAAGTTCAGTTCACAATTTGGAAATCCCCTGAGTTAGAGAGGTAGAATGTTTTTTAAGGCCACTATTTCTCCTTCAGAGTCAATACAGCTGCGGTGAAGCTTGTAACTCAAACATGTTCCTGAAATATCCTGGAATGCAAAAACAGGAGGCTGGATGAGTGGCTGCAGTGTTTACTCAGAGCACTGCTATACCAGCACTAACCCAAGTCATGAGTGTACCAGTGTGTGCTGTTTGCAGCTGAGTGTACAGGCGCCTCCAGCCTGAATGGGGCAGTGTCAGGCAGTGAGGTCTCTGTTAATGAGAAGCTCGTACAATTGTGTTCTACAGAAGATAACTAGCAAGAAAAATCTTAATATGCCTTGAAAGATAGGCTCTGGCTGACTAGGAGTAGAAATACTGAGCTTTTCCATTTTGGTGTGCCCTACACGCTACAGCTGGCCGTGCAACATTAATGAGCTTTCATTTTCATGTGCTCAGTTGAATACAGGCTTAGGTAGTGCTGCAAGGCCATGTCCAAGGTAGGACACCCACTGGACTCAAGTGCTCTGCATCTCTCTTTGTCCTACTACTGCCATCTAGGGCAGGATTCAAGTGCCTAAACCTGGTGCCGGAGAAATGCCTTGAGGTAACCAAGAGATTTGCCTAAGACATGCAGGAAATCTGCAGCAGGTTTCTAGTAGTAATGGTTGTCTCTACTGGGCCAAAGCAGCTCTTTGCAGCTGAGGGAAGGGGAACCTAGGGGCAGAAGTCTAATTTTGGAGAGAGTTTGCAGCTAGTTTGCTCCTATCCCTTGCAATGCCACTGTCTGACTGCTTTCTGCTCCGCAGGACTCTGCAGCTGAGATACACTGGTGTGTCCCTTGGCAGCCCCCAGTTCCTTCTGGTGGAGCCAAGGGATCTGGCCAGAGACAAGCAGAGTCCAGACTCGCCCAAGAACATGTCATCAGCTATTTGGGAAAAGAAGGGAAGTAATTTCTGGGGTTTATCAAGGGGAAGTGAGCCTTTCTGTAGATGAGACACATATCATCTTACAGCAGATAACTATTGGTGAGAGCCAAAAACAAAAAGCTTTTTTCAGACATAAAAAACTATTGGTGCACTGGGATTCCAATATGGGATTGGTGCCCTGTGGTGGCAGAATGCCCTCTTCTTGGTGGTGACAGAGGGGGTGGCACATCTGTGTGGCACATCCTGCAGATGGGAGGCCTGAGTTCCCTGACCGTACCACAGAAATGGAAGAAAAATGCTGTGTCTGGGAGCAAAGACTCAGTGTAAGGGCATGGGGGTTTGTGCTGTCCCAGGGGAAGTGTGCTGATGGGTGGAGGTGGCTCTAGCAGGGAGGCCTGAAGCCATAGGATCAGGGAGCTTTTGGAGGCACTGCAGACTCAGGGTGTGTGCAAGGATGCACAGTAGCAATAATCAGTGAGGATATCTCTGCCTCCTGTAACTCTCTCTGTGTGGGGCTGCTTTTATGATCTCTGCTGTGGATATATAGCTGGGGAATATGTCCTTAACTGTGCTCTGGGGATCCAGATAGACAAAAGCCTCCTTCCCTTGTAATCAGTGCTGCAACCAGTTTTGGGTTGCATGGAGGTTGAGACTAAGCTCCTGCTTAAGTGTAATCTAACAAAGTGCTGTTAGCTCATGCTAGCTGGGAAAGCCTGCAAGTTTGGATGGAAGTAGCGAATTCCCTGATAATAATTTTCTTTTCTAAGAAAAGAAAAACCAAAGTTAAGTGCTGCGGTTGTTCCTGGAGCAATGAGAACTGAGATGCTAGCAGGTATCTGCCAAGAACAAATTCAGAATAATAATTAGTGAGTAGGGAGAATGCTCAGCAGAGGAATATCTTGGAGATGCAGATAAAATATGGTCTTCATGTAATGTTTCTGCATAAAGAAAATGTTTTGGAAAATCAAGAATTTTAAGTGGGAAAATACTACAACACTCATGCAAATTGTGGGAATTAAATTATTTTCTTGGCATACTAGTGGATATATATCTTTCTATAAGGATATATATTAATTTGAAACAATAACCCCCAAGTCCACTGGCTACAACAATGCTGTGATCTATGTGTGGTGCACTTGATGCCACAAAACACTCCTTCTCTGTGTGGGAAGGACTAGTTAAAACACTCTGTTACATATTCCCCCAGAGCTGTGACTGAGATATCCGTGTTGATATGCAGAAACTGCTTTCCCAGGCAAGTGTGCTCCCTATCAGCAGCCAAAAAATGGAGCACTAAAGCAGCATCAGATTATGAGTGCGAGGTTCAGTAAGCAATCCCAAGAGCATGGGGTGAATCAGTCTGCCTGTGAAATGTGGTTATTTCTGATGCTGCCCCTACTGCCTCTGCTCCACTGCCTCTGATACTGACTCTAATCCAGAACCGCCTCATTCCCAAAACTGCAACTTGAGAAGCTCACAGTTAACAGAAGGATTGCTATGGACTAAAAACAGAAAAGTAGGACTGATGCTCCATGCTGCCTTTCAGCTTCAACAGGTGCTCCAGCCAATTCTGGAGGGAAGTATGGTCAGGAGGTACTGTGATGCAGGAGAATGTACTTTTGGTAGGATGTCATTTTGAAAGAGGTCAACATGAGTTAGCTTATTTGGATAAAAGTCTTGTTTCTGAATGAAGCCTTTGACAGCCTTCTTAGCCTGGAGTAATTGTAAAGAAATTCCAGAAAAGATTTTTCACTAGAAGCAAAATCTCATCTCATTCAAAGCCAGGGATCCACAAGAAGGAAGATGTGTCCCAGAAGATGGTGTAAGCCATACCAGATCATAGCAGTTGTTCTGAACTATTTAACACTAAAGGAGCCACCAGGTTTAAGCCCTGTATGAAAGCGCAATAAATAATGTAACCAATATAAATAAAATGAACATAAATTTATTTATAAATAATGTTTGTGTGGTGCCTTAACAAGTGCACAGTAGTCACCAGACAAATAAAACTGATTTGGTTTCAGCCTGGAGGGGTTGTTTCCACTAGACAGAGCACACAGCATTAAAACACAAGTTGGTAGGGGGCTGGGAGAGACAGAGATTTCGACAGACTCAGGGAGTAGTGGTAGCATTATTCCCCCTATCTAACACAATCAGCTGTGCCCTCCAAAATAATAATCCAGGAAATTTGTAAGGCTATAGGACATCTAAGGCTGTCTGTGTAACTTCCATTTCAGAGAAAATAAAATAGCCAAGTGTCCTTATGACTGCAAAGCCGGTAGGTCAAACTGGAGTACAGCAAACAGAGGATTTTAAAATGAAGAGGAGATAACACCTTGGGGTAAAAAAATAAAAAATGTAAGCAATTTATTTTCTTTTATTCCTATTAAGTAAAATCCCATTGAAATAAAATTTTCCAATATGTAAAACAGTTCCCAATACATCTTCCCGAAAAACACACCCCTCAATGTTTTTTATTGCCTAAAATCTCAGAGAATCCTTTACAAGCCTTAAGGCCACATTATTGTCCAAAGGAAGGCTGAAGAAAAAAGAAGTTATTTTATTTTAAAGGAAAACCAAAAACTCAAAAATTGATTTAACATTCTGGGCACGACAGAGTATCTGAATAGATGGAGCTTTTGTTTGGGGGAAAAAAAAGTCTGCGTGTAAAACCAAAAAAAAAGAGGGAGGTTTTCTAAGAAAGTCATTTGTGAAAAATATGTGTCAAGAAAGTATTCTTAAAAACATACTTAGATGCTCTCTTTTACTTCTTAGAATCTGGTTTTGGTACTGTGGTTTTTGCTGCACAGTGCTTTCACAGAGAGCTTTCATCTATGCATAGTGCTAGCTATACCAAAATACAAATAAATTGAAATGGCTGCAAGGGTAAAAATATATACCAGGAACCAAGGGGTAAATAAAGATATTGCAGCCATATCAACATTATCTGAAGCTCAAGTACTGTGCATACAGAAATTTGCTAAACAAAATCACACTTTAAAAAAAATTGAGCAACTGAAGGTTAAAAAGAGCAGCTCAGGTAAATGTATGAAGAACCTAAATTGTCCTTACAGACATTCCATGCAATCAGCATACTATTAAAACATTTTAGTACCAATCACTTCTGCTTCAGTGACTTTGTATTTTAAAGATATTATCCTTTAATAAAATGATTCACCTTCCTGGTGCACTTACTGTGACATAAGTGTTGTTTTCCCTTCTTGTTTAGCAATATAGAATTGTAAACAAGTAACAAATCCATATTTCTTTATTCCTTAAATGTAACCTGCCCAGGAATTTGGTTTATGAAGCCCTTCACAGCAAACATGATAATTAAATTTTACTACAATATAGCCTCTTTGAAATCTAATGGTATCCTAATAGTTTGGGAAAGGAAGTAACAGAAGCTCAATTGTTTTAGGAGAAAAACCCACCCACAATGTCTTATTTTTAGTGAAGCTATTTTTAGCATTCTAAAATTAGCATTAGAATAACAAAGTAGTAAACCAAGGTCCTAGACTACTTCATTATCTCAGTTATTAGCTTGACAGCCTAAGTGACTCGATTAAACATCAATGACAGAAGAGATGAAGAGTTTAAAGGTCAATAAATATGGTGATAGGAATCCTTCAAAGTAACCTTTTGCTACAGACTTCTGGGGTTTAAATGTTGACAAGCTAATTATTCCTCTTCCCTAATTTAGCAGGCAGCTCTTGATCAGCTGGTCAGTGAACAGCTGATCACAATTGCACATTTTTAACTTTGCAGAGGTCTAACCCAACCTAAATTAAGCCTGTAAACAGAAGAAATGAAAGCCAGATCCCAAGTAGTTGTTGTTCTTAATTGCACTGTTGTTGGAGAAAAATCTAGTCCCAAATTTTAAAACTAATTATGCCATTGAGCCAAATTCTCGTTCACAGTCACATGGGAATGAGCCACCTCACTCATGTCCATCCAGGTGGATGAGTCTTGAGAGGACGAAGCTTCAATAGGGGAAGTGTCAAAAGAAACTGACTATAACATTTTCTCAACTTCTTAATCTCTCACAACCTCTCAGTTTTCCCCATTGAGTGGGGATCTCAACAATTACCCTGAAAGATATAGTCTAAATCCTCTATGAATTCAGAGGACTGCAGGTAGAA
The DNA here is from genome assembly GCF_026979565.1 of Vidua chalybeata. Taxonomy (NCBI): domain Eukaryota; kingdom Metazoa; phylum Chordata; class Aves; order Passeriformes; family Viduidae; genus Vidua; species Vidua chalybeata. The sequence goes on from NC_071530.1 coordinate 25,119,812, forward strand.
GAGGGCAGATAAAGGTAGCTCCACTGCCACCGTGGTCAATGCACAACATATTCATCGACCAGGTAGGAAACACTTATTCTCACGGCATCCTGCTTTGGCTGTGGTGTGCCAAAGAAACGGCCAGGGTGGAAGAAATCTCCCAGTTCTCTCGTTCCTGACAGGAAAGGATTTGAAGAAAATCCTAAAAGCTCTCATAGGAAGCGTGAAGCTTCTTCAGTTCCTCACTAGCCTGTTATTAACACTGTTTGTCTCCTATTCCTGCCATTAATGACCTTGCAACTACCAGTATCAAAATGCAGGGTATTCTCTCATATAGATGTATGTCCTGTGGTGGCTTTTCAATAGCTCTGCTGGCCATTTGTGCTAGCTGCCCCTCTTTTATATAAAGGGAATTTGAGATTATGTTTACATACAAATACAGATAAGAAGTAGAAAATGCAGCAGTCATAAAAAGAATATGAGCCACATGCAGCAAAAAAAGCATTTTACATCAATTTCTCTAAAGCTTTAAGGCTACATGAGGGTTGGTAAGCACAGGGGAAATAGAAAAGCAAAGAATATACTGTTCAGAGCAGGAAAGGACATTGAAGCATTGACAGAAGTAAAGGTATCCTGGGGATGCAAGGATAAAGCAGTGCAGGGGATAACATAAAAAATAGAGCAAACACTGGACAGAAAGGCTCCAGAAGGAAAGAGATCACAAAACTTTCACCCCAGTTTCAGCCAGTAATATTCTTTTGCTCTTTGCAGTTTCTTTTCAAATGCTTCAGTGTTTTGTCTGACCCTGGCTGCTTTGTGGCCCACTTCCACTATGCCTGTAGGTAGTGGCTTAGATGGAAGAGCTTCAAGCTGAGTATACTACAAGGGAGAATCAAGCTAGAAAATGGCATATGTGCATGATGAGAAGATTCCAAAGGAGAGACTAGCCCAAATAAAAGAAAAAAATTGGGTGTTAGTTTCACAAAGACTTTGACTGAAAAGTCCCTGCTTCACTGGGACTGTTGAAAATTACATCTGAGTGGAGAAAGCACTATATTAGGCTTTGATAGGTTTGTGAAAAAAAAATTGTTGATAAACTGCACTGCATCATCATGAATTCTTCCTTTAATTAGTTAAAACATGTATTAATCAGATTTGCATGCAGTAGAATTAATATATGTCTGGAGATTGGTGGGTTTTCCACATTTTTCAACCTACTCTCTTAATGAAACTAAAAATCTGACTCTCTGATATCATATGCGTTTGTTCTAAAATCTATACAGAAATAATCTAGTGTTTGGAGGTGTATATATGTCTAAGCATTTTCTTAGATTTATATGCCCAATCTCTATCCCATGGAAGGAACACAGAGATGTCTGAGTGCTCACAGGTGGCAATATTTCTCCACTCACAACCAGCGAATCCCAAAGGACAAGAAAGCAAAATTTGCCCAGTATAGGGGACATCAAACACAGAAAAACAGAAATGTGGTAGTAAATTGGAGCAATACTTCTGATCTCCCCACCCTTGCCTCCTGGCTATGGACAGCTGATGATGCTTCTTCTACACAGCTGGACTGCAGCTCCTTGTCTGGGCCTGGTTGTTAGCTCACATTGACTCTGTCCATACTAATAAATTAAACAGCCCTGAAGAATGTTTCCAGGCACTAGAAATCAATCATTCAGCCTTTTAAATTGTCTGGGGGGTACTGACAGTTTAATAGCATGGACACAAGCCATCCCATGCCAGTCAGCCTCAGAACCAGAAGAGCCCTGGGCACATTGACACTGCCCCTTGCCCCCCATTGTCAGGCTGAAGCCAAACTTGTTATAGTCCTGGTTTGGAGTCTGAGGATAGAGGTTGTCCCAGCCCTTCATGTGCCTCTGCAGATCAAGCCCGTGCTGTCTGGAGTTATTTGAGCCATTATAGTGGTGTCTTGTTTACCCAAATTGGGACATTAAGGGTCAAAACTGGTTTCAGGAGATCACAGAAGACCCCAGCTTCCCAGTAACAGGTACCAGCTCCCCAGCCTCTTAATCTCTCACACTTGCAGCCCCATTCACACATGTATTTACTACCACATTAGTGTGAAGAGACTGCTCTGCACATGGAATGTCTCAGTGGGATGTTCTTGGCATTCAGCTAGCAGGAATGAGGAGCCATGGCTGGAATGGCTGCACTCCACCACCTGCAGCTGCTCCCTGTGTCCTGCTTCATCTCTAAGCCTCAGACTCAACTTTTTAGGAAACTGAAATGATCCTGTAGTAGAGTTAGAAAAATATAATATCTCATACAAAATGTAAGAAAAAGGGCATACACCAGTGGAATTACCAGTTTACTAAGGAGTATTTGATAGGGGTCCTCTTTCATTCTCACATGAGGAAAATTCTGCTTTGTTGATGTCCTAAACCCCAATGAAACTCTAGTCAATAAATGTACCTAAGTAAATGAAAATGTATTAATAAGAAGACCTCCCTGAACATAAAGGTCATTCCACTCATCTTTTGCAGTGTTCAGACACGCAGATGTGCAAATCTACTTTATGAGAAAGAATTTTTGTCCACACTTAGCTACCCATGGAGAGGTAAGTAAGACAGTGACCCTCACTATCACAGCTACCTCTTCTTGCCATGTAACGTGGCACACTTGTGTTCAGATCAGAGCCCAGCTCACTTCACATAGGCTTGACCCCTATATTGCAGCTTCTTAGGTACAGGATATGAGTCAGAAATCTGTAGCAACATCATTTTAGTGCTGTTTATTTGTTTTACTCAAATATCAACAGCTGTTTTATTTCTTTCCTCTCCTTGGCCATTCAACCACTGCTGTGATTCCTGTAAGTGCATTATCATAACTTTTACAGCACAGCAGGAGAAACAGCTTTACTCAAACTGATGTCTCCTTCTACCTGGATGTATGTTAAATACACAGCCAGAGGGGACTGCCCCCAGCAAAAAGATATTTCTGATCTCCATTTCTAATCTCAGATGCCTAAATCTAGTCCCCAGGCACTTTATAAAGTGATTTGGTTTAACTGAAAATTGAGATGGGAGCAGCAGCATTGGCAGGAGCTTAGCTCCTGTTGATACTGTAATTACTTTTACTGATCATTTCATTCACACATGGTCTGCCCTCAAGGACAGAAGTACTATTTACCGGGCAAAGGTGGGGAAAATGGAGCAGATATCAGCATCATTTTCAGAAAGCAGCTGTATGAGAAAAATCCCAACTGATTCAACTAAACTTAGTAAGCCTGATAAACATGGTGAGTAAAACTACTCACTGAAAGTAACTTCTGTCACTTTTGCAAGAGAAAAGAATACTTTTTTGCTGACATAACCACTCAGCACCATAAATCACAAGTCTTTAAAAGTTAAAAAATAATTTAAAAGGGACCTCCCCACAGACAGATTTTTTCAGAAATAATATCATTTGTGGAATCACAGGCTGAGTTTAAAAAGAATCCGGTCCATTGCAAAAGAGATGTGCATCTTTTTTTATTCTATAGTGGTTTTGGAAGTTGGTATTTTGTAGGCAACAAACTCCTTTATTGTTTTGACAACATATGGACATATAAAGTGTAGGCACCGTTGCATTATTTAAAATAGTAAATTGACTCTTAATTTTTTGGTTTGAAGGATAATTGCCTTCAAAAGGCAAACTGTTATTGAGGTCTCACTGAGAATCAGTTAATCAGACTCTGTGTTTTGCCTGCTGGAAGGGCATGGAAACTTTCAAGCAAAATATTGCCTCATTCTCAAGCCTGGATGTAAAAAAAATACTCAATTTAGCTGTCTTTATTAAAACAAAAACTCTGTCCATTTTCTTCAAGAGGAGCATATGCAGCTATACTAAGAGTGACTAAAATTTCATTTGACAACCAATAAGTAATTAGTAAATTAAACTTGTTTGTTTTGATGTCTGATTTATTTGAGTGACATCAGGATTTTCACTCTAAACTCTTTCTTTTTAAATTCATCACCCACTGGATTTTGTTCTTTTTTTTCCCTCTGGAACACAACTCTGCTTCCTCCTGCTGCAGAAGACCAGCAGATGTTAATCAGATTTCAGTGTTTTTTTATAACTTCTTAAAGAAATCTTGTATTGTCAGTTTGCTTAACACTAAAGACTTCAATGCAAACCCTGACTACAATATGTCAAGGGAAAGTCTACTTATGGAGGAAGTAAAGTTACATAATCTTATTTTCAATTATGTTTCATTTAGGGCATATTCTCATCATCACCCACTATTAAATACAAAGATTCTTGACAAGGAACTCCTTGAGGAAAACATGTCATGTTTAAGGATATATAGCACACATGCTTTGTAAAGGACCAGAAACCTTGTTTAAAAAATCCTAACAGCTCAATGCTTCAATTATTCTGGGAGGAGCTTCTGCAAATCCAACCCATATAGCTCCCATTAGGGAAAGTCTGGTACAATCCCCTTGTCAGTGCACCATGCTTTCATGTCATGTGTAAGTGGCCTCTTTAGGGAGGACATTCACAAGACAAATTTCCTGCTAAGAGATGGACATGCTATATTCAAGATTAAATGAAGGTTAAGAGCTCTTCAGAAAATCCATGTTTTTGATGTTTAAGTGTTAGAGGCAAATTTGGTCCCTGGTGCAGGGCAGGGAGCTGTTGCTTGGATGTACTTTATATAGTTTGTTTTTGCTTTACGGAAATGCACCCTTTCACATGGGGCAATGCAAAACTGTGCTAAATGGACCTATCTAAGAGCTGTCACCTTGTTATTAAAAAGAAATTTATCTTCCGTGAAGGAAGTGTGATCTCAGAAAATACCTGCCCAAAACCGGTAACACGTGTCACTGCTGGATGGGTCACTTTGTTATCACAGGCAGGTTAGTGTCACATTTTTTGCAGAACAGGAGCCTTGAGGAAGAACGTCTGGAAAAAGAAATAGCTTTCAGCCATCTCTCTCTCTGCTCTGCTGAGGGAGCCAGCAAGGGGCACCTGGGCCTGGGGGAAGGTGGTGGAAACCAATGGCTTTAAAGCCAAACTGAAACATGTATAAATTAAGATTTTAAAGCACTTTGGATTAAATTATTCTCTAGTAGAAGTTTGTTGGCGTTTGTGGAGTTATGCCCTGGATGATTCGGGTTCTCTGACTTTAAATAGAGCATGGGCTGTTTGCAGTTGAGCCAGGCTTGTTTCCTCATGGAAAAAAATTTCCTTGCAACCTTTGTACCCCATGATTTTGTGTCCTTATAAATGGGCTGACTGAATGAAACAAAAAGTAGCAGGGTACCATGCTGTGTGTACATGTCAGGCAGACTTATTTAAAAGTCCTAACTTATGAGCTGGTTTTTTCCAAGGCCATAGATTTTCATTAGCTATTTGCTGTGTTAATAAGAGACAACCACAGCAACAAGTGGTACAAATGTTAGCTTTGAAACACAGAGCACCTCTTAAACTAACAGAACTGGCAATAAATGGTGTGTGTGTATTCGCTCATTTGGCAAAGGTAGAAGCTCAAATTATGTCTTACGGCCAGTTGATATAAACCTGACCAAATTCATCCCTAGGGTAACACCACCAGCTTCAGAAGGGCTACTCAGGGAATTAATTTGCAATTTTTCTTTTAACACCACTTCATTCCAAACATATTTATTTTTTTCATGGGCTATTCACTATGGTCCAATTGATACTTCCAGAGAAACAGGACTGTAAAGACCTATGTATTGTTTCTGGTTCTTCCTTTGTGCCTTTGTCACAATTATTATTTCTAATGTGTGGCTATTGGATCCACACACTTTTTGTGGAGCAGGAGCTAATTTTCTTATCTTTTTACTCCACCAAAAAAATCAGGCTTTTACTTCCTTAAAGACTTGTAAAAAGATCATATAAAAATGCAATACATTAACATTAAAAGAATAATAAGTTAACCTGAGGAATGCAGAATTAATTCAATCTGCTCTCCTGTTGGATTTTGCTCAGATTGAGGTAGCTGGCCCTTCTCCTTATATACATGGTGTCAGAGGATACAGATGAGACCAGTAGGTAATTCCCCAGTGCTTTTACCTTCGTGCTTCAAAAAGTCGGACATAGCTCAGCAAGCATGGCAAAGTCCCATCTGGCTAAATCTTCCCTCATTCATTTTTTCATGTTGGCTCAGACAGAAAAAGTACACATATAAACCTGAATACACAAATATAACCTTACTGTGAAGTCCCAGGAGGACATTTAGTTATGTGCTACCATTTTCTTGGACCATATTTTGCTGGGAATCAGTACGTAATACTGCTGCTTATGAGCAATGAGCAATTTGGTGAGCTGAGGCTGTTAGGAGATGGCTACTGAGAGCCCAGACATGGGAGGAGAGGCCTCTCTGCACCTCTGCAGATGTGGTGAGATTGGTAGATCTCCCCATCAGCCAGAGTGGTAAAGGGTAGCAGGAGCTGGACGTTTTCTCTTGTTCACCTATCCTGCAGAACATGTCAAGGAGGTATGCTGCTGACCCAGCCAGAAGAATAGACCGGCCCATGAAACCATTGCCACCAGCTGCAGATCTCACCTGAAACTGGAAAATCTGGTACCTGGGGATGTAATCAGCAGAAACACAGAGACAATGAAATTTTGACCAGGATACACCCTCCTTTACTGGGAAGAGCTGCAGCACTGTTCTTTATCTGTAGGTGCTTTATCTATTGGGATATTAAAAGGCTTTGTCTGTTGGAATATATAAAGTTGGACTGCTCTTGCATGGAGATGGGTCATTTCTTCGTGACACACACTCTGTAGCTACAGCTACTGTCACAGGTCTACATCTTGCCAGTAAGGTATTTCTTAAATTCAGCCCTTAGAGTGTGATTGGTGAAGACAAAACCACTAAATTCAATGAAACCAGTTTGAAAATTCTAGAAGTAATTTGTGGATTTTAAAATGAAACACTTAAAATTAAAATTTAAAAATTTGCCATCAAAATTGTATCATTTATTTTATTTCTATTACAATTTAATGCATCAAAGCAAAAAGAAAAATTAAATTCTCATTTTGTTGTATATCCAATTCTGTATGTTCAGTATATTTGATCTGCATGGTCCTCCTTTCATCCTAGTGTCACGGTACTCAGTTCAGCATGCTGTGAATCCACTTGGATTTTTTTTCCTGGGATTTTCTAGTTTTGGATCTTCAGAACTAACTTTGTCTTGCTGAATTTCTGCCTATTTCCCATCCTTGTGGGGCTGCAGAGTTCAAGTCCTCCCATCCCTTCCTGTTCTGCAGATCCTGGGGAGTCCCACAGCCACATCAAAGCTTATTTGCCCTGCTGAACTGCCTGAGAGGCAAGGGACTGGGGCAGCATGCCTGTTCAGGCTGATACACTTGTGCTTTAAAATCCAGGGTAATAAGGAGAGGAAATGTATGGCCTGAAGCTGTCTGCCGGCCATATCCTATGTGAGTTCTCCCTTCAAAAATTATTATGCTCCTTTTTAAAATTAATTCCAAATAAAACACGTTGGCGGATGCCGTTTCTGAAACACTGGTAGCTGAGTTTTCGTGTTAGTCATGTGGATATGCTACTGGCAAAGGAGACTTTTGCATAACCTGCTGCAAATATATGACAGACAGCTTGTCAGGAAATGCTCAGTATAGGCAATGATTTGGGACTAATTTCATGGATGTTTTCCAGTTTCTATTTTCTCCCCCTGATCCTCCTTTCTCTTTCTCTGAACAAGAGGGCTCCTGAAATTTCCTGCTTAACGTCTTTCACTTTGAATAAAAGATATGCTAAACATACCCCCTGCAGCTGGTCCTGCTGAAATTACTCCTCTGGAGGGACCAGCAGATGATGTTGGTGGATTTGAGAAGGTCCAGGCGGGAGGGTTTAGCCCCCAGCACAGCCCACACTGAAGCCTGCAACCTGAAACACCCCCTGCACCTCTGCTCCCCACCTTCCCCTGGCACACACGTGTGCGCGCGCACACATGCAGAGGCAGCCGGGGATTTTAAGTGAACCCAGATGGCTGGCACACAGGGAGTAGGCATCCTGGAAAAGTGCCCCGGGGCGCTCTGGTTGCTGTCATCTTATTCTACAAACCAAGTGCCTTCAAGATGTCTGTGTTGTTTCTTAATCGGAGATCACTCCCGTTTGGACTCTTAGCCCCTTCCTGTTGGGAAATTTCAGTGAGGCATCAGAGAGATACACAAAGATTGATTTGACTCAAATCAACCATTCCCTTAACTCAGAGGTTGTAGATTATTATCCTTAATAAAGACCACATTGTAATAAAACCCAAATCAGATCCCAATTGAGAGACTGTACTTTCCCTTCTCCTGTGTGTATGTACTGTTGTTTGATTGAGTGATTTGATTCTGGTGCTAAAGAAGTTAATTGCCTAAGAGTAATATAAAATGTCGATGAAAAGTGTGAATGTAATGAATTCTGATAACCCGTTTCAATTACTTTTTTCTTCTTTGTTTTTATCTGCTTCGGTCATACTGAACACATGTTTCTTTATTTCTCTATAAAAATATGCAAACAATTACCTGGCTTTGGAGACATAATTACAAAGAGGTTCATCTCTAAAAGGTTATTATTGATTTATAGAGTTCTTTAGTTTAATGGAAGACAGACAGGAATAAAGAGAAACTCTACCTTCCCCACAAATAATAGATGAGCTAGAAGGGTAATGTAAGATTAAGAACTAGTTTTTATAAGATAGACAAGCTGCTTGTTTTGGAGGGGTGTTTCTTGTACATGCACAGAATCATTCAGAAACCATAACATAGCAAGGCTAGTACAGGCATCTTCTCCTATGAGTGATTCAGCATGAGGCCTTCTGACAGGCCATGATGGCCATCTATCACAGGGCTAGATGATAGTGTTATCTGCAGATAACACTAAAGACAAAGTGTGGGGGATAATTGGTAACACCAGACCTGGTGCTGGATTTTGAAGGAGAGGTACATGAGCAGAAGTGCATCTAAGAGAAAAATCAGTCAATTTGTGATTAGCAACTACCAGCCAGTGACTTTGGAGTGGTTTGTTGGGTTTTTTTAAAATAGGTGCAAATTTATAAATAAATGTGTGTAGGAGGATAGAGCCCAGTTTCTGTACACCTGACCTTCCTCCATCTCACCTTGGACTCTCAGGGAAACATCTTAGTGGCACGGGTGGGAATGGGACCATGCCCTGGCAGAGGACACTACCTCCAACAGTCGAGGGTTTGGGCTCCTTTTCATGTAATTTTTTTGTGTGACTTGCATCTGCTTTCTGATGCCATGAGCCCTTCAGGGCAAGGACTGCCATTTTGTCTGGTATGCATCCATGACCAGTAGACTATGGTGGGACACTGGTGGCATCACCTAGTGGCTTGATGGAGGGAGCTGGATGTTGCTTCAGCACTGCAACTTGCTTTTCAACTGGGCTTGTGTACTCATTAATCAGCAAGTCTTTCTAAGAGAGAGGTATGGGTGCTACAGGCATAGGCAACAGCAGAGTTGATTCCCTCCTTTCTGTAAGTATTGAGAAAAAACAAAGCCTGGTTTGTCTTATTTACCTGTGTGCAGCAGCTTAGAATGCTTTTAAACCCACAATCTGGAACAAATGTTATATTTATGGTATTGCAAAATTATTCACCATTGGCAACCATTAATGCTGTATACAATTAATCCATTTGGATTTAAGCAAAACATCTCTGATTCTCATTCACATAACGTCCTGTGCTTTCCCCTTCCTGCTTCCAGCTAGCACGTATGCACCCCACCATGGCTTTGGGGCTTTTGAGTGGGAGCTTTCTCTTGCCCTGAGAGCCCTTGTGGAGAGAACACTTCTGTTGGCTCTGCTTTATAATTAACATTACCTGAATCTGATAAAACCGCTTGTAAACAAACATGGTCTGAAGCAATTTTAATGGAGAAACAGACAAAATCAATAGTGCATCATATGCCGTGTGGTTTTAATTGCTCTTGATGGCCATTCAGCTTGCCTTGTTGTTGCTTTTCTGTCTACAACATGGAAATTTTCAGAATAATGGTCTTTTGTCTGGCAGCATTGCAGAGGGAGACAAGAGTTCCCATCTAGCTGCTCGGGGCAGCTCCAATACAGCCCCACTGTGGCCACATGAACTCTGCTGGCACCCCAAAGCAGCAGGATGGAGCTAGATGGACAAACTCTATTGGATTTTATTAAATCATTTTTATTGTGGATTTGGGTTGCCTGATAGAAATATTTTCTCTAACTACTCTAGATGAACACCTTCCAGCATTCTGTACAAGCATAGGTGCAAAGACCTTTTACATTGTCCTTTTCTCCTAGTGCACATGTTTAAGATCCCTGAGTTTAACCCCCTGTGTAGATATCATTTGTTATATTGTTCTCAGCAGAATACAAACCTTTCTGCTTTATGCCTTTTGACAACAGTAAGCAACTGCTGCTGCTGAACATTATCATAATTTAACTTTGGGGCTTGTAATGTAAAAGATAAGAAGTGCAGTATTATGTTTCTTTTGCATACAATCTTATAATAAACCATAATATTCTCTTGGAGATTTTGCCATATGAGAAAATAAGACAAGCTGAAGAATTCTTTTCCCTTATGTGTCTATATTGAATTACTGCTTCACACCTGATTATACTAATTTAGTTCCAATTCTCAAAGGTATTGGGATTCCAGATCCTTCTCATAAACTAGTAGCCAACCGAAGTAATGGTCCATGAATAGTATTTAAGAACTTTGAAAACTTAGAGAATCCAACTCATAGTCACTGAAATAGATAGTTAATTTTGTGTACTGTAGTTCATAAGATTCAGCTGTAAGAAAACAATTTTAGAAAACTTAATTGTCCTCAGTAGTTCCTAAGATTATTATTTTAGCCAGGTGCACCCTCAGCAGTGGCAAAAGCATCAGTTACACTATCCAGCAGCAGGAATGGCAACAGTAGTTTCTGTTTAAAGCAACCAGAAAACCTCGGTACCATGACACGCTTCCTGAGGTATGGGAACCTGAGATTTACCTGAACTTCACCTTAGTACTGTATCTCCAGCTCAGCCTAGGCAAGCCAGCCATATCTCCCTGTCCCCTCAGCTTTGATATGCAAAGCTTCTGCAGACAGACCTGGCACATCTTGGTCTGTGAGCTCAGTCACATCATATGTAAGTAAAAAAAAGTCCTGTTTTTCCCAGGGAAAACACAGCTGATGGAATGAATGCCTACAGAATCCCTCAGAGGGAAAAGTTACTAACCTCCGAGTGGCCCACAGGGTCCTATTTTCTCCAACTAGAGCTGAGCTATGTTTCCTTTTATTGCACAGCCTTAATAGTGATCATTGATCAGCACAGCCAATGTTATTTAATTTTGTTTAGGGCTCATTTTCAAATATGATTGCAGTTACCATTTTGCAACTTATTCATTTTGCATCTCATGATAATAGAGAAAAGTGACACAGAGGATGTGAGTGGTGACACTGTGCAGCTGATGCAGTAAAATGAATTAACAGCTAATAGCTGGCAGATAGCAGCAGATCAGTTGATTAAACAGATGGCAGAAAGCTTGACATTTGCCATCCACAGACTCAGAATATTGCTCTCATCTGTTCTCTAGGAAATACTTCAGGAAACAAAAGTTCTCTTTATGGCTTCAGTCTGCTAAAAAAGCAAACATGAGAAGAAGGTGACATGCTTCCCTTCAGAGAATTGAAGAGTTGGTGCTTAGGAAGAGAACAGGAGAAAAAGCCATATTCCCAAGATGATATTTTTGTCAATAAATGGAGAACCTGCAGATCAGCCGCAACATTCAGAAGAGGCAGCTTCTCCCTGGTCCTTCCTCTGGCGACTGGGTGCTCTAAACTGCAGAAGGAATAATATAGCTGAAAAGAATGACTCAACTATTTAACTCCTTCCTTAAATGGAAACTGTTCAAATGCTTCCTTCATTTGTCTGTCCCAGTGGTGTATGAGAAAAATGGTTTGTGGGCTCTGCCTGGTGCCACAGAGATGAGAGGATGCACATGGCTCACTGCTCCTCTCTAAGGATCTCTTTGTTCTTCCCAGTCCCTGGGGCACATGTTCCATGTGAGGCAATGACAGTTTTTGTTATCACACAGACGTATCGGTTTCAGTGACAATCAGTCCCTTTTCAAAAAAACATTATTTCTCATGATTGTCTCCTTTTTGGAAAATGTGGCCTTTAAAGCCAAAGTGGGGGGAAAGAAGAATGGAGGGGAGACAACAAATGTCCTGGCGACACAGAAGTTAAATGGTGTGTTATGGGACAATCAGTCAATCGGCTTGAAAGGGCATAAATCAATATATGTGTATGCAGAAAGGAAACACTGGGCCTTACATTGTGAAAGAAAGAGGGACCGTTTTGTCCTGCCTGGGCAGGTTTAGCAGATACTGCGAAGGAAACTGCTCATATGAGAGGCATAAAGAGAGGGAAGAAGGCAGAGGAGAGGGGGGAAGGGAGAAGGGGGGAAGAAGGTGAGGGGCTTGCTAATAACTACATGTTTTTTGCTTCCTTCCTAGCTCAATGGTACATGTGACCTCATGAAGCCAATAAGTTATGAGCATCGGATGTAAAAGCTCCCCCCAAAAATGCTCCTTTAGCAAAGACCACTGGGTAAACTGTGTCATGACTAATTTCTGCAAATGCCTTGATTTAAGGCAGGCACAGGACCTGAAATTCACACCAGCTCTTTGTGTGCTGGAGTCACGCAGATACCAGGCTTGGTGAGAAGAAACTGCATACTTCCTATTTTATTTCACCACTCCTCGACCTGCTTTTCCTCAGACTTAAAATCATTTGCCAGGTCAAAATAAACTCCTCAGAATCCCAATGTGAAAAATGTACCTAACAATTCAACCCTTGTAAGTTGGGAATTGGAAGAGAAAGTGCAGTGGAGTCTAATTAAATTATATAATAAGCAGCTTAACTTGTGGTTTCACTTTGGTTTCTGTTATTCTTATTATCATAAGCACTGTAGCTGGCAAAGAGCTATTGAAATATGCATAGCAGAAATGACCAAACTGGAGATGTTTGGGTTTCACAAGAGCTTGTCTGTCAGAGGTTGGTTTTGCAAAGTTGAATCCAGAAGGGAGGTCAGGCTAATTCCAATTTAGTTCAAAATTTTCCTCAGAGGTAGCAACGAGTTCTACATTTGACCTATCTTTATTAAAGGAAAAAATCAAAGGAGATCTGGATTTGCAAATCCTCACCTGTCAGGTCCTGGTTTGCACAATAAAAACCAGTGCTGGCTCAGATTTGGGTGAAGCTGAGTATATAATCCTGGCTTTAGCCTTCTGTCCTTAACAAGTTAGTTGATATCGCCCAGAAGATGGCACTTCAAAGTGCTCCTTGGCCACATTTTCCAGGATGATGCTCCTGGCACCCCGGCAGTATTGTAAAATGGTTGCCCACCCACCGCTCTGAGCTACTAAAGCTTGCCCTTTGTTGAAGCCTGCTCTAGTGCCAGGCTTAAACAGGAGCCAGATGAGCAAAGTTGCTGATGAGTGGGTGAGGGGGTGCCCAGATAAGCCCCCACCAGGGATGGTGACAATTTACAGAGGTCAGCCGCTGTTGGCAGGAGACACTCCAACATCTTAAGCTAGTACCATTTTTTGAGTAATAATTTATGATCTGTCTAGAATATATATGTTGGCTGAGATTTACACCATGCTTTGCCTTAATTGTCAGTAAAGCTGTCTAGTATTTACATAGCACTGGGTTCATTCATAAGTGAATGTTCGTAAATTTGGCTAATCATAACAGAGATCTTTCCAAAAGTTTGCTATACATCTCATCCTGCTATGGAAACAGGTTGCACTGCCCACTGAAATCTGAATCTGGATCTAGGGCTTCGGTTTGGCAACATTTCTAGTTTTGAAGACTGTCTCATGCAAGAGTCAAGTAAGAATAATTTCAGTCTGTTTAGTGGTCTATAAATCCAAGTGCCCCAAGTGCCAATGAATCACTCTGTTCTCTGCCCCAGGGGTTTGACTATTACAAACAATGACTGAAGTCATCAGCAAAAGACGAGGTCACAGGCTGAAGGAGGAAAATATGCTTTTTCATTTCTAGAATAAAAAAATTGAATGCATTGTCTGAAAATGTCAGTGCATGAACTAGGCTAAATGGAAGCAGACTAAGTTGGGCTCTGACATCTAATGCTTCTTCCTCCACTCCTATTTTGTTTAATTTGACAGCTACTTACCAAGATACACAAGCTCAAAAATTCAGAATAAGTTGTTAAGGAAGAACTTTACCACATTATCCATCTTTTTTTTTGGCATTGGAAAGTCTAAGGATTGAATGTAGGGGTGAGAAGGAAGAGCTCTGGGCTCCAACTCGGACATTGCCCCTGTTTGCCACTGCAAACAAGGCACTTAAGCCCTCTCCCAAGGCCTTTCTGTAGCAGTTATCTGCCTTGCAGTGGTGAGGTGTTGCCTAATGAACAATTACTGCCTGGGGAGCACAGTGAGAGTCACAGAGCCAGCACTGAGCATGGGGTGAGCTGCCAAACAGTGTAGGGGTTCACCAAGGGTTGATGATCTCCAGATTATACTGAGGAAAAACTATTTACCATACACAGAACTGGTGGTTCTCAGTCTCAGGCAACCACACAGATTGTCAGAGTTAGTTAAGAGAAAATAGTTTGTGTCTTATTTACTTTTGTATTCATATATATATATTCAGAGTTACAGATTTACATTTATGTATTGTATATATGCATACATATATAAGACAATCAATCTAGTCAAGGTAAACCACTTTGAAAGACTTTTCACATACCATCAAGTACAAGCATGAGCATTGCAGGCACTACAGAGCAGGAATGACTTTAAGTAACTTTCAATAACAACAGGATTTTTTTCTCCAGCTGGCAAATCAAATATGACCTTGGATCTTAAATCCCCAGAGAATACAAAAAATGCCATCTTCTATGTAAATGCACTGTTTCCCCAAACTTTCTATTATGGTTCAAGGCCAAAAGAGTTTTTAAATATTCTCTTGTGTTTAATATATCATTTCCCAATGCTATGTGCGTTAAGTGCTTTTACTTTAGGCTTTATCCTATAAACAGAAAAAATGCAGCCTTACTTGTCAAGCTGCCACAGAAGATGCAGTGTTACAGATCAGTCTGAACCAAAATTCAGATGGAACTTTGGTTCCAGTGAAGTGACTGTGTGTGTTTTCTCATTGGCTTTAGTGGAGCCTGCCCCTCCATTGTCTTGCTCAGTCCTAAACTTTAAAATAGTCAAGATTTGTATCAGTGGCTGACAGGATTATTACTATGTCCTGTAAGTCCAAAGGCATAAAAAAGAAGCACTAATCAAGCACATCCTAGACCTAATGTTTCATCAGTAAAACTGCCCCTAACATACTTTCAATTAATGATAATTTTCACTTCAATGCCAAGAGCTGGAACTTGTTCTCTGTTATACACTTTTTGTCACATACAGCAGTAAATGTAGGTGTCAAAGTAAAATTTAGATTCACAAAGAAAGTATGACCTCATCTGGTATTCTCTGTCTAACAATGTAAAACATAAACAAACAGCCAGTATTGCCAAAGTAGCTTGTTTCATCTGTGTTTAACACTGAGAATTTTCCATTGTCTCCTTTAGATGGAAGATCCTACTGTCACGTTCTTGTTCCTGATATTTTGGTACACATTTTCAAAAACTGTAAAGGTACACTTCTCATTTCTTGCTAAAATGATGCAATTGGGGTACAACAACTGCAGCTTTGTCCAGGAATAGCAATCCTCAGCCTTAAATTCCTTAATGAGAAAGAATTCAAATACAGAGCCATGACATTCGCCTTTGAAAGGAGAAAAGCATGTTTTTCACTTCCTCACCATTTTTTACTTTAATATCCAGCAATATTTGAAATCTGACAGAGAGGGAGGTAAAGGGAAGGAGAGCATTTCTGCGTAGAATAGAAATTCCAGCAATAAGTTAAAGTACCTGCAGGCACAATTTCACTGAAACATCCTCTGTGTGCATGTAGGCAATTAGCTTGTGTACTCCTGATAATGCTCTGCTTGCTAAAGCTAGTGGCAATCTTTTACACAAACTGTTTCCCTGACTAAAACTGTCAAAGGCAAAAATATTTTGCAGGAATTTCTGACCTTCAATGAGAATGTTTTCAAATGTAAAAGAGAAAAATAAATCTTTCTATCCTCTAAGAACACTTCCATTTCCCAGAAAGATGACATTTTATACGTTTTCATTTTGTGTTGTAACAAAATAGGTTTAATGATATTAAAATAAAATCTAATGATATATTATTAAGTTAAATAACTGAAATACTGGAACATGCACATCAATCAACTATTTCCATTTCTGAGAAATGCTTTGGAGTTTGCTTTATTCTGGAATGATCACTTTTTACACTTTGACATTTCACCTCAAAATTAAAAATCTAGCTTTCCTTCTGCCCCTCCCCACCACCCCCCCAAAAACAACCCACAAACCCCTTTGTATCTCTGGCTGTTTATGCTGTGCCTTCAGGACTTAGATATGCAGCTTTAAAAGGTACATCAGCAGCTGAAGCATGATTGAAGAATTTAGCCACAATTTCTTTGAGCAACCAACTGTGTCAGCAGTAGAAAAGTCAGCCTTTGGGAACAATCATCTTTCCTTAGGTTTAGCAGGTAGACGGAAACATGAGCAAGAGAACATTTAGTTTGTCTCAGGCTTCTTCAATGTTCTGTGCTGAAAGATTCTGAAAAACAAAACAAAACAAAACAAAACAAAACAAAAAAAAAAAAAACAACAAAAAAAAAAAAAAAACAAAACAAAAAAAAAAAAAACACCAAAAAAGCCAAAACGTTCCACTGAGCCAACACCCTTTCATCAGAGGTGAATTGGCCCATTCTCCCCAGCTGCTGTAACTCTTTAACCTTAGTGCAAATACTAAACCTCAGACTGATTTAGTATTTAAATGATATACAGTAACTATGCTGCTAAATGTAAATTAAATGCATACTTATTCTTTAAGACAATTTAAAGTGTCACCTTTATAGCTATAAGGCTGTGACATTTCATGAACTCACAGCCACATCTTCCCACTGATAATGCCAAGCTGAACTGACTGGGCTAAATTCAGCTGTGGGGTAACCAAATGCAACGTTCTTGCTGTCAAAGGACTTTTACCCTTTTACACCAAGGCTGATTCCAGGCTTTCATTATCTACATTTAAACCTAGCATAATTTATGTGAAAAAGTAGCTGAGAATAGTAACATTTCAGCTGTTATTCGCAATGCTGGCATGATGTTCCTTAGAAATGTTTGTTGGCTTAGCTCCTTCAATTTCTTCATTTATGCTGGGTTAGGATCCAGCCCTTGCTGAAAAGCAAAGACAAGAAAAACTTCACCTGCTGAATTGTTCTTGGAGAACCAAGTGAAATCATAGAGACTGATGAAACAATTAAGAGCAATTAATATGTTCCAGTATGAGCTAAAATCACAAAGCAAAGGCATGGGGTTCAAGAAGACATTTTTGACAATAAATGACTGTCCTTCAGGGTGCTTCTGAGCAAGATTGAGCATGAAGCATTGACAGTATGTTGGGAATCTGGGCACTAGAGCCCAGATTTGCAGATATTTAGGTGTTCAAAGATGCAAATTAGTACTTAGAGCTGTTACCTTTGTTGGTGTGTCTGAATTGGAGAGGTGGCTATGAACATTGTTTGGCTACAGGCTGCCTGTGGAAATCAGACTGGATGATAATTTGGTTAAACACAAAACCAACACTGAAATCAACTGTGATGTGAATAAAATAGTACCACAAGCAGTCTGTTCTCTCTGGAGGTTGTCCCGTGCTATGCACAGCCCTCTCCCTCAGCAGCTCTCCCTACCCAGCTTCCTCTCTGCCACATTTTCCTTGCTCACGGCACCTCCTTAGAGTAATCAGAAGCTCTCCTTATGTTGTTCTCCAGTAATCCTTCCATTTCAAAACTGATGGCATAATTGGCCTTCTTAATTAGTACAGAGTACATGGAATTTATCTGAAATACCTCTGTACCAGCATTAGAAGTCAGAACGCATTATGAAATTTTATTGAATGCTTTTCCCTTCACCTTGGACTCCTTAGACTAAGGAAAAAAATTACTTTTCAATGTCAAGTGTTTTAAATAAAATGCATTCTTTGTTGTCAACGTGTAGAGCCAGTAAATTGACAAATTCATCATCCTATTATAATCCCTGCACCTGTTCCAGTTTGCAGTCTGCGGTGTGTTTTAGCTCATGTATGGTGAGTGCATCTGCTTAACAGGGACAGTTAGCTGGCAGAATTTGTTTATAAACCAGTGAAGAGCTAAATGAGGTAAACTGCATTATCTTACATGTTAATTGTATTTCATTGCAGACAAACATTTATTAAAGATGCAGACGGCACACCATACATTCTAATTGTGTTTGCATCCATTTCTGGTTTTATCCTGGTTTCCAGATTTTCTGTTTCAACAACATATTTCATGGATTCAAGATGCAGCCTGAGATATTCCTAAAAAAGACACTCATAACAGTGCCCAATAAGTGTGCACACAGGCACACATGTAGGAGCTGGGCAAGTAATTTGCAGGAACAGTTTATTAGAAGGATGCTGCCATGTTCTCCTGTCTGGCAAATGTCTCTGAAGAGAAGCAAATTTCTGAGAATCTGGCCATCACTTTGAAATGACATTACAAATATCTTCTGGCTGCAGTTTACAGTTTCCTTGCTGGCAGGTATAGAGCTCCTTGAGGTCCCTGGCTCTGCATCCTCGCTCCTATCACCCTTACCATACTTCAACATTATGGCAGGAGTGGGGATCACACAATACCTGTCAAAGACAGACCTGCAGATCTCATCTCACAAACAAAATGTGGCACACTGATTCTGCCCAAAACATTTTTTTTTTCTCAAACTTGCTATGATTTGAATAGACAATGTGGCACAAGGGCTCAGGAGGTGGAGAAGCAGTGCTCCTTGGCAATTTGGGAGCTGAAGTGGAGCTACTTATGTCATAGCCAAATCAGTGGAATGGGTCAGTACAAAATGGATAAAACCCTAAACAACACCCAGGCAACCCTAGGTCTGGTGATGAGCTAAAGCCAGACCTCCAGGACCTTTTCCAGCAACATAGCCAAAAGAACCTCCTCCTCCTCCCCTTGCCCTCTCTTTCTGCATGGTATGCTATTATCTGATCCTGAGCTAGCTTTTATAGGAGAAGGATGATTGTCTCTTCAGCATGGGAGAAATCCCTCCTCCCATGTCCTCACTACCTGCAACCTTCCTAGAGTCAAACTGACTTGTAACTGAGGAGAGAATGGCTGGTCCAGCAGCAGTACCAAAATATTAAAATATTAATTGTCTGAAGACAACTGCTCAGTTTGGAGGCTGTACAGGCAGGATGGACTTGCTGCAGAAGTGCCACAGGAAAACAAAGGGGACTTGGGGATGGTAGGAGTGTCCTTCTATAGTTGTTGCAAAACGTCATTCACTGGTTTCCTACTGTGCATCTGAGGTCTGAGGGACTGTACGTCAGAGACAGGAAAAAGGTTTACCTTTTAAACAAAGCAAATGTGAGAAGGAGAGGTAAAAAAATGTGGACCTCTTAGTGCCACAGCTCCTGAGACAGTTTCTGAAGGAGCCACCGCTCTGCTGTTCCTGCCAGGATGGTGCTGGATCCCACCACCACACCCTGCATTCCTGGGTGCTGCCCCATTGTAAGACAATTAAAAACATGGCAGTTTCAGAACTTGGGCAGCCCCCCAGCACTGCCAGAGAAGATACATCTGGTCTCAGTTTGCTGACTTTCCTTGGGAATGCTTCCAAATTAAAAGGAGATGGGGAAATCTTTGAAAGATGGAATTCCCTGTGCTAGGCATGCAAATGTCTCTTTCAAAAGCAAAGCAGACGCTGTATCCTCATTCAAGGTGCACCCAGGACTCACCTGCTGGTGACCAAGCACTCAGATCATTTCTGAAGGAAAGGCCAAGTCCTGCCACCCGAAGTCAAATGTAGGAACGAAAGTCAGACCTCTGCAAATGCTTCAATACAGTTCTGGATTTACAACAATCCCAGGGAAATGACAGAAAAACAACTTTACTGGAGCAAGAAGGGTGCAGACAATGAAACAGAAGTTCTGGCCAGAGAGAAGAGGAATGAAAAATAAATCTAGCAGGCTGAGGAACTATATAGCACGAGGCTCTCATCCACTCTGCTTCTTGCTTCATATGCAAAGAGGCTGCAGAATAAGATTCCCTAATCCAAATGCTTTAGGACTGATTCTCTAATTTCCCTTGAAAATTCATTAGTTCTTTTTTTTTTTTTAAATGAGTGGTAATGCTGCTTGCATGTTTTGGTTATGGGAAGATTAAATGAAGGAAATCTTTGCCTAGAATAATCATCGTTACTTAACCTAAATTTATTCCATTCCTCTGAAAATTTGAAAAAGTGCAGCTCTTTGGTTGCTGAAGTTACACTGAAGTAAAACTCAGCAACTTGCTAAAATATTGCCATATGAGTAGAAATATTCAGCTCGGAAGAACTGATGTGGTGGAGGAATAAAAGGTTGTTTGTTAGTGCTGGCTGGCACTGGGTTTTAAGCAATACCAACACGTCTGCCAACAAGAAGCCGATAACAAGGCTTTCTGAACATCTTCCAAAGCTTCACAGAAATACTTGTTTGCATAATGTTTTACACTTAAGCTCTTAAAAGTTCACCAGAGAAAAGTGGCTTTAAATCTGTGTGAGCGCCCCACACACAGACATATGCACACCAAGCAGGAAGAAAACTGACACTGAAGGAGAAATTTTTCAAGTTTAAGATCTGCAGATTGAATGTACACAATAAGATAAATGTGTCTGCTCTGCATTCTAATTTCTCCCCTGCAGTACACGAATGGCTTAACATCTTGGTTGGATTTAGGCTCCTGGCTGACCTACATTTACGCTTTAGCCATTTCTCAGTGTCTCAAACCAAGGGAGAACTTGAAGCATGAACTTGAAGCACTCTTTCCCTTCCCTTCCTTTCCATTCTTCTTTTTTCCTTCCTGGTAGTACAGTTTTAACTCAGATCTAAGAAAATTTTTGTTCCTATGTGTGATGCTTCTTGCTACTTGCCAGCATAAAATTTGAGGCAGGCAGCGCTCTATGCGGTTCTCCTGATGCCTTTCAGTCTTGAACTATAAAATCTCTTCTTGCTCTAATCTGAGCTCTGCAGGGCTGGACTTTGTCCCTGAAAATTATGTATATGGGAATTAAAAGCCAGTTTAAGGAGGTGGGACCAGAGCAAGATCTATAGTCCTATAACATAAATTTGAGCCTGGATTTCTAGAAGTAAAAAGCTATTGTAGGCAGCATTCCTTCAAATTAAACTACCCTGGGCAAAATCCTATTTCCTAAAATGTTATATCAAAACGTGGAGTGAAATCCTGGCCCTATTGTGTCAGTAATAGATCTCCCATTGTTTTAATCAGCTGCTTTATTCCATGCAGGAAGAATCTATCTCATCCCTGCATGGCATTTCCAGACTTCATAGTGTTCAGTACATGCACAGTAAATCTGATTCAGTGTGGCTGCCAGTTGATAACATTCCCAGATGCCTGGAAATCCCAGATAAACATGGACAATTTCAGATTTTAGAAATTCTAAAATTCTGCCAAGACAAAATTTCTGGATAGAAGGGGAAGAAAAGCTTGGGAAGCCCCAGTATATAATGATGTACCTTTATGTGGGTCAGCATTGTCTTATGGAAGACTCAGAGCCTTTGACTTTATACCTGCTTTTGATTTGTACACAACTGAAACAGATTAATGTTTTGTTTTTTTTTTAAGTCATGGCAGAAATGTGGTGTACTGCAAAATGTCCTGTGCCCTGTCAAGCAATGAAACTTCCTGATTCCAGATGGTCCTCAAGCCTGTGAAGCAGCACCAACCATGTCCAGCTGAAGGGGCACCCCACCCACACCCTTTGTTGTTCTCCATAAGGAATGTGGTAAGAGGCATTACAAGTTGAAGGAAGGAGATGCACAGTGAGTGCCTTGTTTGGAGACCCAGAGCCCAGCCATGTGGTGTTGCTCTTACTGCTCCTGCTAACAGTCAAATATTTCAGCTGGAGCACACACTCTCTCCTGCAGGCACAGGAAAAACTCCTTTTCTACTAAAGGGAATAACTTTGAAATAGTGAAGATTTTTGTCTGCTCATGGAAAAGTTTCAAGTGCTCATGGGAGTGAAAAACAGAATAATACAGGTTAGTTTGAGGCAGTGATGCCTCAAACTATCAGACAGCTGAAAGCAGGGAGACCTGTTTCTTCAAGGCACCCAAATTAAATTTTTCCTCCCCATGTGAGGCTAGTCCTGCTAGCTGCTCATCAAGTGACTTGAGACATCAAATGACCTGATCACAGTCACACTACTCTTGAGTCTGAAGCAGCTCAGGAGAGAGATTCCAGCACCTCTGAAAGCTGAGCTGTAGGACAGAAATTATTTCTGTGAACTCCACTAGTGGAGCACTAGTGGAAATGCAAAATTAATTTAGATGTCTGAATTTCTTTTTCCATAATAGCTGCTGTCCTGGAGGTGAGGCAAGAAATGTTAATGTGCCTGTTCTAAAGCTGTTCCCCCATTATGTCCAGAGACAGGTATAAAAACAGACTTTGAAAGAAGCAGTTGGAGCATTGCAATGTCTTTTGTCTGACAAAGATGGAGGAAAACCAAAGATTTTCCACCTACGCTGTGCAGAAATCAGCGAGGAAATAATTTCATGGGAGAGAGGGAAAGCAGGACCCAAATATTTCAATGTCCTTCAAAATCACTGTTCAAACTGGGAGTCACTGCTGAGCCTGGAGCAGTGCCCAGGTACTGCCATCCTCAGAGCCTGAGCAGGGGTTTATCTTTGGCAGTCAGCACCAGCTCCAAGGTCTGCAGTGGAGAGAACCTGCCCCACACACCTCACACACCTCACACTCCTCACTCCCTGAGCCCTGGGCCTGATTTCCACCTCTCACACAGAGCTGTGGGCAGCACAGTCCCAAAACCCCCTGGAAAGAGAGGGGAGAAAGGGACCATAAGCAGAAGAAACAGATGAAGTTCACTTTCTGCATCTGTTTTTTATTGAGGGAGCTGTTACTGTGAGTAAAGTCAGCTGAGACATCCCAAGTGACTGCAGCTTGAATTTTTAAGCCAGGCTATAAATATCTGGGGTTTTTTAACTGTGATTATTGTTTATGTTTTCTTCCTATTTACTCTCCTTTGATTTAGTAGCACAGGGAGGTTTGTGTCACTGCTGCGTGTCACTTGGAAGCAGCCATCAGCTACGTTACAGATAACCCCTCCTGCATTACACGGTTCAGGACTGTGCTGTCTGTCTCCTCTCTGTGGTGTGACCCCAGGTGGCTCAGAAGCACTTTGGGTCAAACTTATTATATACCATTCACTATCCCAATAAACAAGTAGCATGTTGTCACATTTGGAGTGCTGCGTATTTTTCTAGTAATTATGCCTTATTATATATTTACTATTCAGAAAATGCAGGTGTGGGCTGTTGAACTGGGGCCAACGAGAATTCGCCGAACTGGCAGCAATTGCTTGGTGAGTCATGTTTCACTGTCTGTTGGTTTTATAACTGTTTTCACTACTAATTTAGCTCTGCGATGCAATATGCAATTAGTCCTATTATGGAAGCAGCTGTATTCAGTTTTACAATGGCACTTTCCCCTTTGGCTTGTACCAGAGCCTGTTGTGGTTCTGCTGATTTGATGACTGAAGTTGTAAAGTGGTATCTGGATGAGCCACAGCAAGCCATGAGCCTCATACAAATATGATTCTTCTCATACACCACTGCTCTAATGCTATTTCGTACAGCCCAATTAGAAATGCGGTCACAGAGAAAAGCTGTTTCTTGCTACAGTAAGTAGTACTGTCATGCAGCGATTTGTTGCCTTGCTGGTATCACCTCTGTAGTCTTGCAGCTTATTACAAATAACATTTGGTAGCCAGAACCTGTAGTAAAAAAAAAATTAAGCTTCTTTTTGATAATAAGCATCTGCTTGGAAATTAGCATTTCCAGGCTTCAAAAAAATTAGTTTCCTCGCTGTAGCACCTGGACAGTGGCCACAGGAATGAAGCAGGGCCATGTGGGGATGGGGGCTAGGGTGGACAATGGGAGATTTTGAGCTTGAGTCCATGAAGCCCCAGCTTGTCGTGAAAGTGACAAACCAAGGCTTTGCAGACTCACTGAATCCTCCTGGGGTCCATGCCCAGCCCTAAAACACCCAATGCCACTGTCATGCTTGGTCCCTACACCCAGCACTTGGATAACAAGCATGAGCAGCCGTTCTCCAAAATTACACAAGAGAACAGCCAAGTAAATACAAATATCAATTACACTAATTAGCTGCCTTTGCTGTCAACAAGGACATTATGGAAATCAAATACATATTGCTTATTAGTTTAATGTGTACTAGAGCTACTCTGTTAGAGCAGGGTCTTGAAAAATCGCTGAGAACATTCACTACATTTTTTCTGCAGTGTTATTACCCATTTTCACACCCATACATATGTTCTGGTTTTGTTGTGTGTCACACAAAATGGTAATTTGGTAGTGAAAAAATGAGAAATCATGACATTTCACATGTGTTTTTAGTAAAACAACAATTTTCTTCCTAAAGGGCCCCAGTTTTCTTCCTCAGAAATAGGGCTATTTACAATGAAAATGTTCCTGTTGTGGTGGAATAATGACACAAAGAAAGGCACCAGGCTGAATACTGTGAAGAGAAGTTAAAACACCTCTATTTCCAGTGCTTTGAATGCCAGGTGAGGTGAATTGAAGCCTCTAGACCACCCACCACCTGGGAAACCAGTGCTCACCAGCAGCAGAGCTGGCCCCAGCAAGAGCCCATTCGCACCAGGATTGTTTCTGACCACTGTGGTCCACAGTTATCATTCTGGTCAGACTATTACAGCAGAAACTATTTTACAGGAACTTTTCTCTATGAGAAACAAATAAAGTCTCTGCCCTGCAGAGAATAACCATTTGGGAGAGCTGGAGTGATGGAGAGTTGGTAGTTTGCCCAGAGCTTATCATTTTCTATCCAGAGGCTGGCTTTATGCTAGAGCAAACAGCTGGAGTTGTGCACTGTATTTCATTGCAAGCATGTAAAACAATAATGAACTTTATGGTTCTATAAAGATTTGCAAAATTATTCCCAGGTCTAAAGTTTAATTGTTTAATGTCACCAAATGACTTTGCAATAACTGAGCACTGTGGAGTGGCAGAAGTTAATCACTCAACTGAAGTGAATTAAGATTTTCTAAAGCTACATTTATCACTGTAATTTCTGGCTAATTTCATTTTCCATTCATAAAATAAGATTTCAGTTTCTGTATCTCTGTGAGCCGTGGGGAAGGAACGTGCCTGTTTTAGAAGGCATGTTTTTGTCAAGCAATGTCAAAGGTGATGTACATACTAATAACAGGAATATGCTAAGCTCATCTTAGCAATGCATTCCACATGCCTCTGCACTTGAGTCCACTAGCTCTTCAAGACCTCTAGTTCTTTTAAAGCTCAGTGGGCCAAATTTTCAGTGTTCACTTTGCCTTACATATTCTGGCCTGGCATCAGGAAGTGAATACAACAGCCTTGCTTGAAACAAGAGTTAGCCAGGATAGGCTTATTTGCTTAAAGCAAATGCTGCAAGCCAAAAAAAGCCTATTTCTAGTGGCCACTTAACTCCTAAAATAGGTGAGGGATACCTCAGTACCTCCCTTTATTTTTGCTTTCGGATACCCGGAAGAGGATACAGTTGTTTTTATTTTAGCCATTTAGAAGTAACCAGAAGTCACATATCATTGAAGAAAGTTGTCTAAGCAATGGCAATAGCCAGTAAAAGGAAAATGGATGTCTGTCTGGCATGCTTTATCCCAGTTGTCTCCACTGGCTGCAGTGGGAACCCAGGCAGATATTAACAAAAACACCTCTCTCTGTCAGGCTGAAGTTAACCCATGAACTTCACATTTCCTTCTCAGCTTGCACCCCTTGGAACTCCACTGCTGCTCCAGGCAGAAATTATTTTTCTCTTCACCTAGGTCCTGTGAGGGTGGGCCTAATTCAGCTGATGTTGTCAGTGACTGGCCACGAGCATACTTGTGGGACAAGCCCCATACCAAGAGCTGTCTTGGAGAGTTAGAACTCGCTCTCCATCCCATTCAGAGCTGTCAAGGGCTCCTTCATCAAGTGAGGGAGTTCCACTGGGACCTAGTCTATCTGAAGGACTCAAGAAGTATCTCCTCAACACAGGGTGAAGCTGATAGGTGGAGGAAAGGGAGGCAGGAGTACCTGTGCCTCTCCCAGACACACCTTGAGCCTCCCGTTGAGGCTGTCCTGTTGATAACCTGGCAGTGCCTGGAAGCTCTGAACCTTGTTTCAGTATTTCACATTAAAAAGTCCCTGGGAAATATGCATAATCCATTCTGCAGATTCCTAGTTGCAAACTGTAGGACCTAACATGTACCTCATCTTACCAGGTCAAGGAACTCAGACAGGAGCCTCTGCTGCCCAAGGACTCTGCAGAGTTTTCTCACTGTGCTGAGTCAGGCAATTAGTCCTAGGGAGGGAGTAGAGTGTCACACACACCTTTCTCTCAAGTAGTCACTCATCTACCAAGTGCAGCTCCCAACTCATTGGGCTGGATGTCCCCATCACTGCAGGAAGATATCCCACTGTTCCTGTGCCAAAAATACTCATGGTAAAGGCAAAAGGGACTGGTATCCTTGAGCCAAGATTCCCAGCATCCAACACACACTTTTTAAATTATGGGTTTTGACAATTTTTTCATGAAGTGAATGTATTAAGAAATTAGTCAGGAAAGAACTGCATCACCCACACTTCAGTCCAATCTCAAGACAAAGCACTGAGCACTCTCCTCAGCTTTAGAAGGGGATGGATATCCATAGCTCAACTCTTTTTCTTCTATTGGCATCGATGGACAAAGAAAGAGAAAACGCTTATTCCAAAGTCTAACATCTCTGTAAAGTTTTCTGCATGCTGAGTCAGTTAAAATGCACCCAAATCAAGGTATCTTTTTTAAAAAACCCTTTTTTTTTTTTTCTGGAAGTAGCTTTTTTTTTTAAAGATTTATTTTATTTTTAATTTTTGAAATGAGAACATCTCTCACCATCCTCTTGCATGATCCCCTCTACTGTGAGGGAGGTAAATGGTACAATGTGCTGGTTTTCATTAGTAGTGAGTATGAGCGTGGTTAGGCATATTATGGTTCATATAGAGACAACAATTTACACTCCTCCTCTACACAGAGCATGTACTCAGATGTTGTACACATTTGCAACAATGCTGTCCTGGCCCCAAATTGCTTCCAGGTTAGGTCGTCACTTCAAGACCATTTTCTCTGGGTTTTTTTCTCTGTTGCATTTTATTGGCCTGGTAGAGATTAGCAACTAATCCAGCCTGATTTTAGCATCTTCTGCACTTGTTTGTTCCAATTTTTGTACCCCCTGAACTCTTCCTCCCGCATACAATTTATTCCCACACATGGCAGGCATGCTTTCTCATGAATTATTTATATAGCTTTGGAAACTTCTGCTTTTCAAATAATGAGAGAAGAAAATGTTTCCAGTGTAGGAGTCATAATAAGGGAGAAATCCAGGCAGGTTGGTGTTCAAGAAGATGGTAAAATGCCCCAAGTTAAAAATAATACATTGCTTTTGAAAGGCTGAGGAAATATCACAATGGCCTTTCAAAGCAATCATCTACCTTCAGAAACACTGCTGAGTGGCTAAAATTAGGAAGTGATATCAAGCAATGACTACAGAGGCTTTCATTTCCCCAGTTTTTCCCAAAGGTTGGGTGGGATAAACTCCCCCATTGTCTAATATACCAATAGGCAGCCTTGCCACCTACTTGCATGGAAGGAGAAGCTATCCCTTCCTCTCCTGAGCTGAAATGATACAGCTTTGCTAACAAAAACCAAATTAATAACGTATACTGCAAGAAAATACACTATGTGACACAGCTTCTGAGATGCTTTGATCTTTTATTATTCTGAGAAACAGAGGTAGGCTGTGCTTTCACTTCTAAAACACAGACTAGTGCACAAAGCAGGAAATACAATATCTAATAAAGATACCTCATTTAGACAGAAACTTGGTAAAAGTTAAAAAAAATAATTCAATTTAAGATGTGTTTTGAAAACAGGAAAGACACTGATGGTAACACTGAGGAAGAAAGAATACACTAGCCCAGGGAAGGAGCAAGGAATAAAGGAAATACTCATTTTACATAGGTTTCATCCCAGCATGGGATAGGGAGGGTAGGAAACATAACGTCATGCGGACATTTTATTGTCCGCAGTCAGGAGCACGAGGAGCCAGCTCCTGCATCTGTGACGTGCTAAGAGGCTGGCTTTGAGCAGGGATGTGTTCTTGCCCCACCACGGGGGAGCAGACACCATGGCCAGCACACACCATGGCCCCAGCCAAAGGCTCCTGTGACACACACCTCCTGTCACTGGCTCTGATAGTTGATGGTGTAGCTCTTGATGTAGTTTCTGGTGTGTTGTCATAGCAACGAGGAAATAGGCAGATGAAAAGCAATAGCACCAGCCTGCCTCTGCCTGCCCACCTGCCTGGAGGGATGGGGGGAAGCAGGGCAAGGGGCCTGACAGATGAGGACTGGGAGCATGGCACCTCTAGGGGCATGGCATCCTCTGCATGAGGGGTCTGAATCCTGCTGCTCACAGACCCACTGAACTCTCTGTCCTATCCTTCAGGTAAGATTAAACTT
This sequence comes from Vidua chalybeata, assembly GCF_026979565.1. Taxonomy (NCBI): domain Eukaryota; kingdom Metazoa; phylum Chordata; class Aves; order Passeriformes; family Viduidae; genus Vidua; species Vidua chalybeata. The sequence goes on from NC_071530.1 coordinate 25,148,543, forward strand.
GATGTTTCTCCACTTAGTGCCTGATGCATAAGAAGAAATACTGAAATATCATGACAAAATTGATTCTTCCGAATTTTCAGATGAAATTCAGTATTAATTAGTTGTTTGGCAATCTGGTGATTGCAGCAAACTAAATAATTGTTCTAAAAGTATAATCCAGTGAATATTTGCTTTATTCACCAGACTACAAAAGAAAAGTCCATTCAAAATGAAGACTCCTAGTTAGAGATTTTCTTGCTCCCCTTTAAATGCTTTGGCATTTTCTTTCTACCATTCTGCAGCAGAATTATTTGAGACTTAGTTTGGTATCCCAAGAAAGTGAGACCTACCAAGCTTAGTTTCTTCCCAGACACTTCTGCAGCATTTCCCAGTCAGGAGATATTGCCCAAAGGCTGACAGTTTTTAAATGGTCCATGTTGATTTGCCTGTCCCAACCTACTCTTTTTAGCTTTTACAGAACACAATACTATGATGAACAGGTTACCTTTACATTAAAAAAAAGCACATTTTTCCCCTGAAAGCTGTCCGTCCTGTATTTTAAGATCCCTCTGCCAAAAAACACTACCCAAATATCTTAACATCATTTTTCTTCCTATTGTTGATTTTGGAAACTGTTGGATCCTTCAGCTTAAGTCCTGCATCCTCAAAGAAATCACTTAGATGCAGGAAAGTGTCAGCTTAAAACGTTTAATGATAAAAGAGTGAAAACAGCCCCATAAAAATTGAGGAACCCACTGATTCACTGATTCCAAACTAAACCTACTCATCAAAGGTGAAAATTGACAAGCTTTCTGAAAAGAAATATTTTGTGCTGCTGAAGTTAAATAAAAAGAAAGAGACTGGAGGCCTAACCCCAAAGAAAGAAAGAGTGAGTTTTAGGGGAGTTTACAGGAGAAGGGAATTGGGGCTGGAACCAAGCCTTCAGTCCTGGAGTTGCATCAGTTTTGAGGTGTTGAAAACAAGGCTTGTACAAAAGGTTAGCATAACTGTTCCTTGCTGGGGTTTGGACTAAGTGACCTGTAAGGTCTTTGCCAAAGCTATTATCAATAGTACTGTGATACCTTAATAAGGCAGCTTTTGTACTCCAATATCTCAGAAAAGACTGTTCTTTTTAGAATGACATTTCACAGCCTGCAAATTCTAAAATGGACTAATGGCTTTGGCTTTTGGGGGTAGAAAGATTGGTCTGAAAAGTAAAGGTCTAGCTGGTGCTTGAAACTTTTGAACCTTTATTTGTTGGGAAAGAAATGACTCACACATTTCCCTTCTCTATAATGATGGTTCAGAAGATGTCATTAAATTTGATAAGGCCAACAATTTATGAACAACAATTTAAGTAAATGGGCTTTGAGAGAAAGCCTTTGAGCCAGCCCACACCATGGGTGGGCTGACATTAGATAGGTAGATACAGCTCTTGGAGATTCCAGGAATACTCAGATACTCTCTTACAGACAGATCTGAACTCAGAGGTGTATCTCTTTATGGATTAGGGTATTTCTATGTGCATTTTTTAATGGAGGCAAAGATATACAGATACAATTTGTTGCCTTGGGAGGGGACTTCTCTCTGCACAGAGAGGATGAAAAAAGAGGAAGAATGGTGAAACTGAATGTGATTGTGACATCTTTACTTCTATCTCTAGAGCCATACGGGCTGATTTTGGATTTGGCTGCATTTAAGATCAACCTTAGGGTTGCTCTAATATACATCACTTCAGATGACTCCTTAGTCTTTTTTTCTCAGCAACTCTTAGGGCACTGCCACAGCATTAATCCTTGAGGACTTCCCTAAAATATAAAATTGCTCAGTGTCTCAACCATCACTATGATATTTTTCTCCCATCATTAAGGACAAATTTTATGTGCCACCAGTTTGCATAAAAGTTGTAAAAAATAAGAGAGACTAATGAACAAGCATGTGTGGGTCTAGTAAGGGAGTTCAAAAGGTGATTAGCTCCACGGTTCTATAGCACTGCACTGTGCAGTGTGCATATACCACTCCATCAGCAGTTAAACATAGCCCCAACGAGCTCGTGGTGGCATCTGGCCCAGAACAAATAGCAGCTAATAGAAAATTTGTAGAAAATTTGTGTGTATTTTTTGTCCAGTTCCTTTGACCTGAATATATGTCTCAGAGAATTTCAGACAGAATCAAAAACTGTTTTCACTGTCAGGTAGGCATACCACACGTAGCCTGTGTACCTAATCCTGCATTCCTCCTGCATTCCAGGCGCCCACAAAGTCAATGAGATTTTGAGATGCAGAGTGAACGCAGGACCAGGTACAGCATTTGAATATTTTAAGGAATGTTCTTGGATTTTTACAGTTGATGTCATGTTTTCTAACCCATCAATATGGATTAACAATGGTCCAGAGCAGCAGGAACTCATTTCCTATTCATATATGCTAATTGCATGGTGCTGGATAGCAGGAATTTCTTCTTAAACGCAAAGTTTCTTTTTTTTTTTTTTTTTCTTTTCTTTTTTTTTAGCAAATGGAAAATAGAAAGACTGTTAGGCCATAATATAAAGAAGTGAAGAGGATTTTACACAAACACTGAAATATTTGGTACTTCTAAATATGTACTCTGTACTTAAAGGAAGCAAGCCCTGAAGTCCTTTCATATATACTCCCCATAGATGAAATCCATCCTTCCTTAATCTGAACCCCAGCTGACTTTGAGGTAGGTCATGTGGTGGGGTTGAACCTACCTGGACACCCACTGCCCACCAAAGCCACTCTATCTGAAGGAGAGAAAAAATAACGAAAGGCTGGTGGGTCAAGATAAGGGCGGGGAGAAATTGCTCAGCAGTTACGGTCATAGGCAAAACAGGCTTGATTTGGGGAAATAAGTTTAATTTATTACCAATCAAATCAGAGTAGGATAATGAGAAATAAAATCAATTCTTAACACACCTGTCCCTTCTTCCCAGTCTTCACTTTACTCCTGGATTCTTTACCTTTTCCTCCCCAGTGGCACAGGGGAGATAAAGAATGGAGGTTGAGGTCAGGTCATCACACACTTTCTCCACCACTCCTTTCTCTTCACACTTCTCCTTTGCTCCAACATGGGAACCTTCCCATCAGAGACAGTCCTCCATGACCTTCTTCAACATGATTCCTTCCCAAGCATTTTAGTTCTTCATGAACTGCTCCAGCACAGGGTCCCTCCCACTGGGTGCAGCCCCATCAGGAACAGACCCAGGGTGGGTCCCTGCAGGGTCACAGCTCCTGCCAGCTCACCTGCTTCAGCACAGACTTCTCTCTCCTTGGGGCCACAGGTCCTGCCAGGAGCCTGCACCAGCATGGGCTTCACACGAGGTCACAGCCTCCTTTGGCCATCCACCTGCTCTGGCATGGGGTCCTCCACAGGTGGATCTCTGCTCCACTGTGGATCTCCATGGGCTGCAGGGGAACAGCTGCCTCACCATGGGCTGCACCATGGGCTGCAGGGGAATCTGAGCTCCAGTTCCTGGAGCAGCTCCTGCCTCTCCTGCACTGACCTGGACATCTGCAGGGCTGCTCCTCTCACATATTCTCGCTCCTCTCTTCGGCTGCTGTTGTCCAGCTGTTTTCCCCCTTTTTAAATATGTTATCTCTGAGGCATCATCACAGTGGTGAGTCTGTCATGAAGCTGACTGGCTTTGGCTCCATCAGACACAGGGGAAGCTTCTGGTAGCTTCTCAAAGAAGCCACCCCTATCACCCCCTGCTACCAAAACCTTGCCACACAAACCCAATACAGTCTGTTCATCCCATCATTTATTTTTCTTTTTTGTTTCAATATGTTACTGCATTTTTTGAAATCTATATGGAGGCATTTTTTTAAGTTTCCCACTTACATATCATTGTAGTGTCTCGCATTTTCAAACAATGCATGAAGTAGTACAAAACCCACTTGCTGTATGAGACAGAAGTGTATACAAAGTGTGTTTTGTCTTTAAATCTTTGAGATTTAAAAGATATTTATTTTGCAGAATACTTTGTCAAAAGGTATCCTGTCTTTGCAGTGAAAGATTATTATATGCTGGTCCTTTATTTCTGCCAGTCTTAGCTTGCTTCTCATATGCTAGGCAGAATTGATTTCTGCTGGATATGGTACAAATTTTTTTGATGATACTGTCGGTTACTGAGAAAATAGATGGGAGTGAGTTGTTTCTGTTGACATAGGCTTTCAGCAATCACGTTTTAAAGGCTTTGGAAAAAAGGCAGTCAAATGCTGGAAATAGCATTCTAGAAAAGTGATCGATGTCTCAAGCCTGTTAGTGCTAAAGAGACATTTGGATAATGACCTTAATAACATTTTTTTAAAGTTTGATCAACCCTGAAGGGGTCAGGTACTTGAAATAGATGATCATCATAGATCCCTTTCTACTGAAATAGTCCTATTCTATTCTATTCTATTCTATTCTATTCTATTCTATTCTATAATGCCTTTTTATTTCCTGTTTTAAATATCTCCATCCAGCCAATCTGCAGACTCAACAACTGGAACTCCAGGATTCTGTGGACAGATCCGTGTATAATTAAAGAATTTACATTTTCACATAATGCAAACAACAAGCCTGGTTTTCTGTCCTAGTTACCAATGTCAGCTAGGAAAATCTATCATCATTTTATAGGTCATCACATCATCATATGGATATAGAATCTGTTTTTCACAAGGTCTTTGATTAGATTACTAGTATTAGATTATGGAGGCTTCGCTGATGCTAAAAGCCTATTTACTTATAATTATGAAAACAGTGCCAGCTAACTACTACCACTCTTCACATTTTCTCTGCATGCTTTGAATTCAGGTCATATTCTAGTTATCTTTTCTTTCATGTGACATCTATCACTTTGGTGTCATTCACAGAAGACACTGGAAATTTGGCAGTGGCTCTGACCTGTGTGCATGTCCCATGTAAAACAGAGTTTACAGGGATGGCATTCAGTTCAGAATTCTCAACATGTTTAAGGGCAGGCAGAAGGCTTTGTTTGAAAGGCCTGTTGAAACCAGAGGGTCTGGAAAGAAACCTGGCCTCCTGCTTCCCCAAAGCTCCAGCATGCTGCAGCTCACCCTAGCTGAGGCTGGGACATGCTGGCCCCTCTGCCACATCCTGCTCCCGTGGTGGAGGCAGCAGGGACAGTGCAATGGGCACTGGTCAGGTTCCTTCTGCACACTCAGAAAATCTGCCTTGCTGGAAAAATTCCCAGCAGGTCACTGCCACGTATTTTCTGCTTGTGCAGTGTATGAAGTGATGTTGGCATAGGAGTCAAATCAGGGTAGAAGGTCTGCCACAACCCATGATTTTTAAACTAGAAGAATAGGGAGACAAACACCTGTTTAATATACATTTTGGCTTATAGACAAAGTGAAGGGGAGAAGACAGAGTTTAAAAGGAAGGAAATGTGTTTATCTCCTGCATGAAAAACATCTCTTAGTACATCAACATGGAGAACAATATTACTTTTGTGCTCCAATAAATAATCAGAACAATTGTGAGGACAATTGGACTTTGAAGCAAGAATGCAATAAGAATTCCAAATCTACCACAGCAGCTCAGTAGCACCAGTGCCCAGGCACAGCTCTGTCTGTCTGCAAATGAGCATTTGTGTCTCTCTTATCTGCATGTACGGTTTTATATCTAATCCTGACAATTTGTGTTGCACATACTGCATTTCCCTAGATTTAAAATAACTTCACTTGCAACTTCTGAGAGGTTATTAGGTGTGATTTTCAAAAGACATCAAACTTTTACAGTGAAGTTCACTCGACTGAGAGCAATACTAGCTGGGAATCAGACACATCAGAAAATCATATCCAGAAATAACAAAACATTTTTGAAGATGCAAAGTGTATTTTTTATTGACATAATAGTGCCTCTCAGTCTAATTTCTTCATGAACAATTGGTAGATAAGTTTCATATCATGCCTAAGACATACATATTTATCATATTCAAGCTGCAGAATGGTAATCCAGAGAAAACTACGTGTTTTTTTACTTCTCTAACTTCTTGTTTTTCTTTGCCTTTACTCTTTTCAATCAGGTCTAATCTTATGGTAAATGACCTGTCCTGCTTCAAATATCCGCTACTTCCACTCCCTCCTTAGGAATTATTTAACTTGTTTTGATATCACCAGACCCATCTATTGAAAGTCTTGTTCACAGCCCTTTTCTTGTCTGGCTCTCCATCTTTTCAGACACTGTTGGTCTGTCAGGGTTTCATTCAGACCACACACACCTCTCTCCAGCCCAGCAGAATTTGCAGCCCTCTTTCAGTATCCAAACTGAAATACTGTTCTTATCCTCTAGATCCATTCCAATTAATGCAGTGCTCCCTAAACACAATATTGTTAAATGTTTGTGTTCCTGGAGTGTAAATCTTCCAACCTTAAATTATCTAAAGCCCACACAAATTTTTGGTATAAGGGTACAAATTGAATTGCTTATTTCAGTTGTAAACACTTCAAATAAAAACACTGACATATAAAATATTATAATCATTTTGGTCTCATTACACTCAAAGGCACCTAAATCTTCCTGGAAGTCTGGGAGTCTCAGAGACCTGTGTCCTTTCCATTCCTTGCCTAGATCTCTGTAAGTCTTTTAGAGATTGCAGGAAATAAAATACATTCTCAGGTCTATTGTAAGAGCATTTTGGCAGAGGATTTTTTTTTCTCATAGATTTTTGAAGTTGGTGAGTGTGTATGTGCAAGATCATATTTAAGCTTTAGTTGGTTTTTTATTACTAAAACTTTTAGTTGCACGCATTCCTTGTGGTGGATCCCACAGTCTTGTCTGGTAAAACCCTTTGGGTCAAGAGGTTCCTCTGGACCCAGCCCTGAGCAGTCCTCTGCTCTTCCAGGAGAACAGTGTTGCTCTGCTTTTGGCTCACCACAGATCTTTGTAAGGTTAGTAAAAGGTTTATGTTTCTGCTGCATGGGCTTGAAGGTCTTGCCATCTGGCCATAAGGAATAGTATAGCCTTGCAAGACACTTCTGTTCCTATGCTATCTGGAGGGAAACTTTCTTTTTCTGAATATCTTATGAATCAAAGCTTGGAGGATATTTTATAGGAGGAGAAAACTGAAAATTAGATGTACTACAGACAAATCCTCATTTCTGACTCTCTGTACATTGTTTAAAGCCTGTGGCTGCAAATCATTTTAACAGCTACTGAAGAATGATTGGGATGGGCTGGGATGATTCCTTATTCATATTGATGATTCATATATCGATCATCAATATGATGATTCATATTCCTTATTCCCTCTGGAGGAATTTTTTTTGAGTCTTCAAAGTGGTGGATATATCAAACCATTATTGAAAAGTGTACCCTCCTCCTTAGACCAATGCAATGCCCATGAGAGAAGTGGTTTGTCTTCTTAGGTGGGATGGGAAGACAAAGAATGTCACTGATTCCTACAGTGAAGGCCAATGCACCTAAGGCACTTCAGCTCTGTGCTACTCTTGCATCAGCCTTTTCCATTCAGTATTTGGTATCTCAGACAGAAATGCCTCCCAGTGACCTCCTGAATTGTAGCAAACTGTGACCTTTAGAAAGTAAAACGGCTTCATGAAGCAGACAAGAGTTTGGAATCTCCAGCTTCAGAGGCTGAACTGTGGCAAGATGAAATCACCAGCCCATGGTGGAGGCAATGGACATGACGTGTCCCTCTGCAGCTACTCATGCAGGTAGGCTGTCTATCACTTTTCCTTGGAAAAAAGTGCTCCACTTACCCATTTAAGAGAAAATTAGAAATTATTTTTGGAGAGAGAGATGCTTGCTTGACTCTTCCTTCTGTTAAAGAAACACAAGGGAGAACAGTTCCAGGAGAAGCTTCTGTTGGGTTAAGCTTTCTTTCATTTACCAGACAACAAAAATCCTAGACTTTCAGTAGAAATAGCTTTTCTTATAAAAATGTTTGATTTTCCCAAAAGGATATTTAAATTCACAGTCAGCCAGTCCAGAATATAATTTTTGCAAATTATTACACCTCTATTTTTAGGTGCAAATCCTTTGCTGACCCCAGTGGGGTTTTACATGAAGGAAAGGGCTTGTTCATGGGAGACTAATTGTAAGAAAGGAGCAATTAAGTAAAAATGCTACACTTGCCATCCAATTATAGAATTGAGTAGTTGATAAAGTTTTCAAAGCATGTTTTTTAGAACTTTAGGGCTAGATTTTCATGTAATGGTTGTCCATTTTTATTGTCACCTGGAATAGTTTGTTCTTGGAACTTCGGGAAAGTAGGGCTTTCATAGCTTGTTTTATACCTCACACATTTAAGAAGTGTTTTCTGGGTAAGCTGCATGTTTTCTAGAAAATTGAAAAAGCACTAAAGCAATTTTAATTTTACTTCAATATCCATCAAAAAAAGCTATGTTATGCCTTTCTTCTCCAAATAACCAAATTAAGGTTTGCAACTGAAATTTGGCATTTGAAGTTTAATGCAAAGTGTACAAGAAAACTTGCACATAATTTAGAAGCCTAATGCATTTGTTTAAAAAGGAAGAGAATGTTTAATTGAGCATATAACCATGTCAACTTGTCATTCCTGATGAAGGTAGTGTCTGCAGACTGGGGTTGCTAAATTTTGCTGTAGCTGTCTGAATAAATCCTGAATTTTCAGGGGAAAGGGACTGATCCAGTATTTTTCTGACACCTAAAAGTCCAATGGACAATGGAGGACATTTGGGACGTGCAATGGGTTCAAGCCTGGAGAGGTGTGAGGGGAAATAATAAACTTTTATGCCTTTGATGTCTTGATACTGGAAGCCACTGGCTTATAAGAATATAGGTAAGAGGAAAGACATACAGCCCAACTTGGTGTCTCAGCTTTGGCCCAGATGATGCAATTGGCTTTCTGCAGGTTGACTCCTGGTGGGGTCATAGTTAACCTGAGGGCAATAGTTTCCACAGGGCTGCAGAAATCCAACCAAGCAGGACTGGTTGCAAAAATCAGAGCCTCAGTTGCTAAAAACTGAGGATCAGGAGCACTCATTAGACAAGGCACAGCATTTGGGGGAAGAAAGAGGGAGTACTGGATTTGGTGATGATAAAGCCAAATATCTAAATCACTGTATTATACTTGTCAACATAATTGCAGTTGTTTGTCTGATGATCCTATGAAGTATTACAATTTCTTTCTTCCAGTTTTTGTTTGTTTATTTGTTTTGGGTGATTTTGGAGTCTGTTTTTTAGGTAGTTATATGTGAATTATAAAGGAAATGGGTAAGAGAAATTATTATCTAAGTTCTATTTTGAAGTGGCCTTTTAGAATGCAAACAGCTATGATGACAGCCTTATACCTTCCTCCTACCTGTTTATAAGCACCAAGAGTTCATACTGGTAATTGCAAAGGGAAGAGAGGTACACAGTCTCAGGAAAGCAACACACATTTCTCAGAAAATTATGTAATAGAGATTGTTGTCCAGAGCACAATAGCTGTTCAATCTGAAAACCTGGCCCTGTGGTCTGCCTGGAGTGAAAGACTAGCTAGACAAAGTCAGCAGAGGAAAGGGGCGTGAAGAGTCTTGGGGAGCTAAGATTGTTTTCTGAGGTTGCTCAGTGTAAGTCAGTAGCAGAGAAGTAAAGAGAGAGGAATATTTCAGCAGCAGTATCTCCTGTGCTGCCTTCCTGTCTGCTTCCTTGTTGGCATATTTCTAGTTTGTTTTAGAACACGGTGCCCCGGTGTCAAGCACAAATGAAACATCTGGGGTACCCAGGAGGTGATCTAATGTCCAGCTCTATGGCATCAGCACACACTCATCAGACATCCTAAGCTCCAGAATCCCTGGGGACAGCAGTAGACTTGGAGATAGTGGGCATAGAGGCAGTTCCATGGACTTATCCCTGATCCCTGCCTCCAGAAGGTTTGGAGCTGCACTCCTGGTGGTGCAAAGGGAGCAGGAGCAAGAGCTCAGACTGCACCCTGCAAGATCCTCCTTGAGAGAGCTGGGAAGGAGCATCCTTCTGCCACTGTGGAGACCCAAGGTGCTCAGCATCTGGCAATGTCCAGAAAGATCTGACATTATCACCAAACAGCAAATAATTAGGGCATTTGTGTGTCAGACTAAACGTTCAAATGCTGTATTGCAAATACACGGGATATTACACATCGTCAGCAAAACTCACTTAACTTGCAAATCCCATCTAGACTGAGATTTTTTGTCTCTGTTCAGGCATTTGCGTATTTTTAAATACAATCACAAAATAGCACACTACTAGTTTTACTGTCAAATAAATACCTTTTAAGTATAAGGATTTCTTTCTCTCCACCATCACCACTTCATTTATCTTTTGCTTAAATCCTTCCTCTCCAGAAATAATACAAATCAAGCCTCTAGGGCCTGTTTATATAATGGGGATTTATGTCATTTCAAGACAAATGGCATTTGCTAAGTTTCAGGGAAGCACCTGTATTAATTGTATTTCCTGCTCATGCGTTGCTTTTGTTTGCAATAAAAGAATTCATCTCAGGTGAGTTAACCTTGCTTTTAGAGAGGGCACCTGCAGTTATCTTAGTGCTTATTGTAAATGAAAACATGTTGAGCCTTTAAAGCAGTGAAATAAAGAGGTGCTGACAAGAGGGTATGCCAATAGGATTAGAAGCTTTTCTCACCACTTGTATTATCAGGATGGAGAATTGAGTCACGTTAAATTACAGGGAGAAGAGATATTCCCAGAAGTTCCACAGACTAGAGATTGACTTGCTCCTTTAGTAAACCTGTGGATAGGAGGGGCATCCTGTGCTTGGTGAGATTAGGGTGGGGGGGGAACTAAGAAGAGAAAAAGACCTTTTAGCCCTTTTAGCCTTAGGCATCTATAATTGACCAAGATTTTTCTGCTTGTGATTTGATCCATCCAAACCCTGTTAGAGGCACTTGCCCCCAACTGAGACCAAGGCTGAGGTGAATAAGAATTAGGTGACTCACTCATATGTACTATACATGTATTCACATCTATTAGGATAAATGACATGTCATTCAATTTAAGCACAGGCAACTGGAGATTGTCATATTTTGAAAATGACAACTGTTATTTATTTATTGAGAATATTTATACAGGCTCTTTCTAGGTACAGAGAATGCATTTTTCAGCAGCTCCTGCGACACCAGTGAATCGGACCAGAAAGGCTATTCCACAAAGTGACAAACAAAGCCAGTGGTCTACTGATCAACAGGTCTGGTCAACAGAATCAAAATCTGGCAAGATCATTAGTCATTTTCTGTGGTCATTTTTAAAGGTGCTCATCATTGTGCTCTGATCCCTGCTATATTAACAAAGTGCCAAAGAAAACACTGTTAGATGGCAGCAGGCAATGGGATTTAGCCCAATTTTTAATGGGAAAATTAAGAACAAACCAGTCAGATACTGGTTTACTGGATTCAAGGACAGGAGGACTGGGGAAGGAGAGAATTGCCTTCCCCTGTCCTCATACCCCTGTATCCTTCTTCCTCCAGCAAGGCTGACATGGTGCATCCCAAGTCACATGCTAAAAACTGGGGTGTTTGTCCTTCTTATCCCTGTTTAGATCAGGACTTTCTGTATCTACTCGCAGGCTGTGAGCTGCTTGTTAAAACAAATCATTGTTAGTGCTGTTCAAATAAACACAGATTGAAATAATTTCAATCACCATCCTATCTTTTTATTAAGTACAGACTTGTTTATTAAATAGGTAGGTACATAGGTAGTCAGGTAGGTAGGTAGATAAAAAAGAAGAATCCACATGATCATAAAAAGACAACATTTACAAAGTGGTTATGAGTTTCCTTACTCTTCTACCTGTGCAAAAAAAGAAGACTACCTTCTTTATTCAGATGTCCATCTTCAAGATGGACTCAGTTGTAAATAATCAAACTGCAGCTTGATGGAACTCCCTCCAAAGTGGACATAGTATTGCTTTTTTTTTGTTTGTTTGTTGGTTGGTTGTTTTTTTTTTGTTGTTTTTTTTTTGTTTTGGTTTGGTTTTGGTTTTGGGTTTTTTTTTGTTTTGTTTTGTTGTTTTGTTTTTTTTGTTGTTGTTGTTTGTTTCTGGATATTTCCATTGTATTAATTTTCTGACACAATCAACTTTCTTCAGAAAATCTAATCAGTAAAAAGATGTTTCTGAATTCTTGTCTTCTCCACTGTATATTATTTGGAAATCCATTTCTTTCCATAATTCTGGATTCTTCCCTATGCATTTTAAATGGGAAGCTAGAGCTCACCACATCTTGATCGGTACAGCTACTATGCAGTTTTGTCTTATGGTCCAGTTACAGAGTGATGTTATTTCTTCCACCTTAAAAATTCAGTTTCAGCACAACTTTTGTCTTGTTTGGACTTTTTTTCACTTTACAGTTCAGAGAAAGACATTGCAATGGTGGACCAAGTGCACTCAAATGGCAGCTGAGATCTATAAGCTGTTTGGAGGAGAAATAGAGCTTTTACCTTGTAGTATAAAACACTTCTTTACACTGAAAAGGTGCCATCAAAGCACAGAGGCCAAAGTCTTTGGTTGTGTGTTGGCTGAAGTTTGCAACCTAAATAAATATCCTATACTTTATAGAAGCATAGAAAAAATTTGGTTTGGTAGAGACCTTGAAGATCATCTAGCTCCAAACTCCCCTGCCATGGGCAGGGATGCCACCCATTACATCAAGTTGCTCAAAGCCTCATCTTAACTGTCCTTGCATACTTACATGCTTCTGCAACTCAAAATCAAAGTTGCAGCCCCTCTAAAATCTAGATATGAGTTGGAATAAAGGTAACCAAAAGCCCCTCTCGAGACACTGCCCAGCTTTGAAACATTGGTCTTAGTGCTTTACATTACCCATTTTCCTGAGGATGTACTTTATAGGGACTGGCAACCAAAAGAGATAAGAAGAGCAAACTGAAGAGAAGGGACTGAGTGAACACTAGCTGAACTGGTCTGTTTTCCCATGTGCTCTTCCAGTTAAGTACCTGTGAGAAGGATCAAAGGAAGGATGAGAAAACAAGACATTGGATGACTGAATTACATTCATGTAAGAAGAAAGACTTAGGTACTGGCAAGGCAAATCTGGTCCAGCTTGCCAGCCACTGGAAGAGGCTCATTAAGACTTTTGGCCATGCAGTTTGATCATGTTGTGAGGAGGACAGTGCTGTGGGTCGGTGCAGAGTCTCCCATATCAGGTCCCACAATATGCACTCCATGTGACATGGTACAAAACATGTCTGTCCTGTCACCCACACACCAGAATGCACAAGCAACCTGATCTGCCGCCTACAAACAGGATTTGCAGAATTTTTTTCATTCCTTTCTTTTTTCAAAGTCACCTTGTAATTATGTAATGCAAATGTAATTGGGATCCAGAGAGTTTCAATCCACTCAAAGTGAGGTGTTTCTGAAGCCATGGGCAGGTATTTTTATCCGTATGAAAAAAAATGAGTGGCATTAATTAAACATTCAAAGTTACAGTTTATTTCAGAAAGACAAAGGATTTTACAGGGGGCAAAGCCCCGTCAGGTTTGCCTTTCCTGAATTTTTCCGTCACAATATTATGGCCATGGGGGTGCTGAAATTTTCCCTTGAATTTATTTGAAAGTTACAGATTTTCCTTTGTCTAAGACTATGTTTGTCAGGGCATATTTTAAACACCTAAAAAATCTTATTAGTCACCTCTGCAAAAGGGGCTATAGGCAGCTTATGTAGGGATACAAGTCCCTTTTTTCTTCTTTCGTGCCTCAGCCAAAGTCCTCGTGACCCCCCCAGGGGTGTCCTTCACTCAGTCTCTGCCTTTGCATGATAACCCATGAGAAGCAAGAGCAGAGAAATTACAGGGGTGACTTTTCTCTCCCATCTATTTCCCATGGACCTTGGCAGAGCACAAGCCATCTATGTGAGGAGTTACAGGGTACATTTACATTGCATTCATCGCTCAGACCCACAGCTGATGTGCCTTCCTTGAAGCAGACCATGAGGTAGCAAGCTGCAGCAGCAGAGAGTATGCCCTGGTAAATGTGGTCCTTGATGGATGTAGGAAGACAGCAAACTCAGGCACAAACGAAGCAAAAACGGGAGAGGAGTGGAATAAAACCCATTATCTGTGCCCCTTTGGTATGCCAGAGACATTCAGAGAAACCATCCACGGAAGCTGCAGCAGAAAACAGCTTTTCTTGCTTTTTCCAAGGTTGTAGCAAGGATACTGCATTTGTTAACAGTTAATATGAAAATGTTAGAAATGAACCAACAAATGCTACCACAGAGATGCTTCTAAAGAGCCTACTTAATTGTGGAGATGGTAGAAGTTATGCTGACAGTTAAAGAGAGAGTTCAATTACTCACAATGTTTACTGAAGATCACTAGCCTTAAATTACAAATAATCAGCTCACTCAGAAATATCAATTGCAACAACAAAGGTGTTTCAGCTGATGCAGGAGGTTCATCCACTCTGTATACGTAAGCTACTTTCCTATGCAAATTGAACTGCAGTTCCCTGCTCCATCCTTCATGTTTTGCTCATTTATGCCACCTGATCATTGCTTTTTTGGGGATGTGTTCTCTGCTGGCAGAGGAATGGATCCCATTTCACCAAATGATAGAAAAGTGCATACATCATTTATAGGGTCCAAAACGATGGTCAGTGTCCGTCTCAGATCTCATGCTTAAGGAAGAGTTACATTTATGGAAGCTTTTGCAAGACTGGGTGTTTAAATCTTCTGTACAGCTCTTGGACAAAATGACCTTTAATAAAGAGGGAATGCTTCAGAAGGAAGTCCAAATTTAGCATCCTTTCAGGATATCCTTTCAGGAAGTACTTTTCCTACCAGGAGGTTTTGGGGAATATGTATTTCTTACTGTCTTGGCAACACTCCTCTTTATTCTATTAGGAGTAATACTTCAACAAAAATACACTTTTTAATATTATTACTTTGTCAGTAATTCACAACATCTGCTCTCTGGATCCCAAATAAATCCACAGAATCCTTACAAATCAGTCATCCCCTTAGCATTGGCATAGTTGTCTGGGAATAAATTGTGCCCTTCCTACTTGTGGCTCCATGATGTGATTACCTTAGTATCACCCAATTGTGATAATATCATGTGTCAATGATGTTTTGGGATAACATCATGTGTCAATGATATTTGATTATCAGAGAAGATAGACAAATTTTTGCTTTTATACACATCATCCATGTAAATTAAAAGGTGGAACAATCAGGAAAAACTGATATAAAAATATATGTACTAAAGTATTTCCTAACAGATTATTTCTGTGAGGTTCAGTTTCTTCTAGTGAGTCTTGCTGTGGATTCTGTAGTAAAATCTATAACACAATTAATTTATCATAAGCATCATAGCTGGGAGTCCTTCAAAGTGTGGCTGATCTTAAAATCTCCTGTTTGGCACAAAGCAACCATCTGTCAATATTTCAATTATCACCCTCCCTGCCTGATCACACTTCAATTGCTTTCCAATAATTATTATTATCATCCACCACAAGGGCAACTAGTTGTTTCAGGGTTTTAGGTGAGAGGCTGAAAAGAACTGAAAAAAAAAAAAAAGAAAAAAAAAAAAAAAAAAAACAAAACCCAACCCCAAAACCTGCCCAGTCATCTGTACAGATCTTTCCTCAGGGCAGCTCCTTATTTGAGCAGCTGCTGCTGAAACACAAATCAGCCTCAGAGCTAAGCCAAGCCTGGATGGTGTTATGCATCCTGATTTCTGGGGGTGGGGGGTGTTGTTGTTGTTGGTCCTAATTTGAGTCCTGCACATGACCAGCCACTTTCCCTACTGGAAATAATTTCTCTAAATTAAAGGTTGCTGCAGTGTTTCAACCCTGTCAAAGATCTCTAGCTGGACAGGCTCAAAAAAAAAAAAAAAAAAAAAAAGGTGCTTCAAATCTTAGCATCAAGACATCAAGAGATGGGTTTCACTTGATGAAAGGACTGAAAATCTTTTGCCAATCATGGTAATTTTTCTCTGTTAGATTTCATGGGCAGAAAAGGTTTCAGCTTCAGTTTTATTTTACAGGAATAAATGGCTTGGATCTATTGTTATTTATGTGGCTTTATTCCCAGAGAAAAAAGAAAAACAGAACCAGTCAAAGTTGTGGCCCACTGTTAACACTGCAAAACTTGGAAATGTTTAAGATGTGATGGAATCTAGTACAAGGTAACCTAGAAATGCTGACTATCTCTGACATGGTCGCTCACTATTTTGCACTGATTTTATGCCAATCTTAGTTCATTTGAATGACTGGAATTTCACTAAATCTAATTTCTTTGGGCTGCTGTGAGCTTTGAAATGATGTTATAAATATTACAAGGAACAAAATTCTGAAAATATGTTGTAATCTATTAGGACTTCAGTTCAGCTGGGAATTTTATCTGAGGATAAAAATCCTGTGGGGCAATGTGTTGGATATCATTATGTCACTCAACCCTGGCAATAATAATAATTTGTTATGCACAGCAAAGCCGGTGAGATTGCAATGCTAGTAATAAAAAATATTGTTTTACAACAGAGAGGCAAAATGTCCCACTAGGGTGGAAGGAAGGCAGAACAGTGACTCTTAGATCCTAGAGTCTTTGCACCAAATCTAGCAACTGGAGAGAGGGAGATGGACACCATCACTGACAGCATGGGGAAGACTCCAGCCAAGAGCCCAAAAGCAAACCAGTGCTTTTCTGTGCGGGGAACAGCACACTCAGTCATACAGAGCCTCTGTTAAAAGCAGCAGAGGAGCCCCATCTGCAAAGCTGGGCAGAGCTCTTCTGCCTTCCAACTCAGAAGAGAAGGGGAACCTGCCAGCCAAGAGACAGCTGAGGAGCCAGGCTGTCAAAACTCTCCTCTGAAGAGAGAATGGTAAAATGGGGTCAGTTTACAATGAGACAAAAAGAGGAACTACAACAAGAGGAGATAATAGAAGAATGTATGTATGAGAGAAATTACAGTGGGAAAGTCTCTTGTCTCTGATAATAAGCCAGAAAAAGAAAATTTTACATTTTTTAATAAGGGGGACTACTGAACTAGAAAACACAGAAATGCTTGTTCTACACAGTGTGCAGTCAGTCTGCAGAGCTCCCTGCCATCACCGGGGCCCTGGGATGTTATGATACCCAAATTGTATGGATATAAAACACATCACCAGAAGGGAGGATGATAAAGGGAGAACAGATCTCTTGGAGGAGAAATCAGGTCAATAGTTAATTAGCAGAGCAGAGGAGGAGTCTTGATGCAATGGAGTTCTTCCCAGAAGCCTGTGGAAGGCAATCCCTGCCTGGCAGAGGAGCAGCTCTCCTGCCTGGGAAGAGCTGCCGGTCTGCTCAGGCTGGAGGATGCTGTACAGGGGCATGTACAGGGGCAGCAGCAGCAGCCCTCTTGCCACTAGCCTCTCCTCCAGTTCCTGAATCCCACCATCTTCCTCCTGGCTGTCGGGAGCATTTCCACGCTGAAATACATGTGACGTTTCCATCATCTCTTCCTGCTTCCAATCTCTGCTGTCCCAGTGAAAACAGCACCTTCACTATTGGTGAGATTTAGAGTAAGTTTGGTGCTTTGGCTGGATGTTCTCTCCTACAACAACCTTTTCCCCCTGAAACACACACTTTGCCCTGAGACATAGTGGCAGAACTTTTCAACTGGTCCTTCTCATCCTTATTCAGAGCTCAGCCTATTTCTTTAACTTGAATGTTGGTAACATAGATGCCTTTCTCCACTTTTTCTCTTCCACAACTTCTATCACATCCTCCTGCTGCAGAAGTACATAAAGTGATTGTGTTTTGTTGACTTACTCCTGCCCTTTATGAGTTACAGGTATTTAAAATCTGTTGCTCTCTCCTTGATATCTGGGAGATCAGTTGTGAGGCCTAATTGTTAGATGTGTGTATTCTCCAGGTCACAGGAGAAATGGTTGTCACAGTTTTCTGAGACCTCTGAGCCCAAACCAATGAATCCACTAAATACAAACAGCCCTTTTTGGAAACTTGTAGCCTGTATAGAGGACAGCTGGGATCAGACCACCACTGCCAGTATTTTTCAAATACACCACCACTTGAAGTAGTCCTGTGCATGTGAGCTGCTGGTGTATGACAGTCTCCTGGCTTTCACCAAATGCTCTTCTTTGTGCCTTTTGTGAGATTAGGCATAAAATATAGGCAGTAGTGGCAGGATATTTTTGAAAGAAAGTATGCATAAAGACCTATCTAGAAATAAATGTAATTGTTGAGGTCAGCAGCTTCATGGTGGCAAACCTTTGCAGAGCTGACTACAGGAAAAACAGTTTCAATCCAGGTCCTGTTGACAGTGCATAAACAGCACACGTTTATAGCATAAAGTCGATAAACTTTTCATTTGCTCCATTTGTGTGTGTGGGTTTTTTTTTAATTCATATATTTGAAAAAATGCAATTAGATAAATATTGTATTTATATTACTTGACATATGAAATTCAGGTTTCCTTTCCTAAATTGTGTAATTTTGTGAAGTGGTGCGTTTAGCAGAAGTTGTTTAGGGTTGTATCATTAATTTGTGAAGTTAAAGTGCACCACATGGTAAATAGGTTCCAACCCTTGTTGATTTGCAGCCTACAAATAGGCCATCAAGACAATTTACCATAATCCATTTGTCATTTATCATAGTAGCTTATAATTCACTCCTATTTCTGCCACTTTCCTCCTCTGTCATGCTGCACTTCTTCACCTGACCTCTGCTCACCTACTTGTTGCCTACTCTGAGCCATTTTAAAGTGTGCCTCTGCTTTTCTTCTGTGCATTTGAGCTCCTGCTAAGAGATACTGCTCTGTTGATCCATCCTTAGATTGTTCCCTCTATGATCACTCCAAATTGGCTCATACTTTGTGCTAGTTATGGTTTAAAATTAGGCAGCTACTCAAGTACTTTGCTGAACTTGGGCGTCCTTCATGTAATTTGGTTTAATCTTTTCCCTTCCTCACAGCCTCCCCTCACCACTCTGCAGTGATTAATACTGCTCTCCTCTGATATAGGCTCTGCCAGCAATGTCAAATTTGCAGTTACATTTCCTGTTGAACTGGTGAGAAAAGGTCATTAACTTGTTGTCTGCTGTCTATTCCTGGCTGCCAATGAACTGCTCCCCACAAACCAAGGGTCAAGAGCTGCCCTAATATAAAGCTGATAAGTCCCTGCTCCAGCAGCTGCAATTTCTGCACTTGTACCACACCATCAAGAAAAAATGTACACCCGGCAGCAGAATAATGACACGGAGCCACCACTGCAGTTTTCATCAAGATGAGGTTTCAAGGACTGAAACTAATAGCTATTGCAAAAGCTATCAAAATTATATTAAAAGACACAGTATTGCTCTTTCTACTTAGGTCTTTTATCCTAGGATCCCAGTGCACATTACAAATACCAATCTGGGCACTTTTCACTAATGCTGCTTCACTCTCCATGGTTTGCACCTTTAATGCCACCCATCCCTCCCACAGCCTTGATTTCTTTTCTCATCTTTTCCTCTACTCAATTTCTTCCAGAGCTTGCATACACTTTTTCTATTCCTGAACCCTTTGCAATAAGAATCCAGATTTCTGTCCCTAACTCTTGGCTTCCTCTCATCGTCCCTGTCCACCACAGACCCTCCGCTGCTCTCCATTAACCTCAGCAGTGCTCTGAGCACCACCACTGCTGTTTGCAGAGGCAGAGGGAGCATCACTCTTTCCATGTCCTGTTCCATCAGACAATAGAGCCCCCTCCCCTGCTGCCCTGGCCAAGGAAATCCTCTCCTGCTGCGGGTCAGCAGGGGCCAAATGTCTACACCTATGGGTAAATCTCTTTGCCCACTATTAAGGACAAGCAAATTTTCTTGTATAGTGGAGGCACCGAGATGCTCCCTAAGTGGTTCCTATAGCAACTGTATCCAGGTGAAAACTCCTGCAAGAGCTCCCCTTCTCCCTTCCCTCTCCCCACCTCTCCTTTCTTTGCAGTGGTTTGTCGTGGCAGGGGGTGAGTGAAAGGGATGATAACCAGGATGATTTAACTGCCTACGTTGCCCACACGGCACACACACTAAGTGCTGTTGCTGTGAGCGTGTGCCCATGGGATCTCTTGGGCAGTTCTCCAGCCAGTAGGGTGTCAGTGGCCATGAGTGATCGATAACTATGGACTGAGGAAACACCCTCATTTTGTGGAAGGAGGATATCAGATAATTCTTAAGGCATTGGAAAGGTATTTATCTGACACCTTCATTTTATTGTACTTATCATCCAGATCCTGCTCTGTGCCCAGCAGCCCTGACATAAAAATTGCCACCTCCTTCCACAGCAAAATTATAATGGAGTGCTAAGCTAGGGAATTAAAAAGGTCTCCTGAGTGCAAGAAAGGAAATTCTACAGAATAAGTTGCTACAGCATCCAAAAGGGGAAAATACAGACATCGCCTCCCTGCTGTGAAGGAAGGATGAGGCTGTGCCTGTGTGGAGAGCTTTTCCCAGGACTTCTATTCAGCCCTAATGATGGGGGAATGGCCACACACTGAGGTCCCTTTTCAGGTCTGCTGTGCCCATCCTACCATGTGTGGGTGGAAAGGAGCTACCCTGATTTCAATCAGCAAAGCTGAATGGGTAAGTGTAGATCAGCATCCTCAGCCCTTTATCCAAGCTAGCTGGCTTTTCCACAGAGACACTTTAGATGTGCCCAAGCCCATTCAGTGGCAGCAGAGTTGTAGGACAACGTTCAGCAATGTGTTATGGTAACAAACAGCTCTTGGGATACTGGCACCATCAACAGAAAAATGAATTTCCCAGCCATATTCAATAGCTGGAGGAAATCTTGTAGGTGATAACATAGCTTAGGCATACTGAGTTCAGCTGGGACAAAATAAGAAGCAAGAAGGAGATAATGCATAGGTTATCACACATCTGCTTTTCTAGTGTCTTTGCACAGGTTATTGGACCTCAAACTTTTGTCTCCAGTGGTAAGGACTAAAAATGTACACTTCATTCAAACAAAAAGTTATTGTTCTGAAACAGCAAGAGCAGTTCAGAGGTGTAAGTAGAACAAATTTTTTTTCACAGTCACAATATATAAAGATTGGCAACACTGAATTTGGTTACATATCTGATCACTTTCTGATAGCAACAGTGAAAAACATCCTATTGGTATTAGAGTTTCCACAAGTCCAAGATTTCTGCTAGCAATCATACCAACTATGTGGCAGTTGCAATATAGGAGCAAAAAATCACAAGAAGCTACACAAACCACCAATTTCAGTGTCATGTTCCATATCCAGATCTGAAGCTTCTCAGGGTTTAGATCTCTGTCATCCTTAGCCCATGCTGCTCAGAGTAGCAATTTGATGTTGGAAAATTACTGACATGGTCATATCCTTTGAGAAATTGCTGAAAACTCTGAACAGCCCCACAGTCAATGTTGAGGGTTAGGTCTCCCTTTCCTTGCCCCACCAGCTTCTGTTAGGATACAAACACAGCTGTGTGTATCTTGTAGGGCTTCATCCTGACCCACCTGCTGCAGACACCCGAGTTTCTCATCCCTCTCTGCCAGCCTGCAGCTGGAGGCACACAGGATGCCCAAAGTGTGGCTGTGCCCAAGGTACTAGAACAAAGGTGACAGCAGATATCCAGCACAAGGGTGGTTACCCCTAGAAGGGCTCTGTCTCTTCTGCAGTGCCACATTGTGGGATAACCCTTACAGCCAGAGGAGGGTCTTCCAAAACTCTGTGCCAGTGCTGTGTGCTCAAACCATACACAGCCAGACTATGGATTAGTTTATTATTCCAGGATGAAGATGGAGACACTCTGTGTCGACACATTTATCGCTTACCTCTCACAGGGAAAGGGAGGGATTTTTTCTGGTTTTCTACTCAGGGTTCTTTCTTAGGTGCCAGTAAAGAACCACCTCTAACTTTCTGCAGCTCTAAGTAGACCACACTATACTGACCTGATGCACTCTATGGGATCACCAGACAATTTAGGATGACAGGGATCTCAGCAGGTCTCAATCCAGCCTCCAGTTCACAGCAGGGTCAACTTGAGATGAGACGAGATGAGATTTGTCAGTGCTTTACCCAGCCAGAATTTTAACCTCTCCTGGGATGGAGACTAAACAGACACCCTGAGAGACCTGCTCCAATTCTTGATTGAACCTCCTTGTCAAGGACTGAGAAGACTCAATCCATTGACATTTTAGTGGAGTAGGTCTGGTGAAAGGAAATGTCTTGTGGAAGAAGGAGACCAAGAAGAGGCCAAGGAAAGGATACCTAAAAGTAGCTCAAAATCAATGGTAGTGGGCCTTATCTCTTTGAATCTGAAAAAAAGACCAGATATGCTTCCTTTGGACTACCACTTCTAAAGTCTGGTGCTCTAAATTCATAATTTGCCATTGCATCACTGAAATGAAGAGTCTTCTTGTTCCTACTTGTAAGAGAAAATAAGGGTTGATTTTTGCTCTTGACTTAAAAAATTGCAAGAGGAAAATCTTGATCAGAAACTGTAGAACATATATGGGAATTACTGGATGATCTTTAGCTGAAAATAACTCAAAGTCTCTGCTGATATGAACTGTGCTGTCAGATCTCCCCAGGGACTGCCACCCTTGGGGTAAATGTGATATTTCATGCATTGCTTGACACGTCGTGGAACAGGAGGAGCAGCACAGCCTCCAGAGACTGGGTAACAGAAGCTCCAGACAAGCAAAATGCTTTTTTTTAAGGAACCCAAAAATAAAAGCTGAAAGAATTATTCTGACAAGACCTGAAGAGCTGAGGAGAGCTGGCATCTCCAGTCTTTCTTCTATCACACTTACCTCTGTGTTCTGCTTCATTGTACCCACTGACAATGTGCCTGCTGCCTGCCTCATTGCTCCAAACTAATTTTTAATGCAAAAGAAGTTGCAGCAATGGAGACACTATGATGAACCTGTTGCTGTCACAAAATGAAGGACAGCTCTCCAGCTAAGCATGGTTTTACAAGCTGTATTTAGAAGATTCATACTATGGCTGAGTGGTAGAGTTAGCAGAGCCATTCTATGGCTGCAGTGTCCTGATACCAGTTACAATCTGACTAAAACAAATAAACAATCTCCAGGTGCAGCAAGAAAAATGGGACAGCACTAAATGGATGGTCTGGGAATCTCACTTTGTCATAACATTGAATATCCCAGACATGGGCTGTCCTTCATGAGAGACAAAAGCCCCACTGACTGGTGTTCCCCAAAAGAAGCCAGCATAACCTCGTCATCCATGTCACCAGACTCTGCCCTGTGACTCTTGCCAGTACTGAGGCCTTGAGAAGGCAAAACAAAAGAGAAGCATCCTATTTAGCTCTGTTGGTTAGAGCATGGTGCTGATAACACTGAGGCCACGGTTTCAGTCCCTGTATGGGCCATTCTCTAAAGAGATAGACTTGATTATCTCTGTGAGTTCCTTTCAACTCAGAATATTCTGTGATCTGTGACTTTTTTGGTGCAGGTTTATGGCTAAGACGGGAAATAGAGGCAGTGATTCATATGCCCTTAGGAAGAAATGCCCTTCTGGTAATGATGTATCTATCTAGATTCCCATGGCTGCACAGGGGAATTGTTCGGGGGGAAGGTTACAAGCTTTCTGAATAGTAAAATATGCTGACCCCATTCTCTATTTACGTGGGACTAGCAAAGGCAGGACTGGTGAGAGGGGTGAAGGGGGCTCTTGGGAAATAGAAAACAGCAGGAGAGCTAGATTTTCTTTGCTATGCTATGCAAATAAAGCAAGCGAACATGACTCTGAAACTGAGCTGATAAATCTGATTCTGATTTCTTAAGAAGGCTCCTCTTTCCAACCTGACAATATATATGTCATTACAGAGGAGACAAATTACTTTCTACAAATTAAAATCTTGCCAATTCATTTTTATAGTTTACCTGACTTCTCACCACCAACATGGTTGTTTGAAAATTGAATAAAGCTTAGAGATGTGCAAATAAATGCCATTAAAATGTGTCAAAATTCCCAAAACTGAGGGATCAGAATTTTTTTTCACATGGAGCAGCCAAGCTGGTGCCACCACATTCATTCCACACAGCAGTGGTCAGTAAGAAACATTGCATTGCAAGGAGAAGGAATAACCTTAGTCTTGGCAGACTATGCGCCTGTAAGAGGAGCAACATTTGGATTCAGCCATGCTGGAAGCTTGCCACAGCTCAGGGAAAATGTGTGTGAAATGCCTGGACTAAAAAAAAGAGCCTTTAATGAACCTTGGCTTTTCAACACATGTTTTTGGCTTTGGAGCTGAGTAACTTTATCGACTCTGAAGAATATACATAATCATTTTGACAAGGAGGGAGCAGACAGAGAAATTACCATAAGTGCAGCCAAATATTTGCTATTTCTGAGCAGTTGGCTGTGAACCTTTCCTGAGATGCTGGAAACTGATCTGGGAGATGTTGTCTGCATGTTGCAGACTCTGTGTTGTTGTACACTGGGAACAGTGCTGAAGATTCCTGCATTGCTACAAAACATCCTCACATTCACAAAGAGCACATCATCATCATCATCATCATCATCATCATCGTGATTATTTTTCACTGAGTTGGTGCATTTGCTGGCAATTACTCAGTACTGGTAGATCAGTGATGGTTTTTTAATTTCCAGGTGTCTTTTAACATCATTGAAATATTCCTTATTCTGATCAGGACTATTCCTTAGTCCTTCCATGTAATCTACCTCCTCTGGGTTGAAGGTTTTTAATCTGCTGCTCTGTGCAGCAACTTCTTATGACACTGCATCACTCCTGATTCATGGGACAGCACTGAGCAGGTGACTCAAAAGCTCCTCTCTGACCAGGGAACGCTGCTGCTGCCCCAACTGCAGATGTCAGTTTTCCATCAGTTCTGGCTCTCAGCCGGCATCACAGCCACTGCCCCCCGGGGAACAATGGCTCAAATGCCTAGGGATGCTGGCAGTCACACCCTGGACTCCTGCTGACAGCAGGGAATGTGACAGCAGCTCCTCGGAGGAAGGGTCGGCTCAGCAGCACGGGAGGTGTTGGGACATGCAGATGCTGACGTGCATGTCTCAGTGGAAGATGTGCTGGTTTGCTGCCAAATGTTCTGTCTGCGCCCATGCCAGCTCAGAGCTTGAAGTGATTCACAGTGCCTCTGAGCACACTTCACTCTAAAGGTGTTTGTGTGATTTTGGTTGTTTTGGCAAATATCACAGAGACCTACTCTCAGAAGTAGCTGTCACATATTTGAGGTCATATTAGAGAGAAGTGAAGAACTAAAACAAAAGACATCTAAAGTTTAATCTTAGCTTTTGATTCTCATGTGGCAGGCTTCTAATTTCCATTTGCCTTTTCTCTCCTTAGTTTACTCTGGCATCAACAGCAGAAATGCCAAACATCACAAGACAAATTGTTCTCCTGATAGTTCAAGCCCAGAGGGCAGGACAAAATGCTGGAAATATGGCAAGTAAGCCTGCACTATGTCATATCCACAAGTTAAGCATCCCCCATTCAAAAGACTGCTTTCTTTCTCTCATAAAAATTTTCCTATTTTTTAGCATCAGTTGTTGCTGAGTACAAGTTTTGACCTGGTTCCAACACATCAAGTCTACAGAAAAATCACATGATCCTTTATATCCAGCTCCAAGGTACTTGGCATCACATACAAATCAACTGCAAATGATAAAAATTTGGTGTGGAACCTTTAATTATTTTGTGGAAAAATTTGTTTGATTTTAACAATTTAAAAAGCATAGGAATAATTTAGATGTTCTTAGGAATCATGGGTATTTAGGAATATTACCTAATGCAAAGTAGCCCCAGGTTTCTGAATTCTTAATCATGATAAGAAAGCATGGTTCTTTCTCAGAAAAGTTATAAGCACAATTGTTTACAAAAACCAACGATAAAGCATCAATATTCTTTGGAAGAATATAGTATAAATTAAAATGGTATTTATGCTCTGCAGTTACCCATGTTTGTGGGATTGGTTTCTGCAAACTGTAAGGGTAGGTAGCCCTTGGCTCAAATATCAGAAATAAATAATTGTACAGTTTCAGCCCCCCATTGAGCTAGATTCTCTTGCACAAGTCTTACTGGGCCTTTTCTTTACTCTCCTCTGTAATTCAGGTTTGATTTGTGGTAATCAGGCTTTCTGTGTGAAAACGTGACTATCGTGCAGACAAATAGACTTTACAGGGAGTCACCCTTCACCTGTCAAATTTAATAGCAGTTCTGTTTTATGAAGTACACTCTACAAATGTCTTTACATATGGAAAAACAATCTCCTGTGTCTATAAAAAACTCTAATGTGACAGAAGATCCAAAGTAAAGAAGGCAGTACAAGTCTTAAAATTGGGTACAATTGAATAGATATTTACCTTTTTTGTTGAACGATACCCAAATCACCTTATAGTTGCAACTGTATTTAGCAAGCAGACTAGAGAAAGCTTTCGTTTTTCAAAATAATTTCAATAGAAGTTATTTCAGTTCTTCTAGAAATTAAGAGCAACAGAAATTAAATTTTCCCCACTGAGCTCCTGACTCCTAAAAAAGTACATTATTTTGGTTTTGATAAATAATCTTAGTAATGCAGAATGCTATAGTGTCTTTGAAACTACATGGAATAGACAATATTGTAAGTACTTAGTAAGTACAGCACAGAGGACATAGTCTCTGTTCATCTGAAATATGAAAGCTGTTTAGTACTTTGTAAAACATGTTAAATGGAGTTTTCTCTCTCTTGGAAATAGCTGTTTTTTCTTCACTCTGTGCAGGTGGAATGTTTGAAAATTGCACAACACAGGCAATTTTGGAACTTCAACTTGGAGGACCAAATGTTAGCAAATCATTCTGAATGGATCTGAAGTTTAAGGCTGCAATGTTATTCTTTGTGCCAGTGGATAAATTTTCTTTTTCACCTATTTACATATTCACAGTCAGAAATGCATGGTAGTTATTGTGTAAAAGGGGTTTATTTAGAAAGAAAAGGCAGATACCATTTTTGAAAGCTGTTAGTCCAAGAGTATATAAGCACCACAAGATTTATAATGAAGCTTTAGCCAGGGATGTTTGTAGTGGAAAGCAGAACTGGACAATCACTGAGAGCCAAAATAGAAAAGAAAAAAGAAAAAAAAAAAAAAAAAAAAAAAAAAAAAAAAAAAAAAAAAAAAAAAAAAAAGAGATGTCCATGTCTTCACAGGGGTAAGTTGAGCTCCTGTGGGTCATGATGTAGTAGAAAACCATTTAACCATTTGTCATGTGGAAGTTGAAGCAGAGAAAGTCCACATTGCATTTTCTCAGGAAAGAAATAGCCCATTTTGGTGAGCATGAAACATCCCATCCAGTGGTCTCTTTTGTCCCTTCTCCATTTCTGTGAAGTTCTTAGGCCAGGGAAGGAGTTACAGTTGTGGTGACACTACAGTTTGTGCAAGTGAGGTTCTATTTTAGGTGGAGGGTTGTGACTGTCATTACTTCATTCTCACTGGCATTTCTACTGCTCGCTTCCCTACACAACCAGCTCTGCTGCTTTTGGGAAACTCCCTGGTGCTCCTCTGAGTGAAATGTCCATGTCACAGGAGTGTGAGAAGGGTTGTTCTCCACACCTTGGTGGCTCAAGCATGAAACTGTGGATTGTGACTATAAAGTGACAGGACAGGATAAAATTTATTTAGATATATGGTTGTTTGGGTTTTTAATAATAGTTTTGTTTTGCTGCCAGTAAATTATAGTAATGATGGTAGAAACTGCTTAACCACCCAAGAGCTCTACATCAGCTCTGAGTTACAGCTCACCTAACTCAGCACCCACTGGAGTGTGCTATGGATCCAGTCACCACCGGGGGACCTCTCCTGTAGATACCACGATGGCTCAAAACCACACCAGGTACTCAGGGGTGACAGAAATAGCAATGAAATGGGTACCTGAACTTTGGGGTCAAAATCTAATCTTAAAAATGTCAAGAAGTACTTTTGATGGAGGTAGATGTTTTATTTTCCTGTTACCAGCAACTTAGATCTTTAACAAAAGGTTAATGATTACTGCCAGAATCAAATATGGATATCTGTGTGTAGAATTATCCATGTTTCCTCTAGCAGTGGTGCTTGTCTACCTCAACTTCTTCTTTCCATCCTGACTGAAGACACAGATTGCTCACTCTTCTAGTTCAAAAGTCCCAACCACTCTCTGCAATGACTATACTTAATATCCAGAGCATTAAAAAAATTGGTCTACGTGAGCTTTGGAAGAAAAGGAATTTGAGTTTGAATGCAAAGCCCAGTCCTGGATAAACCTGGGGTCTCCACTCATATAAAGCCACATCTGTGATAATCAGGGCTGAAAGGGAAGATTTAACCTCTGAGGATGATGGAGAGCAAAATTATGAAAGGATTTTTTTAGTTGTGAAAAGACGGATCAAGAGTGTTACTAAATCCTGGGTCAGAGGAAAAGTTTAAAATTGCCTCTGCTCTGAATCTGAGATATTTCAGACTGAAGCAGGTGTGCCTCACATCTTGAACATTTCATTTGTGCTCATTTCATTCCCTCTATTTTCAATTCCCATTCCCTTATATTTTATTTACATGTTTCTTCCAACAATATGATAGCATAAAACAGCCAAGTTACAAAGCTTCTCTCTAAATGCCTGATTTAAATAAAGCATCCATTAATTTCTGAACCAATAGTGATACAACATAAAATAGTACATTATTTTTCAGAATCTGGTTCTGCAAACAGTAGACCATTTGACTAAAATATTGCTAATGTATAAATAAAGTCACTCTTGTGCATTAGTGTTTTCAGGCTCAAAGCTTTAATGTGTTATTTTAGAGTACAAATATTTTCCAAGGTGAAAAATATAAATGCTACTATATTTAAGTCCTCACTAAAATGAAGCACAAAAAAAATAGTGATGAAGGCTTTTCTTCTTGCTAAAGGACTTTTACCAATTTTAACAGAACATCCTTAATATCCACCTAGAATATTATGTGTATAGTAGGTTGCTACTCTGTAATTGGTTTGGCTGATTACAATGATTACAGTAAGCTGGCACAACAGTAGAGCTACCTGGAGTACAGTGCACAGAAATCTGCTCACTGAAGACCATATTGTGTGTTTGGAGGTCAGAAATTCTGATTTACAAGAATGACAGCTTTTTAACTTTGCTTACATTTCTTTCAAAAATAAAACTATCTTCCAAGTGCTTCTTAAAATAAAATTACAAAACCTTTTCCTATGGACTGAGATACTAATTTTGCCAAACTTTAAGAGGTAGTGTTATCTCTTTTATGGGCTAATCCAAGAAAGGTTATTTCAAAACACATAAAGAAGTAATGCTTAGCTCTCTGTGTGTGAAATGGGAAGTGTTTAACACCACTGCTGTGATCCAGATAGTGCATTTGCAGAGATGATCCCCTTTGCTGGAGCTGCACTCTTCCACAGAGAGTGTTGGTTGCGCTTTTTGCAGGTGTTACTGGGAAGGAGCAAGAGCTCACACCAGCCATGCCTGCCACCTGTGTGAGGGGCAAACCTGGGCACCTCTGCACTCAGACTTCTTTTAACACATAGATGCAGCAAAAAGAAGAAAGTAACATCACACAACACCACTTCCCAACACACATCCCCCTCTGGCATTGAGAGCTAATGGATGGTGAAGCTGTCATGAAAGCCCCAGCATCCTCCCAACAGGGATCCCTCTGTGTGTGAGTGCATTGCACCCCTTTTTAAGGACTGAATGGCTGCCCACTGTGCCCCCAGATGCAGGTTGCCAATGGTTTTCTGTTGGCAAGAGGGAGAAACACCCTCACTGTGGGGAGGGTTAAGTTGTTTTAAGCAAGCAATGACTACCATTCTTGTTTTCCAAGAGAGGAAATGAACCTCCAATTAATTCTGACACTTGATTAGGTTACTTAAATTGCTGAATTTCTAGCAAAATCAGCAGTGCCAGCTCCCCAACACCATGTGTGATTTGATGGCTGTTATAGTAATGCAGCTCTGCAAACCTCTTGTTTTATGGACATTCTCTTTGCTGCTACTCAACTTCCATCTCATTACCGGGAGTGTGAATTTCCACCTTGTGACTTCACAATCTTTTTGAGCATTGCTCTGGAGATCACCCAGTGATTTCTGGGCAGATTTTATTTCCTCGAAATGTTAATGCATTCCCGATGAAAATAAACAGAGGCCTGTGACTATAATATTTCCTTTGGTCAGTTTTATGTCAATTGAAACAGAAATGCAACTTCAAAGCCCTTTGTTGTATTGTGTTTGGTTATGCCTATGTTATATGAATGGTTTGTCCCCGTACCCCCTCTTTACCCCTATGGTTCCACCCATGTCAATCCTCCCCAAACCTGCCCCCGACTCAGCTTAACTGCTGAGTCATTCTTCCGTCCCCTCCCTGGTGCCTTGTCCGTCACCCAGCGTCGCATCCCAACAGTCTGGAAGTTTCCATCAAGGGCGTTGAGTGATTGGACGAGGGCCAGGGGTCCCTCCCCTGACCCTCCTTAATACATTGTTACCCCCATCTGTCATCCCAAGAACCACCCCCCAAGTTTACCCTGTTGGTTGTTGAGCCTTCCCCTTTCCACTCCCCCATTTATAAACTGTTGTCGAGGCCTTCTTAGGGCTCTTGATGGTTGATGTTACTGGAAGTAGTTTGGGCTCGTAAGAGTTCCAAATAAAGCTCCAGACTTTTACCCCCCACAAGAGTCCGCCTCTTTCCTTCTGTGGACCCATTGTCTGCCACTCCTCCGGAGGCACTCCTGGAGAACCCGAGGGATCCCAAGGGAGTGCCCCCTGCCGCTGTCATGCCTGTCTAGCCGGGTCACTCAGGTGGACACTGAGTGGACACGACAACAGCCCTTGAATGGGTGACTATGCAAGGGAACATTGGCTGGCAATAACATAAAAGATCACTTTAATTCAAAGTATTATAGGAATTTCTTCTGATCACTAATAGCATGTAATTTCCTTATTTTCAAGTTGTAAGAGTGACAGTGGTAGTAGTAAAGTGGAATATTGAAAGTGCTGTACTGTGTTGTCATAGTGCTAACCCTGCTGAGAAGCCAATGTCTGTTCTCCCTGCCTCAATGCCTTCATTTGCTGTGAGGTGGGAGCTCAGGGGAGCCTGCAGTTCCCCTCTACTCCTTGTTGTCCTGGAGCTCTGTGCACCTTCCTCCAACACCCCTTCCCATAATTTCCCCCATTTCTGAGCAGGGGATAGTTTTTAATCTGCACACTAGAAATGAAAAATCAGTGGGTAATTACATGTACCATATTCCCTGATGGAAGTGGAAGGGCAAATTGGAAGATGTGGGGTCCATGGGAGGTGTAACAATATATGGACCCATATGGGTTGCACTGAGATCAAAGCTCTCCTGTGGTCTGAAACCCTATTAAAAGACAGTTATAGCAACCTGGGCAAGACTGTTTTGGCAGAAGAAATTAGAAAATGAGGTATCTTTTATGAGAAGGTACAAATTTTAGATGCTTAAGTGTTGGGTGATTGAAAAACAGTGAGAAAAATACTGCTATAAATTCAGCAAACTTTACCACATAAAAATGACCATCAGGGTCCTAGACTATGAATTCCTTAAAATAGCAGAAATAGGTGAATAGGTGGCGTAGGATTTTTTTTTTTTTTAAAGGGGGGGTGAGAGGATTTTCCATTTATTACCGTTTCCTCAAGATAAACCCAGCAGCTCATGAAACTGCATGACAAGTGACAAAGACCCTTCCTGACAAATCAGTGGTGGCTCTGGCTGCCACTCCTACACCCAGAGCAGGGAGCCTCCACTGGTGGGTGGTTGGTAGGGGTGTGGGAGGGGACCTCCGCCCACCCAGCTACTCCCTGCTATTGGATAAGGAGTTGTCAGTATCCTTGTAGTCTCCTGCTCTTCTCTGTGTTTATCCTGATCTCAGATCTGAATGTAGCTCAAGAAGTTATATTCCTGCAGACACTCTTGGCTTCAGGAACTAAAGATTTTCTGAAAACCAATCATTTCTGTACACAGACGTTGTAGCTAACACCACAGGGCGTGCCCAGGTGGGGACATGCAACAGCTTGCACAACATGGTGTCCTTGGAAAACCAGCAACTATTTCCAACATTTCAAAGCAAGCAAAACCAGAACACCCTCCTGAAGGAGGAGTATCTACCCATGGGAATGTTTCTCCACACAGGACATCCAATTGGGAGCTTGCCATCACTTTCTAAAACAGGTATGTTGACATAGAGAGGCACAGCCCAGGCCCTGGTGCTGCTCTGGCTCTGCATACCAGGCACTGGCGAAACACAACACTCAGGCATGGGGAGCGGACACAAGTGTTCATCCTGATGCAACATGTATCTCCCTGGGAACGCTGGATCCTTTGCCTCTGAGATGGTCACAGCCTAATTTAGTCTTTCCTACCCTCTGCAGTTCAGTGGCTGTGCAGGGGTTTACCTCTTCTGCATTTTCACATCTCTCTTGCTGTCTCTACAATTATCTTTTTCCTTTTTCAAACTTATTAAAATAATATTTGATTTACCCCATCCCCTCCCAAACAAATCAATATATTTGTTTTCAAGATTATCCAGAGGTAGATTATAGAGGTTCAACTTCTTTCATGAACATTGGGCAGTTTCTCCAATCACTTGAAGCTTCAGTAAGAGCAATCAGTGGTGAGGATTAATGGTGCTCACTACCGAGCTGATGCTGAAGTGCCTCAAACGATCACTGTTGCTTGTCACTCATCGTAGCTATAGAAGTCACCAGCTTGCACCATGGAGATATCCACACATGAAGGCAAAAACACTTCTCCACAACCTTTTTCCCACTCAAAACAGGACTCCTGTGTCTACCTGCTAGCAGCACTAGTGGCACGTCTCTGGGGGCCAGCTCTGTGTCTGTGAGGATATTCTTTCCAGCCTCTCCTTACAGCTGACACCTCTGGGCACAGAGTCTCTCTCTGGTCTGACCTCTCACAGTTGCTCTTCAGGCATGTGGCACCTTCACTACATTAAGATGGTTTTGTTCTGTGACAGTTTTGTGCTGTATTGGCAATATGCACAGTAGTCTTAATGTAGGGAATCTCTCTTGAGTTAGCACCATGGTTTTTCCTTGACCCCTTCTGTTGCTTTCAAAATTTTTGTGGAAAGGTGAGCCCAGCATGAGACTCTTCCACCTATTGGCTTCAGCAAAACTGAGGAGGAAGCTCCCTGAGTGCTCTTGCTAATATGACTTCGTAGGGGAAAAAATCAGTTTTATATTCCCAATTCACAGAGCTGAAGCACACAATATGGTTCCTCTAGGATGGACTCCAACCACTGGACTCCAGCTCCTTGGAAATATTGAATATTTGAGAATTTGTATACCTTGCTCAGTATTTTGAAACTTTATGAGGAATTTGAATCTAGTTAATACCTTGCATTTAGATCTCTGTCTCTGTAGCCTTCTGCAGGAGGAGGGAAAGGAAACCCATAGCCCCCACACACAGAAAGATCCAGCAGTCCAGTGAGGCCTGGGGAACGGCTTCATATATACCACAAACAACCTTGTGGTGTTTCCTTAGGTCCATGGTTGCAAGGTCATTTTTGCCCCATGTTCTCAGGCTCCACACCAATGTGAAATTGATGATTTGGACATTCTGATCCCACACCAATGTGAAATTGACAAACACCCTGGGACATCAAGGAAGCAAAAAGAGGATGAGACAAAGACCTGGGAGGCAAACTGCCTGATTTAGGGCCTTCTGTCATGGAAGAGTTAGAGATGGCACAACATGAACTCATCTCATGCACCATTAATGCACAGCAAAACTCACTGCAGTGCTGAGCAGAAGGAAAACAGGAAAGACATGGTGAGGAAAGACTGAAAAACTCATCTGTCCTTATCCCCTTTAATATATTCATAATTCCATCCTGCCATTCCTGCATTGCATCTCTACCATCTCTCTCTCAGCCATTACAAAGCATCAAGAAGAATCTTGATTACCAGTTCCATGGTGGGCAGACCACTAAATCTGAGAGTGGTTCAGTTCAGAACCTGCTGCAAAAACACACATCATAGATTTGTCTAACTTGAGCCTCCAGTTTCTCAGCCTTGCTCTACCTTTATAGTGAGGTTAAAATACCCATCTCTTTATGGGACAATTTTCTTCATGCAGGAGCTTGAGAGCTGCAATTAAATCACCATTGAACTGTTTCTTAGATGAAACAAATCCACTGAGTTCCCTATTCCCATACCTTTCAGGTGTGCTGTTCTTCAGGTTAGGAAGAGAGCTCATTTCACATCAGCCTTTTCAATTCAGATGCAACCTGGATCCAGGCTGTTTTGTCCACGAACCAGAACTGGTGTCCCTTGCTTCCTCCTAACCTCTTCACTCAGGAGACTCCTCTTTACTTCCTTCTGCCTGACCCCAAACAACATCTATTTGTGGTCTTTCACCAGTGGCCATCACAACTCACTCCATTCTCTCCTGCAGAGTATCCTGTGTGTTGCTGAGTCTCACTGACAGTCTCAGGGCAGGAAGACTGTGCCTGGTGCTGTGCTTGTAAAAGCACCAGTATGCCTGTTCTGACAGAAGGCTACTGCTAAAGGGTGTGTTTTCTCAATAAACAACACAACCTGCAAGCCCTAGATATCTGTACAACATCAAACTTACTTTTAAAAAGAACAGCAATTGCTAAATAGTCCACAGGAACTGCAAAAATAAAGAAGCCTATTTATAAATGTCATATATATATATATATATATATTCTTTTTAAGATGAGTAATGCAGTTTCTGCAGCTCCATCAAGTTCCAATCAAATCTCTACTCATTGGTTTTATTACCCTTGATTACTTTTTTAACTGTTATAATTCCTCTAAAGCTGGCTTACCCCATGCCAGACCCTCTGTAGTACAGACAACAAGCACCTACAAAGGGAGCAGACAGGCTCTAAGGAGGCAAACTTCAGCCTAGAAATGCCTAGAAATGCCATCCTGGGAGGGATGTACAGTACCATGGTAATCTTACTCATGCCCACAGGCAGTGAAACACCATTGCGCTCTCTCTTCTAATAGACATTGGTCATAGAGGAGCAGAGCAAGGAACAGAACCCAGCACACATTTTAGTGAAATCCCTTCAATTTCTTAGCAGCTAATACTTCATCTGTGAAATGTCATGTCAGAGGCTGGGAAAAGATCATATTCCTAGGCTGAAGTTGAGGCTCCCAGTGGGCAACACACAGTACTACGCATTTGCTGCCACCTCTGCACAGCCCATTTCTTGTCTGAGGTGCCAGGGATCAGCTGCAGCTGGAGCCTGGCTCTGAAAAGCCACATCTGGTTGTAGCACTGAGCACTCAGGAGCTGGGCAGATGAGACCCAGACAACTAAGGTCATACCTGTTGAATAAAGTCTGCTTTGCAGAGCACCCTCTGGAATTTTAATATGCCCCAGGATAAAAAAAAAAAAAGAGAAAAATTATCTACCCTAAAAAGCCACTGAAGCAATAGTCTTGAAATGGATCCATGTACATGACTTCTTACATTAGAGGTCTTGCTATTTCACATGTATAATTTGGAGTGAATTGACCTTTACAGTGATTCAACCTGTGATGTGCTCACATACCCTCTCAGATGCTGCTTCCTATTTAGGAGGGATTTTTACCCTTTCCCATTTTAACCTTCAGAGCGAAAACAGGTGGGTTTTTTATCTTGCTGTCATGGTTTCATCTTTGCCCTTATGTTCTTCTGGGATCTTCCTCCATGGCTAACTGCCACCCAAAAAAAAGTGTGCTTGGGTCTCAGCTCCACCAGCTCACGCTTATCTGCACAGAGGGCACAACAGGCAGCTTGGGAAGGGAGGAGGAAAACTAACATCTTAAATACTTCCGAGTAAGATTGATCAAACTCTTCTTCCAGAGCTTACACTTCTTTGTGCATTTCTGGCCTGAACCGGCCATCTTTGGCATAAGAAAGCAGTACCGAGCTGAGCACAAACAGAATCATTGCACCTTTGTTTTCTGGATGTGCTGTTACCACCCAGCCATCCCACTACTTTTCCTGAGGGAGAAGTGGCTGATAGCATCAGTTTGTTACCCAAGTCTTGAAAAACAGGGTTCAAACATTACTGCCAGCTGGACAGTGTCACTGAACAGCCTGGTGACTGGGACAATTCCTTATGTTAGGGGAATCTTTGTGAGAGACTTCCATTGTACGGTTCCACCACATCCCATTTGGACACTGCAAACCAGTACCACGAGGAAGGGAAACACAGCCCATCGCCCACCCTCCCCAGCAGCCCTGTCTTGCCTTTCACACCTCACAGACTGCCAGCTCCCTCGTGAAGGAAGGGCTTTTATTTTGTCCTTTTAGGAGGGCAAAGCTGGAGCGTTGGCAGGGCTGGTTTCGCCTCCCGGGTGAGTCACCGAGCTGCCGTGCCTCTATCAGGTGCAGTGTAAATCCAGACCAGTGCCTGTTCCTTTTCATTAAGAGCCTTGAGCTCACTGCAGGAAAGATGAAAAGGGCTGGTCATTATCCATTACATGTGACCCATTCACTTGCTGATGGGCTGGTTTTCATCTCCCTGCCCTGCCTGTAGGCAAGCATCCCCCAATACCCTAATCTGCTTTTTTTGTTCTCCACCATTTATTTTCCTAGGAGCCTTGTCAATAGTGGCTCCATTCCCTTCCCATGCCTCCCAGCGCTGTAGATTCAGAAGCCTTAAAGGGTTCCAGCTCACGGTTAACACATTCCAGAAAGTCTGACCGCTTATTATAAAGCCAGTGTAGGAAGGATTTGAGAAAAGCACGATGTAACAAGAGAGCTGGGTAAATGCAGAGCACACGCAGCCTGGAAACGCTCGAAGGTGAACGGGAAGGGGAGGCGGGGGCATTTGGTAGCCCATTAAATGAGAACTTATCATCTGATTTATGTAAATCACTTCAGATTCCTTCATTTATTAAAAATATTAAGCTGCATTACTGTTTGCCTTTGGTCCCTTAATTTGGTTGCTAATGTCTAAAACAACTGTTGAAATTAATTTGAAATTAATGTTCCTATATAATTACTTAATGAATCTCACATTCACTGCCCTTAGCTCGCAGTTGACAAAGGATCTCACCCGCCACATGTAAGAGGTTGGAATACTGACTGTGATTTTAAACGGTTGCTAAATTATAGTTTGCAAATATTTTACATTTATATCACACACTTCATCTTGAAGGATCTCACTGTGTTTGAAATGTTACATAACATTTATTCTTTAGTAAAATTCCACCACAAAAACTTTCTGGGCATCAATCTTCTTACTTCCCTGCATGCCTTGAAATTAAATCAAATTTAGCTGTATCATTATGCAAACAAAAAAATCATACCTGCATTAAAAGATTATTATTAGTGCTGTAAAGTCAGACAGTTAAAAGATAGGAAACGCTGGAATTGAGACGGTGCAATATAAGTTCCTTTTCCCATACATACGTATTCTCATAGTCTTTAATTTTATGATCACATATTTTCTTATATGTACCCCTCCCTCAGGGGACTTATTAGTCCTTGTTAGTGTTCAAGAAAAAACAGGATAAGAAAAAAATAAGGTTCAAGAAAAAGCTAGCAGGGAAGGGTAGCCATTTGTGGAGTCCTTGCTTCATTCCTTACAAAAGCTGCAAAGGTTGTAATGCATGTGCCTCCTTTTCTGGGTGGCTGACTTGGTACCCCATAAATCCTGATTGGCAGAAATGCTGAATATGCACAGCAGTAACTGAAGCTAAAGAAACATTTGAACGTGCAGAGCATTTTACATACTACCAAACCCAGTGAAAGATGAGGTCCTGGGGTCTCACACTTTAAAATAATCGTACACTTCAAAGAGGGGAAAACACTTCTCCCTCTCCCAGGGACAGTGGAAAATGTATTTGAGCAATTGCAAAACAGCCAGACCGCTGTGTTATGGAGACCCACATTTATTTGTTCCATACAGCACCATGTGGACACGGTGCAGCAGGAGGGGAACAGGACACACTGTGACCCAGCAGCAGAAAATACCTGGGGAAGCTGTTGGTGCTGTTGCACAAGCTAGAAGAGGGAGGCAGGCGCCAGGGAGGGAAACAGCAAAGGCTATTCTGAAACAAAAGACCCGAATTTAAGGCCTTCCAAACAGCCTTACTTTTGACTGCTTGCCATTTTGTGTGCTTACTTGTGACTTTGCATTTCTTCTTAGGTGTGTATGGTTTCTTAAGGATCAAGGCAAAGCACGAATGCCAAACATTGGCAGTCAGGAATGTTCCAGAGCTTTCCTCCAATTTAGCTGAACAGTGCTTTGCCTTGAGACATCCTCAGCATCTAGGTCACAGCACGTCAACCCTCCCCACTCTGCAAAACATCCCCTCGTTCGTCATGTAGAGAGCTGTAGATGTGTGCCACATAGCCTGGCATGGCTCAGAGTAAGGATACTGGCCAAAAGTTTCACAGCTTGGCCGAGGGATGGGCTAGTGAGGAGGACAGATCCCCAAACACAGGACATCATCAACCTAAATCTCCTCCCTACAACAGGGAACACAGACTACCCAGCAGCCCACACCCAGCCATCGCCATACACACACACCTCCACATGCTGTCCTACTTTCTTAACGAGAAAGTCCAACCTCTCCTCCACTCAGATCTTTGCCAAACCTCCCTCTCCTCAACACCTTCCCACCCTTGACAGGTTGCAGATCTTCCTTCCGAAATATTTGTCTTCTCTCAGTGGGTCCTCCCTCACAACCCCAAAGTATTCCTATCTCCCACGCTTCGTGCATTCCTCGGCTAACAGGGATCATTACAACACCTCCAGGAACAACCACCAAAGGAAACCTCTCCCAGCAAGGCCAATCTAAAAAACCCAGGTCTACAAGCACACAGAAATATTAGTTCCTTTTAAAGGTGAATAGCAGGTACATTAGGGTGAATTATACTGTCACATCCTGGCCAACCACCCCAACATCCTTCTTGAACACCAAAGCTGTCAAAAGTGAACCAAAATGGGCAAAAAAGTCTCTAGCTTGTCTCAAAGACAGCCATTATAAGACCATATCATCAAACTGACCTTCAAAGCAGACTGCTCTCCTTTTTTTTCCAGCTGGGGGTTCATACCACAACCCAACAGATGAAAGTTGATACTGTGAGAGTGCAGAGCCACTACTCAGCCTAGGCTTCCTTTCCAATTCTGCTTTTGTGAAGAAGACGGAAAGATAAAGATGATAATACAACTGAGGCTCAGCAAAAACAAAGCCTTCTTGAGGCAAAGATGCTTTTCCATCTCCATGGCTTCTTCCTGCTGCTTGCAATCACTGGGACAAGGCTGCTTTAGTCAGGTTTCCAGAGTCTTGTAATGGAAAGCAGCTGTCCCTATCCAGATTGCACCAGACATCTCCACAATTATTTTGTCATCTTCTTTTGGCCCATTGTGTTACTCAACTTCTCAGTACTGCTGTGTTAATAACATCAGCAATCCCAGAACTGTACTCAACATACTTTTTTCCTAAATTCCCAACACTAACCTAAGGATGTTTGTATTGCTATTTGCCACTCAATACACAGACTTTACATTTGTTATGTGTCAAAATATGAATTCCAGGACGTGTAGTCTACTGAAGTGTGCTGCATGACCCACATATCTCAATGTGAACAATTTAAATGACTAGGGCAAGCCTACTTGAAAAGCCTTCCCTTTCTTTTCCCAAGCTGCACAGAACTGGACAAACCGCCAACATCCAACACCATCTGAGACATTTAGTTTTGCAGAACCATTCAGATGGCAATGAAGTTCTGTCTTTACATAGCTATCTTCAAACAGCAGTAAGAGTCACAGTGAATCTCACATCCACCATTAAAATAGCACCACCTAACAGTCTGTGGGAGAGGACACCCTCACATATTACATTAATCAATGCCATCGTAACATAAGATACTCAGTTTAGTTAACAAGTTAAATAACTGCATGTCCATCAACTATTCCTTTATTCTGAAAGCTAACTTTAAGTAACAATTAAGTCTCTTATTTCTCTAAGTGAACTGCTAAAAAGCAAGCAGCTCAGTCAAATTCTGTAAGTATGTAACTATAGTTGCCCCTTTATTAAAAAAACCCTAATTTAATTTGGAGCCATGGCTGCCATCTCTCTCTGTCTTTGCATACACCAGCTTTAACAGGTCCTTTGGGGAGCATTCATGGAAGTGGTAATAGGTGTGGTAATTTCCACTTTCTGTTTTCTAGTTCAGAGAGTAATTGAATCCAGTCACTACTGCGATATCTTTCTGGCAAATCTTTGTTGGCCTCCATGAAATGAGTTGGAAGGCTGATTTCTGTTCTCCGCAGGCATGTTTGCGTGATACAGATGGACTGTTGTAACTGGCAAATTGGAGGCAATTTAAGCAGAGATTCCTAGGCTTAAATAAGTGCAAGAATAGAACTTTCACTTCCAGAGAAGTCTCATCTTTAACAGTCCTGAGAAATGACAGGACCAGATTGGAGAGTTTGGATTTCTTCTGTTGCAAGACACTTTGAACTCTGTTTTATTAAACCAGCACTCACATGAAATGACTAAAAAAAAAAAAAAAACAAACCAAGTCATTATGAAATTAAAGCCTCAGGCAAAACAAGCTTTATCACTCCCTAATACTGCTTTCAATCTCTGCTGCATTTTAATTGAAATACAGAAGTATTTGATTTCCTGTGACAGCAACATTCATTAGTCTTCATTCTGTTTACATGTGTTTAGCTCCCCAGGACAGCAGCCAGTGCAAGAGCATCAGCCACTGACAGACCGTAAGCACATTCCAGGCAGGTCTGTGAATTCCGCCACACAAGACATTTCAGAACGAAAATACAATGTACCAGGTGAGTAGAGGCTAAATGTATGATGAGGCTAAGATTAAAAACTTTATTTTTTATACAAAACAATAATAAATCCAAGCAGATAATGAACTAAGTGTGTCTTCTCATTTTCCATCTTTTCTTCTTTTCTCAATAAAGTCTATCCACAGTTCAGTGTTAAACCACTCCATGTTCTGCAAAAGCTATGACGTTTCCATCTTGTATCCATGTTTTTCTAATTCAGCTCTGTATAGAAGAGAGACAGATATGTTGAAACACATACACAATACTGTTAATTAAAAAATTAAATATACCACACAATATACAATAATTTTAAATAGCAATGTCATACTGCTTTTTGATTCATGCCTTAACCTTAACCTTACTTACTCTGTAATTCTTGAACTTCAGTTTTTTATCTTAAATCACTGTGACTTCTCAGTGAAAAATTCTAGTATTTGTTTTAATCACAGTTATTGCCCTCTGACCCACCATATGGCACGAAGTAGCACCTATGCGCCTGCAACATCTCCCAATTCATTAGAATAACCAAAATATTATCTTACACATATACTCAAGAATCTTGTACATTATTCTCAAGACTTCCTTAACTCAAGCAAGCTCACTATTCTATTTGACTTAACTGCATGTGCTTCCAAAACAATTGTAAGCTTTTTTTTTTGCTTTTAGAATAGTGCAGTCTGGAATTTTTATTTATGTCTTGGTGCAATACACCTTGCCGTGAACAATTCTGAGGGAAACAACTGCTTTGTTTCCTTAGTTGTGGCCAGGACAGCAAGTCAGGAACTACAACTGTTACCACTCCTGCCCTGCCACCACTTTGCTTCTCACCTGCCTCTGAACACACCAGCCAGGATGCATCCTGTTTTATCCTAGCACCTTGATACAGAAGTACAAATCTCTAAAATTATTTTGGGTCAGTTTGCACATTTAGTAGTAGGACTTTAAAAGTGGAGGACTGCAGCATTTGCTTTCTAGAGATGAAAGAAAATGCTACAACCAGGCAACACTGCAAACCACTATACGGTCACCAACACTGCAGGCTGCAACTAAGGCCAGTTACAGAAAGTTTGTCTAGATCAACTATGTCTATCAAGAATTATACTATTTCTTGAAAGTCTGTTTCACTACATGTTTTCCAATATTACCATTTAACTGCCTT
Source organism: Vidua chalybeata (assembly GCF_026979565.1). NCBI lineage: Eukaryota > Metazoa > Chordata > Aves > Passeriformes > Viduidae > Vidua > Vidua chalybeata. The sequence continues at coordinate 25,190,466 of NC_071530.1, forward strand.
TGAACCATATATTAAATAACTATACCAACAATTTCCTACTCAGAAGACACAAAAATAATTGCTCTCCCTGGAGTACAAAGGAGATCGACCCAGGAACTGTTTAAGCAGGCCGTATTACAGACAGTTTGCTCCTCATGCAACATACTGAGGGATTAATTATAAAATCTGGCTTTGTTCTGAATGCTTGAAACAATTTAAGTTATAATTATGCGTCAGTAAAGGATTACTGAAACTACAAGTGACAAGGAGGATTAAGCAACTGGTTTAGAGGTACACAAATTGCTATCACTTTTTTTAAAGCATGTAATTAACAATTACTCTGCTGTTGTTGCTCATAAACAGTATGTTCATCACATAGGAAAGAACCTTAATGTTTATACAGATCACTAATCTCCAGAAAATCTGCCCATTTGGACAAAGAACAGCAGTGCTGTTTTAAAGTACAGACATAAAAACTGTAACATACTTTGCACACCACATAGCACAAAGGGATAATCTTGGATGCCTTGCCATTAATCTTGGCAGTACAATTCAGAACTTTCACACACTCACAGAAAAGTCATTAGAAAAGGATTCACTTCATGTTAAATTGACAAAGTGTCAACTATATCTCAACTTTCCATGATCTTTGCATTGTTTGCGTTGCAGAACAAAATTCTGTCACCACAATGTCCTAAGGCATTTTCAGTAGAATTATTAAAAGATGAAATGCTGATCAGCACTTCAGAGTCTTGTAATCCCTAAATCTGGTTCTAAAAGGCTTTAAATAGAAAAGCAAAAAGTAGACCTTTCATTTATTTCCATTTCAGATCTTTATTTTTTTAAGTAAAAAAAATAAACTTTCAAACAGATTTCAAACTTTCAGATATTAACTAATTAACTCCATTTAAAGTATTTTACCTGTCTTCTAGAACAAAGTTTAAATAAAATTACCTTAACTGATTGGAGAAATCATCTTCTACATTGTCATCATCCCAGTTGTCTTCCCAGACATGTGCATCTTCATCTTCATCTAAACCAGTCCAATCTAAAGACAGAAAAACAGATCTAAATATTGTATGCTGCACTGCTTTGGTACCATGTCTTACTGACCAATTAGCTCAGCCACAGGAAAGGCAGACTTCTGGTAAATTTAACAGAGAAGCCTGGATCACATTCAAGACAGAAAGAGAGAGACAGAAAGATCTAAAACACATCTCAAAATTTCTGTAATTACAACAAATATGAAAATGTGAAAAAAAAATCATTACACACACATCATGGTTTGCAAGATTAAACATTCCTAAGAGATATTTTGCTTACTTATGAATAAACTGTAGTATCATCCTTCCAGATTTGTATTGAAACACCTTTTTCAGATTAAAAAAGTAAATATGTATCAGATGCTTTTGCCAAAACACAGACACATTGTCTGTTCCCTCAAATCAGACGCAGTCAGTCTATGGACAAATGACAAAAAACTATCTGTGATGCAGAAGCAAAGGCAAATTAAAACAAGCATCTGCAAACAGCACTTGATACCTCTAATCAGCCATTTCTGGGTTCCCAAGACAGCAGACGCTGTCTTGCCTTTGTAGGTAAACACTTTATGTCCATTTACTAACTTTATTTATATTTTTCCTACAATGAAGTAATCTGGCATATTACCCTTGACAAATTACTCATCATACACATAATGCTTCATTATTAGAAAAAAGTTAAAATCAAACAAAATAGTTTAGAAAAATAATGAAAATGAAAGGCTCAGAATCACTATGAAAACATAAGTTGGCTTACTTGATTTTTTTTTTAGTTTCTCAGTTTATTCCTACTGAAAGACACAGAGTTTTTCAAATGTTAAAAAAAAGAAGCCCCCTAATTTTGACACTTGCAAATTTTTATTTCTCAAAGTCTATTACTGTATTTAAAGAGATAACACTGTTCTTCCCCTCTCACTCTAGTAAGCCATCTGCTGCCCATGCACAGAAAGCTTTGAGGACTAAGGCCTAAAGTAACATTAAACACTGATGGAGGTATGGGGGGAGCAGGGGAGAAAGTTAGTGGGGTAAAACATCAAAAACTAATTCACTGTGAACAGCTAACTTTCTAAGAATGAAGCCTGGTCTTTGCATTTTCTCCTCCTTTTTCTAATGCTGACAGGCAACAAAATTAATATTTGAGATTCACCAGGACAGGAAAATCCATTTGTCACTGATTAAAGACACACGTGTGGAAGGCATTACAATTAAATTTCCCTACTCAAATAAATTCTATAATGGGAAAAGATGAAGGAACATAGAAATTGTGCTGTGAGAGCAAAAGTAAAAAACTAGGAAGAAAAGGTGAAGAAAAAATGCTGTATATAAAAATGCATTACTTGGACTTAGTTGTATTGCTAGTTGCTCAAAGGGAAGGGCTTATCCTTTAGAACTACCTGCAATAAGCTTTGCCCTTGCCAATTTATATTCCATTGATTTTTTTTTCAAAAAATAAACAACTTTACTGATTAACTGGATTTTTAAGAGAGAAAAAACAAAGCTCAAACAACTTAAAATTAACACAAAGTCAAACTTTTCTATCTACAAACATTCAAGTAGCTCAGACAGAAGTACAAACTTGGAAAAAAAAATCTCCCAGTAACTCATATCCAGCACAACAAACAGCAGCTTCAGTCATAGAAAATCAGCAGGGCAGACTGCAAAAAGATGCTCTAAATCACACTGAGTAAAGAGGAGTCAGAAAGGGTCATCTCATCTTCGTTGCTGGGGTGGGGAAGAGAGTGAAAGTAAAGCCTAAATTACATTCTCATCCCCGTAGGACAAGACTCTGCAGCATCTGTATATTGAAACTATTACCCCAGAATTGTAAAATACAGTTTACATTATATGCCTGTGACTAAACAAAAGTAAAAAAAGGTAGAGCATTATCTGGGATAGAAAGTATTAAGATCACTTAAGAGTCCACTACCATTAAGTATTACTAATATATACCAAAATTATAAACTTGTCATGGCTGAACTCCTTAAAAATATATTCTTATATTTTGATCACTGATTGCTTTATTTTGTACTTGGGAAACAAGAAACAATTTTTAGGATTTTAGGGCTCTTTATCCCCTGCTCTATCACTTTACATTTTTATATTCTGAAATGCACTCTACAAAAGATTCTTAAGTGACTCATTTACATGTGTTTTCATCTACTATAGTATACTTATGCTATACTTCAAAATATCCTATAAAAATTGGGCACGTCTGGTTTTGATACATTACTTGATTTCATGAATTGTTTAAGTAAATTTTTAGGTTGGAAAAGACCCCAAAAGTCTATGTATTCATCCCCTAACACAGATTTGCATTATGTAATTTCCTTTGGATAAAAACTGGGTAATACAAGTTGTTGTTAGAAAGTGGTGCTTTAATTTGAAAGAACAACAATTTGGAATGTGTTTGAGCCCAGTTATCACAGCTCTTTCCTAAATACTGGAGATAACAGACGAAGTGGTCTGAACTCTCAACATCTCAAAACTATGACCTCACTTGAGGATTCAAATGAACCCTTTTAGAGGTTCTTATTTTCTGCAAGAAAGAACATCTAGAAGCCTGATGATGGTCACTTTTTAATAAATCTCTGTTCCACCCAGAAAGCCTGCAGAGTACTTTGCTTTAGCATTCCAGCTAGAGTCAAGCAAAACTAATTTCACTTTCTGTAACACCAAGTCAGGGCTCTACCCAATTCAATGTCCGAAAGCTTCAGAGACTTCCCCTACTGTGAACAGTTAATTTACATTAAATAAGATTAACTTTTTTCTTCTTTTTAGGAAACAGAAAATATAGTCTTGTAAGTTTATTTTAGCTAATATACTAACTATGTAATGAACTTTATCATTACCCGCCAAAACATTAATTTTAGCAGAACTAAAGGGCTCAGAACACCTAAGGCTTGTAAGGCCACAGAAAAACCACATGCAATAAAGACATTAGAGAAAAAAAATCCTGACGTTACATTCATCGTGATATATATCATTTCTCACGATACACAACCTGAGACAGAATTAAGGACATAAAAAGCAAATATGCCCTAATAGGGATGTTTTCAAGACTATTTCTGTCAAGGGACACCGAGTTGTTTTATTGAACTTAACTTCCGTATTAAGTATATCCGTACCTATTAAAAGCAAACTAGCATATACATATCTGTGCTTCAATAGGTAAGGAGACTAAGAGTAACTACAGAGCGCAGTATTTCATTTTCACATATTTTTCCAACTTACTCTCAGTTTCTAGCCCTCATCCCTCCTTTGCCCTGCGATTCTCATCTCCAGTGTCAAAAAGCAGTAAATTTCTCCCGCACTTGTTCCCAGCCCTCTCGCACAATGACACAGCACTTCCAACGGGATGTGCCCAGCGCCGTGACAGCGGCACAGAGCCGGGCACGGGCACCGCGATCGCGCTCGATCGCGGCTCTGGCGGCGCCGCAGCCCCTGCCCGGCCGGGGGCTGGGTAGGGACCCGCGGGGCACAGGGGAAGCTTCCGCGGAGCTCAGCCGGGCCCTGCGGATCGGCAGCAGGGCGCTGCCCCGAGGAGCGGCCGCGGGGTCCCGCGGGCAGGGCCGGCGCACACGGCGCCCCAGCCCCTCCGCCGCTCCCGCCCGCCGCGTCCTGCCCGCCCCGGCCGGCCCAGGCCGCCGCGGTCCCGCCTGCAGGCCGCGGCCTGTCGCGTCCTGGCGTCCCGTCCCGTGCCGCCCCCGCCCGGCACCTTCAGCCGGGAACTCCTCAAACTCGTCGTCCTCCTCCAGGAGCCCCAGATCCACCGGCTGCTTCTTCTCCGACATGCTGGGCCCGCACCGCGCCCCGCCGCCCCCGAGCCTGCTGGGATCCCGCGGCCGCCGCCGCGCCTGCGCCGCTGCCGGGCCCCGGCTCCGGCCCGCGCCTGCGCCCTGCGGATCGCGGCCCTGTCGGCCCCGCCCGCCGCTCCCGGCCCGGCGCGGCCCCGGCCGGGGCTCAGGTGCGCCCGCGGGCGCTGCTGCTGCTTCTGGTGATGCTGCTGCTGCTCTCTGCAGTGCTGTGGGGAGAGCAAAGTCGTTCCCTGCACCGTCAGACCAAACTGCACAGGCCGCTGCCGCTACTGAGCGCCTCTGTTCTCGACACTCTTTCATTATTGGTTTATATGCAGGCAAAGCCTATCGAGTATCACCCTTCTGTCCTTAATCTCCATGCCATGGTGTTGGAGTTTTTTCCCTTCTGGCTTTTAAATGTAGTGTTTCAAAACGCCAGGAGAGGTTTAGGTTGCACATTAGGAGGGATTCATTCACAGAAGGAGTGGTGAGACCTTGGCATGGGCTGCCTTCCATGGAGGTGTTAAAGGAAGGCCTGGCCGTGGCACTCAGTGCCATGCTCTGGTTGACAAGGCGGTGTTTGGCCGTAGGTTGGACTGGATGATCCCAGAGGTCTTTTCTGACCTAACTGATGCTGTGATTCCATGGAAACTTAAAACTAATTTGCTGTGTTCTAAATTCCTTGTCCATCACACCACAGAAAAAAGCAAGCAGCTTGAAAGAGAGAGTTTGACTAAGCTATTCACTAAGAGTTTTCAGGCTGTTACATGAAAACTAGAAGTGCTATGGGTTTTTATTATTCCAAAATGTATTCATTTCACTTAAATCTAGATTCTGTTGACGATTTCAGCAAAAGCAAAGTTCAGCACTTACTAGTCTGAACAAGTTTGTCTGCAGCACTGGTGGCTTCTCTCCCAGCAATCATCTCGTAACAATACTGCCAGTTTGGTGGAGGAGCTGGGATGTTTTCCTTTACTCTGTGAGAAGCTGATTCACAAGGCAATGACTTGACTAGCTGGGTTATACTGTATCCTAGATTTAAAGTCAGGGAAACATCAAAACACTGGTGTGGGAATTCATATACCACCGAGTTCCAACCCAGCATAAACACATTCTGGCATGCAGCCCCAGGTAAGGCAAGGTGGGAAATGAGCCCTTCTGCCAGGTGAAAGGTCTAATCAAACGGTCACGTTTGATTTTTTTTGTGACAGAAGGAATGACTGACAGTGATGACTGAAATTATGAAAACTCTGGTTTAATAAATCAGTATGCGAAATCTAGTTGTAACTTAGCTGGGATTTTCAGCAAGCTGTGCATTTTGGAATAATATTGCTCTAAGAGAGTACAAGATAAAGTCATAAAGTGGATAGGGGTCTGTCATATCAAAAGCTTGCAATGACCCGTGATCATTCAGTTACTAAGGCTCATATTCAAACCCTCTAGTTTTTGCCTAACCTAGAATTTGACTGAACTATAAAGTCTGGATTACACCGGGGAATAACAAGATACTGAGTTGCACCTAGATTATCCAAGAAAGAATGTAATTTGGAAACTCCTATGGACAAGTAGCTTCAGGTATCCCTGAAGCAGGAAGCAGCCTGAACTTGTTTCATAGACTTTCCCTACATATCTGCTGTAGAGAAAAGATGCAAGAGTCTTTTCCACCTCTTCTTTCTCTTCCTTCTTTGCCAGCTGGTTAGGAAGTGCCCATGAAAAGGAGAATCTGTACTTCCCAAGAGAATATGGCCAGCCACTGCACTGTGAAACAAGGAAAATCAAGGACTCCTGAATCAGTGTCTTACTGATGTAGAGCTTGACCAGAATCAGTCTTGGATTTGAGGCCGCCTATGTGTTTCCCACCTGAGGAGCTGAGTACTCCTGTATCATCAGTTAGCCAAACTTAATCTTCTGTTGCCACAAAAATCTGTAGTGTCAAATTCTCCTCCTTTTATTATAAATCTCAAAATTTTTGATGGTTCTTTTAAATTTGTGGTTTCTGGATTTCTGTCATTAAATAAGGAGCTTGGCTCTTGTTTCACCTATTTTACTTGTAAGATTGCTGTCAAATCATGATTTCAAAATTAAAAACTCTAAATCCATTGGTTTAAATCCAACACCCCAGGTTTTGTAAGCCTGCAATTTCACTAGTTTGTCCAGCCTTTTTAGGAGATGAATGCATGAATGTAGCCCTCACTGTAATTCCCCAAACCCTTTAACTCTCTGCTAGTCTCTAAGGGCATAGATATCTGCCATGTTGTGTTTCCCTCATCAAAGTAAGCCCATCCTCTATTGCCTGAAGGACCTGATCTGTGAAACATTCTCCAAACCAGCCTGCTCTCCAAACTAGACCTTGCAGGAACAAATTACCAGAGGGCAAAGCAACAAGGCTTACCTTCAGATTTCCACTGTGTCCAAGCTGTATTTGACCTGGTATGTATGCCAAGTGTCACAACCAGCAGGCTGTTTGCTGGTTGGTTGGGGATCAAACTCCTCCAAAGTATAATCAGGTATTTGTACTCACAGTGGAGCAGATTTGACAAGTAGACAACTCAATCTGCAACACCAAATAGCCTACCAAGGAGAATGTCCTGGCAGGTGGTGGATGGGTATGACATACCATATCCCAGATGTATGTTCCTAACAGCCAGACTATAGGGTAAGCAAATACAAAGAACTTACTCTCCTGCAGGTAGCTGTTATAAAACACTGGTTTAGTGCCAATCTTGTGGCTGGGATTTCTTAGCAGAGGCACGAGATTAAATCATACTTTCTTAAGGTTTCTTCCTGGCCTTCTTATGTAGCTTCCAGTCTGCAGGCTTTGTATATCCCACACTTTGTTGCCTCCAGGAAGCATGTGAGAAACTCAGATTTCTGCACCGAGAACAGATATCTTCAAATTCTACAAGGCATCACAGCATGCAAAAATGTAGTGATGCAGTTTATAATACTCAAGTCTTTTGAGAGGACCCCGCCTCATGGAATAGTTTTAATTCTTTAGGGAAAATAGCATAAGGATTCAGCTGTCCAGAACAGATTTTCCAATGTGGAAAATTTGCAGGAGGATGTCAAAGCTCCAAGTATGATGAGAGTTTGATAGTTTCTGGATGGACGATAAAGAATAAGAGTTGCATTTCAGTATCTACCCTATGCAGTCAGAGTGGGGAAAGGCCATGGATACCTCTAAAGAGCATACTGCCAGTGATTTTTGTTTGATCCTTCCCCTGTGGCAGTCCCAAGACTGGCAACAACCTTTACAGTCGCCAAGCCTGTATTTCACGTGGACACAGGACACAAGGATCAAGGATTAGGTTTTGATCAAATTAGGGAAGGCACTACCTACATTCCCAAAATAGTATAAGAGATCTGCTTTCTTGGAGCTGCAGCCCCTTCACAGCACATCAGCTACATGCTGAAGAGGTTGTTTTCCAAGACCAACAGCCTGACAATATCGGGTGCTTCAGCAGAGAGATCTACATGCCTGTTGCACGGAAATTAAAGGGGAAAAAAATCCTATAGATTTCAGTGGTTTGGGATATGACTGTCTCTATTAAAATTTTTACTTAAATATACCCTTAACTGGTAACATGTTAGAAATAATTGAACAAGACAATCCTGAGTAATTCATCAGTGCTTCTATTATTCTTTTCAGAGTTGCACATCAGTTATTTACACAATATGATTTGTTTTAATTTTTTTATCCAGCATGTTTTATGCATTAGTATCAGAAAAGCTTGACTTTCTCTTGGCAAATGTTGCTGCAAGTTGTCTAGCAGGAAGGTGGATTATGTAGATTTATTTATTCAGAATGTAATTTGCATAAATGAAAAATGGAAATAAATCCTCTTTTCAGAATTAAAGCCTTTTTTTTTCCCTTCAAGGTGAAATAAAAAGTGTGTGTAGTATACTCATTAAGATTTCCAGATTTTTTTTTTAGGTGGTCTATTAGTTATTTCAATGCCTAGGCCCATTTATTTTTATTTGCTTTAATGTCTGAAAGCATATTTTGAGGAGAAGATTAAGAAGAGACAATAGAACAGATTGGAAATTAATTTGCTTGTAAGCAGTCAAAGATGTCCTGTTGAAAAAAAATCTCAAAACCATATTAAGCATTTTAGATACATTGTGTAAACTGTTGTTTCGGAGGCCTGCATGGTTCCAGGCTACCATACAGTGCCTATTTAGAAAAGCCCTGTGCTGCAAAGAAAATTGGTATTTGATCCAGCCGTGGACCAATATCATGTGAAATCTGGGCAGAGACCTACATCTAATGGCCCACCAGTCCAGACTTATCTGTCTCAGATCAGTGGTGCCTCCAAAGCTTATCTGGGTGTGAGAGGAACTATCTTATGGTCCAGGCTGTTAGATATCCACAAATGCGCCCAATTCCTGGTTAAAACAAACAAACAAACAAACCACAACAAAAAACAAAACACGACCCCCCCAAAAAAAAAACAAAAAAAAAAAAAATAAAAACAAACGAACAAAAAAACCCACACCCCAGGAACGTTTATTAGCATTGTTACCATTCAATATGTGTAAATTGCTGTGCAGTGCAGAATATCTGTCCTGTAGCAAATTGGACACTCCAAGCACTGATTAATGCATCCCAGGAATCCCTTCAGAATTCTGTGTCTCTGGATAGTGCTGCATTTCATGCTGTAGTTTTTTTTTATTAAATTGAAGGGAAAAAAAGCGTATCCTACATTCAGTGCATCTGGAAGTGAGGAATAGATTGTCCTGCTTCTTTCAATAGCACTGCACAACTCTGGACCCATGGCATTATTCCTGAGGTCAGTGCCTTTGGTTTGCCACTATTTATTTATTCATGTCTGCAGAGGTCCTCTTTTTCTCTCCATATGCTCCATCATTCACCAGCACCTCCTGGTAGCCCACCCTGCTCCCACAGCCCATCCATTCTCAGAGCTGACCCTGACTGGGGTCAGGATGCGATTAGGTGGCTGCAGATCATAAGGAATATTAATCACAAGGAACACTTAGATGTTGCTTTACAGACTTCCTTATGTGAAATATGCTGTGGCAAAGCTATCGGGTTACCAGTGGCTGAAATAGAAACAGTTCTCTCTTTGCCCTTGACAGTCAAAAGAGGGTTTGATTTATTTTCTCATTTTCACTCTGTCTAAAGGCAGCTGGGCAGTATTGCTGCAAAGCTCTAGCTGTGTGTCATTGTAATAGGGGCAATATGTTTGTTCACTTCTGCTCTCTTCCTCTGTCTAATTGTTCTATTGTCTTTCTGTTTTCTCTCCACATTGGGGCTGACAAAATGTCTCCTTGGGTTTAGCCCTCTAGCCAAAATTGAACGGGCTCCTAATCAAGAACTAACACCACCAGCAGGCTATTTCCTGCCTTTGTTTACCATTTCTGGTATCATCTTTCTTCTCCTCAGTCCATCACTACAAATTTTCACCATTATTTTCCTTTGACTCTTCCTCTGTATAGAGTGCAGGAAGCTTCCTAAATATTGTTCCCCTTTCATTTTTTGGTCACTTGATTTCTGGCCTCTCAGCTCTACAATCTGGAAGAGTACCAGATACATCCAGAACCAGATTTTACAAAGCCAAGTAGCCCTGGGATAACTGTATATTCCATGTAGCTGTATCAGCAGAATGTTTATTGCAGAACCTTGATGCAAATTGTAAGGATGTTTTGAACTTAAAAGGGGTAACCACAATGTAAATAATCACTAGATACCTTTCACCATAACTTGAATTTCCATGCAAGTATCAAGATTGTCAGGGTAGAATTCAGCTGCCTAAACAAACATTTCTAAGGTTAGTTGAGATGCCCTAAAACATAGGGCCACCTGATGTAACCTGGGAGACCCCAGCCCTGCCCAACTGCAGCTGGAGATGGGGCAAAATACCCCAGGGTTTCCAAAATAGCATCAGTTGCCTACGCTTAAGGGACTGAATGCCTATCATATGTCGAAAGAACTGTGTTTTGTGCTCCAGTGTCTTTTTCATGTTACTGCACAACTGACTTCATTTTTTCTGCCACGGCTGCCCTGAGAACAGTGCACTGGTAGCATCAACAGGAGAGGTTAATATGCAACACTGCATAAGTTCCATGACCTTTAGGAATCAGGTGAACAGAGTAGGCCTTTTTTTTCTACCTCAAAAATGCTTCTGCCTTTACATATCATAAGGTGGGGCCAGGATGAAGTTCACCCCAAATAAAATCAGATGTTGTAGCCTGGAAATAATTATTAAGCATTATTTCTGATGTTCAGATAGGTAAGCAGGGCTATTCATTAGCAATCCTAGCAAGCTGTAGGACTTGCTGATACCTAGACTATTTCAAGAGCAAGAGTCGGGCCACCGAACTTGAGGCCAACGTCACCTAACGGGACTTCCTCAGACAGTCCCTCTGTACTTTCAGTTCAGAAAAGACATGAATGGGCCGTTCAAGGTGGAGATTCAGAGCACCTGGGTTTAAATATCAGCCCTGAAGTGTAATTTGAAAGGACCTATCTCATCTCTGACTATATTAGGAGGACTTGCCCATAATTATGTATGAAAAGTCAGGAGATAGAAATAATCTCTTACAAGTTCAAGTAAGAGCAGTCATCCTTGTTGGCCACATTTCTCTGGCAAAATTCCTCCAGGGCATTTTTAACCCTAAATGTATCTGTTTAGCTTGCTTAACAGCTTAGCAATCCCCCCAGGATCTTCTCGAGTGTATGTGGTGGGAGCTGGCACTAGCAATGTGTGTCACTCAGAGCATGCTGCTGGTGTTGGCTTTGCTGTGCTGGCAGACAAGAGTGTACTTGCTGCCCTTCCAGCCCCTTGGGCCTGCCTGTCACCAGCCCTGGCTGTCATTCAGCTGTTCTGCAGTATCACAGGCAGCACAGCCTTAATGCAGAGAATTTCACTTAATTTAATTTATTGCAAATTAACACAGCCTTTTAATTACTGATGGGTGTACTGAGGGTAAAAAAAGAAGACATATACAATTGAAAAAACACTCAGGGAATTAACTTCCCTTACCTTTCTTCAGGCTCTCCCTCAGTCAAACACCTCTTCTCCTTCCTTTCTTGCCTCAGCTCCCTTTGTTTTCACTGCTGGTTCCCACTTTCCCTCCTTCCCAGTCCCTTCAGTGAGGTGATGGGCAATTGGGGTCCAGGCATGTTGGTTTCTGTCCCTGCAATTCACTTCTTGCCCTCCACTCTCCTCACATCTTGCTGTTCTGTGCCCCAATGTGGCTCATCCATGGCCTGTGAAGAAGTGTTCTGCAGTAGGTTTACTTCCTATGTTTGCGGAAACATCTTCATTGCAAACACGTCAGGAAAACAAGATGGGTGTATTTTATCATACAGACTTATGAAGTAAATGAAAGTCAGGTGTCTAAGGCGTGTTTTAATCCTGAAGCCCTGGATGTAGCTCCCTGAGATGCAACACAGGGGCCAGCAGTGCAGGGCCAGTGTGATGCATGACTGGGACCACCATGCTGGGCCCCCCAGCTCCTGTGCTGCCAGCTGCTGCCCAGGCAGGGGGGCAGCAAGGCCACCCCAGCTGGAAAAGCAGACAGTGGTGCCCATGGCATGGAGAAACCCATAGAGCTCCAAAGCTCCTCCTCATCCACCCTGCAAAACACAGGATACCTTCTTCCTCAGAGCTCCTGTTAACTTGTCATGTCTTCTTCAGCAAGCATAGAGGTTTTGATGAATCATCTAGTGGTTTTCCACAGAAATGAATGAAGAAACACTGTGCCACTAGCAGAGGTGTCAATTAATTTCTTTCTGAATAAGGACACTCTTGAGACCTTTTTTATCTTAGTCTTCTTTTTATCTTAGATTACCGAGTGAAGTTGATGCAGTACGTCAAATCAAAGCCACAAGGAGCAATTTAGGCAAGTCCTGATCTTAATTCAGCTCATCTAACCAGCTCTCATGAGTGCAGCAGTTGGCCCAGCCAACTCTGGGCTACTGTATGTACAACTGTGAAAAACTGATAGTTCTTTTTTTTCTGTTAGACAGGAACTTATTCTGAATTATGTTTTAAAGAAAACCCTAGAAATCACACTGTCATTGTCCTACTCTGCTTTCCAAAGCACGTAAAGCTTTTGTAACTATAATTCTCAGCCCCATCCCAAACACAGTAGCATCAGTGACACGTGGAATTCTTACAAAAACAGCATCAGAGTGAACGGTGAGCATATGTCAAATGAATCTACAAACCCAAAGATTTTATTAAGAATATATATATAAAATCCTTTTGTCTACACACGTAAGTAAAAATACTTACTTGTACAGTACTTATTGTACAGATAAACTATAAAATTAAGCAGGCTAATATAGTACAGTGGTGGTAATTATTATTCTAACATACAAAGTAAATAAAAAATGGGTAGGATCACCTACAGCAGTATATTACAGCAAAAAAGTTTGATTTGAGTACACAGTTATTGAGGTTGGCTAAGAAAGAAAGTAAGAGATCTAAACTGATTGTCATGTGAAGGAGTGCATTAGGAAACAGTACTCTCAGTTTTACTGTTTCTGGCTTCTATCTTCTGTAATACACAATAGGGAAGTCTTTTCTCTGATTTGCTTTTAAGCCTTTAGCACAATCAAAAGCTGGAGGTATTGTAAAGAAAATCTGCAAATACCATGAAAATGTCTTGTGGTGACGTTCTTATTCAGACTCTGGGCCTGATTTTGAAAGATCTGAAACACCCAGAGATGGCAATGACAAGCTCTTCTGCAGGTCAGATATTTGGGGTCTGGAAGGTTGTTTTATAATCTTGTTTTCACGTTCTTGCAAATCTAGATTTTTTTTTTTTTTTTTTTTTTACTTTGTACTAACTCAGATTTTATTAAAACCATTCAGAACAGATATTGATGTTCTAAGCCAAAACTTCTTGCTTACCAGTAGGATACATAACTTTGGTCAGCAGAACAATTTCCAATCTTTGAGGAAACTGATAATATATTTAAAGTTAAGACAACAGTTAAGACAACAACAATTATTTTTAAAATTAAGTTTCAGAAATGCTGGGTCTTTTAGATCCTCTCCATTGCATCATTCTGCCTATGGCTCCATCTTCACAAAAGTTCTTGCACATTAATGGCATGGGCCATATAAAAAGTCAGTGCTTCAGAAAGTTAGATTTTTTGTTCTTTGTATTTCATTGCCTTGTCATCTGAAGGGAAAAGTCCATTTTTGCCACTGTGTTTTCACTCAGAAGTGGTTTGAGATGGCTGCAGTCTGAAGTATAACCAAAGCAAAACAATAAGGTTTGAAATTGTATGTTCAGTGTTTATTCAGGCTGCATGGAAGCCACAAGGAAAAATAAATTTAAACAATCACATGTAGATCTGAGAGGCAACTGAAGCAATGGCTCCTCAATTCCCAAAATATGTCTAAATTTAGAATTACATATCCCAACCAGTTATCACATGCATGGTTTATTGGGGCAGTGTAACCAAACACATCCAAATGCCTGACTCTTCAGTTGTAAGAGTTTAAACCATAGCCTAAACAGAGAACTGAAAAAAAAAATGTATATTATTTTTAATGCTGAAAGAAAAAGAAAGAAGTTGACAGATCTCCCCTATGATGTCAGAGATTAGGAATTCCTAAGTTATACATGACTATTTAGAAACATCATATCTTCTCATACTGCTAATGACCCTAAGGGGCTCCAAATATTCACTACGGACTGGTGACAGCTGCCTTTTGGGTATAATGGAAAACCATCTCCTCTTAAAAACACAAAGCAAGTAGCAATTGGTCTTTGGTTCTGCGGGCAGCCAAACCGAGTGTCTGAAGTACAAACCTAGTACTGAAGTGCTGATTCTTTGAGGTGTTACAATGTGGGTTTTAGCCACCTGGTTTTCACAGAACTCCATGTTCCTCAAAATTTGGCCCAGAGTCTTGAAGGTCCTTTAAACAGTATTGATTTTAAACCTCTTCTTAAGGCAATTCTATCTACTCTGCTTTTCAGTAACTTTCAGAAATGTCCCTATAATGTAGTCCTTTTTTCCCAGCATATAAAATGCTGACTCTGTAGATAGAATCATATGACCTACCTTATTTATTTTAAACAAAAGGAAAATCCAATCTATATGAAGCATACATAAGAGCATGCAAAAATTATGAATACAGATTTGCTAAAATAATGTGGGCGATCACCTTTATAATAAATTTTAGTAATATTTTAATATTAATTTTATATTATTAATTTATTAAAAGGTGTTATATTTTTGTATGTTATACAATATAATATACAATATAATGTATATTATATAATATATATACATATATGTCATATGTATATATATTATATACATGGTGTAGCTCATCTTTTGTAGATTTGCATAAACTTGTTGAACAAGCACATCTGAAACACTTATTGCATAGAGAACTTGAATTCTGCATTTTAAATAATGACTTTCAAAGGATAAATTGTAATCTTCTTTTATGGTACAAATTTATACTGAAGCTTCACTGAAATGTAAAATTTTTCAATAGAGTTTACTCAATGTTAATCTATTCATTTGGGGGTAAATGAAGAATTTAATGGTGAAGTGATGTAACTAGAATATAGCCTCAAGTGGTGTGTTAGGTTTATCAATCAGTGAAAATTGTGCACTTGAGTGTAAGAGCACATGTCTATCCATACAATTCTTGCAACCTCAGTTAATTGAAACCCTTTTTCCACCCTATTATCAATACTTGAAAAATAGCTTCAACCACATCTATTAACCAGTGCCTTAATAGAAGCTTTATCAACTCCATATAAATTGCACGTATTCTGCCAAAAAGCAATTTCCCTAATACAAGGGTCATTTCTATGGTTCACTGGAGATGTTTGCTCAGGAGGTGTTGGGGCACAACTGGATGGATGGATAGAGATGGATAGAGCTGTGGGCTTGGTCTTCAATCCACTGAAACACTGGCAAGGTTGGAGGTCCAATCTGATTACACTCTCAGTCCTCATTAATTTTAACAAAAGCAAGGTGTGCTTATGATGAAAATTAGTTAGGCTTGACCACTTGTACAGGGAAGTCTAAATCGGTCTAGAAATATGTGGTTTTAAATTTCCTATTAAAAAAAAACCCCAAACTTTAGACTCAGGACAGCAGAATTATACACTAATACATCCTAAACCACTCTGAAATGAAAAGTTCTTTTTTCCAAAGCAACTTCTTCAAAATTTTAATTCATATTTATAATTTCCTTTCTCCCATAGATACTTGACTCAAATGAAGAATAAATATAGGGTTTCTGCGCAGTTTGGCTCAGTGTCTCCTGAGATCATGGACAATTCAGCTGTCAATTCAATTTAGCCAATTGTCAACATCATGAATCAACAGTAGAAATAAAATGAAAGCATCTACAAAACAGGAAGAAAAAGAGGTATATGAGATGCTCAGCAGCATCTAATCTAGGGCTACCTAAAGCTCTCTAAAGGTTTTTCTAATCTTTAAAGGCACTTTGGAGCTTTGAATCCACAGGGTTTCACTTCTGCTGAGAGATTACCCACATACAACAGATTTTGCTTTTGTTTTTGTGATCAAGTTGTTTAATCAGTTCCATCAGATCTGAGGATACTTGTATAGGGCAATTATGCTGGGTAATGCTTAGTTTTGGGCACATTCTTTTTCACAGTTAATTGGACTCCCTGTTCCTCAGGGAAACTTGATGCCACAAAACAGAACTTTGCAGTGTTGGAGGGTTCAATGGGACAGCATGAATTTTTTTTTTTTTGTTACTGTTAATTCTTTGTGTAGATCTGTCCCTATGATCTTCATCCATAAGCAGTGGGCAAACCAGTGGAGAGAATTAACATAAAAAGGATCTATACACAGTTGTATGCAGAGGTAATATACTGGAAGCATTTGCATTACAAGTGAGCAAATAGCTTTCCTTTTAGTCTTAAAGTGCAGTTTTATGGGACCATATATTATGTGGGAAGGCAGAGCTGAAACTGGTACTTCATTTATCAAGGCATGCATAGTTTAGTGGTTGTTGCACAGCTATTCACAGGCAGGAAAAAAGAGCCCCCCCCTCCCCCGGGGGGCTCTATAGCTCTTGTAAATATAGCTCTGCTCTGATGGCTGCTCTTTCTACAGCCATCAGAGCAGAGCTATAGATCTGCAAACTGACTCAGGCCAGGTTAGAGCTCAGAAAGGTGCTAAGAAACCTGGCTTGTAGAAAGGAAATTAGGGCTCAAAGTTACAAGAAGGCTACAAAAAAGATCAGTGCTTTACCATATTTACAAACATATTGTTTTCATTGTCAAGACTTTATAAATTATGCTACAGTGGGCAGATAGGGCAAAACCATAGCTGAAAGCTATTAGAAATTTTCTTATGCAATGAAGAACTTCCTTTTACAGTGGGGTATTTCTTCACTGAGAGAAGATCATTGCTATAAAGAGTAGGTATTTATCAATTTTCAAAGGTCTTGGCCCATGAAAGCTAGTGTTAGATTTGGAATTTCTCTTTTGTTGCCAAGGTGACAAACACTTATAAATATACCACATCTTCTAATGTGCTTTTAACTTAGTATTTTTATGGCTTTTAAATCAGATACCATTAGCAAATATATTAGGTAATTTAGCTGAAAGACCATTTTCTACTAACACTTTTTGTTACATTTCCCCAGGTACTTCAGTAAATGTCTGTTGTGACATTGCAGTCCTGCCAGGCTTCTAGCATATAAGGATACATACAGTACATCTGGTAAGAATTAACATGTTACCTTAGGGCTTTCTATTTTTTTGTATTGATGATTACAAATTGTATAAAAGAAGACAAATACTAAGGATTGGATCCTACAGTCCATTGACTTCAGAGGGAACTCTGTGGAGGTAATGACTCTGGGATTGACCAGAGGCCATACTGTGTGTTGTTTTTTTTGGCTCCTATCTCCCCTTTTTTATAACCCAGTAATGAGGCTGAAAACACAGGGGAGACCATAACAGCTCCATAGCTGGGCACTTCCTTCTGCAAAGGAGAAACAAACAAACCAACAAAACTTGCCCATGTGTTTTCTTCGTTTTATAGAGTTGAGGGCTAGAGGAGACCTTTGCCATCATCTGATGTGATGCCCTTCAGGACACCAAGCCAAGGAGCTTTCCTGCCTGGATACCGTCTGGCAACCATACAGGCCAGCTCTTGGACAGAGCATTGCTTGAAGGCGACTAGCTTGGAAACAGGTGCTGGCAGATGAGGTAGCAACATCTGCAGGAGCTGCTTGTCCACAGGAGGCAGCTGCACCTCAGGAGTCTCTTGGGGCCACGGGAGAATGACCTCCCTGTGGGCAGGTGCTGCAGGCACCAGTGGTGGAGCCATGAGAGAGCTCGGCAGCAGATCTGGGGCTGGCTCTGCAAGCAAAGGTGTACAGGGCCCCTCTGACTGCACAGAACCTTGCCCTGTGCTTTTCCTGCTACAAAACCACATCTGGAGGCAGGGTCTGGGCTGGACTCTACTCCCAGGACCTCCATCTCATTCCAGAAGTCCCATCCTGCACCGAGGAGCATCCTGGTTGGGAATGCAACCATATGAGCAGGCAGGGCTGGAGAGGCGGGGTGCTGACAGAAAGGAGCAGTGATTTCAAAATACAATTTTTAAAAAAATTTGACAAAGCTCTGCAACACTGAGGATTAAGCGCAGTTCATAAACCGTGAATAAGCTTCCTACAGTAGCAGTGTGTTAGACTGGGTGGAAAAGTCCAATGGAGAAGCATCCAGGAAACATCTTTCATGCCTGCACATTAAATTTAATCTTCCACCCCCGTCTTTTAAGACTTGGCATTCATCTACTAAAAAAATGTTGATCTGAAAGAAAAAGAGAGGGAAAAAAAAACCCAGTCTGCTATAACAGTTTGCCTGGCAAAATGGGGGAGACTTGAGGAATGAATTGTGTGTGGGTTACAAAGAGCCATCCTGCGCTGTAGACACTGGGCCTGTATTTGTCACTCTCGCTCCCAGCCCAGCACTGTCCCATTGGCCTCTTCATTCAGCACAGCTATCTGTCATGAAGAATTTAAGTTTCATATTTTCATCTGTCAGTTGTGAAAAGGCCTGTCAGCTGAAGCTTACACTACCATTTGCTAAAAGGCCTATAGCCCATGCTGACAATACACTCTTATATTTGTGCTTCCAGGCTCCAGATAATCCCCTCACTTTCCTCCTCAGCCGTCCAGTTATGATGAGGCTTAAATTGCATATTTTGGGGGGTTTTAAATCCAGATTTTGCTGATAAATGCTATCAGCAGGAATGAAATGAAATACAGCACGGTTTAGCTCTTATTACCAGCATTTTGTGAGACAGTATTCATATTAAACAGGTTAATATCTAGAATGTCTATAGTCACAGGAACTAAATGTAAGAATGCTAATGTCAGCTTTTATCTGCTTTGTCTGTTAAAAAAAAAAAAAACACCCATCCTTCACACAGAGCATTTCCCAGTTTGTTTCTTTAATTTGATTTGCAAAGGGAAATAAGATAACCAGCTCATTACAAATCCACAGCCAATTGTTTTATGCTCCAAGATACCACCAAATTACCCATAAAATGTCACAGAAGGTAGAAAGCATCTAAATCCCCAAAGCACACTTCAAACCCCAACAATTTTCCTGTAAGACTGTTAAAAAATTACCAAAATAAAAAGCTGGTCACCAACCCATCTCAATCTGATGCATGTTTATGAGAGTAAGGAAGGACACAAGATGTGATCTTCACACCTCTGTAACTTTAGGACTGCACAAATTTGATTAACGAACAACACAGAAAAAAGTAAAATTGCTTCAGAAACTCAGTCTCACCTGAGGATTGTCAGGGAACACAGCACAGTAACCCAGGTTAAGCACTTGATGTCTTTTCTCTAAGAAATTTCATTTCCAACCATTATGCAACAACAAAGAAATCATATCTTTAATTCATTACAGGCTTTTAAATTGCCTAATTAATTAAGACACAATTACACTTTCTGAAAATATATGAGGTTATGTCCCTGTGAAACGACTTTATGTTTTCCTTCTTAGATGAAACATCCTTTTTCCCTGTAGTTCTAAAATATTCTAATATAGTACAGTAGTGCCAGAGGGATTTCTGTTTCATTGCTTTATTTTGTCATTTGGAAACCATCTTCAGAGCAATGTTTTTCAACCCATGGTCTGAGACGATGTGGAAGGAGAAGACAGAGGGACTCTGCAAAAAATCCTGTGAAAAGCAGTCTTACTGTTAACAGGTTTTAGCCTGATCCCTTTTTCCCTGGAAAGGGTTTTCAGGTTTTCACATTAAAAAAAAAAAAAAAAAGTTGAGACTTCCTGCCTTGGAATATCTTTTTCATGACAAGTAAGATGGGAAGGTGCTTACCCTCAGCTGCCTTCTGTTCAGAAAATGAGAGCAGCTACAAGGCAGTGTATAATGTGACTCTACGGAAATGTTCCTGAACATGCTTCACATGGTACTCCTGTGATTAAAACAACTTATTAGTGCAGATTTGAGCCTATAAATGCCCTGCAGGTTAGAAAATAACACCATAACACTACTGAAAAAGTTTGAAATACAGGACTTCCTTGAAAGTCCTAACTGTTTGGGTTAAGGTGTTTTCTACTACAGCCAGCTGTGGCAAAGAATTCTCTCAATGGGGAAGGATTTTCCCACCTCAGAAATACTTTTTGCCACTGCCATATCCTTTGGCTGTGTCCCTCCAGTAGGTAAAGAGCAACTAAGAGAAAGGAAGCTGAAAGGGAGTGCTGTATAACAGTATGCATTTTTACTTCGTTAATTTACACATGTTAAGATTTTATTCAGATGGTATAAATAACAATAGCTAATAGTTAATAATAAAAATATGTTAATAGTATTATTAACAGTAGCAATGATTGTTAGACATCCAGAAAATCTATTTTTTTCTTTTATGATAGTGAGATGTTGTCGTGGTTTGACATGGAAGTGAATTTTTTCCAGGAAGTTGGGTCAAACCAATCAGTGGTCAGGTTTGGATATTAGCACCTGGAGTGACCACTGAAAGTATGGACACGCCTCTGAGAACACAGGGGGTTAAAAGCAAGAACTCCCAGGAGAACTCTCTCTTTTGGTTCTGGTCGTCAGAGAGTGCAGACTCTCCCCTGCCCAGCCTTAGGCTGGGTGGGGGAGGGGAAGCCACGCGGCCTCGTCGAGGTAGGCCGAGGGGCTGAGGGTCTGGAACCGAGCCAGCTCCTGTGTACGGAAGGGTGGAGAGAAGTGGAGATGTCTTTGCCCCCCCCCCCCCCCCCCCCCCCCACAAGAGGGAAAGAGACAGAGAGCCTGGCGGCACCTGGAAATTTGCCGGCAGAGGAGAGGGAGAAGGGGGGGGAATGCCCAGCGTGGGAGGCGGCGGAACACCAGACCGAGATATCAGACGTCCAAGGAGTCTGAACATTTAACCCTTTCCAAGAAATGAGGGCTTTTTAAAAGTATTACTCCTCCTTGATTTGTAGTGGAAGAGAGATAGTCCGGGAACTGAGATGTTAGAAGAAGAAGAGGTAAGAAGAGATGATGAAGTAACTTTTAGCTGGACTTTTCTTGTTAGCCATAGACTGAACTAAAATCTCCTGCAATGGAGACTGCATTTTAGGGGGATACAGTGGTGACCCAGAGAGACCTATTTCAGCTTCGAACAGCACAAGAATGGCGAGAAACGAAGAAAGCTGAAAAGGGAATGATGATACCCTCTGTCTTCGGGAAGAAGATGAGTCCTGTTTGGACCCCTCGGCCCCAGGGGAAAATGGGGGAGACTGTAGTCCCAAGATGAGAAACTGAACTGTTGTATCTTTGGGTCTGTGGCAAAGCATCCTTAAAGGAGCCCTATGAACAGTCTGTCCATGCACAGTAGTGAGAGCACTGTGACATGGAATGGAGAGTGTCACACTGGCAGATTTTTTCCTGAGCAGTTGCCATGTGTGACAGAGAAACACAGAGGGGCAGCTGTGTTTCCTAAGGGGTCTGTGGTGCAAGAGAGACTTCTCTCTCCCTTGATAGTTTGAGTATAGATTACCTGAAGGGTAGTAATTTAATCAAGAATCCCGGGTGATGTTTCATGGCTAGGTGTTTTTAGAAATTGAGAAAAAGAGGAGTGTTTTAAAAGGTCTTCACCCTGGATTTAGTTTATGTGTTTTCTGTATTAGTAGTAGTTTAATAAAGTTTTTTTTTCCTTTATTATTAAGCTTAGGCCTCCTCTGCTCTGTTCCTGATAACATCTCACAGCATTTATTTAGGAAAGGTGCATTTTCATGAAAACGCTGGCATTGCGCGAGTGTCAAACCATAACAGATGTTACCGAGACAATAGCAATGCGGCACTGTCTGTTCAATATCTGGTTCAAAGTAGCAAGTACATCGTGCCCCAGAATATTCCCACACAATGACTTTTAGAAAAGATGTGTAGGAATTAAGATAAATAGGGATCTCTCTGAAAGACATGGAAAAAGGAAACAGCAAAAGCTGGTGCAGGTGCAGTGCATAGATGGATTCCTGGTACATGGAGTTTTGGAGGTCTCTGAGAAGACAGTCAGTTAAAGCATAATGATTTGTGTTGGCTATTTTTCTGTCCAAAAGATTGAAATATCTGAGGAACAGAGGTTTTCTTTTCCTGTATGTTACCACGTTGAGTATTTAGGCTCTCACTATGTTCTTACTGTTGTTGCAAACAAGAATTCCCTTAGCATGGCATGTGTGTTGAGTATCTTAAATTTTTTTAATGGAAAAGACAAATATGTTTTGTTTGGGGAAATTACTACAGGAGCTGTAGCAAGTGATTTGATTCCCTAAGCAATACAGACTTTTAATGTATGAATTGCTCTGTCTTGGGGTAAAAATTCAGAAAATAGTTTCACCTCAATGAAAAGCAGGATTTTGCTCCTGAATTCCTAGGAATTTCCCACCTAAGCTAAGAGCCCTCCTTTTGTCTCAGGTTACTCATTAAAAGCAGGCTCATGCCTCATTTAAAGAACAACAAATGGAGAAGACAGATCAACATTTCTTTCTGCATTTCTTTTTACCTGTAATTTGGAAACAGCTTTGGTTAAATCCAGGTTAGCGTTCTCCACAGGCACATTCAAATCAATATAAGGGTGTCCAGAATATTTGTCCATGAAGAAAAGAGTGAGAAAAGCTCTGATAGAATTTATTCTCTTTACAAGTTAGAAATACTGGCCTTTTACTACTTTAGGTTGGGCAGTTCTCTCCTCCAGCTGGTGGTTTTTAGGACATTATTCTCAGGGGCTGAGCAGATACTTTTAACTGCTTTAATTCTTCTGAGCAACTATGGCCCGACCCTCTGTGAAGATCCTCAGTACTTAACTCAGGGTAATAAACCCATGCAGGCAGCCAGATATTTAACTACCAGGCAAGGCAAATACTCATCTCACAAGTCGTTTTTAGATCTCAGCCAAACCTTTCTTCCCTTTTCTGTTACTTGTATTGCAATTATTCCTTCTTCCTGCCCTCCAGTCTCTTTGAAAGGATTTGTTTGATTATTAGCTACATTTTTCTACTTTAAGTTTGCAGGTGGGTTTGACTCAACACACAGGTAGATGCCAGGAAAAATCACTTCAGTCAGGTGCAGAGCTGAAGGCAGTGACAGGAGATCTCATCCCCGGTCAGCACCGTAATCCACTGGGACCGGCAAAGCAGCCGCCGACATGAAAGACCTGGTGCCCATATCCGTGAAAGCAGTGGCCATGTTCCAGTCCTCTTGGTGGGAAGCACTGGATGCAGCTCTCTGGAGCTTCTTGGAGGAAGCTGGTTGGACTCCTAGTCCTTGCTTAGTTTGTCCTGGGGAAAAACAACTGCATCTTTTCCTGCCCCTATGCAGACACAGCTGCTACAACCAGAGCTGGTAGTAAAATTCCTAACTTCTTCTGTGCCTTCTTCATGCAAGGTTTATCTTTGGTTCTATGAATATTTTATTGGCATGCCCATATTCCCCAGAAACTTCAGGTTCCTTTATTCTCTTTTCTTGTTTGCTTCACTATGGAATAAGAGAGCCAGACACCAGGCATTTAAATTAGGATGACATTGTTCAATCCTTCTACAGTGTGATGAAGTTATCATGGCCAGCTCTGTGGAGTTACCACCCTTCTGACCTTTAGGATCTATATTGGTTTTGGTCTGACACTGCAGCAATGAAAACTCTTTGTTTCCTGTATGGGCAGGATGGCATGTGCCTCCAGAGACAGAATGACCCCGAAGGAGAGACGCGGTAGGGCCTGTGTGGGAAGCAGTGACAAGAACATTTGCCATTGGTGTTTCATCCCACCTCTTGGCCTTGCACTATTGCCAGCAGCTGTGTGGCTCAGGTCAGGCCAGACTGCAGAAAAATAGTAAAAAAACCCACAGTACTATTTCCTTTTTGAGTTACAGAACAGTAAAATCAAAATCAACAGCATGCAGCTACTTTTCCCACTCTGTGAAACAAATAAATGGACCAAGGACAAATAACTTCAGTCCCCAATTTTCCATCATCAATTGATCCTGGATATTAAATTGGATGGAAGGTTAAACTGGGTATTTTTTTGTGTCACATGCAGCTGACAAAGCATAACAGATGAAGCTCCATAAGTGCTGTGGAGCCAGAAGATTTCCATGTTGCCGTACTGTACATCCGCACATCATCTACTCCAAATTACTCACTTCATAAGATGTACCAAGGTGGTGGAATTCAGAAACTCCAGCTGACAAAAGATGAAGAAACAGGCTCATTTCTCCCCCAGACTGAATGTTTATTATGTTTGTCTCCCTTTGTTCTTTGAATCAGTGTTTCTTCAGTTTTTAAACTACACATCTTTGTAAAAATCATGGCTTCCCACAATGTAATTAATTTCAGTTTGAGAGGATTGAAAGAGCAAGGGCACAATTAATTACACAGTATGAAATAGTTAGATTTAACAGGAAACTGTAAAGCTTTATTTTTCTAAATGTTTCTCAACTCCAGCACTAAGTGAAAGTGTAAAGCAAAAGGGGCTGGATTTTTTAAATGTCAAAGTAATTTTGCCCTATCTCTGGCCCTTCCATTTGCCACATTAAAGCAGCCCTGTTATTCTGTAAACTTTATAGGCTCA